>NC_142586.1:14003724-15206724 GCF_965207765.1 Zootoca vivipara
ATGGATTTCAGATTTTAGTTTAAACAGGCTAAGGCAACACACATGCATATGTGTACATAATGCCATAAACACATGTACACTCCATAAGCTATTGGTTTTTCGTCATGTGCAAGCTCACCATGCACAATGAATAAAAACATGCTGGGTACCCAGTGGTGGAGGAAGAGGAGTGTGGGGGGAGCACACCGCCCCCGGCAGTGCGATCCCGGTGGGGTGCCATCGCAGCTGCCCCCCGTCCGCGCTGGGCGCCACACCCCCACAGGTGGCATGCCCTGCCCCCAGGCAGTGTGCCATGCCCCCAGGATGCCTGCCACACCCCTGTGAGTGGCGCGCCACGCCCCCCGGTGCCAGAGCATGAAGCTCCGCCACTGTGGGTACCTTGTTTCAAATGATTCTGTTTGGAAGAGCTTCTTATTACAACACATCTTTATTAGCAAAACTATGGGCAACTTTTCCCCGTTTGATTTTCAAAGATATGGATTTCCCAGGTACAGTTTTTTTTTGTTTTGCATATTGCCACTAACGGCTATTTTTCTAGAAAAAGAGGTGCTGGAACTGAGTTCCAGTGAGTTCCGGCTGAAGAAAAGCCTGGTATATATTTTTAAGATGAAGACTTCAGGTGCTTGGTTTAGATCAGATGCAAAACAGATGCACTATTACACATAAATCTCATGCTTATACATTTGAGGTTTAATGGGCTCAGCTAATTACATCATGTCATACCTAACCAAGTAATCAGAAAACACATTTCTCTTCTGTTTTACAAGATGTGCTGTGCTTAGAGTTCTGAAACTTAATGGGCTCATGAAATTGCACAGTGTCACAGTTCAGCAAGAAATCTAAAAACCTCTCTACCTTTTCTACTTTATAAACAATATTACTCTTGGATAGAGTTTTGCATTATTGAGTTGTGTTTGAGTTTTTCTCGTAGGCCATATATTTTAAAACAAAGTCCTCTTCACATAGTACACTGATGTTCAGAGATTTATTTTAAAAAAGTAATTATATTGAAAACATGTCATCCTTTAGATTTAGGCAAACACACAAGCCCAGATTCAACTAAACAGTTGCACTAGTGTGTATATCTGAAGAAGTGTGCATGCACACGAAAGCTCATACCAAAATATAAACTTAGTTGGTCTTTAAGGTGCTACTGAAGGAATTTTTTTATTTTGCTTCGACTCAGACCAACACGGCTACCTACCTGTAACTAGTTGCACTAGTGGCACCCTCACCAATCAGTCTTACTAGGGCAACAGAGCTTTTGCTCCCCCTCCCCCAATGCACCGTGGCCCCCCAAACAGTACGTGTGTGAGAGGAGGAGAGGGGAGATAGTTCCATCTGGCAAGATGAAATGCTTACGCTGACAGAATGATCCTAATAGTGTGATGTCAAATTCCTCCCATTATATCCTATGGTGCTATTGAGGAGCTTAAACACTCAATATAGTCATGAAGCTTTGCAAATATCCTCCAGGATTGCTTTGAAGATAAATGAGATGAGAATTGGAAGTGGTTGGTACACTGAAAGTTGCTATAGGAATTAAATACTATGAGCTAGAAGCATAGCACAGTATAATATGGCATTTCTATCATCTTCATTTCTTCCACTTTTTAAGAAAGCTTGTAGGCCTATTTTAAAATGAGCAAATACCTCTCTCTGGCTGTAGATGCAGCTGACGGAGAAGTTTGGCTGCATTTGTGTTATCTTTGCTTCAGCAACTGTGCCACTATTTGGATTGCAGCCATAATTCCTATGGTACATTTTATGTTTCAGGTTTGCAAATATGTGGACCTGACAGTACAATTAATGCTAAGAGTTCATGACATAACAGAATACTGTATGCCTATAGGTCAAAATATTTTACTGTACTGTGCTAGAACTTTCATTAAAGATAGATTTCCTTAAGAGAAACATTAGAGACTTCTGTACTTAATTGGGTGAGTTGTTGGATGTTGGTACGGTAGTAAAATGGAGAAATCTCCTGTCCCATTGTCACTTAGGACCTGCTGTAGGCAGTGTAATGCTATAACACATTGCAAAGGTTGAACTAGATGACCATTTAAGTCCTTTCCAACGCTATAATTCTGTAATAAGCATCTTTAGGATGAAAGTAAATAGGGCTATGAATGGACAAGTGGTGGTTTTACTCCCTTTTCAAGATAGGGGTTGCTGTCAATGATCTTTCTTGGCTAAAGGGATAGCTTTTGCTAGTGAGGTAGGAAGAGAAGCAATTTCCAGTGATTTCAATGTGAAGCCCCGAGCCTTCTTAAAGCAGCCCTGAAATATCCCCCCCCCACTTTCTGGATGAGATTTGGAGAGTGGGGGCTGCAAAATGGATCACCAAAAGCTGCTTCTCTCCTTGTTTCTCTAATGGAAAGCTTACTAGCAATTGAATGATACTGTTGGAAACAGCCTAAGATCAGCTTATTCTTTTGCCAGGGATATATATATATATATATATATATATATATATATATATATATATATATATATATATAGTATCCTTGCAAAAATGGTATCATATTTAGTATGCCCCCCTTAATGCTGCTTTCATACTTTTAGATGGCTAGTTTGTGTCAACTTGCTCAATGGCAAGACATATTACTTGATGATTCATAAAAAACTGCTTGACAGTTTTGCTTTATGAAGTATAGTGCAATGGTTATTATAGGGAATGTGGTTTAAAATGAGGTGCAAACAGCTGCATTTTTTAAAGAGTAATGCTGAAAGAGAAAGGGAGAAGTGTGTATGTTTTAGAGTTCAGCTAATTGGCGTGTGTGGTGCTGTGGTCTAAACCACAGAGCCTAGGGCTTGCCAATCAGAAGGTTGGCGGTTCAAATCCCTGTGACGGGGTGAGCTCCCATTGCTGGGTCCCAGCTCCTGCCCACCCAGCAGTTTGAAAGCATGTCAAAGTGCAAGTAGATAAATAGGTACCGCTCTGGCAGGAAGGTAAACTGTGTTTCCGTGCGCTGCTCTGGTTCACCAGAAGCAACTTAGTCATGCTGGCCACATGACCCGGAAGCTGTCTGTGGACAAACGCTGGCTCCCTCGGCTTGTAGAGCAAGATGAGCACGCAACCCCAGAGTCGTCCGCGACTGGACCAAACGGTCAGGGGTAACTTTACTTTAATTGATGCCTTAAAACAAATGTTTGATGTTGTATTGATGCTGTTCTCATCAAAGAATTCTACCATGCTCTGTATTCTCATAGTGATATAAGGAATCCACATAACCTACTGAAATATCTTCTTTACTTTAAAGGGCAACACAAGTGCATTTAAAACTCTGTCCAAACCACTGAAACGTGAAGAACATAACTTGTAACAGATCGTATCAAGTTGTATTAGATGTACCTGACTTGCCATTTTATGTTAAGAAACACATTGATCTACCTCTGAAGCGTTGGTAGTTTAATATCGGTGCCAAGAGAAGAGGGCAATGGCCAAGGGGTTATTAGCAATGTCCTGTGTGAAATGTGAGAAAACTGGATTTTAAGATGCAGAGGAGTAGACAACAGGAGTTCTGTGCAGGGAAGCTAAGCAGCTATGAAGTGGGCAACACTATGTTGCAGATCCACTAAATAAGGTTTGCATGTGTGAAAGAGAGAGAGAGAGAGAGCTGGTGCAGGGATGGGGCAGGCTGAGTCAGTACTATGGTGTGGTGAAAGAGGTGCTTTAATATGGACTATATTTCAACTAAGAAATTTAGTGACTGACAATCCTTCGCTCTTCTGCATAAAATGCTTTCGCCTGTGAATCGGCATCAAAGAAATATCTATAAATGCTTGTTGTTGTATAACTAACCATTTAATTTAATTATAGTAATAATAGTTACAAGATGCAATATATATCTTATACAGCAGGTGCATATATACATTTACCTTTAGCACTTCAAGGAAAGAAAGTGCCATAGTTCACAATCTATAAAACATAAACATAAAACATTGGGGAAATACTTTCTATCTTAAAAATGTTAAATCACAGATTAATTTTTAAACAGTAAATTAAAACAGTGTTTCAAACATAGGAATAGGAATAGTTTTCTTAAGTCAATGTTAACATGGCCTTGAGAAAATTATGCTGGTGTATAAATCTTTATGCCCTAAATTACTTAAAATTCCATTTTTATTATTATTTTGGCTTGGAGGAGGGTTTCCTATTCCTGCTGTCAGACATTATACTGGCTTGAGAGATTGGGAGTCTCTTCAGCTCCCCAAGCTGCCGACATGATTTACTGAATTTAATATTTGTATATGCAGTAATTATGCTCACATGCCAATAGATAATAGTGCTTAGATTAAATAATTATACACTAAACTTAAATAAAGTGCCAAGGCCTTGTGACCGGCAGTCCCCACTTGGGAAAAGAGAGTAATTTTGCATATGCAGAGTTAGTTTGGAAACCAGAGCCAAAATATAGAACCATTTATGTTTGTTTCTGAATGCCAAAGATAACTAATGACAACAGCTTTGTACCATAAATATCAGTATCATTTAAGCAGGAGTAATTTTTACTGGAGAAAATAATAAGAGAAGACTTTCAAACCAACACATTGCAGTGTATTCTTTTTGTACGGATGACAGTTTTGCCTCATATGTTTGTTTAGTGACCACAGTTGCTATTTCTGGTTTAAATGTGGTGCCTGGAAGAATTTCCTTCAACTTTCTGGTTAGTATAATTGTGCAGGAGAACACTGGCACAGGAAGCCGCTTGGGCACCCGGAGAGGCAAACATGGCGTGCACTCGGGGGTGGGGTGTCGCTACGTAGTGCACATGCACAGCGTCGCTACGTACGATGTATGCGTAACTACGTACGACGCATGCGTCACTATGTAGCGACACTGTACATGCGTCACTATGTAGCGACACTGTGCATGCGTGCTACGTAGCGGGGGGCTGGCGCCGCCTTTCCCACTGCCCCCAAAAGACGGAGCTGGGAGCGGGCCGCCCCCTCCACTCCCCCTTGCTATGCCCCTGCAGGAGAATTTGTTGTTGTTCAATCGTTTAGTCATGTCTGACTCTTCGTGACCCCATGGACCAGAGCACGCCAGGCACTCCTGTCTTCCACTGCCTCCCGCAGTTTGGTCAGGCTCATGTTGGTAGCTTCGAGAACACTGTCCAGCCATCTCGTCCTCTGTCGTCCCCTTCTCCTAGTGCCCTCAATCTTTCCCAACATCAGGGTCTTTTCCAGCGAGTCTTCTCTTCTCATAAGGTGGCCAAAGTATTGGAGCCTCAGCTTCAGGATCTGTCCTTCCAGTGAGCACTCAGGGCTGATTTCCTTCAGAATGGATAGGTTTGATCTTCTTGCAGTCCACGGGACTCTCAAGAGTCTAGCACCATAATTCAAAAGCATCAATTGTTTGGCAATCAGCCTTCTTTATGGTCCAGCTCTCACTTCCATACATCACTACTGGGAAAACCTGGAGCAGGAACCGGCAAGCCACTCCAGTACCATGGTTCTCATAAAATAAGACACCGTCTTATATTTATTTTACTCAAGAAAATAAGCCTACGGCTTATTTTCGGGGGTGTCTTATTTTTTCAAAAAATTACCTCCTCTGTCACGGCTTGCGCCCGGAACTGACTGCTGCTGCTGCGCTGCTGGGCGCTTTGTCGGCGCTACAGCTGGGCACACTGCTGGGTCCCGCCGGGTCCGGGCTCCATGAGGCACATGCTGTGGCTCTTGCCGCGTCCCGCCGCTGGGTCGGGGCTCAGAGTGGTGCGCGCTGCAGCTCTTGCCGCGTCCTGCCGCCGGGTCGGCGCTTGGAGCGGCGCACGCTGCTGGGCATTTTGCAGGGGCAGCAGCATCCGGTTCCGGGCGCTGACAGGCATCTTCCATGGCGCCATCCAGACCTGCTCCCACCACTATGGCTTATTTTTGGGGTATGTCTTATATTTTGTCAACACATGAAAATCCTGCCATGGCTTATTTTCTAGGTGCGTCTTATTTTATGAGAAACACGGTATCCCTGCCAAGAAAACTCCATGGACAAAGACAACAGGCAGGAGAATAGGTAGCCTATTTTTTATTGCAAAGAAAGTAAACTAGCTTCTAAATACTTGTCTTTTGCAGTTTGAGGCATAATTATCTTATATTGGAAATTGTTTTAATTGGAAAAGAGATTAATTTTGGAAGCAAGTCAAGCCTGCTTTAATGTGTGTTTTTTATCCATCAACAATTAAGGGTCTTGCTCTCTAGAGACCAATTCTGCAAATGATTTTTTTTACCACTAAAGCCCTGGATGTCTCGGGAAAAAAATCAGGCTTTCATTGCTTCAGTTATTAGTAATCTCTTCATTGCAAAATGGTGGTGATGGTCGTAGTTATGTCCTGGTAGTGTTCTCATTAGTGAGAAGAATGGGCACATGAATTAAATGCAGCAAGTGCTGTGATGTCTCATCTTCTAATGAAACATAGAAGCAATTAATATATGTAACCAGAATAACAATGGCAGCAGAGACACTTTTTACAACCACAAGGAGCTTTACCACATGTTCCAAGAAGAGTGCCACATAAGCCTTGCATTGTCACAGATGCTATTCTTGATACATTTTAGATAAATCCAAGTTGCATTTTGATGTATGAAAGCAACTGAAACAATTCCAGGCTCCGGTTGAAAAGGGTGCTGGGGTACAGCTATGGGTATTCAGTGTCATTGCAGCATTCTGTGTGCAGCAGTGCAAAAATCCTGAAGTGCACTTCCAATTGAAATGTCTACACACACACACACACACACACACACACACACACACACACACTGCTGTGTTATAAAAAATATAAGTGGTTTACATAGGGTTGCCATATTTCAAAAAGTAAAATTCCTAACACCTGCAAGTTGTTGAGCTTAAAACCATAAAATGTTGAAAAGCATGTTACAACATAAGCAACTGTTTGGGCTTATGGTATAGTCAGGCTAGCTCTGGTGATGAGTTCCTCCCCTTCTTTATAAACGATCTTTAGATATAAAATATCTCATCTTTTCTTATGAGTAACATACTTTAAGAATTGAATATTTCTCAATATGAAAAGAAATCCTACCCACACAGAATACTAGCATGTCAGAGAAGACTAGACTTATAGATTTGAGAGACATATCTACTGTTCCCCCCCCCCAAAAAAAACCTGCAGTTGTATAATATAGTGACTAGCGGGTCCCCCTCACCCCCATGACCAAGGTAATAACACACAACTCTCAAATGAACAAAGCACAGAACCAGATCTTCTCCAATCCCATAGCCTTGGTCCAGCATCCCCAAGCTGATGCCCTCCAGATGTTCTGAACTAAAATTTCCATCAGCTGCATCAGGTGGGATGGCTAGCTTGGGGAGGCTGCCATGGTCTTTGATGGAGGTCTCTAACGTAAGAGATGATGATGCAAGTGAAGCTCAGCGTTATTGTCTTCTACTTGAGTATGTTTAACCTTTTTGTTTTCGACTCACTGCCTTTGTGTGGCTAGTGTAAAAGGAGTATGGTTTCAGGGTGTTGCTGGATAAAACACTGTAGTTTGGGAGAACTGGTTGATCTAGTATAGGATGGTATTAATATGCCCCCTTTTCTGGTAATATTGGAGGCGCATAGTTAAGAGGTGCTGAGAATATTTGTATTAATGCTGATAACCCTTTTAATGTTATTTTTTGCACATTTTGGTTAAATGCAAATTGTCCTTCAATATACAGTAGCTACTGAAATAGTTTAATTCCCATTTTACATACAAGATTAGATTTTTATACATGTACATTATGCAGTCATGGCAAAGGCTAGTGATAGTCACTTGAGAGATAATAGCATTTATATATTCTATCAGTTTAATAACTCTACAGGGCCAATTGGCCTTTTCATATTCCTATTATGATGATGATTTAATGCCCGATAAAGCAAGTTTTCAGGGAACTCTGGTTTTAGCTGATCAGAATAATTTTGCTTTGCTTCTTTCACCTTCGGAGGCTTATCTGGAGAGTTTCAGAATTATGTGCATAGCTGTCAAGTTTTCCCTTTTCTCGCGAGGAAGCCTATTCAGCATAAGGGAATTTCCCTTTAAAAAAGGGAGAACTTGACAGCTATGATTATGTGTTGACTCATTTATAGGTTTCGGTTACATATGTTCGTTAAATGTAACAGACCACAACCTTAAAATACAGTATAGGGCAAACAAAATACTCCCCCCCCCTTTCCAGTAGCACCTTAGAGACCAACTAAGTTTGTCATTAGTATGAGCTTTCCTGTGCATGCACACAAAAGCTCATACCAATGACAAACTTAGTTGGTCTCTAAGGTGGTACTGGAAGAATTTTTTTTTAACTTTGTTTCGACTATGCCAGACCAACACGGCTACCTACCTGTAACTAGAAGTATAGGGCAAGAAAGAGTTGGTAGAGGAAATGTTTCTGCCTGCCCTGGGCTTCTTCTGCCTTTCCTCTGAGCACGCCAATTTAAATATTGGTGGAATATTCAGAGCATTTATTCAGTACCGTAGATCTGTAGCTGAGTGCAAGTTGTGCCCATTAGCAAAAACTTTATTGTTTACAATTATGAAACAGTGAATGGGGCCATGCTGTTCTGCCACCCTACTGCAGCGGCAGGATGCTTACCTTGGCTCATATCTTGCACTCACTGAGCAGAGAACAGGAGGGGGGAAATGCACTGTTCTGAAAAACAAAGAACTGAACAATATTAACAAGATAAACATTGTCCTAATGAAAGCTGTTTCTGGATTGTGTTCATCCAAATTTAAGACACAAGACATGAGGTAACCTACATGTGATGTTTAATGTGGAAAATTAAATAAGTTTCATGCATGAGTGATGAGACAAAATTTTCTTTTGTCACCAGACTTATGTCATGGCTGATCCTATGAGGTGGGATTTTCAGTGTGCATCAAGGACTTAAAGTGGAAAGCTTAAAAGCCCCTGTGTGTGAGCAGAGTAACATAAGCAGAATTACTGTTGGTTTGGATCCCTGTCGTTTCTCTTCAATTCTGAAAATGTCTTGGTAAAAAATGTGCAGGTAGCAACTCAAAGCCTTCTTCTCTCCAATTTATAGTGACAGGGTCACTAACATTTAGGCTGTCTCCCTCTTTGTCTTGCCTATTTCTTTTTTAGAGACTTCCTTTCAGTATACCAGTGTGTCCTTCCTACTGTTATCTGAAGCTATCAGCTGTTTTAATATTTCATTATTTATCTTCTACAAATGGTGGGCCAAAATGCTCAGTTAAAATCCATATTGTCAGTGATTGATGGCTAAATTGATTAAGGAATCAGATAAACTTTCCTTCTAGCAATAAGTGGCTGCTTTTTGCTTATTACACTTCCAATATAATTAAAACAATATTACCATTGAGATTTTGGTGATATACTGCAAATTATTTGAATTGCACATTTTAAAAGCCAAATCAAGTCTAAAACAGCTGACAATCCTACTTCCTCCCAGAAGCTCTAAAATGAGCAAATACCACCTTCGGGGACGGTGACTCAAATTGAGCTATCTTGCTGTGCAGTCCTATATATGTCTACTCAAATGTATGTACCATTGTGTTCAGTGGAGCTGACTCCCATTTCTGGAGGTAAGTCTGAGAAACACAGGCTTTGGAAGTGGTGCTGCTATACCTGTCCTTGATATACCCCCATTCTCCCTCTGCCACAATTTTAATTTCTCAACAGTGCAATCCTGTACTCTTATTCTGCCAGGATGAGGGAAAACATACACCATATTCAAAACATTCTCAACCCTGGAGAGGAGGGGAGGAGGAGGAGGGACACAACTAGAAAATGCAAATATGGCATAAAAATCAGCAGATAACCCCACCCATGTCCCTGGAAACACCACCAGTTCTCACCAATCTGAGACTGCCAATAACTGAAAAAGCATATCATCCCCTGATGATGAAAACACTCTCCCAGCAAACACCATCACATACACAAAACATGCAAGATGGTAATGGCAGTTGTGGACTGAATTGAGACAAATGATTTTTTCATGTTATGGCCTATGGAAAAGTCAGGGTATGTGTGTGTGTAAATTGAATGTTGATTGATAATGAGAATTAAAGTGCTATATTCTGTCGGTGCCTAACACCACAGCGTCTTAGCCAGACATACACAATAGCCAGTGGTACATGTTGGAGGTGTAGATCTGCAAATGCTGAGGTATGGCATATATTTGGGGCATGTCCTAAAATCAGAAAATTTTGGGAAGACAGATTAAAGACAATTGAAGTAATCACTGGTTATACTTTACCCATGGGCCCGCTAATTCTTCTGTCTGGATATCTTAAACTTTACTAACAGTGGATGGAACAGTGGATGGAGAATTAATGCAACTTCTTTTAATTGCTGAAAGAATTATTATTTGTTGGAATTGGAAAAGAAAATGAGAACACCATCCTTGAGAGAATGGATAACTAAAATCTGGAACATAGTATGCATGGTGAAGCATACAAACAGTATATGCTAAGAATCAGATAGCGTGGACAAATTAATAATGTACTTGCGTAATAAGGTACAGGATAATGACTTGGAACCTGTGATATTAATTTGTTATACTCAACTGTGGTATTACAATTTGTTCCTTTATCTTTAGCTCTAGATATCTCTTTCTACTTTTATTTTATGTGTCATCTGTTGTTATACTTCGTAAAGGTATAAATAAATATATGTAAATAAAGGAAAGAAAGGGAAAGAAGGAAAGAAGGAAAAGCACTACATTTCTTGCTCTTGTATATTTTGTTAGCTTTATGCATTATATGATTGTTTCTACATTTGGAGCAAGTTCTGTTGCTTTCACTAATACGAGAGTTTATGTTTATGTTATGTTCATGTAAAAAAATAAATGCCACCATTCAGTGATCAGGTACAATCAGTTACAGCATTGCAGTTTATGCAATTTCATAATTATACTGGCTCTTTTAAAAACTTGACACAACTTGCCTTTGGCACTGATAGAATAAACGGAAGAATTTTGCTTGACACCGAGTATTTTTTTTAGATTGAGGAAGCAGCTTCATTGTGGCATTTGTGTTGCAATTACTATATCTCCCATTCATCTCTTCCTCTTGGAAGAGAACCAAGTAATGGAAGTGTCTGTGATATTTGTGATGTGAGAGCAAGATTTCATCAGTACATTAGAGCATGATTTTTGCATTTGTAATAAGGAAGAAAACTATGCCTGAGTCTGCACAAGTGTAATGACATCAAAACAGAGCCAAAACTTGGTACACTGCTGATGCTGCTGGTCTGTCAACCGCCCTGCTGCCCAGCAGCATCCCTGACCAAACTGAGTTATTACTTTCAACAAACGTGGGGTTCCTGTTTCACGTTTGCCAAGATAATAGGTAATGTGTGGGTAGGAGATCCAGTTACTGAGAAGAATTGATGAGTGAGAGGGTTGCTTAATCCTCCTACATGCTGCAGTGCATCGGTCCTTCCTCTGGCTGTTTCCTCCCAGCTGCCATTGCTTTAGATTTTGGAGTCTGGAGGAGGTATTTGGTGGGGAGAATTAGTGGTTAGGGAAAAGAATAGGTACCCTCTTCTTGCCTACCAATGCTTCTCTGCAAATACCCTCTGTCCCCTGCATCATAAGGTGAACACAGAGTAGTTTGCTCTTACTGTCTATTCAACTATTTGTAAAGGGTATGGGTTTAAAGCGCCGTTTTCTTTCTGCAGTTTCTTGGAATCTTTGAACTTTTATTAGGCTTTTAAAACTCAAATCTTTCTTGCCTGATTAACTTTTACAGGTAGGTCTTTATTTTTCACTCTTCTGCAAGCCCTGTGAAATCAGGAAATAATAAGTTTAATTGCAAAGAATTTGAGTGTCTCTAGAAGCCCAAGCTTTGTTCTGCTAAATATAAGTGTTTAATGAAAAGAAACACATCATTTTCACACATTGTGTTAGATTTTTACATATAAGGAAATCATGAGAAATACACAGTCTGAGGAAGTAAAATGTTTCACTCTTGTTCTTTAATTATCAATCTTATCTTCATATCTCTGCTTTAAAAAGACAGCTACAAATGAAAATAGCTTTTAAAAGTAAATATAAAATTGATACGTATTGGCTTGAAAACTAAGTTGCTCTTGTGTTCACATGGGTAGGGGCGACTGAACTAAGTCATGGTTTGCAGCTCATGGTTAGTCTAAACAATGGGCCTGGTTTTGGATGACCAGCTAAGGACTCAGCTGTACAGCTGCAAATAAACCGTTTAAAGTGTTTGGCATATCTCACTGTCACCATCTAGTGTCATATGCCAAATTCAATATATATCAGCTGAACTGATACTTTACAGATTCTTTGCAGATAATTTGCAGGCACTGGGTCTCCAGCTTTGTTTGCTCTCACCCTCCTCTCTCCCAGCCAATAAGAAATTACGATAAGTCCTCACACAAACCAGAATCCAGCGGCAAAGAAAGAGTTTTTATTTTTTATTCTGGTGGGGCACTGGTGTTTATGTTGTTTGTTTTCCCTAAGTAGCTTTCCTTCATATTAATAAGGAAGGGGTGTTTTATTTATTTTATCTTTTCGCTTGTTTGCTCTCCCTCCCTTTGATAAAAAGGGAGAGATTGGTGGGATGAGGGCTTTTGGGGGGCCCTGGGGGGAGGGCGGAATGGAGGAGAGAAGATTTAGCTGGATACCTTATGCTGAAATGGGAGGTTGAGTACTATGATAGGAGAAAGTATGCTAACCATCAAAATTTAGAACTAAGGATGAACCATGTGACCCAGGTCTTTAACCAATAATAAATTAAAATTCATCTCATTTAATGACCAAAATGCAAGGATATCCGTATGGTAAATGCTTCTTTGTTTTGAAAATAGTGCAGAACAATGTTCTGATACTGGAGGTTTCTTTTTTCTTTTTATTTTAGGGAGTGGAGATTATGTTACCAATTGCCAGCATATATGCATAAACAGTTTTTGGAAGGATGTGCCAAAAGGCTATGATAACTGGTTTACAACAAAACTATTATTTGTGTGGAATTGATGTCAGATCAGTTGCATTTCACTAATACTGATCTGTATTATTCTCACAGGCTCAGCAACTTCATGACTAGGTGAAGTGAGCTTTACTCACCTGAGTGAAGGAGACCTAGTAGCAATGTTTTCTTACCAGCCAGAAGCAGAAATAAGGGAAACAAAAAATCCATTTGCTCTTTGATGCTTTATCTATGCCAATAAATATTGTCTCCAGGCAGGCATATAATTAAAGAAAGAAAAATAACAGATGATTGATGTGTTCTTATGAGTGCATGCAGAGGCACAATGAGGACGGAAGTATTCCCATAAAGAAAAAACAAGGTGTATTCATCAAGTCTATCCCACATGATAAAATATATCCATATTGTAAATGAAGTTCTTCCAAGGTTGTATTTAGACAATCATGTGTTGGCTTATTAAGCTGGGATATACAGAAGCCTTTTGCCTGCACAGGTACTCCCTTTGCTTTTATCAGTTGTCACAATTAAACCAGGAAGTTTATCACTAAGAATATTTTGCCATTTTGTCCAAACTAGGAAAGTCTGTTTGCCAGCTTTGGAACAGGCCAGTATATTAAACCATAGTTTTAAGCTGGATTGATATCTTGGCTTCTTGGAAGTTTCAGAAAGAAATACTTGAGAAAATACTTGCTATTTTCTAGAAAAAGTGGTGCCGGAACTCAGCACAAACACTTCCCTTGTTCTCTTATAA
Organism: Zootoca vivipara; assembly: GCF_965207765.1. NCBI lineage: Eukaryota > Metazoa > Chordata > Lepidosauria > Squamata > Lacertidae > Zootoca > Zootoca vivipara. The sequence goes on from NC_142586.1 coordinate 14,017,403, forward strand.
TGGTAATGGTGCCCACCTGAGAGGAGTATGTTCAGGATAGCTTAGTTTTATCATTAAAGAACCACATCCAGCTTCCAGACAACCAAGATTACAGATAAGGCTTCCATGGCAGGACATGGATTTTAGTTTAAATTGTTCTAAGATCACTCCATAACCTCTCTCATTATTGACATAAACATGTAAAGCATGTGTATCATTCTTTTACTTCACTAGTTTTCTCATATCAAAACGAGGAGGAGTAAAAAGCAGGCTTCCACGGCAGGGATTGGAACTTCAGGGAGATCTGAGTATGGCTAACCTTTCCTTTTAAAAACTCTTTACCACATTGCAGAAGTTTGGCAGACTGGGAGAGGACTAATCTGGGCTGCTAACTGAGAAAAGGGAAAAGATTTAATTGAAACAGATAAGAAAGAAAGCCAGTTAGTTCCAATAAATACAAACACAAAATAGTACATCTATAAAGATCAAGTAAGAAATAAAAGAGAAAATAGAATCAAAACAATGCAAATGTCTACCTGAACAGGGTAGTGGTGGTTCTTATTTTAGTTCCCAAACCGGTAATTATCAGTAGGCCATTGCTTTTGAAACTAGGGAACCAGTTTCTCAAAAGGTTTTACGTGCCAATTTGTTCATCAATATACCGTAGTATGTTGTGCTTGGCACCTCCACTCATTGAGAGTAGGAGATTGATTTTGTGATTAAAATTTGTGCTGTAATCAATATATTTCTAATTTGACATTTCTATTTTGTGGATGCATTCTATAATATACCAAAAAAAGACCCAGGAGCTAGAGAGGCTACTTTTCCTTTATGAATTCTCGCTGACTTCTTATTTGCTATTGCTGCAATCAGCTTAAATATTGCATAGTAACATGTACTTGATTTTTGGTGGTATGTTGATTTGGAATTATAGCTCGGCTTAGGGTCCTTTAAGTTACGTAACTCACTGCTATACATTTTCCTTCCTTATAGAAGGACATGTGGAGAAAAGCATACTGTAAGAGACTCTTGAGTCTTGATCGTTCAATTATTAAACCTTTGTCACCATTATTCAAAGTGTTCCACAGCCGAGGACAACAATGAAGTTTCACTGGTTTCTAACACTAGTTTGTTTGGTAGTTTAGAACAGAAAAATTAGCTTTCAGGCTCTTGTGGGCATCTGTGTGTCTTGAGAGACAATGGAGGGGTGAAGTCAAACTGTTGGAAGGTTGCAGTGCCTGCTGCAATACGGGAGAGACATGTTTCATTGCGGCTGTTACAGATGCACCATGGCGTTTCTTCTCTCTGCACTCCTCCCAGCACTCATTTCTCCTCTGGCCACAGCTATGGATACACGACCTGACTATCTGTCTTCAGGCACTGTAGTCATCTGGCAAAGAATTCCCACACAGGGCTGATGTTGCCAGCCTTCCTGTTTGCAGACGTCTTTGTAACACAGAGCTGGTTTCAGGCTATATATCAAATTTTCATCTCTGTCCTTGCAGGAAACAAACAACTTGGGGAACAATAATAGGCAAAGACACATATTCTTGAGAAGCCTAAACATTTTTATGATGGTTTGTACCTTAATGTGGATGTAGTTGGAGAATCCTCACCTCTTTCATTAACTATAATATATTTACAGAAGTAGTCTAGCTCCTTGCTGTTTACACCCATGTATACAAAATGTATACAAAATGTAGTATAAACACTGACAACTGGGAAACACTGGCCTGCGAGCGCTCCAGTTGGAGAACAGCCTTTACCAAAGGTGTCATGGGCTTTGAAGAAACTCGATCTCAGGACGCAAGGGAGAAACATGCTAAGAGGAAGGCACGCTTGGCAAATCCACACCGTGATCAACTCCCGCCTGGAAACCAATGTCCCCACTGTGGAAGGGTGTGTGGATCCAGAATTAGCCTCCACAGTCACTTATGGACCCATTGTTAAAATTGTGTTTATGGAAGACAATCTTACTCGGCTATGAGTGATCGCCGAAGAAGAAGAAGAAGAAGACACCCATGTATATTAGAGCATGATCTGAGGAATATATTTTTAGTTCCTTTAGAAAAGGAGCATTAGAATGAATAGCTAGAATAAAATCTTTTTAGAAAACAGTATCCTCAGTAAATGTGAACTTTATGCATTGGAACTTTGTATTTGAAAGCCAGTGTTGCTGTAGTTGTTGGACTGAGGAGACCCAGGGTTTGAACTCCCTGGCATGAAGTTAATTGAGTGTCCTTGGGCTACCCACTATCTTTTAGTACATCACAGGGTGGTCAAGCAAACATCAAAGGTGGAGTGGGGAGGAAGAGGGAGAATCATGTATGCCACCTTGAGTGCCTTGAAAGACAGGATATAAATGAAATGAATAAATCTTACAAGCTTGATAAAAAACTGTAGCTTCAGGATAAGCCTTTTGTGACAGGCTTATGCTAGGTTTAGGTTCGATCCAGACCGTTCAAGTCAGGAAGTTGCACAGGCCATTCATATAAAATACAATATGAGCCCACATCTGTCCTCCACATGTTGTGCTTTTTTAATACAAGCAAAGCACAGTCATCACTTTCCCCTCACCTATAGAAAAAAATGCCTATGACACCAACTCTTTAAATAATTTGATTTGTAGGAGCATTCTGTTTTTGTGAGACATACTTAATAGCTGCATCCCGAGCCTTGTTGATTTGGAGGGACAGGAGAGAATACTCTGCTGATACAGTAAATCTAGGTTTTCTTTCTTTAATGCAACTCCTACACTGGTTGCTAGAGTAAGCTGAAAACGAAAAGGGAAGAAACGTAGCATATAATTCTGTGGACTTCAGAAAAACACAAAATCCTCCAAAAGCATCTATCAAAGTGATTTCAATCCAATGATCCGCTACAAAGTCAAAAGATGTAAGCTGTTCTAATCCAGTGCTTTCAGCTGCTTAAGATCCAGCCTCCACAGCTAGTTGCGAGGGACCAGCTGACAAGTTCTTCAAAGCATCGAAGCAAGAAAGCCCAGCAGTGCCTAGCGACAGAGCTCTTCAGAGGTTTTCAAACTGACAGCTGTTTGCTTTGGGTTTATATACTACAAAAACAATTCAGGTGGTGAATAACGTAAATGGCACATAGGTCCAGTCCAGGAGTTTTATTACAATGAATTTAGCTTTGGGCAAGCTGCCATAATCAGCACAATTTGACAAGAAATTCACCATAGATATATAATTCCCCCACCCCCAGAAATAGCATGCAACATTTATGCTGCAAGATTCATGGACTACATATAGCAGTACCCAATAAAATTTTATGATAATGTAAAATATTCTATTTTATAGGTTTTACCCCAGTGATTTTGCTTCTCTGAAACAACAATTTAACCCATACCAATTTAAATACTGTTAACCAGCTAGAGACCTCATCAGTGTGTTTTCACTATCAAAATCTTGTTTCAAGGTGCTGCATGTAGTGGATAGTAGACTCATACGAATGGCAGTATTGGAGGATACTTAATTTTACTATAGGCTTTATTTATGAAAATAAACAATATATTTATTTAAAGATACAGGAAGGTTCTGTAAACTACATCTGTGAAGTAGTACTAGCAGGGCAGTACTTTGGGGTATAATGAACAGGAAGGTCCTCAAATGCAGCCCTCTTGTAAAACAATTAAGTCCAAAGCATAAAATTACCTAACAATGCTATTGCACCTCTGTGTCATACTGTAATGAGCACCATCTCAGAGCCCCATAATAATAGGATGCAAAAAGATGGCATGAATTAAGAGAGATGGTGCTCTCCCCAACCTTTTCCAGATGCAGTCTTCTGTTGGGCACTTGTGCGATGGGAGGTTAAGGCAGGGAACTAGTTTAGTAGTACCCACCATCTTCAAACAGAAGAAACTGAAGATGCTGTACAGGCTTCTAAATTTTCCCTTTCATTGTGTAGCTCTCTGGTAGTAGTAGTAGTAGTATAAAAAGCCTTTTAGTGTACAGATTTTCAATTTGATATGAATGTCTCTAAAAAGCTCAGATTTGTCTTACTGGGTTGTAGATAAATGTGAAGGGAGTGCCCAAGACAAGCTGCTCTCAGTGGGATTGCTTCCAGCAGTGACAGTTGTCAGATATTGATGGTACATGCAGCAACTGACTAGAGAGACCCAGAGAAATGGAAGGAGAGCACCCAACTCTGTGACTGCTTTTGCAGGACTAGATTCTTTATGTAACTGGCAACAACCAGGATCGTTTTGGTCCATGTCTTTGTGGATATTAATGTCTTACATTTTAATGTAATATTTTTGATATATTCTGACATTTGTGGGGTAGCCACTCTGAAAGATATTGCAGTGTTTTTTGCCTTGGCTTTTAAAAGAGGAAAAACAGTTGAGTATTGCCCACCTATTTATTTATTTATTTATTTATTTGTGTGTGTGTGTGTGTGTGTGTGTGTGTGTGTGTATGTTGTTACTGAAATAAACCTGGCTTTCCATTGCCAAAGGCTAACATAATAGATTACTTTCAGGGCCGGCTCTAGGTAGACTCCTGCGAGGGCGGGGGTGCCGGAGCGATCTCTGCCCCTCAGCGCCAGGGCGCCCGACCTGCTCAAGACTGCCCTGATTACTTTCTCCCCTGCTCAGTTTAAAAGACTATACAAAGATACCATTATTGATGGTGGGTGTGGGTGGAGGGATTGTGTGTATGATGAGCATGTAGAATTTAGCCTGTGACCTGACTGTCCATGGCTGGTTTCTACAATAATGTCAGCACATGTTTTAGCTGACAATGAAAATGTATATGGTCTTCATACAAATTTATCTAAAATGTATCCTAAGTAGGGATGGACCAAATGTTGCTCCATGTGGCTCCATTTACAGGCATCTAATTTGAAGCATAATTTCTTGTGCATTTTTGGGAGGATGGTGAAATTCGGGGCAACTACTAATCTTTAGGAGTACCATTGGGAATCTTCCATTTTCAGTTTAAAAAAATATTTTATTCTGGGGACAGTACAGCTGCCATTTTATTTCCCCCTGATTGTTCCAGATTCATACAGTTTTGGGTTCTCTGCAATCTCCCTATCCTCCTTTAGCACACATTTGACTCCCTTGTCAAAGGATCCAACTGCCTTCCTAGCCAATCTCCTGTTAGTAATGTATTTAAATTGGGTAGGGGATGATGACTTGTGGCTCTGCAAATGCTGTTGGACTAACTCCCATCAGCCCCAGACAGTATGGGGTAATTGGGAATTGTAGGCCAGCAATCTCTGAAGGGTCACAGGTTTCCCATCCCTGCATTAAGGTGCGTTTGCACAGCATATTGACAATGTGAATTTTAATAAGGTGACCTTATTAAGCTGAGAAGTTAAAGTGAAAGTTTAATGGAATAGGCTAATCATCTGGGGTGGATTGGTTGATGGGGAAAAGATCTAAGCTATCTTCAGAAATATATATTTGCCTTGTTTCTGTGTGACTTTTGGATTAGATCTATGTGAACGCACACTAGCTACTTGTTTCTGCAATCACATGTTTTGTGCATGCCACAAGCAATTTATTTCTTCCCTGCAGGAGCCAAACCCCCTCTTTTCTGGATTTTTCTGCATAACATCAAAATCACTCCTCCTGCTTCGAAATTTTAGTTTTTGAGAAATGATCAAATATTATGTTCTTTTTATAATTAATTATATAGAAATTGACAAATAGACTTCATTAACTACTGCCATTTTTGGATATTGATTTATGGAAATAGATTATTGTCTGTTAACGTGTGGAAAAGAGAAATGTTTGAGGGACATTTCTCTCACTTACAGATGGTCTCTTCAGTTACCTAGTTCCTTTTTTGCAGCTGAATAAGGTAGTGTCATAAATAGAGGCTCTACTCGGAAGGTTTTAGGGACTGATTGATGGAACATGCAATCACTGTGCCATTCATTTGGTAATAAATTTTTGTTTTGCCAATTATAGGCAATTTTAGAAAGACGTAAACCTATACTGGAAATTTTAGAAAGACGTAAGCCTATCTACTAAAATTTTGTCATAATGGTTTTCTTTCAACAATTCATCCTAATGGGATGAAACATAGCTTTACTTAGTTAAGGTAAGAGTACACAGCATGATATATACTCTGCACTTTTCTATTAAAGATCAATTACCATGAACAATAGCTTAAAGTACCCTTAACTTGTGGGGTGTGTCCGCCTGCCTGTGTAATATATGAAGTGAGGTGGATGCTGTAAGAATTATCATGTCCAATCCAATAACAACAACTAGAAATACAACAATTTGGTGTTTTAAGGCAATGGTTTTAAAGCAGGGGTCAGCAAACTTTTTCAGCAGGGGGCCGGTCCACTGTTCCTCAGACCTTGTGGGCCGGACTATATTTTTTTGGGGAAAATGAACGAATTCCTATGCCCCACAAATAACCCAAAGATGCATTTTAAATAAAAGAACACATTCTACTCATGTAAAAACATGCTGATTCCCAGACCGTCCGCAGGCCGGATTTAGAAGGTGATTGGGCCGCATCTGGCCCCCGGGCCTTAGTTTGGGAACCCCTGTTTAAAAGCATTAGAGCTCAAAAATATATGAAGTATTATTGCCACAACATATTTGTAGAATCAGACTTGTAGAACAGTTGCAGGAATGGGGCAGCCCAGGTCTTAATTTTTTTCTGTCCTTGGGGAGGCAGGACGAGGACTTCTCCATGTGAAACAATTATGTTCCCTAGATTCCCATGTTATGGAGGACTTCATTGTGGACTTTCAGTTCGTGCTGGGATGCAGATATACTAGAAACATAATGAGGTCTCAAGGTCAATCTGCTGTTGTGACATGGTTTGCCCTCCTTTAAATGTGCTGCACTGGGAGACTACCCAGTCTGCCTCTATGGCTGGCCTGGCTCTGCCAAAAATACAGACATGTTTGTCTTACCTCCCCCAAATCACACACTTTAAAATCATTGCAGAATCATCATGTAAATGTAGAAGATAATCCAGTTAACAATTTCAATAATTTCAAGATCAATGCTGTCCTATATCTATAGCCATTCCTCACTCTAGTAAAAGAATTCCTGAGAAAACTGTCTCTTTATACTTTAATTACCTAGTTGTATCTACTTTAACTTCCCTCCTTCTATTCTGTAATATTCTAGCTGTGGCAGGAGAAAAGTACTTGTTATATCCTATCATGTTTGGTTGAACTAGGAAGAAATTTCAGGTTTTACCTCCCAGATGGAGTTAGTGCAGAAACATTCTAAATATTCAATTGGGGTGTGTGTGTGTGTGTGTGTGTGTGTGTGTGTGTGTGTGTGTGTCTAATGAGGTTAAGAAGAGCACTTAGTTTATGATACTTCATTTTATATTTTATTCAGCATTAAGACCAATATCTTTCCATAATTAAGTGTATGTGTGTGAAAAGTTTGTTCCCAGTTAAAAGTGGAACACATATAACTTTCGATCAAGGCACATACAAGACTGGCCAAAGGGCGTTCAATGCACTTTGGTTTTCATTTGGGGAATAATAGTTATGGCAACAAAATGTCTTGGGTATTAAACATTAAATAGATCACAACTAAGTAGAAAGCCAGATCAAAGTATCTTCACTTGTGTGTTTGTTAATATTCAGATAACTGTGATAGCAATGGGCAATATTCTCAATGGCAGTTGAAATATGTATAGTATACATTTAATTGCATATGCTTTCATGACATTAGAAGAACTGCAATTAGCAATTATACAAGTTTTTTTATAGAATGAGGAATAAATTTAGGTTTGGACATTTATATGTTTAGGGTAGTCTTAGATTTTATTTTTCATAAAAATAAGAGCTGACCCTGCTTTTATGCATTTAGATCAGTAATACAGTATGTGCTTTATTCTTGTTTCATCTGCCTTACCTGGACAACAGCTGTCTGCTGCAGTATCCTTTTACTTACAAAACTAGATATAGCTAAGTAACTGGTATTGCCCACTACTTTTCACATTAGGTTTTTAGTTGTTTTATGTATTTCATATACCCAAGATTGTATTGTGATCAATTTCGCAGTCACTTCTGAACATTTTCAGTTTGCCAGGTTTAACCTTTTACGAATACCAAAGTGAAAATGGCCTGTGCTTATACTTACAAGGATCTCAAATGTATGCAAAGTCCTGATTGTTCAACACAGCAAGAAAATTCACTTTCACAGTCAACAAGTCATCTTACTCAGTAGAACACAAAAGTTAAATGGTCTGTAATTTCAATATTAGCAAGGAAAATACAGTACAAATTACTAAAAAATACTAAAATATAGAATTGTTTCCAGGCATCCTTGCTACATTAATCGCAGCAGTCACCTAAAATTTGAAACTTTTAATAAAAAGTTCTTAAATATAAATTATATGGCAAATGTACAATACATTGCTTATTCAGTCTTTTAATCCAGTGTTCTGCAGTAGGCCAGCAACCTTTTCAAGTTGCCATTTTTTGTGAGAAGGGAAAAAAGAAACCACCACAAGTCTTTAATTTCCTTTAGTATCATGAGTGTGAGTGATCTGAATCAGGTATACCACTGTCTCTGTAGCTTCTGTTACTGCTGCTTTCACTGTGGTTGTTTTTGTATAGATTCATCCCATTAGGTGGGAATATGGTATGTATTACAAATTCCTCCTTGGACACTTGTTCATTGTTCAGAGATATCATCTGAAAAGAAGTCTCCCTGATTTCTAAGATAGAATTGTCCTTCTTGGTTCCAGCTTCAGCATAATCATCTTTCCTCCTACGTCCTTTGCTGTACGTACAGTTTCTCGAGAACAAGGACCCATTCCTATGGACATACCAGCAGACTAAAGCCAACAGAGCTATAGCTACTAGTGCCACGGCACCCCCTATGATGGCAGCCAAGGGCAAACTAGAATTTTTGTATGGTTCTTTTTCTTGTTCATGGTTTAGGGTGGTTGTAGGATTGTACATTTTAAGGGGTGCAGTTTCAGTCTCTATACAAACAGGGGTTTCATCAGACAGATAGATGTTACTGGTTTCCATGGGAACCATGCATACACGGTATGGTGAGTCTGGCTCAAGTGCTGTAAGCAGATAGTCATTCCGGTCTCCTGTAACAATTGTTTCAGTTATAGATCCAAAGGCAGGGCTATGACCCATCTTGAGCCAACTGAGTCTTAAAGCAGTCATGGGTAGTGCAACTTTCCAAGAAATATGAATAGTCTCGGTGCTTACAGCCTTTACAACAATGGTAATGATTTCCTGTACTGGGGTAGCAGTTGTTCTGTAGTTTTTATGTGGATTAGGAGTCTTCATTTCAGGTGATTTGGTCACAGAAACTGGCCAGTGTCCCTGCACAGGGTATAAAGTGTTTGGTACTGAAGCAGTAATTTGGATAGTGCTTACAATCTCCTCATCTTTGCAATCAAATAGCTCTGAATTGAGGTCTTTGATAGCCATCCCACGAACTTTTTCTGGGGCTTGACACATCAGTCCACGTACATTAACTCTGAGAGGCAGCATTTGCAACCAGTCACGAACCCATTTCATTTTGCACCCGCAGTACCAAGGGTTGTTGCGAAGAAACAATTGGGTTATATTGTCCAGGTCATCAAAGACACCCTGAGGTAAATTACTGAGATTATTATTGGACATATCTAGCCGATACAACTGTCGTAGGTACGCAAAAGCATGAGCTGATACACGATTTATATGGTTTTCTTGCAGATAAAGCTTTCTCAGATTTGTGCCTGGCAAATTTATTGGAGCTGCTGTAAGGGAATTACGGACCAATGAGAGTTCTGTTAAATTGACTAGATTCATAAAGACCTTCTCGCCTAATCCATGATTGTTTAAGAGATTTCCATCTAAAACTAGACGTTTTAGATTTGTAAGGTCTTGAAGGGACAGCTCCGAAATTGTGGAAATGCGATTATCATCCAAGCGCAGTTCTTCTATTGTTTTAGGCAAGCCCCAGGGAATGGTGCTAAGGTGATTTCGAGAAAGAAAAAGAAGTCTAAGATAGATATTATCCCGGAATGCTCCATCTTCAATACTAACTGCAGAAACAGAGTTATCATCCAAATGTAATTCTTCCAGATAAGGAATTTGTGAAAGTGAATCATAAGTAATTGTCCTTATGTTATTTTCCTGCAAATGCAATTCTTTGACGTACTTTGGGAGGTTGGTAGGGAATTCATCCAAGCTGTTGTGGTATAAATAAATTCTCTCCACTTTGATCAAGGTTTTTAGCTCAGAAGGAATTCCAGCATTATTGATTTGATTGTTCTGAAGGTAAAGGGTTGTAGCATCCTCTGGAATCCCAGTAGGAATTGATGTCAAGTCGCGATCATTGCAGTAAATGAATCCTGCATCACAGCGGCATGCTGAAGGGCAGGACTTGGCACTGACAAAGTGAGGTGCCATTTTGAGCAAAAGCCCAATCTTTGTCCAAATTAGGATGAAATTCCAGGTTGCACTGATCATGGTCAAGTTGCAATGAGGTTTGCCGAGAGACTAGTGTTTGGTTTTCAGCAATCTAGGGGAAAAAATCAGATTAATAGTAGAGTACAGTGAAGTATCACTTTGAAATGAAAACAACATATCTAACAGCATAGTCCTATGTATGTTTCATTGAAGATAAGTCATAGTGTGTTAAATGGGGATTGCTTCCTTATACATGTGTATGGGATTGCCACCTAAAATTCCTGCCTAGTATTTACAATTACACGTAGGCATGACTCTTAAATGAGGTTTGAGTGAGAGAAGTATTTGTCAATAATATTTGTCCAAATCTGTTTCTTGCATAAGAAGGCATTATTTGGCATCCCCACCCAAAAAGCTTCCTAAGGGGTTTGTTTCCCCAGGTCCCCTCCTCTTTTTGTTGCACTACACCATAGATGGTAGTTGCTTGCTCTGCTGGCATAGGAACTTTTCTTTTTTAAAGAAACTCCAGTAACCTTCTGCATGTACACAGTTCACCCCACAATCGTTTGAATTTGAGTACTCATAAGATGGGGGCACAATGGAACCTAAATTCAGTATTTTAGCACATTATGATACTGAAATTCATCTTTTAAGTATTCAAACTCTCCTTAGACTCCTATTTTGTTGGTAAAGTGAGTGACTAGAAATCACTGTTTTTTTCTGAAATATGAATACTGAGTGAATAATCAGACAGGGCACACTGCATGGTAACTAATAATGAACAGTGTGATGAAATGTGTTCTCTGTCTCCAACTATTCCACTGGAAGGACAATAAAGGAGTTAAACCTAAGTGGAAGCTTAAATATAGAACAGATTTCTCGTTACTTCTGCCTCAAGTAGATGGCATAGTGACAGAATTTTCATTTTAAACAGAATTGCCAGCTTAGTAATACTAGAGACATGAAAGTTTGCACAAACCTCTTGAAATGTAATATAATCAGTTATTTCAATATTGCTTGTATATTACTTCATGGATTAGGCTGAAATCCTAACCATGCATACTCAGGTAAATTCCAAGTAGGTGGGAGTAGGATTGCAGCCTCAGGATACTAATGATTTTCCTTAGTCATATAAAATAAAATAAGGTATGGAATATCTATATATTATATCATAAGGATTATTTTTTCTATTGCTTTGTAAAATTAAAAAGAAACAAAACAAGTTTTTGAAACTATTTTGTTTTCCAACAAAATGAACTGGCGTGCAATAAAAAACTTATCTTGCTGTTGGAGCAATACCGGTTGAGGTAATTAGGAGGAGTAACTCATTAAACATACTATGTTTTAATACCTGATATTTGACAATACTTTAAGGATGCATAGTTTCCTTAGCTTTGCCACTGTCTATTTAATTAATTTGTCATACTAACACATTTTAAAAAATATTACTTTGGCAGTGCTTTCTTCTGTGTTGTTAACTTTTAGTTCTCTTTTACCTGTAGAATGTGATCATTGCAATGGTTTACTTTCGTGACTTGTAGAACTTAATTGTTCCACTTTCGAAAATAATATTTTGTTATGGAACCTACCTTATTTAAAGATGCGAGGGAACCTTTTGTCCTTGCTAATATCCAGTTGGCATACGATTTTCTAGAAACCAAGTTGGCTTGGAGAAATTTATAGTTTAGTTCACGCAGCTGTATGTACTTCACAGTAGTTACTTAAATGATGCTTGGGAGTATAATATCTTTCCTGGTGAGTTCCACTATGTTCAATGAACATTCCAATAAAGTTTCATCATCATGGTAAATAAGCACATCAGGCTGTTGAAGATAAAAGCTTTAGTTTCTGTTACTCTGCAGGAATGAGACTTTGAAGAAGAGGGAAGAGGTTTCTCTCTCTCCTTTTACCCCCAAGTGTGTGTGAACAACTTCTTTAACAAAAAAAAATCTCGAATGCTTAGAAGTTCTTTTACATAATGTTGTGGCTAGAGATGGTAACTTCAGCTCCATGTGCTCAAAACAATTCGTGATGTTAAGGCTTGAATCATGATAGCTTCTTTTTTTCTTTCCACAATCATCCAACTATAAACTTTGAATGTCGATGTTTCCTGATAAATCCATGCCTGCTGGGCTGCACCATTCACTTAGTGCTTGATCAGAATTTCCAGCTCAGCATATTTCCTCATTCTGTCTGAAAATGCCAGGTGCTCACTTCAGATGGTTTTTGTTTTAATTCACAGGCTTTTCTTGGGGAAACCAAAACATGCTAATACCAGTGACAGGGTTTCCTTTCTAACATTTCATTCAGTTGGTGCCTGTAAAAGTAAGGAAAAAGCAAATTGTTATCCAAAAGTGATGAACTGCCTTGTGCAAACTTTTCTTGACTTAGCATTCCTATAATAATAAAGCCTCATTATGGGAGTACTAATAGAGCAAAAGTCTGAAGTTCTTGAATCAGATGCACAGCTAAGTTCAGCATTGGAAGAAATTGGTCTAAACAAAACAGCAATGGAAGTCAGCTTTGATCAAGGGACCAAAGAGAAACTGCTTTGCAAATGTGACACATGACTCTTTAGATTACAAATAGAGGCCTAGGTGCAGTGGATGGCATGCATACTATTGTTCATGGTCTTCTCCATTCAAGAGGCAAGACAGTTGCTGATAGTTTAAAATGTAAATCAGCAAAGGTATAATAACAATTTCTAATGCTCAGGTGTCCGTCTTAGTGACTGTAGTTCCGAATTTATTCTCCAGGAGGAGGTAGTTAATTACAGTGCTGAACATTTCTAAAGTGTACAGTTAGGTTGAAAATTGAAAATATAATATTGTATTTATACTGTGACAACGCAAGGATCCTTTCGGACCAGTCCTGCAGACTGATGCATTGCCAGGCTAGATTGTTCTACACAAGCAAGAAGAATGCTATGTTGAAATGTAAAATGTCATTTAAATTGTTTTTATGTCTGCATGTGGGTAACCTTTCCTTCTCATCTGGAAATTTAAACCCAGTTAATATGACTGCAATTCTAAGAAGGGCAAGTAGCGTAGCTCAGTAGCTGAGCATATATTTTCTATGTGAAAAACCCTAAGTTCAGTTCCCTGCCTGAAACTCTGAAGAGCCATTGCCAGTGAATAGACCATGGGGCGAGGAACTTGTCGCCCATCAGCCCTAACCAGCAAGGCCAGTGGTCTGGGATTATTGGAGTGGTAGTCCAATAACATCTGGAAGGCCACATGTATAGATGATACTGAGGTAGATGGGCCAATGGCCTAACTCTCTTTAAGAGGGGAGGAGGGGGTAGCAAGGCTTCCTATGCTGATAAGTACAGTACACTGAATACAGCAAGACTAAAAATATGTGTGAATCCTTATGTTTGCCATGCACACTGAAATCTGCTTCACCTTTTACATTGTATCAGTTCTGCTTTACCTTTTGTATCAGTTTTTAAAGTACTCATTAGTACACATCAAAACATATTTTAGATTATTGCTAGGTAATGTACACATTTCCAATGTATGTGAAATAGTACAAGCGTTAAGTTTCCTTTTTCTACCTTGTGCAACTCAGTTGTATAAATACTGTCTTTCCTGTGCCACCAAGACTATTGGTACAGTGTAATTCCAGTCAAAGTATAATGCGACATTTGTTCAAAATTAATGTAAAGTGTTTATGTTGTGATATGTAACCTTGTTAAATATTTGGTATTTACCTATGGATTTCAGAATGTAACAGCCATCATAAATTCTTAAGAGATGTGGATATATTAAAAAAATATGGTACTGAAACAAAATGAAATTTTCTGAAGAATTAGTGATAAAAGACTTAGACTTATAGCACCATTGAAATGTAATTTAAAACAACAACAACTGAAGCCTGATAAATACCTTGGAAGACATCGCTCAATTAGCAAGTAGTCTTGTTTGTTCAACCTTATAAATACTGAGGATACTATGCAGTTCTAAAGTTTATAATCTGTTTTTGAACTTCATAATCCACTTTGGTTAACCAGCAAAGAAGGGATTACTATAGGTTTTTTTATGGTAAGACTGAGTAATAGGAAAGTAGTTTCAAGTAACGGGGAATAATTTATTTAGCAGAAGACATATAGTGTGTGTAGAAATTAAATGTTAAACTACCTAAGTGATTAATTAAAGATAGGGATTTTAAGTAGTACCGTATTGTTCTTGGGAAATGGATATTAAACTTAAATTGCTTGTAGGGCGTGTTTCGATACCTTACCTAGAGCAAAGAATGTACTTGTTCCTGGGAATAGAAAACTTTTATTTCACTTACCAAATGTTTCAAATGCATTCCCCTTTGGACTGTTTGATATTCAAGCCCTCACTTATTGCCCCTATTGTATTAGCAGCAATGTTGTTGGATTAAAATGAAAGCACTAAAGCTCATTAAGTTCTTGGGTTTTCAAAATCCCTACTCTCAAAATTACATCAAAACAAAAGGATAAAATACAGCAAGTTTCATTGGAGGGGAAAAAGGCTGTTTCAAAAATGTGGATTAAGCTTCTAGCCCCCCTACCCCTTTCTTTCAGCTAGAAGGGAACAGTTTTCTTTAGTTTTTATTTAATTTGATATCTTGCACTTTTCTTTTATATTCCAAGCTAGTGCTGAAAACAATGTGTTTGCATAATAAAGGCAGCAATGATCTGTCCCTACAGAAGGGAATCCTGCTGCCTTGCTCAGCCTTCTCTTTTCTAGAGCTGTCCTTACATATTCCCTGACATCAAGTCATTATAGCTGAGTTTGCAGGATGAAAAGAGAAATGCCCCCCACTGTTCAGAGACACTGTGGCCAGGTTTTCACAACATCAAATTGTGAGCTTCATGGGCCCATGGTTTTGAAAGAGAACATTTATTTTTGAACAAAACAAAAAGAAGATGGAAGAAATCCTGGTGCACAAACATTTTTTTAAAAAACAGAAAGATGTACTAGTTTTTAACTCTACCACTTCTCAGTATATTAGTACCATGCTTGAAAAACTGTGGTGGTAAATTCCTGTGGTGCCCAGTTTATTTGTTCAGTCAGTTGGTAATTAAAACATTTAGCTATTCAGACCTGAGAAACTATAATGTGTCAGAGGCAGCACTGCACAAAAGGAGCCTTTTTACTCTAAATATTAAATATATTTAAAACCAAAACTCTGATTTTTAGTACTTTATGCTATGATGTGGGTCAACTGCCTATCCTAAAACTTTAAAAAAGTAGTTAAAATATGTGAATTTGTGTCTTCATTTATTATATACTGATGTGAAAGGCTGTACTTTCATTCTAGCAACTATCCACAGCAGTGTTCTGAAGATTCAGATATATCTTTTTAGGCTATAAATGTCAACAGCATGACAACCAGAATTAATTCAGCATTGCTGTACAAAAGTGATTGTTCAGCGATTTTGGTTTTGCATAGCCATTTGATTTATTTCATAGTGCCCTCTGTGGATTGAAGAAAGTGTCTGCTCCTATATATAACGTGCTCAAGTGCATTGAGATTATTGCTTTGGACTTCTATCAGCCATTCAAAAGCAGGGATATTTTAAATAAGCTTTGGTTGTTATAATGTTAATTTGGTTAAACATGACTCAGTTGTATTGAAAATGAAGTGTGCAACATGTTTTCTTAGGTGTACTACTCAGGGTTGGTTAGTAGTGACAGCAAAATATTTTCTAAGCACCCTGTTTCATGAGCATGGTGTTTCAGGAAGGGGACCCTCACCCTTTGTTTAAACTTAGGCAAGCAGAAGAAGCTTAAAATATCCTTGTGAGGGCTAAAGAATGTAAAGCTTTGTTGAGAAGTTGGGCTTCTGAGTCGTTACTTTCTTTTAGCAACATTTTCTTTGGCTGATGGAAATAACCATACATTTAACAATTGTATCACATCATTTCCACATGTTATTCGTTACATTAAGCATGATCACTGGAGTAAACAGTTTCCCCATATGTTTTAAATTAAGGTTCTGTAAAACGAAACTAATGTGAGTTGGTATGATCACAAATTGCATTTTTGTAGCATATATGAAGACCACCATTATTTTCTGGTAAACATAAATATGATTTTGGTTATTCCATGAAAATACAACTTTTTAAAAAGTAACTCCCATTGAGAAGATATAGATGATCCCTAACTTTTAAATGTAAGACATGTAATGAGCTGCCCTCCCTCCCAAAAACCATGAATTCTTATTTGTTCATAAATTGCAGCAGGGAACAGTAAATATCACTTTGCAATCCTGGCCCTAGCCATCTTCATTTGGCAGGAAGGGCCAATGATTTCAGTGGTGCTTGCTTGCCCATCAGTAGGTTTAGGTATGCAGCCTTACAATATGGTCTCTGCATTTTTACTCAATAAGTAAGTCCTACTGAGTTTAATGGGACTTACTGCCAAGTAACTGTATTTAGGATTGCAGTGTTTGTCAGCTGTATCTTGTAGCTTACCTTTAAATGTAAAGGGTAAAGGGACCCCTTAGAAAGCTGCTAAACTCACTTAGTCACAATTAAAGAACAATTGCTTTGACTTGTTTAAAATTTTTGGACCAATCTTTGCTTTCATATATTTTACCAAAATAGTACTTGGAATAGGCCTTAACAAATTCTTGGCCTTCTGCTCAAGCACACCTCATACTTTATTATTATTATTTTTTGTCTTTCTCACTTTCTGATAGCTTGTGTGTTGTTGGCTAGGAACTGCTTTCACCCTCCCAAGTGATGTATTTTACTTTAATACTACTAGTTTTACATTGAACTATTCTAACTATTTTAATTCTAATACATCGAACCATTGTATTTTAATATTCTGTTGGAAGCCACCCAAAGTGGCTGGGGAAACCCAACCAGATGGGTGGGGTATAAATAAATAAATTATTATTATTATTATTATTGATATTAGAAAATAAATTAATTACTGCCTTGTTTCACTAACATCAGTTTTTAACATTGCAATGTATTTCTTGTCTGTTTTCTTATGATTTTTAAGCACACTTAGATGTAAGCATATTCCACTGAAATCAGTTGAACATATTTCCATGTGATTGGGGTGTCATAAATATTAACTCACATCCTGTTTCAACTGAAATAAATGTCAGGATTTGCACCTTCAACCCTGAGGAGAAATATGCATTGTTGGCACCAAATATACATGTCTATATCTATATACAGCTTTTAAAAAATAACACGGAAAGTACGCACTCATACTTCATCTTATCTCTTTCAAATTCAGAAAACAAAAAATACAAATATACAAATAAAGATAAATACAGATATAGAAAAAGATTACTTCCCCCCTTTAAGACAGGCCCTTTTTTCCTCAAGGCTCAGATTTCTGTGCAGAAATTTTGCCCACTGGGGGGTAGCACACACTGCAAGGAATCTCTTTACAGCGGCTGCAAGTCTGCCTTCCCCCACCCCAATGCTGCTGTCCAGTTTCTCTGTTTTAATCACAAAGGCTTCTGGTGAGAGAACACTGGAGGATTCTAAGGGGGTGGGGTGCAAAAAGCATTTACAGTACTTCTAATGGCAATATTATTCACTTAAATTCATTTGCCTGGGAGAATGAGCTTTAAAACGTAATATAATTTGAAGTTTTCTTCAATAATGTAAATCAGGTTGATGTTAGGAATGTGGCCACAGTTACTTAAAGGAAAAGGAAAAGACATAGAGCTGGGGGAAAACTTTGAGTGGAAGGTAATTATACTGGTAAATAATTCCAGGAATTTGAAGTCAGTGGGAGAGAATTGGATGTCAGACTAAAATTCTAATCCTAGGAATCTTGTTCACTTAAATCTAGTATATTGAATGTCATAAATTATGCTTGTTTACCTCTCTAGACATAGGTAAATAAACATTAACAATAAAAATACAGTGCAGCCTGACTTCAGTGGCACAAACTGTAGCTTTCCCTCAAACTATTCAGTTTTAATCCAGATAAGAATTTGGAAAACCTTCCTGTATATAAGAAGTAGTATTATAAACATAGCTTGAACTTCTTATTGCTAGGAGAGTATAGCCTCCCATAGGAAACAGAGCAAGTGATAATTAATAATCTTCTAAAGCCTGACAGACCCTAAATTTCAATTAAACTTTCCCCAACTTGTTTCACTTGATAGGAAAGAACTGTCATTGACTATAAAATAATAGCTTGTGAATGCTTCATCCTCAACACTACCTAGCGTGATCACATTGTGGAAGCAATTTTAATTGTCCAGTGATTTCACATTTAATAGGAACAAGTTGGTGTAAGACTTCAACTTGTACATGGCAGTCCCTTTGTATAAACTCTTTTAAAAAATAGTTGAGAATCTCTCTCTCTCTATATATATATTAAAAATAAATTAAGCAATTACCCATGGATTGTAGTATTTATTTAGTTCTGTGCCTAACAGTGAATCGTCTCTGCATTACTTCCACCAACTTTGTGACTGTAGTGATTCCTGCAGTTTCAAAGTTACAGCTTTATTTAATTCACTTTTAAGAAGTGTAATTCACTTCTTAAATTGATTACTGAATTTTAGGTTTTGAAACTGAAAAAAGAGAGATGAAGCTTTGTTAAGTGGACAGTGCTTTCTATTGGTTTTTAATACATTTTCCATATTACTTCTGTAAACCACAACTCTGGGGCAGATCCGAGCAAAGTACTGCAGAAGAAAAATAAACCAAAATAGCAATTGACATGCACATGCAGCAGTCATAGTGTAAAATGATACTCATTTAATTTTGTTCATTAGGCCTTGTTTAACAACTTTTTAATAGTTAATTGTATATCAAAAGGGATATAGGCTGATATGTTATAGATGCTAACCTAACCAACCAACATGGATAATTTTGCAGTTTCTATTAGGAATTAGGGTTATGCAGCTATGATAGGTTTTGCTTACCTTGATCTTTTTTGAGACAGGCCTGTTGCATTCTTAAACTATTTGAAACCATTTTGTTTCACATGCATACCCTAGAGTTTCCTTGTAAATATCAATTGCAGTGTTTCACTTATGCTGTAGTTAAAAAAAATACATGGCCACAGACAAGCTTAAAATATGGAGGCAACGTGATCTTAACATGTGGAGACAATAGATTTTCAGAGGACTATGATATTCTAAAAGCTTCATGTGATATAGTCACAAATGAGTCTTCTAAAAATTCAATATGGCAATTTCTGTCCCACTGTTTGCACGAGCCTCTGTTCAAAAGCTTATGTCTGTTAATTTGTCTGACTAGATTTATTAGCTTATTATGCAGGTCACATACTGTATTTGATCAGGCAATGGCTTTTGCAATACATTGAGGAAAAAATATCATACAGTGAGTGTGAGTGGTGGGCTTATGTCCTAAATTGTATCAAGCAATATATGACTTTAGCATTACAGATTTGGGAAACAGTAATGCAGGCTTTAGAACCTAGGTGTAGCTGTTTACCCTTTCCCAAAGATTATAAAAGTTCCTCCAAGTAGATGAAGACATTTGCTCCTGGACGAGCACACATTTTCTGTGATTAATTTTTGATGATCTATTTCCACAGCTGTGAAACTAGTATTAAGAGAACACGCCACATATTCAGCATTGGCCACATTGGAAAACATGCAGCTTGAATTTTGGTGTGCTCTGTAGCACTTACTTAGAACACATTTGCAAAGTCTTCCATTTGATGATTTAGATCGGAAGGCTTCTAAAGAGCTAGACTGAACAATTGTTTCCAACCATCAGACACATAGCCCCCCCTCACCCCACCCTGAAAAAAACCTTATACAGTTGCAAATCCTACTTTTGCTTAGCATTGTAGTTTAAAAGCAGTTTTCTTCAATCTCCCTTCTAACTCAATCTGCTATGCTGAATTTTATAATGCCTGGGTGGGAAAAATCAAACTTGAGTGCAAATTAGAAGGGATTACTTACCAATAGGATGAAGTAGAAAATATGTATCTATAAAGAAATTCCATTTATAACTGCACAATAGCAATAATTCCAGTAACGGTTATAAAACCCTCAGTTTCAGATTCCACAGACAAAAAGCAGCAGCAAAAGCAGCAGCAGCAGCAGCTATTGTATGAGCTCTCGCTATGTCAAATCACTTCTCCCTCACTGAGAAGGAGTGAGGGGGGAAGCATTCCAGTTACGTGCACACAGCCCACCTCCGAAGTCTGAAGTTAAAGCTTTCACCTAACAGTGGTTGAATAAAGAGGTGATGTCATAAATGGGCAGGTCTTTGGCTCTGCTTCAGTCAGGCAACTGGATAAGCAGGCTGTCAAAAGATTACATTACAGACACCAGAGGGCGCCGGAGAAGGAAAATCCAGGA
Organism: Zootoca vivipara; assembly: GCF_965207765.1. NCBI lineage: Eukaryota > Metazoa > Chordata > Lepidosauria > Squamata > Lacertidae > Zootoca > Zootoca vivipara. The sequence goes on from NC_142586.1 coordinate 14,038,055, forward strand.
TTGCATGCCAAAACCAGAGCTGTGCTGTATTACAGTTCACTAGATTTAGATACGTGCCAAAAACATTTCAGTCATCTCCAAATCGAGTATTTTTTTTTTTTGGTCAACATGCAGATTTGTGCAACTTTTACAGTTTTCACTTAAAATAGTTGGGAACTGCCACAGTGAAATGTATTGACAATACATTCATTAATTGATCCTCACATGGACCTAGTTAACGCTTTAAGTTAAAAGTTGGAGGGCCAACCATAATTAAACTACTACTAGAGGGTTCAAGGCAAAAACTTTTAAATAACTCTTCTGGTGATAATCCCTTTTTGGAGACATTTTTAATGACAAAAAAAGTGTTATTTTAATGCTCATAATGGTAAGGTTAAATAATTTAGAAGTGTTAATATTCAGTATTTACCTTCAACTGTGGCAAAGGGGGGTGGAGTTTCTTGCAAGGCTGTTTCTACAAAGTAGAAAACTGCCTCAGAGATTATTGGGAGAAAGTTAGTTTTAAGAATTGTGAATCAGTAATTTTAATTATATTTCCTGGTAATAAGATTTTGTGTCAGTGTTACGCATAGCTTATTTTGGTGGTGGCAGGCACCAATACTCTAGGCTCTGCTTACACCCTAGAAGCCAGTGCTGTTCCTTGGAATGAGGAGACTGCAGATTACAAATTGTGTGTTAGGAAACTGGGGGGGGGGAGATAAACCATTGCAGATACTCATGTCTGTTATCTCATTTATTTATTTGTGCTATCTCACAAGCATATTTGAATATACTTGGTATCTTACATTGCAATTTAGCTGTCTTTCACTAGTTGTTTATTAACTGGAGTTTGGTTCCTGCAACTGGCATTTCCCAATGTCTGTGTTTCCTTCTAGTATATGAGCTGCCTCTGAATCCATTCAATTGTTGACTATGTCAAGCATTTAGTTGCATTTTCTTCATTAGATCCATTTTCTTTATCTCTGTGCTTCTTTGGTAGAGCACAGTGTGCTCAAGAACAAGACTGGATGCTATCAGAGTGACCTCTTTGGGGTGCAATCCAGGCCATTGTGTATGGAAATCTGGGCTGCCTAGATAACACAACCTGCCTCTCGGCCTCACTCATGTGGTTGAAAGGAAAGCAATATATTTGGCACCAGCTTGGAGTTGCTGGAAGGAGGCATACAAAACACCATCCTCCCACCTTAAGGACTCTACTTGTGATTTGTGTAGGGTTTACTCCTTAGCCTTTTCTTCCAAAGATGTCCCACATAGTAAGCACATAAGAACTGTGTGCCGATCTCCTTTGTTAATTGATTGCACTTTTTGTTGTGATCTGAAGGCAGAAAGGCCAAGCTTAATTAAGTTCACAAGAGATCTAGTCATTTAAAGCTCCATGGCTATGGAAATCATTAGGAATCTAAGAAACTGGGGGATAAAAAAAGGTGGAAACATTTAACCCTGTACTTTTCTAGAGTGTCATTATACATTTGCTTAAAGGAGCAGACAGATTACCTGTCTGTGTTTTGGATTAATGGAAGTTCAGTGCAGAATATTGTTCAGTAGTTGTTTGAGGCATTTCCTTGTTCTGCAAAAACCTTCCTCCTCCATTTTTTTTAAAAAAAATCTCTGAAGTTTAGTCCACTGAAATCAACATGTTGCAGTAGTGCATGTTATACCTCTACATGTAGCAGTGGAAAGTTCATAAAAGATATGTAGAATGCACATTCAGCTATCTTAGTCTGTGAAGCTTAGCCAAGTGCTTAATGCATCAGCTAGAAACTGTAACAAATCTTCCTGAACAATTCCAAAGGGCCCTAGAGAAATAATTAGATTTTACCAGGTCACAGCTGCCACAGAATACTAAAAGGTTTTTGAAAATGCTACATCAGATTCCCCTTGTGTTGTTGCCTTTACTATTTAGACTCCATAGGTGCTTGCTGTTCATCTGGGTGCTGAAAGGTGGGTTATATGCCAGAACAAGGTGTAGGTTGAGGATATGACTATTACTAAAAGAAAGTGTTATATCACTTGTTCCACTGCATAATGTAGTGTAAGGACAGTGTGTGCTAGAAAAGCAACAGATTTCTCTATCCAATTAAAAAGTAACAAAAAGGGTTGTAGATAGGATTTTGTTTACTGATCATTGCAGGAGATATTGGTTGCCACCAAAAAAAGGAGTTAGTTGTAATTGACATATATTGATATTTAATGTTAGTAGATAATGATTTCCCTGATGACAGATTGGTGTATGAATCAGAACTGTTGTTGGATTTCTAATTATAAGGCTTTGGTAGTTGTAGTACGAATGGATTTCTAATTATAAGGCTTTGGTAGTTGTAGTACAACTATTTTTCTTTTGTGATCCAAATGATACTAGTATGTTATCTATAATACACTGTTAAATAAATAAATAAAGTCCAACCCTGTTTGCCATGACTCCACCATGTTGACATGGGTTGGGGGTCATATGTACCTCAACACTGAAGAAAATTAATGATACTTTGTGTCAGTCTTCCACTACTCCATACTACAGGTAGTCCTTAACCATGATAAGGTGTAAAGTACCATGTAATTTAGTGAAAAATAATTGTGGGGGTCAAATCTATACCTGTTGGGATAAGAACAAAAAATTGATATATGTAATGTGATAGGTGTTAGAGGGAACTTGACTGCATTCTTCTTTCTTCAATTCATAATGATACAGCAATCACATCTCAAATCAGGAATCCAATCCAGAGATCATTCTTTATTATAACAAAACTAATAGTGGTGTAGACACCCATGATCAGATGAGATCTAAATACACTTCAAACACATTTCATGTTGGAAGTTATTTATGAAGTGACCATGGATGTAATTAGGCTAACTTCAACCATGCCCATGTACTGGACAGGCACCCCAAACCTGGCCCTCCAGATGTTTTGGGACTACAATTCCCATCATCCCTGACCATTGGTCCTGTTAGCTATGGATGATGGGAGTTGTAGTCCCAAAACATCTGGAGGGCCGAGTTTGGGGATGCCTGTACTGGACCATCACCACCCAAAAAAAGGTGGTACTGGAATGTTTGAAGTTACCCCTGCACCAATGGATTATTTATTTTATTTATATTCCACATTTCCTCAAAGGAGCTCGTGGTGATGTGCATGGTTCTCCCAAGTGAGGATTCAAACTGTGGTTTCTCCCTGGTCTTAGTCCAACATTCTAACCTCTACAGCACATGTTAATGTATAAGGATTTATGCATGCAGAGAAAAGGGACAAGAAAGGGTTAATTTTGATGTGCTGTTTAATTTGGGTGTGTTCTGCCCTGCACCTGCAGCTTGTTAAATATGTGAGAATGACTCAGCACAAGCTACAGGTTTTTAATGGTTCAATTTATGTATTTATTTCATTTATATCCCACCTTTTCTCCAAGGAACTTAAGGTGGGATAGATGCTTCTCTCCCCACCCCACCCCCACCCCCATTTGATCCCCACAACAACCCTGTGAGTTAGGTAGCGTTGAGAGGCAGTGACTGGCCCAAGGTCACCCAGTGAGCTTCATGGCCAAGTGGGCATTTGAACCCTGGTCTCCCAAGTCCTAGTCCAGCACTCTAACCACAATAGCACACTGGCTCTCAGTATAAATGCTGTTGCATTTAAGGCAAGTTTGCCCTTGGCCAGAGCACAATCTATGCTGCTGGGAAGACTGTATCTACAGCTGTATGTAACTGAAACTGCATTATACTGTCAGTAAAGCAACTGACTCTTCCTATAACTGGTGTTTCTCTGTTATTTTGGCACACTCCGCTGGCATTAGGATGGGCACTCTGCACATGTCCCAACACTAAATCACACCAATACAGTTTTACTTCCATGTCACCTTCCTATATCTTTTTTAGCTTTATTGGGCTACGGCTCCAAACCTATGTACAGTACACTTATTAATTCAGAATAGGGTGGGGGTTTTTTTGCTCATCAGAGATCGTTCTTCTTACTTCAGATGACACCAAAATTTCTGAAGTACAGAACCCTATGCCAGGTAAGGCCACATGATAGTATTGCAACATCTGTTTCAGTCTTTTAAAGTTCAAGTGAGGCAGCCAAGTTTGAGCACTTAGTGTACCACTGGAAAGAGTTTTGCAACACTGTCATGGCTGTGCATCCAACTCCTCCAGTCTGAACTATCATAGCATTGTTGCATCCATTACTCTTATTGCACTTTGGCATTCTTTTTCCCTGATAAAAAAGGAACACTGCCACTTTAACATGGAAGCTTTGCCTGATCTTCAAAGGCTAGGAGATTTAGCTGTGTTGGACTGCTTCTTCTGGCCTAGGAAAAGAACATTTTGAAAGGGCAGGGAAAAGTAATGTAATAATAATAATAATAATAATAATAATAATAATAATAATAATAATAAATAATAATTTATTTATACCCCGCCCATCTGGCTGGGCTTCCCCAGCCTCTCTGGGTGGCTTCCAACAAAATATTAAAATACAGTAATCCATCAAACATTAAAAGCTTCCCTAAACATCTGCAATCAATAGCTTCTTTGTCAGGGAAGCAAATCAGCATTCAGGTTGCATCCATATAAAAAAAAATTATTTAACAAAATTTATATACTGCTTGCTTGTAAGAAAATAATAGTTTATGTTTTCTGTGCATTATATCAGCTGCTGGATTGGGAACTATGATGCAAATATGTGTGGGAATGCACATATGACTGTGGGTGCTCTCCATCTGCATTGCATTAAGACAGTGCACATTGAAACATGCATCTCTATTCATATCCTTGCATGAAATAGCCATGCATAAGCTACCTTTTAAAGTAAGGTTGGAACATCTGTGCTTTGATTTCTCAATAGACTTAGAGGAGTGGGAAAGTAATAGTTTCTCTATCTTGAATTAAGTATTTTATTTATTTATTTTCCATTGGCCAAAGAAAGCAAACATAAAACAGAAAGCAACTTAAAACCAAAACATCTTCAGATCTAGTTGCAGGTAGGTAGCCGTGTTGGTCTGAGTCGAAACAAAATAAAAAAAATTCTTCAGTAGCACCTTAAAGACCAACTAAGTTTTTATTTTTGTATGAGCTTTCGTGTGCATGGTATCTGAAGAAGTGTGCATGCACACGAAAGCTCATACCAAAATAAAAACTTAGTTGGTCTTTAAGGTGCTACTGAAGAATTTTTTTTATCTTATCTTCAGATCTAGTCAGTCCTGTTACTGGATTCTTGGATAGAGTAAAGCTGAGGATCCCTTGTTAGTTTATGAGTCTTCTATGTTTTACTCATGGGGTATGTTTTACATGCCCCTGTCAAGTCAATTAATATGAGGAGGTGGGATCCCTTTTACTTCCAGTGTGCATCACACCACTTCTTTGATCACTCAGACCTTCCTCCCCACTGCTCCCCCTGAAAACTCTTTCTTTGATCTTGACATTTCTCTCTTATTTCAGTGAATTGGCACCTTCCAAGTATGCAAAGACTACTAGTCTTGATTCTCTACAAAACGCTGTTTTGGGGGAAAAAAACATGATTCTGTTACATCAAATGACCATAGAGCAGTTGCTCCTTGAGGGAAAAGTTCTCCTTGTATGTAATAAAATGGTTACACTTTACAATGCAAGATACCCAAACAAGTCAATCAAAGAGCTGAGCTGAGGATTTGATAGGGAAAGGGGATGAGAAAGTCTTCAGATCATTAATCCTCAATGACTAACAGTTTCTCAGCAATAGTACTTTATTTTCCATTAGGTAAGATGGTGGCGAATAAACAAATCTTTTGCATTTTAAGAAAAAACCTGAACTGGAGGAGGGCTTCTAATCAACAGCCAAGTGTTAACTTCACCTTTGAGATTTTAGCACTTGAAAATCAAGAGGATCTAGCTGCTTTTCAAAATACCAAACACTTGCCAAACGGAGGGATGCATCTGATCTTGCTTTCTATGCATAAATTTTTAATGTTAGAAGAGTTGCATCTATTTTCCATGGAAAGTTCCACTTTTCTATACCAGCTTCTGCATTTGCTATAGAAAATAGACATAGGTGAGCCTATGTGAACTCTCAATCTTCACCACCTCCTGTTGCTAGGTGATACTGAAAGGATGTTAATTCCATGTAGAAAAATGGTTATGCATGGAATCTCTGACGAAGAGTCAAGTGAATGCAGTGCCACTCAATGGAGGCAAGCTTCTGCATTGTAGGAAAATGTGTACATATTGTTTACATATCAGTAGCTGTGATGAAAATTCAAATTGCTTTTTTGTTGGGTACAGCCCTGTAAGGGCATTTATAGAACATACGTAGGCCACCTTTAAGAGTTAAAACACCATGAAGGCAGATTTCATGATGAAATATTAGGATACATCATAATACAAGCAGAGTTAGTCATCCACTAATAAAACCAGCTATAGCGAAACAAAATTTCCCATTGGCTTGACTAACAACAACAACAACAACAACAACAACAACAACAACAAACAACTTTTATTTATATCCTGCCCTCCCCGGCTGAAGTTGGGCTCAGGGCAGCTAACATCAAATATATAACATTAGTATAAAATCAAACAATAATTAAATTACCTCCTAAAAACAGGTCAAAATCAAATTAAAGTCTAATTAGATGGCTTTCCGCAGGGTTAGGGTTAGCAAGGCCAGTCTAAAATTACAAACCTTGATCAAAATGTTGGTGTTGCTTGTGCTCTTCTTAGTTTATTGTACTTGAAGGCATGAAGGAAACAAGTTTGGATAGCTATTCAAAGAATTTTGTCTTCTAATAAATCAAAGGTTGCTTGCCATTATCAGCGATTCTCTTAGACAGAATAGGTTATTCTGATTAAAGATGGCACCGTCTATATTCCTAATTAGATCAGCATTTTATAATAAATTCTAAACACTGTTACCTTCACAATATTAAATGCCCTAATAATACTGCTGCTTTCTTCTTCTTCCTTAATTATTACCAAATCATTACTATTTCAGTGTCCCCCTCCCGGCAGAGAACATAACAAATAAGGAAGCCAAGCTTTGGGCTTTGGTTTTTGCAAAACAATTGCCTAAAATTTGATCATGCCACAATACCTTCAAACTGTTTACTTAAATAAATAAACAAAAGGCAGTAATGGATGCTGTTCAATCCAAAACATACATCTGCCAAGCATACTGGATACTGAAAAACACATACAGGCCTTAAAAGTAGAATGCTTGAACATATTGTTATAATTCTATAAGTAGTACTAATCTTTAGGTGCGACCATATCTAAAGGGATAACTACAAGTGTTTTTACTCTTGTTTGCACTGTATGTGGGTGTGTGATTGTGATATAAATATAGTCTGTCATATTTCAAACTGTAATCTGTGTTTGAGAAACAGACACAGAACCAACTTGTAACTATTGCTTTATATTTTTGTGAGCTTGTTGTGTCTTGTGGCTAAATCCAAGCATATCGTAAACTTACTATTTGGGATCTGAATAACCCAAAGTTGACACCTTGTGTATCACTTCTCTGTTCGTGAATTTTTAGAAACAGAAAAGCCTCTGGAGTACTGTACTTTTACTATTCAGTTATTGTATGAAACTGTTTTTCTGTGGAAAGATTTTTTTTTAAATGGATCACCTGGCAAAGCCCAAGTTGTCCCTCTGAGTAACAGACTGTGACAATACATACCGGTATCAGAGATTCCTGCTGCTTTGAAGACTGTGTTTATTTTTGCTTTGAATATGCCTGGCACTCCAGAAAGCAACTGTGAAAGCAGCAGTGCCTGCTGGTATAGCTACAGCCTTCCTACTGCTATTTCTTAGTAGGTTGCCTTAGAAATCAAAAGAACATCTATATGCAGTACTGTCATAGGTATATCTGAATAATTGATTTAGAACGTTATCTCATTTCCTACCATACTCTCACTAATTAGATGGAATAGTGATGCACCTTATTTTGACATACCTTTCAATTAATTTAGAGGTGGTGTGGGGAAACCGTTGCCCCCCCCCAGTTTTTGCTGAAGTGAAGTTCCCATCAGCTCCAACAAGTATATTCAATGGCAAGGAAGGATGGGAGTTACCGGTATACTTCAGCAAGATCTGGAGGGCCAAAGGTTCCTTCACACCTGATTCAAAGGTCTGCAGTGCAAAAATGTTCAGTTGTTTTTCTGTAATACTTCTTTGCATTTTGTAGTTTGCTCATGGTTGTTGTCTCTTCCTGACCAACCCAGCTTAAAGCTGCTTCACATGCAATTGTTTCCTCCATCAAGGAAAATTGTAATATAGTGGGGTCACGTCATTTAACTTACCGGTAAGTGAATTCAACGATATAAGCCTAGGAAAAAAGTACTCCACAGCAGGATATCTGCTGCTGCAGTTCCTGCAAAAGCAGTGACGAATCCTTTTGTTTTCCTTGTTCCTCCTTTCCTCTGCTAGGATTCCATCCTTTGTTTTAAGGATCTGTTACACTACAGCATTTCTCTTCAGCCTTGTCAGGACCTGACCACCTTAGTTTTTCTCTGCCTGCCCCCATCACCTTCCTTGCTTTCCTGGATTCTTTCCCCTTGGAGGAAAGCTCTTTCTATCAGTCAAGGAGGAGTCCTTCAGGCCACCCACTAGTGTGGTGTTGTTGTTGTTGCTGCTGGGTGTTTTTACCTTCTCTGCTTACAAAATGTTCCTCTACATTTACATTTATCTACATCTACATTTTCTAAAATCTTTCTTGCAGTGAGCATGTCAGGACCCATGTTCTGCATATTTAATTTCGTTTTGTGGATCAACGAGCTCTCCAACTACTTGCAAAACAGAACTGTTTATATAATGGACTATGGCAATCCTGATGTAATGGTTTTAGCTTCTGCTTGCTCTCATATTCACATTTTGAATAGCATCATTTTACTATTACCCCAGCTCTGTTCCAGCTGCAAGAGAACTAGGTTTTAATTTGTTGTTTAAGTGTGAGATTTACTGCTTGGAACTACCTGATCATATAGAATGATCAGCTAAAGCAGTAGCTGTGAGAGGGGGAATGGCTGGAAAGGAGAGGGATTATTGCTCCCAGATTGGGATTAAATTTTAGAGGGGAGCAGAGAAAGGGGAGGCTGTTTATCCATGGATGAGCAGAGAGACTTCATTATCCAGAGAAGTCAATGCCTCAGCATGCATGTGTGCATTCCCTTATCCTTCGTTAGCGTTGACCAGAATCAACACTAAAGGATTGATGTTCTTTTTTCATAGTATTGAGAACCTGATTTGTGGTTGCTGCTGCTTTTAGATTGTTATTATTAAACATAGTTCCTGAATATAGCAAGGGACTGGCAAGAGATGTGGCTGAGTCCTCTGCATTGTGTGTTTTGTAGTCCTTGTTCAGCTTGGCTACCTGTCTAGAGTAGGGATGCCAACTGGTGGTCTATGGTTCAGATATGATTTCTGGAGCAGCTGCTCCAGTGTGGTGTAGTGGTTAAGAGCGGTAGACTCGTAATCTGGGGAACCGGGTTCACGTCTCTGCTCCTCCACATACAGCTGCTGGGTGACCTTGGGCTAGTCACACTTCTTTGAAGTCTCTCAGCCCCACTAACCTCACAGAGTGTTTGTTGTGGAGGAGGAAGGGAAAGGAGAATGTTAGCCGCTTTGAGACTCCTTCGGGTAGTGATAAAGTGGGATATCAAATCCAAACTCTTCTTCTTCTTCCTGAAAGCTCTATCAAATATAACAAGAGTTTTAAAAAATGGGAGGGGGAGTAAGATGTATGTGAGACCCTTCTAACCCCTGGATCCAGCAAATGCTAAAATATAAGACAGCCTAACTTCCTGTGTTGAGGTGATGTGGGCCATTAACAGAAACAAAGGTAAGAGGCTCTTGTATTAGACTGCAAATGCGTGGAACCATTACAGTAGCTCACGTTAATTAGAAGGATGAAGCCAGAGTTTGGAGTTGAGTTGCAGTGATATGAGCTGGAAGTAAAGCAGCAAGCTGGAGAGAGCATCAGAGCAACATTTAAGAGCAATGTTTGAGTTCTGTTTGAATCCAAGGCTGCGGCTTTTGGGCTGTTGAAGCTGTGAACCCTACAGCTCAGGTTGTATATATGTGTAAATAAACCATATATCATAAAGGCGCCACAGTCTCTGCTGTGCCTCATTCCTAAAAAGAAACATGAACCCTGGGTAAAGGCCTGGAACTCCTGGAATATCACAGTGCTCGGATATTGGGTTGGTGTCCAACAATAGTATGTTAAAATGTGTGCACAGTTTCATTAGCAATGTAAAGAAAAACTTTTAAGAAACAAGAGTGGTTGGACACTAACTTTAACAGTTCTCTGCTGGACTTGGATACTTATATACAAATTTGTATATGTCTGAATGTGAAGCTCTTACTGGAAGACACCAATTTTGTTATGGAGCACAGTGTAGCAGAATACATTTCCTTCCTTGCCACTCACTGTCTCAAAAATAGAATGGCCCTAAATACTTTTTAAAATAACTTTTCCTAACCTTTTATTCTTTCCAGTGCTTTTCTTTTCTTTCTGTTTGATCCAGGATTAGATCACAACTGCTAGTGTCCTTTGCACAGCAATATATTTCCTTTTCATTACAAAGAAAACAAGGGACTTTATTTATTTAATTTTTTTGAAGACTGTAAACTGAAACACAGTTCAGTTGGGTGAGAAAATTACTCACGATTCAAGTTTATAGTGCTTAAAACCTGAAAGCGAGATGCCACTACAGGTGCTAATGCCAGAATGCAGAATCAGTTTACTACTACAGCATGGCCTCACCAGTTGGGTGTCTTTTGTCCCTCAAGCAAGCATGAAGCAGCCTCACTTGGCATATCTGAACCAGTACTTGAATTTCAGAGGGAATTCTCTCCCCCCCCTAGTTTTTATTATTGTTAGCCACTGTTTTGAGAGGAAGGGTTGTTCTCAAAATTTTGGGGTGGAGTCTTGGAGTAGGTTTTGTGGATTTGATCAAAGGCCTTTCCCTTCCACAATTTGAGCTGTGGTCTGGAACAGATCATGTTGCATTCAATTGATGAAAATATTCCGCTTGGGGTTGACACTAGCACTGCTTGTCCTTTTCTATCAGACAATACAAGTATTAACTAGCAGCCCTGTAATCACTGAGAATCCTCTTGAAATGCATTGCGTTTTGGTTATATAATGAATTAAAGATTGGAATACAATATTACTTAACCACACATAACTCTAAAAACCAGATGGCTGTGGTGAACTTAGAATATGTAAAAGCATTTGAAGGACTTGATAAGTGTGAATAAAATAGTCCATAATTTGCGAGACAAGGGTGGAAGAAGAAAGCATATGCAGCTGGTCTCTTAGAAGTGGAAACTCTTTAAGTTTAAAGTTTGGTGTGTCAGCAAAGTAAGACCTATAAATCAGCCAGAGTAATGGAGGTGTCATGTGGTCCTGGACACTTACTCTATTGAGGAAATGTGCTTCTACATTGTGTGACAATGTGCTGCTAGTGGCAAGAGTGGTAAAGGGAGAAAATGGACAATGAAAATGAATGGTTTAGTTAGCATTTAGTTTGAAAAAGAGGGAGCTTTCTCATTTATTTAAAAACTATACCTTTCAGGGCCCCCACCCCTTTGCAGCTTACAAAGCACAATTAAAAACCAACACATTTGGGGGTAAGAAAAGCTAATAAAAGACTAAAGCTGAAGTAAGAAAAAGTCCTTTAAAACCTACCTCATAATAGTCATAATAAAATGCAGAAACAAAAATATTTTAAACATCTGTTCCAAAAAAAGGGGAAAAAAACCCCACCCTGACAAAGATGGGATCATATATATCAGGCTACCACTGTAAAGGCTCTGCTTTCAGAATCTAGATAGGCAATGTTATGTTCAATCTTATCTAGTTTGGAACCAAGTGAGGGTAGGATAGATGTATTGTGTCTTGAATGCAAATGTAAACATACTTCATATATGTTAAGGTGCTGCCACAACCTACTATTTTATATGTTGATGGAACTCACTTTGAACAGGTTGTCAGAACAATTATGTTTCTCTAGCATAACATAAAATACGAATACTTTCTTGGCTTTTGAAATAGTGCATTTACCAATGGTTGAGTAAATACTTCAATAATATGAAGGAGCGTCTCCACCCCCATCGTTCTGCCTGGACACTGAGGTCCAGTACCGAAGGCCTTCTGGTGGTTCCCTCGTTGCGAGAAGCCATGTTGCAGGGAACCAGGCCTTCTCGGTAGTGACGCCCACCCTGTGGAATGCCCTCCCATCAGATGTCAAAGAGAAAATGAGATGTCAAAGAGATGTCAAAGAGCTACCAGATTTTTAGAAGACATCTGAAGGCAGCCCTGTTTAGGGAGGCTTTTAATGTTTAATCGATTATTTTATTTTTCTGTTGGAAGCCACCCAGAGTGGCTGGGGAACCCAGCCAGATGGGTGGGGTATAAATAATATATTATTATTATTGTTGTTATTGTTATTATTAAATTGGGGAGGGGACTCAGACAGTCATCCTTGGATGCAAATAGGAGACTTCTGGTTAATATGGCAATAGGTTAGGTAGCTGGCTCTGGAGCTCTGTAGATAACACAATTATAATTGTGTTTCAACCTATGTTAACTTATTTTAAACGAGATACAAATGGGATGTTAGAGCACAGTTTCTTCTGCAAGTGAGCATGACTTTGGGAGAGCCAAAATAGAGGTGGCATTAGTTGCTTAATTAACAAGTGTGTGAATGTTCATTTGTTTTTAAATAGTGTGCACAGGAGGTTGAATCTGGGTTGAGACCATGCTGACCAGGGGGAGATGAGTGCTTTATCTTCCCCCAATATGTGGTCTTGATCAGGATCAAGATCTATATGTCTGCTATTTCCATCATGAAGAAAGCTCCTCTTCATGAATTTAGCAGTGTAGTAGGAGATGGCATAATACAAAACAGACTTCTGGTCAAATTCTAGAACAGGGAGTCCCCTTTGGTTTGTCCCATAGCAAGGGGTATTCATGGGTTTACCACCACTAAATTTTGATGTTCCACTTGGCTATGAGAACTACCTAACAAGAACCATAAAGAGGGTCCTGCTGGATCAGACCAAAAGTCCACCCAGCATCCTTGTTCTAACAGTGGCTAATGAGACTTTTGGAATCAGGTTTTTTGTTTTTGCTCCTAAAATGATGGCATCCCATGCTTTACCGGTATGTGAAGGCTCACAATTCTCAATGGTTAAAAAAATGTTCACTCACCCTATAGTGCAAAACACATGCTAGCCTCAATTTGATATATCATGGACACAGTGGCTGCATGTTCAGGGCTGTGTATGGGTAATGGGAGTTAATGGGGGGAGTACATCACACCAGGAGTTTACAGTAATGGGCTACCTCTATGTGTCTTCCATTTGTTCATCCAGGAATGCAGGCTCCAAGCTCAAGCGTTTTAGCAGTGGGGAGTGCTGGCTGGGGATAAGGGAGGCAGGAGAAGGCTGTGAATTCCCTGTAATGATCTGGCATGAATGCCCCAAGAGTGGTGAATGTACAAGGCATAAGCAAGCAGTGTCATATGGAAAAACTGTGGGTCTCCAGATGTTGGACACCACCTCCTTAGACTCCACCATCATGGCCACATTGTGAAGGATGAGGAGAGTCATAGTCCAACAACATCTGTAAGCCATGCAATTCCAAAAGGTTTCCAGAACCTTTTTGCAGAGGTGACGATCCACAGAACTGTGCTTCATTAAGAGCATTACAGGATCTGAGGGATAATGATGAAAAAGAGATTCTATGATGGGAGCTGTGCAATAATACATGTAGAACTATAGTAATATAGCTGAGCATATGCACAAAGAGTTCTGCTTCAGAAGGGAACCAGGCTATAAAAATGTTTTTAAAAGGTGAAGGTTATAGACATTTTTCTATTAATAACTGCAAACAAAAATAGACACAAAAACAACAGAATTCTTGCATAATTTTAATGAAAAACTTTATTTTGTTCCCCTTTGTATAAAGATGGTTTATTTGATGCATGTTTTGTAACGTTTTCCCATTAATTTGGACATTTGGTAAGAAAAATTTCTTCCCGGTTCTCTCCTTCCCCTTTTCACATTCAGAGAGGGGGTGTACAGACAGTCCTGGAATTTAAGAGAGAGGAAGTCTAACACAATAGACTGTGAAGTAGAGCAACTCCCACAATCAGTTTTCTGTACAGCTTATTACCAACTGGTCAGAACTAGGTTTTAATTAAATGTTAAGGGATAAAGGACAATGATGTGGGCTAAGGAAAGGGAATTCAGCTTTAACTTTGAATTTCCTGACTTTTATCCCCCTCTGTCACTATGTCAGTGTAACTTAAATACAGGATTTTAAGATGTAATTTCCTCCTGAAGGTTAAAAGCTGTACTCTCCCCCCTCCCCGCCTTCAGCTTTGCTAAGAATGTCTTTTTAGCTACTTAATAAATTTAATTATGTTATAGTCCACAAGGCCATGGCTGTTGTAATATATAAACAAGGTTCTGTGCAGTCAATTTTTAGAAAGGTATTTTGGTTAGGTACAATGTTTGTAATTCTGTTCTGTTTGTTTTCAAACTAAATACATGTAAAAATACTCATATTGTGGGATTAGTAATGTCCCCCTGCTTTTATTTATTCTTTCATTGCATTGATTTTTTAAAAAAATACTTTTTGGTTTTGTTCTGGATTTCATTGCTCTTTCCATTACCTTTACTTTTGAACTACGTTTCACTCCCATTGTTGAGGCTTACTTCTAAGTAAACATGTTTTGGGTTTGATGGGTTATTAGAAATTTTTGTCATACCCTAATTTCAGCCTTTTGAATAATTATTCCTCTACCTCTTACAGATAGCAAAAGCAAGAGGAGAGCAATAAGAGCTTAGAGGGGGTTTCCCTAGCTGGCCATACCTGTTTCCCTTCCCAAAGCTTCCTGCCATCAAAGAGACACTACAATTTAGTCCCTCTTTCCCCTTCTACTGAGAACAATAACTCATAGTCATACGGTACCTGTTGGTCACTTAGAAAAAATGTTAATACCTGCATCAGTGAGGTGAACTCCATCAAGCCAATACAGCTCAGCCCTAGAATGCATGTTTTTACAGTGAGCCACCAACACTCTCCCTCAAGAATAGCCAGCCAAATCTCCCAGTTAACTTTCTTCTGAAACTACAGTACAGTCGTACCTCGGGTTGCGAACACCTCGGATTACGAACAACCCGGGTTACGAACTTCGCAAACCCGGAAGTATTTTTGCCCCCCCCCCCACGCGCAGAAGCGCCGCACGTCTTTGCGCATGCGCAAAGCGCGAAAATAGCAAAAATAGCGCTTTGCGCATGCGCAAAGCGGCGGTTCGGGCCCTTTTCGGGTTACGAACTTTTCGGGTTACAAACTGCGACCCGGAACGGATCGCGTTTGTAACCCGAGGTACCACTGTATATTGTTCTGAGCTGTAACAAGCAACAGTTACTTACTGTGTTACTATAATAGTTTACTGTTGCATCTTAGAGGATGTGAGCAAATCCTTGTACTGTAGACAACATTTCCTTTCTTTAATGAACATACACCGAAAAATGAGGTAGTTGAAAACATTAGATTCATCTTATTTTATAGTTACTTTGCATTACAGGGCTAGCACAGAGTATTTAAGCCAAAAAGATTGAAAACTAATTTTTGTAGTCATGCTTATCATATAACAATAAGCAATTTGTGCAATTGACCTGCTGACCTTAACTCCTAAGACACTGTCACATTTCTCCTTTGCTCCTTTGTCCAATTGAACAATGTGACTTAAAATACTGCAGAGCTTGAAAGTTTCTCAGAATTGTAAGGTCAAGCTTTGGTCACCATAGCTACAATTTAGATCTCTGGGTCAAAGGGCAAATAGATTAATGATGTCAGACACGTCTTTAAATGGTTCTAACACTACTTCACCATGCAGTAAGCAGCTGAGCATATTTGATATGACAAAGGCCTTCTTAAGTCTTGCTAATAGGAGGATCGTTGGAGACATCTGACAGAATAGACTTTTCCTTTGTGCGGAAATGTTCAATATTAAGCAATAGTGGGCACCAGCAGTGAGCTGCTTCAATTCAAACTGCCCTAAGTTGATTGCTGTACTGGCTAAAGGGCTTGCACTATCACTGCCCTCTTTCTTTCTGGTTATCTGCGTCCTTTGTCCAGTGTTCATTCTATTTGGCTGAAAGCCACAAAAAAGGGGCAGAGAAAGTTGGAGGAAGATACTGCACTAGGCATGCTCTTTCATTTGCCAGGCTGCTGGCTCTGAAGCAGAGTGTGATGAAAGTCTTAAACTAACATTTAAAAATTGTCATTCAAACTTTTTTCTCAATGCATATCATATTTAAACATATACTTAATGGGGGGGGGTTATATTTGACATGTACTTAGGTGCAGAAAAATGGATCTCATTTATCTGTGTAATTATGCTTTGAAGAGTTTAGTCTGCTAATGATTGTTAAGATGCAGTTTGCAAATAGAAGCATAGCCAAGAGTAAGAAAAGAAATAGGAATGGAGTGGAGAAAGTAACCTGAGGAAGAATAACCATGGTGGGGAGATAACAAGAACTAGGCTGGGCACTGGTGCCTTTGCTCCCAGGTCACTGGAAGCTCTGATTTTTCTGCATCATTCTATACATTGCTGAAATAGCTCTGTACTTTTCTCAGTAAAGACTGTATTTTTCTGTTATAAAAGCTGTTGTTTTCCAGTGACTGAATAGTGAGAAATAGTCTTGGTTCTATGCCTGAACACTTCCATCACAAAAATGTCTAATGGGAGTCTGTCCAGGTCTGCCCGTGGTCATTCTGATCCTGTGTGCACTAAACTCCCGTGCAAGCAGGGGCTCGGTCAACAGCCACATCAGGGACAGTTCCTCATACACACTGAGTATAACGTGGCTGTGCTCAGGGGTGCCAATTTGATTAAAATATTGAGTGGGGTCAGGTAAGCCCCGCCCCACATAGTTGATCACATGACATATTTTATTGCGGGGCGGGGGGGGGGCAAAGGTACCTCAACCCCTAGGAGTTGGCTCCAATGGCTGTGCTACTTCGACCATTAAAATGAGGACAGAAGCTGTTACAGGCAATATAGCATCCCAGAGCGGAGCTCATATGACTGCATTTTTCCTAGTAAAAACAAATACTCCCCTCCCCCATGCATAGACGTATTGAAATTATTTTTAAAGCATACTGTAGTCCATGGGGAAAATAGCTGGAATCATGGCAGTGCAATTGGTCTACTATTGAACACTATATAGATTAATATTTTATTTCTAGCACCTTGTAAAGTGGCGGCCAAAATGCTGCTCAGTTGAGTTGTGCGGGGAGCTTGAGTTTTCATCTGACTCCTTGTAAAATATCTTTTAATTTGGCTCAACCTATTACTACTCAATATGTCTCTAACTGGATGATGAACATGATTCCTTGTCTATTTGTGCACATATATTTATTTATAAAACCATAATATTCAAACAATGACAGCAAAATATATAATGATGGCATCCTATGCCCTCCCAAGTTTCTGTTATTTTAACTACCTTCAAGAGTGTCACAGCAAAGATAGCTGAGCAACATATGGATAATGTACTGATTATCATTCAATCTGCCCTACAAAGATGGGCCCATACAGTTTTCTAGCTATTTAACTCCATTTCAAAATATGGCAAGATGGTCTTCTGCCTCATCTGAGTCACAAATGCACAGGCAAATATCACAGTCTGTCTGGTAGAGTCTGTCTTTCCAACACTGCAGTTGGCATGACTTTAAGCTTTCCACGATCTACCAACAGTTTACTCCATATAATATAATTTTCCAGCAAATGAGATTGTTTCCAGTATCACTGCCCAGGGGAACATTTTGATGAATGGAGTAGTGACAGATCCTCTTGCTTGTCAATGTCCACCGTTTATATTTTACAGCTTCATGTTTGGCAGCTTTAGCCCCAATTCTCACGAAACACAGAATATTATTGAGGGACAAGCCACAACACTGCCAACAACTACACACTAGGCTAAAGCAAGAGCCTTTCAACCTAGCTGGCATCTGTGCCTGTTCCTCAAGACACAGATTGGACAATTTATTTTAGGCCATATTAAATCATTTAAAACAATCAAGAAGCCTGTAGTGCTTTCCTATGAAGCTAATGTCATTGAATTGTGTTTGTTTACTAGACTGTTTCAGAATCCTTCTAATCAACAGTTCCTGACTTACTGCAGTCAATTTTATTGAATTTTAAGCAATACTCTATAATACTGATAACATATGACAGTCATACAAAAATTAGAGAAATTGTTTATTTATTTTGTGTGCAATAAACAAAATCTGCCCTTATTCCCTTATGGGGTACACAAGAGCCTTTGTAGGTTCTCCATCGGTAGGAGGAAATAACAAAGGCCAACCAGAGAATATTGAGAAGCAAAGCAGCCAGTAAGCCTGATCTTTATTGAACTGTTGCAACAGGGTGCTCCCCTCTCACGCAGGAGAAAGGAGGAGGACCCAGAACCAAAGTGTGCCTGCCCTTATATAGACATTTAAATTTGTCCACCCTGAAGTCCAAGACTACCCCCAGAAACCTCATACATACATCACAAAAGGGGTGTAGCCCAAGACCACCACCCCCAGATACATCATACCTACAACAGAAATCTGAGTGGGTTGTTTATCCCCTGTCTGCCAGGCTATCTGATAATGCCTTCTCTGATGGCCCTTCCTGGTAGTCTGGCCATTCCTTTGAGATGGTAATCACTTAATTCCTGAGACAGTGGGAAGATTCCCTCGCCCCCTCCTTCCTTGCAGAGAAACATTTGGTCAGTTTGGGAGTCAAAATGGTTTCAGGGCTGTCTTCCTGTGCTGTTTCACACATGTGGCCCATACATTTGTGTACGTGAACGTGTCTGCTTGGTACATTGATGAACATTTATTATATATATATATAAAAGGTAAAGGGGACCCCTGACCATTAGGTCCAGTCGTGACCGACTCTGGGGTTGCGCGCTCATCTCGCATTATTGGCCGAGGGAGCCGCCGTATAGCTTCCAGGTCATGTGGCCAGCATGACAAAGCCGCTTCTGGCAAACCAGAGCAGCACATGGAAACGCCGTTTACCTTCCCGCTGTAGCGGTTCCTATTTATCTACTTGCATTTTGACGTGCTTTATATAAGACCTTAAATGTTTTATTTCATGTGCCTTCTATCAATCACTCAGTGGTGGTGGGGCCAGATCAGGATTAGGTTGCCCCCTGCCAAAAAGTTATTTCTAAAGACCTTTTAAATTAATTGATTAACCTATACATAATACAGCACATTCTATGCACTCCTCAGTGTTTTTGTGTGTATCTTTGTATGACATATAATGTATGCTATTACTTCTACCAAGAACACTTGGTTATAATAAATAAACACTGCTTTTCTATTTCCTCTTCAAATCAATAATTATTTAATTGCATTAAAAATATATGGGAACAATTACAGTCCCCATTGATAAATATTTACCTTTAGTGTGTGCTGTTTTTAAGTTGACACTTGTCAGAGCCATATGAGGATATTAAAGATTTTCTTTGGACAGACATGTACTGTGGTAGCTTGAGTGTACATTTGGCACTTGTTTAGTTTTCGAACATTATAGTTCTAGGAAATAAACTAGACTCTGATTTCTGGTAACATGCTGGTCTGACAAGAGTTGAGCTTGCTACTACCACTGACTTGAAATGTTTTGGCATTTGACACTTAAAGCTTTTAAGCAGCTACATAAACCTGATGAGCTTCCACAGAGCTTAGCCTCCCTCAGTCAGTTGTTTTTTTAAACATAAAGATAGTAGAGCCTTGTAAAAGACTATATGAGGTAACATCTAAAATTGGCTGCATGCTAGCCCAGTGGAACTTCCATTTCTTAGATATCTACAGGTACTTTTAAATTGACATTGGGCATTGCATCTTGTGAAGCCTACTTGCCCATCAGCTGCAAAGGTACCCATTGGTGGCTGTGCATCCATAAGAGCTATGTTTGGAGTAATAATATCTGGGGGCTGAGGGAGGAGGTGAGTGAATTCTGGCAGAAGGGGCATTAGGCTGGCATCTTGTGATGGACCTTTCTGAACCCCCCAGGCTGTTGGCAGGTCCTATCCATGCTGATAACAAATGCTGGCCCTGAGAACTGAGCACAAGGTCCTATAGCTGTAACGGTGACTTGTTGTGCAGTCTTGAAAATTGTTTTATCTAACCCCACGTTTTCATTTTTATAAAGAGGATTCAAAGATGGAGATAAAAATATTAATTGTTTTCTAAAAGTTGATTTGGATGATTGACCTTAATGTAAGCTGGTTGCCACAAATTATTAGTTGTACCCTGTTTTGAAGAAATTCTCAACATAAAAATGATTAAAAAGTACCCATCAGGTGTTTTCCCCCTCAGCACAAAGTGAGTCATGTTATCAAATTTGAAGAACTCTGAAAGCACTGAATGTGTGTGTGTGCATGTGTGCGCGCGCACACACACTTTTCCAGTTCAGATTGTGTTGATATTAAATTTCATTAACTTTGGTTGTGTTCGCTGAAACTTTAAAATGAGTACTGTAAATTACTTTCTCATTCTCACATCTAAAATAAGTATATAATCATCAGATAGTTGTATTCATTTTGCCCATTAGTTTTAATCCTGACTAATATAACCCATAAATTATATGTTGCTTATCACATATTGAATTTTTAAATGGTAGGCATTTAATTTGTTTGTGAGTGTTTAATAGAGTGTTCCCTTTGCTGATTCATAGATATGTAACATACATTAGAACTCTGGATGGCCACTTATTGTTTCAACAAACACTAATTTGCTCTTGGCTATGCACTCTTTGAAACAGTAACTCTAGTGATACAAGAGCTATCCCATTATTTCCTGTATAATTATTTTTTGTTAACTATTGAAGGCCTCCCAGGAAGGGAGAAGAAGGAGAGAGTGAAATGGTGGCAAGACTCAGTGATGTACAGTAACTTCTGCTGCTGAGGAGAAGGGGAAGGGAGAGGCGATAATTATTATGGAGGTTTTTTTGTGTTTTGTTGAGAACACCATGGTAGGGGTAATTTGGGTGAAGTAGGGTTGGAACTCAAGGATAGGAAACTCCACTGAAGAGATGTGAGAATGGGCAACAGATGGGAAAACATTAATATGGGGGGGGGGTGAAAAAGAAGAAGGGATCGAGGCTCAGAAATTAAAGGAGAGGCAGGAACCTCAGGAAAGGGAAGGAACAAAGGACAAAAACTCTGGAACTTTCAAACTCTGGTAAATTCTGGCATGCCAGCAATGTTATAAATTTGAGTGCAGAAAGATTTGGATACATAAAAGGATGACACTGGAAAGGCAATTTTCAGGTGTCTTTGTTTAACAAAAGAAATATGTCTAGTTCCAGTGGGATTTATGGGTGTCTTGGATAATATCAGGGTTCACATAGACAGGTAATGGGTGGCACACTGAGGTTTTGATTACATTAGAAATGGAAGGAGGTTTGTGTTGGGAAATGAAGTCCCACATGTGTGGGAAACTGAAAAAGAAAAACATTTGACTGCCTGAATTCAAAAAGCATGTGGGGCTTACTCTCTTGTTGAAAGAGGCCCCAGCAGAGTTTAAAACAGAAATGCATGCAGCATTTGCAAAACATGGGAAATATAGGTTATTAAACCTTTAAATGTCCCAGTATTAAGAGCTCACAATTGTGCTCTCTGCCTCTACCACTCTCAGGGTGAATATACTACTACCTTAAGTAAGGTTAAAATGTTTTACTTACAGTAATCAGAGATCTCACTCATGCAACATTCAATACTACAGCATAAACAACACAGGCAAGATATTATTGATTGCAAAATACAGAAGTTAATTTCAAATATGCGGTCTGAGTCTGGAGTCTCAGCCTCAGATATCTTGTCAGTTACATGGTTCAGGAGAAGAGAGAGGGAACAAGAAAAGATAACTTCTCTCCATAGCTGCCAAGTTTTCCCTTTTCTCGCGAGGAAGCCTATTCAGCATAAGGGAAAATCCCTTTAAAAAAGGGATAACTTGGCAGCTATGCTTCTCTCTCTGTGGGTGAGCCTCCTCTAGTAATTAAGAACTCTGTGATCCATAACCCTTTACTTACAGGCAATTACAGAGGTACCTCAGGTTACAGATGCTTCAGGTTACAGACACTTCAGGTTACAGACTCCGCTAACCCAGAAATAGTACAGTACCTCAGGTTAAGAACTTTGCTTCAGGATGAGAACAGAAATCATGCAGTGGCAGCAGCGGGAGGCCTCATTAGCTAAAGTGGTACCTCAGGTTAAGAACAGTTTCAGGTTAAGAACGGACCTCCAGAATGAATTAAGTTCTTAACCTGAGGTACCACTGTATGCAGTTATGTTGAACTGCATAAATCTCCCACAGTTTTCTGTTATTGATCTTGGAAAGTTCTATGCTTATTGCATAGTGGGTGACATAGACATATTGTCTATGTCAGTAGAGTTTCAGTAGGAAGCTTACAACTTGATCTGCCACATAAAGCTACATCCCTTCTAGCTCCTGTTCAGACATAACAAATAAAATTATTTGAGACTAAGTACTCCATGATGGGGGGGGGGTACAAAATAGTGGCAGAACTCTGTTCTCTGGCAATGCAGTGCATGCTGTTGATTATACATCATAGTATTGACACCACTGTGACATTGGGGCGGGGGGGCGGGGATGGGGCACAGCAAAGAGTTACCGGTATTAAAATTATGGTAAAGCTCTCTGCTCTATACAAACGTGCAGTGAGCTGTTGCTTTCTTACATGCATTACATGTCATTTAACTTGGATTCAGAGCTACATTACAAGATGCAGTATTGTTCACAGCTTTTAAATAGCAAACAGGTGTTGAAAATGTATTGGTTTGAAGTAAACATTTGAGCTTTAGAATTGCTGCTATTTTGCTTGTAGGGTGCACAATAAGCTAAAGAAAGCAAAAGGGGTTACCTTTTTAAAAAAGAAACTTTGAAGCAATCCACAGCCACCTTAACATGGAACAATCCAGTGTTCAGTAGTAGGATTACTTTTGATTAAATGCCTAGTGATAGCAGCCCAACTTAACAGTAACCATGCTTATGCAACTCACATATTATTGGTACTTCACTTTCACTTTTCAAAATTCATTAAGTGAAAATCTCACTGAGTCCCAGCAAATAATTATTTGTTAACATTATTTAGGTTGTGCTAAAATGAAGAAACATTGCGATTTGCCCAAGGCTGTAGAATGATTGGTGACGGTCAAGATTAGCACTTAATTAGTATATAATGAGAGAGGAAAATAGCAATGGGTAATTAGGAAGCAGAAGCAGCAATTATCCTGCTAACAGAGCTTCTGAAGATTTTCTGAAAGCCAGACCTGCATTGCCCCACCTGAGAAATATCAAAGTGAAGTGAAATACTAGTGAGCTCAATAATTTAACTCTTATCGGTAGAGACAAATAGACGGGGATGTTTGTGAAGAAGATGCCAGAGCAGTGAGCAATGCAATTTTTTCAAAAGAAGAAAGTGACTGAAAAAATATATAGGTGGAGATTAATGTAAGGTAGACTTCAGTGTATATATCTAAAGCATGTTTTATATTGCTTGCCTTCTACAGCACAATGTGAATATGGAGGGTAGCCGTATTTGCCTGTTGCTCAAAACAGCAAAGCATTGGATCCAGGTGAAGATATTTGCAATTAGTTTCCATTTAAATTAATGAGAATTAAGTCTTGACTTATTTTCACATGGATTTTTAGTGGAACCTAAGTGCAACTAACTTAAGATGGAAATGACATGAAGCATACAGGGGTTTGCATACATTGAAGGCTAATGGGTTTATTATGGCGTATACTTTTGTCAGCCAGAGTCCTCTCTTAGGTGCTTGAAAAGCTTTTCTAATTGGGGAGAGACATATACTCTGAGTGCAAGAGAGAGAAAAAAATTATTACATGATGTTTTGTGTCATAGACATACCTAGTACAGTGTAGTGGTTAAAGTGTTGGAGTAGACCTCAGACAAATCTCCACTCAGCCAAAAAGCTCGCTGGGTGACCTTGAGTCAGTTACTCACAATCCACCTAACCTACATCCCAGGGTTGTTATGTGGATAGGAGGAGAATTATGTACGCTACCTTGAACTCCTTGGATATAAAGTAAAAAATAATAAAAGATGAAAGATGTAGAAAAATTACAGTACAGGAAATGAAAATTCCTGAAACTGGGGAGACTTTCAACCTTCCTTGGATAACAATAGGGAGAGGTATATTTGTACAACCTATTCCAGAAATGGAATAGGTAATAGGGCCTAGTGGCAGAGAAAAGTTCAGAATCAGTGGCAAAAGCTAACCAGGACAGTGGGAGAAGGGAGGCCAAGAGGCAGAGATGAGTCAGGCTGGTGAAGAGCCACTGGTGTCTCCCCTTCCTGCTGCGACAAGGTCCCCTCCCCACTTGACTTCCAGAACCAGAGGAGGCATGAATAGGGGGGAGGAGGGTTGGCTGGACACAGGCGCTGTCTCAGATTGCTTTGAAAAAGCCCTGGAGAGGAGGGGACTTAGACTGCTGTGAAGAGGCAGGGACTTTCAGTCTTGGCAACTGATTTTCATGGAGTAAGACCACCAGGAATGAGCTGCTTTGCTAGACATAATACTCAACCAAGTCCGTGGAGATGTTTTTGCTAATGAAGAGTTAACTCCAACTTCAAACTGTGTGGTTATTGACCAGACTGTTCCAGTGTCACCCAATATGGAAAATAGGGATAAACAGAGCATATTGGGTGCCGTGGGTATCATGCGATTATAATTTTGGTTTTATTACCAATCAAGCATAGGAGGCAAACTGCACATTTAATAAGTGGGATGAAAATAATCAATTAGGAACTCTCTCAAAATTCATAAAGAGAGAGTGAGGAGAGAAGTAAAGTCTGCTTTATGGCTGAACCTCGATAAGTAGGTTAAATTATATGCGGTGTAATGGAAGATAGAAGTACATTGGAGTCAGGGGAGCTAAGTAAAGAACAACAGTGGAGAAAAGTGAGGGGCAGTCTAGTAGAGAACTATGTTTACAGAGTTGAAAAACAAATGTTCCAAAGCCCAACTCATATTCTGCCAGCAGCATCATAGGAATTGCTGCAGTGTGGCAGTTTTCATGCTGTTTCAGTAATATTTGGTTGAAGCAGATCAGTTAGGTGAAGCCAACACTGCCCAAGTCAGGGCAGTGTTAGCATAGAAAGTAGCCACATGATTTGCACTGCTACACCCTGCTTCAGACATGGTTGGAGTGCCGTAAGAATAGGAACCTTATTGCTGAAAGTCTGGGAATCTGAGTTAGGACCCTGAGGAAATGCATTCAGCATCAACTTCAGCAACACCCTTGCATAAAGGTGAATAGGCTACAGCAGGCATCCCCGAACTGTGGCCCTCCAGATGTTTTGGCCTACAACTCCCATGATCCCTAGCTAATAGGACCAGTGGTCAGGGATGATGGGAATTGTAGTCCAAAACATCTGGAGGGCCGAAGTTTGGGGATGCCTGGGCTACACCAACAGAATAGGCTATCACCAGATAGTGATATTGGTGTAATGAAAATTTCGATCACTAATTCTGCCTTCTGATAATGGTGGGACTGAAGGTGGGGAGCACACGAGGTGTATATTAAAAAAAAAGATTTATGTTTTAATATATATTAAGGTGCAAGAAAGTGACTAATAATTCCACAGACAATTGCAGTCCTTATTCACTCAAGTCAATGGATGATTATCTAGTTAAGTATGCACCTAGGGTTATTCAAAAAAAGAGCAAGCAGTTCTACTTTTCGGTGCAGCATTTCAGCTGGCACTTATCGCAACAGTTCATTTAAGAGGACAATTGGCCTTTCCCTGTTGTTTTGCAGTTTCTAAGACATTAAAAATCACCATTTAATCCTGTTTACACTCCCCAAAGAACTAATCCTTGTTATTGGTTCTTTGTACTGAATCATTGAGTTAGAACCTTTAGCCTTAACAGATGTGTTTGCAAAGGGAAAACTAAAATGCACATTGAAAGGGAGGAAAATGGAATGTAGTTTCTTTCTGCTCCAGTATAAATACCCATGGAAATAGATTCTAAAGAATTAGGTGGAAAATGTTGTATAAATATGCTTTTTATCATATGCTTTTTATCATTTTGAAGAAGAGAAAGTAGTGCACACAGGTACTATTCTATATGAAAAAAGAAGCCATTCCTGATAAATTTTAGTGTTTTTCATGCATTTGTTTGAGGTGTTGTCAAAGTGAAGTATATGCTAGATCAGAGCTTTCCAAACTGTGCATGTTGCACACAATGTGTAGGTGTATTGCGCAAATGCTCCCCATGCTCCTCCTGGGGCTGGAAAGGGGTTAGTTTAACCTCAGGTTTGCTAATAAAACTGAATTACTGTGTTGCAAAATGATGCATGTCAAAAAGTGTGTCGCCAACATGAAAAGTTTGGAAAGCTCGGGCGAGATGGAGTCAACATGTTTTTAAGCTCATGAAAAGTACCCATGTTTTGGTGGAGCACTAGTTAACTTTGCTATAATTATGCTCTTATTGATCTAGACTAATTTAGAACTTTTGTCCTTGTGGATGTAGTTAGATTAGCATTACATTCCAAGGAGGAATACCAGAAGGCATGTAAGAGCTTAAATCCTCCTGCTTTGTTTATTCTGTTTTTCATTTAGTGTAAATGTTCTGTTGTAGAGACTAAGAAGGAAAGTGAATGCAATCTTTCACCTGTCTTTTTTTGTTTTCTTTTTTTTAAAAAAGCATCTACCAAGAGAGTTCCTCATGGTTTAGATTACTCAGAGGTGGCATGAGAACATGGTGTTATATATTGTTATGGGTTTGTATGTTCTAGAATTTAATTAAGGCTTAGGGCAGGCAAGCTAGTCACCTGTGTGAGGTGGTAGCTGGACTCATGTGTGTTTTGAGCTGTGTGTTAAAGGTAAAGGGACCCCTGACCATTAGGTCCACTCGTTACCGACTCTGGGGTTGCGGCGCTCATCTTGCGTTATTGGCTGAGGAAGCCGGTGTACAGCTTCCAGGTCATGTGGACAGCATGACTACCTATTTATTTACCTACTTGCACTTTGGTGTGCTTTCGAACTGCTAGGTTGGCAGGAGCTGGGACCTAGCTGTGTGTTAGAGGCATTTAATTCTCTGGAATCAGCACGTGTGAAAAGCTAATTACATCTGGCAAACTTCCTAAACTGTGTATTCAACACTTCTATATCTTAGGAAATCAACATCTGCTAATAGCTAATTGAGGTAATTTCCTTTTGAGGTGTTAGCCTGGGGACAAGCCATTTAGGCAACACAAAGGATCTTAGGTGAATCTCATTTGCAATGCATGGGCTTCCTCCCTCTCTCAACTGAGAGTTTAGTTTAAAATACAATGCTAGTTTTTTAGGGGAATGTTTAGAGACTGCAGTTAGGAGTTACGCAAAGGAGTTAGGAAACAATGGGCTGGGGAGAGAGCCAGACAGCAATGATACTGCTGCATCTATGAAAGAATCCAGAACCTTTGGAGGTCTTTAAGCAGAGGCTTGACAGCCATCTGTCAGGAATGCTTTGATGGTGTTTCCTGCTTGGCAGGGGGTTGGACTGGATGGCCCTTGTGGTCTCTTCCAACTCTATGATTCTATGATTCTAGGATTCTAGGATTCTATGATTGCTGGGTATCCTGCCATTGTAGGTGCAGGTGGTACATATGTAAATAAATCATATATTACAAAGACACCACAGCCTCCACAGTGCCTCATAACCTTATGTTTCATGATAACTGTGAATGCAAAATACATTGTCCACAGTTCTTGTGCCTATCTGATGAGTAGTTCAGCAAGGACAAGATACAGAGTTTTTTTGACAGAGCTGAGTGGACTGTGCTGGAAGACCAACATAGGTGGGGTGCCCCTAGAGAGAAGGAAGATCACCCATTGCAAGAGACAAACCCCTGGAGAAACAGCAGTAGGACTGTAAGGATCTCTGCTGTGTCTTTGGACCTGCAAATTCCATGCTGTCGCATTGGACACCAATTCTGGATCAGATAAGCTAGGACAGCAGTTGCTGACCTCAGAATACACCGAGGTGGATGTGAAAGATACTGTGCAGAGAATGATTCCTCCCACCAGTAAAAGTAGCCAGAACAAGTGGTCAAGTGGAAGAAATGTGTTTTGCAATTCCTCTGGAAGGTCAATAAGGAGAAACAGGAGTCTCAGAAGGTGATCTGAAGCTGGCATGGAAGGAAAGGCACCAGGGCCGGCTTATGTATACTGGGCGCTGTGGCGCGATGATCCTTCTGGCGCTTCTCGCACTCTGCTGGGCAGGGCCAGGCGCAGCGGGCAGCTGGAGGCACAGCGCGACAGGCAGGGATGCTGCCATCTGTGCTCCACCTCCACCTGCTCGGCTGAAGTGAGACAGCAGCAGTGGCAGCAAAGCTGCCTCTGTTGAGGGAAACCTGGACCTGGACCTGGGCTACCTTCCACCCACACTCCTTCAAGTCACAGCGAGCACAGACAGCGCTGCCCCACAATGCTCCACGGCACCTCATTTGTATGCATTGTGGGGCAGCGCTGTCTGTGTTTGCTGTGACTTGAAGGAGTGTGGGCGGAAGGTAGCTCAGGTCCAGGTCCAGGTTTCCCCCAATGGAGGCAGCTCTGCTGCCGCTGCTGCTGTCTCGCTTCAGCCACCGCTGCCGGGAAAGGAGCGGAGCGGGCGAGGTGGAGGTGGCTCCTTGTACCTCTTTGAAGCACCCGCTGCTTGGTGGGTGCCCTGGTGCACCGTGCCAGTCAGCCCAATAGGAAGGACGGCTCTGAAAGGCACTGTAGTGGTCATTTACCAGTATTTACCCACAATAATATATTCTACACGTACAAGTCTCCGTGGTGCAATGGGTCAGTGCATCTGACTGTAACCAGAAGGTTGGTGGTTTGAGTCTACCAAGGGACTGCTGTGCGCAGGATGCCTGCATTCCAGGGGGTTGGACTACATGATCCATGAGGTCCCTTCCAACTTTTCAATTCTATTATGACAAATCCAAAATGTGGCTTTGGCAGGACTTTACCTGCATGACAGGTCCAAACCCACAAATTTCACTATCCATTTAAAAACCACAATATTTTTTGGTTTCTACAAAGTCGCAGGCAGTGCCAGGCACTCCTCACTAGTAAATACTGTAGATAAAATAGTTTTGCTATTTTTTAGTATTCAAGGTTTAGAGGACAGTCTATTAAGACCACTCAGATAAATTGGGTGCATTATTGGAATAAGATACAGGATGGAGCCTATGGATTTAGTGAAAATCTCTGTTCCCTTCCACCAGCATGAGTGAATGCTTCTCACAGTGTCTCTGGATCCAAGCCAGTGTGATTGATAGATGTGATTGATTCAATTTTAAGTCAATATAAAAATAAGCTTCAGATTTAGTATTAAACTTTTTTATTTTAAAAAAGAGGCACTTGGTGTTACTTTTTTTAAAAAAATAAACATTAGATTTTGTGTATTTTTATGTAAACACAGCATATGCACTGTATGGAGCCTGGGATCCTTTCCCTAAGCCTGGGATCTTTCCCTAAGACTGAGATAAATGGAACCGGTATGTGCAAGTGTGACTTGCTTCTTCTCCTAGAAACTGAAATTCCAGGATATTTGAAGAGTTGTAGGATCTGGAATGCAAATCTTAGTTCAGGATTGTCCTACTTCAGGGGAGATTAGGGAACAAAGGAAATGCAATTTGCAAGTGTCTACAAAAGGAATAAGAGAGGCAACAATTGATCCCCTTGCCCTCTGGAACAGCAAGGCAAACAATTATTTTGATTGCCCATGTTTTTGTATTAGAGTGCAATTTCTATCTTTTTTTCTTTTCTTGTTAAATTCTTTGCAACTATTATTACTGCTGTTGTTAAGTAATGTTAAGGAACAATAATGCGTAAGGAACAATAAGAGATAAAAAGCAATTCATTGTGAATGATTTATTTTACTTTTCACATTATAACATGTCATTTACACTTTTGTCATCATAAAATAAAGCTTGATAATTGAGGCATTGGGTTTCGGAACAGTTAAGTTTCTGGTTTGGATACTGGCTTCTTTCAGTCTTACCACCTGCAGCTTTTTTGTGGGCAGCTTGCCAGAGTAAGGGATTTGCTGGGCTCCTCTTGGTCCAGTCAGTTGATTTACAGTCTTTAATTGCAGAAACACTTTTTGCCTATTTTTTTTTTAAAAAACATTCTCAAGTTTTTATGCTTCAGTTGATCTCTATATGTGAAAAGTACAACTGCACATAGTTTTTTCTGAGGAATTCTAGTCAGCTTCAGTTTCAATTGCTTAGAGCTTTGTTACATTGTACTGTATATAGTTTAAAGTTAAATAGTTCCATAGTTTAGTGGTGGGGAACCTCTGGTCTGTATGCCTAAATATGTTTGCCAGCCCTCTTGATTTGACCCACAAGGCCATTTTGAGTAAATAATGCCCAGGTGTCATACACTGGACATCATATGACATCAGACACACAAACATTCACAACATGGTTGCAAATAAGCCTCCTGCTATCAGAACTCCCTTGGAGAGGATATCACCTGGGAAAACAGCCTTCTGGCTGGACCTCAGGTAGTATGGAGTCCTCAGGGTTCCATCTGGGGTACTCATTGGATGCCACAGGATCCTGCTTCATTTCTTGAGAACTATCAGATCTGGTGGTTCCTGACACTGTGAATTCAGTATGTTAGCTATTACCTATAAAGCCCTAAATGGTTTATGACCTGGTTGCTTGAGGTACCACTTTATCCTCTATTAACGTGCCCACCCTCTGCAGTTGTTACCTGAGGCCTTGACCCATGTTCCTTTAACTTCAGTTGATTGATTGATTGATTGGAAGAGAGGCAGGACAAGGCCTTTCAAGTGCTGCCTTCTGGCACTCGTTTCTCCAGCCAGTCCAGCTGGCTCAATCCTTGTTGGTTTTCTGACACGTAATGAAAACATTTTTTTTATGTTTTTAGGTTGTGCTGAGCTTTCATTATTCCTCCCATGCTATGAGTATTTTGTTAGCCAGCACTTGTTAGCTCTCTGTTTTAAAAAGTGTATAATGGGGATTTCTCCTAAACTTCAGATTTTTGTGTTGTAAACAACTACACAGTCTGTTGGGGGCAGGGGGAGAGAGAGAAAAGTCACTCTAGCAGTTAATACCGTAGCTTTCATTAACATGTACTTTAATCTTAGCTGAAAAAGGCCATCCTAGAAAGGATTCTGATCTGTTTTGTTTGTTTGGTGCCATGGTGGGAGATCACTACCCAGATTCAGGCACCATCCCAGCTTGTGTGGTACTGATCCCTTTATCTGGCTCCAGCTGAATTGTTTTAAGAAAACCTTTCTTTTTTCTCACCCAAAGAGCTGAGCCAACAAAAGAAAGAAGATTCAACTCACTCACAATGTCCATCTCCCCACAATTTGTAGACAGAGCTCCCTCTTCCCCCAATATTTGAAACAATGAAGATAGCAGTCTGCACACCTTCGATGGCCTCTTTCAATTCAAATGCTATATCTTTCCCTGAAAGAGGAGAGCACAAAATATGGTCTGAAGCTCAACATCAAAAAAACCAAGATCATGGCCACTGGTCCCATCACCTCCTGGCAAATAGAAGGGGAAGAAATGGAGGCAGTGAGAGATTTTACTTTCTTGGGCTCCTTGATCGCTGCAGATGGTGACAGCAGTCACGAAATTAAAAGACGCCTGCTTCTTGGGAGAAAAGCAATGACAAACCTAGACAGCATCTTAAAAAGCAGAGACATCACCTTGCCTTTTTCTACTCAACACCTCACATCCTGTGTACCTATAGGGAAATAAAGAAAAAGCCCATATAGTTCGCCAGTTCAGCTTTTGACCAGAGGTGCTTGCTTCCCATTACATGCACTAATTATACAACTGTATTTAATCAGCTGAATCTTCTGTCTTTACAGAAGTTAATGAAAACATATTTGTAAGACTTCTTTCTTAATCATCTCATCTATATTTATACCATACAGCTGTGCATAGTTATTGAGGGAAGCATTGATAAATATGTATAACAGTACAAATGAGCAGCTAGGCATATTTTGTTATTATGAATACTTAAAGCATTAAGTTATCTCTGTCTTACAGTGTGTTTGGGCTGCTCAAATAGTGGCCCAAGGCCAGAAAACATTTTACAGTTACCCAACAATTAAGCCTTGTGACCAATTGAATTCACTTTTTTAAAATGTCTGTGGAACAAGTGCCCTGAGGCACTGTGCATGAGCAACATTAAAATAACTACAGTTTCTGAATAAGTGTCAAGTAAACGTCAGTGCATGCCTTGGTGGCTGTAGCAGATAAAAAAGTTAAATGCAATTACACACACACACACACAAAATAGGAAAGTCACACCTTTAAGATATTCATTAGACTGGCAGACTGACCTAACAGATAAAGAATAGGAAGATTTTCCATGGAGGAGGGAGCTACTTTGTAAAAATATACTGAATGTTCTAAAGGCTTAAGCAATAGTTGGATAGCTTTTTTGCATTCATTATTTGATATAGTGCAATATCTGAAGCTAAATTTCTCAGGAAAAATAACACTATGGATAGAAATCACATACAAGGACTAGGAAATTGGTGTGTAAAGTGCAGTCCATTCAGAGCAAGTTCTTGCCTAGGTTTCCTTTCAGTTTTAGTTTTAGGTTTTTTAAATCACATAGCAACACAGAATTTCTAGGGGGTGATTTTTTTTTTGCCTTCATGTAAGATTGCTATTATGTAGCAGTTGTGTATGTTTGCATGGACATCCATAGGCTGCAAATGAAACAATCCCCAACCAGTGCACAGCAGCGAAAGAAAGAAAGACAAGACAAGACATAAATGTTTGTCTTCAGTTCTTATCCCTCATGAGATTAAGGCTTTATATACTAATTACATAGTTTACAAAGCAAGGTTTTAGGCCTAGGAAGTCCAAGAAAGTAGCCTTCTGCTACAGTGGAAGGTGATTCACCTCCACAGCAGAGAATGAAATGGAAATACATAAAACTGACATCATTTGCAACGAGCAGTTCTGTTATCAGACCTTCATTTAATCTTTCATCTAATTATTGTAATTGGAAGTCATTAGATGTAGATAGAATTATACCTGCAAGTGTTACCCGCCAGAAACAATTATGCCACATTATGTTTTTGTGGTCTTGCAAATAGACATTTGCTTACACCTAACAGTATTAACATACATCTAGAGTCTAGCTATATTAATAATCTGCATGGGGGAATGAGCTTTGCATATGTGTGCATGCTTTGGCCTCAATCACAGTTTTCTGAGGGGGAATGCGGCCCT
Organism: Zootoca vivipara; assembly: GCF_965207765.1. Taxonomy (NCBI): domain Eukaryota; kingdom Metazoa; phylum Chordata; class Lepidosauria; order Squamata; family Lacertidae; genus Zootoca; species Zootoca vivipara. The sequence goes on from NC_142586.1 coordinate 14,071,360, forward strand.
TCTTTATAGTGCAGGTAGGTTTAGACATAGATATGTAAATAGTACACGCTACTGTACTAATATATTAGAGCAGCCTTCTCCAAAATTCTGTCCTCCAGATGTTTTGGACTACAGCCTCCATTTTTTCTAGCCACTCGTCATGCTGTCTGGGGCTGGTTGGGATTTGAGGTCCAAAACATCTGGTAGACTCAAGTTGAGGAAGGCTGCAGTAAAGTGGATAAAACTGGAATATGAAGCTTAATAGCGCCCAAACAAATTTTGTAACGCTTTAAGAACGTTTGGATCAGATTATATTTATTAGCCCTTTCAAAGCAGCCTTGCAAAAATGAAGATTTGATCACAGTATTACCCTTTTCACTCCAACATTATATTTTGTATGGCTACAAATTATGCCCGGGAATTAACCAATTATTTCATGCAGGAGCAACTCTCCAAATTGACTTATTTTGACTTACTGTATTTTAGATAATAGGATTTTATCTATAAAAATGGTGTTAGCATTATTACAGGTATTGCTCTTACCCAGCTAGTGCCATTTTAAGGAGAGGGAACCCTAAGGTGCAGGGTCATAACTCTGTAATTAGATCATCTGTTTTGCATGCAAAAGGTCTCAGTTCCCCAAAATATGGCATTACTGGGAATGACTTCTGTCTGAAATCACGTATACTACTCAGGTATATTCCTTAAGAGTCTAGTTTTTTTTAAAGTGAATATCAAGATTTTGGCTGGTAACTAAAAAGCAGATTTTTGTTAAATTTTGGATATGCATTTAAGTTCTGCTAATTCATCTCAAAACAGGTCTTTCATATAGTACGCTCTATTGGTTTTTTTTATTTCTCTTTTTTGAAGGCTTGAGGAAATATGCTGAAAATATATTCACAGATTGCTGAGGTAGCTATTTCTGGAGGATCAATTTACTTGCCCTCTTCTCCCCAAATTCTCTGATGCCCCCTGGAGTGGCATAATTTTTTATGCCGGTGATATGAGATAAGAGAGTACTACAAAAGGTCAGGGAGGAACAGCTGGCACTGCTCTGGACCCAGCAGCTGTTGTGTGTTGGCAAAGCTCAGTGCTAGGAGCTTAGTGAAGGAGGCGTAGCTAACTAGTCTGATACGAACAAGAACAAGGTGGGGCAGATTTCCCAATGTGCAGAAGAATCCAACTTAAAAACAACAATACAAAATAATGCTGTTTCTTTGGTTTCTTGTTATATCTTTTTTTTAAAAAAAATGTTGCTAATCATGATGTGCATGCTTGCTTCTTGATCCCAAGAAGCCTGGGCTTAAAGTAATTTGCTTGACATATATAGGAACATAAGAAGCTGCATTGTACTGGGTAAGACCCTTAATCCATCTTGCTTAGTGTTGTCTTCATTGATAGGCAGTGGCTGTCCAGTATTTCAGGCAGGCACCTTTTCCAGCACTGGATATGCTAGGGATAGAACCTGGGATCATCTTAATGCAAAGCTGCTGCTCTACTAAGGGCCTGGTTTATGATAGCACAAAAATTGGCTAGGCTTGGGATGTGGTGTGGCACCTATTATGTTTAAGTTGCTCACTAAGAAGGCAAAGCCATTGGGCAGATGATTTTCAATCAGCGAAGACACATAGTCCAGAATTAGATTATCTGTTCATGATTTGAATGGTTTGTAGACTCTGATTTAGCATCTGATAACTTACAAAGCTGTCCTGCTTATATTGTTTAAACTTTAAAAGAGATTAAGTTGCCCAAGTAAAGAAGGCTGATCGCCAAAGAATTGATGCATTGAATTATGGTGCTGGAGGAGACTCTTGAGAGTCCCATGGACTGCAAGAAGATCAAACCTATCCATTCTGAAGGAAATCAGCCCTGAATGCTCACTGGAAGGACAGATCCTGAAGCTGAGGCTCAATACTTTGACCACCTTATGAGAAGAGAAGACTCCCTGGAAAAGACCCTGATGTTGGGAAAGATTGAGGGCACAAGGAGAAGGGGACGACAGAGGACGAGATGGTTGGACAGTGTTCTTGAAGCTACGAACATGTGTCTGACCAAACTGCGGGAGGCAGTGGAAGACAGGAGTGCCTGGTGTGCTCTGGTCTATGGGCTCCCGAAGAGTTGGGCACGACTAAACGACTAAACAACAACAACAACAACAAGTTGCCCAAGTAACTATTTTGCTCTAGCAGCACAGATTTCACAAGTTTTATTTTCGTTCACTTGTAGAGGACTGAGAGCCTACAATATGCTTTGATCAAAAACAGTTCCTACAATTCATCTTAATTTCCAGTAGCTTTGTTTAGGAAGGAAGAAATGTTTTGTAGCACTTCACATAAAAATTGTCAGACTCCATCAAAATGAGGCCTGTGTTGCCTCTGGTATGGTACCTGTTGTAAGTCTGGGAGTTGGATGCGGTTCTTCCCATTCTTTATCCTGTCATCATAAATGCAAAATATCACCATGACTCAACTGCAAAAATCCCACAATTTTTTGAATGCAAGATCATCTGAAATCCCCCTCTTGTGTAGGTTTTATTGAACGGAATTAGGAAAATCCTATGTTGAATCACAGACAGATAAAAGATTCAAATTCAGTCTATACATTGTATAAGTGGCAAGGGTAGCAGGGGAAGAATTTAGGATGATGGATGAATAAGTGCAGAGGCCCGAGGCCTGTTTCCGAACTGTAGGTACATTCCTGGAAGCTGAGTATTGTCTAGCCTTTACATGTGGTAGCATTTTTCTAAATGAATGTGGAGGCAGATAAGATTTTACAATGACTAACTTTTAAAATGACTAGCTTTCATAAGTATTGGAAAAGGGGGCCAGAACATAGATCTTTTGTTGCCATTTCAATGCTGCTTGAATAATGTTGATTGGACCTGCAGTGTAAGATAAATACTTTTCTTTGGGTATAAAGTTGCTAAGTGTTATGTGACCCCCCATTTGTTTTAGAGGTTCAGCACCATGAAATATCCCTCTCCTTTTCCAATTCACTCCTTAGCCTTTAGTTGTGGAAACACAATATGAACTCAGAATCATGGTTTACCTCACTCAAGACAAATCACTAACTGTAACCAAGGTTTGTCGTGTGGCTTGTCTGGAGAGAGCTAAACCATGAACCCAGGTTTGGATGACACACTAAGCCAAACTATGGCACAGCACAGCACATCAGCAAAACAGCAGAGGAGCAAAGTGGCTGCAGTCTTCTCTCTCTCTATGACTTGGCTTAATGTTACAGTACATACAAACAAGGACAGTGATCTTGATATAAGCAAAAATCTGCTATTATTCGCTTATTGGGTTCTCCATCGGTCGGAGAATGTAACAGAGGCCAACCAGAGAATTTTGAGAAGCAAAGCTTTTATTTTTGCTGTTGCAACAGGGTCCTTCCCCTCTCACAGGAGAGCAAGGAAGGAACCCAGAACAAAAGAGAACCTCCACTTTTATCAGTTTTCCCATCACCCAGAAACACTCCCAAAATATACCATTCCTACATCACAGCTACGTAATCAATACCTCACAAAAAGGGAGGGTTCAAGGTAGAAATCTGAGCACCTTTGACACTTCTTCTAGTCCTCCTCTCACCCCTCCCAGGTGTGAATTCCTAAACTCAAAGAGAAATTAACAGTTTCCTAAAAGTTGATCACTATCTTTTGTTTGGAGGAGTCTTCCATTGTGAATGAGATGGCTAGCAGTCTGGCACCATTTGATGAGGAAATGTCCAGTTGGCAGAGCCTCCAGCTTACAGGATTATGGCTCCCAAATTGATAAAAGGGACCCCTGACCAAGTTGATAAAAGGGACCCCTGACCATTAGGTCCAGTTGTGACCGACTCTGGGGTTGCGCGCTCATCTCGCATTATTGGCCGAGGGAGCCGGCGTATAGCTTCCAGGTCATGTGGCCAGCATGACAAAGCCGCTTCTGGCAAACCAGAGCAGCACATGGAAACGCCGTTTACCTTCCCGCTGTAGCGGTTCCTATTTATCTACTTGCATTTTGACGTGCTTTCGAACTGCTAGGTTGGCAGGAGCTGGGACCAAGCAACGGGAGCTCACCCCGTCACAGGGATTCGAACCGCCGACCTTCTGATCAGCAAGCCCTAGGCTCAGTGGTTTAACCCACTGCGCCACCTGGGTCCCTCCCAAGTTGATAGTCATGTGGAAATGTGTGTGTGATTCTGGTCAGAGAGAGTCAAAATGGTGTCAGTCAGGCCTGTCTTCCTCTGCTGCTTCAGACATGTGCCTGTACATTCATGTACATGTTTATGAACAATATATACACCTTAAAATTTACAACAATCTGTAGTGAGCTTTTGCCACAATCTGCTAACAGTTTATGATGGTTATGGAAAACCAAGCCAGTTTATAGCCAACAATCCTATCCTGTTCCCCAAAGCTGTTTGCAAACTCTGTTGACAACAGGAGGAACCATTCATTATATTTGACTTCTTTTTGTCTTACCTCCAGTGAATGAATTCACCTTTTCCTATGATTGTTACATTTTGCTTTAAGCAGCAGTAGATATTCTTACTGCAACTGCATAATATTACTTTGCAAACATTTCCATAAAGAAACAGGCTAGTAAACCAGCCAGCTCATAGCTGTCATAAAAAGGAGTAAAATTACAAAATAAGAAAACAGGATTATTAAATTGTATATTATTAAGAAGCCATGCATTTTAGTGACTTAAGTTCTACTGTCACAGTCTAATAGTCAGCTGAAACACAAGATCTCACGTAATGTTGTGATGAAAAATCATTTCTGTCAGGTACATCATATAGCCTGCAACAATTTGGTATTCAAACTATTTGGCATTTAATTACTTTGAAGTTATACAGATGAAGCAGATTTCTGCCATGCATTTATATACTTCACCATGCTTTCCCTGAAAAGTGGCATAGATTATTTCGGCATGCCACATTACAGTACAAGGTTTTGTGTGTGTGTGTGTGTGTGTGTGTGTATTTGCATCAATTATCTGTTTAAATTTTCACACAGTGTTATTACATCGATCCCTTCTTTGTTTTATACTACATATTGGCAAGTCAAAATAGTGAAGGAATTTTATTTGCAAAGAGATTTAAAGACAACCTGATTTATTGTGGTAATCAGCTTTTGTGGATGTGGACTACATACAGCATAACCAGTTCCATGGATTGTTGCTGTGCGCACACACACATTTATCTGAATTTTGGCAAATTGTGCACATACGTGTGCACATACATGAACACCATCCTTGTAAATACTTGGGATAAAACGCTATGAATTCAGTGGGCGGATAACATTTATTTGCAGAGCCCATACATATACTAATAGCGCAGTCACTGTGATAATGCTATTTTTCTAGTGTGACAGAAACCTATACTCAATTAAGTTAGAACAGAACAGAAGCAGATTTGCTGATGATTTCCTGTTTAGCAATTACATGCTGAAGCCTCTCTTTGAAGAATATGACTTTGAGATCAATAGCTGGGCATTACTAGGGACTGAAATAATCTCCCTCTGGCTGCAAACTGTTGTCATTTTTATGTCAGATGTATGTCCATTCATGTGCACAGGACTCACCTATTTGTCCTATGAATGCAACAGTGATAGCATATTCTGAGCAGGGGAATCTGCCCTTGATATTATGATCGATGTTTTTAGAGTAGCCATGCCTGTTTAGTTATGGGAATTGAGATGGTGTCAAGATTTCTTGCAGGGCCTGTTTCTGAGTTTTTGTGTCTGTTAGGTGATTTAGGGCGTATCCATGCTTACCTTTTGCCCTTCTTTTTCCAGGCACAGGTCCACTCTTGAAAGCTCCATGTCCAAGCCACTTTTTTTGCCCTGGAGCCTTCCCTGAAAAAATGAAAAAAGGTGCTTGGATGTGGAGCTTTAAAGCATAGATCATGCCTGGGAAGAACAGAGGAAAGGTAAATGTGGACAAGCCCTTAATGTTGCTAGTGAGGTTGTTTTGTACTAAAGAACTGCGGTAAGCATGAACAATCCACCCACCCAAGGATTGTGTATGTGTGAGGCAAGGGAACACTCGCCTCAGTTACATTCTGTTAAATTAAAAAACACATTCACCCTTTCCCAGAAATTAAACCTTTTCATTTCCTGAAAGGGAAAGGACTATTTAATTATGCCACATAGGCAAAAATAATAGTTTAACTTCAGTCAGGGCTCACTTGAGTTTAGCATTAAAATATACTTCTAGCGCTGTGGCTCAATGTGAAGGAATAACTACATATTATATGCAGTAGAGTTGCAACTTACGTTCTGGGGATCACACATAATGCCCAAATTGTGTATAGTCAAAATACAATGGGTACAATGGTGGGTGGGATTGCTAAAGCTTTCCCCGCATTCCTGCCCCCTTTCAAACCCCCTTTTTAATTTTTTTGCCTAATGTGTAAAACTGAATGCGTACAAGTTAAATTTGTGTAAGTTGAAGGTCTACTGTATAGAGCCCTTCCCACCACAGAGGTATCCAAATTTTGGAGTTGCAAGAGAACACATTCTAGATTTGGTGAGAAGGAAGAGAGTGTCAGCTAATGTGATATCAGGCAGATACCTCAAACCCCACACTTTTTCAATTTAGAAAATCATTGGGAAACTCTTCCTGAAACTCAGCCAAGAGAAAGCAGGCAGTACAAAACAGTTGCTTGTCATAATTAAAATACCAAAGCTAGGTTTTTTTCTGTACATGGCAGGGAGTGTGTGTGAGTGTTGTGGTTCCACTTCATAGTTCACACTCAGGGGCTCATTTCCCTCAGATTTAAAGTAGCATTGGTGAGACACTACTCTTCCCCCACCTCAGATTAGTGTAAACAGATGTTCATTTTTTCTGAATCAATCATTTAAACAACCATGAATCATGAACTGAACCATGTGAGCAATCACAAATAAGGAAATTGTCTTGATATCTTTTATTTAGGTGAGTGTGTGTTGTTCATGCATGCAACACAGAGCAAGGGAGTAAGTTCCAAAACCATTGCCAAACTAAAACATTAGGCCTGATGTGCAATTCAAGCTCTGCCAGTCAGACAGATAGGCTTTAGTCATTATTAGACCACTGGTTTACTATTCTTCTTTTTTTAAATAAAGAGACAGGAATCTGAATGAGCCACCTTAGGACATAGGTTGCCTTGTCTCTCTTTGGGCTGTAGTCAGGGAACAAGTCTCTCCCACACAATGAGCAGGTGATGTGGGTTGCTTTTTCTTACAAAGCAGCTATTGTTGTGAAAGTGTGGAAGAGGAACACATAGGCATCCAGGAATCTGTAATAATTATGGAGCCAATCTGAATGGATGATAAACATTCAGTCTCTCACATCCAGGTAAGGAAGATAACGTAAATAGTTTGGGGGGGGGGCATTGAGAGTGAAATACAATGGATGTTGACATATCAGCTTTGTCTGGAGATTGGCTAAGTGAGAACCGAAACCTTGTTTTCTACATCAGCAAGTAGTAATAAAGTTGACAGTTGCATGAGCTCAGTTGTTGACTTGGAATTATATCAGAAACGGAAATGATTTTTTTTTAAAGAACCATAAATAAAACTGAAAAGCACAATAACCAAATGGTTAAGACAGCAACATTAAAAATGTAGCATTTTCCAAACAAAGCTCCAACCAGTGAGCACTACAGGCAACGTAGCAAATTGAGATGAAGTATTCTGCATAATCATGTTTCAAGGGCATACTCCAACCAGGCAAAAGCACTAAAGGAAGGTGTTGAACAGTGGCAATGAGGGTTATGGTCCAGGGGGAGCACAATCTGGAAAGAGTCCTAAGGCCTCAGTTTCCCACCATTGATATAGTCCAGGCATGTCCAACTTCCCAAGTTGTTGAGCTTTTTTGTTGGGTGGCGATCAATCGGGAGCCCACGATCGGCCGGTTGGACATGCCTTTGAATGTCAAAACTAACACCGTGTCTGGAAACAAATAGGGCATCAGTGCAATTCCCCCCCCCTCAATTCTTGCTCCAAGCTAGCGCATCTTGACCAAGCAGATGTTTCCAAACCCTTCTTTATTATATTTATTTTCATTTTGTTTCTCTCCCGCCCTTATTCTGTCATGAAACTCAACACGATGAGCATGTGATTCCAGGGTAGTCACTCTTCCAGGTACTGACCAAACCTCCTTAACTTCAGCAAAGTAGCAGCTTCATGTGCCTTCTGATCACATTGCAGTTGTTGTGATGTAACTAAGGCCTGTGTTACCATATAGCCAAATCTGCCCTGTCCAGAAATCGATCTGGCTGGCATATGAGTCTAAGCTTGGAAAGCCCACTGTTCCCCCACAGCTGCAGCTGTCATTTGAACATCCAAGTCAGAGCCAAGACCAGGGGAAATTCAGATTTCAAGGCAAATGCTACTCCATCCAGTATTCAGAATATGATTGCCACTGATGTACCTTAATAAAAATAGGGCTTTTGATATGTCCCTTCTTCTCCTATATAAAAAATAAAGATTTGTTGGGTCAGGCTTTGGCCCATCTACCCCAACACTGTTTCCCTCTCCTGTGGCTATTAGGCCATATCTCCCTATCTCCTAACAGTGATAATACTGTTGCCTATGAACATGGAATTTTTGCTTTATCTGGATAAAGTTTTTTTAATGATAGAACCTGAATAGGCATATTAATGGGCTAGAGGAGCTAATGCCTCAGGTATAGTGTAACTAGGGAAACAGCTTCATATGAATTACTATTATTATTATTACCGTACTATTATTATTTATTGAATTTATATGCTGCCATTCTGAAGGAGCCCATTAAAAAGAGTTGTCATTACACTGGAACATGAAAATAGAAATAAAAATGGAAACTTTACACATGTTTATTAACAAAGAAATCTGGAAGAGCTGTTAGAGAATAGGTGTGGTTGGTACATGTGTATGAATACTTTGATAGGCAAAATTGCATAATTCACTGTAGATCTTAGGTAAAGGGACCCCTGACCATTAGGTCCAATCGTGACCGACTCTGGGGTTGTGCGCTCATCTCGTATTATTGGCCGAGGGAGCCGACGTATAGCTTCCAGGTCATGTGGCCAGCATGACAAAGCCGCTTCTGGCAAACCAGAGCAGCACATGGAAACGCCGTTTACCTTCCCGCTGTAGCGGTTCCTATTTATCTACTTGCATTTTGACGTGCTTTCGAACTGCTAGGTTGGCAGGAGCTGGGACCAAGCAACGGGAGCTCACCCCGTCACAGGGATTCGAACCGCCGACCTTCTGATCAGCAAGCCCTAGGCTCAGTGGTTTAATCACCTGGGTTGAATGTCATTGCATTGTTAATTGTGGTAAGAATGCTGTACAGGATGAGCAGTCTTAATTGGCAATCTGTATAGCAATGCAAGCTTTTTATGTTTCCCCAGTGTCTTCATCTATTATGAATATGTTTAAAAAATTGCAATCCACTTGTGCCTCAAAGTCGTTTTCTGTCGAGCAAGAAACCAGAATGAGATACTTTGCTGAAAGTGTGCCACTTGCTTTATGCCAGTACCCCAAGTTTGACACATTAGTAAATTCTTTACATGTATTAATCAATCTATAATCTATTTTAACGTGTGCAATTATGACCAAATGTTTGAAAAATTAAAATGCCTATCAGTAAACCCTCTTGTGAAACTTTCTCATTATTATCTTTGAACTCTTAAGATGGCATGATAACTGCAAAGCCCTTGATAGTGTCTAAACAGATGGTATATTATAATGGTTGCTTAGTGCTCTGAGAACATTATAAAGGGAATATCAAGAGAAAATAGCAGTGTGGCCAAGTGGCATTTTGCATCAAATCTCCAAACTGATTTTTGAATACAGTATTCAAAGGTTTATATGTGTAACAATTTCTGAGAAGGAAACTCTCCAGAAATTCTTTTTAATAATTATTTATTAATTTATATAGTTAATATAATGCCCAGGTAGTGTAATGCCCAGATAGTTTTAAATCAGTTTGCAAAACATAAAAACCAATTGCACAAAATTGTTAAAAACAGTGGTAATGTTTTGTGAACTACCATTTCTTGTAGAACATCTTAAACTACAGCCGTACCTCGGAAGTTGAATGGAATCCATTCCGGAAGTCCATTCGGCTTCCAAAACATTCAGAAACCAAGGCGCGGCTTCCGATTGGCTGTAGGAAGTGTGATTCTGTTTGAAGTGATAGATAAAGGATTTGATGCTTAAAAGAATCCGTGCTCAGCCGTCGTACCATGTGGAAAGTTTCTTTTACTAGAACTCAGTGTTTCTTAGGAACACATTGAATGCTGCTCTTTCCAATCGTCTGTTTTTCAGGACAAATTGTGTTTGGCTGCATTTCCTTTCATCACCAAAGGAGGGAAGGACAGGGCGTTCAAAACTGATACAGTACAATTCAAAAATAGTGGAAGATTGAGGGAGGGCTTTCCTGAACAAGCTATTTTAATCTAGCACTCTGCATGGGAACATGAATTGGTTTTCTAGGATTCAGGATTTCCAGTGAACGTGTGAGGAGGCGGGAGAACGGTTGCTTTCTGCATAGTGCTCATCTTGTGCCCTTTGTTCCTCCTGCTGCTATTTTATGCTATCATCACTCCCATTTTGCTACATCTAGATGCAATTTTCTATAAATACATTGTTGCACGCTACCCTAATATTCGAGCAGTGTGAGATTTCAGGGGTTCCAGCCAGGTGCTTACCCAGGGTTTGTGTTTCCTTTTGGGAATGAGGCACACCAGAGACCATGGTGTCTTTATGGTATATGGTTTATTTACTCCTATACTGTATACAACCTGAGCCTACAATGGACACAGCATCAGCACCCTAAGAAGGTATTGTTTTCCAATAGCCACATTTTTGGATTCACACAGGAATCAAACATCGTGCTCTGCCTCTCTGGCTTTCCAGCTTGCTGCTTTACTTTCAGATCACATCACAACCAAACTCAACTCTTACGTTCTGTTCCTTCTCACTACCGTGTTTCCCCCTTTTTAAGACGTAGCCATAATATAAGACATAGCAGGATTTCTAAGCAGTTGCGCGATATAAGCCATAACCCGAAAATAAGACATAGTGATAGACCCTTCCCCCCTCCCGCCAGCCAACTCTCCCCCATAAAAATCTCTCCCCATTTTACTGTCGCTCCAAAGACACGTATTTCTTTTAAAAGCTTGTAAAAATGCACCGTAGAGCCGTTCCTGCAGCCTCGTGATTCCCCCTCCTGTTTCTGTAAGCATTTTTTAAAATACCTGTAAAAGGATTCCAAAATATTTTTTTTTAGCTAGGCTGTGTGAGCTCTGCTTGCTTGGTGAAGAGGAGAAAAGTGGCATTTGCGGTGGGGAGAAGATGAAAGCACGAGGGAAAAAAGAGGGGCGATTGAAGACGCTGCCTTCCCCTTTAGGGAGAGACTCTGTGTGCGCGTCTCTCTCTCTCCCCCCCCCCCGCCTCTCTCTCTCTCTCTATCTCTCTCTCACACACACAGCCCACCTCTCGCTTCCCCCCACCTTTCCCCCTTTTAATAGCCTTTTAAAAAGTGAGGATTCTTTTTTCTTTCCATTGCTTGTCTGTAGAGCTTCCCCTTTAAGGATTTGTACCGGTACCGGGATCGCTGCCGGTGGCGCAGTCCTTGCCTTGGGGATTAAGGACTTTCCCCTTCTCGCTGTTTAGGAGCTGCTAAACACTGCCCTACACCCTACACAAAAGTTAACATTTTGTGGGTAAGAGAAACACGGACGGGTTGTTAGGACCAGCAGATTATCTCACCCCGCTTTCTGCTGGCTCAATTGCTACTTAATTGCTACCATTTACCATCTTAATTGCTGCTCAGCTGGCTTCTTTGTTTTGTACAGTATCTCAGCCGGTAGCCTCTTTGCTATCAGTGCTACAAAGTGATACATTGTTGGAACTTTCGCTCTTAAGTCTTGGGCAGTTGGCTGGCTGGTAGAGATCCTTATTTGCTTTAGTATAGGCTACTGCTACGACTGCATCACACAGATAGATTCCATTATACAGTACTGGTTTAAATTTAAGAAGCTCCAGTGTAGCAGATTGCTATTAAGTGAGTCCCCACCTGGGAGGGGAGAGAGAGAGAGCAGCCCTTCGGAGGAGCTCCTTCCCTCCCTCACGAACATCCCAGGGCCGGGGAGAGAGGGCTGGGCCAGCGATGCACACACCTCCCTTCCCTCAGACTCCCTCTCATGGAGCTTGGTGGTGGCTGTTGCCCGTCATTTTCTTTCAGTCAAGAGTCCTGCCCCGCAGGGAGACAGGGAGCAAGAGGGGCACTGCTCCTGATGTAATAAAAATACCGGTAAGACATTCCCTGAAAATAAGCCACCCAGTGTTTTTTTGAGGAAAAAAAGTGATAAGACGGTGTCTTAAAATGTGGGAAAGACGGTATCTGTGAGTTGAGGGACACTTGCTATCTTAAACAGAGCCTCCTTAATCATTTGTTCTTTTAATGCCCCATCACACAGAGGATTAACTCACCAGGAAACTAGCTTAGCTAGTTAACACTTGCTGGACCCAGGGGTTAAGGGAGCTAGCCTGGCTTGATTAGAATTTAAAACCTGCTGGATCCAGGGGTTATTGAGGTCTGGCACCCACAAACTCATAACAATATTCTGAATTAAAAAGGAAAATGGAAAAGGGCAGCAAGGTGGGACTGAACAGCAGTGGGAGCTACAGCAGAGGAGTGGGGGAAAGCCTCAGAGATGGTTTTAGATCTGTTTGCGGTGTATTTGTACTGCTCTGGTGGGAAGGTAAACTGTGTTTCCGTGCACTGCTCTGGTTCACCAGAAGCAGCTTAGTCATGCTGGTCACATGACCCGGAAGCTGTACACCAGCTCCCTCAGCCAATAAAGCGAGATGAGCACTGCAACCCCAGAGTCGTCCACGACTGGAACTAATGGTCAGGGGTCCCTTTACCTTTATATCAACATTACTGTCCTAAATTGGGCTTGGTAGCAAACTAGCAACTAGTGCAGATCTTTCAAGGCTAGTGTATAAAAATGTATGGACAGAGAGAGCCACCGGAAACCTTGGTGTGGTATTCCGCACTAGCTACATTATATAATCAAATGATGTGTAATTATTTATCGTCTTCCTGTTCCTGCAATTGCTGCTTTTTGTTTAATTAAAACAACAACTGCAATATTATAAGCAGAAAGGAAGATAAATAAAGCATGGCATGGATATTTCATTTATTTGTCTAGGCTATTTAATTTGAGAGCACTGAAAATTTAAGAGTTAACATAATCTTCTGTAATTAGGAGATACTTACAAATAATATGGCTTTACATCTTTGAAACAAAAGAAGGTTTTACAATCTATTTTTGAGATTGACAGTAGTTTGAGGTAGAGGATTTATTATGTCTTTTTAATTATAATTTGCAGAGCTCAAGCTTAGAGAAATAAACTGTGTTGAATCTTGATAATATGGGAAAAATACCAATTAAATATGTACAGTCTTCTGCTGTTATTCAGTCTGTGCATTTTCTAAATATGTCCTTTGTTTAGTAACTTATTATATCCCTGCTATTAGAGCAGCTTTTATTTAAGTACGCTTTTGAAACTCTGCATTTGCCAATATTGAGAAGGCTTTTGTTCCTAGTTTGGCAAAATATGTCCCAAGAGTAAACTGTATTATACATTTCAATTTTATGCTGTCCATTGTTCATTCTAATAATTTTGTCAAGTAATTTATTAAGTCAGAGCACTGTGTTCACATGCATTGTTTTTGCGTTTGTACCAGATAGTTGCAAGCCATTAAAACAATGAAGATAATGTTGAAAAGCAGATCAAAATCAATAAATACATTCAAATTGATGAAAGCTCCTTAGCCCATTAAATTGGCACCTGTCTAAACAATGGCAAAGCTTTGTTGAAACTCAGAGATGTCTGGTGAATGCGTATTTCAGCATTTGGTTGGGGAAATATTCCATTCAGTGCACTTCCATATGAGATGAACTATCCAGGGTTGTTGTTTTTCAAAAAGCATCCATCAGTATCTAGCTAAATAATTGTGTGAGCAGTGCATCTTCTCCTTGAGCAATGGAATTTTCCTCTCTACATTTGCCCCATGCTGTGTAGGCTTGGAGAAAACCCCAGAACAGATTTAGGGGGCATAAAGGGAAGGGGAGTCCTATTGCAAAAGCAGAAATCATTCCACTTGAGGAGGAAGTTACTTAACACTATTTTAGATATAATCCATGTAAGTATCTTAAGTTTATGTGTCTCTTTTGAGAGTGGCTTCCCACTATGTACGTATGTGGGAAAATAAACATCAGCGGCCACCAGTCTCTCATGTTGTGGAAAGATAACTGACCAGGTAGCAAAAGTGATTAACATTTTCCAACATTACACAATTATGTTGGTAGATCGCTAGCTTAATATGAGTCAACAGTGTGATGCAGCAGCAAAAAAGCTAATGCTGTTCTATTATTATTTGAAGGAATTGAGTATATTTAGCCTGGTAAAGTGGAGACTAAGAGGAGATATGATAGCCATTGTTAAAATTTGGAAAATCAATACAAATTAGTTGGTAAAAAAAAAGAGATATGATAGCCATCTTCCAATATCTAAAGAACTGTCACATGGAGGATGGAGCAAGCTTGTTTACTCCTGTTCCAGAGGCTAGGGTCCAAACCAAAGGATTCAAGTTACAAGAAATGAGATTCTGACTAAACTCAGGAAGAACTTTCTGTCAGTAAGAGCTGTTTGACAGTGGAACAGACTCTCATGAGAGTCGGTGGACTCTCCTTCCTTGGAGGTTGTTAAGCAGAGAGGTTGGGTGGCCATCTGTCATCTATGACATAGTTGATATTCCTGCATTGCAGAGGTTTGGTGACCCTTGAGGTCCCTTCCAGCTCTACGATTCTATGATTCTTTCATGCTAGATACATGCAGAGCAGAAAATAAAGCCAAATTTACATTCGTATGAGTTGAACTTTCCACTTATTGATAGCTACTGTGTGCAAGTGTAAAAAGGTCTTCTGCAGTGATGAGGAGTTCCAGAACTTCAGGATAAAGCATGATACATTTTATATTTGGATTGAAAGAGGCTATTCCAGTTCATAGCTGCCAAGTATCCCGTATCCGCCGGGAAAACCCCTTTTTTCTTACCGTTTCCCGGCGGTCTCCCGTTTAGCGAAAAATCCCGGTATTGTCCCTTAAATCGGGATACTTGGCAGCTATGAGTGGAGGAGAATTACCCGGCCATTTTTCTGGTGCCGCTTGCCCTTCTATGGGCACCAGAAAATGGCGTTGCCGGCGCTGGAAGCCGCTTCCGCGCATGACCGGAAGTTGCGTGACGCTTTGCCCTTCTATGGGCATCAGAAAATGGCGCCGCCGGCGCCGGAAGTCGCTTTTACGTGTTTCCGGTCATGCGCGGAAGCGACTTCCGGCGCTGGCGCCGCCATTTTCTGGTGCCCATAGAAGGGCGAAGCGCCACCGGAAGTTGCGTCACGCAACTTCCGGTCATGCGCGCGCTGCCGATCCCGGATATTCACGACCCGGACTTGGCAGGTGTGACAAATTGAAGCACTTTTAAAATGTTTATTTCTGCCCGGCTGGCAAAGAGTTAACCCACCTCCAGCCTGACTGGCATAGAACTCTGATGGGGGCGGGACTGTGCCAGGTTTGAAAGGAGGGAGAGTCGGTTTGGTGAGTTAGGAGGGAGAGGGAGGAAGGTGTGGTGTGATGTTATGAGGTGGCTTGTATGAAGACAGTTAAGAGGCTAGGAAAACTTAAAGTTAAATGTTTGACTGAGTTTATTTTGTACAACTGGAACAAAGCTAATTAATAAATGACACGTTAAAGAATCACTTATGTTTTTAACACAATAAAACTTCATCTCTGTTTTGCCAACAAGAGGTCCGTCTGTATTTTTCCAGCGAGGTACCAGGACTCACAGCCGTGGTGACTCAAGAGAGGGCAAAACTCACCTCAGGCAGGGAGGTGGTGGTTTGTGTCCTGAAGTTACACGGAGGAGGCTTAGAAGGGTAACCTGAGGTGCCAAGGAGTTGCCAGAGTGCATAGGGCAAACTTCTACAGTGGGGGAATCCAACTGAGGGAGACCCTTTACTGGAGGCAAGAGGTTATTCCTGGGGGACAGCCTAGAGTTTCTTAAGGTACCAGGCCACGTAGGCTGGAAGGCTCTCCTTACTTAGAAACCCATTAGGAAAAGGGGTTTATTTTTGAGGCGGCAGGAGAAGAGGGTGGGTGTTTTCCCCTCTGGATTCCTGTGTCGCAGTGATAGTAAGGTAGAGTGGGACACGGGTCGTCACATTTTTGGTGGCAGCGTCGTGATCGAAATTCAAAGCTCACGCGCCTAGTTTGGTTTGAGTCTGTCAGGATTTTCCTGTGAGGAAAATGACTCACGTAAGAAAACCCAGAGAGGCAAAAGGAGATGAAAGAACGGAAGGGGCTGAGGAAAGCCCAGATTCTCAGGTAGAACTGATGAAACTACGAATTGAGATGGCCAGAATTGAAAGTGAAAGGGAGAGGGAAAAAGCTAGAATTGATAGTGAGAGGGAAAAAGCTAGAATTGAAGCTGAGGAGAGAATGCAGTCCGAGAGGTTAAGGGTTCAATTAGAACAGGACAGAATGAAGCTTGAAGAGATACGTTTGAGATCAGAATTAACTAGCAGCCCAGTTAATAATGATGGTATCGCAATTAATTTAAAAAGGTTCCCCAAATTTGGAAAGGACGATAATGTCGAATCGTTTCTATTTACCTTCGAACGCGTTTGTGTGGAATTTCAAATACCTGAGGAGAACTGGATGCTTTATTTAAGACCTCAAATTTGTGGGATACTAAGTGAAATTTATGCTGACCTGAGGGAAGAAGAGCTGTCAAGTTACCAAGTATTTAAGCAAAGGGTCAGGGTTCGATGTGGACTCACGGCTGAACAAAGCAGAAAGGCTTTTCGTGAGGCAAAAAAGGAACATAAAGAGACTTATGCCCAACTAGCTAGCCGCTTAGATAAATTACTTGACAGATGGATTCAAGGGAGTGGAGTGAAGGACTTTGATGAGTTAAAACAATTAATTTGTTTAGAACAATTTTTTAAGCAAATCCCTAGCAATTTACGTTGGTTCTTGAGGGATAAAAAACTGAAAACTGTGGCACAGGTTGCTGAGGTCTTAGACGAACTACAAGGAGATTTCAATGAAATAGCATTCCCAAAACACTCACAGAAGGGTAATCCATGGAGAAACAGAGAAAATAAAGACAGACAAGAAAATTTTCCTGTCAGGGAATCAGTTTCTGACAAGACAGGGTCTAAGAAAATCACTTGTTTTTTCTGTAATCGTGAGGGCCATGTACGTGCCAGGTGCCCCCTGCTGGTTAAGTCGCAAACTACACCTTCTGCAGCTAAACAAGTAAAACTGGTAATGCAGTCTCAGGAAAATAGCTCGCCTCAGACAGAAGGCTCAGAGAAATCAGACAGTCCAGCTGAGACTACTTCTAAGGTCTTACAGGTCTGGAGGGCTGAGCAGGAGTGCAACCAAGATTACATGGAGCCAATTGAATTAAATGGTCAGTTTTTTTTAGGTTTGAGGGACACAGGAGCAGAAGTCTCACTTGTCAAATCACAATTTGTTCCAAAGGAGCAGTACCTCAAGGGTCAGTCCTATAGTTTAAAAGGCATATGGGGGCCACATTTTGAAGTACCATTAGCTGAAGTTGATATTACCTACAAAGGATTTTGTGGCAAGTGGAGAGTAGGAATCCTAAATGAATTGGAGGTACCCTTTTTAATAGGGAATGACCTAGCTAGTCAGAAACACCGTATTCAAGTGATAACTAGGTCACAGTCTCAAGTCACTGAGAGTAATCCTCCTGCAGTTATAGAGTCACCCATAGAGCCTGGTGAGGATGAAGGGCTGATTAGCGTGCCCGTGGTCCAGGAGCACGGTGCCCAATTCTTGAGTGATCAAAAAGAGGATGAAACTATAAAAGAGCTGTGGGGTAAAGCACAAAGTCCTAATGCCGAAGTAACTGTGGAGAACCCCTGCTTATTTACCACCATTGAGGGAAGACTGTATAGAATTTCTAGGAGGAGGAAAACTGCTGCTGTTTGGGAAAGGAAGAAACAGTTAGTGTTGCCAAGAGCTTACCGGTTGCAAGTGCTACAAATGGCACACGACGCACCCTCAGCAGCGCATCTAGGCATTAGAAAGACTAGTGATAGAATCCAAGCAAGATTTTACTGGCCTGGGATGGGCAGGGACATCAAAGAGTATTGCAAGTCCTGTGTGATCTGCCAAAAAGCAGGCAAAAGAGCGGACAAAACGCGAGGCTTGTTACAGTCTATTCCTGTAATTACTGAGCCCTTTTCCAGAGTAGGAGTGGACATCCTCGGGCCTATCTCCAGAGTTACAAAAAGGGGGAATAAATTTATTTTATGCCTCGTGGATTATGCTACGCGCTATCCAGAAGCAATACCTCTAAAGGACATTGACTCAAAGACTGTAGCAAAAGCCCTCATGTCGGTATTCTTAAGGCTGGGATTCCCCAAAGAAATTATAACAGATTTAGGGACATCCTTCACGTCCAAGACCATGGAAGAGCTTTTAACTCTTTGTGGGATTAAGCATGTTAAAACTACGGCTTATCATCCGCAGTCGAATGGCTTGACGGAGAAATTTAATTCGACCCTGAGCCGGATGCTAAAGACCTATTCCATCAATCATCCTAACGACTGGGATGAGAGGCTGCAACACTTCCTATTTGGTTATCGCGAAGTGCCGCAGGAGAGCACAGGGTTCAGTCCTTTTGAACTCCTATTTGGACGACAGCCACGAGGACCCCTAGACTTGATGAAAGCAGCGTGGTCAGGGGAGGAGCAGATCGACAGCCCTGATGTTGTGACGTATCTACAGGAGCTGCAGAGCGACCTTCAAGAGCTACGGGAGCAAGCTGCTCACAACTTGCAGCAGGCACAGCGTCGACAGAAGCAGTGGTATGATGCACACGCAAGAGACAGATCTTTCCAGCCTGGTGACAGTGTGCTCGTGTTAAGAACAAGACGTCGAAAGAAGTTGGAGATGTCGTGGGACGTTCCCTTCAAAGTGGTCGAGAGGATATCAGCGGTGAACTATTTGGTAGAGTTAGATGGGGAAGGGAACCGATGTAAAAACTTTCATGTAAATTTACTTAAGCCTTATTTTGACAGAAATAAGTTGGTGTTACAAGTAAAGGGGAAGATGACACAAGGAATTCATTTAACTGGGTGGGGAGAGCTGAGTAAGGGCACAACTCTAGCAGAGGTGTCATTCGATGAAGGTCTGACCCCAGAGCAAAAGGAGCAGTTAAAATTAGTCCTTGCTCAGTTTGCTCAGATCTTCTCAAACATCCCAGGGAGGACCAGCCTAGCAACTCATGTAATAGACACAGGGTAAGCACATAAGTGGGAAGGAAAACATCATAGCGGACGCTTTATCCAGGTATTTTTGAGAGGTATAGAATGGTGCAAATGATTATATGAAATGGTGGGAACCCTAGCAAAACATTTGTGCTAAGGCGTTATAATCTAACACATGCCCAAACATGGTTTATCTGTGTACAAGTTTATGAGATGTTAATTTAGTTGACTTTGTAATATGAATGTTATAGAATGCATTGAAGTATTTTGGACCCCAAGCCCATTGCTTTGGCATTGCTCTAGTTAATTAAGAGCAAGCCGACGCAATGTCTTTGTGGTGGGGGAGATATGTGACAAATTGAAGCACTTTTAAAATGTTTATTTCTGCCCGGCTGGCAAAGAGTTAACCCACCTCCAGCCTGACTGGCATAGAACTCTGATGGGGGCGGGACTGTGCCAGGTTTGAAAGGAGGGAGAGTCGGTTTGGTGAGTTAGGAGGGAGAGGGAGGAAGGTGTGGTGTGATGTTATGAGGTGGCTTGTATGAAGACAGTTAAGAGGCTAGGAAAACTTAAAGTTAAATGTTTGACTGAGTTTATTTTGTACAACTGGAACAAAGCTAATTAATAAATGACACGTTAAAGAATCACTTATGTTTTTAACACAATAAAACTTCATCTCTGTTTTGCCAACAAGAGGTCCGTCTGTATTTTTCCAGCGAGGTACCAGGACTCACAGCCGTGGTGACTCAAGAGAGGGCAAAACTCACCTCAGGCAGGGAGGTGGTGGTTTGTGTCCTGAAGTTACACGGAGGAGGCTTAGAAGGGTAACCTGAGGTGCCAAGGAGTTGCCAGAGTGCATAGGGCAAACTTCTACAGTGGGGGAATCCAACTGAGGGAGACCCTTTACTGGAGGCAAGAGGTTATTCCTGGGGGACAGCCTAGAGTTTCTTAAGGTACCAGGCCACGTAGGCTGGAAGGCTCTCCTTACTTAGAAACCCATTAGGAAAAGGGGTTTATTTTTGAGGCGGCAGGAGAAGAGGGTGGGTGTTTTCCCCTCTGGATTCCTGTGTCGCAGTGATAGTAAGGTAGAGTGGGACACGGGTCGTCACAGCAGGTATGTTCCAGTTCCCCTAACAAATGGTACAGCTGGGCATTGAAAAGATAACATTGCTGTACTTAATCTCTAGCCCAGTGAAGATCTGTCACTACATTCAGTTACTGGATAAAGAAAATTACCTATCTGCAGATTTCGTTCCCTGAAGGTGTACATTTGTGGCAGTCTCAATCTTACATTCCTGTCTTTTGCGCATGGTGAGATACCTGTCATTTTTCTGACTTAATCTTTTGATACCTAGGGATGCAGATGGCGCTGTGGGTTAAACCACTGAGCTAGGGCTTGCCGATCAGAAGGTCGGCGGTTCGAATCCCCGCGATGGTGTGAGCTCCCGTTGCTCGGTCCCTGCTCCTGCCAACCTAGCAGTTCGAAAGCACGAAGTGCAAGTAGATAAATAGGCACCGCTCCGGCGGGAAGGTAAACGGCATTTCCGTGTGCTGCTCTGGTTCGCCAGAAGCAACTTAGTCATGCTAGCCACATAACCCGGAAGCTGTACGCCGGCTCCCTCGGCCAGTAAAACGAGATGAGCGCCGCAACGCCAGAGTCATCTGCAACTGGACCTAATGGTCAGGGGTCCATTTACCTTTACCTTTTTACCTAGTCCTATATGCATTATGGAGGAATTATCTTTTGAGGCAACCAAAGACTTCTGGAATTTTGCCCAAATGCAGATTGACTAAAATTTGAAGTTTATTTGCAAGAGGTCAAGTTTTTGATCCTAGTAAAGAACACAAGTTCCATCAATTTTCCCTGTAACTGTGAGCCATTTTTATTTCATATATTCTAATGTAGAATTATAAGCATTATTCTGAAGAAAAATCAACAAGTTAACAGAGAAAGGATGGAATGATAGTTGTCCTCCAAAACAAATAAATTCATTAGTGTTATAAAATCTAGCACTAAATAATGACCTATGGATAGAAAGGTGCTTTACATGCTGGGTGATTCCAAAACTGAGTGGTTGCATAATAAAATATACTGAATCCTATACAATAGGGGAGGCAATGTGATGCTTTCTAGATGGTGAAGAACTGCAGCTTCCATTATCCTTGACCATTGGCTGTGCTGGCTGGGGCAGATGCAATAACATCTGTAGGGCATCCACATTTGCTATCTGCGAGTGTTGATTCTCATGTAGCCACATGTGCAGAAGAGGAAGGTACAAGTTTTCAGAAGTGCAAGAACACCTGGGGAGAGGGGTGAACCCTACAGGAGGAGAAAACCCCCAAACAGACCACTGAGGACAGGACGTGTCTAGTAACCATGGAATGCTGAGTATTAGGTGGGAAAGAACAACAACAACAAAAACAACAACAAATGATAAAAAATGTCCTGGAAGAGTGCATGACTGACTAAAATAATGAATATTTTACTGAATGTCCAATTTGTTATTTGCAAATGTGTAATCAATCTCTTCCATAAGTCAGCAACCATCCCACTACATCAATTTTATCTTTTTTTAATAATTTAAATTCTTTATTTAGATTATTAAAATACATTCCTACAAACACACAAACATACAAAAATAAACACACAAACATACACAAAAAAGAAAAAATACAAATCATGAAAAAAAGAAAAACCAAAAACATCACAATTTAACATTAACTTCCCATCATTTGTATATCGTTTCCCTTAACCCTTATACAGAACTTGCTCTTCCTCACAAATGAAGATAAAAATATAGCATAAATCACTCTTTAATATATGTATACATATTTTCCCTTATGTATCTCAATCCAAACAAATCACCAACTCAGTTTTATACCTTCTTTTTTCAAATAATCCTCTGCATATTTCCACTCAGCTCTAACTCTTTGTTTGAGATATTTTTAATTGCAGCTGTCACCTTTACTAGGTTCATATACTCTACTACATCAGTTTTAATAGTCAGCATTTAGCTGATGTTTACAGGTCTACAACACCTTTGATTTCTGATATGTTGTATCCTGGACCCATACAAATATGTGAAACAAACCAGCCCTTGTTTGCTGCATGCAGACACTCTGGTTGCATTTGAGAAACCTTGGATTAATACATTATTGCTTGACCATTTATTTGCAATATACTGTTTCTGTACATACAGAATTGCACTGGCTATGAATGCCTTTCTTATTTTAGAGAATTTAGCACTCATCAATAAAAAATAATGCCAGTGTGGTTGCTCTGGGGAACTACAATGACTGCATTGGGGTTGCAGTTGTAATGTTGATTTGTAACATTAAAATGGATTAAAATGGTTTAAAAGTAAAAATAATGCCACAGGTATATACAGAGGAAAAAATAAATACAGTACATTACATGGCTCACACCATAAATTGCCTGGACCATATGCTTATTTACTGTTGTGGAGATAGAGAAGAAGCTAGAGACTGAGAGTTGCCTTATATAAAAATAGGAGGCAGAGTCTTAAGAACACAGTGTAGCACTAGAGCAGGGGTAGGCAACCTAAGGCCCATGGACTGGATGTGGCCCAATCACCTTCTCAATCCGGCCCACTAATGGTCCGGCAATCAACATGTTTTTACATGAGTAGAATGTGTCATTTTATTTAAAATGCATCCCTGGGTTATTTGTGAGGCCTCCCTGGTGTTTTTACATGAGTAGAATGTGTGCTTTTATTTAAAATGCAAATATCTGGGTTATTTGTGGGGCATAGGACGTTGTTCATATTTTTTTTTCAAAATATAGTCCAGCCCACCCATGGCTGAAAAAGGTTGCTGACCCCTGCACTAGAGGGACAGAAAGGACCAAGAAGAGGAAAAGTTCAGATGTACTTTCCCTGTCTTTCAAGAGTCAAAGGTGGCAAAGAGATAAGGAACTGCAGATGCTGGAGAGGAATGAGAGTGTTGAAACACCATGGTTACCTGTCCTACTAGTGAAAGAAAAACACTAAATTGCAGTCTCCACTGTAACTGTAGGTTACCGCTTGGATTGAAAGCTTTGACAGGCTTTTTATTGCTTCTAATAATCCTTCCACCTGTCAAAATAGAAGGCCCATCATTAGTGGTCAGATGAACAATGGTTGTGTGAATTCCCAAACTCTGAATTTCCCAAACCCACAGTTTGGTTCAAAATGTATGAGAGAGTTTTTTCTTTTAAAAGACACTGGCAGATATATGCCTTTCTGCAAGGAATCCTAGCTAAACCTGAAGAAACGGCATACATGGTTCAGTGGCAAGGTGAACAGGGAAAAGAAAAGACAAAGAAGGGATCTGGGTGAAGTTTGTACAGGGGTAGAGAGAGGCAGAGGCAACGTATTGCAGCCCTTCTGCAAAGCATCTGAAAAACAGCAGAGTACAGCAGGTTTTTTTTTGTGCTCACCAAAATAGAGCAGATTGCTGGCATGCACACTGTTATAAGGAAACTAGCAGGGAATCTCAGACTGAATGCAAAAAGCGATTTTCAGACTTGACACAAGTTCCATAACAACACAGGTGAAAAAGCTGGCCTTGGTTCTCCATAGTAATATGCCTGTGGTTGGCACATGCTGCAATCAATGCTGGTTTGCACACCAGAGGCATTCCCTGGTTCACCCTGGTGCCTTTCCTGTTGCTCAGAGCCAAGCCAAATTGCACAGGTGGTCTTGGTACGTGTAGAGAGTTCCTGCTGAACCAAGCTTCTCAATAACAAGCTTCAGGAACAAACTTAGTGAGATGTCCTGTGAACAAATCACCTACAATTTGATAGATAAAAAACAACCCGGCAAATAAAGGCTTTGTCCTACACCATCAGAAAGCGCTTCTACCTTGACTACTGCAGCCTTCTTCTTCTGCTTTCCGAAGAATCTGTACACTTTCATCTATTTGATTGCTTGTCGTTTCTTTTATCTTCAAAGCTTTTGAAATATTCTTTTGAGTGTTTTTTTTCATTAATCTTGAAGAAAGAATGTAGAACTAATGTTCACCTTCATGTCACTGTTTCCATGGTATCTAAAGTTTCAAAATTATTTAGAATTTATTGAACAAACATTAAGTGGGACACAACTGGGTTTGTTTGTTTGTTGTATATTCGTTTTGTGCTTATTAGTTTAGTTTTATATAACAAACACTATCAAATATAATCATGATAGAAAATAGATTACTATAAGCTCAGGTGAAAGTATGACATGTTGGCTTTAACTTTTGTAGCCGAAGATCAACTGCTGTAAAATGATAATGAGAAGACAATTTCACTATAGCATATATTTTATCAGTTGCATATATGTTACTTTTAAAGGTATTTCTCTTCTAAATGTCTTCTGATATATGTGTAAATGCAATTTTCAGTCATTTATGATTTTTAAAAAGAGGTTATAAGAAATTCTGGTGTTAACTTTTTATTCATGTCTTTTTATATTTATATCAGCATCGTTGAGCAAATTTGAGATTTTGCCCTTGATTTCCCCCTCTGCCCTTTTTGTGCCTTTGTCTGGAAGACATCAAACTTACTTAATTTCCATTAAACCTAAACATGATTGATTGATTGATTTAAGTCATCTTTTGTGATTAAGAAGCTGTAAGAAAAACCCTGAGAATGTGAAGTCATTACTGGTCCCATCCTTTGGGTACATCTGTGCAAGCTTCACCAAAATTGATAGGAGTTGTCCTTGTTCTTGGAGACAACTCATTCATGCCAAAAGTACGGTACCTGAGTGAGAAGAGTTACTGATAAATTGGTCTATTGCATACCTGTTATTGTATGTGTTTATTTGTTGTTGTTACTGTTTTGTAAGATAACTTTTGCTTATTTCTACAGTGGATACATTCGCCATAAAAAAAGTTTTTCCTTCTATAGACTTACTCTGTGGGGAACATTGCACTTTGCTGTATGGTTCCTTATATATTTACTTTGATTATTTTATCATCTTTTTATCATTTTATCATCATTAAACTTCACCTACTGGATCAGAGAATGTTCACTGTTCTAATTTAGCTAGAATGAGATCTTTTATCTGAAAGGAGATACTTTTTACTACTTAGATCAGGGTGGTCCAACTTTTCATACCAAGTGGGCTGCAAGAGTACTTCAACACAGAACCCCAAGGTCGCACAATGCCTTGTTACGTCATAGTGGGGAACAAATGTTGCTGAGGCTACATGTTGAACCACCCTGACTTAGAAAACTCTCACTGTGGATCTTTTTTTCAGTTCTTATAAATGGATCTCAGCAATGTTTGTTAATGCCAAGGTTCCAAATACCGGTAACTTTATTGTGCTAGCCATTGACCATGACGAATCTGAATCAAAAATAAATGCAAGCAAAAGGGATGTCATGCCACAAATAATAGTCTTTATTTAGATCTCTTGAGTCTCCCTTACAGTTCACTGCTATATTGTCCAGGGTCTTCTTTCTGATCTTTTTGGCTGCCATTTACATTGCTAAGAAGCCATAGGACCTTCTCTGCTGGGGAGAGACATCTTTCCTGTATGGATGGTAGGGTGAGAAATCTCCTCCTGGGTCCAGTGTATAGTGCAATATAGTAAATAGTGCAAGATGTATTTCACTCGCAGTTGCCCATATATACAGAGTTTGTCTTCGTATGGTACCCTGTTATATTGTCTGTCTAGGATGGTAGAGGGCATAGCTTGAAAATACAGCTCTAAAACTGGCTCTAAAATGGATTGTTTTTAGAAGGGGGAACCAGGGAGAGCATTTGGAGGATTTGATCACTTGCAGATCATGTAGTAATTCTGTCCAGTGACACCGATCCCTTAACTGGCATTTGTCTGTGGATATAATCTCCTCTAGCTTGTGGAAAAAAATAAGAGTTCAAGTAACATTGGATGTTAGAGTTCCACCATCAGCTGTTCTCCAATTCTGCATAACACAGGGCTGGCAAGTGCTCACATGGCATGGAGGACCATCTTTTCAGGTAATTAAATCTGGTACAGTCCACTCTTGCAATTAACGTTGGCCATCAAGCTTCCATGTGTAAGAGTGCGGCTGCTGTTTGCTTGGATAGGGAGAACAGTCTCTTGAGAAATTAGTTTTGCACCATTTCTAACCCTTTAATAGAACTCTCATCCTTAACACCATAAAGCATTTGAGGGATCACTTTACTGCCAGATATTTTAGCACTGGCTAAAGGTGGGTTTCCCACCTTTTGTGAATCATCGTGTCGGTATCGCTGTACAGCTCTCAGATCAACAGGAGGAGTCTGTGTTCTATATTGGTGTTTAGGAGTTTCTCCTACAATCTGCTATGATTAATGGAGTCAAAGACAAACAAACAAACAAACAAACAACTTACACTTTTTAATTCTAGTATACTTTCTGGTGATAGGATTTAGCAGGAAGCATTGGTTGATGGTGCTGTATCCTTCTCTTAATGCTGCTTGTTTTCCGTGCAGAATTTTATTTGTATGTAGCCAGTCAGTTAACTTTATTTGGAAATTCTAGATATCCCTTTGAAGGGACACCTAGCAGGCTGATGGGGCAGTAATATTGTGGTAGAGATCTGTCCCTTTTCTTGAAGATTGGAACAATGATATTTGTCTTCCAGCTATGTTTTTTATATGTATAAATAGTCTGGCCAAAATAGGGAACCACCATTCTGAGTAAGTCATGAAGAGCTCTGGAGGTGTCATGTTTTCTCCTGGGGCTTTGTTTTGTTTTAAACCTTCACTCAGGTGTTTTAGTTCATTGGGGGACACATCTCAACAGTAGCTGCTGTTTATTTTTTTCCATCCCATGCTGGTCAGCGTATTCTTAACCCAAACTATTACTCATGTGTTTGGGCTTGGTTATTGCATGTTACACAGTTGAACTTCCTCATAATTACTTCCAAGAAATTGGATTGCAGTGTCAGCCAAAGACTTTAGAATTGACATGTTCTAGTTGGAAGGTCTGTCTAGCCAAGTGTTAGGTTCTGCCAAAGCTGATGACTAATTGTCTCTGTATATTGTTTCCATACCTGTCACTTCTGATGAGTTTTCTGTCTGTCATTTTTATGAACCCTTTCCATAAATGTCGCCATGGCTGCATCTGCATTTTCTTAATGACATTGTTTCAAATATTTATGCATTGCTAAATGCAAGATATGGGAGCTGCTGGCTTTTAGCAGTACAGTGGTACCTCGGTTTATGAACACAATTGGTTCCGGAAGTCATAAACTGAAGCGTTCATAAACTGAAGCGAACTTTCCCATTGAAAGTAATGGAAAGTGGATTAATCCGTTCCAGACGGGTCCTCGGAGTACTCAACCTGAAGCGTACTTAACCTGAAGCATGGGTGTAGTTGGTTCCAGAAGTCTGTTCATAAACTGAAGTGTTCATAAACTGGAGTGAACTTTCCCATTGAAAGTAATGGAAAGTGAATTAATCCGTTCCAGATGGGTCCGCGGCGTTCGTAAACCAAAAATTCGTAAACCGAGGTGTTCATAAACCGAGGTTCCACTGTACTGCCCAGGACTGGTCCTATCATTAGGCAGAGAGAGAGAGAGAGAGAGAGAGAGAGCACTGCTGTGAGGTATGAGTTAGTAGCATAGTTTTGGAGGACAAAACTATACCTCCCAAATGAGCCTGCTTCCCCTACAAGCATTGAAGTACAGTCATACCTCGGTTTGCGACTGCAATCCGTTCCACGGAGCCGGTCGCTCCCTGAATCGGCCGCTCCCCGATGCATGCTTTTGCGCGTGTGCGAAGTGCCGATAAAGCGCTTCTGCACACACATGCGCTGTGCAGATCACTTCTGCGCATGCGCGCGCTGCACAAATCGCTTCTGCTCATCCAAGCGCCACGGAACCTGGGTGTAAACGCTTCCAGGTCCGCGGTGATCGGAAACCGAGGCGGTCACAAACCGAGGCGGTCACAAACCGAAGTTTGACTGTAACATTCAGCAACCAGTCTGATTGGCTTTTGTATTAAGAATCTGGCGGGTACCATCTGGTACTGCAGCAAAATGTATTGGGCCAACCCTGGCCATGTCCCTAGTATCTGCCATTGTTTTATCTGCAGGAATGTAAAGAAGATTATGGTAACTCTCCATTATAAGTGAATAAATGAATATTGGACTTGTTTATCCATCAAACATCTGGTTCAAAGCATTTGACTTCATTGGATGTACCATTTATATGCAATGGAAAATAGTACATGATGGCATATATCTTGCTATTATGAACATCAAGATGTGAATTAAGAACTGCTTAGTTTGAATCTCATCTCATGAGCCTTGCACTCACTAGGTAGCCTTAAGCAAGCCACTGTTTCCTTGGCCTCATGCTCCCCCTCCCCAATTATAATCTGCAGCTGATAATACTGACCTTATCTTTCAGAGTTGTTAAAATGATTGCAACAAGGTATTCTGTGTGAAGCACTTTGAGCATGCAAGAGCACTATATAAACTCAATATTTCTGATAGTGTTTGGAAATATAATAAAATGCACATTATTATGTACCCAAGCAATGTCCCTGCTGAGGAAATGTCAGTAATCTTGCTTTTGTGGAACAAGCCATAGAAATATTTACATGCAAAGTCATAATATGGGAATGAATAGAGCCATGCAATAGTAGTTAACAATGGGACACATCCTGAAGAAAAGGGAGAGTTCACATAGAATTGCTGACAATGTCACCTAGTCTCATCAGAGAGTCAGCATGAGGTATTGTCTGTGTACAGCATAATTTAGGAGGGTTATGCATCAGGTACATGGTTAATCAGTGTTCAGTGCTTAGTCAGTGTCTATGATTGATGATTTCCTTTTAATTCTCGAGCCCAGCTTTCTGCTCAACACTTTATATTCATAATGAGTGTACAGATGGGTATTCCAATATTCCATGTTTGGGAACTGATGTGCATATAGTAAATGCTTTTAGGGTATTTCCAAAGGTGTGTGAAGATTGGTAAGGAACCTTACTTTTATAGAGTAAAAGTAGATGCACGCACAGGGTGTTTTTCAACCCTGTTAATTGCCACCATGAAAGAGAATCTGGTTCATCCATATTTGCACATCATGTCATATGACTTGGCAAATGCACTCCCCCCCCCACTCAGCCAGACCTTGATTCAGACAGGTTCTTCCATGCACCTGCCTCTCCCTCTTCCCAAGTTGTCTCGTGCAGAGAGCCACGTACATTAGCAGCTGCCCTGAAACTCATGTCTGGCTTGACATCTTCTCTGCTCTTGTGGCCCTGGGGGAGATGGGACTTGGGATTTGAGAGATAGCCAGAAACCCATGTAGCTGGTTTGGAGACATCTGGTCATGGGACAGGGATGTCTGGATCCCATGGCTCATCAAGGCCAGTGGCAGTGTGTAGATCTGATGGGTACTTCTGTGGCAGGACTGACTCTGACTCTATTTTTTCCTGTGTGTGTGTGTGGAGAGAGAGAGAGAGAGAGAGAGGGAGGTAGGGAGGGAGGAGAACAAGAATATAAAAAGGTGGAGGTGCTAAGGAATGCAGTTAAATGTACAGTGGTACACTTGGTTCCGGAAGTCTGTACCGTCATACCTTAAGTACGCCTCGGTTTGAGTATTTTGAGTATTGACCATTTCTTTGAGCTCCTGCCATCGGGACGGAGATATAGAACAATGCAGGCAAGAATGAGCCGTCTCAGGAACAGTTTCTTCTATAGAGCGATTTTGGCCTTAAATGGAAAGCCTGGACTTTGAAGTCATCTTATTTTACTTGTTATTTTGTATTATATTTACTGTTTTTAATTAGGTTTTGTAATTTTGGATTATGCGGAATGCTTTATCTGAGTGGATGTAGCAACCGAGTAATTTCGTTGTCCCGCAAGGGGACAATGACAATAAAGATATCTTATCTTATTTTCAGTTTACGTACTCCGCGGACCTGTCTAGAACGGATTAATCCACTTTCCATTACTTTAAATGGGAAAGTTTGCCTCATCTTAAGTACGCTTCAGGTTAAGTACGGACTTCTGGAACCAATTACACTCATACCACGGGTTAAGTACGCTTCAGGTTGAGTACTCCGCGGACCCGTCTGGGACAGATTAATCCACTTTCCATTACTTTCAATGGGAAAGTTCGCTTCAGGTTAAGTACGCTTCAGGTTAAGTACAGACTTCCGGAACCAATTGTGTTTGTAAACCAAGGTACCACTGTACTTAACCTGAAACTTCCAGGTTTGCCAGTTTCGTAAGTCGAAACCTTCGGAAGTCGAGGCATTCGGAAGTCGAGGTACCACTGTATATTTATGAAATATGGTTAGTTCATGTAAAGTATTTTGACTTCTATCTTTATGCAGCACTCAGAAGAGCTCCTTGCTCTCATCACTGCTACCTTGTTCTTGGTGTGTGTTTGTGTGTGTGTGTGTGTGTGTATGAGAACAGCAGATCAAACAAAATAGCATTGACAGGTAAAGACATCTCCTGAAACATGTGAGAAGCAATGTAGCTGCCTGTATTGTAAATTGCTGGTATCCTGCTCACCAGCTGTCACCTTCTGTGATGTTTTATTGATGTAAAGAAAAGTGTCCCTGGTTAAATAATGCCTTCCTTCTCTCAACTAACTTCAGATTTAAGGGTTGAAAGTGTGTGTGTGTGTGTGTGTGTGAGAGAGAGAGAGAGAGATGTGTATCTATGTGTGTGTATTTTGCAGTTAACAAAATATTTGTTTTTCAGTATGTGGCACTCAGATCAATACAAAAATGTGAACTGAGTGTTAAAGTATATTTTATTACAGCAACAGATGCTCAGCTGCATGACATAACAGGATTTTTTGTTCCTCATCAAACCCATTACTGCCTGCTGAATAGATGATCCAGAAAAAATTAGCATTTTTAAAGTGGATAAATGTCTGTTTTTCAGAGAATGTCATCAATGCCGCTCATTTAAATTGTTTACATTGTTACAAACATGTTATCTCTAGAGATGCTGTAGAAATACAGTGGTACCTCGGGTTAAGAACTTAATTCGTTCCGGAGGTCCGTTCTTAACCTGAAACTGTTCTTAACCTGAGGTACCACTTTAGCTAATGGGGCCTCCTGCTGCTGCCGCGCCACCACCACACAATTTCTGTTCTCATCCTGAAGCAAAGTTCTAAACCCGAGGTACTATTTATGGGTTAGCAGAGTCTGTAACCTGAAGCGTCTGTAACCTGAAGCGTCTGTAACCCAAGGTACCACTGTAGAGTGCTTCACACTAAACAAACCACACAATATTGGCAAGTTGCATTTTATTGTGAGAAAAATTTATGTACATTTTAGAATAATGATTTTTATTCTCCACATATCTAAGTACTGTACATAATGCAAAAGATGTGATTGTGAATGTGGAATTTGGAAACTTTTGAACCAAATCATTTAACTGATGGAGTTTCCCACCTTTCCAGACAGTGTCATGCAATCAAGCAGCAATCCAGTGTTTGAAGCTATTCAGGATTAAAATATTCAGCTCACATATATTAGCTAATAGCGAAGTGAAGAATTGGCATGAGGCGCATGTGTATATGAAGAATTGTAGCTTGAATTCTGCTTAAGGCAATGGCTTTTGTGAGGCTGACAGGAGTCTATTTCAGTCATTTTAGGCTCCCAGCAGCTGAAATCCTGGTGCTTGCTACTAACCCCTATCTCCTTCCCTTGTGCTCTTGCTAATCATTGTTACCTAGGGATATGCAGAACATCTCTTTATTTCTGTGGAATTTCCTACTTTTTCTGCCCCATGATCTCAAAATAACTATGGAAACTGAAATCCTTGCTTTTAGGAACTGCAGTTGTAAATCAGATGGGCCCCCAAATGCAGATGCTGCTCACTACTTTAAGTGGGTTGCTAATCTGGGTGAGCATCCAAATATATACAGTCATACCTCGGTTTAAGTCTGCTGCGGTTTGAGTACTTTCAGTTTGAGTACTCCGCGGACCCGGAAGTGTTTACTTCCGGTTCCGTGGCCTGTGTATGTACAGAAGTGATCTGTGCTTCGCACACACGCGGAAATGACGCTCGGTTTAAGTACCTTTCGGGGAGCAAATGGCTCCCCGGAAACAATTGAGTACTTAAACCGAGATACCCCTGTACCCCATATTGAACCCAGATTTTCAGTGGGATTAGGTATACAGGTGCACATCCCCATTCTTAATGCCTCCTATACCCAGCTAGCTTGCACAAGAGTTTGCACTTCCAGCCACCAATAATTCCCCCTCCCTCGGGAGAATGAAATTCATAGAATCAGAGTTGGAA
The DNA here is from genome assembly GCF_965207765.1 of Zootoca vivipara. NCBI lineage: Eukaryota > Metazoa > Chordata > Lepidosauria > Squamata > Lacertidae > Zootoca > Zootoca vivipara. The sequence continues at coordinate 14,103,904 of NC_142586.1, forward strand.
GAGACCATGAGAATCATCTAGTCCAACCCCCTGCAATGGAGGAATCTTTTCCCCAATAATCCTGAACCCATAATCCTGAGATTGAGTCTCATCCTCTACTGAATAATAAAATTGATTTTCTCATTCTGGTGGGTCTTGGGATTGGACTGTGCTGTCAGTGTGGTGTAGTGGTTAAGAGCGGTAGACTCATAATCTGGTGAACCGGGTTGGATTCCCCGCTCCTCCACATGCAGCTGCTGGATGACCTTGGGCTAGTCACACTTCTCTGAAGCCTCTCAGCCTCACCTCACAGAGTGTTTGTTGTGGGAGAGGAAGAGAAAGGAGATTGTTAGCTGCTTTGAGACTCCTTAGGGTAGTGATAAAGTGGGATATCAAATCCAAACTCTTCTTCTCCTCTTTACTGAATCTTTCTCTTATAGGCATTTTCACAGCTACATCATGTTAATTAATGGTTTGTACATAGATTTAAATCCCCCCTTATGCAAAACATCAGGCTAGTTTCCACCTGTTGTTTTTATTTTTAGTATGCATTTTATTTAAAACATTTTATTTAAAACATTTCCCCATATTTTCAAAAAGGGGGAAAGAGAGGACCCAAACAATTACTGCCCAGTCAGCCTGACATCAATACCAGGAAAGATTTTAGAGCAGATCATTAAGCAAACGGTCTGTGAGCTTCTTGTAAAGAAGCTGGTAAAATGCGGGCTAGAAAATGCTACAATTCAGTGGATTTGTAACTGGCTGACTGACCGAACCCAAACAGTGCTCATCAATGGCTCCTCCTCATCCTGGAGAGTACTGACTAGTGGGGTGCCACAGGGTTCTGTCTTGGGCCCAGTCTTATTCAACATCTTTATCAATGACTTGGATGATGGGCTTGAGGGCATCCTGAGCAAGTTTGCAGATGACACCAAATTGGGAGGGGTGGCTAATACCCCAGAGGACAGGATCACACTTCAAAATGACCTTAACAGATTAGACAACTGGGCCAAAGCAAACAAGATGAATTTTAACAAGGAGAAAGGCACAAATACAGGATGGGAGACACCTGACTTGAGAGCAGTACATGTGAAAAGGATCTAGGAGTCTTGGTAGACCACAAACTTGACATGAGTCAACAGTGTGATGTAGCAGCTTAAAAAGCCAATGCAATTCTGGGCTGCATCAATAGGAGTATAGCATCTAGATCAAGGGAAGTAATAGTACCACTGTATTCTGCTCTGGTCAGACCTCACCTGGAGTACTGTGTCCAGTTCTGGGCACCACAGTTCAAGAAGGATACTGACAAGCTGGAACGTGTCTAGAAGAGGGCAACCAAAATGGTCAAAGGCCTGGAAATGATGCCTTATGAGGAACGGCTTAGGGAGCTGGGTATGTTTAGCCTGGAGAAGAGAAGGTTGAGGGGTGATATGATAGCCATGTTCAAATATATAAAAGGATGTCATATAGAGGAGGGAGAAAGGTTGTTTTCTGCTGCTCCAGAGAAGCGGACACGGAGCAATGGATTCAAACTACAAGAAAGAAGATTCCACCTAAACATTAGGAAGAACTTCCTGACAGTAAGAGCTGTTCGGCAGTGGAATTTGCTACCAAGGAGTGTGGTGGAGTCTCCTTCTTTGGAGGTCTTTAAGCAGAGGCTTGACAGGCATATGTCAAGAATGCTTTGATGGTGTTTTCTGCTTGGCAGGGGGTTGGACTGGATGGCCCTTGTGGTCACTTCCAACTCTATTATTCTATGATTTATATACCTCATTTTACACTGTTAAGGTTTCAGAGTGGTGTTTTTTGTTGGCATCCATCTGTCTTGAGAGACAATGGAGTCTGCCACCGGGGGTGAAATGAAACCGCTGTGTTAGCAACACCGAAGTGACCTCCCCAGGGTGCAAGCCTTGGCAGTGTGTATGGAGGTCCTGGGCTGCCCAGATGACAAGACACTTCGCTGAGGTGGTCCAAAGGAAAGCAAACCAATACGGTTGGCACCAGCTTGCCAGGAGCTGCTGGAAGGAGGTGTACAAAGGCGCCATCCAGCCATTCACTCTGGATTTGTGTAGGGTTTACTCCTTAGCCTATTCTTCTCCTGAAGATATTCCGCAAAGCAATGGAGGTTTAGGATCAGAGTTTTCTTTTTGCTAGATGGGCTACCTTCTCAGGTGTACGAGCCCCATCTGCCCCTCATTGTGGTGGGAAGGTAAATGATGTTTCTGTGTGCTCTGGTTTCCACCATGGTGTTCCATTGCACCTGAAGCGGTTTTGTCATGCTGGCCACATGACCCGGAAAGCTCTCTGTGGATGAACACCTGCTCCCTCGCCCTGAAGTGAGACGAGCACCTCAACCCCATAGTCGCCTTTGACTGAACTTAACTGTCCAGGGGTCCTTTACCTCTTTTCCTTTTACATCTGTGCATGTGGATATCACTTAATCATGATTCAGGTGCTTTCCTCAAAAAGATGATTGTGGGAGGGCGGGAACAAGAGTTATCTGAAACACGTTCTTCCTCTTCTGTGGTGATCCTCCCTGATGCAAGAGCAGGCATACCTTTCTGTGTTCAATTCATGCCTTTAAGCATTTAAAAGCCTCTTTTCTCCTACAACAAAGGTAACTAACTGTCGCTGGTGCATGAGAAAGAGTGCTTTTATGCTGTGTTACTTCTTGTGTTATGCATTGGAGGTTATCAGTATGTAAGCAGGAGGCAGTTACTATTTTGGGTTCAGTAAATCTGCAATTAAATTTTTTTAGTCCTTGTTATATGTAAAATGCCTAGTGAACATGTAACAGAGATATATGTGCATGTTTGTATGTACAAAATTCATATGTACAAAATGTTGAGTGCAAGATAATGTGCAAGGAGACCCCGTGTGCTTCTCTGTTGTCACATTTTAAAATTGACAGTTTGGTCTCAGTGTGAGGGGTTTTGTGAGCTGATTTCAAGGACTAGAGTTTGAGATGAAATAAGCAAAAACTCCCATGTACTTGAGGGAGAGATACTGCATTGGCAGAATGATGGATTTAGATGACATTTTGGGGGGATTTAGTACTCTCCTCCTTTGGTTTCTAGTTTTCTTCTGTTGTAATGTTTAAACAAATGTTGATTGATTATACAGAGGTGAAAGTAATATCTTAACAAATTCATCTGCTGTGATAGTAATGTGGATTTTGGTTTGTTTGTGTGCTCATGGATATGATTTTACATGCGTTACTTAAAGTAGAAATCTTTAGTAGGCTTATCAGCAGTAAACATATTTGCTTGATTGTTTATTTATGTAACAATAATTTTTACCCTTTCTGACGCATACCCAATCGCTCTAGGCAACTTACAACAAACAGTTTACAATTTCACAATAAATAGCAAGACAGAATGCAATGGAGTTAGAGGAGGCAGCACGGATAAATCAGTCTCTTCAGGTGTCATGGATAGAATATTTCTTCTGGTGATTAACTGTGACGCTCTGAACTCCTGGGACTCCTGCTGAGAAACAGGTGATATGGAAAATTTAACTCAAGTTTAATTTAGAGGTGGGTAAGCAGCCTTGTGCTCACCCACAAAATCAACTGTGCCTCCTGAGCATTAAAGTCAAATGCTCAGAATTCTTCCAGGAGGTTCACTCAACGTTTAACTTTACACCTGAAGGTTACAATGCCAGACTCAGCACAGGCACTGGGGGATTTTAGCAACAGTGGGAAAGATCTGGATAGGTCTTTACTTATGCAAGAAATGGCATTCTATGCATTCTTCCCCACACAGGTTCATGGGCCTTGCCTTGACAACTAAATCTGTGACTGTACTGTTATTTCATTTTTGTCTACATAGAAATAGAAGCTGCATATTGTTTTGTATGTAATGTTTAATTTAAACTTAGCCTAAAGTTCTTGTGTTAACGGAGAAGGTGGACTGGCTTTATTTTTGTTTTTGTATTGTTAGAGAATATTAAAAAAACAAGCAAAGCTTGCTCTGATGTAATTCTTGGTTCTCTTGTTCTTCCACAGCTAATTCAAGTCTTCTCGGAGGTGGCGGTGGTAAGTTTGGCCTCTTTTCTCCTAAGCGTTGCAAGAAACAAAAAGTATTTTTTTATAAATAAATCTCAATCAACAGAACATTCAGACTGAATAAACAGTCAAAAATTTGACCACATGCCAAAAATGTAAACATCTCCAATTTTTACAATATAGATAATCACTATACATCCTGTCTAGCAGAGGCTAGGAGTTGTTTTTTAGTATGGTAATTTATGTAAAATAACTCATAGGTTGGTATCACTATAATCTGACTAATCCCCAACATAAATGCAAAATGCCTACTTTGTTGAAGGTTCATTTCATACCGGAAGAATTCAGTTTGGGGAAGAAGAAGTTGAAGGGTCAGTGGGTAGGTGTGTTGGGCTTATGAATAATTTGTCATCAATGGTTGTTTCTGATTTAGATGTATTGTAAGTTATTTCAAGAATCTCAACTGATACTTAAGGTTTTTTTGTGCTTTACTTGCTCTGAACTGGTGAGAGGCAAAATAACTTGACATGTGATAATGCATTTCTCTTACTGCTTAGAGAAATTCTAACATATACTTCTCTACTTCCTTTCCCTTATCTTGCTTTTTGTATTAAAAGCTTTGCAAAGTATATATAACAGTTTTTTTGAGGGGGGGAATTATGCTCCTATGGGTGTGGAATGTATGGGGTGGGATATGGAGGAAATAGAGAGTCTCTGATAGATATGTTATAAATACGAAAGCAGTAGTCACATTTTATAAGCTTCTGCCTCGGCTATATAGTTATAAGGGTTTGATGATCTTCTGCAGATGGAAAGGGGGAAACCATTTTAAAAGCTAAAGGGTCACTTGATGCTTTTAGTGTTGGAATCATTCTAAGCATTGTACTTGTATGATTGGCAGCATTGAAGATTGACCATTTTGAGATCAATATGTGCTGGGTCGGTCTTCAAATGCATTTGTTGCATCGAGATGGAAATAATATTTTAGGTACAAACCTAACCTTATTTGTGGATGAGGTTACTATTACTTTTATTATGGGATGGGGGATAGTGCATCAAATGCAATGCTCTCTGCCCCTGCAGCCCTGAAGCTGCCTCTGGAAGCAGGAGAAGGGTGTCAGTAACTGAGCTGGCACTGGATGCATAAGCCATCCTATTTCCTTCTCGAAATCTGGTTACTTAGTTTTCTGTGGAAGTGATGTGTCTTTGATTAATTAACTCCCCTCCCCCCCTTTCCATTTCTTTTTGATATGCTCTGAGTTTTGACAGGTCAGGATGTAACAGAAAGATGTGATGTTGGGAATGTCTGTGTCTTAAATGTGCCATATATCTCACAGCATTATCAAATGCTATGTTATGTAAGATATTTGCCAGCCTATATCTGCCATGTGGTCCTTTTGGTTCTAATGGTGTAGCAATTTGAAAGTATGTGAGAACTAATGAGGGGCAAAGAAAATGTCGTAACAAATAAGACTCGAAACACCAGAAAGCTCAGATTAATTCTGGTAGGCTACACAGTATTTATTTATATCTAATATTTTTAAACATTTATTCCTACCTTTGGGGCAATTGTATGATGCTCCTCATTCTTACAGTAAGTGAGATGAGTTGAATTTTATTCCTCAGAGAGCTTGGATTGGATTTGCATAGGTACTTGGTACTTTCATCTTGCTAAAGAGCACTTCAGTCATTACCCACAAATCCTGATCATTTTTACTTCAGATTGACAGTAAGGTTTTTTGTCACATTTTCCTAGTTTAACAGCAGTTTCCCCCCCTAGAGGTACTGCAACCATTTCCTGCCAGTTAAAAGCAGAGGCAGTATACCTTTCTCCTAGCTAAGCTTTCCCCCTGAACCTTTTCATATCCAAAGAATTAAACAATATGGGCACAACAATATACCAAAGCTAATCAGTTTGAAGTCCTATTTATTTCAATGCCAGAGATCTAAGGACATGTTTAATCCTCTGATTGAGATCAGTGGGACATAAGTTTTGACTAGGTCATGACCCATATGTCTACATTTTAACCTTGACTCCTATCATTATTTGGATACTTAATAAGCTTGTTAAGACAATGAAACCAGCGCATGAGTGTAACAGTACTCTCTCTTAATAGTGATTCTCATATTTCCTCTGACAGTAGAGGTAAAATATAGCCATAATAGGTGGGAGCCACTGATAATCTAATCCTCAATGAATTTGTCTAATCCTTTTTATTGCCATCCAAGATGGTGGTCACCACTACCTCTTGTGAGAGGTGTCCCAGTCCAGTTTTATATTTTAGCAATCTCCAGAATAGAGTCATAATACCAGCTGTGTTCTGAAAGCCGTTCTTTTGGTAATTTATAATTTGAATGCTTTATTAAGGAGAATTTTGGGAAACAATTTTTTAAAAGAATTGATCAGTATTCTTCGTATTTCACTTTTCAGGTCTTAATTAATTTCATTATATCCATCAATTAAGTGTCTTGATGTTTCTTTCTTACTGGTACTTTCTTTTTGCTGGTAGGTATGAGTATATTGCCTAGACACAGACTGTTGCTAAAAATGAATTGACTGCATAAAATATTTGACCTGGGGGCATTTCCCCCCTCCTGTGACTTGACATGGCTGCTAAAGTTTGTCAGTGTGGCATAGAAGAAATCAGACATCTGCCAGCGGTCCTTTGATAAGCTTTATTACCTGCCTGAGGACAAAGCAGATAACTGAAATTTCCCCTAAGGGTAAACCCTATGAACCATGCAGCAAATTACACTTACATTTTTTTTTGTCAGAAACCCCAGGAATACATATCTGACAGAGTGGAATTGTAGACCATTCTTTCCCTAGGTTTTGAGGAGATCCCTTTGGCCTTTTCATATTGTCTCATAAGAACACAATACACTGAAAATATCTGGAAATCTAATTGGGACAGCCTGTCCATTAGCTCATTTGTGAGATTGCACTGCACTCACAAGCAGGCATTTCACTTGAGCAGTTGTTTGTGCAACTGAGCCTGTGCCTTGCAGATAGACTACCTAAATTGGTTCTAAGAGAAGCTTCCTCCTTGCAGTTTGCATAGACAGTCCTACCCAAAATTATGGGGAAGTGAGAACCTCTTCTGTGTGACAATATTCTGGTTTTTTTAAACCTATTTAATAATAAACTGAGATTAGATTCATTCATTCATTTTATAGATCACCCTTATGGAATAAGTTGTTTAGGGCAATTATACAAACTAAATCTTTGTAAGACAGATATGTGCTTTCTGGGGATAAATTAAATCTTGCAAATCTGGCATTGCAGTGAGAGGTGCTATTACTTGACCCATTTCCAGTTTGTCTTGCCATCATAAAGAGTCCCTGTAGGAGAAAAAGGGGGGTTATTTCACACATGAATATCATTTATTTGTTGGAAACTGAGTGTTCACTGGTGTTCACCATTACATGATTAGTGCACACATGTCTATGTTCCATGTGATCCACCCAAAGCCAATAACTGAAATCATTGGCAAAAAAGAGAGAAAGAAATAAGTGTTTAGCTTTAGCTGACTAGGAGCCTTCATATTTCCATTATAATATCCATTATATGGGACAGAAGGCATGTGTATATTGAAATCTTATAAGATTGATGGTATTTCTAAAACTGCCAATGTTATGAACTTTAAATATGTTTAGCATGTAGCAGTTCCTGCAAACCCCTTTCTGAGAATAATAGCATCACGGGGTACCCGGATGAAACAGGTGGTATCTGATAGTGACTTGTACACTAGGGCTGCCATCCATCCGGATTTTTCCCAACTGATGTCAGGGGGTTTCCTAAAAAACAACAACACACAGCTCAAGTCGGGTGTGTGTGTCCTGATTTTTACTTTTTGAAATATGGCAACCCTATTCTAGACACTCCAGGCTGACTGACTTTGTTTAGATTTATTTTATACCTTTTCTGATCCCTCCAGCATATGGTTCAAACTGGTCTCACGTATGCAGATCACCTTCCTGCTTCTTAAAATATCCAATCTGACTCTTTCAGATAAAGCCAATCCCAAATCTGACCATTTAATCTGGCCCAAACCATAACAATATCCTTTGCACTAAATTGGAACTGTGAACATCAGTTCAGAAGTTATTTATCACCTTAGCAATGTCAAAGTAAACTATTATTTTTTACTTTAGGAATTTTTATATATTTTTATCGTTTATGAAAACATTTTTAAAAATAACATTAAATCCCTAGAAAATCCAAACAGAAACTCTCTATTCTTCTCTCCTGCTTCAAACCCCCAAGCTCCCATCCACGTCAGTCAGACCTACATACTGTTCCCCAACAGATCCTTTTTTATCCATGTACCTTTGAACATTATTGGAAGTGGATGGATTGGGGGGGCAGTCACCCCATAAATACCCCAGCAGTTGTAAAACTGGCAATTTTGAAAATGCCACAACTTTTGTAAGATGTGAACTTACAGAACTTTCCCTGCTCGGCAGGGGATTGGACTGGATGGCCCTTATGGTCTCTTCCAACTCTATGATTCTATGTCTAACTATCCAACCTTTTTGTACCTTATTTTGACATGGGCTCTTGGAGAATGAGAGTTTTGTCTTTTTGCTGATCATTCATGGTAGGACTCTTGCACACGTTGCTTCCTATAATGAAATCACTAACAAAGATAGCTATGAAATTTCCCTTTGATGTTTTTGTAGGCAGGAAACAATGTATTTCCTTCAGATAACTCACGAATTTGTCTTCTGCTGGCATCTCTGGATATTTTGCAGCTGTACCTAATGGAGTCTCCTGCATGCTTGCTTTCCTCCCATCAGTTTCTGGAAGTGAAATCTCTTTGCTGATTGCTCTGGTACACATTTCAAGGTGTCAGTCACCTAGGTCATGAGTGCGACTTTAAACAAATTACTCTCCATCTGTATCAGGAAAGATGGGAACACTGTATGCTATTGCAATGTAAAAGTTTGGAAACAGTAACTAACTAAAAACTAACAGAATGCATTTATGTGTGACATGTTTGTCGATAGCCATATTTCAGTGGTGCATCATTCGTCAAGAAGAATTTGGTAGATTTGCTTCGGGGCATTAAGTAATAAAATCATACTTAATATACTTCTGTATTAGTAACTGGTTAATGAAAAAATACTTTTAAATTGTGGTGCGGTACTAGAAGATGCAAGTAACTACTTTTCAGATTAATACTGCATTTTGTCCTGATTGTGCTTTTTCTGTAGTTCAGCTACTGTTGCTTTGCTTGCAGTGAAGGAGAGCATGATACTGAAGTGAAACAAAAATAAGATTGAATTGCAATATATTAATGATATGATGATGATCATATACATAGTATCATAGCTAATCATACATCTAAAGACTGAGAAAATGTACCCTAATAAAATGAAAGCTGATCTTTAAGAAATGAATTCATAATTTCAATCCAAAAAGTACCATTGAATAAAAGGTATTTAATTTGGCTGTTCAGAGGTTTATTTTGTTTACATATTATATATTTTCTGTTGTCTGTATACCTCACCCCACATGTTTATTGCATGTAAATCGATAGTCAATAACTTTTGAGTACACCTCTCTAGTTATATACTATAGAAATGATCTTTGAAACAGTGACATTGCAGATGCTCATATGAAGAGTGTGACACATACTTTTTCAGTCTTGCTAACTATTGTGCAGACACTGAAAAAGGTTAGCAAGGATATCAAGCTGGCATACATCAAAATCACACCTATTTATTCATCTGTCGACTCATATTCTTGTTTAAACAGATAACAAAGTTCTTAGGTTTCTTTGGCTGCACCTGCATTTCATCCTTATAAAATTGTATCATAATTTCATTAGGATACCTTTCACCACTTTAAGTGGGTGCAGTTCAGAGAAATTACTGTTCCCTAACTATGTTCTTGTTCTGTTGGTTTCAATAGACCTTAGGGTGTGTGTCTTTACAGTATTTGTGTTAAATTTCATATTTACTCTTATACTTAAGGAAGTTTCCTGATTTATACTAAATATAGGAATGAAAGAGATACTACCGTAAATGGAATGCAATTGCTCTAGATCTTCCACATTTATCTATTCGGTGTTGTTCTGCAGTGTTTAAAGGATAGTTAGAAATACTTCACAGTAGTCTAAATAGACATGAGGTCTTATTTTTTACCTGATTGAAATCACCGAAGGAGATTAGCTTTACAGCAGTTAAAAATTCAGCTGTTCGGTTGAGCAGACTGCTCAGGATAGAGGATGCTGCTATTTTGGTATTAACTGTAATAGGATTAGTAAGCAGTATCTAACAATTGGTAATAATAAAAATGCAGAAATGCATAGATTCCTTCCCTGATTTGAAAGACAAAGTGGAAAATACAGATAAATACAGCAGGAGAAACAGCAACATGCTGGCAAGTAAAGATTATGGCTCCAAAAAGACCCCACTCTTTCTTGATCCAGTATGTATAATAACATGCCAGAGGTCACTGTGATTCCCATGGACACAGTACCGGTAGCACCCTTCAGGTCTTCCCCCGTGCCCACAAAGCTCCACTTTTTCACACTTCCTTTTGGAGGCTCAGAATTATTCTACTGGATCCAACTGTTATGCAGAACCGTCATAAAAGGTGTGTGTGTGTGTGTGTGTGTGTGTGTGTGTGCATGTGCACTTGCTTGGAAGAAATGAAGAGATGTGATCAGAGGGTGTGGTGTACATGTAATTAATGTTGAAAATTAAATCTCTTTGAGAATTGTGAGCTTCGGTAGTCTTGTTAAGCTTTTACACATGAACCTTTGAAAGAGTCCGCCCCCTGAGGAAACCATTCCTGTGAAACGGGGAAGACGCTAGCCGCCCGTCGGATGAGATAAGAACGCATGGGAAGAGATAAGTACGCATGATACATTGTAGCACTTTATTATCGGACTTGGTTATCAGACTTGATTACTGCACTTTATACTGGACTTTTAAGACTTCGAGCATGAGATTTTGTACACATTTTTGAATCTCTTTGTATATGTGAAGGTTGTTGGTGCATATACATTTAAATATTTGCACTTCACGTTTGTTTACCTTTTCATTGTTTTGCTAACATTACCGTGTTATCTGTTTGTTGCTGCTACTCTGAAAATTAAATCTTAGCAACTGGCACCATTGACTCAGGCTCACAATTTAATACAGTGAACTCATACAAATTCTCTTACTCAAAAGCGTCATGAACATGTTCTTCAAATGTAGTTTATGTTCTTAATGTTCACTTTTAATATGGTCAATAATGATACACCAAATATTCTCTGCAGCATGAATTAAGAGACCAGTCTATACTTTCACATAGGGTAACTAGGGACTATCTCAGTGGCTGACTTTGTTCCCTGATGTTATGTACCATTTTATTTTTCTCCTTTCTGTGGAAGGCATTTAGTTCCACAGAATGTCAAGAGCCAGCACTAAATAGTCTAATTGCTTAGCTGGCATTAAGAAGCCCCCAGATGTAGTAATCAGTTCCAGTGTGTAGAATTGTTAATTTGTAGTGAATGGTAAGCATATGGAGCTTATTCAAGAACATTTTGCCTGGGTGTTGTTGTTTAACATTATATTGTGTTGGACTAATAACACAACACTTTTAAAAGAAAGACCAAAATTTATCTTGGAAGTATTGGGAAAGGGCAAACTTTACTCAAATTTCCCTAACAAATATTTCTGTAAAGTTATGCAGTGAGCCTATGTTTTGGAATAGTCTTCCAGATTATATGACTCGCATTATAAAATACCCATATTTAAGTTTAATGCACATTTCTCAGGTAAAAGATTGCTCACACATCCATTTTTATATTTGTTTTGGCAATATTATTTGAATCTGACAGGTGAATCAGTTTCTCACCAAATTAGATAGTAGATATTCCAACGATTTCTCCCAAACAAAATAAAAAACCAGAATATTCAACTTGTCTGATATGTGGAAAAATATGCCTAACTTTAAATACAGTGATCATAGGAACTAAATGGCAAAGGATGGTTTCACAATGCAGCCAAGATTATGTCTTCTGTACGCCAAAGCACTTCATAACTAACTAAGCCATCTCTATATTTATGGACCTATCATTGTCAATTGCAAACTGAAGGACTCTGATTTGAACTCATGCAATAAAATAGTACATTTTATATATACAGTGCTAAATCCATGCATGCCCTCTGTTCATTAGGTCATGTTAGAACAAGTTATTGCTAGGGAAGACATCTTATTGTACAGATATATGTTTAAAAGTCACGTGTACAGTAAGTCACCTGAAGCTTATGTCTTCATGACCAAAGGCTGACACTTTTTTTTTGTAGTATTAGACTTACCCTGTCTGTTGCCTTTATCTTGAATTCAAAGAGCCAAGGAATCTGACTCTACTACTTACTTTGAATAGATACTTTAAAGTATTTTAGAGCACATCCCCCTTGTTTTAAGATTCAGTATTTCATGTTTGGCCTTTTTCTTCCACTTGCAAGTTCCAGTTTCAAACTCCACCCTTTTGGATGCTATTTCACAAATGTGTTCAGAGGCTTCCACTTTTGAAGGTGTGCTTTTAACTAACCTGATTATGTGTTGCATCAAAGCAGTGTGTTCCCACTGAACAACTTGAATACCGCAAATGAAATATACATCAATTGATTACAGCATCATATGCATAGCTGCCAAGTTATCCCTTTTTTACAGGGATTTTCCCTTATGCTGAATAGGCTTCCTCGCGAGAAAAGGGAAAACTTGGCAGCTATGATCATATGCTTAGACACTATTTCATCAAACGGGCACTTCGGGAACAGAAACAGATATGGTGAAACACAGTAAACTAGCATCATCAGATATTATCAAGTTTTAATATATGGATGTGGAACCCTTAGCCTGTAGGCCTAATTAGGCCCACCAGGCCAATGTGATGAAGTCAAACCCACCTGCTCTGTACCTGATGTATATGATGTCTGGTATGGGACAGCTGATTGTCAAGACTTTAAAGCAGAGTGCAGGGCTCTCTGTAGGCATTGACAACCAGCTGGTGTTAGGGCTTGAGGAGAGCCCTGCGCAACTGAATCCCCAATAACCAGATGCATTTTGCTGATGCGCAGATAAGGGGGCTTCCTCCAGCACCTTGAGCACAAACTGCTTTCTGTTGAAAGAAAAAGGGGCTTATTTAAATGCTTTCTTCAGAGTTGAAAAATGCTCCATTTTCTAGATTGGTGGTTACAAGTAGCCTCTTTGAAAACTCAATCCCAGCACCAATCTTCTGATCAGCACTGAAAATGCATCTGATCAGCAGTTACAGCAGCCTGCTTTGAACTTTGTAAGGAGTAATTTTATGTCATCGGATTCCTGTTTTATTATTTCTCTGTGTGTAAGTGCTGACAGTATCCAGTATAGTGTAATGTAGTATGGAAAACAGAGAGGGAATATCCAGTATAGTGTAATGTAGTATGGAAACAGAGATGGGGTTCCCATCTCAATTAGATTGTGATCTCTGTTTTGGTCTTGATTGTTATTAAACTGTACATTGCTAAATGAACCTTAATGGAAATGATAAAAACTGGATAGGAAAATTCTTAATGGGAAGCATTCCTACCACCAGATGAAAGCCCTCAAATGCATTGCAAACAATTTCAAGTGAATCTCATTACTGTATGTAGGAGAATACCTGTGGAGTACTATAGAATTGCATCTGACTCTGGACACAGGGAAGTGTCGGCCAACTTATATGATAAGGAAGTGGGAGTGTTGTCTTCTCAAACTCTAGTTGGAGGTCTTCTGCGGTGACATTTAGAGAGGGGGAAAGCAAAACTTTTGAATAGTGGTAATGTGTATTAACTGAAGCAGGGTAAGGTTCCCAAGTGATAATTAAAGTGCTTTAAAACGCATGTGTGATTTCAGCCTTACACTCCCTTTCATCTTCAATGGGAAATCAATTTTGTCATGGTCAGTGACCTGCTTGACAGCCGACTACTGTGCCATTGAAAATTCCTCATTATGCCATTCATTTCGTTTATGCCTTAGTCCCCACTAGCACACCACCTGGATTGCTACATAATTAATGGGAACTTCAGATAAAATTTTCATAACTCTCAAGGTTCATTCATACTGGCTAACGGTGACCAGGCTGAATTAATGTAAGCCGAGGTGCTTTGGTTTGTTTGTTTGCTTTTATTTCAATGACACTTGCTATTAGGGAAGCAGTATACTTAGCCATTTTTAAAAGAAGCCTAAACAGTTAGTTTTCTTTTCAGCAGTTGCTCCCCAAGTACAATGCTGAATGAATGAATCAAAACTAAAGGTATGTGCCCTTGAATGATATTAAGGTGTGATCAGGGCTCCCCCCCCAGCTGGAGCTCTGGTGCCTCTCAGGTGGGTGCCATTGCCATTCTAAGAGAACAAGTGAAAAGTTCATGGTGAGCTTTGGCACCTCTTTTTCTGGAAAAATAGCACTGGGTATGATATTAAGGTATATAGATAGGCATGGTTGCATTTTCTCTTGGACCAATACTATCAATCTTTCAAAAGTTCTGTTTTGCCAAGCTGTGTGTTTCCTGTGAAGTTTAAGAACATCATACTTGGTCCTGTAGAACAGCGTTGGGGAAGCTATGACTCACATGAACTCCAGTGGCCATCAGCTCCAACTCCCATGGGTTGACAGTTCCTTTATTGCAGTGATAGGGACAAGATCCACCCCTTTGGGGGCTGTCCAGCTGATGTCACTATGTTAGGACTTCCACTGCTCTATTCCTCCTGCACATGCCCTAAATCTGCTCCAGAGGATTGGGGGAACCCCTAAAACAGATTTAGGGGGAGAACTCTGTTGCCAATGAGAAATCCTTGTGCTGACAGGATAAGAGATGCAGCACTACATTGAATTTCATCCTAAATTTATTTTTAATTAAATTTTCCTCTCCATTACACTGTAAGAATTAAACTGCTTCCCTATTAGGCTGAGAATGCTCACATGCGAATATCACATTGTATATTTTCATCCACAGACAGAGGATGCATATTGGTGCTAATTTGTAGATGAACATTTAGTAACCCAGTAGCTCCTGATCTATTTTCTCTTGGTCACTTTCTTTTTCTTTTTTAAACTAACTTGTCTGTAAGAAAAGCGATCATTTTCATTATTTATTGAAATCTATGTAAAGGTAAAGGGACCCCTCTGTTAGGTCCAGTCGTGGATGACTCGGGGTTGAGGTGCTCGTCTCGCTTTATTGGCCATTTACCTTCCCGCTGGAGCGGTACCTATTTATCTACTTGCACTCTGACGTGCTTTCGAACTACTAGGTTGTCAGGAGCAGGGACCGAGCAACGTTCGAGCAATCACCCTGTTGCGGGGATTTGAACCGCTGACCTTCTGATCGGCAAGCCTTTAGACGGTTTAGATCGGTTTAGACCACAGCGCCACCCGCGTCCCATTGAAATCTATAGATTTCTCTAAACAAAAGACCACAGAAAAATTAAAACAAGATATTTTGGTTAAGAACTAATGATCCTGCATTTTAATAATATAGATCACAATATATGGTCAGCACTTGAAAACTGGTGAAAACTTAATAATTTATTCATAGATTGCCCTCTTTAACAGTGCAGTCCTTTATATGTCTGCTTAGAAGAATGTCCTATTAATATCAATGAGACTAGCGGGAAGTACTTGGTAAGTAAGTATAGGATTGTAGCCTCAGTGTATATGGGTCAAGTTGCTGAAGATCCGTGATCACATTTCCTGATCCTAACGCTCTTTATTTAAATGGGAGATGCAGCAAGAGATGTCCTGGCTCTGTGAGCGGAGGCAAGATATCACAAAATTTGATGCTTTTATTGCAAAGCATGTAGGCTCAGACAGCTGCACAGTTCTGCTAAATCTTCCAGGATGAAGCATTCACTGTCTCTAGAGGATCTGCCATGACCTTCCTTTCCTCTCAGGTTTGCAGTGTTTCTGTAAGCTCAAAATGTGTATTAAGCAGGAGTGACTGATCCCCAAATCATACTAGACATATGTTCAAGCAACTGGAGTAAGAACAAAAACAAAATATACAATCTTCTCCAAGAAGATAAACAATGTTGTTGTTGTTGTTTAGTCGTGTGGCTGACTCTTTGTGACCCCATGGACCAGAGCACGCCAGGCACTCCTGACTTCCACTGCCTCCCGCAGTTTGGTCAGACTCATGTTGGTAGCTTCGAGAACACTGTCCAGCCATCTCGCAATCCATGGGACTCTCAAGAGTCTCCTCCAGCACCATAATTCAAAAGCATCAATTCTTCAGCGATCAGCCTTCTTCATGGTCCAGCTCTCACTTCCATACATCACTATTGGGAAAACCATAGTTTTAACTATACGGACCTTTGTCGGCAAGGTAATGTCTCTGCTTTTTAAGATGCTGTCTAGCTCCCTCCCCCCAGAAGCAGGTGTTTTTTAAATTTCGTGACTGCTGTCACCATCTGCAGTGATAATGGAACCAAAGATCCATATATGCAACACTAATACAGAACTCTCTATATAATTGAACTTGTAAAATGAGAGTTGGAAGTTGGAGAGAAATAAAAAGTGCCCTATTGGATCTGTCCAGAGGTCCATCTAGGCTTTTAGTTGTTTCTTGGGAAAATATCCAATGCATCGTTTCCCATGCAAGCATTCAGATGCATACCATTAGATTTTAAAGCCTTTTAAGTGAAGGTGTAACAAGATCAGAACTCTTGTCCTCTTGATCAATATTATAAATAAAATGTGTGGACTGCTAGTGGACTCTCTAGCCATACTTAGCTCATGAATGAGGGAAATCTTTTATTTTAGAGTAACCGCCAGACAGTGCAGGACAAGAAGAATGCTGTTCCTGCTGTGCAAATGAAACAGACCTTTTCCTTACAGAGAGGAGCCATGTGATCGTTCATGTTGTCTTAGTGTTGCTTGAGGCAAGAGCTCTCAGGAAACAAGGCAGCAAAGCTTTCTGGGCTCACGACTATCAGAATGTAAAACTTCCCAACCAACTCTAAAGCGGGGTGGAGTGGGGGCCTTAGTCATAAAATAAAGCGTCGAAGCAGCACTAGCAGTGGGAACTCTGTGGGGGATTTTTTGAATTGATACACTTGCTCTTCTCCCATGACTACCCTCATTTTGCCAACAAAAGGGCAAGGCAAGCTGAACAATCCTAAAAGAAGATGGAATTATGGGCAAGCTGATTTGGGTTTTTAGCTACAGGTGCTTAGGGACCCTGGCATAAACTTGTTTCATTTTGTGTTAGAATGAAATGAGTGCTGATTGAATTGTCAAGTAATTACATGCTTAGATTAGATAGGAAGATAGATGGTTTTATTATGCAGGGTTCCAGCAGATGTGTAGAAGGCGCTCAGCGTAGTTATAACAGCAGTTGCCTTGTTTGCCCATAGAAAATTACCCTTGTGGATAATTATTGGAAATTGAAAAAGATTTGTATTGGAATTTATTTGAAGTTTTTCTTAAGGTATATGTAGGTTTATAAGTACAATTAACACAGACAGATTTAAAAGAAGCAAAATAAAAAAATTCCTTCAGTAGCACCTTAAAGACCAACTAAGTTTATATTTTGGTATGAGCTTTCGTGTGCATGCACACTTCTTCGACTCAGACCAACACGGCTACCTACCTGTAACTAGATTTAAAAGAAATTACCTTAAAGGCACACTTTTCTTATTAACTGAAAAATCTTCATGTAGTCACCAATATTTTCCTTATGTTTCCTTGTAAATATATAAGAGCGTCCTTGTTACTGAATGTTTTGTTTTGTTTGAGAATGCACATTAAATCATTACTCAATCTCTCTCCCCATTCTCCCAAACATTTTTTTGTAAAAACAAAACCTGGAGAAGTCTCTTCCTGCATTGGTATTGTATCTGAAAAGAAAGTAAAAAAAAAAGATTATCTTGTTCAGACCACCCCTTTTGATTCTTTTATTCAGACCATCCCTCCTTTGCATGTTGTCATTTATAGACGCAAAATGATATCTCTAGGGAACCTGTAATCTTCTTTTTAAGACCAGATTCTTTCAGCTGCTGTAGTTCCTGCATCTCAAATTGACAGAGCTCTGTGTGGTAAATTTTCAAAGCAGTATCTAGGTGATGTTGACTAATCCCATTATTTAGTGAAAAGATTTGTGTATGTCTCTCCCAAATATCACATTGAAAATTGACCCCTTTGAGTCATACTTATACCAATACTTTAACTTTGTTCTTTTCCATTAAGATTACAAGGCTAATTTTGGATGAGACAGTCTGGAAGAGTAATGATTATGTAGTTGACTTGGATACATTTTAAAGAGGAGGTTTCAACTTGGAGCTTGTATTTAAAATATATATTATTTTTTAGTACAAAGCCCTCTTCACACTGTGATACTGAGAGGGCATTTCTCTCACTGCATCTATTAATAGCATGCTTATCGAGAAATAGTATATGTTTGAGGCGTATAGACATGTTTGTATATTCCACATTAACTGTAAGAATTCATAATTGAGACCTGAAATTGTGTTTCTGTGGTTAATTTATTAAATAATTTGGATCCTGCCATTCAACAATGTTTTTTCCATGGTAGTTCTACAATACACATGCTTTTACTGCTCAATTGTGAATGAAGGTGGAAATAGGAATCATTTTTAAAAACTATTTCCTTTACCACGTTAAACATAAAAATGTCGCTCTTGATATACCTGCGTAACAGCTGTATTTGGGTTGGAATGTTTCTTTGATTACAGCCAAGTATCCTTGAACATTTGACACGAAAGGAATGGATAATGTTTGAGGTTGTCTGGCCTAGGATACAGTATCAACAGTTGGCTGCTTTAGAACTTAATGTGAAAGGAAGATAGGAAACTCCAAAGGTGAGGAAACTTTTGCATGGGATCATGTTGACTTGGTTGGGTGGTGTTCTGAGAAACTGAGAAATTAAGTTTACATTTCAGTAAGGTAAAAATGCTTTGTGCTTGGGTAACGTTAGAAAAACTGGAGTCCATACAAATTTCAACTTACAAGCATGTGCCAATGCCATAGCAATCATATATTTCTAGTCTTTGATACTGAGATAGTAGTGATTAACTTATCAGACTATTGTCTAATCCAGGCATCCCCAAACTGCGGCCCTCCAGATGTTTTGGCCTACAAATCCCATGATCCCTAGCTAACAGGACCAGTGGTCAGGGATGATGGGAATTGTAGTCCAAAACATCTGAAGGGCCAAAGTTTGGGGATGCCTGGTCTAATGATATAGACAGGAAAGACAATCAATGAACAAACTCCCATGAACATTATAGAAAAATACTGATGTCAGTCTTCTTAACTGCATTGCCTAAGGAGTAAGTATAATTTAATAAAAACCTGGTTGTTGACATTTTTCCTCATTATTTTTTCAGAAGCTTATGAAGAAACTTTTAGTAGAAAAGTTGGTCATTTAGATCAGAAAGGTGAGAATGTTGTTAAGATGGTGGCAGATGGATTGAAGGTACTGAAGGCAAAGAAAGCAACCCATGACTATCCTATCTGTTATTGAAAACTTTAATTTATTTTAAAAAATGTATGAATGTTAATTTTCTCTCTTCTAGCTTTTCCAACTGAGCTATAACAGTCTGAATCATATCATTACACTCAGGATTAAATCTGAGTGACAGTTTCAGAGAATTTAGCCCCAGAAATTCAAGATTCCACTTCTAAATGCTGGATACCCATTTTTGGAAGATAATACTTCTGAGCATAAGCAGATTGCATTTTCTTCACTACTTAGCTTAGCACATTCGATTGGAGCAAAGTTTGGTATCTTCCAACACATCAGTTTATAAATTAACTACTGGTTTCCTTTCCAAATGCACAATCCAATCGCCTGCTTCAGTCGAATGCGAGAGCTAAGGTTTAGCCCTTCATTATTCAGTGCCCCCTTAATTACAATCTAGTAATAGCCTTACAATTGGGTAGCATCTGATAATTTTTATAGTAGTATGTTGATGTTAATATACAGTAGTTAACTTGGCAGTCAATTTATCTATGTCAGAAAATGCAAAGCAGAGCGCTAAATAAAGAAAAACAAACAAAACTATCCTCCATTTCTTCACTCCTTAGAGATGTTGTTATATGAAGTCTTGTGTATTTGGTAATTAAATGGATGAAAATGAAGTCTGACAATATATCTTGTAAGTGTGCACCAATTTTATTTTATTTTTAATTGAATGGAGTTTGCACATTTAAAAAATACTTTTCATGGCTTTGCATACAAATGTGTGATGTTTTTCACTATGAACTGTGATATTTCTAGTCTGTTTTCAAATTATTTCTGTATTTATCAGTCACTTAAAACTTCTTTTCATTATACTATCGAGCCATGCTAATTATGCATCTGAGGGATTTTGCCTTGCCTTGTTGTCATACCAGAGCTTTAATTTACATAAACAATTAATCCTTACCCTTTTCTTAGTGTTTTGGTGCGCCGGGGGGGGGGGAGAGCAGAATTTTAAATTTGGATATACCAAGTTATCTGCGAATAACATTTTTAATACCTCTATCAGAATGATGACAATGATGTTGTTGAAGTTGTAATATTTTTAAAAAATCTATCACTCAGTCATGGAGGAATTTCTAACACAATTTGTGATGTGTCATAGAGGTCCGCTGTTTTAAGAGGAAGAAGTAAAAACAAAAATAGAAAGTGCTGACCTACACCACCTTCCTGGAACAGAGGTAGCCTGCTGTGCTCTAGGCTGTGGGTGAATTTAACAATATGGTTCAGTCCACAGCATTTTTAGTCAGAACTAAGCCCTATTGAGTTCAATAGGCCAGTGAACTATGAAAAGCTCTGCTTATGGGAAAGAAGTTAAAGAAGAAGACAGGGGCCCCTATTTTTTACAAGTGCAGCAGATAATTGTTTCTCCACTTCCTTTTGAGTCATGCTGAACTTCTATCAGGTGCTTATCTCCTACAGCAGGCATGTCCAGCTCCCAAGAGACTGCGATCTACTCCCACTATAAAAAAAAACTGGCAGTGATCTACCCATTGGATTGACCAAAGTTGTTGAGCTTTTTTTTTTGGAGCATTCACCAAAGTTGTTGAGATTTCTCCCCTTGGCGATTGATCAGGATCACATGATCGACCAGGGACGCCCCGCCACTGCTGGTAGATCGCGATCGACCGCTTGGACATGCCTGTCTTACAGGAAAGAGTATGTTGCTCAGGATGTTCATAGTGATTAGGCCTAGTAACACAATGCAAAAAAGTAGTCTAAACTTCATAAAGCCCTCTCCAGGATCATGGCCTGGCATTCCTTCTCTGTAGCTCAGTGCAGGCTAATTGGTGATGAGGTGTGCATGCACACGAAAGCTCATACCAAAATTAAAACTTAGTTGGTCTTTAAGGTGCTACTGAAGGAATTTTTTTTATTTTGGTGATGAAATGTGACAAATAAATGACTTCCGTCTAGAGTGTCACACGCAGAGATAATGAGGCATCTGTCTGCAACATGAACATGTCCTCAAAAGCAAGTGTGCAGTAGCCAGGTTTACACAAAGAGAACCCTCTAAAAATTGCATTGATCAGCCTTTTTGACAGGGAAGGGCAAGTGGCAGAATTGAGTAAATCCAGCCCTCTCCCGAAGAGCTCATTGGTATAATTTTAAGATTTATGAAAGGCCTGTACTGGGTCAATACTTGGACCATCCATGTGGGAGTCACTTTGTGTATGCCTTTCTCCATCCAGCTAGGAATCCATGTGGGTAAGCCTGTTTGTGCATAGTGTTCTTAGCTAGATTCCATTTTTGGAACAAGTATGAAATGATTGGCCTCTCTTAAGTAATGTTCAAATAGTTTGAGTAAATAATTGTAGATTGGAATGTCAGCTAATGGTTGCAAATTCAGTTGAAAGGGTTTCTGATTGGGGTGTGTTGTCGTTTTTATGTTGCCCTTCAACAAGGGCATTCATATAAAGAAGTTGTGAAGCACTATGTGAAATAAGAATTGCATAAATGAGAGAGAAGTCCATAAATGGGGCACTGCAGCTTGGAATGCCTTCATCCCTTTCCTCAGATGGCAGGGGCACCTGGATGGCAGGGGTACTTTCAAATATGAAGATAAATTGCTATATGCCAGGATCCCAAGAGCTGTGCAATGATTTTTCCCCACAGCCTGCTGCCCCCATTTGTGCATGGAATATAGGAGAGATTTGGAGTACTAGAGTGCTGTTTTAATTAGAGTAGAGGCAAAATGTATCAGAATACTGTACATTTTTTCCTGAGAAACTTGGTGAAATTTTTCTTTCTCTCATCTTCCTGGAGAAAAGAAAGCACTTTTAAAGAATTTTGCAGAGCATTCTCCACCATTTTTTTCTTTGCAGTGGTCACTGTTTCCACTTCACAGTGCCTGGGAGCAGTGGTAGATCTAGGGCATATTGGGGGAAATAAATGGTGGCCAGATCTGTTAGCAAAATTGTGGTTGGGGCAGCAGCAACAACACCCCCCCTCCCCAAAACTAATGAGAAGCTGTTTGTTTAGATTCCTTACCTGCCTTTCACCAAAGGGTCCTGGGGCTGGGGGGCTGGGGTATACAACAATAAAATATACAATTATAAATCAAATTTTAAAGAATGTATTGCACTTGACACACTGTTTTAATTTTTCATACATTTTTATATTGTTTTTGTCATTTGCAAGTCTTTTGGAACACAAGATTTGGGGTTGGAAATGTAAATAAATAAATAGCCATTTTATTAATTTAAAATGAGAGCAGTGATGATTTTTGGGAGATGTTGTTTTGTAGTTAAGATACTGCTCACTGATGTTTGCAGTAATCTGTCAGGCTGAAAGGGCAAAGGGCCACATTTACCACAGGGGAAGTATAAAATTGTGTGACATGGCAATTTGCTGACGTTCTCTGGATGAACTCAGACAAAGCTTGCATCTCTCTGTCTTTAGTCTCTGTGACACTGGCCTTTATCATAGTTCAATCATTTTTTGGGGGTCACTGGAAGCCATTCATGAGGTATTTGTGATGTCAAAAGCGCATGAAAGTATTTCTAATTTATCTTAATTACTTGTCTCACCCACTTTTTAAATTTGTCTCTGTTTATATTGAGAAGCTTTTAAAAACACTCCACACAAATCTTTCTCAAGTAAATGAATGCAACTGTAGCAATACAATGCTGCTCAAATACCCTCTTTGCTTTTATCTTAAATGAGGTTTTCTCCAAAATATAACATCACTTTTCAGTAAGGAGACTTGACTGAAATCTTATGCACATCTACGTGGAAGTATATCCCCTTGAACTAAATAGAGCTTACTTCTGAATACCGGTAGAAATAATTATATTTTAGGATAAATTACAGTGATATGCATATCCTTTGCATTTCTGGAAATATGTTGACAACTTAGTGCTATTCTGCTTACTAACATCTCCTTTGTAACTTTTTAGAATAACATACGATAGATAGATAGATAGATAGATAGATAGATAGATAGATAGATAGATAAATCTTTATTATGGTCACCGACCAGCACAGAATAACATAATATTTTGACAGTGGAAAACAAAGATGTCAGGCATGCATACAACATGTTTTGTCTTACATAGAAGGGAAGATTCTGTTATATTATCACATTGTCAAAAAATGTTTCATATTCCATGGAACAAGTCTTACATTTAGCACATTAATGTGATGATTGTCACAGTGTTCATGCTGCACTTCCATATTTCCACTTTTATAAAATTATTCTTGTTACTTTCTACATGTGAGTAGAAATTGCAGTTTGGAAGGTCTCTCTGTAATGAGTTTATTGCTATAATGTTCAGTGTACGTGGGAAGCTACTTGGTAGGAGAACTTGCTTATCTTGGGGGTGGAAGATGCTCCTCCTTACCTCCACCCACCCCATGTTTTGTGAAAGTCTAGAGATAGTGGCTGTGTTCAGACAAAACAGTAAGCTATGATTTATTGTTACAATAATGAACCCATGTGACACCTAGCCTTCTGTTTTCCAACGCGGCAGAAGAGATCAGAAGCTTTTGTTTCTGTTTTTGACTAACCACAGTGAGTGTTGTGTCTAAACCCAAATGATAGTGATTAGTCAGTCTTAACATTGCTTAAAATAAATGTTCCAAATTCGAACTTTGTTTTATGAAGTTGGCTTGCTTGAATGTGCCATAGTTCAAGATTAACTACAGCTTTGGATTTGGACGTAACTCTAAACTGTAGTCAGTGGGAAAGAGTACATGAACCCATGTGCCATTCAGGTTCATTCCCGTCACAACAATGTAGGGATTTCTTCCATGCTTGCATTTGGGTGTATCCACACTGGTAGCAATAGAGTATGTGATGTCAATGGTCAATTCTGTCTCTTCTTGCTAAGATTTTAACACTCCTCCAGTCTCTGAGGATTGCTATCTATGCCAACAGATACCTTTTCACTGTTTCTCCTGGTCTAGTAGCAGGACATGAGTGAATATTGTTGTAGAATTATCCTTGTTTTATCCATGGACTACATAAAGGTAAAGGTAAAGGACCCCTGACAGTTAAGTCCAGTCGCGAATGACTCTGGGGTTGCGGCACTCATTTCGCTTTACCGGTCGAGGGAGCTGGCGTACAGCTTCCTGGTCATGTGCCAGCATGATTAAGCCACTTCTGGCGAACCAGAGCAGCACACGGAAACGACATTTACCTTCCCGCCACAGTGGTACCTATTTATCTGCTTGCACTTTGACATACTTTTGAACTGCTAGGTTGGCAGGAGCTGGGACCGAACAATGGGAGCTCACCCCGGCGTGGGGATTCAAACCGCCGACCTTCCGATCGGCAAGCCCTAGGCTCTGTGGTTTAGACCACAGCACCACCCGCATCCCTTAGTCTGCTTAGTAAGTATTAAAAGAGTGGTCTGGCTGCAGCTGAAGATCACTTGCAGACTGTAGGGACTCTGCATAGCTGCTGTAGGACATGGAAGGGAATCACCATGTAGATTCAGCCTATATTCAGAGGCGGCTTTAGAGGAGTGCAACTCGTTCACCTGCACTGGGTGCTGAGTTGAGAGGGACGTTGCACATGGCACCACTGAAATTTTAAAGCCCAAAGTCTGCCACTGCTAAATTGTATCCACATAGTGTCACCATCAAATGGAATCTTCCTTGTGTCAGTGACAATTCTACTACAGTAGAACCTCTACTTATCGAAGTCGCGACCTCAGCAAATCTGGAAGGAAATACCGGGTTTGCCGCGATTTGTGCACACCCAGAAGTGGCTTCTGCTGTTTGCGCATGTGCAGAAGCGACTGCCGCCGTCTGCACATGCGCACAATGGCGCTTCCACCAGCGACCCGTTTCACTTAAAGGATGGACCGCTGGAACGGATTATGGTGGTAAGTAGAGGTTCCACTGTATAACATGTGAAGCATCCTTAGATCAGGACATAGCATTCATGAATGTCAGGTTGAAAGAGTCGGTGAGGTTTTGTCAACTGGAGATGGCACCCAGCAATGGAAGTTGCTGCGTAAGATTTCCTATGGCCCAGAGGTGGAGCTTCAGTGTCTTGCCCAGTTCTTGCCTCTTCCCCTGTCTATAAATAGTTCCCCTGTAACTATTTATGCAAAATAGTAAGAACTACATCAAAGTTATTGAAAACAAAACAAAACAAAAATCATACAAACTTAATTTACTTAAACACACAGTTTGTATAGGTCACAAACCCTTGTCCAAACTGGCAGCTCTGCTGAAAAGCAAGTAGCAGACTTATTTGTTTTCTTAGCAGAATGTTTATTTCAAAGAATTAATGAGGACACTTTCCAAATGTAATAGCTTATAATTTCAGGTTGAAAACATTGATGGTGTCTAAGACAGCATTCGAAGACAGCATCAGTGACTGCTTGGATAAAATTACCCTTATAATGAGAAAAACAAAATGTCAACAAATTGAATTTTTAAAAGCATATTTTAATAAAGAGTAGATTAAACATGGCCTGTTTTGAATTAGTGACTACAGTAATTAGTTTTAACTCAGATTTTAGGAAATCTAATTACTAGACATCATTTGAGATATGGTATATGTATAATAGAGGCTGTATGGCTTAATTACTGTTACAGTTACAGTCCATTCTTTAAGTTGTATTATTCTTGGCACCAATTGTTACTTTATTACTTTTAAGTATTTAGAGAACGGAACATGAAGCACTGGAAATCAGCTGGTTAAGTGAAAAATACAGCTGAATTATATTAATTTGCTATACATCCTCAGTGATTGAAAAACATTATCTTCTTATAATAGATAAAAATGTATGCATTTGCATTGTATAATAGCAGTATCTCATAAGTAGATGGCAATGAGTTTAAATTAAATGTTCATAGTGCTTTAAGCTTCTGCAGTAAGCCACTTTTCACATGGGAATAGAGATATGAATAGCAGATATCTTGTGATAGAGAGAGAGAGAGAGAGTACCAATTCTGGAAGAAACAAAGTACTATTTTAATGTATTTTTCCCCCTTTTCTCTCTCTACAAGAGAATTAAAAAGCAAATTTTGTTGTATTAGAATTTCTGAAAACCAACATATTAAAGTAGCATTCTTATAAATAGGATTTTTACATTTTTAAACTACTTCACTGGTGGCTACCTAATACTATTAACCATGGACGTTGCAGCTGCCCCCCGTAAATAAATAAAAATAAATAAAATACATAGCAAACTGAGGTTTTGTCCCCCTAACAAAAGACTCCCCCCCCCACATTTTTTTTTAGCTATGCCCATGCTATTAACCGAGTAAGGCAACAAAGTACTCAGTATGTGAGGGTACAGGGGCAGGAAAATTTGCAAGTTTGTCAAGTTTGGGCTGATGTGTATATTTTGTAAATGTCCGTTTCAGTTACATGAAAAACATGCAGTTTCTTCCTAATTTCTTCCTCAGTTGCGTTTGAGATTTAATGGTTTTGTTTACAGAAGTAAGAGTTGATTAGTGAATATCAGGCTTTAAGGGTGCTACTCATAAAAAAAGTTAAAGTGTGAAGTCAAATCTAAATGGATCCAGGATGAACCCTCCCGGAAGTTACTATATTGGATTTTCTGGTACGGTGGTTTTACAACAGGCATTGAAAGGTCCAAGAAGAATCCTTGAGGATATGCACCAACATTCAGGGCTGGCACGAGCCATGGGAAATACATTACCCATGGTTACTGAATCCTGGTTGAAAGCCCTTCCCCTCCCCACTGGGTCCACATTAGCAGGAAAAAGCTGGAGTGGTGAGACTTATTCTGGGTTACTATAGTAGGGGCGTAATTTGCACACCCTCCAGTTCAATATATAAGTGATGTTGTGACATCTGAACAGGATACAGTGATGTGCCTAGTGGAAACCAAATGGGAGAATTTAACTCTTGTGGAATAACTGCAAAAAAAGAGAGTTTTAACTCTGTACGATCCTTGAGTTTGCTTTTGCTTTTAAGCAATTTCTATCTGTCACTGCTAAATGTTCATTAATTAGAAGTTGTTTATATGCAGTGTGAATTATGTGTAAAGAAAGGAGGGAAGAATATGGGATGTCTATAATAGAATATGTGGTTCTGGGGTGTACTTGGTTTAATTAACAGATATATATGGTGCCAAAACAAACGAAGTGTTAGAAAAAGTTGTGAAAAGCAGGATAAAGTTGGAAACCTGCTTGAAATTAAAAAGACATCTGTGATGTGCTTGGGATTTTTTTATTGTTGGACTGTATGTCAGACATAAATTTGATGCTGCTAATACAACCCAGGTCTGAATGGCTCAGTACAACTCTCTGTGGCTCGACAACAGCTAATTTCTCTTGCAAAATGGTGATGTTGTTCCTTGAAAAGTGTGTATGGAAATAGCTCTAGCAGTGTTAGAAATCGCTCAGTTCTCTAGAATAAGCCCTCCTAATGTTTCTGAAATGTCTGTTTATATATGGCAGATGTGGGGAACCTGTGGTCCTCTTGAAGTTGCTAAACAATGACTCCCATCAGCCCCAGTAAGTATGGCCAATGGCCCGGGATGCTATGAGTTGTAGTAGCAACATCTAGAGGGCCAAATGTTCACAACACATGATATATGGGAATTGTATTTTTCCGTACAGGGCTGGATAAACTATTATGTTAGGTATACTATACAGTAGGCAGGATTCTGCAAATGCCGGCTCGTTTCTGGTTTTTGTCTGCCCTCTCCTCTGATCGTTTTGCATGGGAGAGCTTTGGAGACAGAGATCTTTTAGCATTTCTTCTGTACTGTAGTTTGGAGAATGTAAGAAACAGTGGGAATATCTTCCAAGCAGCATGAGATTTCTTGCTTTTTGTTACTTTTTCTAAACCACAGTGCAAGTGAGAGGTCTGGGGAAAGTTTCTGTGTGCACTGCTCATCCTGCTCACCAGAGGCATTCTGAAAAAAAAATGAAATTTTTATTTTACTGAGTAATGTTAATGATCTGGTTTATCATGGGTGTGTGTGGTTGTGGGTGTAGGTGTGTGAAGCAGACTAGGCTGGCACATGGCATATGGGACAGGGCCGGCACACAATATATCCCCTCATGTTCTTTGAACACCTGGAGAGGGTTTGTGTAAACGGCATGAAGTAATACTTCTATCACACTTTTGTTATAATCAGCAGGAATCAAGTTCTTTTTAAGTCAAATTGCTGCATAAAAGGAACCTTTTTAAAGAATCCCATAGCTATTATAATCAATATCAAATAAGAAACTGCAACTATATATTACAATAAAAGAATTCTGATATATATATATATATATATATATATATATATATATATATGCGCACATGCTGAAAGGATAAATGTATTTACCTTTTCACAAAACCTTGTCTAAAAGAGGTATACATCCTTCAACTTATATTTGAGACACAACAGTTTTAGCTCTCACTCATTGCACCCCTCTGTGCTTTTAAATGTCAGTTTAAAGAGTGATGCATTCATTTGTTGTAGGAAAGTGTTCAAAACAGCCTAGTCTGGAAATATTTAAACAATAGGCTGAGCACTTGCTGTGTCAAATTGGGATCAGTGTTAGAAACTGAGATATGAAAGCTAGGAACTAAGTGGCTCCTTTAACCTAGGTTATTGGCACAACAATGGAATGTCGAGGCGTGCTATTTTTATAACAAGAATACAAAGCTGAAAATGAATGAACTGCGGCTAAAATCTTATGTTCACTTTTCACATGGTCTAGTCCTCATCTGAAGACTGCAAAAAACAAAGCCATGCGTCCCCTGCCCACCTCCTCTCCAGTCTTCAGAGAGTGGCTGGAAGTGGGGAGGCAGAAAAAGGTCCTCCTTTCCACTGTGCAGTTTTAATCTGAATCTGGGACTTGTTTTGCTGTACCTCTATATACAAAAAATCTTCAGTTCATTGAACTTCTCTCTGTTTGCTACCATGCTGACCATACCCCATAATCAGTTTTTTAAAATGAGAAAATGGCTCTGTTGTACATCTTGGTGAACTATAGTTTATGTCTTCTGCTTTGCTCCTCCCCTAGTATGAGCCAATGCAAAACAATAAAAAATAAAAATTGTTGCCTTGCTTAGCATTATAGCCGAACTGGGATCAAAGGAACCTGTCTACCAACTCAGAACACTGATACAACTAGCTCAGTATTGTCCACACTGACTAGCAGCAACTCTCCAGGTTTTCAGGTGGGAAGTTTTTGGCAACCATTCCTGGAGATGCCAGGGACTGAATCTTTTGCAAAAAAATGTGTCCTATCTTATCATTGAGCCATGGCCTTTTCTGGAGGGGAGTGTGGCTTGTTTTTCTCCTAACTACAATGTAAAACCAAAGTTTAATGTTGGTATTACCCATCATAGATTGTTTGAGTGACCCAAACCAGAATCCCTGGTTTAAGGTTTGTTGTTCCTGCTCACACTAGGGGAAGAGTGGTGTGATCTCTACATTCTGTTTACATAGAGCTATTGCCCCTTCCCTTATAAACTCTCACTTTCAATGTGCAAAACTTAGTAGCGGGGTAAGACTCTTCAAAAGCAGGAAACATTTTATAAACTCAATTGGAAATTAATTGTGATTTAGCACGTTTTGTGTGTTATTTGCAGAGCGTTTGACATCATTGGAAGCATGTACACATTTGTATATCTGTCAAGATCTCTTTAAGAAAGCATGTTATGAAGCAGAGCACTGGATCTTTAAGGCTAATACCCTATAGAACAGTCTTCCAAAGGAAATGATGGAAAACCCCATTGCTTGTGACATTTAGAACTACAGCGAACAAAATGCTATTAAATGTTCAATAGAGGATTTTGCCTGGAGATTGGATAGATGACCTAATAGGTCTTTCTCATCTATAGTCTCTATGATTCCAGTGCTACAAAATGGTGACACAAATCCTTAAGATTACAAATCTTATGTGACTGACAGCTCAAGAGATGCTAACTTGATATAGGTACCCAAAGAAATTACAGAGCGATAAGGCCTATGGGTATTACAATAAAATTACCCACTTGGGAATAGGAGCATTGCAGGAACTGGTTCAGATTTCTTTATATATGAGAGAGAGAGAGAATGATTCTGTACAATGCAGTGGTGTGGAATAAGAAGGAGATAAATTGTAACAACCTTGCATGACACTAACAAGGAAAAGGCAATTTTAGTGTGTATATGTACCTTTCCTGTACTTCTCCACTTAAGGTTTCTTTCTACTACTCTCTCTGTACAAAAACAGAGAAAGAAACATATTTTATTTTATTCTAGCAGAAAATAAGGCCATGCATATTAGGGTGTCAAGTGGATGTGCCATGAAAGCTCAGTGAAGTGGTTATGCTCATCAACACAAAAATAACCATTTAGCAGACTTGTCTTTACTAAGCCAACACCAACAAACACCACTATACATTCATACACACACTATTTACAGATGTTACAAGTAGTCTTCTGTCTCTGAGCCCAGAGTGGGTTCATTGCTCTAAAGTCCTTGCTATTTTAAAGTCCACAGTCAGGTCCTAAGTTTGGCTGCCATAAAATCTTGCAACTAATAGAGTTATCTGAGTTCTGAAGTCTGGCAATTTCCCAACTTCTTTCTCAGAAAAACTGTTTTAAAAGTCTTCACTCAAATTCACAGTTCCAACAGACAGCCTTCAACAATTCCTACAATCTCCTACTGTGACCCATACCATATGCTGTAACCTGGTCCTTTTATGCACAAACTTGCTTGCCAAATCTGCCCAGTAACACAGATAAGAGAGTCACAAGATGCCTGGTAGGTGCATTGTGGGGAATGAGTAATCTCATTGAGGATTAACCCATTAACTGCATTCATTAACAATGCATACCACATTTCCCTTCGGTAAATTTGTTTTATAATCCATGAACTTTAGTATTATTGCTGTAACTAGGTGATAGGTTTTGCTTTATAGGAATTACTGGTGGAACAGGCTGCAGTGTCAACTAAGGTGACTTACAATCTCCATTAAAGTTAGAGTAAAAGAAACTCAGATTAACAAGTTAGTGGCAGGGATGTAGCAAGGGGGCAAGAATTGCAATGGAAACGAAGAAGTTAAGGCAACTACAGCTTAGAGGAAGAGGTGGGCATTATAAAAAGCTTCGGAAAAATAGCATTTCTTTTTAAGCACAAGAAAGAAAAAATATTGGAGGCATAGTGCATCCAGTTTTTCAGCCAGAAGCTTCCAGGTGATAAAACAAAGATTTTTCTGTAGGAAAACTGGTTCAGTTTGCACTTCTAAGTAAACCATAGTTAATGGTTTACCGTAAAATAATTCTTTCATTCATTTTCATAAAGGTTTGATCTTCTGCCTTTCTATCTACTCAAGGCAGCATACCCAAACAGGACTTTTTTCATGCTAAAATTGTGTCTATTTCATTAAATATTTTCAGTCCAGTTCCACTGGCATTACTCCCATGCAGTTATATTACCACCTGTTTTAAAAATTCACTTTTGGTTTTGACTTTCCTGATATTTTGGGGGTTTGGTTTTGACTTTCTTGATATTTTGGGGGGTTATTTAAGAACAATAAAGCCACGTGTAAGTACGCATGCACACACACATGCTTGCACACACACACACACACACACACACACACACACACACACAGCTCTACAAGCTAAAGCTAGCTGTAAATAGGAATCAGGAAATCTACAGAAGTATAGGGACACGGGTGGCACTGTGGGTTAAACCACAGAGCCTAATAATAATAATAATAATAATAATAATAATAATAATAATAATAATTTATTATTTATACCCCGCCCATCTGGCCGGGTTCCCCCAGCCACTCTGGGCGGCTTCCAACAAAATATTAAAATACAGAAATCCATCAAACATTAAAAGCTTCCCTAAACAGGGCTGCCTTAAGATGCCTTCTAAAGGTCTGGTAATTGTTGTTCTCTTTGACCTCTGGTGGGAGGACATTCCACAGGGTGGGTGCCACTACTGAGAAGGCCCTCTGCCTGGTTCCCTGTAACTTGGTTTCTCGTAGTGAGGGAACCACCAAACCACCAGAAGGCCCTCGGCGCTGGACCTCCATCGTGGAGAACAATGGGGGTGGAGACGCTCCTTCAGGTATACTGGACCGAGGCCGTTTAGGGCTTTAAAGGTCAGCACCAACACTTTGAATTGTGCTCGGAAATGTACTGGGAGCCAATGTAGGTCTTTCAGGACCGGTGTTATGTGGTCTCGGCAGCCGCTCCCAGACACCAGTCTAGCTGCCGCATTCTGGATTAGTTGTAGTTTCCGGGTCACCTTCAAAGGTAGCCCCACATAGAGCGCATTGCAGTAGTCCAAGCGAGAGATAACTAGAGCATGCACCACTCTAGTGAGACAATCTGCGGGCAGGTAGGGTCTCAGCCTGCGTACCAGATGGAGCTGATAAACAGCTGCCCTGGACACAGAATTGACCTGCGGCTCCGTGGACAGCTGTGAGTCCAAAATGACTCCCAGGCTGCGCACCTGGTCCTTCAGGGGCACAGTTACCCCATTCAGGACCAGGGAGTCCTCCACACCTGCTCGCCTCCTGTCCCCCACAAACAGTACTTCTGTCTTGTCAGGATTCAATCTCAATTTGTTAGGCGCCATCTATCCTCCAACTGCCTCCAGGCACTCACACAGGACCTTCACTGCCTTCACTGGTTCTGATTTAAAAGAGAGGTAGAGCTGGGTATCATCCGCATACTGATGAACACCCAGCCCAAACCCCCTGATGATCTCTCTCAGCGGCTGCATGTAGATGTTAAAAAGCATGGGGAAGAGGACAGAACCCTGAGGCACCCCACAAGTGAGAGCCCAGGGGTCTGAACACTCATCCCCCACCACCACTTTCTGAACATGGCCCAGGAGGAAGGAGCGGAACCACTGTATGACTTGTAAGGCTTGCCGATCAGAAGGTCGGCGGTTCGAATCCCCACGATGGGGTGAGCTCCCATTGCTCGGTCCCAGCTTCTGCCAACCTAGCAGTTTGAAAGCACGTCAAAGTGCAAGTAGGTAAATAGGTACCACTGGTGGGAAGGTAAACAGCGTTTCCGTGCGCTGCTCTGGTTCGCCAGAAGCGGCTTAGTCATGCTGGCCAGATGACCTGGAAGCTGTCTGCGGACAAACGCCAGCTCCCTCGGCCTATAGAGCGAGATGAGCGCCGCAACCCCAGAGTTGGACATGACTGGACCTAATGGTCAGGGGTCCCTTTACCTTTACCTTTACCTTTACAGAAGTATAACTTTATGAATAGTGTTGAGACTAATATAATTTAGATATCCCCTGCCCTGTTTGTTATCTTACAAACATAACTTGGCCAGTATGCACATTGTCATATATTAATGGGATTGTGCGCTTCTACAAAATGTGCATATATATATAGACAATAAGGATCAAGGCTTAACTGTATGCAAAGTGCAAAGCTTGCTTCATGAAATATCACCTGCATTTCCATTATACACCTGGATACAATCTTAAAGATACTTTTACTGCTTGTCTTTTGTGGTGGTCTGCTAAATGTAGAGTGAAAGTACCCACATAGGTGACACTCTCCCCTTTCCCTGCCATTATTTGGCCTATAGGTGGGTAATGACACAGTGTTGTAGGAACATGTTAACATGTTTGCTGAGCAACTGTGTATACAGGATTCTGATAGACATAGGTCCCTGGATAGGCAGCATAGCAACCAGCGCCAGAAGGGGATGCTGTGTAATGTGCTATCTAGTTCTCTTTGCAGGGCCAAGTACACATGGAGCAGATCCACAGTTTTCCTATGGGCAGGTTGGCTTTTATGGCATCATAACATCATTCCTATGAAGGGAGCAGAAGGGAGGCATTTCATCTCATTGATTTGCAGTATGTTACACCATTTGCCCTTTGCATTCATTGGATAAAGTTTTCCTTTTGATGTTTTCTTTCTATCACTTCTTTTGAAGTGTGAAGACGTGTGATTTTCGAAGTGGTTTATGTACAGAGTTGCTGTTTTCCCCCCATCTGCTCTGCCTGTTTAGTTGACCAGCTGTACCTGTTTGGTTGGCAGTGATAGTAGCATCGTGGTGGTTGCCTTTGCCAACCCCTGGCTATTGACATCTCATGCTGGACAGCTGCATCTAGTTAGGTAGACTGGTGTCATATGGAGCTTCCTTTTATTGAATTTTATTTATTTTGGGATGACATAGATGCCACCCTTCCATCATTTCTCTTTTGAATGCTAATCTTCACTTTCATCAGTTTGCTGTACTGCGTTAATGACGGTGAGTATTGGTTGCACAGTTGGCTGCTAATTTTAAAGCCAAAGCCTGCTGAGTCTTCAAATATTGCAGAATATTGTAGTCTGATGGAGACACAATTTTCAGGGGATTCAATTTGCCTTTAGCAGTGTTTCCCAAGCCTTCAATAACTGCATATCCCCTTTGAGAGTTCAGTCTTACTGGTGTACCCCTTTGGGGGTGAAGATAATTTGCAGGATGGTTTTTAATACTGTAATGCTGTTTTATTTACTGGAGCAAATTCTGCCATGTGTCTTTGAAACCCCTTCACATCCTCCCAAGGGTTTTGCATAGCATGCTTAGGATCTATATAGACTATACTGGTTTATACCATAGGATTGTTAGCATTTGTCGCCCGGGGCAGTTGTGAGACTGCCCCAGAGCAAGGACAAAGCCAGTGCACACATGCCCAGCTACTATTGAGTCCGGTGGTGCAATCATCTGCGGTTGCTCTCAGCTTGAAGAAACAACACACACTGGAAAAGGCTAAACTATTTTATTGTGGCAAAATGCAGAGTCTGTCTCTGTTTGCCTAGCTCAGACATTCAGAGCTGTTTTTAGCATGGCTGCTTCTCTCTAGCATAGCAGGCAGTGAAGAGAGAACAACAGTTCCACTTCAGGAAAACAGTAAGACAAACATTCTGTCTACGTCACTTCCACTCTGTGGAATGAAATCACATACAGTCATATGATGCACAACAATCCTATGACTGCAGACGGGAAATGAATCTGCCAACAAGGATGGCATTGCAGTCTGCTTTGTATTAAAGTCATTGTCAAAGTATCACTGAGTTGAATGATTCTGTTTCTTGATTCCATTCTTGGACTATCACCCAAATAAACTGTGCACAGGTAAGGACACAGTGTCCATAGTTGGATTTATTTAGTCCTCAGAATTTATGGGGGCGACCTGCACTTCTGTTTTAAAAGTGGAGGAACTTCAGGAATTAGTTCTAGAAGAATAGCAGCAGCATTACAGACTATTATTTAGCACCATCTATATACATAGCACTGTATACATGTGATACTCTGATGAAGGGCGGTATATAAACTAAATAAATAAATAAATAAATAAATAAATAAATAAATAAATAAATGGCACTTTACTAATAGCAGTTTGACAGGTCGCTACCTCAAAGGGCTTTAAATGTAAAGATAGGGTGGTATCGAGTTCTGCTATTCTTTGACAGAGCTGCGGTCTTCACTAATGAGAGAAGAAGGCAATTTTGACGGATTTCCCCTGTTGCCCTCCATGTCACATTCCATGCTGTTCTGGATAATCCCCCAACTCACAGGAGCAGATTTTTGGGGTTGGTGGGGACTGCTGGGAGAAGGGGAAATTGGTTAATATTACCTCCCCCCTTCCGCAAAGAGAAGGGCACTGTTTGATTCTACCCAAAGGATTCAAAAGAAGAATAGGAGGGAAATGGTGAGAAGCATATAAACAGGAAATGAATATGTGGTTATTTAAGTTATACTTGAGTTTAATTATAGTAGGGTATTGGGACTTTTCCACCTGCATGTTCCAATTCTCATGTGAGGTTCTGCTGCAGATCCCTAGATCCTGTTAAGCATGGTTTGTGGTAACCACAACCTACAACTTTTCAACAGTGGTCTGCACCCCATGGAAGTGCATCAGGCCCCATTATTGCTTTAGGCTGCTGTTTTAAAAACAGTTAAAAAAGGCAATTGGTTGATTATTTGTCCTGGTTTCTCTCTTTCCCATTTTGATGGGTGCAATGAGTTGAGAGAGCAGAGCAGAGAGAAATGTCTCCCTCCTTTTTCTTATCGCCCTTTCAATGCCCTTTGCTGCAGCATAGCCAACACGGTTTTTTTTGGGGGGGGGCTCCCAATCCTTCTGAGGCTTTTCAAGGGGCAGGGGAGTACAGGGAGCGGGGAGGGGGAGATTGCATAAGCTTACACAAGATTGCACAAGAGGGGGAGATTGCATTTCTGCTTACACAAACTTTGGCTTCTCATCCATAGTCTGGAAAACCTAGCCGGAAGTATGCCCATTGAACACATTGGGACTGTGTGTAAATGCCTACAATTCTGTAAGCGTTTTTGAGATGTTTGCCCATCCTGTCCTTTCCCTTTCATTTCATTTACAGTGTTTAGATGTGGGTTTTCATCCGTTCTTGTTCTAATAGTCATGTGGACTGCTGTATTCTGGCAGATTGGTTTAAGTTGAGCCAGTGCCATGGGCGTACCCAGCGTGGGGCAGGGTGGGCAGCTGCCCCCCCCGAAGCAAAAAAAAAGAGGAAAAAAATTAAATGGTTATGGCCTGGACCTCTCCGCTGCGCACGGGAGAGCCCGGCGAGTGACGCCGAGTGGCTGCAGCCCTCCTTTGGTGGGATGAAATAAGGGGGGGTGCCCGAGGAGCCGAGCTGCAGCGGCAGCGGCCGCCTTTCCACCCCGGTACAAGCACGCGGTGGCAGCGCGGGAAAAGGGGGAGATTTGGCGGCGGGGGATGGGAGGCGGGGGCGCACTCCCCTCCCTTGCTTGCTTGGCAGTGCGAGCTGCTGGATGGGTTGGAGGGAAGCGCTCAGCTGTGCTCCGCTCCGCTCTGCTCAGTTCCGCTGCGGCGTGCCTGCCTCGTTCGCCACACGGCGGGGAGGGAAGATGTGCAAAGGACAGGGATAAACGCTGCAGTATATAAATATCCCCACTGGCTTGGCTTGCAGCCCCCGGCCTGCTCGCCGCCGCGTTCGCTTCGCCTCGCCACTGTCACGGCCGCCACTTTGCAGTGCCTAGGTGAGACCGGAGTCAGTTTCACCTGGGCTCCGTAGCCCCGCCCACATTCCCACTTTGTGGCCACTCCCCTCCTGTGCCTTGGCCCCACCCCTTGCCCCCAGTTTTGATCCTGGGTACGCCCCTGGCCAGTGCTCTGCTGGATGCAGTTCAGTTGGCTGTTAGCTAAACTGTCTTCCATTCCAATGTCTTATCTTTTGTCTTTTTCCACATTTATTCTAGATAACTTACATAGCTCTTCAAAATGCATCCCCTCCCCCCAAAAAAGTTATGTGGCGATCTTTTGCTTTGTTTCCAAATATATTTCTCCTTTCCTCTCCAGCTGCTATTATATTTTTGTTTTCCATTAATGTGAGTTTGAAAATCCATGCTACATTTGCTTAGTATTGTGCTTTGTTTATAGAGCATCTAGGTGTAAATGATCTAGCCAGATGTTTAATCACCAAGGGGAAACAAGTTAATCACAAATTAACACAATCCTCATTTATCAAGTACTTAATTCTCAGCAGTAGGTCGTAAAAACAAGCTTTGTTGTTCTCCACCATATATTTAGATATTGATAGCAGTTTCATATAATGCTAAATTGTGTTAAACACCAAAATATGTAAATTACAACAGTAATTAAGGGGGAGGGGACAAATTAAATTGTTTCAGGTTACATGCCTGAATCATTAAATAATTTCTTAACCTGGCCAAGTTTATCAGCTCCTTCTCTCTCCTGCTCCCTCCTCCCACTTTTTGAAGTGTTGACTTTGCTGGTGCTAACATACATTTACCTTGAAACAATTTAAGCAAGGTTACTGAGGCTTGCTTTTTAGCAGACTTACAGAGGATTGTGATGTTGGTGTCACAATAACCTGTGTATATTCTTAGATCAACCTTTACCAACCTGGCGGCCTACATGTATTTGGGACTGCAGTTTTATCCAACATGGCTTGTGTTAATATTTCAGCTCCATTAATGTGGCCTCCATTGGGCTGTTATTAATGAAAAATTACTTTTAAAAATATTAAAAGTTTGACTAGAAAGTATTCAAACACCTACTAGGGAACAAGGCGCATCGAACACTTATGGGTTATTCATATGATTCTGCCATTAATTCATATAACAAAAGCTAGTCTAAATAATACACAGTAGGACCAATTTAGTTTACTGTATACTGTAACTTGACTTCTAGCACCCGTTTGAATTTCCCCTGTTGATTGCTAACTGATTATGCACAGCTGCATCAACCTTCCACAAGTTGGTGTGACCTCCAGATGTTAATTTAGACTACAGCTTGTACTAGCCCCAGCCACCACAACCATTGCCTACGATTATGGGTGTTGTAGCGTTGCTGTTGTTGTTTTGTATCACTGCAAATATTGACCTAGATCTTGAGTTGCCCTTCCATGAACAGATGGGTTCCTTCCATGCATAGGTTGGACTCTGATCCAGCAGAAGCTACTGCTGGCAGAAGTCGAGGATGGTGATTTGTGTTGATTTCCCCTTCTCTCTACAGCCTCTTGTACTCATGCCCCCACCAACCCCCCAGAGCAAATTTTCAGGTTGCACAAGGGGATGCAGGGGAAAGGGGAGTTGGCAAAAAACAAACATCACAACATATTTCATCAGAAGAAACATCCCATCAGCAGAACTCTGCTCATGGAAACTCTGAATCCAAGCCATTGTCTTTTAGCACTTGCCAACATGTGGGGAAAGAACTTGTTTCTGCAGGTAGCTGCTGTTGCATGTGATTGATTGGTTATGAGTGTTGGAGCGGACACATACAGGAATTCCAAGGGGCTATTACATGCCCAGCAGTTCTGTGAATTGAGCCGTATAATGCTTTCAAAGCATGCCTGGGTTTTGGTAGTAGAGCTAATAAGAATAGCCTCTCTGCTATCCTAACTTGGTGAATAGACTTCATAAGGTAGTGTTGTTTTGATTTTGGAAATCAGGACAGAGATGGAGGTGTTCCTATTAGTATGTGGCATCAAAGCCTTTAAAGGTATTATAAGTTAAAACCATACCTTTAATTCATCTCATGTGAAGCACGGCTGCAATGTTCTGCTTGTGGCCTCCCCCAGAGGATAAGTTTATTAGGTTACAATTCATTGTGTGCTTGCTGTGAAGATGGTTGTATTGATTTTGATGGGACTTCTTTCGGTTTAAGTGTGCAGAAGATTTCATGTGGTACTAGTCTTTTCACTGTTTGATGCTTTTCTGAGGAAGGAGTTCTGCAGATGTAATAATTGCACAGTACGAAATAGTGGAATGGCTACTGCTGCTCTTTGATAGTCCTCTTTGTCCAAGATGAAGTGAAATCTCATTGTTGCCTATAAATGTAGTTGGGCGGGTTGTATATCCTTGGCCTTACATAGTTTAGTAGGAATATCATATTAATAGGGATTAGTACTGTATATCAAGCCCCTGCGATTCTCTCTCTCTCTGAGAAAAGATTTATGTCTATGTGTATATAATAAGTGACACAATATTAGTAGGAGAATAAGATGAAAAAAATGTATACAGAAGAAGGGAATAAGATGAAAAAAATGTATACAGAAGAAGGGAATAAGATGAAAAAAATGTATACAGAAGAAGAAAATATGTGTGCATGTGCAAAAACAGATATGGCAAAGTAGCAAAATAGTGGAGTTTATGAAGTTGTCAAAGGAACTAAGGATGACAGTGTTGAAGCAAAGGGAGAATAGGCAGGTAGAAAAAAAATTCAATGCTCCATTCCTTAATTTATCCCCTATTGAGTTCATAAACATGATTCAAATTTTCCTCACTTGCAGGAATATGGCTATTACATCTGTGTAGTTAATGCAGTTTTGTGGGTTATCCTTCCTGCTGGAGATGAAGCCTGAAAGGCTTGCATGAAAGGAACATCTTGCCATAAAGATGTTGCATCTTCAAGATCTTTGTCATAACATCTTCATTTTGTTGGGAGAAAAACCATCGTTTTAAAGTTGGTATCAAACTTAAGATCCTGGATGATATTTCTTAAGCACGTAAAACAAAACAAAATCCTTGCAGTATAAAGTGGCATCAAACAATGTTAAGTACATGAGGAAATACTGAAGTAAAATCCTTTGCTGCTTGAAAGAATATAGAATCACAACAAAAGCTGTCCCGGAAGTGCTTGTGCCATTCTGATTTAGTTGCAAGAGACTTTAACTTTTTCATCACATATAATTAAAAACAAAATAAGGTAAGCAGTTTACATCAAGCCCCACATGTAATCTTCGAGAACAACACTTGTCTCTGCTCTACTCTTTCTCCAAGGATTGTTATTTTGACCCCCCCTCCCAATGCTTCTCTCCTTTCCCCTTCTCTGCTCTTTTGACCATGATAAGTATTGTTCTTTCCCAAAGACTTCTCTCTCTTTTAACAGGTGAGAGCCACCTAGAGAACTTGGTTTTAGGATTGTCTATAAATACTGCAGATAAATAAGCAAGCAAGCACACTGCTTGTCACCTCTTCCTTTTTCATCGACTGTTCCTCTTTCTGCTGAGATTTATTAATTTATTTTAAACAATTGATTGTGTTCTCTTGAAATAAAATAAGTATGTAATGAAGCAAATAAATCTGTTGAATGGACTAGTTGCACCTTTATTGTCAGATCGGTTTCTAGTTTCCAGAATATGTATAAGTTGAAGCATGTATAATTTTCAATTCAATTGACAACTTTTAACTTCTTCTTCCATTTTTGATGCCTTCTTTATATACATTTATCAGAAAAAATGGCATAATTGAGCCTTAAGCTATTGAGCAGCTTTGATTACAAGCCAACTTTGACAAGCTGTTGTGCAGTAGCATTGCTGAATCTCTGCTGCACAATTGCCAGCCTCTTCAGGGTAAAACCAGCTGACTAGACAGCTGTCTAGGGCAATAGGTCTTTACCAGGTACTTTACCACTAATCAGGCTCTTATGTCATTACTGCCACCACTTGCCCACAGCTGCATTGCAGCCCTAACACTAACAGTTACCATTTCTGGGATGGAGCTCAGATGAGGACTGAAGTATGGTGGCTAAAACAACAATATAATCTCCAACTCCCCAATTTTATAGAGATACGGTAGTTCTTTTATTTCTGGTACTTGTCCTGGGTGAATTGCTGTCCCTGATTTGTTCCTTTTCCTTTGGCAGAGAATTTGGAAAACAGCCTACAGGTAGGGACAGGTGTGGAGCTGCTGAAACATTTTCAGTGGATGCCAATTTCCAAACAAGAGGATATACTGTTTAATCTAAACAACCTCCTGGAAATATTGATGGCTTATCAGTGGATTAGTGGGGTGAAGCTGCAGAGGGAAGCAAACTCCACTTTCCCCTTCAAGACACATCTCTTAGTAGGGCTGGTTGCATTGGAAAAACAATTACCTTCTGATGAAGCAGCCTTGGTAGTGCGGTTTGAGTTGATGAACATTCAGGCTCAGGGAAAGATCATAAATGCAGTAAGTTTCCTACAATAAACTTTGCTCTCCCCCCTGAGAAAAGAGGAGGACAAACTTGCCCTAAGGGAAGGCCTTGTATTTAACAGGACCCATCTTTGTCCTGAGCCTCTTGAGTCTAGACACTTCAGGTTCATCTCAGTAATTATATTTCTTTATTTAGTATTAATGTCTGTGTCCCACAGAGAATTCTTTGCACTCTTCTCAAAACATTTGGGCATCCCTGTAGATTGTTTTTTTTGGGGGGGGGCAACTGGTAATCTATCAGGAAACTCTCATAATGTTGTGGGAGGTGATCTAACAGCTTGACTGGGGCAAACAATTTTTACTTGAAGTTATAGCTATGCAACATTTTTTTAAAAAGCACAATTAAGTTTATGAGCTACTGAAAGCCCTTGTGGGTGATTGATCCACATCTGAATGGAAAACGTAAGCTGTCCAATGATGTGCTGCAGAAGGCAGACTTTTGTACATTTCTGCAAAGGTTGTTCTATCCTGATATATTTCTTGTTCCATTTTTAAAATATTTTTTTACTATGGAAAGTTCTTTGGGATTCTTTAGGATTCTTTATCCTCTTCAAAATTCAAGTTCTTCTCATACACCTTTTGCAGTATTATCTTTGTTCTTTTCAGAGGATACTACATTTCATTTACCATGTGATTTTGTTTGTTTTACTTTCTGAATAACCTTTTTAAAAACCAGTTATTTCTCTTAAATCTTCTGAACGGGTTTTCTTCACCAGATATTCTGAGGTAGGTGGATGCTTTGCATGATGACGTCGCCAGAAGCACTGTTTGATATCAGATGTAAGTTTCACCATTCTGTAGCACCCTGAGTTCTCTAGGAAGCCTAAAAGCCAAATTTGAAGACAATATCCCTCCATTGCTGTGGCTTACTAGTAACTGG
Organism: Zootoca vivipara; assembly: GCF_965207765.1. NCBI lineage: Eukaryota > Metazoa > Chordata > Lepidosauria > Squamata > Lacertidae > Zootoca > Zootoca vivipara. Next base: position 14,146,664 of record NC_142586.1, read on the forward strand.
CATTCAGTAACATACTGCCTCTAAACCTGGCTGTACCATATAACCATAGTTGCTAATGGCCGTTGATAGACCTATCCTCCATTCATTTGTCTAATCCCCTTTTAAAACCATCTAGACTAGACATGGTCACTGCATCTTTTAGCAGTGAATTGAGACAGATTCCTTCATTCCTGCTTCAGGCTGGTAGGAGCTTGGTATCAGAAGCTTCTAGAACCTCAAGAATTTCCTAATGAATACAAAAGCAAACAATAAAAAGACCACCCTATAAAACACCCCCAGAGACTTTCTGGAAAGAATTTCCTGATTGATCATCTTAAGACAGTTACATATATAGCAGAATTTACTATGCCTGACACTAGGAATATTTCCCCCCTCATTTCTTTACTTTTAACACTGAACCTGAGGAAGAGTTTCTGTGAAAGCTAACTCAGTGCTTTGTGACTATTATTTTTAAAATGGCATTATGACACTCTTTGAGTTCGTATTTTCATAACGGTTTTGGTCTCTAGTAGAATCTTCCAGGAGTACATCCCAGGGACCATCTGAATAATTTATCCTTTGTGTTATGTCCCCATGAACAAGCTGTGTCATGTCATCTAAGATTTAATTCTGCATGTCTGGAGACTGATCACTCTTTGTTTCCTGAGTACATGCTCACAAATCTCTGCCAAGTCTTTATCCTGTTTGGGGGTCCATTCCAATCAATTTCTAAATAAGCTGTACCCCTCATTTTCCTGTCACGGACTGAATTACCAACCCATGAGAAGCATACAACTGAGCATGTGTTGTGAGGAGTCATTAGCAACAGTAGGAAGTGGCTCACATCCACACTGATTGGCACCTTGGTTGGATTGCTCCATGGCTTTTGTTACCATTAATCACGGGCTCATTCTGGAGCGACTGTCTGAGTTGGGGGTGGAAGGTGCTGCCTTGTAGCAGTTCCAGTCCTTGGATAGTTAACTCTAAAGATGATACTTGGGTGGTGGTATTGTTTGGCCCCATGCAGCCCCCATTGTAGGCTTTTGCATTTATTTTAGCTTTAATTTTATCCTCCATGCTGTTCAACATTACATAAAACTGCTGAGCGGGTTATCCAAAGTTTTGGAGTGAATTCTTATCACTACACGGTATTTACCCGGTTGCTGAATGGTGAAGGATTCTTCTTCTTGCTGCGGAGGGGGGGTGACTGACTTTTTATGGTTGAACTTTTATGGGGATTTTAATTGGTATATTGTTTTGTTTTGTTTTGTTTTGTTGCTGTTGCATTCTATAGTTGCAGTGAGTTATTTCAGGACTTTATTAGTGGGGAGCAATGCATAAATCAAATACGAATTATTATTCTTGACTGTAACTGCTTCATATCCCATAAGCATGGAAAATGCTCATCTTCTAGTTTTACACTGATATGGGAAAGATGCATTTCACATATCAGTGTAAAACTGGAATATGAACATTTTCCATGCCTATGGAATATGAAGCAGTTACAGTTCAATTTAAAATACAGCAATCAACCTATTTCTTTTGAAAGATATGATCGCAATCAGATAGCACACTTAAATGGTATAATTAAACTTGTTCAGATGAGAAATAATATCCACCTAATTAAAAACTATAATCCAAATCCTTACTTTTTCCTCTCTCTTGCTTTTTGCTCAACTTTTTTCTTTTAAAAAAAAGCAAAATTCAAGATAAAAGGAAAAGTTTGTCTTTCTACACCAGTACACTGGGGGAGATCTGCCAGTTACAATGTGTATATCATGATGGTGACATATCTCAAATAAAACTCATGTAGTAGGACTTTCTTTAATTCAAAGTATTTCAGTATAGGATTTTCTTTCCTTCCTTCCTTCTACATTTATATGCCACCTTTGTGCCAAAGCACTCAAGCTGATTTACAGTTTCAGTCCACTGGCTTTTTAATAGACACAATGCAAAAAGGACAGTGAAGAGAAAATAAGCAAATGCAAGTGCCAAAACTTCCATATTGCTACATAATGAAGTTACTGTACATATTGGCCATGAGCAGTGTATCACTGCAGGTAACAGTTGTGGGAGAGAAAGATTGAAGTGAGAGTTGCTCCCACCCAGTGGTGGAGCTTCATGCTCTGGCACCGGGGGGGGGGGGGCGGAGAGCAGGTGGGGGCAGGGCTGCTGAGTGTCCTGGGGGCGGGGGGGGGGGCGCCACCAGCCAAGGCTGGGCACGTGTCCTGGGGGCAGGGCATTGACCTGGTTCGCACATCGCATGATGCCAAACCATGGCTTAATGTGAATGTGTCACCCAGGAAAGGAGACTGTGGCTGCTTTGCTCCTTCTCGGTTGTTTTGCTGCTGTGCCATAATTTGGCTTTGCATGTTCTCTGAACCCAGGCTTATGCTTTTGCTCTCACAGACAACGTATGAGCTATAACACATGACTAGTCTGGAGAAAGCTGAACTGCGAGCCTCACTTTAGATGATATACTAAAGCAAACCATGGCTTAGCTTTGTACAGCACAGTGCCAGAGCAACCAGGAAAGGAGTAAAGCAGCTGCAGTCTGCTCTCCTGGAGTCTGCATACTTAGATGTTTGCTCTTAGCCATGATTTGCTTAGCATTATGTGCAAACTAGGCCATTAATTAATGAAGTTGCACATTGCCTGGAATGACAAACAGGTTGGTGTTATTATTTCCGTAATGCGTATGTATGGCAGAACCGCTCTGAAAGGTGCATTAGTTGCAAAGCAGAAATATGAACAAATCATTATTTGATTTAAAATTTGAAATGAAAGAGATAAAAGAAAGAAAAATGTTTGTAAATGTTTGTTTTGCCTCGTAGAACCATGATGCCTTTTCATTAAACTACTGTGTAGGACTAGTTTTGAAATTATAGAGAATCTGTCAAGGAAATGTGCAAGTTGAATGATATAGACTGCGATAATAATGAGAGTGCAAATTAACTGTAGATTACACCTTCTGGTGATTTGCTGTATCTTCTTGTGACTGTGATTAAAAATCTGTACTTCAAAGGTGACGTTTTACCTTTGCCCCCAGCCAACCCCTCCCCCCAGGGAAATTAGTAACACTGACAGGTAGGCAAAACAAGACAGATGATTAATCTGTTTAGTTCTCTTGCTGACATTTACACAGTTAATTGTGTAGCATTGATGCTCCTTAAATTGGCCCGAATATTAATGGAAGATTTGGTTAAACTTGAAAGCTGTTTGTTTAGGGAAATCACTGGAGAAATAAGAATGCTTCATCAACTTCAGATTTCCATCACAGATTTTGTGACATATCATGGAACATAAGTGTTTTTTATGACTTGTAAAAATGGCTTCAATATTTTACATTCTTTGCTTCAAGGATTCCTGATTGGCAGTTGATTAGCTTTTTGCTCAAGTCATTATCTTTTTGAGTGAAATTAGTTGGCTAGAAAATTGCATTGTAATTCGCCAGTGGAAACTAACATTTCAAAAGCTCTCTCATGATTGTGAATCCTTTATCTTTTTGAATATAACATGAATTATTTTTGAACATGTTCTAATAAAATGCTACTGTATGCTGTGATAGACTGGTAAATGTCCAATTTTGACATTCTTTCTGCCAAGTCCATATCCTGGCCAAGTCAATCTCCAAATAAATGGGGTTTTAGAAGATGGCTGCTTGGTGGGCATTGCCACAGGTTAAAATCTGTTATGCTAGTATGTTCTGTTCTCCCTCAGATAATTTAAAAATACATAATTAAAATGGCCCTAATTTTGGGCAGTAGAGAGGAACATCATTCCTTAAACATGCTAGCTATACAATGAACAAAGCATCCACCAAAGGATCCACAGGCTCATAGCTCTTTCTGCATAAGCAGTACTTACCCTTATCATTGGATTGTAGAGTTGGAAGGGACTCTGAGGATCATCTAGTCCAGGCATGTCAAACATGCGGCCCTCCAGATGTTTTGGCCTACAACTCCCATGATCCCTAGCTAGCAGGACCAGTGGTTGGGGAAGATGGGAATTGTAGTCCAAAACATCTGGAGGGCCACATGTTTGACATGCCTGATCTAGTCCAACCCCCTGCAATGGAGGAATATGGAGCTGCCCCATACAAGGATGAACCTGCAACCTTGGCGTCATCACCACCACGCTCTAAGCAACTGAGCCAAACCATAAGATGTTCCTTGGATGCGTTGCTCAGAGTGCCCTGCAGAATCAAGTGAGGTGGATACCTACCAAGGAGAGGGCCTATTTGTCAGGTGACATCCTGGCAATGGGACGGGCTTTCCAGGGGTGACTGTCTGACACCATCTTGTTGCCTTATTTGACATAAGGTGAAGATCTTTCTATCTGCCAAGGCCATTTAGATAATCTGCCAAGGCCATTTAGATGTCCAACGAGGCCTTACAAACAGCGGAGGAGAGGAGGCAAGCAAAATGCAAGGGAGATAGGGAAAGATACAGGAAACTGAATGCAGATTTCCAAAAAACAGCAAGGAGAGACAAGAGGGTCTTCTTAAATGAGCAATGCAAAGAAATAGAGGAAAACAATAGAATGGGGAAAACCAGAGATCTGTTCAAGAAAATTGGAAATATGAAAGGAACATTTCGTACAAAGATTACCATAATCAAGGACAAAAGTGGTAAGGACCTAACAGAAGCAGAAGACATCAAGAAGAGGTGGCAAGAATACACAGAGGAATTATACCAGAAAGATATGGAGGTCTCGTACACCTCAGGTAGTGTGGTTGCTGGCCTTGAGCCAGACATCTTGGAGAGTGAAGTCAAATGGGCCTTAGAAAGCATTGCTAATAACAAGGCCAGTGGAAGTGATGATATTCCAGCTGAACTGTTTAAAATTTTAAAAGATGATGCTGTTAAGGTGCTACACCCAATATGCCAGCAAGTTTGGAAAACTCAGCAATGGCCAGAGGATTGGAGAAGATCAGTCTACATCCCGATTCCAAAGAAGGGCAGTGCCAAAGAATGCTCCAACTACCGCACAATTGCGCTCATTTCACACGCTAGCAAGGTTATGCTTAAAATTCTACAAGGCAGGCTTAGGCAGTATGTGGACCGAGAACTCCCAGAAGTGCAAGCTGGATTTCGAAGGGGCAGAGGAACCAGAGACCAAATAGCAAACATGCGCTGGATTATGGAGAAAGCTAGAGAGTTCCAGAAAAACGTCTACGTCTGCTTCATTGACTATGCAAAAGCCTTTGACTGTGTCGACCACAGCAAACTATGGCAAGTTCTTAAAGAAATGGGAGTGCCTGATCACCTCATCTGTCTCCTGAGAAATCTCTATGTGGGACAAGAAGCTACAGTTAGAACTGGATATGGAACAACTGATTGGTTCAAAATTGGGAAAGGAGTACGACAAGGTTGTATATTGTCTCCCTGCTTATTTAACTTATATGCAGAATTCATCATGCGAAAGGCTGGACTAGATGAATCCCAAGCCGGAATTAAGATTGCTGGAAGAAATATCAACAACCTCAGATATGCAGATGACACAACCTTGATGGCAGAAAGCGAGGAGGAATTAAAGAACCTTTTAATGAGGGTGAAAAAGGAGAGCGCAAAATATGGTCTGAAGCTCAACATCAAAAAAACCAAGATCATGGCCACTGGTCCCATCACCTCCTGGCAAATAGAAGGGGAAGAAATGGAGGCAGTGAGAGATTTTACTTTCTTGGGCTCCTTGATCACTGCAGATGGTGACAGCAGTCACGAAATTAAAAGACGCCTGCTTCTTGGGAGAAAAGCAATGACAAACCTAGACAGCATCTTAAAAAGCAGAGACATCACCTTGCCGACAAAGGTCCGTATAGTTAAAGCTATGGTTTTCCCAGTAGTGATGTATGGAAGTGAGAGTTGGACCATAAAGAAGGCTGATCGCCGAAGAATTGATGCTTTTGAATTATGGTGCTGGAGGAGACTCTTGAGAGTCCCATGGACTGCAAGAAGATCAAACCTATCCATTCTTAAGGAAATCAGCCCTGAGTGCTCCCTGAAAGGACAGATCGTGAAGCTGAGGCTCCAATACTTTGGCCACCTCATGAGAAGAGAAGAATCCTTGGAAAAGACCCTGATGTTGGGAAAGATTGAGGGCACTAGGAGAAGGGGACGACAGAGGACAAGATGGTTGGACAGTGTTCTCGAAGCTACGAACATGAGTTTGACCAAACTGCGGGAGGCAGTGCGAGACAGGAGTGCCTGGCGTGCTATGGTCCATGGGGTCACGAAGAGTCGGACACGACTAAACGACTAAACAACAACATGCCATTTTAGACCCACACTTTTAAAATCTGAGTTGTAACTTTGGGGGTGTGAACTGTCACTGAGGTATTTGTGTTGCTTTTGAATTTATAGTTTATGGTTCATTTTGCAGTTAAATTTATTGTGAGCACCCAGAAAAGTTTTTGTAGAGCGGCATACAAATGCCACTAAAGAAATAAGAAAATAGCATAAGAAATAACTGGGATGTTGCTAATTGTTTTCCAGGCAAAAGGTTGTGGTTATACAGCATATGCAATGAAGACTCTATTTAATTTATCATGTGTGACATGAACAGCTCATGCTGAAGAGCAGATAGTTGTCTCCTTTTGTTTTAGGGCGACAACTGAGGAATAACAAGCTGTGACAAAGTGGTATGAGGAGGAATTTTCTTTATGTTCTTCTGCTCCTTGGTTAAAGAGAGCAAACACTTTTTTTGTAAACAGGCCTGTTGCGTGTCAAGATCCCCAAGACACCCTCAAATAATTTCATACTTCATACAAAATTTTTGTTTAAGGTTTTTGGCATAATTTTGGCCACAACTTTATTAAAATACAAAATGTGAGTGGTTGCTTAGGCATTGGTTGCAACTAACTGTCCCCGGACAGGGACAGAACTGACATCTGGAAGCCTGCGAAGTCCGTAAGGGAAAACATTTTGGGGGAGAGAATAGAGCTGGGTGCCAGGCCCTCACCTCTCCCCAAATGCTCCCAGGGGCTCTTGCATGGCCCTAGCCCCTTGACAGGGGTTTGGACAAGAGCATGGTGAGCCCTTGGATTTCTTTAATGGAATACCCTTGCAGCAGCAGCATTGGAGGAGCAGGCACAGCCAATCCATAAACCTCCACCAACCAATTTTTAAACAATGCCTAACAGCAACCTTACGAGTTGTGATGATTTGCTACGCAGTAGGCAAAAACCAAATGGGATCAGCCAAATGGACAAAATTCCTACCAGGCCCCTGCCCCAAAAGCAGACGACCCCATGACAGGCATAGCAAGATCAAACGCAAAAAGCCCTAAAATTAGGAAGGGTGGCGGGTGATCCGATGCACACAGGGAAAAGAGGAAGCTCCACGCTGTGTGCAGGGAATGTATAGCTTCTAGGCTGTCAATCGAAATCTCCCCAACAACAAGAGGAGCCCAATCACATCCGTGGCCATCCAAACTAACCCGCCCAGCAACAGAGGGGTATCTTGCTAGACCCGACAGCAACACGTGCTCTCCATGAAGGAGAACACGCTTAAACCAAGCATCAGCTCAGGAAGTAGAGGAGTTGAAATGCATACTAAGGGAAAAAAATTGTACGTTGCTTCAGATGTTCACTTGTTGGAATTAAGATGAGATCCCTTCATTGACAGGAAGGTGAGGCAAGTGGATTTTGCCGATCGCCTGGTTGTTATGAATAAACACCAGCTCAACAACCTCTTGTATTTTTCTCAATTAATAGTCTTAGCCTTTACAACATTGTGTACATTATTCAGGCAATATGCATGGTTCCCAAGGTGGGAATACGTACATATACAAAACTATGTACACCAGTATTACTTGAACATAGTTTCCATTGAAAGAAATGGGATGCTTGGGGCATGTTTGTTACTACTTTATGTATTTTATGTTTTCTACTTTGTAAACTGCCCCGTGATCCTTGGATAAAGGGCAGTATGGAAATTTAAAATAAAATAAAAGGATGTCATTAATAATTTACTCCATTGATTTAAATTAGGACTAAATTCAACTGATTTAGACTGAAATCTTATACCTACTTTATTGTGAATAAGCCCAATGGGATTCAGTGGGCCTTATTTCTGAATAAACATGTATAGAATTGTGTTGTTAATATATACCTGAGCCTATGCATTTTGACAAAATGAAAATTTATTTAGTCAGTTTATTCTCCATACCTTAATGTGAATGTGCTTGGTCCCCAGTTTTTATGCACATCATACCTCAGATTCCCATTAACCACAATAAATAAATAACTTTTAATTGATTATTGATTGGATCACTCAAATAAAAACTAGAATTGTCTAAGGTATGCCTGATTAATTGGATTGCAGTTAAAAATAACAATACAGGTACTTATAAAAAATGCAGATACCAAACACCATTTAAACATAAGTATTCAATGCTTTCTCTCACAAATAGAATGGATTCCTCTTCTAATATCATAGCTGCTACTACATATTCTTGTGCAAACTTAAAACAAAGTGAGTATGCTTTCTGCTTTGAGAGCTGTTTTACCCATATATACATTTATTGAGTATTTAGTAGATTAACTGATAAATCAGCTGAAACTCATAAGTTTAGTCAGTGAAAGCTCTATTCATGAGTTCTAAATGCTTCTTGATATGAAGGAGAAAGCATAGAGATGAGCATCCTAGCTCCACTAACTCATCACTGTCATCTTCCATGAGTTCAAGGAATTATTTCTGGAACAGGGAGCCTGTTCCACTTGTGTAGGTTCCCTCCATGTTTAGAACCCTTATTTTAGAACCTCTATCATTCAGTTCCTCTGCTTAGTGTCATAAAGAACACGGTACATCATCTTTGAATTCAATTGTGATGCATCTCCAGATCATCCAATTTGGGGGCAATTTTTCCAGTGAATGCATGCTTTGCTTTTGAAATTAGCGCAGTTGCCTGCACCATGGAGTCCCATTTTATGGAATGATAGGTGAAATTGAAAGGTGTTTTTAACATACCTCCCTTCTCCCATGTCCCCCCTTCTGCCCCTCAGTCCTTTATTTCAAATTCTGTTAGCAATATTGCCTTAGATGTTTTGTAAAAGAGAGGAATAAAAAACAACAACTTCAGTTTAGTGACTACTGCAGCAATTATTATGCAGATGTTATTTTGACTTACTTGTTTCTAGCATTTTGATATGTTTACTGCATACGAAGTGTTTTTCATCAAGTTTACATGACTAATACTCAGCAGAAAAAGAGGAAGCGACTTGTAATTAGTTGAGAGTTTTATAGTGTGATTTGTTGATAAATTACTGCATTGAAACACTTATGAGATCTGACTCTTTATCATGCACACCTGTTCTGGGGTGAGTTTTCCACCAGATTCTATAATTTAACATTTGACAAGTGTTGATTCAATGTGTTTAGAAGATATAGCATAGAAAATTCCCGACTTTTGTCAAATGTTGGTCCATCTAGTGCCACAGACCTGAATAAACATGGATCTTCATCACTGTGGAAAAACCCCTCTGTTCCTTACATCCATAGCATATGATGTTTCGACACATACTTTAATACTAAACTACATGTGTTTTTAATCATGTAGTTTGCCTTTGAGTGAAAGCTCTTTATTTCACAAATTACCCGTGTTGTGTTCTTGATCTAGATCAAGACTCTGGGATGGGAGATAGGGAGATTTTAACCCTTTGATCCCTACTGCACTTCTGATAGGAATCAGTGCTCTTCCCCACTCATGCCTGAAATTTGTAATGGGAAAAAAAAGCTTACATTTGTTCTAATGTGATGCAGAACACGCCCCCTCCCAGACCAAAGTGGGGGAAAGGGTTAAAGTCCCCTATCTCCACTCCAGAGTCCAGATTTAGATACTTTCCCCTTGAAACTTTATGAAAGATAAGGTCACGCTCAATGGCAATGCATAATTAATTATTTAATATTTTTTAATTTTGTATATCACCATTCATCCATGTGGTCTTAAGTTAACAGTAGCTCATGCACTGGCTCAGTATCAGTATCAATTCATTGCTTCTGGCAAGTAAATGCCATTGATGAAGCATTCATTATCTAATACATATTTTGGAAAGTGATTTGTCCATTTGGATGTCCATTTGAATCAAGATGGCACCCTGAAATGTGACTTCAGCATGACTGAAGAATAACAAAGAAAGAACATTGACTTGATGGCAGGATTTAAATAAACACTCACATCTTTATCAATAGAGAACACTTGAAATAATGAAGAAATGATATAGTGGATTTTAAGAAACAGCAGTATGTAATAAGGGGGAAGCAAACCAGAAATGGAAGCTGAGGGAAGCCCGGGAGGGAAGGGGTGAAGTGATGTAATATGTATGTTATTGATATGAGATGTATGTAATGACAGAAAAGAAAGTGAATAAAAATTAAATTTAAAAAATAAAAGTAAGTGTACTGGGCTTTCACTTGAAGCAAACTCCAGACCCATTGAAAACACCTTAGAAGTGGGGATTTCTGAGTTCATTGGAAACATCTCTTTTCACCAACTATTGCTATGCAGCTTGAGGACCTTAATTAAGATACACTCATTCAAGTATATCTTAATGCCAGTTTCTGCTTGCAGGTTTCCCACGGGCATCTGGTTGGCCACTATAAGAATAGGATGTTGGAGCAGATGAGCCAGCAGGTTCTCCTTGTGATCTTATGCTCTTAGTTTTAGCAGCATGCTTTTATGCTGAGGTCATCTTCAGGTGCGCTTGCCACAGCAGGTGGTGATCAAAGAGAGGACCATCTCAGTAGTGCTGGTGGAATTTCTTCCACTGGGAAGCTGGTCTGGCATGAACATCACTATATGTTTATTATTATTTGTCTCTTGTTCTAACTCTTACTGCCTATTGATCTCGTTTTTATCATATTTTTGTATTTTATACTTTATTCCACTTGTACTTGGTATTTTATTCCATTTCCTTTCTATGTAAACTGAATAAATAAATATTAAAGCTAAGGAGTAGAATAGAAATATTAAAGAGTAGGTGGGTAGATCCTTTGGATCATATTTCCTTTTTACCTAGGGAAGATGTAAGCTGAAACTTTTTATATCCAAAGCAATGCTCCATACATCATCTTGTCTTTATTGCAAGATAATCCTCACAATTCTATGACAGCAGGCTCAGACTATGTCATGGCCAGTGAAGTCAGGACAGAAAGCTTTCTTTTATGGTCAGAAAGAATCCCGTAAATTTCAACTAGGCCCCTGCATGCTCATAATTCTGTTCCAAATCTGCCACCATGCCACTTTATAAAGTCAGTGTCAGTTGCCACAAGATATTTGTAGGAGCTATCAACCCATAGTCCTTGAAAGACCAACTTTCTCTGAGGGGGGAAACACACTTTTTTGGAGGTTTGCTTTGCTATTTACTTACTTCTAAGATTTATACCTCACCCTCCAGTGCCGGCTGGAATTTTCAGGGCAGCTTACAAGAAAAGAAAAGAAAAATGCAACATTACAAAACTCAACAACACAAATAAAAACCTAAATCAGACCCATGCTTAAACCCTTTCAGTTAAATATAGGTATATGGAGACAATCCATTGTCTTATCAATAGACTTAAAAAAGAAGGCTGATGGGTGGCAAAATCTCTCCTGGTAAGGGCAGTTTAATACCACTCAAATGACAGCTTGAAGGCACCCCTGCACTATCAAGTATGTCCAGTGACATTTCTTCCAGTATTTGTGGCATTCTAGATAAAAATGTGAAGTGGAACCATCTTTTATTTCCATTATTCATGCATGCAACCATTATTTCTACCAGATTCCCATCCTCACCACGACTCAGCCTGCTGATACAGAAAGTATTCTGCAGATGCAAGGCTGAGGCCAGCCTGCAACACCCCACTTATGTCTGCCATTACCCCTTATTTTACTCCTGAGTGAGAGGAACTCCAAGAGTACAGGCTAATTTTCAGCCTGGGAACTACCAGCTACCTCCCAAGTTGCTTCTGAACCAGTTTTCCCCTCACCTCCCTTCGATCGAAGCATATAGTGTGGGCTGGCATGCAGGAAAAAGATATTTGTATTGTCAAAATGATACGGTTAAACATTAGGTTCCAAATGAAGAAGATTTATTGAGATTGGGAATGGAGATATATGTGACAAGTAGGGAAACAGATAGGTGCCACTAAAAAGAAACAATAAAACAGAGTACATAACCTTAAGCTAAGCTTAAAGAGGACCTTCAAACTGACCTGTGAAGAGCAAGGTTCATTAGATAAGAAATTTTCATTACGAAATGATCTCAATTTTTAACTCTGTGGCATCTGAGGAGGGGCTTAACAGGGGAGGTAGATCCTCCAATCAGGTACAGCCATGTGAGATTAGGAGAACCACTAGTGGCAGAGTTTTGACACTTGGGAAATGGAATGTCCAGCACATACATAGATGAATGGTCTGTTGCACTTTCCAACATCCCAGGAAGGTTGAAATCAAAGTGAGATAGATTTTTAATCTACTGTACTGTTGGTAAGCAGAACCATTGGAGAGAAACTTTAGCCTTTGCACATAGAGGATGTTTGAAATGTTGCTGTGGGGTTGCTGTGTGATGTTGAGGCTAGGCCATTGTGTCACGTACATGGAATTTTTTTTTAAAGAGACAGGCATTTTATTCTTAGCCCTTTCTAGACCATGTTTAGTTTAGGCATTTTAACTTTTAGTTTTGGGTTACAAAACAATATATTGATGTTTTGTTATAATTTCTCTGTATATATAAGTCGTTTCATGTCAGAGCTATTATACTCTTATGTGTTTTTCTTTTGCCTCTTGTGAATAAAGGCAACATTTATTAATTGCACATAAACTTTTTAATAAACTTGCAATATTTAATTCCTTTGCTCAAAGACATTAGTAAATTTAACAGTTTATGGGTAGGGGTTAAGCTCTGCTTTTGGTACAGAACACTAATCTAGAAAGGGGTCAAAAAGGGAGCGTAGAGCCAAGGCAAGGAAATATGAGTATAAAAAGACCACTTTGAAACATGGCCTTTACATTAGTGCTCAAATTTGCATGCTTATTGATCACTTATTGCCTCTCTAGAAGAACACATTACAAATCCATCAGGTATTGAGCACAAACTGAGAAGAAGAGAGGGGAAATCAGGCCTGGGTCAAGACATTTTGCACTAAGCACAATATAACACTCCTTCACCATGCAATGTAAAGAAGCCGATTGAACTGGCTGCTGAATCTTACTTCAACCATGGTGGCGAGAAAGCATCTTTCATTGCAGCAGAAACAGCAAGCTCATTTAGGGGAGCCAAGAAAGGCTGTGTAGCATACACAGCTCTGTCCAACCGAAGGCTTTGGGGGGCTGTCCAACTTAGGGGGCTTAGGCAGAATAGCCTAACTTCCACCTTGAAGTAGTTGCCTCACTTTGTCTGATGATAGGGCCAGCCCTGGAAAGGGATGTCTTCACAAAGATATTCGGGGTTGATGTTCTGGACAGAATGGACAGCCAGGGGAAAGATCAGATTGAAAGAACAAGAGAACTTTGGCTTACTAAGGGTGGTGGAACTGGAGGAGTGAAGATCACAGCTAGGGATATTTAGGATATGAGGGGATAATAAGGGGAGGAGATGAAGCCATGAATAGTTTGAAGCCAATATTGGCATTTTAGCAGGAGCACCAGAAGAGCTGGAGGGGAAGGGAGAGGTGTATTATTTTAGCGTCAGAGTTCTAAACAGAGGAGTCTGAGGTGAGACGAAGGAAGGCCACAGGAAGGAAGATGGCTGAACAGAAAGGAGAGGAAGGAATGGATTTTCATAATATAGATAGAAAAAAATGACATGATGCTGACTGTTATTATCTGGAACAAAGGAAGGGGAGAGACAACAACAACAACTACAAAGAATCAATGGAAGAGAAAGTAGCAAAGCCAAGACTTCACTTCATGCATGGCCAACATAGTAGATTGTGACATCATTATTGAGTCATCCCTACAGACATGGCTTTAGGGGAGTGTGACCAATTTGGTGTGACCACCTGGGTGCAGAGTCTTGGGACCCCCACAACTCTTAATTAGAATGGAGCACAAGAGGTAGAGGGGCACCAAATGTTTGAGTTGCAGAAATTTGAACCCCCAAGATCCACCACTGATCCCTAACTTCCAGTTCGTTGCCACCCAGCATTGTCTCTAGTGCTTGAGTTCCACTGAATTGCAGAATCATAGAATTGTAGAGTTGGAAGGGATCCTGAGGATCATCTAGTCCAACCCCCTGCAATACAGGAATCTCAAATTCCAAAGGCTAATGGTTGACTGCAAGCATTCACTGTAGAAGTATGCGGCTGAGTGCTGTTCAGCTGTTGGCACTTGCCAGATAGTTTCTGCACTGAGGCTGGTAGTGTGCTAAAATAGATGTGACCACCACAACATTACAAATTCAGCACAGGGGTGCCTTTCATGCCTCTTTCTCCCACTAGGAAGACACCAGGCATTCATTTGACATTTGGAAGAGTCAGTTTTCAATACTTTAATTTCATTCAATCAATGATACTAATAAAGCAATTAGTGGCAGGTGCGCGTTTGCATTCTCAGAACCTATGTGATTTCCTTCCTCATGAATCCTCAGGATTTTTGTTCTGGTTAAATTGGTGGCTAGTTAATTTGGCGTGTTGGAGAACTGATTGATTTATGCTCAGCAGAGATTTGGGTTGGCATACTGAGAAAGTTGCTGATCTTGTTTCTTCCCCTTTTCAAAACGTGAGGAAATAGAAGAGATCTCTTCAGAGGAGATCATTGTTATTTGGTTTCTTGGCAGGTGGAACTCCCCAGAGGATAAGGGCGTCATTAATACGTTATCATTATTAGCATGAGAGTAATTTTTCTAACTCAAATAAAACACTGGCAAAGTTGATGATTTCCACATCTGAGTATGTCTGCAACTAGAAAGGTTTCGGATGCTTGTCTTAAAGAAATAAACAACATGACAAAGCAGCAAATACTGGTAGGTATGGATTCCCAGCTATTGTTACTATTTTCTCTAAGAATAACATAAAACTGAAAATAAGTCCTTGATCAGCCACATATTAGTGGCAGCCAGACTACTAGTAGTAAGGTTTTAGAGGGACACGAAAGTGGCCATAAGGAATTATGGGTACAGGCTTTTCCGCAGCTGTGACAGGCCTCCCAGTCAGGCTTCTCCATAGCTGTGGCAGGCCCCGTCGGGCCTACTTCTGCTGAGTGACATCACACACAGAAATGCCAAGGCCCCCCACAGTTGGACAGAACCAGGGGCATAGGAAGGGGGTGGTGGGGGTGGGCACCCCGGGTGCCCTCACTGAGGGGGGTGACATTTGGCGCACTGCCTACCCACCCGCGACTCCCAAGCCTACCCTGAGCTGTCAGAGTAAGGGGGGAGTTGTGCCGCTTTGCCAGCGGCATTCCCCCCTTCCCCCTTCGTTTTGACAGCTTGGGGGAGGTTTGGGAGTTGCGGGCAGGCAGAGTGCCAAATGTCCGCCATGGGTGGCTCACTCCACTCCTGGCTGCAGGGTGTGCGTGCCACTCTGGGCTGCCAAGCGGCTATCCCACGCCTGGGAGGGCACCCTCCGTGCCATGCCCCCCTCGGCAGTACGCCCACCCTGGGCAACATGGGCATCTGCTCCACTGCTGGACAGAACCCAGCACATTTTGAATTTTAAGTGGTGAGTTCTTCTAATTTTGTCATAGGTGGCTGTTAGTAGAGAGCTAGGGAGTGGTTAGTTGGTATTTTGATTTTGTTAAATCATATGAACTCTCCATTATGCCCATAAAAGATGGTTAATTAGTTGTGGAGTTTCAGTTTCATTGGTTGTGTTTTGCTTCAGCCCTGTTTAGGGAGGCTTTTAATGTTTAATAGATTATTGTGTTTTATTTTTCTGTTGGAAGCCGCCCAGAGTGGCTGGGGAAACCCAGCCAGATGGGTGGGGTATAAATAATAAATTATTATTATTATTATTATTATTTGTCTTTCCTAATTTTCTGCAAATTTACCAAATGATATTAGCCTTGGCGGGGGGGGGGCACCTCTTCTTGATGTTAGAAGGTGGTGGAATACTCTCTAGGTAGAAGGTAAGGCATTCTCTGTTTTTATCAGAAAGTAAAATAAAAAAAT
Organism: Zootoca vivipara; assembly: GCF_965207765.1. Lineage (NCBI taxonomy): Eukaryota > Metazoa > Chordata > Lepidosauria > Squamata > Lacertidae > Zootoca > Zootoca vivipara. Next base: position 14,162,730 of record NC_142586.1, read on the forward strand.
TCCTTCAGTAGCACCTTAAAGACCAACTAAGTTTTTATTTTGGTATGAGCTTTCGTGTGCATGCACACTTCTTCAGATTCTTTATCAGAAAGGTTTCAGAGCACTGCTCTCAATTTTATTAAAGGCAACAAATTTAGTATGAGTTTTGTTTAAAACATCTTAATATGTTTGCCTAGAAGGCACCAAAAAAGTGCAATAAAAGCTGCAAAGCTTTAAAGAAAACAAACTGTGTTTTGTATTCCCTTATCTCTTACCCAATAGCCTCCTTTTACAAAATATCAAAGCTGTACTTAATAGCCAGCTTGCTTAGGTTCCTAAAGTCTTCTGTAGAAATTGGTATAAATTACTGATAGTAAGTTTCCTTGCATCTTACTTCTAAATGTTATGAAAGAATTATTTTGACACTCCTAGGATTTTTTTATTTTATTGAATATGTTAAGCTCTTTTACTGAGGAATGGTTAGTGTTCATCACTTTCATAATAACCTCCTTTTATACTCAAGCTCCCAGCATTGAAGCAAAGCTACGCATAGTGTTCGTTTCCTACATGCTTAAAGACCTTTTTGCACTCTTCAATAGAATGCCAAAACACAATTCAAACATTGCCCAGCGTGTAAGAACACTGTAGATTTTCAGTACTGTAGTGAGGCAAAAAAATTGCAGACTTCCTTGCAAAGAGCTGCATATACAGTGGTACCTTGGTTTACGAACTTAATCTGTTCTGGAAGTCTGTTCTTAAACCAAAGCCGTTCTTAAACTGAGGCGCGCTTTCCCTAATGAGGCTCCTGCGGCCAGTGCTTCCGTTCGTAGACTGAGGTAAAGTTCGCTAACCAGAACACTACTTCCGGTTTTGCGGAGTTCGTATACTGAATAGTTCGTAAACAGGGCTGTTCTTATACCGAGGTACCACTGTATAGCTCTGATATTTTTTGTTACTAAGTCTGAAGGTTCCTCTGATTTCAGAAACAAAGTTGTCATTTTGTAAGTGCAAGAGTGACTTACAATTATTCAAGTCCCTTTATTCAAAAAAGTAAACGTTTGGCTTTGCAAGGTGTGGAACCTTGGAGAGAAAAGACAGTGTTCCTTTGAATACTGTCTTTTGGCTCCTAGCAGTTTGTTTTGGTGTGTAGTGAAGCGATATATTTAGACCAGTGTAACTAAATGGAGCGAAAGAACTGGGAAAACAGCAGTGCAACCATCACACCTACTGTAGCAGAAATGGGAGCAGAGCCATGAATATCTAATTGGCTGGTTGGTGATAACAACCATGCCCCATGCAGGCAATGCTTTTAAGAGCGTTTTAGTAACAGCTTAACACTTACTTTCCTTATGGGATTAAAGGAGCCTTATGTGCTCAGAATGTCACATTAAGTTCTGTAAAAGTACTGTATGTTCATAATCTGTGGATTTTTCTCTCCACAAAGCAGCATAAATGTGTCAAGTCTTTTACTGATAAGACAAAAATATGATGCCCAACTGTATTCAGTTAGGCCATAAATGTTAAGTACCTCAATATTTAGATTTATTTATATTCATTTCTTACAAAAGTACAAGCCATCTTTCTTGAAATGTGGGCTCATGATATGCACACCTCAATAATAACTATAAGCACCACCCCGTTCCCCCCTCATTAAAATGAATACATCATGAATAGTGAAGCAACCCACACTATTGATCGCTGAAGAATTGATGCTTTTGAATTATGGTGCTGGAGGAGACTCTTGAGAGTCTCATGGACTGCAAGAAGATCAAACCTATCCATTCTGAAGGAAATCAGCCCTGAGTGCTCACTGGAAGGACAGATCCTGAAGCTGAGGCTCCAATACTTTGGCTACCTCATGAGAAGAGAAGACTCCCTGGAAAAGACCCTGATGCTGGGAAAGATGGAGGGCACAAGGAGAAGGGGATGACAGAGGACGAGATGATTGGACAGTGTTCTCGAAGCTATCAACATGAGTCTGACCAAACTGCGGGAGGCAGTGGAAGACAGGAGTGCCTGGTTTGCTCTGGTCCATGGGATCATGAAGAGTCGGGCACGACTAAACAACTAAACAACAACAACAACAACAACAACAACAACAACAACAACAAAGAATTTAGCTTAAGCATCTCTTTCAGGAGAAACTAGTAAAAAATTGGGGCTGCTACTGAGAAGTCTCTATTCCATGCTCCTGGAGAAAACCCTTCCCTTTTCTTTCATTTTTGAATATTACAAAAGACCTTGGTCAAGTGAAATTGACAGAGTTCCTTTGCTTTCAATCCTCACTCTTGCTACTTCAGTCCTGCTAGCAAAGAAGAAAGAGAGAAAAGATTCCAAGGAGAGTGGAAGATAACCATATGCGATCTGATTGAAATCTGGTGCAAAGAGGACACAGAATGCGTCCCGATACAACAGAAAATATGCTCTGCTCAAGAGCAATTGTTTCTAATGGCCCTTACCAGTTCATTTTAATTAACAACTAATGTAGTTTTTACTGATTTTATTCCAGCAAGTAGCATTCAAAACTGTCTGTGGGTTTATGTCCAGCATTCATGACTTCATAACTGCAGTGCAGAACTTTCATCTATGAATGTCTGTTTGTACCTTCTTCTCCATCCTCTAAGCCAGTGATGGGCTACCTGGCCTTCAGATGTAAATAGACTACAACTCCCTCAACCCTGACTCTTGGTTATTCTAGGTAGGGCTGGTGGGAGTTGGAATCCAACACATTCAGAGCTACAGGTTTCCATAACCACAGAATTGTAGAATTGGAAGGGATCATGAGGGTCAGCTAGTCCAACCCCCTGCAATGCAGGAATCTTTCACCTAATGTGAGGCTTGAACCCCCAACCCCGAAAGTAAGAGTCTCATGTTCTACCAACTCAAGCTCAAGATGGTTTACATGAATATTTTAACATGTCCTTTCTTTTGTCTTCTCCATTCCTCTCCCCTCATGCTGTCCCAAACTCATATGTTTTGTTTAAAACATATGGTTTATAGAATGCTATTTTATATAAATGAATGCTATAGAATGCTGCTTTATATAAATGAAACAAATCTGCAGCAGAATGAGCTGCTTTCCATTCCATGTTCTGCTGCTTACACGAGTTCGTCTGTAAAACTCCCAAGTATTCTGTCTGTAAAACCTCCAAGTACTCTCTTAATTCCTATTTGCTTTCTCACCTTAATCTCCTAACTCAATCCAATTTCCAAAGTATCCACAAACACAAAGTTTAATATTTGGTACTTCGAGTGGAGTCTTGGGCACTGCAATGAATTAATTGCTGCCAAAAATATTCTAATGTAAGTATTTTCATTTGGGTGCCTAAATATTGTGGCAGTGCTGAAAGAAGCAAAGCTGTTGTGGCCTCCCTGCCAGAAACCAGCACATCTGAACTAGCCACAGTTTGGTATAGCGTGCTGTGCAAACTAGGCCACATTAGGCCAGAGTGTTCTTTTCTGAATGGACTTTGAATGGTTCATGAACGTGTAAATGGTCAAGGCCAGGCATAGGCAAACTTGGCCCTCCAGGTGTTTTGGGACTACAACTCCCATCATCCCTAGCTGAGAGGACAAGTGGTCAGGGATGATGGGAGTTGTAGTCCCAAAACATCTGGAGGGCTGAGTTTGCCTATGCCTGGTTAAGGCACACCTCCAAGCCAGTTTAATCAGCTGCTGATAGCCCACTTTTTCATAGGGGCAAGTTGCCATACATAATCTGCACCAGGCTGATTCCTTCAACCAGTCTTTCAAGAGCAGCTCCAGACAGAGCTGCTCTCTGTTTCAAGTTAGACTCGTACTCTTAATGGAACTCATTTATAAGCTTGAAAGAGATTTATTTTCAGCAGAAGAATTAATAGTTAGGCCAACCATAGGGGTTTAAGGCCTTCATTTAACAGATTCAAGTATTACTTAAGGAACTGTCAACATTGTGATTCTATGGATAGATGTTACTTACCAGTATATCTCTTTTGCTCCAGCCATCAAAACAGTATTTATACTAATTAAGCTTGTATTAGCTTGTTTAGTAGAAAACTGAATAAGTAAATAATTCAATTTGTTTATGTAGCAATAGGTATTACAATCCCCAAACACCAGAGATAATTAGTGTGACCTAATTAAAAGTATACTGTTCAATAGATTAGAAAAATGGGCATCATAGTTAGAAGAAATATTCGTGATTAATCTGATTAAAAGAATATTAGGAACTCTTTTTTTAAAAAAGTTTCATTATCAGCATGGTATAGGGGACATTTTTATATTTTCAGTTTGAGAATGGTTCTGAAATAGATGAGATATGAAATAGGGCCAGTGCTTACAAAACAGTACCCTTCCTGTTGGTGGATCACATGTAAGGTAAAAAGGTAAAGGTAAAGGACACCTGGATGGTTAACTCCAGTCAAACTTGACTATGGGGTGCAGTGCTTCAGGCAGACAGCTTTCAGGGTCACGTAGCCAGCAAGACTAAACCGCTTTTGGTGCAACGGAACACCATGACGGAAACCAGAGCGCACGAAAACGCCGTTTACCTTCCCGCCGCTTTTACCTATTTAACTACTTGCACTGGTGTGCTTTTGAACTGCTAGGTTGGCAGGAGCTGGGACAGAAGAACGGGAGCTCACACACCATCACAAGGATTCGAAGCTGACCTTCCAGTCAGCAAGCTCAAGAGGCTCAGTGGTTAAGACCACAGTGCTGCCCGCTCCCTACATGTTGAAAGTGTTACATCTCTGTGGATTTTGCAGAAAAAAATATTCATGAGCCAGAGCTTGTTAATCATCTGTTCATAGTTCTTTCTGACAAAGTCCATGTTGAGCTGTCGTTCTGCTATAATTTATCCAGCTTCTGTTAATCTGTGGAAGAAAGCAGCATGTGCTATATCAAAACAGGTCCTTGGTGTCTGGTTGTTATATAGGAGTAAAGGTAAAGGGACCCCTGACCATTAGGTCCAGTCGTGACTGACTCTGGGGTTGCGGCGCTCATCTCACGTTTTTGGCCGAGGAAGCCGGTGTACAGCTTCCAAGTCATGTGGCCAGAATGACAAAGCCGCTTATGGAGAACCAGAGCGGCACACAGAAACACTGTTTGCCTTCCCACTGTAAGTAAAGGGGTAAAGGGGCCCCTGACCATCAGGTCCAGTCGTGTCCGTCTCTGGGGTTGCGGCGCTCATCTCACTCTATAGGCCGAGGGAGCCAGCGTTTGTCCGCAGACAGCTTCCGGGTCATGTGGCCAGCATGACAAAGCTGCTTCTGGCGAACCAGAGCAGCACATGGAAACGCCGTTTACCTTCCCGCCGGAGCGGTCCCTATTTATCTACTTGCACTTTGACGTGCTTTCAAACTGCTAGGTTGGCAGGAGCTGGGACCGAGCAACGAGAGCTCACCCCGTTTGAACCGCCGACCTTCTGATCAGCAAGCCCTAGGCGCTGTTGTTTAACCCCCAGTGCCACCCGCGTCCCCTTATATAGGAATAATTAGGAGTAATTCCCAAACTATTTGCTATGAGAGATTTCAGGTGTACAGGAAGCTGGTTTATCACAGGTCATGCTGTTAATTTTTCTAGCTCAGTATTGTCTACTCTGATGGGCCAGCAGCTTTTTGAGTATCTCAGAGTATCCTCAAATATGGACTGTGGGTGGGTCTCCCTACGTTTAAGTACAGATACACAAACACACAGCCCAGCAGCCCCTAGATCCTTGGCCAGTGGCAGTGGTCAGAATGTGCTTTTCTTCAGCTGTACAGTCCCTGGGCAATTTTTAGTTGAAGCTGAGTGTTTATATTAATTACTATGATCCATCTGCCAGAGTTATTTTCATTCTTATTGCCTATCCACATTCAAAAATTATTATGCTGAGCCCACTTTTCAATGAAGTGGCAGTCACATTTGATTGTAATAGAGGTTTGGTGTTTCACTGACCTTTGTTTCACTTGGATGGAACTCACTCAAAGGGCAAAAAATTAGTGAGCGTAGCATTGGATGAATAAATAGATGATGTACTTTCTAACGATCCATGAATCAAAGACATACTGAGTTATGGTTTCTTATTTCACGTTCTGTATGATACTGTGAATGACTCCTGTGTATATCTTACTCAACAGAGCACTCAAATATAGTTAATTTTCTTTATAGCATGGAACTGCATTAAAATGCTTCAGTGCTAAATATCATACTTTGCCATTCTGCTCAACTGTTAATGTCTTCATGGGTGGTGTCCTTAAGCAGATAAACCTGATTCAGTTCCTTTATTGGTACCAACATTTCTGGGCCTGCAGAGGAAAGATTAGCAAGCATGTAACAGGCTGTCCTTCAAAGGTGCTTTATATATGGCCTGTATTGAAAAATAGAGGACGGAATCAATTTCCTAGAGGATATAGAACATAAAATAATCCTTGACTAACACATAGCTGCCAAGTTATCCCTTTTTTAAAGGGATTTTCCCTTATGCTGAATAGGCTTCCTCGCGAGAAAAGGGAAAACTTGGCAGCTATGGACTAACATCATTCTACGCATGCACATATTCATTCAAAGTGCACGAATGAATTTCCTTGCATCCATCTGAATGGGAAGCCAAGGAGTCCAGTTCAGTAGACTGGGAGAAATTTGTGAAATCATTTAGATTAAGTGTGTGGGCAGATGTTGTTCTTGCAGGCCACAGTAGACACGTACAGCAGATATAACAACAGAGAAAAAGATAGGAAAGATAGTGTTTGTTTCTAGCTGTTGCCGGAGCTTCAGGCCTCTAATTAAGAAGAAATACTTCATCATACCCACTTGAATGAGGCTCTAATCTAGAAAGTGATTAAGATAGACAAAACACCATTCAGTAAACACGAAAGCATTTCATGCTCAGCGTATCACATAAAGCTCTTTCTTTGGAGGGGCTTGGCTTTTTCCCTTTCAGTGTCATTCATAAACTCATGGAAAATTGATGGTGTGTTATGATAAATTAACCATAATGCTTTTAGAGACCAGGTGTCAGAGAAAAGGCTGCAGGAATATGCCTCTGGGGCAAAGATGCTAACATGATATTCACACCTGTAGTTCATTAATTTCCACTAGGGTTGAATTTCATGAAACCCTGTTGCTATAATTCATCTAGTTGTTTCAGCTATAACAATGGTCCTATATTACTGCGTGCTGTGTGTAAGATTTTACGTGACCAAACCTTCCTTTGAAGTTGTGTCACTGAACAGAATTAGGTTTGTTTAAAAAAGTAAATTATATACTTCTTTGAAAGTATTCCCTATTTGTATTCACAGGGCTTATCCCAGTTTTACTGAACTGATGATTTCTTCTTCTGTGTTTTACATGCATGCATTCTGTGTTTATATTGTAATCGCCGTTGGCTGGAAACAACAATAAAGCTTGAAGATTGAACTTACTTGAAAACAGATTCACTGACTTATTTTTAATCATACTCCTAGACACTTAATAGTATCACTGTGAGCAAAGTGTATTTGTAATTTTAAAGCAGACCTGCTAATATATGCACCCTAGGGTAGATCTTGAATGGTTGCTCAGTTGTTTGTTAAAGCTTGGGTACATCTGAGGCCTCGAGAGGAGATTCTTTTGTCATGCAGGGCTTTTTTAAAAAAATTAGCATTATGCTTTAGCATAATGAGACTTTGAGCAAAGGTTCAAGGGGGGACTTTAATCAGCAGTATTGGTAATATTTTAGTAAGATTAGGAGACATAAGAAGCTGCCTTATGTTGAATCTGACCATTGATTCATCTAGCTCAGTGACTGGCAGTGGCTCTCCACAGGCTTCAAGGCAGGAGATTGCCCCATCCCTACCTGGAGATGATATTATACCTGGAACTTCTTGCTCTTCCACTGAGCTGTGGCCCTTTTCCTTATGATGATTGCTTTTTCTACTCTGGTTTCACTGAAAATCGCAGAGACAAAAAATGCAGTCTCTCTCTCTCTCTCTCTCTCTCTCTCTCTCTCTCTCTCTCTCTCTCTCTCTCTCTCTCTCTGTGTGTGTGTGTGTGTGTCTTACTGACTTGCCTACTATTTTTTGTGATAATCTTTTAGTTCCCATGGACTTAAAACAACTATTTTGCAACCTTTTGTGCATCTGTGTGTGAAAGTTTATTTTGCCTTCCTGTACTATCAAAGCAAATTAGCTTAACTTACTGATGTTTTCTGCTTCAGTAAGTGGGTGTGGGAAGAGTGGAAGAATCCATGCCTGTTTAGGTTTAACTCTGAAGCTGATGAGATTTAAGAATGGAACAACTGGATTTTCTAACACAATAAATAAATAATAAACACATGCTACTCTGCACTTAGCACTATGGAACCTCATGTGTCATTTTCTTACCTCTCTCCCAACACCACACAAAGTCTTTCCTGACTCCTGTCATGCCTTATTGAAACTACTTTTTTAAGCACCTGCTTTCATGATGGTTGCCTTTCCAATTAAGTTTCTTTGTTTGTTACAGTTCTCCTGGGTCCCTCCTTTAATGGGAATAAATACCAAGATGCTATTGTTTGTTAGTCAAGCTGACACTGTGAAAACTCAGTTAAATAAAATTAGTTGGTGGTAAACACTTGCACTTGCTTGTGAATTTAGAGAGTTTAGTTAAAATACAGTGTTATGAGTTCGGGGGTGCCAGGCTCCTCTAAGTTCCTGGATCCAGTAGGTTCTGGAATTTAATCAAGCCCCCTGAACCCCTGGATCCAGCAAGGGTTAAAATATAAGCCATGCAGTTTTCTGAAGAAAAGAATGGAAAAAGTAAAGACCCATTTGGAAAGCCAAGGACAGGGGGCTCCTTGCCAGACAGCAAAAGCTGTGGGTTCCCTCCTCCAGCTCTTAGATAGTGAGAAGACAAAGACAAAGTTTTAGAGTTGGCTGGGAAGGGAAAGGTTGCACGATGGTGAAGGCAGCAAGCTGGGTCTGAGGACGATGGTTGATTTCAGTTTGGATCCAAGGCTGCAGCTATGGGAGAAACAAGAATGTCTTGGTGTGATAGTACTGTGAACCTCTGCATCGTAAGCTCAGGTTGTATATATGTGTAAATAATCCATATATCATAAAGACACTACAGTTTCCATTGTGTCTCATTTCCAAAAGGAAGCACAAATCCTGGGTGAAGTGCCTGGAACCCCCTGGAATCTTGTACCACTTGGAGACTGGGGATAGCCTGCAACAATATTTTGAAATAAAATTTAGAAGAATTTAACAGCATTTCCCCCCTAATTTTTTGAAGTAATATCAAAGCTCCTATACTTGGTTCAGAAACTGTTTCTTGTGGGTTTTGAAACTGTTTCTTGCTTTTGAAACTGTTTATTGTGGGTCTTTGGACTGTAATAAAGAATGTACATTGCAAATTGCAAATGTCAATAGCAATCCTAAACCTATGACTCTTGAAATGGTATAACTCAAGCCTCCTATCACCCCCCCCCATGGTATGCATAGCTGATAAGACACTGCATGCAGGCTAGTGAGCAGGTCGGCATAGAAGTTGTCATGTAAGGGCAGTTTTGAGTTATATGAAGGATTGTTTTACTTTGGGACCAAATGAGGTTATTGGCTAAAGCAGGGGTCGGCAAACTACGGCCTCTGGGCCAGATCACACCCACCAGGGTTCTAAATCCAGCCTGCCCAGCCATTTAAGAACCTGCCATGAAGCTGAGACTCCCGGCGATGGCGACAGGAGGAAAAGGCCAAGTGGCGGCGGCTCTGCCAATCAAACACCGCACCTGGTTTGTCACCCTACAATTCGATGACACACACACACACACACACACACACGGTTGTTCTTGGGCTGACCTCTTAGACAATATGGCACATCACCTTTCCTTGTAAAATGTGTTTCCATGATTAGCTGTTTTGTTTAATCATTTCTCATCCAACATACAAAAACCTATGGTCACATAACATTCTGCCCTGGACTTCTTTGGAAGGGAGAGCAGGATATAAATGGAAGAGTAAATAAACAAATAAATATTGCATAAGAAAACAGACATCAAATAAAACCACATTAAAAAAATAAATGAAGCAACTCAAGGATAAATAAATGAAACCATATAATTAAAACATCAAAACTAACTTCAACATATTTGGCACATACTAAGGTTGCAAAAACAAACTATTAAGTATTATTAGTTGTGTCTGCAAGTTCAAAACTTTTGGTCCTTTTGTAAGACAAATTCCAAATAGCTGGTTTGCCAGCCTACAACGATTTGGGTAAAGAATATCATGATTCAAAGGATGAAAAGGCATGAGTATCCAGCAGAAAAGGATATTAGGCTTGTCAGATCCCGTTGTTCATATTGATTCACAAGTCTCCTACCATTAAAAAAAAAGAACATGAGTAGTGGCAGGGGAACTCTATCAGCCCCGAGAGCTCAGTTGGTTAGAACATGGTGCTGATAATGCCAAGGTTGCAGGTTTGATCCCCATATGGGACAGCTGCATATTTTTTTGCATTGCAGGGGGTTGAACTAGATGATCCTCAGGGTCCCTTCCAACTCTAAAATTCTATGATGTGATTCTATAATCTGAAATAGAGGTCTGATTCATTCCTAGTTTATACTAGGATTGTCTACTCATTAAAATTCAGTGTGTGATCATATGCAATGTACACATGTTCAGATGTAAGAATATAGTCCTATGCAAGCATTATTACAACTGGTGTTAAGTAACTTGTGTAGGTGCTTTTGGATGTGAGTTCAATGGATGACAGGAGGAGTTCTCTCTGCATGCTGATGCACCTGGGTAGAGCTTTTTTGTATGAGGTGAGACCTTGTCCAATCATGGTTGCTCCTTGCATGGAGTTTCTCCACAACGAGGAGGGTTCATGTGAACCCTGGTTTTATTTACCGTAACTCTGTTAAGGGTAGCTCCCTGCAGGATGCCTTGAGCGCAATCCTTTTTTGGCCTTGAGGTACTGTCATAGGAGATTTTGAGAAGAAGTTTTTTGTGAGGCAATTCTGAGGGATGATGAAAGATTTGGGAGACAGGAAATAGACTAAGTAGAGTGACTAAAAGCACCATCCAGAGAAGGTACTTTGTGCAGGGGAGGGGGAAAGGATACTGGGATATCCCAGAAACATTTATAAGAAAATATGTACACTCCATTCCAAACTATGACTTAGCTAGAATGCACAAGTTCCCAGAGAGGAGACTGTGGTCACTTCTAGTCCTCCTGCTGTGTGGCTGTGAACTAAGCCATGCCTTGGCTTAACGTGTTGTCTGAACCAGGGCTTCCTTCTTCCAGATAAGCCGGTTTGTTATTAGTTTACAGCTCACAGAGAAGACAAATACGAGCCCAGGTTTGTAAGACATGCTATGCCAAACTATGACTTAGCTCAGGCTTCCTCAAGCTCGGCCCTCCAGATGTTTTGAGACTACAATTCGCATCATCCCTAACCACTGGTCCTGCTAGCTAGGGATCATGGTAGTTGTAGGCCAAAAACATCTGGAGGGCCGAGGTTGAGGAAGTCTGACTTAGCTCATAGCAGCAAATCAGCAGCAGAGCCAAAGCAGCCCCAGTCTCCTTTCCGGGAATCTTCAAGCTTGTGCATTTACACTAAGCCAATTTTTGTCTTAGTATTACATGTGACCTGAGGCAATATGTGAACAGCCTTCAATTCACTGCCAACCTGAGGACAATAGCTACTTCTGACACTTGCCAAATGAAGACATTACATATGAGCAATAGGGCTCAGACACGCACCCACTCCCAGTCATATGATGAGACATCTCATTGAGATTTTGCATGCACAGGCCTGCACTGTGTTGTGCATGTGATTTCCAAGCTGCTGAGTGTATGAAGCGTTTGTCAGTGTTGAAGACTGTGGTTACCCCACCTAGATTTACATCTCTATCTGGCACAGCAGTAATGAAGGACTGAGCCATTTTATTTTGTATTTCCAATGAGTATACTTTATGAATTATCCCAGCCATAAGCAAATTCTTCTACGGTATCACTGGCATGTAGATAAACTTTTCACTCCCTTCTTTCCCACTGATACTGAAACATGTACTTCCCATTACCTCTGCCACCACAATTTGCTTTGGACTTTGCTGGAGTAACAGCAGAAAGGAAGTTGTTGATAGGAATTGAAGAAGAGAGCATGTTCCTCCTCCTTTCTGTGTTTGCTTTTATTTCTCATGGGATATCTCCCTGAGTTAGGTCCACAGCCCATCTTCTTGGACTCCTTGCATTAAGTTAACATGGCTCACATAAATGGGTTGTGGCAAGTTTATTGGAGGCCTCAAATAGCAGTTGCAAGGCATTACATGGAAAGCAAAGAACGCCTTGTGTGGCAACCACAACTGAGGTTTCCATCCCCTAGCAATTGAATTTCATGTGTCTGATGGTGCTTTTATTATTTCCTTTCCAAATAGGAAATGTGCTCCCTCCTCATGGCAAGCTGCTTTTAAGATCCTGCCCAAGTCTCAAAAGTGACTTTTAGAATATGACATTATGGCCTGTGTCTATGAATGTGCTTCTATTTGTTGGTGTGGAGGAAGACAACTCCAGTCCTACTGATAAATTATTCCACCTGTGTACTTCCCTAGAATGCAGCCACAGGCACACACTATTTCCATTCCCTGCTATGAGACTCAGTTTAAGTAGCTTGTGTTTATTTTTTTAAAAAAGATATACCCTTCCATGTTAGTGCTGTTAATATTTATTATTTCATTTTAATTTACATCTCTTTCCTTCCAAATAAAGGGTTACTAAATCTAAGATTCGGGAATACACCAGACAACTCTCCTTCTGTTACTGAACCTTAGTTTTATGTTGAATTGGCTGTTAATCTTTTAAATTGTCATTTGGGGTTAATTACACTCAACTCACTGTACAAATGCTCTTAATCATGGTTATCTGCTGTAATGTGCATGTGCTGTTTCTATAGACATTTTTGAAGCAGTTTATAAACTATGCCTGCGAAGAATTTATTCATCAATTTTTTTCTCAGAACTTCATTTAAACTTTCTAGTTTCAATATATATTTTATGTGTTTACATGGAATCAGATTCACCACCTACTTAAATAAAACCTGATGTGACTAATGGCATTAGGTTATCTGACTCCTGCAGAATACCTGCCTTAACTCTGGGAGTCTTCTTTTTGGGGGTTTGCTGATTGAAGAGCCACCTTGTCTGAGCACCATATCCATGTGCATTTTTAAAGGGTGTAAGTAAATGCATACATACATCCCAAATTAACAATTTTTCCTTCCCTCTAGGAGGCATTTTCAACCACCTTTATGCTGTTTAATTCTCCGAGCAAACTTTAGCCTTGTGTTAGAGCACATGCTCTTCAGAAGGTCCCAGGTTCAGCTCCTGACATCTAAAGTTAAAAGGATCGGGTGATGAGAAAGACCCTCTGCTTGAGACTGCAGAGAGCTGCTCCCAGACAGAGTAGAGCTGGGGCATGGGCATGGTCAGTAGTCGTGAGGCAAGTGAGGAACCAGGCATCAGAAATTAAGGTCAAATCCAGAGGCAGAAGAATATAGCAAGCCAGAAGTCAAGGCCAAAGACCAAAGTAGGAGACAAGACCAAAGAGCAAACTAAAAATTAGGACCGAAAGACACTTGAGCTTAAGAAGACCTTCATCCTCAAGCAAGACTAGCAGAATTGGGAAATCCTCTGATAGTCTTTTCCAATAGCCAAACTGGGTGAGTGGAGTCAATCCAGGGCCTGCTGATAGATACTTGACTGCTTCAGCAGACACCAACATTTCAGTAGCTTACCTGATTGGGTAGGTTCACAGACCTGAAGGCACCCAATTTGAAATCCTGGCAGCATTTATATGCAACAAGTGTTCATTTGTGTGTGTTGGGGGGTGGGGGTGGCCATCTGCCACATTAGGGTGTGTCATTTCCCATTCTGTATTTATTGAGCCAGATTCAAGTTAGCAGTGTTGTTAGGAGAAGCCCACTCAAGGACTTCTGCTAGGGCAACAGTGCTTTCTCCCTTTTCCTCCCCACCCCCAAAGGGCAAGCTGAAATGCTTGCACTAACAGAACAGTTCTACATATATTAATTGCTCCCCCTTAATAATAATATTGACCATGCAATACTTGGGGGGGGGGTGTATCTGCACCTGAAACATGTAAAGAAAGATGTAGGCAATTTGAGTGAAATATTCTGAATATGTGAAGACTTAGTTCCAAGCAGCCATAAGGATGAGCTGGACAGAGTAAAAGATAATAGCTGGATAAATAATTTCAATGATAGAGCATTTATAAAGTCCATTAGGTTCAGTGGGGCAGACTCAGTGTCATATTTATGGTATCTTTACTCCACCACAAGCACAGTGCTTTTCACAGCTGTGAGAAGCTTGTGAATAGAAATGCTAATTCAGGGGCACTAATCAGAAGTCTTGCATGGGAAGAAACAGTTTAGGGATGATAGATCAAAATCATTGATTTTAATGTGTCAGTAATGTTACAGGCGGGCATGTATCATTGCTTCTTCAATTAATTCCAGTAGGATGCATTCAGATTCTGACGTAAAACACACCCCATGGTTTGTTATAGCTGTTGTTGAAATGTCAAATGACAAAAATTATCCCCATTCAATTAATTTTTGAAAATGATTGCACTGCTAGCCCTCTCCTCCATGTACAACTATTATCTTGGGCCATCAATAGCCCCTAGCTGCAATAGCTATGCTCTGCCACCACTGTTCAAAGCAGTAATACTTCTGAATACCAGTTGCTGGAAACCAAGGGTTGGTTGCTGGTTTCCCACAGGCATCTGGTTGGCCACTGTGAGAATAGGATGCTGGACTAGATGGGTCATTGCCCTGATCCAGGAGGCTGTTCTTATGTTCTTATGTTGTGAAGATACATGGTGCATTTCTACCACTAAGGCTCTCCTCGTCTTGCTCTTGGTAAAGGTCATCCATCAGGGTGACCAATAAACTGTGTCATTCAAGGATACCAACAGCTGACCTGCCACAGCTCTATCTACCACCCTCCCTAAGTAGAGGGTATTTGCAACTGGTTGGTAGTTATTCCAAATAATGTATGGCTTCTTTAAGGGTTGCCATACCACTACCTCTTTCAATCCCCTCATGCTATAAAGCATTAACCACCCTTGTCGGTACCCATCCAATAACACCCTGCCCCACCACAAGATGATGTTGACAGTGGTCAACAGGACACATGGTCAGGCATATAACCACAAGCAGCATGTCCATATCATTAGGCTGCATAAACACAAAACAGACTGTGGCATTGAGTCCTTTGATTGGAACTGCAATTACTGTGCAGTCAAGGCCACTTTGAATTCAAGTGAATTAATCCTTAAACTTGTGCAGCCAGTTGGTCCCAGCAGGTCCATCAGTGCCCCAGAAATTTCTTCACCCCACTGGGACCACCCAATAGAGCCAACAACTAGAGGATGCAATGCAGGTCTGTTTTGTCATCTGCACTGCTGCATGGTAGGCATGATTATGTGGTACTAATCATGCTCTTATCATCTTCAGAGGAAGATTCGTGCCACTTGTTCTCTTAATCCAGCTTGCTTTACAGCCCATGGCTCTCCAGAATAGCAAGGTGTTAGGCTTTACAGTGCCAGAGAGGTGCTCAGGAGGAATTGTGTCAACTGTCCATCTCATCTCATGGGCCATGACTTCAACAGAACGGTCAGCTTTCTCCACTAGAAGATCTCCCAAAGCATTCCAGAACATGCCAGGTCCCATCAGTCTCTGAGGATGGGACATCTGAATCCACCCACCATCCTTGTGGGATGTGGGGGATTGCTGCCACCAATCCAATCTTTTCCAGATAATCATCTAACTATGACAAGGGAGTACATTGCAAACTCCTTATCACTTGAGGGAAAAGACTACATCAGCGTAGCCCAGTGGGTTGGATAGATGACCATTTGAGATAACCTCATGGTTGTCATGGAGACCTTTAAGTCCTGCTCCAGCCCAATGGTAGCCTCTGTGTGGATATTGAAGTTATCTGGGACTGTAATTCTGAGGCCCTCCGGCTCCAAACTTGAGACCATCTCAGTCAGGGAGACCACTGGGTAGTAGGGTAGCCAACCAACATCCACAATCTGTCTCTCTGGCCCAATATAATGGGTGGGATTCACCTGACAATCCCTGTCAGCAGAAACTCTGTGCAAGGACATTAGCTTGCACAATGTGGCTTCTCATCCACCAAGGGAGGAGATTCTTTCATCTAGCGAGCCCAAATTCTTCCTCTGACAAAACATTTGTTAAAGTGTGATGTTGAATTCCATCTAGTGATTTTTTTAAGGACAGTGCATGCTTTCATAATTTCAGAAGAATGGATTAATGATGGATTAATCTGTAAATATCTCATCTATAATAGAAACTATTTTCCTCTGTTATCTAGATACATATGATTTGTCTTTTGAAACAGAAGGCACGTGGTCTTTGAAATAAGCTACACTGCATTAGTTTTACAATATTAATCAAGACTCTTCTTGTTATAGCCTTGGATTTAGTAATGAAATAAAATGAAATAAAATAAAATCACTACCTTTTCTATTAATGTTTGAATGGAGAACTACCTAGCCATAGTAATACCAACCCTACAAAACCAGTCATACCTTCAGTGAAAAATAATATCCTGATTATGATACAACAAAAACTAATGTACACATGGCCTATTATCATATATTTGTTTTTTGCAAAAGAAAAACAAAACAAAAAGTTGTATGATAGGCTAGGAGTTTTGGATTTTATTTTTTATTGTCTGTCTGCCAAAAACTTGGCATTCAGACAGGTTATAGAAGAACCATATTTCCCAGAGTCCTTATGCTACGTCTGAGTGGGCCACTAAAAGTGTGAATTTATTTGACATTATAGTTTTGCTGCAACAACCTAGGTGTTGGATAGTTGAGCAGATCAGTTAAAGCACTGGCTGGTACCATCCTAACCCCATTTTCTTCATGCAGCAGCTTTCTTTGAACTGAATAACATAGGTGTTACCATGTTCCACCCACCATTTGCAAAAAATGAAGCAAGACAATTGAGTGTTTGGTTAAGCTTAAGGAATGGTTCTAATAGATTTACAATGCTCCTATTTAGAACTGAAAAGGGGGCTTTAATGCAGTGGCTGTGGTAGCCATCCAGATGTTGGTGGGCTGCCATTTCTATCAGTTCCAGACAACATGGCCAATGGCCCGGCATGGATGTGAGTTGTGGAACACAGGTCCCCCATTTCCACTTTAATGCATCTCTGTCCCATTAAACACTTGGAAAAAGACAGGGTATCATTTGATGTCTGGAGAAGGAGAAGGAGAGAGGAATATGAAGCTACTGTATTTGAATATTATATATGCTAGTTGTTGGCAGAGACAGTAGAAACTGAAAGAGAAAAGGACAGGTGTGTTCAAAGTATCAGAATGCGGGAGAGGGGAGTTACATGATTGGTTTGGGAATGCTGCTATCTCCTTTTAGTGTCCACAGTGTCAATTCCCCCCCCTCCTTGATCTTAATTGAGAGCGATCTAGATCTTATAGCATGTTTTGAATATGAGAGCTGTTTTCATTTTTACTGTTGGCTATGCATTGGATCCCTGACCAATGCCAACCATGGATTTAGAAGCCTAGATTAGAAAGCATGGAGAGAATAGTTTATGGTGGGGTAGTCAACCTTTTTATACCTACCACCCACTAATGCATCTTTCTTGATGGTAAAATTTCCTTACCACCCACCAGTGCTCGATGGAAGGATTCAACTTGTCCCGCAGAACCCCCTACCACTACAGTAAGGAGATCATAATTTGCTTCTATCTTCCTCTTCCAGGCAGACTTTACCAGTATTGCACAATTGGAATAACTCAATTTTTTCCTTTTCCGTAATGACTTATCAAGTCAGCATAAGCCACAGAGCACACAGTGTGAGCGGCTTTTAGAAGCCATGTCAGAAATATTTCCTACTGGCTCTTCTCCCTCAACCTTTCTGCTGTAACCTTTCTGGGATCTTTCATTTTGCATTGCCACCAATATTTACTATATTGGTCAACAACATTGCACAGCAGATAGCATACTTCAGAGGAACCCCTTCAACAATTTTATGTGGGAAGTTAATTAGCAAAAATGTTACATGGGAAAAGAATATTGCCCTTTCTCCTGTGTTAAATGATATAGTGCTTATGATTTTATTTTTATTTTAAGCACACTGGGCTCTTTTTTTTAATATAGCATCTGCAAGGTCAAAAGACATTTATAGCATTCCTTACCCTGTATGATTGCTTAATTTTGCTGTGGTGTTTGATTATGTTAACATTTCTATCACCGTCTGAGGGAGGCAAGGCTAGATACGTGTAATATTTTTGTTAACAAAGCATCTCCTGGCACCATTAAAGCTGTTTGCTGTGCCCTGGATTAATTTGCAATTCTTAAGGATCCCCCCCCCCTGTGAGAAATACATTTATCTGCATTGTACATCATTAAATTGTCCAGTGTCGGTTGTATAATTTTCACTATTAAGTTTTGAAGAGCTGCTAAGAGTTTTAGCACTCAGCTACTGTATAAGTAATTCATGAGCCTGCATTTAGCTTTGTAATATTCTTTTATTGTGTGCTTTGAAAGGACATTGCCCATGGCTTTTTTGTCAGTCCTCCCTGAGAAATCTAAATGCTATACTCATTGGTTTTAATATACTTCAAGCAGGATCCCCCTAGCAAATGATTATGTCCTTGCATCTTCTCCTAAGCAATTATTTTCAGAGCGATAAAATAGATAGTTTGCTCCCCTGTTTGTGGAGCAAACAATTGATCATGCCAGTATTGCATATTTTCCCTCAAGGATAATGCTTCTACCAATTTCCTATGAAGAGAACGTATAGTTTGTGGGTGAAGGTGTTGGGCCTCTGCAGAGGTTTTGGTTGTCCCTTTAAGATCTGAAAGGATACTTCCTATACCCACATAGCTGTGAGGAGAAGATTTTAATTCCTCCCCCCTCGTAATTATCATTTTCAAATTACTCCATTTTGAGTTACATAAACAGACAAATATCCCCTAATTTGTAACACAAAGCTTTGCCCTAAATCTTATAAATTATAGTCTTACATAAATATTTAGACATTTGTGGATATTGGACGATGAACACTACTGCTTGTTTATTTGTTTTGTAATACTGGTGTTTCTCAGGCAATTGAACAAATACTTTGCAAATATGTTTCACATTTTTTTTCAAACCATTAATTCACAACTACCTCACAATTTGTAGGGCTGGCCCAAAATATTTTGCTACTCGGCGCAGAACAGCAATGGGGTCACCTCGTCCAAAATTAAGTTGCATAGAACTGAAAGCTAGCCAAGTTATTTCGGCATGTAAGGTATAAAACCCCACAAATGTCTCTTCCTGGGAGTAAAAAATATGACAGTAAGGCATTAAATAAGTAACAATTTGCTACCCTTTCATGACCCCAAAAGATCAGTTGCCTGAGGCGGCTGTCACACGCTGCCTAGCGGTAGGGGTGGTGCTACGATGGTGGTGCTACGATTATGCAATGGCTATTTGTGGAGGGAGGTTTTTTCCCTGTCTGCCTGCTCAGGTCTCTTTGACATCCATGCTTGGGATGTCAGGCTCAGTTTATACAGTTCTTTACCCTCAGAATCGGGGATTAAAGATTGTAAGGATTGGCCTTAATGAACAGGTGGCCCTCATTCTAAAATGCACCCCACAAGTGAAAATTACACAGGTCCAGAGTCAGGGCAGGCAGGTACAACCCCAGGCTCCTATCATGTATACATGCTACAATGTTTGAGCTTGGTGTGAATTATCCTACTAAAAAAATGTAGCACAGTTTACACTTTGGGTAGCCTGCTTTTAGTAGCCAGGGGGACCCAGGTGGCGCTGTGGGTCAAACCACTGAGCCTAGGGCTTGCTGATCAGAAGGTCGGCGGTTCGAATCCCTGTGATGGGGTGAGCTCCCGTTGCTTGGTCCCAGCTCCTGCCAACCTAGCAGTTCGAAAGCACGTCAAAATGCAAGTAGATAAATAGGTACCGCTACAGCGGGAAGGTAAACGGCGTTTTCGTGTGCTGCTCTGGTTCACCAGAAGCGGCTTTGTCATGCTGGCCACATGACCTGGAAGCTATACGCCGGCTCCCTCGGCCAATAATGCGAGATGAGCGCGCAACCCCAGAGTCGGTCACGACTGGGCCTAATGGTCAGGGGTCCCTTTACCTTTTACGGTATATATCTCTATATAAAATTCCAATGCATGTTTCAGAATAGAAAGTTAGCATAATGAACATAATGTCAATTTCCTTGGAAATTCCTTATTCTTGCCAATACTCTTTCAACTTATAAAGCCTGTCGGTTTATCCATTAGTGCTATACTGTATATCCCATTATTTATGTAACCATTATGTAAATGTACGTGGGAAGTCACTCTTTCGCTTCTTGGCAATCAGGATTTTAGCAGCACAGGCACATATTTTGTACATTTATTACCAGGGTGAAAAATACCGAATGTTTCAAATGGAGAGGTTTGAAAATGCAATTCCATAATTGTCCTTGCCTGCGATGATTAAAATACACTTCAGAATAGCATTTTGTAAATTTAATGAGTCAGGTTCAGAATGGATTTGAGTATCAAAAGGAATCATTTATGTGTGCTTTTTCCCCCTTAAAAAAATCTAGGCGGAATTCCTGAAAGCTCACAAAGTCATAATACACTTCAAAGCATACAACTGAGTTTCTAGAACATAATAAAGATAGACCCTCAGTTTCTGCTGGCTTTTGTCACCTTGGTGGACTAAATGCTTGATATTGCTAGATCAACAACTGCCAAAATGATCCTCTGCACTCCCTTCCTCAGTTTTGTTGAATGTTACAAAATTCATTTCCGAGAGAGTTGAAATGGGCATTGAATAATTACCGGGTCAGCAAAACAGAAGACATATTCCATCTCATGCTTTCCAAGCACCTATGTTTGCAACATGTATATAGTTATTAATTAGCAACACTGTTGTTAATTAGCAATTCTGAAAATTTATATTCCACTCAGCTTCATCTATTTCTCTACTGCAATACCAGCATCATCATTTCAGAGCTTCCAACACAGCAGAATTATGGAAATGTTATGAGTGTATATATGTTGCCCACCATGACTCATCTCTATGGTGTCAGTCAATGAGCTTCTTTGAATTTGAAAAGAAATGAGGGATATAAACTTTAGTGCTGATGCCCCATGGCACAGACTTAGACTCTGCTCTTTGGTTCTCTTTATGTCTATAAACAGCAGCAACTAACTACTGTATCTGTTTCTAGAACTGCAATGTTTTGACAGGTGAACTCTAAAATTAGTGATAAATGGATTATCTCACACTTGGTTCTGATTCAGAATGGATGATATTAAACCAAATGAGTCTGGAAGACATCCTCCCAATGCCTGAGTTGAATTTGGATTTTGAAACCCATTCTGATTTAGAGAGCCCTGTTGTGCTCTCTAACATCATCTGGGGTAAGTTGGGCTTACAAGCCTGCCTATACCTAGTGCCTCGCCTGATATCATCAATCTTACTAGATGTGTGAGGTGAGTTCCCATCCCTCCATATAAAGCTTCTCAGGCTTAGAATCAGCACTGGCACACATCAACTTAAGATTTAGGCAGACCATGTAGCCAGGAGCAGGAATGCAGAGCACAGAAGAGAGGGAAATAAACACCTCAACTTTCTTCAAGAAGCAATCTAGCACAATTAAACCACAAGGTCAGAGACAGAGTGCAACAAATCTGCCACAAGGCTGCAACCACCAAAGGAGGTTAACAAAGGAGTGAACAAAGTTGGCTCACTGCATAACTGCTTTGATGCTTTGGGTAAAGAGGTCTACAGATATTCAAATGGAAGTGAGACTCAGGCCTTTTCCAGGCAGCCCAGGGTAAGGCTTCACTCATAGAACAGGCAGACTTTCCTGGAATCCACTGACCAGGGAGTCCTTATTGAAAGCCTAAAGGTCCCCTCAGCACATTCAATACAGTGGTACCTCAGGTTACAGACGCTTCAGGTTACAGACTCCACTAACCCAGAAAGAGTACCTCAGGTTAAGAACTTTACCTCAGGATGAGAACAGAAATCACCCGATGGTGGTCTGGCGGCAGCGGGAGGCCCCATTAGCTAAAGTGGTACCTCAGGTTAAGAACTTTACCTCAGGATGAGAACAGAAACCACGCGATGGTGGTCTGGCGGCAGCGGGAGGCCCCATTAGCTAAAGTGGTACCTCAGGTTAAGAACAGTTTCAGGTTAAGAACAGCCCTCCAGAATGAATTAGGTACCCAAGGTACCACTGTATACCTAAAGCAAATTGTACTGGATAGTTCTTGTGTAGAGGCATCCTTCTGCTAGTTGATCATTTTTTGCATTTTTTCTAGCAAAACCAGTAAACAGAGATGGAAGCCACTTCCCATGTTATCATGCAGTAATGAAGTCATCCAGACAATATACTGGTGTTAGCAAAAGCAAAAGCCAGCAATACAGAATATCATGATTTCAAACAAAAGAAAATCAGCAATAACATCACCAGAAATAGAACAATTACACAAAAGGAATTTGCAATGTGTCATTCAATAGAAGGGATTTACGTTTCTTAATAGCTAAAGTGCAGAATTTGGCCACGTCGTATGACACTGGGCTTGAGGAATCTTCCAGAAGGAATTTTCGTATGATTTCGGGGGAGAATTCCAAATAATATTGTAAGGGTGTAAATTTTGATAAAAGGGGTAAAATAAGTCGAGCTCGTTCTTCAATATAAAATTCACAAAATAAAAGAATGTGAGTGACAGATTTTACCTTGTTAGACATGCAAGGGCAAAGGCGCTCATGAATTGGTACCCGCATAAATTTGCCGTACAGCACCACTGAGGGCATTGCCTCAAAGCGGGCTCTAGAGAAGGCCCATCTATAAGCTTCGTTAGTGATGTTAGATAAGTAAGGGGCAGCTGTAAAATTAGGCCACGATTTTAGACATCTATAATTCTCCGAAAGTAAGGCATCTTCTTGCTGTAATTCGACATCGTAAAGTCTCTGAGTAATAATTATTTTTGCCTTGTTCAGAGTTCCATTAAAAAAGATTTTCAGGATTTAGGCCAATTTGTTTGATCTTGTTAGTTATTTGCATAAGCCAGGATGGATAGGGAACTGCGGCCAGGAAATGAGGTAACATTCCCTTTGGATTGTAATGGATTTTCAACCAGAGGGATATTGCTTGCTCCCAGACCTTTAATTCCACTCTGGGAAGTCCTGACTCTTGCCTTAACACTGCATTGGGTGTGCTCTTTGGGGTACCGAATAGTGATCTTAAAATTTTTTATTGTACTGTTTCAAGGGTCTTAAGATTGGCAAAAGGTCCAATTTGAGAGCCATACAGGAGCTGAGCTAAAGATTTTGCCTGAAAGACTTTTAGGACCATAGGAAGGAAGCCGGCGACTTTCCTTCTGAATAATCTGAGAATGGCATTTGCACTTCTTCCTGCTGAAGTAGCAGATGCTGTCAAGTGTGTTGACAATTTGGCATTGTAGGAGAAGGTTATGCCTAAATATTGGAAGATCTTAGTTTGTTCTATGGCGTTTCCCTTTATACTCCAATTGTCTTTCTTAAAGGAACGGTTGAAACGTACAATTTTAGTTTTGGCAAAATTAATTGTTAATTCGGTGTTGCATTGGTCGCTAAACTTCCCTAAGGCACGTTTCAAACCAACTTTGGTTTGAGAGAGAAGAACAGCATCATCCGCATACATTAGAACTGGTACTTTTCTAAGTGGTGTTAGCAACGTTAACTTGTCCTATGAGTTCCTATGGGTTCCAGCAGACCTATGTGTTTTGCAAATTTGTGCTCTTATGCTCTGATGCCCCCTCCTGTTGCTGGTGGTCTGCTTGGGTCCTCTAGGGTTTGTGCGTGGGAAGTTATCTTGGACACATATACCGTGTTTCCCCTATTTTAAGACGTAGTCATTATATAAGCCATAGCAGGATTTTAAGCGTTTAGGAAATAAAAGCCATACCCTGAAAATAAGCCATACCTCCGAGGAGCGAGACTGCTGAGTGCCCCAGCCAGCCAGCGGGACCCAGCACGCTGGCCGCGGCAAGAGTATAGAAAAGCAGTGCCCCGAGCCTCTGGGAGCCGGCAAGAGCAGGAGGCGGCTTGCCAGGTCGGCATCCAGCAGTGCGCGCGGAGCACCCCGAGCCTCTGCGAGCAAGCCGCCGGTTCCAGTGGCGGGGCGGCAGGCCGCCTCGGGCAGGCAAAAAAAGAGAGGCCAGGCTGCTGGCTCGGGCGCGCGGAGCACCCCGAGCCTCTGAGAGCCAGCAGGACGAGGAGGAGGCTTGCCGGGTCGTCGCCCAGCAGCGCGCGCGGAGCGCCCCAAGCCTCTGAGAGCCAGCAGGACGAGGAGGAGGCTTGCCGGGTCGTCGCCCAGCAGCGCGCGCGGAGCACCCCGAGCCTCTGAGAGCCAGCAGGACGAGGAGGAGGCTTGCCGGGTAGTCGCCCAGCAGCGCGCGCGGAGCACCCCGAGCCTCTGAGAGCCAGCAGGACGAGGAGGAGGCTTGCCTCTGGGATTGTTGTTGCTGCTGCTGGCTGCCGGAGGCGCGGGGCGCTCCGCGCGCGCTGCTGGGCAACGACCCGGCAAGCCTCCTCCTCGTCCTGTTGGCTCTCAGAGGCTCGGGGCGCTCCGCGCGCGCTGCTGGGCGACGACCCGGCAAGCCTCCTCCTCGTCCTGCTGGCTCTCAGAGGCTCGGGGCGCTCCGCGCGCGCTGCTGGGCGACGACCCGGCAAGCCTCCTCCTCGTCCTGCTGGCTCTCAGAGGCTCGGGGCGCTCCGCGCGCGCTGCTGGGCGACGACCCGGCAAGCCTCCTCTTCGTCCTGCTGGCTCTCAGAGGCTCGGGGCGCTCCGCGCGCGCTGCTGGGCGACGACCCGGCGAGCCTCCTCCTCGTCCTGCTGGCTCTCAGAGGCTCGGGGCGCTCCGCGCGCGCTGCTGGGCGACGACCCGGCAAGCCTCCTCCTCGTCCTGCTGGCTCTCAGAGGCTCGGGGTGCTCCGCGCGCCCGAGCCAGCAGCCTGGCCTCTCTTTTTTTGCCTGCCTGAGGCGGCCTGCCGCCCCGCCACTGGAACCGGCGGCTGCAGAGCGGAGCGCTCCGCAGCGCCAGGCGGAGCACAGCGGCCTGGCCTCTTTTTTTTCTTTTTTGCCTGCCGCCCCGCCACCGGAACCGGCAGCTGCAAAGAGGAGTGCTCCGCAGCGCCGAGGGCTCGGAGCGCCCTGCAGCGCTGGGCGGAGTGCAGCGGCCTGGCCTCTTTGGTTTGGGTTTTTTGCCTGCCGCCCTGCCACCGGAACCGGCAGCTGCAGAGAGGAGCGCTCCGCAGCGCCGGACGAAGCATTGAGCCAGCGGCCTGCTGCCTTGGTGCCTGGACCCAGCTGCTGCTGCAGCGCCGCACAGAGTGCCCAGCAGCACCCCAGCCAGCTGCCTGGCCCCTCCGAGGAGGCCTTAAGGTACAAGACATCCCCTGAAAATAAGACACCGTGTGTTTTTTTGAGTAAAAAAAAGAATAAGACGGTGTCTTAAAAAGGGGGAAACACGGTAGCTAACTGCCAATACCTTCCTTCCTTCCTTCCTTCCTTTACAACACACTAGAAGTCAGCTCAACCCTCAAGGCATTGGAGGGGGTGGTGGCAGCAGGCGAGATTCATAAAAAAGAAGGTCTTGCTGGGCTCTGCTTGTGAGCCCCATTGCCTTCTTTCCTCAATAAGGGATTGTCAGTGAAGCTCTGAAAAACACTCACAGATTCCTTCTGACTTGGACCAGAATCCAGTTGGGGTGAAATAGATCTGGGGAGGGGCAGATGTTAGAAATTTCAAATTCCACCCCATCACAACTCTAAATCTAAAAATTCCATAAGGCAGACACATCACAATTTCCTTTTCTTATGTAAATATTTATATGATTAGAGACTTTTAATTTGGGGCATATCCTACTACTTTTTTGTTTTGTTGCCATAATCTCTGAACATATGTAGGGAACATATGGCATCCATGGGTTTCTTATAAGAAATTATTAATATTGCCACTGATGTAGTGACTTGCAATAATTACTATGTTGTTTTAATTGTTCTTAATTATTTTCTTTACTTTGCTTCTAATTAAGAATTTTTTTTATTCCATTGCTTGTGAATAGACTAAAATTGCTTTGACTGTTTGTTTTCCTCTTCCTTCTCCCTGCCGTTCTCATCTATACTTCCACTATTAATATTTTCCCCTAAAGCTCTTGAGAACAATAAGCACTAAGCATTGCACCACTAACTTTTAGATGATTTTACAGTTTGGGCTGTTACAATTTAAATGATTGGTTGTTGTTTTTTATATTGCAATAGCAAGATGTAAGTTGAAGGAGAGATGTTGGTGTGCTTTGCAAATTGTTCTGCATTAAAAGACTTTATGATGTGGGAAGTACTAAGCAATCTGGTGGAATAGTTTTATTTATTTAATATATTTTGAACATTTAATATCCCGCCAACTAATACAAAAGGGAATAGACAGTGCCCACAAGGTAGTATTAAATTATGCTTTCGTTTTCACGCTGTCTTTTAATAACAAAACCAAATTTTCTTCTTGCTTGGTAACTGGCTAAGTAAATAATCAACGACCTTAACACAGGAGGGTTGTACTGTGAGAATTTCTTTTGTATATACTCACAGGATCTTTCTTTTTATGTGTGTATCCATGCTTGGTGATCACAGTAAAATTCCTGTTGCTACATGAAAGATCTAGTTCAAATTAGGGTCCCACAGATTTTTTGGCAGCTTTGGAGGAGCTTGCTACAAATCTGTTAATTTCCACCAGTTGAGGGGCAGTCACCTTTTCTTGTCCCCCCCCCCACCTCCGAATGTCTCAGGAGCACATGGAATAGAGTTGTTTCAGTTGGGCCTCTGCTACCTCATCTTCAATGATGGTGCTACCCCGCATTAAAATTATTGGGTTTTGGGCAATCTGCAAATATTAATATAGTGTTAGAGCAGGCATCCCCAAACTCAGCCCTCCAGATGTTTTGGAAGTACAACTCCCATAATCCCTAGCTAACAGGACCATTGGTCAAGGATGATAGGAATTGTAGTCCCAAAACATCTGGAGGGCCGAGTTTGGGGGTGCCTGTGTTAGAGGGCCGTTTCTGCTGAAACTGGTTTTTAAAAAATCTGGATCAAATGCCTCAGATTTAGTCCAGTTAGACTTTGATTACTGAAGTTTTTTTTTAAATATAAAATTTCTTCCCTCTTTCTTTTAGTTGATGGCTGTATTCATAGAGCAGCCGGCCCCTGTCTAGTCGCTGAATGTCGCAACCTGAGTGGCTGTGAAACTGGACAAGCAAAAATTACTTGTGGTTATGACCTGCCCGCAAAATGTAAGTAAGCTACTTTTCCCTCACACATTTTTTAAAAAATTGAGCTGAAACTTCATACATACCTCACTTCCCAACACAATAAATCAAGTGAGGCATTCACTTACCAAATTAGCAGTAACATTAAATTAAGCATGCTTCGTGATGACCTTTGTCCTTTGGAGGAATTGAGATGTTTTAAGAGGCTGAGCTTCTTTTGAGTAAGGGAAACATGCATGTTTATGTTTTGAATCATAGCAGACTATAGATTGTTTTGCATATGCTTGTGTTTATGAAAAACCTTCAACAGTTTTAACAAAATGTACATTATCAAATTTATCTTCATGCTAGACAGCTTCTATAAAGGGTGCCGATATCTTGGTTGTGAAATGCATTTTAAGCCAAGGAGATCAAAGTGATGTATTTTGTGTTTTCAGCTGCTGTGCATAGGCTGATTGGCAATTACTGTGACAGCATCTGTCACAGTTAAGCATTCACTGGAATACGGTTCTCAGCACCAGAATGTTTTCTCTCTCTTTGAAAGTCAAATTGTCAAAATTCCCATTATATGTAAATAGGGGGGGGAAAGGTTATTTTACTGACCTTCTTGCATAGCTATTTAGCCACACTTGGGAAAGTAAACACTGAAATAGCAATTGTGTGCAGCCTGGATGTAAAATGACACCACAAAGAAGTGGGGCATATTGGGCTCAATAAATAGTTTGGGACATTGGGGCAGTTTTTAGCAATCCAGCTCAGTTGTGTGCGACTGCGTGCCAGGAGCTGGAAATTTCTGTGCTCTCTGTTATATGATGTTCTGAGTTTGCGGAGCGGGTGTGGCTAGATCCCCCATAAATGTGTTATGACTTTGTGAGGAGCCAGATCCCCCTAAATTCTTAGATTTAATAAATGTTAGGAATAAATCAATGCTTGGAGTATTAGTGGAAGCTACCAGATGCTGAATCTAGCAGCTTCAAAACGACAGGCCAACCAGTTTCCCATGCTAAGAAGATGGGTTGTTATTAGCAAGGAACAAAGAGAGCAGAGTACTTGGCCATTAGGAATTATTGGCAGTGCAAATGTTACCAGCCAGCTCTGAGGAGAGAGAGACTATTTGTTCATCAGGCAATGGCTTTTCCACCTGCCTTGCCCCACCCTCCAGATTGCTACTATTAATGTTTGATGTTTGATTATGCTTTTATATTTGTTGGAAGCTGCCCAGAGTGGCTGGGGCAACCCAGCCAGATGGGCAGCAGGTAGGTAGGTAGGTAGGTAGGTAGGTAGGTCAGTAAGCCAGTAAGCCAGTAAGCCAGTAAGTAAGTAAGTAAGTAAGTAAGTAAGTAAGTAAGTAAGTAAATATTAAAACACAGCATTTCCCCATCCTGCTCCAACAATTTAAAAAGTGTACTTCTTTAAGTGCCTGGGTCAGATTTGAAAGGTAGTCTACACATTTTATTGTATTTTCAGTCTTGATTCGCTCATCCAGTATGTTCATCGTAATTTTCCTCCATGGGACAAAAGAAGAAGACACAAACTTTGGATGTGTAACTTGTATGTGAAGAGCTAAATTTCAGTGAAAAACAAGAAGCAATAGGCTGTTTTGAAAATTCAAGCTTATAACTACGTAGAGTGAACTTTCTGTGAAGTTGTATATGGCTGTGACAGCAAAAATATGAACAAATACAAAATCTTCCCAAGTAGACAAATATTATTGCTTATACTACCTTAAACAGGAAGCTGACATGTGGAAAACAGATGCCTTGGGTACACCAAATGACTACCTGGGAACCTCAGACTGCAACAGTCCTATAAAGCAGGACAAAATTGGAGTTTCCATAAAGACACATTTATGTCAATATTTCTTTATCCAATTTTGATTATTTAATTATTATTTCAACACAAGATTTAAAAGCCGAGAAGCCCATAGTACAGGGGTCCCCAGACTAAGGCTCGCAGGCCGGATATGGCCCGAAGGCCTCTTTTATCCGGCCCGCAATGACCGCAACGACCACCACCACCCGCTGCCGCCGCCCGCTCTTACTGGTGCAGCGGCGCACTTCCGGGTCAGAAAAAAGTGCCAAAAATCGCTTGTGCGCATGCGCATGGCCCTCCCCTGCCCCGGAATTGCACCGGAAATAATGGGAGCTCACCACCGTCATGTGGATTAAAACCACCTACCTTCCAATCAGCAAGTTCAAGAGGCTCAGTGGTTTAGACCACAGTGCCACCCGCGTCCCCTCCTAGAAGTAAAAGCAGTAAAGGAATATGGACATAACCATATATACTAGTTTCAGAGTCCTGTGGGAGAACGCTGTTGCTTATGGACGTACAGTACAGTGGCATAGTCCATGCACAAGACAAAAATATCAACAAACTTGGAGAAACGCCAAGGTTTCTCTTTAGAAAATTCTTTAGAAAAATGAGGAAAGCCCAAAACAGCTAAATGGAGACTGAGCATAAATGAGCATCCTTCTCAGTGACCATGTAATACTTACTGACTGTAAGCGGGAGAGCAAAGGCAGAATGAAGTAGAGGGGCCAG
This sequence comes from Zootoca vivipara, assembly GCF_965207765.1. Lineage (NCBI taxonomy): Eukaryota > Metazoa > Chordata > Lepidosauria > Squamata > Lacertidae > Zootoca > Zootoca vivipara. Next base: position 14,192,564 of record NC_142586.1, read on the forward strand.
AATCCTGAACACACCTTTTAAAATTATGCCTTTTAAAAATTCAGGATTGTACCAGAGGTTTTATGCTAATCTTAATTTGCTCACTGCAGAAATGTATTAACATAGTCACTACCCATTAGGTAACACTATGTGGTTATTGATTTATCTTTCTGATCAATTTAATGTTACAATGTAGATCAATCCAAAGTGATAATGTAAATGTGCTCTCCAAGGCAATTCCTGCTGTGATATAAGTAGTGATATTGGCATTATCCACAGTGGGAATAATTAGACAGTTTAATTAGAGATTATAAAGCACTCATTGTGTATACATAATAATCTGTCTTTATTTAAAACTTTATATTTGAGGTTGTTAGCCTTAAGGTGGGATGATTTAAATCTACGTACTTGTTTTGATACCATTTAGGAAGATATAATTAAATCAGTACATTACATAGATATTAATTGCAGTGCATTGGTTACAAACTGTACAATAAATATTGCTGTTATTGTTAAGCATACATTAGGATCATGGAATTGTAGAATTGGAAGGGACCCCAAAGGTCATCTTGTCCAACCCCGTGCAATACAGGAATTTCAACTAAATCATACATGACAGATGACCACCCAACCTCTGCTTAAAAACCTCCAAGTCCACAACATCTCATGAAAGTCCATTCCACTGTTGAACAGCTCTTACTGTCAGAAAGTTATTCTTGATGTTTAGCCAGAATCTCCCTTCTTGTAACTTGCATTCATTGATTTGGGTCCTAGCCTCCAGAGCAGGAGAAAACAAGTTTGCTCCATCCTTCATGTGACAGCCCTTTAGATATTTGAAGATGGCTATCATATCTGCTCTCAGACTTCTCTTTACCAGGCTTAACATACCCAGCTCCTTCAACCTTTCTTCATAAGGCTTGGTTTCCTGACCCTTTATCCTTTCCTCTTGTGCAAGGTTCCTCTTAAAAAAATAAATAAATCTGCCTCTCTCTATTTCTCACTAGCTGTCCCCCCCAAAAAAGAATGCATATCCATGTCAGCATTGGACAAAAACTGCGCCCAAATGGCATCACATGCAATGTCCTTTGCATGAAGAAATCAACTGTTCAAATCTCCCATTTCAAATTCTCTCTCTAGGCCGAGTTAGATAAGCCATTGTTTCTGAGCTTCAGCTTTCTACAGTGCTTAACTTACAGTAATGTTGCCAGTGTTGCACATGTACTCATGCCATGAAAGTATCTTACTTCTCTATTATGTCTCTTTTTCACTGGGCAAAATTTGTAAATATTTAATGGGGAAATTGTGCTAAACTTAATTTAATGAGCCGCGTGCTCCCAAGTTTAGAGATTGTTCCTTCCTTATTAGTGTGAAAGTATCCACAGGAGGTTTGCTACCCCTGTACATCCAAGAGGAAGGGTGTGTTTTCTGTATATAGCAAAGATATCTTGCCACCAGAAGAAAGAAAACTACTTGTAATTGGATTGAGTCCAACAGGATTTAGTCTGTGATTTAGGATTGGACCTTTGTGGACTTGCTCTCAGTTTCACTCCTTTATTTGACTCTGATACCATAAATCTGCAGAACTACTGTATCCACAATCTACCTGTCAGGCTCATAACATTCAGATCCTAAGGGGGAATACTTCAGAGAGCCAAGAGTTTTGAAATACCTGGGATACTGTTAATGATTAGAAGTGATTAATTATGATGTTCCAAGTAAGTTTTAGCATGTAATAAGAGGAAATGAGGCATTAAAGAGTATTTATGCAGGAGAATTCAGAGATAACTATAAAAAAATACTACTTCAGTTTCTGAAGTAGTCTTAAGAGGAAAATGGGAGGAACATCAGATATAAATAACTTGTTTGCCTTCTTATAGACTTAAAATAGCTGTCACTGTAGATAGCTTTTACTGTTTGAAGTGGAGTAAAATAATGCAATATCACATTCACTGATTAAGTCTTGTCAAACGTGTATCAGAAGTGGGAAAGAAATCCTGACATACCGATACTAGACCTTACTATATTCCTGTTAATGACCAGCAACAAATGCTGAGGTGTGATTGCAAGGCCACATTTAAATTCCCACAGTGTAATGAAAAGGGCCGACTTCCTGACACTAGAATATTCAAAGTACAAGCAGATGCTTTATGAAAAGTGCCATTTCAGCAGAAAGACAGTACAAAAGGGGTGCGCTTGAAAGCAGGAGAAAAGGTTTCACATTTAAACTCTGCAGAACCAGGACTTAATCTGTCAGTGTCCTATTTTAGCATCTTAGCCAAAGCCAGGGGGCAATACTGCAAGATTTTCTCCATTCTGAGTCAGACCAAAATAAAATGTGTGTGTGTGCGCGTGTGTGTGTGCGTATCCTGTGGTATTGTGAATGCTGCTGTCAGTTGGCTAAGTGAATTTGTGATTGCGAAGGTTGTAAATTTCCCATTGAAGCCTGACCTCTATGGGCTGATTCTATATTATGCAAGGAAGATAAAACAAATTGTATGCATTTACATTTATTCAAAATCTAGATTGCAGTAGAGAAATCGCACCACAATTCCTACTGTGTTTTTCCCCTCTTGTCTTGGGAAAACAAAAAAACCAAAACTCCACCCAGTGCTCCATCTCCAAGTTAAGTATTGCACACAGTGCTGGAAAGACCGTAGAGGTCAGGCAATCAGCCTTACAGGGAAGCATAATTAATGGCATATCTACCAAGAGCAGCAATGTAGTGATCCCTTTTGTAGTGCAGGGAGCTCATCATGACAGCCACCGCTTCCAAAGAAATTATGGCACATCTGCTGATTTATTATTTATTTAACAAAATTCATATTCCACTCACTCAAACAATAGACTTCTAAGTGGCTGACGAAAGACAACCTAGGATATTCATGAAGAACACTAATAAAAGCAAACAGTAAAAAGCTAATGAAACTTTGACCTTTCTGAAGTGTACCTCTGGGTTTAGTTTGCTTTTGGCCACATATTTTTTAATCTGTCATTAACTGTATAGAAAATGTTTTTTCGTCATATTTCCTGTATCATTTATTAGGCAGGGTTTTATATAGTGAAGTAAAACCAGGCTGTGTGAAATAGCAGGGTTCCTTTAATTGTGAGTTTCTTATAAAAGCTTGAATCAGTCAGGTGATTTTGGTCTGGATTCAGCTAACCTGGTGCACTAACAGAAACCAGTAATAATACCAATAATACTCTCTGGAAGGTCAGGAGAAATCCCAGAACAGCACACGGGTGGAGCAGAGGGGTGTCATTCCATCTGACAAACAGAAAAGCTTTTGCTGGTGGAATGATCAGAAGTGCCCAACATTGAATTTCTCCCTTTGTTTTTTAGCACAAGGTACTTTTGTTGCTAGTCATTTTCCTAAGAACATTAACTTGTATGTCTAAGTTTTTGGAATTCTTAAATGCAAAATACATAGCAGGAGATTGGTAGATTTTAAACCCAGATACTATTTTATTTGAAAAAACGGGTCACCCATTTGGAAATAAATAATCCTCAGCCTTTCAAAAAAATATTCTGAACTTGAAAATGACCACAGAGATTATTAAATTAAATTTCAGGAAAAAGCGAGATGAAAAAAATTGTTTTCTTTATTGTTGTTGTTGTTTAGTTGTTTAGTCATGTCCGACTCTTTGTGACCCCATGGACCAGAGCATGCCAGGCACTCCTGTCTTTCACTGCCTCCCACAGTTTGGTCAAACTCATGTTCGTAGCTTCGAGAACACTGTCCAACCATCTCGTCCTCTGTCGTCCCCTTCTCCTAGTGCCCTCAATCTTTCCCAACACCAGGATCTTTTCCAGGGAGTCTTCTCTTCTCATGAGGTGGCCAAAGTATTGGAGCCTCAGCTTCAGGATCTGTCCCTCCAGTGAGCACTCGGGGCTGATTTCCTTCAGAATGGATAGGTTTGATCTTCTTGCAGTCCATGGGACTCTCAAGAGTCTCCTCCAGCACCATAATTCAAAAGCATCAATTCTTTGGCGGTCAGCCTTCTTTATGGTCCAGCTCTCACTTCCATACATCACTACTTGGAAAACCAGTAATTCTTTATTAATCATGAGTAATTTGACCAGTTGCTGAAAACTGCGTTTAGGGTGTTCTTAATTTGTGGAAATATGCTCTACAGAGTTGGCGCCAATGAGCTGTTACTGTAAAGCACAATTATTCCTCTCTCACTCACTCAGACACACACACTTACCTGGTCCAATATTATTGGGGGTGTGTGTGAAAAACCTAAGAGTAAAGGGGGAAAAGAGATATATATAATAAAATATCATCATGGTCTTTAAGGAACTAAGATCACGTGTGTAAGAAAAGATAAAAACTAGATAATACATAGGAGGCCCCTATGTTTGCATTATCTTCATGCAGGTTTCTTAATATGAAAGACAAACAATTTCAGGCTCATTTGTACAACCTTGAATTTCACACTGGCTCATTCCCATGCTTTCACAGACTCAGAGGGGAATGCAAAACCTGGCTTCTGCTTCTGGATGCAGGCTGAGCTCCAGCCAGATAGGGTTTTTGTACCCAATCCTAAACACCAGTTTTATGAGAAGTTATAATCACTGGAATCAGTGAGTGTCTAGGAGTCGTGGTCATGTTGAAGAGAACCTTTTTGTGTTCATTGCAATGCATGAACATCAGTCTGGATTGACGACAAAAAAAAAAAAGCACAACTGTGGCTACTGCTCCTTAAAAGTCCTTGTGAATTAGCTGTCAGAATCATAAGTTATGACTCTGATAACTCTCTTCTGCTAATGGCATCTTCTGATTACCCAGGAATAGCCTCAAGAACCTAATCTACCAGACCATGACTAGATAACAAAATTATTCATCCTGGAACTCAATAGGGAGGCAAAATATATAGTTTGCAAAGGCAAACAAAATTACCTACATGTTACTATAGTAAAAAATTTAATTGGTAAATAAGGTTATGAATACTTACCAGTGAATAAGACTAGTAATGCATGCTAAGTGGTAGTCTTAGTTTTGAGTCACTAGAAAACAGCTACACCATTGTTAATTGTTGCAGATTTATCCCCCCTCTTTTGCTTTTTCTGACTTCAAAAATGCTATAACTGAGTGACTAGTGGTTTATTAATGTGAAAATATTGCTAATATTTAGAGGTACCATAGTACAATTTTATGGGTACTTGGAGTCTGTCACCCATAATATGAAAAGAAAATCATGCTTCCTTTTCTTAGCTGTTGCCCTTCTTAGTTATATTAGCAATTGTAATTTACATCCTCTTGGTAATGGGTTTGTTTTTCTCTCTCTTCAGGTTATAGTATTCTGCATTCAATCTCTGTTTTGAAAGGGAGTTTAACTGATAGGGTCACATAGCTATTTGGTGCAATATGGGAGAAGATAATAAATTTGACTTTTAGTGTCTAGTGTAGTAATTGTATCACATCTATATGATGAGTTAGTACAGTGCTGGGTACCTCTTGATTTATTGCTATATTTTAGAATTAATTCCCCTGCTATAGTCACCCCTTTGGGGAATACATGATTTAATTTAGGTCTTCAGTTTGTAGAAGGAAAATCAAAATTATACTTCTATAAAGCCCAATTTTCTGGCAATTTTTTAAAATCTTATAATTTTTGTGTGTTCTTGAGCTGGTTTCTAAAACCCACAGCAAATGGTTTTCAATTAATCCTAACCATGCTGCTGGCTTTTGTGTAATAGGCAATTACCACTGAGATCTGGATTGAACCCATCAATTAATTTTACATAGGCCAATGAGTGGCTGCCAAATGGTAAGGACTTTGTTAGTACTGACCTGAACTGGAGTTGAACCAGAAACCTGTAATTGAAAACTTCTATAGCTGACCCATTACTAATCCAGTCCCACCTGCAGGTCTTTATTACTTCAAGTGCGCAGAAAATCACATTAGACACAGGTGTGCCATGCCAGATTTAGTGTCTTCAAGGAGCACAGTAGTCTGGGGTTGTACTACTCCATTCAATGTGAAAGTTGATTTCCTTTTCTCCCCAGAATGTAAATTAGCAGTCTAAAACAAAGCAAACCTCTTAACGTTAAAGTCTCCTGGTTTGCCATGGAGAAACTACAGAAACTACAGATCTAACAGCTGAAGTCCGTGTAACACATATCTTATAGGTGAAGTTCAACTATACAGTTGCTCATTTTCCAGCGAGTTTGCATATTACTGCTGACTGCACATATCAGACAGACAGAGACACCACACACACATCCCTTTTGACAAACATTCCTACTGAAAGGAATGAGAACTGGGCGAAAGCTAACAAAATGAATTTCAGTAAGGACAAATAGAAGGTTCTACATTTAGGCAATAAGGATCAGCTTGCCAGTAGTTCATTTGAAAAGGATGTAGGGCTCTTAGTAGATAACAGACTTAACATGAGTTAACAAAAAATTCTAACACTATTCTAGGCTGCATCCACAGAAGTATAGTGTTATAGTCCTGCTCTCTGCCTTGGTCGGACCACATGAGGAATACTGTGTCCAGTTCTGGAAACCACAGTTTAAGAATGATATTGACAAGCTGGAATGTGTACAGAGGAGGGCAGCCAAGATGATACAGGGTCTGGAAATCAAGCAGTATGAGGAAATTGACTATTTGTATAACTATGGCCTGTACTCTACTAACAAGTTCCATCAAGGATTTCTTTTTGCACAATGGAAATTCCTACCTTTTCCTCCCCATGCCTCATTGGGATGGGGAAACTCCTAGAACAGATTTAGGTAGAGCACGGGGGAAAGAGAAGGAGAGAACGTATGTTTGCACAGGGAGAAATTGCACTGACAGAATATTCACATTAGCATTATGATGGATTCCACCCTTAAGGTTGGTATTTGAAAATGTGGCTTATATAAGTGGCTACTGTGTATCCAGCTTTTTACAAGGGGCAATTTTCTTTCTAACATGAACTTTATGTAATGGAATTGTTAAATTAGGACCTATAGATCTATGTATGTAAAACAATAAGGCATATTGAGAAAGAAGGAATATTATATATGGATGTGTTAAAAATAAAACAAGCTTCATTTCTTTATAGTAATTTTATACTCCAAATTAACAGCTGCAGTACATGTAGATTGGCTTGATGATTTCTTCTAATTCATTATTAATGTTTTGTGAACTGCCGTTTCTAGTAGAACATCTTAAACTACATACAAACTGAAGTTCAATTTTCCAGCTAGTGTAGAAATTATCTTAACCATATTGTAGTATATTTTGAGGGACACCACATTCCCTTTTATGGAAAGATTTAGAAATATCTGTTTTCAGAATTTTAGCAGACAAAAGTAAGTTATTTTCTCTCTGAGTCTCTGCGAACACTGAAACTGTAGACCAGGCACCCCCAAACTTCGGCCCTCCAGATGTTTTGGACTACAATTCCCATCTCCCCCAACCACTGGTCCTGTTAGCTAGGGATCATGGGAGTTGTAGGCCAAAACATCTGGAGGGCTGCAGTTTGGGGATGCCTGCTGTAGATCATCCTGAAGGGTAAGCAAAAGGAAGTACTTCATTATGCAATATAAAAATTACAATAAAGACTTGCACTTTCTCCTCTTGGTGCAGTGTGACCTCCATGTTGGTACAATAATTGGAAATATTAGATTAATTGGAGGGTGTTGTTGTGGCGCATACCTAGATTCTGTAAGGACTAGGGATCTCGATGGAGGATGGAGGCTGTCAGTAGCTATTACCGGTAGCTGTAATGGTTGAGAATTAAACTTTTCTGCCCTGAGGCAATATATGTCTGATTAGCCTATGCTGGGAAAATATAGATATCACTGTCATGCCTTGAGCACTGGGCAGGCAACTTTCAAAAGCTTCTGGGATTCCGTTGGACCTTTGGAGTAACCAAGCAAACCAATTGCTATGTTTGTTTGTACCATCAGTTATCACAAGATGGAAGCACTGAGGCAATATGTGCTCTGTAGATGCCATCAGCTTTGGACCACTTTAACCAGGCATCCCCAAACTTCGGCCCTCCAGATGTTTTGGACTACAATTCCCATCATCCCTGACCATTGGTCCTGTTAGCTAGGGATCATGTGAGTTGTAGGCCAAAACATCTGGAGGGCCGCAGTTTGGGGATGCCTGAAGTATTTAACTGTCAGGGCTTCCCCACAATAAGTATTTTAAGTAAAGATTAACACATAAATTATCTGAGGTCTTGTGGAGAAATAATAATAATGATAAAACCATGCCCCCGCCCCCCGCAGGCTTGGGGAAAACACACACATCATTCCATCCTTGCCAGTCCTCCCAAGTCTCCTGGCATGGAAGCAGAGAGAATTGCAGCGGAACTACATCTTCAGTCAGACTCTGGGCTTTGTTTTCCTGATCAGCACACTGCTTATCAGTGCATGGGGGAGCTGACGAGTGAGGGAAGGAAGGATCAAGCCTATTTCCTTTCTCCATTTGCCATGGTTGCCCCGCCCCTGCCTTTTTTTGGGGGGGGGCATTGTGAACCTTTGGATAAATGTGTGAAGGTTCAGAGTGGGACTTTCCTGTTCTGATCAGCCACACACCCATTGCCTATACTGACTACCTGAAAATGGTTAAAGAGTGCAGAATTGTAGTTGATGAGGTATTGAGAATTCTATTAGAAATCCCTCCCTGTCTAAACTACAGTTCCCATGATTCCTTGATGCAAGAGGAGATCTGTTAAACTAGTGCAGTGTTTCTCAATCAGTGTGCCTCCATATGTTTTGGGACTACAACTCCCATCATTCCTGACCACTGGTCTTGCTAGCTAGGGATGATGGGAGTTGTAGTCCCAAAACATCTGGAGGCACACTGGTTGAGAAACACTGAACTAGTGTATGGAACAGTGTTTCTCAGTCTTTTTAACCCATGCTCTTTTTTAGCTAACATAAAAAAATACACCATCAAGCTCCCTTCTCCGAATTAGTTTATTTGAGTTTTCAAAAGGATTGAAATACAGTGGTCCCTCGACGTACGAATTACTTGACATCTGTAGTTTTTGACTTACGAATGGGACAAATGGCTACAAGCTTACGAATTTTTCTACATCTGAACGGAAACCGTTGGCGGTTTTAAATGCGGTTTCCTCAACTTACGGATTTTTCCAAATATTTTTTTCCCTATGGGAAACCGCTTTTCGACTTATGAACTTTTCGACCTACAAATGTGCATTCGGAACGGATTAAGTTCGCAAGTCGAGGGACCGCTGTATTGCGAAACATATATATAAACACATTTTTAAAAAGACATTTCCCCTCCCATAAATCTTCATATGTCCACCAGTTGAGAAACACTGCTACAGAAGATATACATTTAGTGGTATATCAATTTGAAATTTGGGGGCCTGCCCTATAGTGCTGTGCCAGTCAAGACAAATGAGAAGCAGTGTATTTGCAGTAAGAATTCATATTTCATCGAGGATGTCCCCAAAGATTTGGAAGAATCAGCCTTTCACTCTCTTTAATTAGTGTGTTTATGTGTGCAATTTGTTGGTAGTTTTACCCTTCTCCTTAAAAAGAAACCCAACCTTCTTCAAGTCGTCTTTCTTCTGACAGCTGCTGATTGAGAATTTTTGGCTTTTCTTTTTCATGTTTTGGGTTGAAAATTCTGTACCTCGACACCCATGCATAGAAAGGATAATTGGTAGTCCTCAGTCTTTTGAGTGACTTGTGCTGCATTGTGTTGTATGCATGGAAAGAGAGTTATTAACACTTACTTTTTAATTGTCATGTAAGTCTAGAGAAGGCAAAGTATTCTCCATAAATATTAAGCCACACATAATGTAAAACTGTTTTCTGCACACTCTGGCCCTTTCAGGTGTTGAAAAATATTTGATTGTGATTTCTTAGTTTCAAAAACCAGTCTTAGCTTGCCTTCTGATGAAATAAGGATATAAGATGTTCGTTTTCAAAGAAAAGCATACAGCATGATTAAACCTGCCAGGCTTTAACTTGTAAATACTGGATAAAAATAAATGGTGCAATCAACAGGAAGAGGTGCACATGTGATAGTTTGGGTGTGAAAAATCTTACTTTTGAAAAATCAATTTGTGTGAATTTCACATGCTGTCAGAAAATGACAGACTGATGCTGTGTCCTTTTAGATATATATATATATTTATTGAAATGTGTTCTGTATCAAAATGCTCACTGCTTTTCCCACAGTTCTAAAAACCTTGTTGGCTATCCTTGAATGCACTATATTTATTATCAGTTCAACTGCACCTTCATTTTATCGTTGTTGTTGTTGTTGTTGTTGTTGTTGTTGTTGTTGTTGTTACTATATGCCCTCCCATCAGATGTTAAACAGATAAACAACTATATGATCTTAGAAGACACCTGAAGCATCCCTCTATAGTGAACTTTTTAATGCTTGCTATTTTATTGTATTTTTAAATAGTTCTGGAATCTGCCCAGAGTGGCTGGGGCAACCCAATCAGATGGGTGGCATATGATAATAGTGCAGTAGTAGTAGTAGTAGTAGTAGTAGTAGTAGTAATAATAATAATTCATTCACTCTGGAATAAGTCAGGAAGCTCTCATTTTTTCACTGTTACAAGAATTTTAGTCCACTGGCTGTAATACTAAACCAAAAACGTACAACAAGCCTTATATACCCTCTGTTATTTTGTGTGTGTGTGTCTGTATTGATTTCATTCATTTTAAAAGCCAATTATATACTGCCCTTCAGCAGTCCTTCCAGGGCAGTTTGCAAAAATAATATAAAATACAAAAACCGAGGTAAAATATGTTGCATTCAGTGCTGCTGTTCTGTTCACGCAACAGTCTTCCACATGTGAAACAAAACTTCCCTGTCCTCTCTGGCCACTTTCAGCTCCTGAATGTGAGGTTTGAGAGATGAAGGGAAAAAATTTGCTGCTTGAGCAGAAACCAACTTGCACAGGGATGGATACAATTCAGTGGTATGCACATGTTAAATAGCAGTACTGTATGTATCTAAGGCAAGGAAATGAAATACCTTCACCTGGTACCAAAGATTTAGTAATGGTACTGCCAGGCAACCATCTTAAAGAGGAGAGAGTTTTGTAAAAGCGGGTCTATACAGTATCTGAGAATGCCCTCTCTCTGGTTGCCGCATGCCTCATGTCAGATAAGTGCACTCTTGCAATATTTTCATGCAGACGTTGAGTGTCACTGATGTCTATATTTGTGCCATACTTTGACACTTCTGCACCAAACTTTCTATCATAACCATCCCACTAACTGCCTTTCCCAACAGCTGTTTACATTTTGGGGCATTGCACTACAGCTGCCTCACAACACATTTCTTTATTTAGGATTGTATTCTGCTCTATCAGCTTGCAAAAGGTTTTATAAATGTTAAGACAAATTCCTTGAGTCAGTGTGTTGTCAAGACATTAATTACACATGTGCAGCAATATGTGCTAAAATGGATAGGGATCTGAAACTTTCAGGGAGAACTACCGTAGTACCATAATTCTTAACCAATGGAACTCAGTGTGGATTTTGCCTGCAGCTTCCTTGGAGTAAAACCAGCCACATACACTTGATTTGTGGTTTCAGGCTTCTGAGGATTGTGAGATTGTAAAAATTGTATATTCGTGTTATTTAATGGATGCGTTACTGTGAAGAGAAATAGGATGCAGTCATCCGTTTTTGTTCCTGTATCACCAACTTGAAACATTTTTACTTTAATAGTCAGAATGTTCAACCAAGTTGATCAGGATTGTAGTTTGTAAAAGAAATTTCATAATGAGGCATTGACAAAGAAAGCAGGTATTTTGCATCCAAGTATATGGAAGAATCATCTTTACTGGTTGAGCAATTTTGTTCTTGAACTTGGCCATTTCTTTAACTTTTGTTATAGTATACTCAAGAAGGCCATTATGTTGCAAATATGAAAATGTAAGTGGCTTTACAAAATGGGACAGTAGCTCACTCTTCTTGGAAGAAAATTATTATGTCATCATGAATTTTATTTAGCATAGGCCACAATGTACTTTTCAGCTAAGACAGAATTTGAATTGACATTCCTCTTGGAATCAGTCTAAATTATTTTTGCGGGAAGCGATGAATGCATAATGTTATTTGTTCATCTTCTAGTACATCACGCATGTTATCTTTTATTTGACTGAAGAAGTTGTATATTCTTAGCATATTCATACATTCACATACCAATAAGTGAGTAAAATTGTTGATGCAGTATAGGTCCTTGCAAGGAATGCTGTTTACTAATTTTAAAGACCTTGTGTGACTAATTAAACAATCTATGGCCTTTTAAATTGGGAGGGGGGAGTGTTTTTCTTCTAGAAAAAAGGTGCCAGTACTTACCATGAAGTTGAGTACTAGTTAAAAGTTCCACACTTTTAACTAGTGTTTTACTTCTAGAAAAAAATGATGCTGGTACTGTGTACCCTTGAGTACCTGTAGGAAAAAACCACTGGTGGGGGGGTATTGGTTTTGTTTGCTATTATGGTATGTATTTTTGAGTTGTTATATTGTAAACCACCATGTGATCTTTGGATGAAGGATCGTATAGAAATTTAAAAAATAATAATATTGAAATTTATTGAGGAAGTGATTACACAGATTGGGGTTTCCACAGAGTGGGGATACTCTTAAGCAGCATTATGGAGTAACAATTGAGTAGCAAAACCTTTATGTATTTTTTATTTGTATTCATTTAGAAGACTTACAGCCTGCCTTAAAGAGCAAACTTACACCATAAAATAACCATAATAGTAAATATCATGAAATACACAATCATAAAGCTTTGATAAGCTGTCTTAAGCTTTTTATTAGAATGCATAAACCACTTAATCAAAGAGGGTTGTATCCAATGAAATTGTTTTGTTTGTACAATGACTTCTGTTTGCACAACAGAACTCCCCCCTCTCTCCAGCTCAGAATCAATTTAAATCAATTATCTATATATAAATAAAACCAGATTTATTTATTTTTTAATAGGCTGAGTAGGCAAAGAAACAGAATTTCACTATGAACACTACAGTTTGTATGCGGTGCTGAAGGAAAAGTCCTAGCTGAAAAAAATCACAAGTTTTAGAATAAAATACTGATGATTATTCAGCAACCGAGTTATGTTAAAAAGTAAGGTTCTCGAAGATTATCTCTTAGAGTCCTTTGATATTTTTAGCGTGAATCTGTTTTCCACAGTAAACAAATTTACTAGAATAAAGCATTACCGGTAATCTCTTTATTTATGTATTTATTTCTGTTCCTTTTCCTTTTACTGACTTTAAATCAACTAGCAAAACCAGTGTTGTAAGATGGGATTTTATCTATCAGTGCCTCATCTTTCACTTTTCCCTCTGCTTTAAGAAAAATAACACTGCTGGCTTTTGCTTTTCATGTCAGTGTTTTCCTAAAAAAGTTATTGTGCATTGATTTTCTCCTCACTTTTGAACTATTGCTTGGAAAACCCATCTGCACTTTTTGTACGGTATTTACATTTTGTTTTTACATGGAAAGCATTTTGTCATATAATTTTGTCAGTTCAGATAACTGGGAACATGTTTAAAACTGACTACTGTGTCAGGTTTGTATTAATGCTGTGTCTACCTCCAAACTGATCAAAATATGTGACCTTTACAAGTTATAAGGCTGATTAAATTGGGGGTGGGTGGGCAACAAGGCTTATTGAAGCAGGACAATTCAAATTATGTGGCAATTATTTTTAAAGTGCATGTCAGTTTATTTAAAGCTTTCATTTAATAGTCCCATAATTTTAGGATTATGAAGCAATTCCTTAGAACATTAGGACAGGACAGCTCCCTTGGCAAAAGTAGTATTTTTAACAAAAAGCTTTGTCCTGCACCACATAATGAAGGATATTTGAGAGGCTTTGTGCTGATTGTTCAAGACATACAAGACCAGGAAACTTCACTTTGCATTCATTCGGAAACATCATTCTACCAGAAGCTATAGGAAAGCTGATACAAAAGTGGGGCTCAACTCTATGTTTGGAGCTGTTTACAGGTTTTCACATGGCATTGTAAAGTGGTTGTCTAGACTTCAAGTGTTTTGGCTCTTGAGATTAATTGACGCAAGAGGCTAGCTCTCGTTTCCTCTAACCTGTGTCCTATGCAAGCATGTGTGTATATTATTGGGACTGGTTCTGAAGTCTGTTCAATATGCTGACTTGACAGGTTTTGTTTGGGGCAGTTGCAGACTGTGTTAAAATTTACTTTAATCAAATGCTACCCGGCATTCTGAGTTTTTCCTTGTAAAAAGTTATGGAGGGAAGGATGTCCAAGAACAAGAAACTGACTACATATTCTCAGAGGGCACACTAAGGAAGATTGCAATTCAAAGAATGTTCTGTTAGTTTTACTACTGGGATTCACTAATCTCTAAGTGCTTCCTATTATCTCTGGGCTTACTTTAGCTATGTGTGGTGTGAGGAGAAAACAATGCAGGAATTAATGGCTTATAACTGAAATGTGGTACATCTGCTCTGCAGAACAATGCATACTTCTCCAAAATGCTGAGCGCTTGAATTATCCATTCACATATAACCTTATAGGTCTGCTGCTATTTGCTTAGCATATTGGAAAATGTGAACCTAAATTTGTGTGTTCATTTTTAGATCCACAAGAATCTACCTTTAATGCTCCTGCCCTAAATAAAGGCTGCTTTACACACATGGCAGCTTCTCTTAATTCCAGCCATCTCTTTATTTCATCCAGGAGACCCTCCAAAGACTTGCTTATGCTTACAATCACATGAAGTTAGGAATATGTGAACCAAAAGTGTGTGCTAGTGGATCTATACAGGACTGCAGCAGTGCTTTGGGAAGCTGCCATAATCACCAGGGCTGTGTACTGGATACATCTGAGGCCTGCACCCAGAACCAGGCATCAAGCAGGAAGGAGAGGCAAACAGGATGTGAAAACACTGGGGATAGAGCCAATACCTACTTGCTGGTGGCTGGGTCTTTCTGGGAAAAGATAGGCTGAGACCCTATCTGCCCGCGGACTATCTCACCAGAGTGTTGCATGCTCTGGTTATCTCTTGCTTGGACTACTGCAATGCGCTCTACATGGGGCTACCTTTGAAGGTGACCCGGAAACTACAACTAATCCAGAACGCAGCAGCTAGACTGGTGACTGGTGGCGACCGCCAAGACCACATAACACCGGTCTTGAAAGACCTACATTGGCTCCCAGTACGTTTCCGAGCACAATTCAAAGTGTTAGTGCTGACCTTTAAAGCCCTAAACGGCCTTGGTCCAGTATACCTGAAGGAGTGTCTCCACCCCCATCATTCTACCCAGACACTGAGGTCCAGCGCTGAGGGCCTTCTGGTGGTTTCCTCACTGCAGGAAGCCAAGTTACAGGGAACCAGGCAGAGGGCCTTTTTGGTAGTGGCACCTGCCCTGTGGAACGCCCTCCCACCAGATGTCAGAGAGAAAAACAACTACCAGACTTTTAGAAGACATCTGAAGGCAGCCCTGTTTAGGGAAGTGCTTAATATTTCATGAATTAGTGTATTTTAATGTTTTGTTGAAAGCTGCCCAGAGTGGCTGGGGAAACCCAGCCAAGATGGGCGGGGTATAAATAATAATTTATTGTTGTTATTATTATTAGGCTCTCCTTCCTGCCTGGTGTCCCACAGGATCAATGTCTCTGCTCAACATTTGTTGAACATTCATTGAGCAGAGACATCAATTCTGTGGGGTGAGAGTGTTGCTGCTGTAGGGTACACCACACACGATTACTAGCTGGCCAGCAGGAGGATCTGAACTAGTGTTGTGTTGGTCACTGCTGCTCCTTTGTAAGTGGCTTCCCTTGTGTGAAGATTATGGCATCAGAATGCAACCAATTTAAATGGCTGCAATTTTTTCAGATTGTTAGAATTGTTTGCATATCATTAAATTCCCTTTGGGTGTTTTTTGAGAAGCCATTCATAAATGAAGTAAATAAATATTTATCAAACTGGACAATAATATTTCATTGGATACGCCATACCTTCTAGGACCTACACTAATAGTCTATACAGTGGTGCCTCGGTTTACAAACACCTTGGGTTACAAACACTTCGGGTTACATACTCCACTAACCTGGAAGTAGCACCTCGGGTTGAGAACTTTACCTCAGGATGAGAACAGAAATCACGTGGCGGTGGCATGGCGGCAGCGGCAGCAGGAGGCCCCATTAGTTAAAGTGGTATCTCAGGTTAAGAATGGTTTCAGGTTAAGAACGGACCTCCAGAACAAATTAAGTTCATAACCAGAACCACTGTAATCATAATTCCTTAAATTCCCTATTCAGAATGTTATCCAAAGCCCATCTTCCTGCTAAATCTGACTTATGCCTGATACTGAGATATGTACTCATTTGGAGCTTTCACAATAGGTTTGGCCTGGCCTTTTGTCAATGAGTTTACACACTGATCAGTTTACCTGACAAAATTGTAAGGAATTCAGTATTCATTTAACATTCTACTTGCAGCCACATTCCCCACCAGCATCTCCCAGGCATATGTTTACACCTGGCCTAGGTGTGCAATGAAATTTTCAGTAAGGTATGTACTGGGGGTTGTGGGCGAATTTCTGCTGGACGTGAGAGTTGACTAAAATGTATACCATTTGATGTTAAATGTGTTTTAGTTCTTTAAGTCTGATGCTGTTCTTAAACTATTTTCATCAATGCAAAGGGCAAGGCACAAATACAGAGATGTGACAAAGCTTTCAATTGGGTTACACATACACTTCCACCTTTCTTAACACTCCCATTGAAAGTTCAGCACATTTCCCCTTGAAAGTGAATATGCACATTTCATCCATCAGCATTCTTTGCACAGTGGTTAGAAACTGGATTTACATTTGAGTTAATGGTTAAAAGCACAAACACTGGAAATTCCATATTGCTCCACATTTCAAAGCATAACCTCAGCGCATATAGCTCTCCCACAACATAGTCTCAAAAGTGGCAATCAGGGTTTTTTGTTTTTGTTTTTTTAAAACACTTTTTCCTTTAAAAGAAGAAAAAAGTGGCATGTATGTACATATGTGTTCAGCCTTCACATTAAAACAACATTCCAAAACATTGGAACATCAGGGGCATGGCTTTATTGGGCATGAATCCTCATTTAGAAGCATAATTCTGCATTTATGTGCATGGGAATCCATTTCACAGCAGACAAGACCTGATGTTCATCTGGATCATTGTTTAGAGGTAGCCTTCAGTGAAGTGTCCTTTGGTGGGCCCTGGGAGAGTTACTTGCCTGGTATATTGGGAACACTGTGGGAAGTGTAGATAGCTGGTGCAGGGCCGGCTCTAGGGGTAGGCTGGGTGGCGCCGGGCGCCAGGGCGCTGGGCGGGGGCGCCAGAATGATCTCCGCACCACGCGCCCGGGCGCCCGACATGCTTGAGACGGCCCTGAGCTGGTGGCTCCTAGACACAGCCGCAGGCAGAACCCCCCTGGACAGGCATCAGTGCAGCACTGAACCTGGCTGAGTGCCAACGGATGCTGTGTGATAATGCTGGACCACATTGCACAGTATAAACTCAATCCAATGTGTTGTCGAAGATACACAAAAAACAAATCACTGGAAACCTGTTACTTGTTGGGGACACATCTGTACAGCAGATCATTCTAGAAATTACCGGTAAAATCAATGGCTTGATTCCTATTTTTTTAGTCTTTGAACTGAGGGTAAGCTCCATTCATGCAGCAAACACTTTGGATCCATTCTAATGGGATTAAACAAGACATTTGGGGAAAGTTTGAAAGTGTTCTTAGTTCCATATTAAATGTGTTTTTCTCGGTCACTTGAGACTACAGTCATTTACTATCTGTATGCTTAATGTTGCTCAGTCTATTGATTTTTCTGCAGTGTTGTTAGATAGATTAAAGAAAATTCCTGCATGCTGAAATTGTGTGCTTTGTTTCAAGGAAAGCATATAGCTAATGTAGACTGTCCCTTTAATTCTGAACTGGATGATAGTATTATCTTTCTAACTGACATTATCTGAGGTTTGCTGAGATTTCTTGTTAATAAATGACTCTTCTTATCTAGGCCTGCTTTGATTGGTTGACTGAAGTTTTGTTAGTCAGTGCTTTCTCAGTTGTTGCCATTGGCTACACTCAAATTCTTCAACAGGTAGTAAATGAAACTTGAAAGTTTCCCAAGACAAGAACAGAGTTCCATACCAACTGCCACACTATGTCATGGTGTAGTTATTTCCTGACTTAATTGCTGATAAGCCATGAGGTAATAAACTTACCTGTGTAAACCTGTTCATCTTCCCAGCTGTTTGTCTCTGCTGGCAGGGTGTGCTAGCCTGACAAAAAGATAAAAGGAACCTGACAATTAAATTTTCAGCTGAAGTTTCTGCTGAGGTATTGGCCTGTTTTAGCAACAATGGAACCTTTCTGAATCTCTACCTTTGACCTGATATTATAGGGTTGGCCATTTTTGGGCACTAAAAACCTCAGGTATGGTATCCTTCACAATGAGGAGTGCTTGACAGTTATGTGCAATTGTAAAATGAAAGGCATGCTTTTGAAGGGAGAGGGGGCAATCTCAGTGCTGCTCCCAAAATCCAAACGTTGCAGAATCCAGGCTGAGTTTTTTTTATTTAGTTTATGTCATTTATGAATCACTTCCCATAGAACATCTCCCCCCAAAATCACAGTAAAAACAATATATAAAAAACATTTCAAGTCCAAGCTGCCCCAGAGTGGTTGGGGCAACCCAGTCAGATGGGTGGGGTACAAATGAACCACTACTACTACTACTACAGATAACAAACTGGAGTAAAAATACCCACTTAAAAACTTGTTGGAAGATGTGCTGAACCAGAGACAGTGTCTGTGTGTGATGTAATGGGAAAGAGATCAAAAGGGCAGGTGTCCCCTAACATAGGCATCAACTCTATAGGGCTCTATATGTGTCTTCAGCTGCCCCAATGTTTTTGGGAAGGAGCTGAGCCCCCCTCCCAATCTTGAGGGGGCAGAGGAGGTCAAACATGGAGCCGGGCTCCGGGCTCGGCCTCCTCCCAATGATGAGCCTCTTCCCAATGTGGCAGTCAGCACCAGCACCCATCTCTGAGCACCCATAGAGCAGGGAGTGGAATTGGAACTGATCTCACTGCTTTGGGACTCTGATTACAGTCTGAAAGACCTGATGTGTATACAAAATATATAGGTTATAGTAGGCATCCCCAAACTGCGGCCCTCCAGATGTGTTGGCCTACAACTCCCATGATCCCTAGCTAAGAGGACTAGTGGTCAGGGATGATGGGAATTGTAGTCCAAAACATCTGGAGGGCCGAAGTTTGGGGATGCCTGGGTTATAGGGTGGTCATGTGGACCCTGCAGAAGACAGACCTCTCTTTGAAGGACTGTTCCAACTACAGTGGTACCTCGGGTTACAAACGCCTCAGGTTACAAACGCTTCAGGTTACAAACTCCGCTAACCTGGAAGAGTTACCTCGAGTTGAGAACTTTGCCCCAGGATGGAAACAGAAATTGTGTGCTGGCGGCACAGCGGCAGCAAGAGGCCCCATTAGCGAAAGCACGCCTCTAGTTAAGAACAGTTTTAGGTTAAGAATGGACCTCTGGAACGAATTAAGTTCGTAACTAGAGGTACCACTGTACAGACTTCAGTTTGGAGGAATCCTTTCTTTGAAGGGCTATCCAGTTCAAGCTCAGTTTAAAGATAACTGAGGTGGTACAAGTCTCATTGAAAACAGAGAAAAAGCTTTAGATTTTTGAGTAATTTGCTTTGCAGTTTGACAAAAAACCATTCTCCCTTGTTGAATGTGCCTGTTCCAAGTCAGCCCTACTATTAGTTAGTGTGAAATGGCGGATGGCTGGGTATTGGTATCTACCTCTAGCTATTGGAAGGGAGAGTTAGGTGTGCCACATGACCTGTCTTCTGCCACTTCAGCTTGCCTGCTGCCCTCAGGTGCAGTGGAGGGTGCCATCTTGTCATCACTGTCGAAGTAAGACTCTGCTGGCAATCCAGTCAGCTTCTGTATGTGGAAGGGAAAGTGTGATCTTGTTCCTTGGCTCAGTTCCAAAATATCTTGAGCTGATTCTGTGTGCTGTTTGACACAAAAAGTGGAACTGAAAAAAGTTCAGGCTTGCTCTTTAATCTTCCATGCCATAGGTGACCAGGCTTAAAAACAACTCCGGGTCACATCCCTAAATTCAGTTACTATATTGAACCCTCAAGTAAGTTTTCTTTCCTCCAAAAAACACTTCAGTCCTGTCAGCTGATTATTGACTGTGATATTAGTTCCCATAATGTAAGCAAGTGAAGTTTTTCATCTGCAATTTCTTATGATTTTTTTGAGTCAAGAATGTACTTAAACTGATGATACCTCTTGAGTATTTAGTTGCTTACTCTGCAGCCTCTATACAAAGATGCAGAATGACTGTTAATGGGGGGGGGGGATGAAAGTAGTTGTTTTTACATGTTCTGCCCTTGTATTAGTTTCATAAAACTAATTTCTTCATTTCAGAAACCAGATTCACACATAGGCACACAATGCAGTTTAGATGCACTGTGATCAGTCTTCTGGTATAAAACAGGTCAGAGTAAGGGAGAAGAAAATGAAAATGAAATTGAGAACAAGAGAGAGGAATAAAAGTGAGTGTGTCTTGAATCAAGTTATTTGGCTGACTAGTTTTGCTTCTTTGAGAAAAAAAGTATAGCTCCTGATAACACTAATACCTCAATGTGTGTGTGCATTTAACGTCTCTGTTTCAGTAAGCAGTTTTACTAATCCGTGTAGCTTTTTTAAAAATTAGGCAATAGCTTCCTGTTCTATTTATGTTCAAATGCAGTTAGAGAAATGTTTTTTAAAAAGGTTTTCTAAATATTCTAACAAAATTTTCAGGTAAGTGTTGTATTCAGTTATGATAAGCTCTGTTTAAAACCTGAAGTTTGAATAAGATTCATATATTGGCATGAACATTTGATACCGAAGCAGCAAGAAATACTTGCATGCAAAGGGCAGGATGCAACTAAGTTGTGTTCACAAAATATGGTCTTCTTCCCCCTGTGCCCCCTAAATCTGCTCTGGATGGTAGTGGGAACCCCCAGAAGAGGTTTAGTGGGAAATCCCATTGTGCAAGGAGACCTCATTCCCCTGACAAATACCCCCCTTAGCACTTGTGGGCGGTAAGGAAATTTTACCATCAAGAAAGATGTATTAGTGGGCGGTAGGTATAAAAAGGTTGACTACCCCTGATCTGGATCATTCTTGTCTATAATGACGGGGCGGTGATTCTTCAGGGTTTCAGCCATGGGTGTTTCCTAATCCTACCTGGGAATGCTTGGGATTCAACTTCAAACCATTTGCATAAAGCATGTGCTCGACCACTGAACAATGACCCATTCCCAGCATACATGTGTTGGCTTGGATCATAACTAGGCCCCATAACTTTTTTGGGGGTGGGGAGGTACTGCAGGAGGTAACTGCAAATGTGCTGCTGCTGAGACAATCATGCCAGTAGAAGCTGAATTAGGATCTAAGCTAATGAATGTATATGATGTAGATAAATGTTCTCCTGGCTTCCAGAACAATCTGGGAGAGTGCAAAAGATTAGATCAGCATGTCTGCATAGTACTTCTCTTGAGAATGATACGAAGTCATGGTTTGCTTAAAATACATATTATGTTGGTTTTCATTTTTATGCATCAACTGAATACATTGATTCGTGTCTTCAACAGATGAACTAGAACATTTTTTAAACATAGTTTTAATTGAAGGGCCTATTTACAAAAAAAAAAGCACTTCACTAAGCTTAAATTACTTAATGCTGCACATCCTCTGAAATGTAATCACTTCCAGATGGAGCGATTCATACTTCTCAGAGTGCGTTCATTTGAGAGTAGATAGGATGTTTAAGCGAATGCATCTGAGAGCACCCTTCTGCATAGCAGAACCAAAGTCCTTTTTAAAAAAAATGAGCAATTCAACTTTGAAAATAAAGACGTAGTTTAAAAATAAACTTTATTTGAATGACTTCTCTTTAACATAAACTGCATTTCTGACACAGGCAATGCTGTTTGTATTCACCACTGTATGTGATGCCACTGAGGGCGGAAGAAAAGGGAGGCAATGAAATGAAATCTTAGTCATATCATGGAATGATAAAAAGTGAAACAAGGGCCTGCCAAGCCCTTGGAGAGAATTTATCAAGTGCATTGGAACATGCTGTTTCCTAAGAACAGTAACTCTTTCTTTGGGATGTGGGAAGAGCTGAGGATTTTTATTTTCTTTTTTTTATCAAAAGACAGGGTTGTTTGTTTCACCTCAAACTTAATCAGTGTTTAAAGGTTTCTCAAGAAGCACTGGGAGAAAATAGTGGAGCTGAGGGGGGATGTTCAAGTTTGGGATTGTGGCATCTTTCCTTGGAGCAGTAGGGGGAAGTGGGGCAGATCGATGCAGAAAAAGTCAATCTCATATTTTATGTACCAAAAATGAGTCAAATAATAATATTTTTTGCTTTATGCATGACATAACGAATCAATATTATAATAGCAATCAAAAGAACCATTATTAAAGTTAGAAGATAATGAGAATATAATGACTTGAGTAAAAAAACAGGGTTTTGTATCATTCTGCCCCACCCATGGGGCAGTTTGATACAAAGTGTAAATTGTATGAGAATGATAATTATTTACAAAATTTTAATGAAAAACACAATTTTTATTGTGAGAGATCATAATCAGCCTTACAATTTGTTACCTAAAATCTAAATTACATAGCAAAACTAACAGTGTTTCATACATATCATATACTTTATGGCAGGTTTTCTTAACAAAACATCAAAACTTATATTAATCTTGCCTCAAACACCTATCCATTTTTTTAAAAAAAAACTTAGGAAAAACTTTAAAAAGTATAAGAACTCACATTAGGTAGTCAAAAATAGTAATTTAAACAAAATGCTTATTAAAAAATAAGATAATTATTTAACATTTAGCTTCTATTGCACATTATATCCACTGAAGTCAAAAGAAAAAGTATAAAGAGATGATGTTCAAGATGTGCCCTTTGAGAAATTTGGTTTTGGCAACTGCAAAACATCCTTGAAATCAATGCTTGCCTTGTCTTCTGCAATGGGGAAGACAAACATACAAGATCCTGGCTTTTCCTGAGATATGACACTTGATAATCGGTCATATTATATTTAGAAATGGTTTTGGCCACGTAGTAAACAACAGTTTTTTTCTTTTCAAATTTCATGAGGAGGAAATTAGTTTAAAGATTTCATGCAAACTTGTATATTGGGGCACTATTGTACACTAGTGGGCACTTTTATACATACCAATGTCTTAGTGCAGGCATCCCCAAACTTCGGCCCTCCAGATGTTTTGGACTACAATTCCCATCTTCCCCGACCACTGGTCCTGTTAGCTAGGGATCATGGGAGTTGTAGGCCAAAACATCTGGAGGGCCACAGTTTGGGGATGCCTGTCTTAGTGTATCAAAGTGCCCCAAAAGACATTTTCAGAAATTTAACAATTATTAATAAAACCACTGAATTTATTTAAAAATCACGTGTAATCCTGATTACTGAGAGGGATAACGTACCTTTGGTATTTTAAAAACTTAACTAAATGACGTAAAACAGCACTGGAACACTTACATTTCACGTAATTTTTTAGTTGGCCATGCTAAAAAACACACCTACTCTCATCAAACGCCAACGGCAAACTGTCGGGCACCGTGGTCGCAAGTGTTGTGCTCACACATGTATAGACACGTTTTAGTGATATCACAACACGAATAATGTTTCTTGATATTGAAATATTTTTGGTGTATCAATGTGCCCCTTGCATCAATGTGCCCGCCTCCCCATACAACTAGTTGTCAGTGATATGTGCAGTGCCCACACCAAAGCATTGTGGCATGATCTGTTTAGTATATTTGGACTGAACGTGCCATCCTATTTTCCAGCCTCTCTGTTTGTTTTTGTGTATGATGGTCATAGTCTGGCTGTAGTAGCACTGCTCTCTTGAAATGATGAAGGGAAATAAACTGAAACAGAGATGTGGCCTAATTTGCACAGTAGTCAGTAAAGGGGGGGGGGGCAAGCTCTGGATTTCATTGAATGAGTTATTCACAAAACAATTAAGTCAAGATAATTTCGGCATATCCATGTTCCCCCATGAAACTAGCCTTGTTAGGATTAGGCCTCCATCAGAGGCAGTTTTAGGGTGGTGCAACTGGTGTGGTCGCTCTGGGGGTACCAACTACGCTGTAGAAGGGAGTGCGAGAGGCAGGTGGCGCCAAATTTTAGCATTGCACAGGGAGCTCAAATTCATTCCTAAAACTCCAAGTTCAGTATATATAGTTACTCAATCAACTATGATAATTTGCTCATAAAACTGACTTGTTCTGGTGTCACAAATAATTGGCTGAATGAATTTATTTGGGAGAAACACAAAAGAAGTCCAAACATGATTTGTTACATATTGTTACACAAAAGAAGTCCAAACATGATTTGTTACATATTGAAAAATTGTGGAAGACTTGAAGAGAACACGTATTGTAAAGCCAGAGTCATGAAAGTGCACAAATGCAAGGCTCCCCCCGTCTTTTAGCTCTTCTTCTAGCACTTGCTGCTTTTTCTTCTGCAGATGGCAGATTCCAAAGTTTGCTCCAGTGACAGCTCTTCCAACTTTGAAATCAACTAGTAGCTTCATAACTGAAGCAGCCGCGCAATCTTATGACAGAAAAAAATTCAAACATTAGTAATGTTTATTTTCTTGTCCCTCTTTATTTTTTAAACCAGAGGTGGGGAACTTGAGGCCCTTCAGACGTTGTGCTACAGCTCCAATCATTCTTGATCATTAGCCAGGCTGACTGGAGCTGATGGGAGTTTGAGTCCAACAGCATCTTGAAGGCACCAAGTTAAACCATCCCTGCTTTAAGCAACCATGCCCCATATATTTCCAGCCCAGAAGATAATGGTTGAATAGATTTAAAATGGAACCCTGAGGTTTATTTTTATGAAGGTGACTTACATGTGTCAGAAGACACCGTTCTGGTCCTATCTGTTTACCAGTGGCAGTGTTTTATAGAGAGCCCTTATTTTTAAATGTGGAGTGATAGAGATTTGAATTTGCTGCACATTTACTTAATTATGCTTCCCACATATTTCACATAAACATCTGTTGATCTGCAAGTCAGCTGGAAACTAAATATAAATTGATTGCATTGTGTGCAATTTCATCTTTCTGCTTAGTTGAAAAAAAATGCTAATATTGTTTATATATACTACATTATGGAATATACGGCTTTAAAAAAACAACAACCCAAGCCATTTCCCCCCTGAATGCAATATAACTTAGTAGTAAATAAGTTTTGAAAGCTTGGGATACTGAATATATTCTCAGTACTGCTCAAATGCTATGAGATCTGTGTACAGTTAATGGTGTGTATCCAATCATCTTTCCAGGTATCTTTTTCTTTCCTTTCTATATTCATGAGATGCCACTCCAGTAAACCATGTGAAATTTGTAATAACTCTTCTGGTGCAATAATTTGAAAATGTAGGAGCCCACATTATCAAGGACATAAAAAGAGGCAATATAAAATACCACAATAACTTAATACAACCATTATGGAGCAAATGCCAGAACAAATAGAACAAATAAATCAGACATCCTATGAGATTGCCCCAGTTTGTGAAGCTATCCCTAATACACTAATGTTTTGTGTATTCAAGATACATGTTTGTCTTTTGTTAAGGACACTTTTCTTAGAATGCAACCTGAGAGTTAGCATGAACTAGGAGAACAGTAAGGGCAGTTTTCATACATTGCAGAGTTCTGTGTAGGAATTTATTTGAAGCATATAGGTGGATTGCAATTTGTGATAATCCTACATGCAGTTGTCAACAATTGTATCCATAACAACTGCAGCAGCAGTGAAACCTGCATGTATGCTTGCCATAGTTTATGAACTAATTGTGGAAAGTGTGAAGTAGTCCTAATACATACCTGCAGTGCTTTTTTCTCCTAATTTTTTTAGGGGTACTCTCATTTCCTACTCATATTGAAATACTGTCCCTCAGTGAGGTCAAACTCAGA
The DNA here is from genome assembly GCF_965207765.1 of Zootoca vivipara. NCBI lineage: Eukaryota > Metazoa > Chordata > Lepidosauria > Squamata > Lacertidae > Zootoca > Zootoca vivipara. The sequence continues at coordinate 14,218,601 of NC_142586.1, forward strand.
CAGGCCCGGCTCTAGGTAGACCCCCGGTGGTGCAGGGCACCATGGCGCCGGCCGGCCAGAAAGGCGCCGCGAGCTGCGCCCGCCCGCTGGCCGGCCGATCTGCCGGTCCGCCGTGCAGCTGCGCCTGTGGGAGCCGCGCTGCGCCCACCTGCCCACCGCGCTGGGAAACGGGGCGGGAGGGCGCCAGAGAGATCACGCTTTGCCTGCCCGCCCGTCCGCCGCTGCGCCCACCCGCCCACCGCGCTGGGAAACGGGGCGGGAGGGCTCCGGAGAGATCCGGCGCACCACAGCGGCAGGGGCGTTTAAGACGGCCCTGAACTCAGATTCACAAAATGTTTAGGGGTATGTGTACCCCTGTGTCCCCCCCCCCCGGGAAAAAAAGCACTGAATTGCACGGATGTGTGTCAGGATCCAATGAGTTGTGAATAAATCTTCTGCTTGTTCATGGGAGATTATGGCTTTGATTCTGTCCCCACCTCCATAGAAGCCCCATACGCTCTTGTTGTTCAAAATGTTGTTCCAAAATAGAATGATTCTGCTACGTAGGTTCATGAGCAGCATGAGAACATGCACTCAAAAGAGAAATCCTGGAACAAACTCACATAAACCAATGGTCCTTGGCTGTAAAATTTTAATGTACCACTGCAACTTCTTCAGGAAATTAACATTCGAATCAATATGCTTTCTTAATAATGCCCCCTCCTTGTACAAAGCCAGTTGAGCAACACCATGTTTTCCATAGTTATGTCGTTGTTTTTATGTGCCACTGAAAATTAAATATTCTTTACATATTTTCAGATTGGCATTTATGTAGTGGGTTAAACCACAGAGTCTAGGGCTTGCTGATCAGAAGGTCGGCGGTTCGAATCCCTGCAACGGGGTGAGCTCCCGTTGCTCGGTCCCAGCTCCTGCCCACCTAGCAGTTCGAAAGCACATCAAAGTGCAAGTAGATAAATAGGGACCGCTTCGGCGGGAAGGTAAACGGCGTTTCCGTGCGCTGCTCTGGTTCGCTAGAAGCAGCTTTATCATGCTGGCCACATGACCCGGAAGCTGTCTGCGGACAAACGCCGGCTCCCTTGGCCTATAGAGCAAGATGAGTGCCGAACCCTAGCGTCAGATACGACTGGACCTGATGGTCATGGACCCCTTTACCTTTATATTGTGCACATTATGTGTTTCTATTTCTTAAAATGACTTAAGAAAGTCATTTTACCAATGTCTGAATTTCTGTTACTTTCCTTCAATTGGTGAGCCCTGTACATGTCTTCTTTGGTGATCACTCGTAGCCAAGTAAGATTGTCTTCCATAAACACGGTTTTAACAATGAGTCCGTAAGTGACTGTGGAGGCCAATTCTGGATCCACATGTCCTTCCACAGTGGGGACATTGGTTTCCAGGTTGGAGTTGATCACGGTGTGGATTTGCCAAGCGTGCACATTTATCCCTTTCGTCCTGAGTTCGAGTGTCTTCAAAGCCCATGACAACTTTGGTAAAGGCTGTTCTCCTATTGGAGCACTCGTAGGCCAGTGTTTCCCAGTTGTCAGTGTTTATATTACATTTTTAAAGATATGCCTTGAGACAGTCTTTAAACCTCTTTTGTTGACAACCAGCATTACACTTTGCATTTTTAAGTTCGGAATAGAGTAGTTGTTTTGGAAGACGATCATCAGGCATCCGTACAACATGACCAGTCCATTGAAGTTGATGTTGAAGAATCCTATAACTCACACAGGGGACCCTAACATTAGTGAGCAACAATGGAAGCCCACTTGCAAATACATCAGTGCCTTGTCATTCTTCATTTTAAAGACAAAGAGAAAGCTCATGGGACTGAAATGCTTCCCATGAAAATAAAGAGGTTGGCTTGGATGAAGAATAATCTAAAACATACATTTTCAGTTATTGTGCTGGGCTAGATATATACAAAGACAGGGTCTGCTCTGCTTTCCCCCATGGTAGTGAATTACCTACAGGAGAAAGTAAAAGGCCTACCGCTGTTTCCCCTAACGTATCAAACTGCTCTTTACTCCTATGTCTTAAGGCAGTGTTTCTCAACCAGTGTGCCTCCAGATGTTTTGGGACTACAACTCCCATCATCCCTAGCTAGCAAGACCAGTGGTCAGGAATGATGGGAGTTGTAGTCCCAAAACATCTGGAGTCACACTGGTTGAGAAACACTGTCTTAAGGTAGTGGTTCCACACAACCTCTGCAACTGAGTCTCAAATTATAGATATAAATTATAACTTGATGTGTTCAACAGAATGAAATCGTGCCTTGAAAACTAAGCCAATTCATGGCCCCAATCTTTCCATGTGTACATCCTCATTCTGGCTTCTGTTGATCATGCTACAGTGTTGCAGAATTGTAGCAGCAGATTTTATGCAGAGAATTGGTTCTAGGACTGAGTAGCTTCAGAGCTGAGACTGAAAACAGGAACAATTTAAGTTTCCTGTCTCTTTGTCGTGAACTGGCAGGACTATGGGAAGGAGCAAGAGGATCCTGGCGAGGGCAGGACTTATCACCAGAGCCAGAGAGGCCCCTGTCTCCACAAATATCACAGGCTCTGAGGTGTAGGGGGGGTGGGCAGGGCACTCCAGCAGACTGAGGCAGGCAAAGGCTCACAGCCCAGCTCACTTGCTGGCCAGGTGGGGCTTGCTAGCTCTGGGAGGAGATGTGATTCCTCAGCTGGAGGAGGCTTGGAACAGGTGAGGGTCATCTGCCTCATCAAGCCCAGGTGCTGCAATCAGCATGCAAATACAAAAGGGCAGCAGAACTCTGCAGGTCTGTGCTTTTGGTTTAGACTTTGGACATGTGGATGATCCTGGGCTGGGGACTTGACATACTGACTTGCCACCAGGTAGGCCAGGGGTTCGGGATACGCGTCTATTTTACAGACAGAATATGCAGAGCCAGCCTGAGACTGGACTGGTTGCTTTCTGCCCTTCCTCCCATGCTCTGCAATCCTCCTGCCCAGCCAATTGCTGACAAAATGGTGATAGCACAAGCATTTCCAGCTTTGCTCTGAGAATAAGGGTTTCTTCCTTATTGTGGATGAGGTTCTCCAGGGAGTGTTTGCACTGCTGGCTCTTTCTGGCACTTTAAAATAAAGCATAGAAATACAGTTAAAATCCCCTTAAAACATTTTGAGAAACCCCCCGTCCCCCTTCCTCAGGGGAAGCCAGGATTGTCCATGGCACCAACACTGTGAGATAGTAAACAGAAGAGAAGAAGAGAGGTTGGTGGTAGTGTCTGGCAGCCAATTGGCTAACTGGTAAATTGCAGTGCTGGCAGTAGAAGGGGGTCCATAGTCTAACACCCCTTTCTATCTGCTGCCTGGGCCACATTGCTCCACATGGCTCATGATAGTGTCAGCTATTTTTTGGGGGGGTGGGGTGGGGGTGGCAGTCCACATATTCTGCCAGTGCACAGCCTCCTTAAAACCTTACAATTTTTCATATAAGTCCTCCCCCCCACCATGAAAACCCTGGCTACGCCCATGGTAGGTTTTCATATTGCTCCAACATTTGCTGAATCGATTCATTGTACACAGATGTGATATTTGTATAAAAGACAGCTTGTTTCGTAATTCAGAAGTTAGCAGTGGGCTGTAAGCTATGACACCACGTTGCATCTGATTGCAGCATCGTGCATGAAGACATTGATCCTCATGTACGTGAAGCCAACACAGTATGCAAGTGTGTTGTGAAAATGAGCATTCTGTTTTTGTTTGTTGAAATACTTGAATAAAATACTTCACTTATGACAACCGTCAATGGATATATCAGTTGGTGTTGCAATGCATAGGGTGTGCACTGCATTCAGATGTGGAACTTTGCAAAGTGAGTTGCAGGAGCAGTTGTGCAACACCATGCACAAACATAAGCTTTAAATTTTGACATGCAATGATGCAAACAGGCTTTCTGTAAGAGGGAGAATCTTTCTGCAAACGGAATGACACCACTGGAAACAACCCATTGTGCTCTTGCCTTGGAAAACACTGGACACACCATTTTTGCTATCCGTAGACTTAGTGGTGCATTAAAACACAAAATGCTTTTAAAGCAATAACCCTGAGCCCTTGTTTTGGGACAGACAACAATAAATATAATGCATCCTATGGGAATGTACAATGGATTTTCACATTTACTGTATGCAGGCATGGGGTGGGTGCGGAATCAATAGCTGTTTTAAGCCTTGTTTAGAGCCTGGTAGATTTCTGTGGAGATGCCTTGAAACATAAACCCTTGATCTGGAATTTTACCAGAAATTAAAGTGGCACTAAAAAGAAAGCAAGAATGTGAATTGTGCTCCCTATTTTGCTTAGCAGATGTGAAATTGATGGGTATTTGGAAGAGGTGCATTTGTTTGGTTAAGTCTGGCTTTATTTTTGTTAAGTATTGCTTATCGTAAAATATATCCAATCTGTCAACTGTCCTGGTAGAGTGCTGGACTAGGAATTGGGAAATGTAGGTTCAAATTCTCATTCAGCCATGAAGATGAGTGGGTGACTTTGGGTCATTTATTTTTTCTCATCCTGACTTACCCCATTGGGTTGTTCTGAGAAGGGAAAGGGGAGAAATACCATGTACACCTCCCTGAGTTCTTTGGAAGAAAGGTGGGATAGACATGTAAAGAAAGGGAAAAAAATAAAGCAGTGATCAAGGTTCTTTCATTCCCAGATTGACTCAAATATCCATTCCACTGCACAATCACTATTTCAGGTATTCTTTTTCCCCTGTAGCTTCTTCCACTAGGTCAGTAGTTCCCACATTTTCCTTTATGAACCACTTAAGAATTGCTGAGGATCTTGACAGACCACTTAATGATTTCCCCCTGCCCCCTGCCTAATGTTTAAATTTTGGTTTCATAGAATTCAGATTGTAATAAAATATGATACAAAAAAATAAAATAAGCAAAGGAACCCCTGCACTAGGTGATAATTTCCTCTTTTTTGAGGAAAATCTCCCTTGACATTAACTATGCCTTGTAATATAGCTGCCTTCGAGTAGCACAGAGGTTTTGATTTCCTTTATTGTTTTTTTTTTAAAAAAACCAATATGAATGCTATTTGTAATTTTGCTACTGAATTTCAGGTTGAGTAGCAATGAATGAATTCAGTAGGAATGAAACTGATTATTTTACTTAATAAAATTTATTCCAGCTCTGATGATACCTAATTACAGAGCAATCTTATGTGTGTCTACTCAGAAGTAAGGCAAATCAAGTTCAATGGGATTTGCTTCCAGATAAAGGATTGTAGTGTCAGAGTTGTATCCAATGATGATTCTTATGTTGTCAGAAGGCTCTTCTAGAGGCTTCCATCCTAGAGGCTTCCATCACAGGGAGGAAGGTTATTATCACCAGTTCCCCACCACCACCTAATCTGTTCCAAAGGGTTCCCTAACCTCCCAGAGCAGATTTTTTAGGGTGATGGGGGCTTGCAGGGGGAAGAAGGAATCTGTGAAAATTGTCTCCTCTCCCATCTCAATTGATAGAAGCTTTCGCTGGATCAAAGCATCTTTGGATCAAAACATCTTCTGTCATTATGGGGGACACCGCTGGATACAACCCTTAAAGTAAAGGGACCCCTGACCATTAGGTCCAGTTGTGACTGACTCTGGGGTTGTGGTGCTCATCTCGCGTTATTGGCCGAGGGAGCCGGCGTACAGCTTCCAGGTCATGTGGCTAGCATGACTAAGCCACTTCTGGCGAACCAGAGCAGCACGCGGAAACACCGTTTACCTTCCTGCCAGAGCTCACCCCATCAGGCTCTATGGTTTAACCCACAGCGCCACCTGCATCCCATCCGGATAAAACCCTTACTAAACATCAAACCATTTACTCAGTGATAAAAAGAGATGACCTGATGTAACTGAAAAGCTAACTTCTGATTGCATGCAACCCATAGATAAGGAATAGGATGAGAATTTTGTCCACGGGATGCAAATTCTTTTTTAAATGGTAATGTGAAATTCTGATCAAGTGACTTGGAACAGGATGATTAGGTATGTTCAGTTTCTGTATTGTTACACAACATTTTTCTGCAGGCAGTGACTTGGATAAATGTCTTTTTTGCTTATGAGTGGTCTGACTCCATAATAAAGTTGGAATTATCAAACGGTGAGGGCTTCACAGTAACGGAGCATGTAATGCAGCCACAGCATTATATAAAATATTTGTATATTACATAAACATACAAAATTCAAAATGTAGACTTAACATTACAGTTTGAACTCTGTTACTTGAAAATACCTCCCGTTTTCTTTATTAGTGAAACTGGGAGCAAAAGTATTGCCCTAAACATGATTGAAATTGCCTAATCATGGTTATAGGGATCACATCAATATAGTTGGCTGCTAGATCTGCTCTCCTTCGTGTGTGTAAAAACATTTGTACTACCAACAAGATGCTTTGTGTTCTATCACTTTAATATAACTACCATACTTTCGTTTATTTTATTTTCTAAAAGAAATTACATTGTTGTAAGGTTTGCAGGCAAATTGTTTCCCTCCCTCCAAATCATGCAGGTTCTTCGAACCTGAGGTTTTTCCACCAGTCTGATTTGAAGGTTTATGGAGGATACACTTAATTGTCGAGAAGGTACACAACACATTCCAGAATCAAATTTTGGTTGTCAGCAGGCACTGCCAAGCATTTGTTAATCCAACAACCCAGTCTTTTACTGCCAGAAGGAGGCATGAAATGCTGCAATGGCATGTATTATTTTTCCCCTCTGGTGTTTAAGCTCTGGAATTAACATTTTGAGTTGCTATCCTGCATTTCTTAGAGATAGTGACTTTTAGTGCAAGATGCACAGCAACCTAGTCCCACTGTGCTTTTCCTGGGGGAAAGACAAAGAAGATGAGGAAGCACTTCATGCGGAAAGGGTGGCTGTATTTATGCTTGAGAAGGTTTCATTGTGTTGGAAATCTGTTTTAAATTTAGTGCCTGTGTTTGGATTAGTCTCCCCCCTCCCACTTTTTTTTAGATGCGCTTTAATGATTTGTAATTTGCTCTGAGTCTGGTTATGCACAATTGGAAATGAATTTAAATAAATAATCCTAAAGCAAACAGATGATTCAGAATATACACGGAGCAAATTTGTTGAGCTGTATGCGGTTGTTTTTCAAAGCAGAACCACACTTTAAAGGAAGCTGTAAATTTTAATCATATTATTGTGTTTTTATGAGCTGCATTTCATCCATTTACGGCTGCTGCATTACGAGTAGTGATGGTGGATGAACTGTGCCAGCTAGGCAGCAAGCAATGCCTTTGATGCTCTCAGTGCTGTCACTTGAGCTGGATTTGTCAGCTGTGGTTACAAACTTCCACAGCAGAGTGCAATCTCTTCCTTCCCAGTGTAGTGGGATACTGTCTCATCCCCCCCCCCCCGTCATTAGGGCGGTTGCTCCATCTCAACCATTTGGAGTCATACCTCTTCCAGGATAATTTGAGGCAGGCTGGATCTTGTTCCAAGGAACATGGATATGTACCCAGTCTAATAGCTTCCAGACTCATGAAACAATTAATTCCATTATAAACAAAAACCAACTGAAAGAACATTAAATGACTTAATTACTCTGCGGTCCGTATGTATGTTATGAAGGATTAGCATCACGTCACCTGCCTTACTATATAGCAATTAGTGTGCATGGGCAATATCCAGTTGTTGGTATTACTGGAGAGTACACCCCTTGACTTCAATGAATGTAAGTCTATTCGGCTGGATTCAACTACTGTAATGGATCCTGGTAGCAGAAGTCTGCAAGTGCAACTGGGCTTTAGCCCCTCTTCTCCTCCTCATGTGCGCCCACCATACCACATCAGTTGGCTTGTGGGAGTGATCAGGAGACCCTCCCTAGAACAGTGCTGGGGGGGGGGGAGGAGAGAGGAGATTATTCCATCAAGCAAACAGGATGTCCTGAGTTGATAGTGCTAAAGAGATTGTTCCAAGTTGAATTCCTCTCATTGTTTTCAGTGGATCCATTCTGAGTTTGACTTAGTTAGATATCACCCTTGCCATGGGTTGCATGATAAAAACAAAACAAAACTTGAATGCTACGGCCTAAATTTTAAACATTTTCTGGATTGATGAGAAAATGGTGAAATTGTAATTTGCAAATATTTAAATTTCACCAAATTATCCAGTTCCTTAAGACATTTTTTATGATTAATTTTGAAGCAAAATTCAAACGCATGTTTTTAACTTGAGTACTTTATGCTGGTTGGGCTCTCTTTAATATTTTGATGATTGCAGGGTTCAAATATGGATCTCAAAACCTGTCAAATACCAGATACTACTTAGCATAAGAACATGGAAAGAGTTCATCTGGATCAAACCAAAGACCCATCAAGTCCAGCGTCCGGGGGACTGTAGTTTGTTAGAAGTGCTGAGAGTTGTTAGGAGACCCTATTCCTCTCACAAAGCTACAATTTCCAGAGTTTCCTGAGAAGAGGGATTGAATATTAAACTACTGAGAATTGTAGCTCTGTGTTTAATGATGATTCAAATGGGAGAGAGGCATCATACAGGGACCAGGTACAGTCTATGTTGTGTAGTGTGCACAATACCGTCATAGGGATAGATCAAGTATAGTCGTACCTCGGGTTACGAACACCTCAGGTTACGAACTCCACAAAGTATTTTCGCCGTGTGCGTGTTCTGTGCATGCGCAGAAGCGGCACACGTGATTTTGGCATGCGCAAAGCGCGGAAATTGAAGAAATTGTGCTTTGCGCATGCGCAAGATGGCGCTTTGGGTTACGACCATTTCGGGTTACGAACAGATCGTGTTCGTAACCCGAGGTACCACTGTATCAGGAAAACTGAGGTTGAGTAGGCCAAGGGCTGACATTGATAGCAGCCAATTTTTGGAAAATATGGTACGGGGGGGGGAGTTCTCACTGGCACAAAACTCACATAAGGTCTAGGATCAGAAGGTCTGGTAAAAGGTAGCAAATAGGGAAGGGAATTTTGAAGCCTGAGGAGTTCCTAATCAGGGAGGCCATAGAATCAACAGATGCCAGCTGAATCTAAAACAGTAATATGTGAATTAATAGAGTTCATATCTAGGTCTTAGTGGATGCCACCTGCTGCTATGCATCCCTTATTGTAGGGAAGTTTTTATGTGTTGAGGAAAAGTGCAATATAGCAGCACTGCTGAGTATGTACCACCCTAAATTTCTTATACTGTACTAGGTTGCATCTAGGACAGGTAGTTGTGTTAATATATTATATTCAACATAGATAGCAAACAGCAGAATTGTGTTTCAAAATTACAGTGAACATAAGTGTATCCTTCAGAAACTTTCCTATTAAGTTGAGTCTTTTGTGGTTTGGATTTTGGGGCATTTTGGTATGCAGATACAAATCCAAATTGCATAATAGTCATAAAAAGATTGGATTTGCAACAGCATTTCATTCAGAAATGTTGAAATGACAAGATATGGAGTAGAAGTCATCATAACAAGAGTGCCATTTGTGGTCAAATACATTCTTCACATACGCAACATGTGTGAAGTGGGTGCAGGGAAACCCATTATATTAACTGTCATTCTGGGTTTTTTTAATGTGGAAAAAATGAATTCAGCTGTCATAACTTCTTAGAGTTCTGGCGGTTTCTCTTCAGCACTTGAGGATTCTGTTCTACCAATCTAAATTAGAATATATGCCATGTTTCAATTGCTTTATGCGCCTTATAGTAGATAAAATATGTTAATTTGTGTAAATGCTGTTCTGAGTGCAAATGCTTATGCTGAAAGCATGCTTATCTTTAAAGCTGCATGTCTTTCATTCTTGGCTTCTTTTATACGCACACTTTATTTTTTTTAATGCATGTCTTAATATTTGAGAAGACTTTTTAAAGAAAACATTTGAAGCTATGTGGGGAAAAAACCTCATGACTTTTTCATAAATATTCATAAGCTCATACAAAATCTTGTTAGTTTTTCCCCTGAGTTTTTCTGCTAGGTTCCCCCCCCCTTCAGATCTTTTTATGCTTCATTTCATTGCCATAGATTAGCAAATATGGAACACTGGTTTGCTGATCTATTATATACTTGACACCATTTTTTTTTAATGAAGGAAGTCAGTATGCTTTCCATGGTTATATTATGTGTTATTTTCTCTTATTTGATGGGATTGGGAAACAAATGTCAGAGTGAGCAGGTTGTGTAATTAAACTCACAGATTGGTAACAAGGAACTTAATATTCAGTTTAATCAATTTGCTGCAATTATTTGCCTTGATTCAAATATGTTGGCCACTATCTAAAAAGCTTCTTGAGGCATACCCAAACTCTTGATCATACACAGTGATTTTTGACAGACACGAACACCACTTCAATTAGTTCCAGCCATGAATGGTAAAGTCAAGAACAAACCTTGACTTTTACACCATGAGTCTGGGTTTGGACGACACAACAATAATCTTGCCTTAAGTAACTGTATGTGTGGCCAGAAACACCTAAGTGTAATTAAAGCTTCAGTCCTAAATAGACTTCCTAGAGAAGCCACATTGAACACAATGAGACATATATCTGAGCAAGCCTTCATAGGATTGCAATGCATGCCCAAGTTCCCCTTCACTAAGTTCATATACTTAAGCAGATTCCTTTAGGACCAGACACATTTCTTCTACCACAAAAGGATTAGACTGATACAAATATGTAGGCCCTGATCTATACCTGCAGTGGATTGAGGTGGTAGAATATTGAGATGAGGTAATAGAGGGGAGACATACCACTTAGGCTGCTGTTAGGAGATGATTGCCATTTTGAATACTGTTGTATTTTTTGCTACCTCAAGGTGCTACCATCACATATCAATCCTTTTCTGCTGCATGTGTAAAGCTAGTCCTTGTTCTCCTGAGGAAAGTGGGAAAGCATGTGCTTGGCAGTAGCAGATACTGCATCAGGGCGGAGGCACTCATCTAACCTCCTGGCAGTGGAGTCACTGCTGTTTAGTGGGAGGGACAGTGGGAAAGGCATACCCTCCAACTCCCGGATTGAAAAATCTGGGATCAGCGGCGGCACGGCACCGGAAGTCGCTTCTACGCATATCCAGATGTGTGTAGAAGCGACTTCTGGTGCTGGCGCCACCTGTGTCTGCATGTCTGGGCACCAGAAATCACTTCTGCGCATGTCCAGACATGCACAGACAGCCGGGAGCCGGGACCTAGCCGCTGGCAGGAGCTTTATGGGATATTTAAGGGATATAATCAATTCGTGATAACAGCGGGAAACAGTAACAAAATACGGGGGTTTCCTGAGAAAAATGGGAGACTTGGCATCTATGGGGAAAAGCAAGGTGGCAGGGAGGTCAGCACCATGCAAACACACTGGCAGAGCGAAGTAATAATGCTGCTTGGTTTGAACATCATGTGAAGCCAAACCATGACTTAGCAGGAAGCTGCAAGCTCCAGGAAAGAAGATTGGTGCTGCTTCACCAGTCATTCTGCTCCTGCATTGAGCTAAGCCATGACTTGGCTTTAGCATGTCATCCAAAGCGAGGTTTGTGGTTTAGTTCTAGCCAGGCCAGTGCTCTCCCCCCCCCCTAAAAAATGTTTAGGGGTACTGTACTCTCATTTTCCTACTCATATTGAAATACTGCCTCTCAATGAAGCCAAACTTAGATTCACAAAATGTTTAGGGCACTGCTTCAGGATATAAAAAATAAAGGACTTGTGGTGTGTGGGGAATAGCTAAACCACAAGCCTGGGTTCACACAACATGCTAAGTGAAACTACAGCTTAAGACAGCACATCAGCAGAAAGCAGGCCCGTGTAGAGCTTGTCTGAGGCCTGGGGCAGGAGTCTTGCTAGAATAAAGTTAGACACTCAAAAAAAGCAGCTGGTCCCTGGCAGTGACCCCTGACTAGCTTAGTCCTCTGAGGCCCATGACAAGTGTCTCAGCTTTACCCCACCCCCCTGCATGGGCCTGGGGAGGAGCAAGCATATTGGGATCCTGCATGCTTATATGTCAAACTATGAACCAGACCATGCTTTTCTCAGAAAGCTCTAAAACATGAAATAAGTATCTCAGATTTAGGCCACCTAGCAGCCCAGCTGTCCGAACATCTATGCATCCTATGCATTGGCACTCCAATAGTCCCTTCCCCATGAAATATGCTAGCTCTCCATTCTAGATGTGTTCATGTCAGTTTGTTATTAAGGTATTTTAAAGACACAGACTTTAGTGCTTATCCTCAAAGAAATATGAACGTAAGCTATTAGAAACAGCTACTTCTGTTTTGCTGGCTTCAGTGGATCACAACTTTGAAGAGACAGCATCCTTTTTCATTAACTAAGTCTCTCTCTACTATATACTGCCTTTTATTTTCTTCTTGAAATAAAAGGTTGCATATAAATTGTTTTAATAGTAATAATAATATTGGCTAAATCATGGCTGAATGATCTGCTGTTTTTGTTGATTGGGTTTGTTTAAAGAACTGGAATTTTCAAAAGAAAACATTGGTACATTTGCTTAATAACAGAGTAATGCGCAACTGCGGTATTTGTTAAATAAAGCATGCTACGTATTTCTACCCTTGAGATAATAATTCAGCATGCTATATCATTCACAGAAGATTAAGTGTATACCATGCTAGGGAGAAATGAAATTCATGTTCATTGCTGTAGAATCTGCAGAGTTTAGTGCCAGCTGATAATAAATGCCCGGTCAAGAGCAATGCTAGTCTCTGTAATGAGAACATCAACGTAAATAAATCAGACATTATTGAAGACATTTTTCCCCTGTAAGAGGAAAATAAAATGTGCTATCTGGATGTTATTCACTGTTGATTATTCATCTATATTCATTGAGTTTCAGCGGGTTGGCCATTTAGGCCAACAGTTATGAAAATGGGATGCTTTGTGAGTTAATGGTTTTAGGGTTGCACTCGACAATTGTGTAAAGTGATGGGGCGAGAACAGAAAGACAGCAAAGAGCTCAGATATTTGAGTTATAGGTTCTTTTTACTTCTTTGTGCCTTAAAAATGCATGCAGTATTGGAAGTGATGCCTAGCTGTTGAGTGTGTATTGCATATCTTAATATTCATAGGGTTAGAGGCAGACTTTGGCTGCAATTCTAACCATGTCTATTCAGAAGCATAGAGTGAGGCTAACCTCCAGGTAAGTGAGGTTAGGATTGCAGTCTTGGTCAATGAGTCTGGATCCACTAAATCTGGATCCCACCCATAATTTCCATATAATTTCCCTTTAATGATTTGTAAATTTAGAAGACTTTGAGACATAATGCAAGTATAAACTGGTTAGAAATGAAGAGATGTGTTATCTACGAAGGCTGTGCACTGGATTTAGTCAAATGTTGAATTTCGTGCCAAATAGAGGTGCATGAGCAGGGGAGGGGAGGGGAGGGGGCTGGCCTGTGGAGTCCTGCCTGCAGGAAAGCAGTCTCTCTTGCCAAAGCAGCTGCCAGCAGGTAAGCGGTGGCAACAATGGTGACCTGCGGGGGAGGCCTCTTCACCTGGGCAGCAGCGCCCCAGTTAGGTGAGTGGGTTGGTGAGGGAGGATCAAGCAGCCCACCGCCCAGCCCTGGCATCAGGCCATGCACCTCCCCCACACGCTGGCCACTCCTTCTGCATGCTGGTGAGGACCAGCACTTTTTTTTCTAGAAAAAAAGCACTGTCTCTTGATACTAAAATGTATGTATAAAAATGTATAAAATTGAACATCATAAACAAAATAATAAAAAAGCACTGTCTCTTGATACTAAAAGCAGTGCTTTTTTATTATTTTGTTTATGATGTTCAATTTTATACATTTCAATAATATTACAATCCTTTTAACATTTCAAAAGTTGAATTCCTCCCCCCGCTTTCTGTGGTTCTTTACATTTTTTAAAATATATACTGCATATTCCAAATTAACTTAATTTACTCATTTATTCATCTACTTTACATATATACAGTACTCTTATAAAACTGCAGGCTATTACAATAATCCTGCCAATGTTCTTATCTGTTTACAGTTTATTTGTAAATGTTCAATAAGCCATTTCCATACTTTTATAAATAGTTATCTTGATTTCTTATCTTTCCGGTAAGTTTCGCCATTTCTGCATACTCCATAAGTTTTTGTATCCATCCTTCTTTTGCTGGGGCTTCTTATTTTAGTTTTTGGGCAAGTAACTTTCTTGCCATTGCAGTCGCATACATGAATAAATTTCTATACAGTTTGGGTAGTTCTGTCCCTATAATTCCCAAAAGGTGTCCTTGGACTCTCATTGATTTGCTATGGGCCCAATACAGACCTGAGATAGGGGGAAAAATGAGCAGCTACCGTACTACCCTTGTTACAAAGAGCAGGTGTCGAAATATCCTTACTCTATTTATTGTTTTATAGCCTTCTGAATTTCAGACTGGCCTAAAACAAAAGGCGAGTGGTGGAGAATGCACTAGTGTTTTTGAAATTGACCACAATATAAAAAAGCCAACCAACCCCCCAAAACAAGACACAAAACAAAACAAAACAAAACCACCTTCTATTACACTTTGAGTTCTCTTGTAATAGCAATTTATAGCAAATGCAGTGAGCTTGGAAAATTGGCAATATAGATACGTCCCTGGGAGCTAACTTCTAATCAGTATCGCTTAAGATGGATCTCTTTTAATCTCCTCCATGTGCATGGGCTAGCAGCAGTTCAATGCAAGGGGAAAAGAAGCAGAAGGATGGAGAGAAGTTTGCTTGCTGCCACATGAGCAGGGCTATCAAATTTTGCACATCAATAAGATATGCTTTGTGATATATAGTGGCCATAATTGGGACAAGATCTCTCCAGTGTTCTGACTGTACAAGCAGGCTACTTTCATGCGAGGAGGGACAAAATACACTCTGCAGACAGCTAGACTGTAAACACAGGATGGGCTGTTGAAGATCTCTCGAGCTGTTTGCCCGCAGCCTCTGTACCCTTGAATGTATTTCTCACTTGAATTAGCATTGGAAATTTTGAACATGGCTTTCATGTTTCCTTTGGAGAAGGCTTTGGCTCCCATTGCAAACAAGAGCAGCAGAGCTGCACCACAGTGGAATGGAAATGCTATTGTCTCTTTCTCTTTTGAGTAGAGCAAAGAACCATGAACAAAAATAAAAGCTTATGTGACCCAACTGAGTGTGGAAACCAAATCTATGACCTTTTGCAAGAGATCTGGGAGAAGGGAAAGGGGGGGGGAATTTGCTTGGTTTGCATTCTTACCTAATTTGCACTTCCTGGACCAATAAGCAAATTACAAGTAACATTTAAAATTTACACTTCTAGTTTTGTGACTATGATCTCCAACCAAAGGTTTGTAGAACAATGCATATATTAGCTCTGTTATATTAAGGGAAACTACTTTCAAAAATACTTAGGCAAAAATGCATTAAAATTGTTTATATTAGGAGAAATGTGTGGAGAAATGTACACAGAAATGCACACAAAGTAAAAATGTGCAGATTGGTGCAGAAATTGGGCAAACTGAACTGAAATTTGGGGAAACTGAACATTTGGAAAAATTGAATTTTTTACTGATTTGTCCATCCCTGGTTTGGCGTGTGTGTATTTGAAAGTTGATATATAGCTTCCCCTATTCTTCAGAAACTGGATCTGTAATAGGTAGGCTTCATTGAACCTTGGAGTCAGAGATATAATTCAGACATTTATTTTCTTTATAACTTCCATTTTTCCCCTCAGCATAAAAATCCAAACACCCTCCACATGTAAAACCAGAAGTCACAGAGAAGGGAGTTTAGCCCCAGAATCAATTTCTCTTGCCCTAAAATCAGCCAGTGGTGGTTGTGTTGGATCAGGGCCCTGACACAGTTTCTCCACCAATTGCTCAATTTGCACACAAAGAGAAAACATAGGGTGCTTTGTCTTCCCTTGTGGGTGGTGGTGCAATAATTTACAATGAAAAAATGGTGCAAGGGGAAAAGACTGCACTACAGTCTTGATGTAAATTTGAGGGTCTTGTGACTGCTTTTAGAACATGAAAATTACATTTGGAGGAACTCTGAGTCACACGCTTCTGATTCTTCTGTCAGCGCAAGCAATTCAGTTCTCGGATGGAATGGTTCTCCCTCTCCTCCCTCTCCTCCCCCTCCCCATGGTGTGCTGTTCTGGGTGTTCTCCTGACCCCTGGATGAGTCAATTTTGGAGGTGTGAAGGGGGAGGAGAGAGGAAGAAAGTTTATATTGCATAGTTTATATTGCAAAGCACCATGGAAACTTTAATTATTAGACAAAACAAAAACACTCTAGATAAAATATACATTAAATAAAAGGGAGATCCATCCACAGAACACCTGTTTAACATGTAATTTATTTGAGCATGGATGCTTTAATTGAGATTCCTGAGTTGCTGGGAGTTGGACTAGATGATCGATAGGATCCCTCCAACTTTACAATTCTATGATTCTCAGTGCAAAACATAGTAGTACATGCATAGCCGGTTGCTCTTTATTTTTATATAAACATTTTGTTATATAAACACTGAGCATATTCAGGTGCAAAATGCAGAGGTAAGGAGAGTTAGTAGTAATTACATGTTTGGGAGTTACCTCCAAAAGGTATAGCGTATATCTTGTGACAGCTAGGATAAAGTTTCCGTTGCTATATCCTGGGGTAGGGGTCAGAATGGGAATAGATGAAAGCATCACAAGCTCCTTCTAACTTGCAAGAAAGCTTTTAAAAAGTTGAAGTCTGGCTGCCAATTCATTTTAAAAGATTGGTTTTTTGTGGGGTTTTTTTAAAGTCTCCCAATAAATGTACATGTACAAAAATGTTGCATGACAATAGTATTCTGAATGGAATATTTTCATACATAGCTGAAGAATGGTACTGGTTTCTTCTTGGAAGAGGCTTTTATCCCATACTATTTTTCAGCCTTTCAAAAAGAATATTATATTGTACTACAGGAAGGTAGTATTTTGCGAAAGTAGAAATGAAACTCATTCTTTCTACAAAGGAAAATGCTTCATTTTTTAAAGAGAGAGTCAGACTGGAATGCTTGCATTTAGCTATTGACTTTCCAATCTCTTAGAGCTGTCACTGTCCTAAACTCACCCAGAATCACATTTTTAACTGTTTTGTGTGGAATCAAGTGCTTTGATAGGACCATTTCAGCTTTGTCAGCTGTGCAGGAAGCTACATAATTTTTTAAACATGAAAAACAACAGGACATCAATACATTTGATACTGTATACTATTTATTGCAATAATTTGCTAGCCACTTTTCCAGTGCTCAAGGCAGGCTTCCTCAACCTTCTCCCTCCAGATGTTTTTGGCCTACAACTCCCATGATCCCTAGCTAGCAGGAACAGTGGTCAGGGATGATGGGATTTGTAGTCTCAAAACAGCTGGAGGTCTGAGGTTGAGGAAGCCTGGCTCAAGACTTTGTTCAAAAACACAGAACAAATGAAATAATTCACAGTACTGGCACACGAAGACACACCTGTCAACTATTCATACCCCAGCACAGAAGAAAAACAGTTCAAGTCAATGAAGGAAACATTATAATACAAACTTTATACTGAATGTCAAGACTGCATGTTTGATTAGAAATGCCTGTACTTATTTGATGGGGTTGTTATGATTGTGGTTGTTATTATTTTCAGCGGCATGGAATTTTATGAACAATTGGGCAGATTTTTTTTTTAAATTTACTGCCAATGGCGTAGCATCGTGTGCAGAACAGAGAATTAATGCAAGAAGCATAATTTTCTTTTGGCTATAGCCATGCTCACCGATGTATGCATATAAAAATCACAGAGAGGACAGCACCATACATCTTGGAACCGAAATGCACATTATCTTGCTGTATTTCTTAAAACAGGCCTGTAAGGTCAATATCTTTTATGTTGTAGATAGAGAACTGGGGCTGTGAGTGGCTTTCCTAAGACCGGGATCAGGAAGCTTCTCATTTGCATCTCAGCTTCTTAGCCATCACACTAATCCAGCTTTTAAAAAGATTTTTTTTACTCAAGGTGACATTAGCTCGCAGTATTTTATTTAAACTGCAACACAGAGAATGAATTCATTTTTATCCTTGCAGAGGAAAAGTTGTATAATTACCTTTTGACACAAGTGGCCTAATCAAAATGTGTCATTGTCCCCCCCCCTCCATTTTTCTCCATGTACATTTGTTCACAACATTAATTTATCCAATATTTGTGAAACTCACTCCCATAGCTACAGCAGCAACAATCTGCAGTGGGCAGCAGTTTCTCGATAATGACAGGAGCCCTGATGTTTGCTCATGCATAGTCTGTTTCCATTCATTTCATTCACATCTGATAAACAAGGCTTTGAAGTTAAAAGACGCTTTGTGCATCAAGACGGTTTTAGAGGCACTATCATCAACCTTAGATTGTGATTAATGACCGTGCTCAAACAAAATACGTCAGCTGCAATCCCTGTTGTCTGTTAGCATTTATACAATCGAAAGTAATTGGCAAGGTATCCATCTCATGCAAAGCTGTTTCTGTTTCTTTTTGCACAAGGACAGTCTGCAACATGTGGTTTGGGGGAAAAGAAGACAACAGTAACTCAGAATACTAAGAAAAGCATAGGGGTGTGTGTTTAGGTGTCTGTCTGTGTGTAGTTCTTTCTGCCTTCACCTTTCTGTATTTGCTTCCATATATAGTTCTTTGGCAGGACGCGGGTGGCACTGTGGGTTAAACTACAGAGCCTAGGGCTTGCCGATCAGAAGGTTGGCAGTTAGAATCCCCACCAACGGGAGCTCCTGTTGAAAGCACCTTAAAGTGCAAGTAGATAAATAGGTACTGCTACAGCGGGAAGGTAAAAGGCGTTTCCATGTGCTGCTCTGGTTCGCCAGAAGTGGTTTTGTCATGCTGGCCACATGACCTGGAAGCTGTACACCAGCTCCCTCGACCAATAACGTGAGATGAGCGCCACAAACCAGAGTCGGTCACGACTGGACCTAATGGTCAGGGGTCGCTTTACTTTACTTTATAGTTCTTTGGCAGCCTTGTAAGAGGGCACTGACATTTTAAAAGCTGAACAAGTTAAGCGATCAATCCAAACAACACAAATATTATTATTATTATTATTATTATTATTATTATTATTAGTATTATTATTAGTAGTAGTATTATTATTATCCTGCCCATCTGGGCGGCTCGCAGCAGAATATTAAAAACACGATAAAACATTAAAAACGTCCCTAAACAGGGCTGCCTACAGATGCCTTCTAAAAGTCAGATAGTTGTTTATTTCCTTGATATCTGCTAGGAGGGCGTTCCACAGGGTGGGTGCCATTACCGAGAAGACCCTCTGCCTGGTTCCCTGTAACCTCACTTTTCGCAGTGAGGGAACTGCTAGAAGGCCCTAGGAGCTGTACCTCAGTGTCTGGGCTAAATGATGAGCGTGGAGACGCTTCTTTAGGTATACTGGTCCGAGGCCGTTTAGGGTTTTAAAGGTCAGCATCAACTCTTTGAATTGTGCTTGGAAACTTCCTGGAGTCAATGTAGGTCTTTCAGGACCATTGTTATGTGGTCTTGGAGGCCGCTCCCAGTCACCAGTCTAGCTGCCACATTCTGGATTAGTTGTAGTTTCCAGGTCACCTTCAAAGGTAGCCCCATGTAGAGCACATTGCAGTAGTCTCAACTAGAGCAAGAATAGATAATGCCACTGAAAGTTAAAGATGTATAGCAATAGCACTGTTTTTGAAGAAAAAAATCATCAAAGTTTGCAATGCAAGGAGTACCCTGCACACAACATTAAGGGGCTAAATACAGATGCTCTATTCCCTGTTGCTATTAAAACTTGTAGCTGTCATAAGTGTTGCATTCACTTGCTAAAAAATGGATTCACTTGCAATCAATGCTGCTGCACAGATTTATTGGAAAGCAGATCTTTTCACATAAGCTTCATGTAGTAATGGGCCTCTCTGTTCTCATTCATCAGAGCTATTGTTGTTCAGAAAACTTAGCCAACATACACGAAGAGCCTTGTGACTCAACTCACTACAGGAAATGCTGAAATCAACCCTTTGTTGACAGCTTCTGTTTCTCTGAATATGATGGATGTGGAGGGAGACTGGGGCAAATCTCAAGTAAAAACAGCCATTCTGTCTTGCTTTAAACATGATAAATGGGTTGCTTGGATGCATGGGTACTAAAAATTTTCTGTGCTTGAGTAAGCAGGTATGCTGTATCTGTGGTCCTGATCTCTACATACCTTTTTCTTCCAGTTCGTTTCTAACACAGCCCCTGGTGGGAATTCCTGCCTTAAGCAGATATGGGCCCGATTTAGAGGCAAGAGAATTCTGTATATCTAGCTGAAAAAGTTAAGCTGTCCCCTTTGTGAAGAAATGCTGTAAACACACATGTCAACAGGCTGACTGGGACAGAGCCATTACTGCAGAGAAGAGATTTCTTTATTTCTTCTTGTGGGTGTTCTTTAGCTATACAACTGTTGTGATGGTGCCCCTTGTTAGTAGAAAGGCACTTCCATTTCCACTAAGTGGCCTCTATTTCTGCCAGTGCCTGCCTTCCTGCTGAAGCCATGCACAGCTCACCCCATGCTGTTCTATCAAGGCTTAGGAACAGCTTTTCGGTGGGTCTGTGGGTGGTGCAGTATGGAGGAAAGAGCAAGAAAGGTGTGTTTTGTAGTGACATTCCACTTGCACTTCTTTGTTTTGTTCTGTACAGGGAACCTTTTGCATCAGGCCCTCTCAAATGCATCAGGCCCCTCTCTCCCTTATAGGCCCTCTTACCCCTCAAATCAGCTGAGCAGCATTGTGGGGTTAACAAGTTTCTTTTTATTAGTCTGTATTTTATGAATTGTTAAAATATAACACACCAAGTAGAAAGATAACACAGAGGAAGCCCATCTAACCCATCCTTTGGTATGAATTTCACAATCTGGGAGAAGCCACAGAAAAAGCTTGCTCTTGCCTTACCACCATGTTTCCGAGGTTGATGGGACTGAGAGGAGTTGCGCACTTGAGGACCTTAGCACCTGATCGCGTTTGTATATGGAGATAGAACCTTCAGATAGCCTGGGCCCAACCCATATAGGGCCTCATAGGTCATAACCAGCACTTTGAATTGTGCCCATAAACAGACCAGCAGCTAGTGAAGTTGTTTCAACAGGGAAGTAACATGCAGGCTGAGGGACGTGGGTGGCGCTGTGGTCTAAACCACAGAGCTTAGGGCTTGCTGATCAGAAGGTCGGCAGTTCGATTCCCTGCGACGGGGTGAGCACCTGCTGTTGCTCGGTCCCTGCTCCTGCCAACTTAGCAGTTTGCAAGCACGTCAAAGTGCAAGTAGATAAATAGGTACCGCTCTGGCGGGAAGGTAAACGGCATTTCTGTGTGTGGCTCTGGTTTCGCCAGAAGCAGCTTAGTCATGCTGGTCACATGACCCGGAAGCTGTCTGTGGACAAACACAGGCTCCCTTGGCCAGTAAAGCGACGACTTGAGTGCCGCAACCCCAGAGTTGTCTGCGACTGGACTCAATGGTCAGGGGTCCCTTTACCTTTTTAACATGCAGCCTATCACAGGTCCCAGTCTGGCTGCAGCATTCTGGAGCAGCTGAAGCTTGCAAACAGTTTCTAAAGGCAGCCCCGTGTGGAGCGTGTTAGAGTAGTCCAACTCTCATATGGTCTCCACATGTTTGATTTCTGTTGGGTGTGTTACAGATTTTATATTGGGGGTTCAAAACTTCTCATTCAGCAGCTGATCAATCCAGCTTGTTCCTTTATTACTGTTAAAGAAAAGCTATTCTGCAAGCATGGTAACCGACACCATCATATGTCTGTCTTTTTCAGACAGATGCAGTCATGGGGTCCTTATTGTGGTTTAATGTATTTAACTGATTTTATAAATAAATCACTTTGTAATGAGACTGATGATAATAATTATGAAAAACTAGCTGACCCGGCCACGTGTTGCTGTGGTTCTTTCCTGTGACCCCCCCCCACCCTGTCCTGATCCATGACGTATCCTGCCCCTCCTCCCTCCACCCCGGCTCATCCCTGTGTTTCGGTAGGATACCCTTCCCTCTGTTGTCCCTGGGGAGTGTTGGCCCCTCCCCCATGTATCTCCATACCTTGGCCCCCACCATTCGAAAAGGAACTGTCAGCTTCTAGGTTCTATTTCCCAGCATGCACTTTTGTCTGAGCCTTCTGTTGTCCCTGGGGAGTGTTGGCCCCTACCCCCGGTATCTTCCTACATTGGCCCCCACCCTTGGAGAACGAAACGTCAGTTTCTGGGTTCCATTTCCCAGTACAGTGGTGCCCCGCTAGACGAAATTAATTCGTTCCACGGGTCTTTTCTTATAGCAAAAAATTCGTCTAGTGAATCCCATAGGAATGCATTGATTTTTTTGGATTTTTTTTTGCCCATAGGAACGCATTAATTGAATTTCAATGCATTCCTATGGGAAACCGCGATTCGCTAGACGAATTTTTCGTAAAACGCATTCGTCTAGCCAGGAAAGCTCCGCTCGAAAAATCATTTCGTTAAGCAGGGCATTCGTTAAGTGAGGCACCACTGTATTTACTTTTGTCTGAGCCCTCTGTTGTCCCCTCCCCCCCCTGTATCTCCATACATTGGCCCCTGCGCACACATCATGAACATTTCTATTGAAGGGAGGGGTTTGCCAATTGTGTTATTGAGCTAAATCTGATCATATAGTTGCATTGTATAATTCTGATTGTATGGCTTAGCCCCCCCCCCCCCAATATCCCTGGGATGTCTTGCTTAAAATGCTTTTTTCTTTGCCTCTGTGTGCCAAAGTGTAATGTAAGCAAAAGGAATAGGATGCCCAGCTTGCTATCAAGGCCGGATGGCTGGCCTTGTCTGATGCTATCAGTCTGATGCACAGAACAGGCAAGATAGTCAGGGACTCAAGCCCCCCACTCAAGGCTGCTTGAGGATGCTACTGGGGTAGCATGAGTCAGCATGTGTTTACAAGAAGAACCGGACACAGGAAGATCCTTATATGTACTTGTGACTCCCTTGTGTTTATGAGAAGGACAGGATACGGATTTTCCTTATATGGACTTGTAACCTGTGACCCGCTTGCGTGCACACATTTACAGAGGAGGGGGAAAGGAGCCCAAGAAGTGTGTAAGAATCTTTGCAAATTTGTGTCTCTTTACTCTTGTCATGAGCTGATCACCAAGAGTCTCTTAAATTTAAGAATTAAATTCTTTCTCTGGATTCAACCCTCGGTGTCATTATTGACTGCCCCTGTCCCTGCCTGAGCGCAACTTAAGGACCCTTATCAGCTAATAAGGCTACACTATATATTTAGATTAAGGATCGGGGGAGATGATGCGCCCTGGGACGCAGAGAACTACTTAAAAAATCCCGACCGGGGGGGGTCAAATAGCGAAGCACAACAGCCCCATAGCAACAGACAGGCCCAGACAGAAGGAGGGGGGGTCATATGCGCCACTTGGCACAGGCCTCCAAATCCAAAGGGGGGCTCAGTCAGCATATTCACAATCAGTAAAATGAAAAAAGTAACAAAAGGGTGAAAAACAGGGCCACATTATCTACCTGGCCCGGGCCTCTGTCTGGCCCTGCAAGAGCCTGGCAACAGAAGGCGTGTTCTGAAGCACCCGAGTTGTTCAGTTCCATAAAAAACCCAGGAAGTGGCAAGGGAAAGGTAGGGGATTGTAAATGGGGTGGGAGGTGGCCACTGCAAATATCTGAGGGCTTAAACTGGGGAGAGAAAGTGCATGGTTTTTATATATATATAAAAAAGACACAGAGGCTTGCAATCAGTAAGCCTAGGTTAAAAGGGGCACGACTGCCCTTACTTAAAATGGCCGCCGGAGCCTCGCATGTGACACAATGCCCACTAAATTATAAAGCGAAAACCCCTTGCTGTGCCCCCAAGTGCGTGTTAGGAGAAATGATGAACGCCTGCCTAATGCTGCCAGGCGTTTATTAATGCAACCACCGGGAGAGGCTTTGGGCTTGGGCTTTGGGGGTGGAATGGCTGTTTTGGTGGTTGTTGGACAGTTGCTCCCCCCACCCTACGTCAGCCCATGACCTATTTGGTTTCCTCCTCCCCCCACCTCCCACTCAGGGCTTCATTCAGGATAGTATTTAAAGGGCTGTAGAGCTGAGGCCTAGTCTGTAAAATGGAGGCGAGGCCTAGTCTTTAGGCTGTAAAGTAGAGGCGAGGCCTTGGCTTGGGCTAGTATTTAAATGTGACCCAAGGCCTCTGCCCTGTATCTCCATTCCTTGGCCCTGGCCTGACTCTGTGGGTTGTCTGGTAATAGGCCCCCTTCAGATCCCCCTGAGCCTCAGAGTCCCCCTGTTTTACAGGATCTCGTGGTGGAGGCGGGGTTTGTGGGTGTGGCACGTTGTGTGGCTAATCCCTGTGACTGCCCCCACGTGTCCCGAACCATGATCTATTCTGTTTGCCCCCCCCCTCCGTGACCGGCGTATCTCATGACGTTTTGAAGGATGGTATTTATTTTTGTCTTGTGGTTATTTGGTGGGGGATTTTTTGGGGTGTGTGTGTGGTGCTAAATTGTAAAGTAAAAACCCCTTGCCGTGCCCCCAAGTGCGTTGCTGTGGGTTATCTTCCCCCCCCCCCCTGGGCCTAGTGGGGGCCTGGCAGGGGTCTACATAAAACAAAGGCCTAGGGGTCTGATAATGGCCGACTTGGTGGTTTCAGTTGCTTGGTGTGGCTTAGATTTCACAGGAAGGGAGGGGGTGGAGGAGGGTATAACGCCACTTGAGGGCGCTGTTTGACTTGGTGGAAAACCAGGTCTGTACTTGCCCAGGTGTGTGATTTGAGGGATTTTTCTCCCCAACAACGCTCGGGGAGTGGCCTGGATCGTTGTGTCAAAATTTCAGGACGATCGGTCAAATGGTTATGGAGAAAAGTGGAACCTGCACTTTCACGATTTTTACATTTATATATACTGTATATACAGACTAGCTACTGTATATGAAAAAAGCTGCAATGGAGCACTTTCAAACTACTATTATATATCTATTTTGAAAGCACTTTGATTTGTTGTCATGGGTACGTAAATGGGATTTCAATATTTAACAAAATATAACCATAGAGAGAGGCAAGATTTATAAAATAAGCTTTTTTCTTAAACATGCACCTTGCAAGGCACAGACCTGTATGCATACTGATGAGAAGCAGGAACCCAAATGACTTACACGCATGAATACTTCAAAAACACTTTTATTCGCATCACTTCTTGACAACCAGTCTGTCACTCAACAGAAAATGCATATTTCTGTAAAAGAAAGTGCCCCTTTCTGAATCACATGATTGATTCTGACTATTGATTTTTACAATCAGGTAATTCCCCCTCCCTGCAATGTGACTAATACCTTACTTTGTGAATATCCTCAGATAGTAAGTAGCTATATGTTGCTGGAAATCTTTTTTTAAAAAAAATCTGGAAAAGTTGCGTATGAATTTGCAATTTATAATCTACTTTTTTTTAACAGAATGCTTGACATTGTGTCATAATTAATAGAATGTATGAAGAACAAACATTGTTTTTTTGCTAAATGGAGATCTATAAATTTGAGCTGCTGCCATTGTTAACTGATACATCAGCCATCAATGGAAAAATGGCAGTTTTTGTTGTAAAGTTCAAAGTTGACAGCAAGTTCAGTGTATTAGAGGTAATATGAACATGCACTTAGCAGGGCAAAGTTTTACAGACTGATGAATGAATGAATATTAACATTGTTACCTTGCTTAGAAAACACTGAAAAACCATTTCTAAGATTCTGTAGATATAATGCAGTCTTTTGTTTTTCAATATAAGCAGCATAGTCAATATATGTTACATTTTAACACATGTTTTAAAAGCATAGTTCACCTGAAGGAACAAATGCATTTGTATTTTATGATTGTTTTGTTCTTACCAGCTACAACATTTTGGCATGGGAAGGCCTATGCATTTGAATAATTTTATCAAAAAACAGGGAAGAATGCTAATTGGGTAGCTTTCAAATAAGGTTTTTTTCTCTCTCTTTGCACTTGAACACATTTGTTTAAAACATTTCTCTACTGTTGTGTGCCTAATTAAATGCCTGAAAAACAGTGATAATCAATTAATGCATGACAACATGTGTAATGTTCTATGTTGTTTTGCTTGGATCCAGGTTTAAGGTTGTTATGATCTGATGACAACAGTGGACATTTGGGCATGTTTTATGGTACAATTTAATGATGTTTATTGTGAAGAAGCAATCTCTTTCCAACTCTATTTAGATGGTGCTTGTTCTTACATCGTAATAATAAATACACCACTTGCTATGCAAAATCTGTAAGTGACTTACATAAGGCACAATAAGATATTTTCGAAGAAGAAAAAGCTAGATACATTATTATAGCTAAAATACAGTGAAGTGATGAATCTTATGAAACAGGGCAAACCTGCTCAAATAATTTGCTTTTCAGAAGGCATTTAAAGCCTGCTGCTGTTTCTGTCTCATGAGCAACGCGTGGGTGTTCCAGAGGGTGGGTGCCACTACCAAGAACACACACTTTTGAGATGCTGCAAGATGGCATTCTGGTACTATGTTAAAATAGTAGCGAAATTCATAAAGCTTTTTTTAAGAGGGGTGGAGAGAAACACTGAAAATGTGATTTACTGTTGTTTTAAGCCATATGTCCTGTCTTGATTATGATGTTTCAGACAACTAGGTGATAATTCAGTTATGATATGTAAATATGGCAGCATGAATCCACCGTTTAAAATTCTATTTCTGAAATTGCATTGCTTTTTGATAGTAACGTTCTCAATAAAATATTATGCTCAGTATTGTGATGCAAACTATGAACCTTATCTTCCTTTCTGTAGCCATTACTTGTATTCAGTTGATGTCATTCTGACAATTTGTGATGACCACTTTAAAGGTATAGGCCGGGTAATACCTAATATTCACTGTAATTAGACTGAGAAACTGATAGAATTACGTATCAACAATTTAAAAATGTCCTAATAGGGAGAATTATTGAGAAATTTGCAAAAATGTTGTTGGCATATGGGGAATTTGATCATACAGATAAAAACAATTTCACCTCACTGTCCTTTGTTATATTATACTATATAACACATGGCCACCACCTTAAAATTAGCTTTGAGGGTCTCTGTTGTGTATCATTTATGTTGGTTGTATCTGCATTACTTGGATTGTTCAGAATGATCTTGTTTACTGTACAGGGTTTTTAAAAAATCAAAATAAGTACAGTGAATAAAATTTAACTCATTATTTATTTTGGCTACTATTCCAGTTCAGGTACTGTTTTTGGAGGTTGTTGAATGTCTGCTGGCAATTAGAGAATGCAATAGTTTTAGGATATCAGAGGTGAAATCTTTCACTGCTCTGTCTCATCTCCAGTTTAAGCTCCATTTTTGATCTCAATATTTCTGGGGGAAAATCTTCTTTTAATGCTTGGAATCCCTAACAGAAAATTGATCCACGCCTATAATTTGAGAATTGGTGTCTCTTACACAAGGGCTTTTCATGTAAAAGTGACAATCTGACAAAACTTCAGTGCAACTGGAATAGTGAAGCTATCAGTTTACCAGCACAGAGTACAGCAACAGCTGTCTGTTCCAGACAAAGAGGACCTTTTCAGAATTTGCATAGTAGAAAGTTTAGGCCCTGTTTAGCATCTCTATTAATAGCATGGGTACATTAACAAAGATATGCAATGATAATGGTATTACGATAGTAGAAGTAAGTTAAGCCATTAGCAAATTACATCTCAGTTGAGGA
Organism: Zootoca vivipara; assembly: GCF_965207765.1. NCBI lineage: Eukaryota > Metazoa > Chordata > Lepidosauria > Squamata > Lacertidae > Zootoca > Zootoca vivipara. The sequence continues at coordinate 14,246,345 of NC_142586.1, forward strand.
GCAGTTTACAGTTTCCACTGGTTGTCTGTTTCTGTGCTGCAGAATGGCTACTTTTTGAACTATGTAAAATTTCAATATTTGCCCAGGTGCCCTGAGTGGTTAGGAGTGGCTTGGAAAGGTAACAGAAGCATTTTTTTAAAGAGTCATCTGTCTAACAAGAACGGTTAACAAGAACAACAACAACAACAACTAATAATAATAATAATAATAATAATAATAATAATGTGCGTAGTATTTTTAACACCAGGTCCCTAGTAACCCATGCAACATAATTATTTCTATGTAGTGGGGTTTATTTTCTACCCAAAACCACTTAACATTTGAACACCTGCTGCCTCACTTATCATTCTTAAGATTTTAACCCAATGCAGACTACATGGCTTCAACATTTGGGGTGGACCTACACACAGAAAAAACCCGGTATAAATAAACAAGAAATAAAATTGTTATAACAAAATACTATGCTATGGAAAAACACTATGGAAAATTGCATATAATTCCCCCCCCCATCAATTAGTCATGTTATAGATAACTTCTTTATTATGAGTTAATATACTCATGCTTCTGCCGTATTGAGTGAAATGGCTTCTTTATTACACACATGCCCACTTTAGGTGTTTAAAAGTAATGCATGAGAGCTCTAACTAGAGATGGGCCCTACCTGCCCACCCCAGTGTCCTTGTATCCTCCAGGCATCCCTGTTCCACCTCTGACCTTCCCATATTTCACAGGAAGACCTGGAAAGGGATTTAAACCATTTTGCACACAGTTGGCAATTCTGCATTGTCAGGGTTTCCAATCACAAGGAAGCTTCTAAACCTATTTAATAGGCAGCACTAGGAAGACACGTGAATCCCTTCCTGCTCAATGTGGGAAGTTTGGATGGAAGAGGAGTATCCAGTTTGTGAGGATATTGGGAACCAGGGCAGCTCTCACACTCATGTATCCTTTCTGAATGACTGAAGAGGGCTACTACACTTTCATAATAATTGACCTCAAATGTATTGATTTGGTATGATTAAAATTAAATGGTTTCAGTGCATTATTTTTAAATTATAGGGACCCAGGTGGCGCTGTGGGTTAAACCACAGAGTCTAGGGCTTGCTGATCAGAAGGTCGGCGGTTCGAATCCCTGCAACAGGGTGAGCTCCCGTTGCTCAGTCCCAGCTCTTGCCCACCTAGCAGTTCGAAAGCACATCAAAGTGCAAGTAGATAAATAGGGACCGCTCCAGCAGGAAGGTAAACGGCGTTTCCGTGCACTGCTCTGGTTCGCCAGAAGCAGCTTTGTCATGCTGGCCACATGACCCGGAAGCTGTCTGCGGACAAACGCCGGCTCCCTCGGCCTATAAAGTTGATGAGTGCCGCAACCACAGAGTCGGACACGACTGGACCTGATGGTCAGGGGCCCCTTTACCTTTTTATTTTAAAATTAATTGATCGGAATGTAAAGGAAATCCATCACTGGCAGCTTTAGCCAGTCTGGCTGTTGCAATAATTGTAGATATAATTTTATTGGCAGAAATTATACTCCTTGGGTTACCTAGAGTTCAGGATTTCAGATGGAAAGAAAACCCTGATTGTTTATCTTTATGGAAGAAAAATCTATTAACTTTAAAAGGCCAGAGGTTAATGGAAGAAATATTTGCCATTATCTTACAAAATGCTGCTCAGAAATGTAGAAAGAGCTCCCACCCTCCAACTGATGCATTCTAAAAATATGACCTCATCTACTATCACTGAACAGAAGATAAAATGTAACTGGGGCTGTGAATATTTATTTATCTCCAGCAGCTAGTACGGAAGTATTCTTCATTGCCCATCCACATCTGTAGGATTATTTATACATTTGTTAGCAAAGGGAAGGGAGTACAAACAAATTTTGGACATTTTTTAAAGGTTTTTAAAAATGAAATTCAGCAAAGTCCTTCATATGTTTTCTCAGAAGTCCCTCTGGGTTCAGTGAGACTTACTCTCTAGTAAGTGTGTTTAAGATTGCAGATTTAAGATATAAAACTATCCTGAAGAAGACCATCCACATTGCATTCATAGGCTGGTATCAACTGTTTGGCAACAGGGAATTTTCATTAAATCATCAGACAAAGATGTTCATGTAATCCCCTATGTAGTAGAAAATATTGAAAGAGCTGATTAAAATGGATGTGGGAGAGGGGGCAATATTGGCATTGTAATTTAATATAGCTTCATGAGAGAGAAAAGCAGAAAAAGTGAATATGTGCCCTTGTATAAATTAACAAAAAAGGGCATTGTTTTTGCTGTAATCTATATGGTTGCCTGCCAGAACATTCAGAAATGTGCAGCAGCATGTTTTTGCTCTGCAGCAGGCTAAGGTCTCCACCACTGTAAGTGATAATTCTTAACATCACAGTCCTAGACACCAGAACTTAGAACTAAATCCCACTAGGCTCAGTGGTACTTGACATCTGGAAACACAAAATAGCACATACAAAATGTTAGCTAGCATTCCTTACAGCATGCATCCCCAAACTTCGGCTCTCCAGATGTTTTGGACTACAATTCCCATCATCCCTGACCACTGGTCCTGTTAGCTAGGGATCATGGGAGTTGTAGGCCAAAACATCTGGAGGGCCGCAGTTTGGGGATGCCTGCCTTAGAGCAGTGTTTCCCAACCAGTGTGCCTCCAGATGTTTTGGGACTACAACTCCCATCATCCCTAGCTAGCAAGACCAGTGGTCAGGAATGATGGGAGTTGTAGTCCCAAAACATCTGGATGCACACTGGTTGGGAAACACTGCCTTAGAGCATCCTTAAATTTTTAATGTTTGGCCCGCCTCCACAGCCCATTATGTATGTAATTAAGTCAAAGGACCTAGTAATCTTTTTATTATATTAAGAGATACCTGGATTGAAGGGGACATTACTGTCTTTAACACAATGATTCTTCCACTGACAGTTGTGTTCACTTGTGTGCCAGCTTGTTGAGCTTGAGCAGGTGAGCAAACCATGATGGACCAAGCCTAGCATGATATCTGAACCCAGAACCTTAGTGTGTTCCACCATAATAAATCATGATCACTAAGCCAACAACAAACTGGTGCAAGGCTGACATGAAGGGGTTTAGTGAAACAGGAGCAATCACTCATAGTGTACATCTTACTCTTGTTAGTTAATGTTTCCATTTCATCTTTGGCAAAATTGGCATCTACAAAAGCCAGGGCAATAACCTATTTCTAAATCCAGTTGAACTTGAACTTCTCTGATGCCCGCATCATAGTTTATGCGAGGTGCAGTGATGTGGCTGGTAAAATAGGAATGTCTGAGGCCGAGTCAGAATTTAGAGCCAAAATTGGGTTTCTGTCGGGCAGTTTTACTGGTCCCTCAGCCTACTTTTTTTCTTTCCTTTAGGTTTCTGCATGATCAAACCTCATGTACTTCATAGAGTACTTATGGAAGCCCTGATCTAGGCCCAGGGCTGAAACATCATTGTCTTCATGTAATGAATAGTCATGCTGTTGGGGGAGGGATAATCATATTATTGTTGCTTCTCATTTTAAATGTAGATTGTATTTTTAAAATAATGTGATCTGATTTTAAGCTTTGGAATGGCATTTTCAAACCTAACTGGACAGAAAGAAAAAGGTTTACTTGTAGGAGAAATAGTTGCTACGTATCCGTCAGACTGGAAATGGAGTAGGACTATAGACCAGTGTTTCTCAACCTTTTTTGGGCCACGGCACACTTGTTCCATGAAAAAAATCACGAGGCACACCAACTCTGTGCCGCCCTATATTGACTAATTATGACTGTAAGAAACACTTGCCAATTGGCGGACTCCCAGTTTCCGCCGCGACCGGGACAGGCACGCTCTGCGGAGGCTCCGCGTAAGAGCGATTGTTGGTGAGATTGAGGGGCAACGCAGGGGCTGAGCGACCCCAGAAAAGCCCTGAGGGGAAAGTTCCAGCGGCGTCGGGCGGGGACCTCGGTATCTACGTCGCTTTGACGAAAGAGCGGAGGACTCCAGACGCAGGAACAAGAACATCTCCCAACAAGAAGCCCGGCAAGCTGAAACGGAGAGCAGCGGCAAAGCTTCCGACACGGAAAACCCCAAATCTTCCTTAATTGTTTGGCTAGCATGAGGAGGACTTAAGCGAAAAGACTAGCCAAGCAAAGAACAAAGAGGACACAAACGGGGGAAAGAAGATTAAAAAATCGGAAATTGAACTTGCGGAAAGAGAACGCGCAGCACAGGAAAACCCAAGGTACGGGGAGAAAGAAAGAACACTTTGTGTTTTTTTATCTGCTGTAACTAACTCCTCCACCCTCCCCCACCACCCCAACTGTAGCAGACAATACTAACAGTAGCGGACAATATTAAGAGAGTCCCGGGACTGGGGGAACAAAGTATCAAGCCTAGACCTAACTCTGGCGGAGGAGGGCAGAAAGCAAAAGGGGAGGTTTAAACAAAGACATTCAGATATATAAAAAGGACGAGAACAGCAACACCCAGTGACAAGAGAAAAGAATACACACTCCAGATAAGAAAATAAAGCGGCGGGTCAGTGCTGCCTATTGGAAATCGCCCTTCTCGTCGCCGCACCTTCGCGGTACACCAGCCAACGTCTCGCGGCACGCTTGTGTGCCGCGGAACAGCGGTTGAGAAACGCTGCTATAGACTGGCTGAACCTTGCAAAATATCCTTTCTCCCCCATCACATGGCCAGACTATCCAGCCTTGAGTTTCTACTACATAGCAGGGGTTCTGGCTGAAAGGAAGAATTAAAAGCTTTTTCAAGGAAAAAGGCTGGGAGCGTTGGACCTTGTATTGACTTATAAAACTGAATAAGTTTATCCTCTTTGGTGAAGGCATGCCCTTCAGATCTAACTGGGAGAAGTGGTTTTATAAAAACCATGTACAAGATGAGCATTCCTAATATACTCAGAAGGGCTATATTTATGTATTTTTTTTGAAAGGTGCTCCTTTGTATTGATGCGTGTTGTGTTGTGATACAGAGCACAGGATTTTAAGCATCATGTGGAAACTTGACAAAGTAGATAATGGGCATTTGCATTATCTAAATATAAAGCTAATTATATTGCAGTGTAGAAAATGCACAAAAGAAAAAGTGCCAGTTTTTCATAATCTTTACTAATGGATAAGAGCTGGATGCCTTATATTGCTTTGAGTTGCTGTAATAGATCCAATGGGATTAAATAGCGCAAGGCAATATTTGAAGAATACTAAAATCTTGCATCTGTGGCGAAGGAACTTTTTTTTTTTAAATAAAGGGAGATGTCTCCACCATTCAAAAATATCCTGGGAAGAAATCAGAAAAGTAAAAGAGCATTTATTTTCTGGTTTTCATGCCTTCTGAAATGGCAGGTGGAAGCTCTTCCCCACCGATGGATCTGCCTGAATAAATGGTGATGCAGTCTCCCCACCCCACCCCCTCCACGCAAATCCATTTGTTTATAGAGCTGCAGCCTGTAATTTCACTCCTGAAGAGGATGATTTCTGACTGCCAGCACTAGTTATTGCTGTCCTTTCACCTCAAAAAAATTCCATAAGCTCATTGTGCACTGTGTGAAGAAGTTAATTGGTATTGCTTTATGTAAATTGTTACTGTATTTATATAAACAGAACAATAAACTAAATTAGTAGGCAATGTGTTTTGCCCACCTAACCAGCTTTGAACTTACTTGCTGCTGCTGTCTGGATGCCCATTTCCAGAGATCACCATTGGGAAATTTCTGCTTAGCCCTGTGCCAGTTGTGTTGCAAGGTCCCACAGAGTACCACCCTGTCTCCCATGCTTTTCAACATGTAGATCAGGCATGTCCAACAGGCAGATCGTGATCTACTGGTAGATCACAGGGTGTTCCTGGTAGATCCTGGTTGACCTCTGGCCCCTCAGCAATTTCCTTACAGAAAATCTACACTTGCCATTTCAAGAGGCCATATGTAGTTTGGGGAGAAAAGTCATTAAGTGGCATCTTAAGGAAAAAGAAAGCTATTTTATTTTCAGTAAAATATTTTAACAGTCAAAAAAGTCAAATGAGCTCCAAAATGTCAGTTCTGCAGTATGTTTCCATGATAAATAAATAAGGACACGCACTGAACAAAGTTTGGCGCTTGCAATTTTACAGACAGTAACATTAGGCTTAACTGATAGTTTTAAAAGTGAGGTAGATAGAAGTCATAGGTGTTAGATAATAGCCTTAAAAGGAGCTCTACCCCAATGGGCATTTTTTTAAAAATAAAAAAATAGTCTGCTGTTTTCTTTCTGATGTGGAATCTGGCTGTGCTTGCCACTACCATTGTCTGTTCCTATTAATTCATTTTCATTAGAAGGATGTTCGCCAGGTCTGACAGCTGTATACTGTATGAGCACCTCCAATGCTTCCTACTGTTTCAAAGCAATTTGCTTGGTGACTGTGAAAGTTGCTGAGTAGAAGTAAGGCTGAGCTTTGTGAATTGATGACAAAGTCAAATTTTTTTACTCACATCCAGAGTTGATATTATGTGAGGGCAGTACCTATCAGTGTTATCCCTTGGCTTACCACCACAGAAGTTCAGCAGTGCCTCTTAAAAAGATTGACAGCTAGAGAGTGTGACCTGCTACTTTCTAAAAAGGCTGTAGTGGGGTAAGAGAGCTGAAAATGATGCCAATATACTTCATATGTGGCAACCAATGCGCCTTTTTGGTTTCATGGTACATGGGTACTATCAATTCTGTTCTATACAATGCTCTTCCAGAAGGCTTAGTTTGGCCCGAATCGAGTATAGTACACTTTCAGAGTTAACACTAAAGACATTGCTTCTGGTAAATGAGCCACCATAGCCACTAGAGCTCCCAGACTTTTTAGACTTGTCTAACCATGTGGTTGCCACATGTGATTCCCCCCCCCAGCTCTCCTACCCCATTATCAGGCTCTGGGGTAACAGTTCAGCCTGTGGTGTTGAGATATATACAATCTTTCAATGTATGCCACCAGGATCAGCTCCCTCTTAATACTCTCTCTAATAGAAGATAAGCTCAAAGAGTTGATGCACTGGGAAAATGGGGAGAAGACCAGAATCAATATAGTTTACAGTGGTACCTTGGTTTGCAACCACAATTGGTTCCGGGGAGCCATCGCTCCCCGAGGCATGCTTCTGCGTGTGCACGAAGTGCCGATAGAGCGCTTCTGCACACGTGCGCACTGCGCAGATTGCTTCTGCGCAAACGAGCGCTGCGGAACCCGGATGTAAACACTTCCGGGTCCGCAGTGATCAGAAACCGAAGCAGTCGCAAACTGAGGTACCACTGTACTTGTGTCCAGTTTACCTGTGTCCTGCTCTAATCACCTTTTGGCCACCAAGAAATCAACCTAACATTTTAGTGTGTGCCTGACATGTGACTGTAACCACCTGTAGTCAGATGATGTTCAGCACTGAAGATAAACTACTGTAGATGATTTCTCTAGCTATCTAGGGCAGTGTTTCTCAACCAGTGTGCCTCCAGATGTTTTGGGACTACAACTCCCATCATCCCTAGCTAGCAAGACCAGTGGGCAGGAATGATGGGAGTTGTAGTCCCAAAACATCTGGAGGCACACTGGTTGAGAAACACTGGTCTAGGGGCACAAGGCATTCTGTACAGATTATAGCTGTATGAATATGAGTGCTTAGGCTGCCTAGTTGTACTTGGAAGCCATTTCCAATAAAACCAGTGGGTTGGTTCTGGACTACGTTATTTAGGTGCACATAGGTCCCATAGAATCAATTGGAAAAGTTTGTCAAGGCTTAACTGAAGTCCCATTGGATCCAATACAATACTCTCAAATCCATTAACATAAAAGAAGGTGCTCATTTGAAACAGAACAAAAGAGAGAAAATCAGAACTGCTTGTGTCTTTGCCAATAATTCAGTTTGATTTCTCATTCATTTTAATCTTCACTTCGTTTTCCCAAGCAGTGTGTGGTCTGGCCTGCTTGCTAGTTGCAGCTGCTTACTCTGTGAGCATCTTTCTGCATTTGCCCCAATTTCTGAAAATGGCACATGGTGTTCTGGATTGTGTTGGTTGTTCTACTGGGAGCTAATGGAACAGGGGGTTGCTGCCTCATAGCGGGAAGTTGGGCCAGATGGCCTTTTCTCTTTCCTTTATCCAACTTGGATTCCAGGATTAGGTGAATTGGTGAAATGAGCCATGCATCATCTGTATGTAGCTTCCCTTTATGCAGTACATTAAAGAGAACACATTGGCAGCACACATTATTTTGCAAGATTTTCAGCTGTTCGCTTTTCAGCCTCTCTCTCTCTCGTTGCTAGTGTTGAATACATTTTACCCAATAAGCGAAGATACTATAATTGCAAATGTTTCTGATTTTGCCTTTCTTCAGTAGCACTATTACAGTGCCAGCTGCTCTAAATTAATGCTCATCCAATACAAGGCGAGATGACCCTTACTGCCTGCCTTCAACTTCTCAAAATTTCAGCAGCTCATTCAAAACAAACTGCATGATCACAGGTTAAGCAAATGGCATTATGATGTGTCCTACAGTATATTGCAACCTTTTCTTTCATTTTGCTCTTTATCACCTTACTGCTGAGAGGGTGGAGGGAGTGAGGCAAGGGGGCATCTAATTTGCAGGAAGCAGATCCATATTTTATTAATTTTAATCAAGAAGTTAACAATTTAGTGTTTTGTGCTTTTTTCAACCAGTATATGTAGTTGCCTGTTATTATTGTTTCGGAGTCCTGATGAAAAATTTCATAAGGACCAATTCAATATCCACTTACCTGCAAGCACTCCATTGAAGCAAATGGCCCTGCACCTTTGTAAAGTTATAATTCAACTACTCTCTTAGTATGTATGTATTAATTTTCCTTAAAATGCAGCCATAAATACGCCATATATTTCACTTTGCAGGAACTTAGTAGATACCAGTAGATCTCGATCTTGATACAGATGGTAACTTCAAAAGGGTGATGCTTATCTTTTATCTTGTTTGAAACAGAATTTCCCCATAAATCTTGTTGCATAGCTATTTATTCCTTTGCGTATTTGTCTTCTGATAGCCTATAGAAATTTTCATTCAAGGCAAAGTGGCAACTCCAGCAGAAAATAAGTGAAGGGTTCTCTTTTGTAAGTTGTAATTGAGGTTATGGCATGGGAGTTTGCCTTTGGCATATTTCTATTACTGAGAAACTGAAACCTTGATTTTAGCTGCAGTGTAAGCAAAACAAATTAATTATTAGAGACATAGGGAGAATTAAATAACAGGAGTGGGTTATCTGGCGTGAAATACAGTATATTGACATTTCTAGAGACACAGGATTACTGCAAGCAACATAGTATTGAATTATCTAGTTCTCGGTAACTTTGTGGAATTGCTTTGCAAGGATTAATGCATTCTTTTGATTTCCATATTAGTGATCTAATACACTATAAAGTTTGCTTGGAAAACATTTTCCCTATTACATAAACAGTTAATTCGATGTTGGCAATTGCCTTGAGGTGTGATAAGCAGGGCTAGCCAGGTAAAAAGTAGTATAAATAGTAGTGTATGTTACGTTATTTGATAACAATCCATAATTAGTCACAAGGGGATTAGCATTAGTGAAAATGAAAAGCAAAGATAATTTGAGAAAAGTTGTTTGTGAAAGATTATTTGGAAAAAAATGCCTCTAATAATCAATTTGAGCTTGGGTGCTTTGAATATTATCCACCACCTCCATGTAAACCAAAGCCAAAACTCAGAGCATTTTCAAAAGGTAGACCATAGGGAAAAACTTTGATTGTAGTACAGTGGTACCTCTGGTTAAGAACTTAATTCGTTCCGGAGGTCCGTTCTTAACCTGAAACTGTTCTTACCCTGAAGCACCACTTTAGCTAATGGGGCCTACTGCTGCCGCCGGAGCAAGATTTCTGTTCTCATCCTGAAGCAAAGTTCTTAACCTGAGGTACTATTTCTGGGTTAGCGGAGTTTGTAACCTGAAGCGTTTGTAACCCCAGGTACCACTGTATATGGAATGATTATGGGAGTCATAATGATAAAATCCTATCTTAGGACTCCAACTATGTTTCTCATTGTATATTTCTGATCTCCCCTCACCACCACATCATCATCATCATTATTTAACAAATTACCCTTAGAATTGGTTGTTAGGAAGCTGACTATGGACTGAATTCCAACTATCAAATTTATTTTAAGCATTAAAGAAACAAATAATAATTTTATATTTTGCATAATTAAAAAATAGTAATTTCCATCAAATGATCTTCATGGTGATTTAGGATAGGGTTCTTGATTTCTTTTTTCCTGGTTTTGCTTCAATTTGACTAAATTTCATGGCTAACCAATGGCACAATCTTACACATGTCTACTTTGAAATAATTCCCACTGTGTTAAATGAAGATTACTCCTAAATGACTGTGCATAAGATTGCAGCCCAAATCTGAAAGTACCAGACTGTGTTGCTTGAGAGTGAAAAAAGTAATGGGGTCCTGTAGGACATTTCATTGTTTTCATAGTACAAACTAGTACATTTGGGAACATAACTGAATGGCTGTGATAAGATTTATTTTTTATTTATTTTTAAAAAACTGGTCCACTTTACATAAAGGCTGCAGGCTCTGAGTTTGGTGTTCATTGAACATTTACCTGGTTCTAATGTGGGCACAATGGACTTGTCACCTTCCAAATGTTGTCGAACTAGAACACTCATCACCACTAGCCATGCTGGCTTGGGTTGATGGAGGTTGCAGTAGGTTGGTGCTATCCACATAATGGCTTCTGGTCGAAATCCAAATGAGCAGTTGTGTTAGACAGTTACCGGAAAACTACAAAGTTTCCTTGACAGCTTAAAGATGAAGTCCAAAACATCTGGAGGGCCGAAGTTTGGGGATGCCTGGCATAGGCCCATCCGCATAAAACAGTCTTTAAGAGGCACCTTAAAGTCAAAAGCAAAGATGTCTGGAATAGTCCTCTATTATTCTGAAGAGCTATTATATTTATCATACATTTGAGCAGTGCATAGACATGTCACAGGCTGTAGCACAGGGAGGCGGAACCTGTTTCTCTCTAGAACTTCTCTTAACAGCCAGCAAGCATGGCCAATGGTGAGTGATGATGGGAGTTGTAGTCCAACAACATCAGGTGAGTCATAGGTTTCCCATTCCTGTTTGGCATATTATGGCCATTATATACATGTCTGTATGTGTGTGCGTCCTGCTATATTTCTCTGCCAACCATGGATAATGCTTCATATGTCTGACAAAATAGGTACTAGTTCCCTCCCCGCCCCAAGCAAAAAAGCAAAACAAAATCCAACATACTCCTGAGTTGCATCCAGACACTGAGTTGTAACCAGAGTTAGTCATATTTAGAGCAGGCATGTTTAAATCAAAGAGACTAAATTAAGTTCCATTGATTTCAGTAGGTCAATGACCCAGTGTGGATTTCTGCTGGTCAAACTATTCATTCAGATTAATAACATTTTAGTGGAAATGATGGCAGACTCTAAAAGCGTGTGTTAATATATTTTTTTAATATGAAGGACACATCTTTCATAGTTTAGCTGCAAACTTATTCTTTTCTAGTGACAAAGATCTGGATTGAAAGCAATAAAAAAATTCAATGACAAGATGGACTGAAGTGCTTTTCATTACTCACTATTCTGAAACAAAATGCTTTGAACAAACCGGGTAATGGAATTAAATTGCATTAAAGGGGGTGCTGGCCTTAAAGCAATCTTTCTATTATGTGTTTTGATGGATGAAAATTGCGTTTTGATATGCAAAGAATGATACAACAAATGAATAAATTCAAGTGTGGAAAATCTAAGGAAGAGCATTTGAGAGCTGGAATAACACATTTTAAACGGCTGAATAAATGTCATGTTGTGTAGACACATCATTAACTGAAACTAAAACCAAAACATCCCCCACCCATTTGTCTAAATGATATGCCTTCAAAGTGTTTAAAACTTTGTCTCTATTTTTAACAACTGTTTTTTCCGAATCCCTTTTTGCTTTTCACCACCCATACTGTTTCCGTAGCAATTGCACTTGAAATTAAGTCTTGTTGAGGCTGTATATTTCTGTCCAAGTGTTCTAGGGTTAAGAGGAAACCTTTCCAGGTGTGCTTTCACTGGAAAGGATGCCAGTCAGCAATTGTTGAAAAGATCAGGCTTTCATCGAACACCTGGGCTTCATTGAAAAATGAAGAATAATTGACAGATGCCTTTTTTTAGAGTTGCCATTTGTCCCTTGTAGTTTAAGTGGACAGAGAGGAAACTGAGACATACAACCCAAGATCTAGCTGATAAATTCAATTCTCTGTGTGAAATTCAGTCCCCCACTTGCCTCCTCCCCCACACCCACATAGCCTCCTTGCCCACAGGCTTCTGTTCCAGTTCAGTTGTTGCTAACAATGTTTGGGGGGTGGGGGTATATAGATCTTGCTGTGCTTGGAGCTAGCCAATGAGATTAGACACATGGTCTTAACAGGGAGACAGTGTGGAGACAAGAGGACAGACCTCCTGTGCTTTCAGTGCAAGAGTCCAAAAGGAAATTTTGGCATGTTACCCAAGAATTAGACAAGTTGAATGTACCCAAATTCCTCCTCTTCACTCACATTAAAGGTACTGGAATCCTGTTGTTCCTTACATCACCCTGTAGTTTAAATCTCCACCCTTAGCTGATGTGGCAAACTTGTGAAAACATTCTATAAGCAGTAGTGACAAAAAGATCATTATCACTGAAATGAATTGCAGTTTATTCATGGTCATTAATCTAGATCTCTGAATTTGGGTACTACATTACAACATTACAACAATTTATGCAAAGCTGTAAGATGCTTAGACTATATATATATGGAGCTATGCATCGTAGGTTTTTAAATTGCAACTGTAACCCAACCACAGGTTATTTTAGTAATCCTCCTTTGCCAATGTTTGTTTAGATACAACCCAGATCGATGATTTAGTAGACATTAGCAAATAGCAAAATGCTCAAAATCCAGATATAAATATGTTACCTGCAACTTGCAATTAAAAATATGTTACAAATAAGATAATAGGAGATAGTATAGTTCCAAATAGAGAATAAGCAATGAAGGAAGCAACAGCCCCCTTTAAAAAAAGCAAAGCAAATTTTCTGGATGGAAGTTGAAAATGTTGCTTTCAGTCATATTCTTACCATTATAGAATTCTTTGTTTCACAAACATATTCCCTAATTAGGTAAATGCAAGAGTTCAGTAGCTCCCTCCACATGTGGCTAGAATGCTTAGGAGAAAACTTCTCATAGGTGCCAATGGGAAGTGAAAGAGAATACTTTTTAATCTCCCTCTGCTGCCCCCCCCCAATATTTCATATTTGACTTATAGTATGGCAATAAATGAAGACAACATGTAGAGGGGCAAAATCAAATACTACTCTTTTCCCTGTTTTCATATGGGATCCCCCCCCCCATGTCCAAGTGGGAACCATATGTTCTGTAGCCTTTCCTGAGTGATGCTTCCAGCCTTCATGGGAATTGCTGTTTTTTCTTTGATATTGTGCCATCAGATCAGGGTGGCTAACCTATGGCCCTCCAGATGTTATTGGGCTTCACTCCCCATCACTTCAGCTAGCATGGCCAATGGTCAGGGATCATGGTAGTTAGAGTGTGGCAACATATGGAGGGAACATAAATTACCGGTACCCATCCCCACAATAAACTGTAAATGCTATAACACAAAGATCTGGAATCTGAGTAGTCCTTCCACAAACTGAAGTGCTCCTTCCATACATGGAAGAGCTGGCAATCTGCCATAGGCTCACTCAGATAGAAGTAAGCTCCACTGAAATAAACTGGATTTCCTTCTTCTGAGTAAACATAGTTTACAGCCTAAACTGTCTGGTTGCCTACCTGCTGAGTCTGCCCTTCTGCTGAGATTTGCCATTTCACTGTTCCTCCCATTTCAGTTTGTAAGGATAATAAATCTGTTTGTTTACATGCTCCTCTTCTAAAGCTGTTTGCACACAAGGAGCCTGCCAAGATCAGTGACATGAGCAATAGAGAAAGGACTGACATGCCTTTGAAATAGGAAGCAGGGGGTTAACTACCTTTTTTTTAAAAAAAAAATCACAAGTTTCAAAACTGCCCTCTATCCTGCTCCCCCAAACAAACTTTCGTTACAAACTGTACTCTGAAGAGTCTCATTTCCTTGAACTGTCTTTCTATCTCCTTCCCTTCTTGTCTCTGTCTCTCCTCTCATTTGAGAGTATGAAAAAGGAAAAAGAACTAGCTGGCCATAAAACATTTAGCATTGATGATTTGAAGAGGGATATTTAGAGCAGGAGGGGAGAAAAACAACACCAGCATTTAAAGTAATATGTCCCAGGTGTTTCAGACTACAACTCCCATCACCCCCAAGTAACCTTAGGAGCTCAGCACTTCCAGCTGCTTACTACTTGAAGCCCCCCTCCACCTCTGCACAACAGAGCTCTGAAAGCTGTGGCTAAATCGGGATTGTGGGACAGTAAGATTCTTAAGCTGCAATAAGTATGACTGCATATATTCTAATTAATAGATGTTGTCCCCTCAGGTTTAAATATTCATGCATTTGTCTAATTTGAATGCTAACACCAGAGGATTGGGTTGAGCTCCTGTTTCTAATGTATATATAATGTATGTAAAATTTCCTGGAAGCGTAACTCAATTACAAATTGAGATTTCATATGGCAAAGTTTAGCAGTCTCACAATAGTGTGACACTTCAATAGAATGTATGGAAGCCTCTAAGTGTGAGCTGGAGCAAATTAAGGGCTCAGTCCTGCTTACTTATATACTTGAAAGAAAATTAAATAACATCAAAGTGGAGTCTTTGATAAAGTCAATTCAGCATATATCGTGCATACCCATTAGTTAGTTTTGTTGTCTTTGGATGTGGCAGGATTAAAAAATTATTTTTGTGGAATGCTGCATCTTTATTTTTGTGTCGTTTAATACTGGAAATGAAGAAGGGGTGGGGTGGGGGTGTCATACTGTAGAGCGCTTTTTGCCAATGCAATTTCTAGCCACACATTGGCAGCCGTGTGAACATATGAGCATAAAGCTGCTTCATGCAGTGGGATCCTGAGATGCTTTACATGCACATGTGCACAGGGCTAATCAATACAGCTGCTAAGCATGCAGGAGGAGTGTTGCAGCAGGGATACAGGGTGACCCCCTTCACTCATTCAAACTCCCTTACAGTGTTATGAAACTTTAGAAAGACAGCACCCATTCCTATGTAAAATGGTGCCGGTTTTGGCATTAGTTGTGATGAGATGAGGCTGCGGTCCATGTCCTCCACATCTTAGATATCCCACACTTCAAAACAGAGGTGCCAGCTTGCAATGGTGATTGTGTGTGTGGTGTTATGATGTTGGGATGAGCTGGGACAGAGCTGAACGTGGCAGCCATGCAGCCAGCTGGCTCCACTTCCTCCTCCTCCTCCTCCTGGCGGAGTCACCAGCAGGAGGCTACTTCAACTCTCCTTCCCTGCTGCTGTAGAAGGAAGAGAAAGAGTCAGGCATTGGAGCTATGCTGGGCTCAGTTTGATGCTTTGCTTCCGAACTTCACCTCTGCACTTTTTGGACATGGGGGGGGGTGCCCCACCACAAAAATATTTGGGGGGGGGCCCAAAGGCCCCCAGGGGCTAGCACCCCTGCTTCAATGAAATTATTCAGGCAAGATCATTGGGATGAAGATGAACTGTTTTGCACATTTAATGTACTTTCCCCTCCTTTCCAACTTAAAGAAACAACTCTATGTGGCTTACAACGTATTTAGAAAAATCCAATGAGTTGGAACCCTAGGCTCAGTCTTTTTAGGTTTTTTGGGGATTAACTTGCAGTGCTGCCCCTGAATCCTCTGGCCTTGTTTTCACATCATAGTAAGCCAAATTGTGGTTTATTGGGACCATGTGAATGTTGAGGAGAGGAGTTCACGGCCACTGTGCTGTTCCACAGTCTCTTTTGCTCCCATGCCACACTGGCATAGGCTAAAGTTTGGCTTAACATGCTGTGTGAACCCAGGCTTGTGGTTAAGCTCTCTTCTTTCTAACAGCAAGCTGTCAACAAGGCTTGTTCTTGGCTAAAACTTGTAGAGGAAAAATCTCTGGAATGTACTTTAAGAGAAGATGGAATAATTTATGGTTCAGAGAAACTGTTTCCAGTTTTCCAGACTCTCTACTTCACAATTTGATAAAATGAATACTTATCTTATTTGTTCACAATACGCAATTTGATCCTATAAAACCTTTCTAAAATATATTAATAGAAAGGTAAAATAATTCACCAGGATTCAGGGAGTAGGTAGCCACTAATTTGTTGGATACTTGGAGATTTTGAAGTTACAATCAGTCAAATCATTGGTAAGCATTTTGGAAAGGCTTCTGTCTTAAGGGTTGCTGTCACAGACCACCTTCTGAGGGCTAATGCAGGCATCCCCAGACTGCGGCCCTCCAGATGTTTTGGCCTACAACTCCCATGATCCCTAGCTAACGGGACCAGTGGTCGAGGAAGATGGGAATTGTAGTCCAAAACATCTGGAGGGCCGAAGTTTGGGGATGCCTGGGCTAATGCATTAGCTGTCTGAGACAATATCTTGTGAGTTATGACAGTTCTTGCCCGCCCATGCTGATAGCCCTTAAAGCCATGGTTTTTAACACACTTATGCCAGGTCATACTGACCCTGCTGTATGTTTCTGTGCTTGTAAAGTATACTTATGTATCAATTTTACTTTTCAAGTATGTTTTATCTTTTTGGTACAATCAAAACATATTACATTTGGATTGCCTTTCAGAGCTGCTAAATTACCAGACTTGCTTTTCAAATCTCTCTCTCTCTCAAAATTTGCAGCATATATAATAGACAAATAACGACCCTCACTTTAAAGTTTATGTGGTGGGGAGGGGGACAAGGAGAAATTAGTAAGTTGTGTGGATATTCTGGATTCTTCTGTGCCCATTAGGATGTGAAGCCCTTTGAGATGGCAATCAAGGGAAGTTTTTATCACTTAAGGCTCTCTCTGTCCAATAGCCAAACCAATTTCACAGTCCTCTGGTGTTGCCAACTGGGTTTATACACACCTGCCTGAATAGTCAGTGTTATAACAGCAATTCACAGCCTGTGTCAGAGCCAAAATAAAGGGCCCAAAAAGAAACGTTCAATATCTTAATGTCAATCCCTTAAGCTACCTGAGCCATACAAAACTAGCCAGATAAATCATGAGTATTATCATTTCAAAGACTGGGTTTTCTCCAAGGAAAAATGAATCAGGCTGATATTTGAACTACAGAAAGGGCTATGAACAAAGCTTGACATATGAAGGACACACCTGTGCATTTTTTCTCCTAAAACTGAAATAAGTTTTCTTTTTAAAAAAATAAATAAAAATTAAGCAGTTTTGAAGAAAAGGTGTTAGAATCTTAGCATTGGAAAGGATGAAATACTTATTTGTGTGCTTTTTGTCTTTCAAAGTACATCAGTCTGATTAATTTGGGGGATCATTCTGACTTTTCATCATTTTGAAAAATGTTTGAAAGGTAGCTCAGTTGTCTTAAGGACATATTTTATGTGATCTTTCTTTGTTACTAAGGCATAGAACTGCAATAAAGCTTATACTTTGACATATTATATGGTCTTTGAAGAGATTGACTCAGAGCTCATCCAGACTTCCTTTTGTGCTGCCTTTCTAGGCACAGGTCTATGCTTTAAAGCACCATGTCTGAGTACTTTTTATTTGCCCCATGAAAACCCACTCTTTAACACTGAATCAAATTGCTGTTTGTTTTGATTCAGTGGTAAGGAGCAGGAGAACCCCCCCCCCCCAACCAACCACACACACACACTGACACAGCTTTAAAGGACAGACTTGTGTCTAGAAAGTGCAGAGCAAAAGGTAAGTGTGGATGAGCACATAGTTGCACATGCTTGTATGATCCGTCTGGGAACATATTCCGAAAGGGGACAGAAGGCCGCCTCCAATCTTTCATTAACAAATAATGAATGGCCATAATGTTAGTGTTTTGGCATTCTTACAGGGATACAAGAGTAGTTCCTTTCTCAGGCGTCAGTTATCATTTTTCCTAATTTTCTCCAGCTGTAGCTGTGAGTGACAATTTATAAAATAATATAAAAGTTCTGTCCTTAGTACCTTTAAAGGATCAGATTACTATCCCAGAGGGCCTCTTTTGACTTCTTCACAGTGGGATCTCTTCCCTTAACAAGGTGTTTTCTAAAAGCTGTCAAACTATTGAAGCCCCAATTCCACATAATTGCTCTGGCTTAGAAATTCGATAGGGAGCTCAAACAATTGACACACTCCTCATGAATAACAGGTCATTGTTCTGTTAGGGTAGTTTGTTGGATTGCAGGTACCTAGACCAGAAGAAAACAAGTGGCTGCTTTTTTTTTTTATGCCTTGTCATGCTGGCCCTGGCAACTCTGTATTCCAAAGGCAAATTGCAGCTTTATGAACAAATGAGGAAATATCCCTGCTTTCTTCTTTCATAAACTTGAAAATGTGACAAGGAAATGAACCTGCACTAACGAGCTATTGCTCAAGATCTTCCATCTAATTATTCTTGCTTCTGAACTCTTTTTTTACTAAGTGGAGTCAGTCTGTGATCTCTTACATAGTTTTATAGGTATTACAAAAAGAAACCCTGATTTATTGTCAGGACTGGCTGGTGAATGTGTGGAGTTTTAAGCAAGCCTTTGGGGAAATGTAGACCTTTCTCCGGTAAATTTGCATGGTATTAAAAGCCATACAATTTTTGTGTGCATTTCTGAGTATATTCTGCAGCTTCACTAATATATAGAGCCTGAATATGAATGTAGTTTACCTTTTTCTCTTTCTTTTGACATGCTGTTTAGAACATCCTTAGAATGATATGACAGAGAACAGTTGCTTGAATTTGCAACTTGTTTACTATGCCTCTTTTATCGCCAGTAGCTTTTCCGTTGCCAGTTGACTATTTTTCTTTAGTATTTACTTTCCTGGTCTTGACCAATCAGTATGTTTGAAACCTTTCTTCTGATATGCATTTATTAGTACCGTATCTATTTTGTTGTTTTTTGTAGAAAATATACCTTTTGGTATTTTGCACCATCTCTAACAGAATGCAATGTGTCTTAACAAATTCTTATTTAATTATTTAATTATTATTTATACATTTTCATCAACCTCCAAGCAGTTCCCCGAATGGGTCACAAATAAAAAAGTTAAATAAGCAAGCAGACTTTACATCTACAACAACTCTGGAATTTGTATAGCATTGTTACAGCTGGTCCTAGTTCAACAGCCATGGTTTGGCTTGGTGACCCCCTCCTGACTCACTATAGAGATTATAAAATCATATTGGGAGTGAGTGGTGCTGTGGTCTAAACCACTGAGCCTCTTGGGCTCGCTGATTGGAAGGTCAGTGGTTCAAATCCCCACAATGGAGTGAGCTCCCGTTGCTCTGTCCCAGCTTCTGCAAACCTAGCAGTTTGAAAACACACCAGTGCAAGTAGATAAATAGGTACCACTGCGGTGGGAAGGTAAACAGTGTTTCCATGCGCTTTGGTTTCTATCACGGTGTTCCGTGGTTTAGTCATGTTGGCCACATGACTCGGAAAACTGTCTGTGGACATCTCAAATTCATCTTTTCCCACTCAATAAGTCCAAAAGTAGCTCTTCAACTATTATCATCAAGTGTCCAAAATAGTCTTTCTCTGGTCCAATATGATGATTTTCTCCCCAAGCGTCCCAGCAAATCTTAATAGTCCATACTTATTTGCTTGTTGTGTCCTCGAT
This sequence comes from Zootoca vivipara, assembly GCF_965207765.1. Lineage (NCBI taxonomy): Eukaryota > Metazoa > Chordata > Lepidosauria > Squamata > Lacertidae > Zootoca > Zootoca vivipara. Next base: position 14,266,134 of record NC_142586.1, read on the forward strand.
AAATCATACTCAGTTTCATAGGTTCAAGTCAAATTTATTGTGAGCAGTGTTTCATCCTGGTTTAAAGAAAAGGGGGGGGGAATCGTTCTTCCACTTTTTCCATTCTTTTTCCAAACCATTCGCTAAGAGCTTAGGGGATTTTTCTTCTGTGTTCACTTCAGTTTGTGCACCATTCCCTTTCTCTCTCAGCTTCAACTCTGCCTTCTCCGATTGTCTCTTAAATCCATTTATTTCTTCTGGCCTCACAACAGCATCCTTTGTCTGTGTCAGTCCTCCAGACAGTCCACTCCCAACTCATCACCTGCTGTTATCCCATGCTCAGGCAGAGGTAAATCCACATCTTTTCCCACAGGTCCTGTGCATTCTTTAGTCTGAAGTATCTCTGATCCAATCTCTCTCGAAGTTCTATGCATCTCAGCTCTTAACTCTGTCAGCTGTTCATCCAGGAGTCTTCACATTATATCAATAATTGGTGAAGCATTCAGCATTGTCATACTGAGTTTTATTAATCTCCCCCTTGGCAGTCTCCACTTCCAGAAACTAGTGTATTCTTGCACATTCTTTTTTCACACAGATAAAATTCAGTTCCATTTTTGCAGCAAACACAGCACATACAAGACAGAGATTTACAGGCAGTATAAATGGAAGATTTAAAGCAGCTTCACAGCTCTTTTATCAGTTGTGTTCTTTCAAAGCCAAGCATTTAGTTTAAGTTTTGTGATTTATTTTCTAGTTTGTTAACCATTTTGTTTGACCCCCCACATGGTAAATAAAATCTGTTTTGTACACAGTTTCCTTCATGGTTTAGTCTTGAAAAGTTTTCAGCTTGATTAATTAGGATTCAGTGAAACTTCTCATTAGGACTCTATGGCTCATTACAACTTTAAGAGACATCCCTAAAATTTGATTTGACCCTGCTGAGCATCACTAGCTGACTTGTAATCATCTTGCATTATTCAGTATGTTTTACTACTGCAAGTTACCCCTGCCTCCATACTTGATTGGGTAAGCAATTCATTTAATTAATTGTCAAGTTTCAAATGGTATAATCCTTGGACTAAAAATACAAATTCCATGTGCTCAAATCTCCAAGGCTTCACAGAAAAGCACATTCCAACGAAAGTTTTAAATACTTAAATTACTCCTTGCCTACTTTATGAATTACAATGTTCTCCTGAAAGCAGAGGATTTGCCATTTTACTTCCAATGAATCACTTATGCAGAACCACATCAAAAGCATGGCAAAAGGGACTTGAATTTTGATTAAAAAGGGAAGATAAAGGAATTGATTTCTGTCATCCCATTACTCTGTAAGAATGGGTCTAAAAACATTCTGGATTCTAATTAAAACTGTTTCTACTCTGCTGGTGGTGGTGATAGGAGGGGAGTTATATAATTTCCTTTGAAAAGTGGTGCAGGGCTGAGCATTTATCAAGTTCTCAGCTCTTTACATACCCGAAAGTGCTCCTTTGGCACATGAATTTCAGAAATTATTTTTCATAACAATTTTTTTTTTGGAAATGCTTCACTATAGTTTCTTGATTGAGGACATTCAAATTACCAGTTGCTTACAGTTGTAATTGTACAAACTAGTTTTCCTTTTGCAGACCTTGTACATTTATAATGTAAACTGGAGCTTGTAAAGGAGAAAGAACCATAAGGATTTTCTGCCTTTATTTAGGAATTTGTGGCTGTGGGTTTGTAGCACAGGTCTTTTCCGTGCAAGAGAAACAGACTCCTTGCAGACATTCCTAGCATATAAAAACCAGGTGCAATGGCTGTAAAATGTTTATAGGATGCAATGCTGAATTTAACATTGAGTAAAAACTTGGCAGACGACAAGCATTTAGGGAAAATGAAAGATTGTGCTTTAAAATGAACAGTCTTTACAAATGAAAGGGTTTCCAGGTTATGTCTTCTTTGTTGTCTCTGAATATATTGGCACTTTTTCAACTTCGTAGTATGCTGCCTTAAATTAAATGTTTACTGATCATAAAACTGCCATCACAGACAATGTTCTTGTTAATAATAATAATAAGGTGGGACGTGGGTGGTGCAAACCACTGAGCTTCTTGGGCTTGCTGATGGGCTTGCTGACGATTCTAATCCGCGTGATGGGGTGAGCTCCCATTGCTCTGTCCCAGCTCCTGCCAACCTAGCAGTTTGAAAGCATACCAGTATGAGTAGATAAATAGGTACCGCTGCGGTGGGAAGGTAAAATGGTAAAATGACATTTTTGTGCGCTCTGGTTTCAGTCATGGTGTCCCGTTGTGCCAGAAGCGGTTTAGTCATGCTGGCCACATAACCCAGAAAGCTGTCTGTGGACAAACGCCGGCTTCCTCAGCCTGAAAAGCGAGATGAACACTGCACCCTGTAGTCGCCTTTGACTGGACTTAACTGTCCAGGGGTCCTTCACCTTAATAATAATAGAATAATAATCCTTTCAGTTTTGTTATTTTGCTGTGTGATGGAGACAAGGATTCTGACACAGTCAGAATGTGGAAAGTATTTAGGAGTGTTGTCAGAGCCTAATTGTTGGATATTACATGTAATTTTATTAAAATCTTGATCCCTTTCTCTGTAACAAACAAGATTAAGGGTACACTTACTTATTAGAGAGTATGTGCCATTGGAAACATTTGTGGAAGGAAAGAAGTAGAGAATTGCACTTTAAATGTATGAGAAGGGAACAGAATACACATTTGTTGGAGGTGCATGATATCGATTCCTGGTGTTTTTGGGAAAAAAATGACCTATGTGAAAAGAGAGAATATGGAAAGGTTTGAAGGTATCTGGTGGTGTTTTTCAACCACTCTGTAGAATTAAGAGTGGGGCAGCTGAGGAAGCATCTCAAAAAATCTATCCCCTTCATTTTCTTTCTCTCTCCTTTTCCTTTCTTCTTCCATAGCACATTTGTCAATTTAGTTAATTGTTTCTCATGTGATTTGGACATCCTGAGGTTGGGCCTCTGGAGTGGGGTGGGGTAGGAATACATTAAAAGGGGACCTGCAGTTTGACTTCACCCCGGAGGTGCACCCCACTGTCTTTCGAGGCAGATGAATGCCAACAGCAACAATGGGTTGTATCCAGCACTGCAGTTCTGCTCTTGCAACAGACTTCCACTCCCAACTCCTCTCTGATGCAGCTCCCCCTCAAAATGTGCTACAGAGGGTGGGGTGAAATATTTGGGGTGTATGGGGAGAGGAGAGGATGGAGAACTGTCACAGAGTGGAACTGTGTTCCTGCAGCATAAGATGCAAGCCTATGTATTTTTGAACGCAAGGGTGTTTTTCTCTCCCTATGCTGGTTTATTTCAAATAAAAAAGTCAACATTAAAAAAGTGTGGTGTGAACCTCTCTTATTTGATCAGAATGACAGCACTGACACAGCAGTGTTTAATCATTGCCACCCATACATTTGTATCAATTTAAATCCCCCTACCCTATTGGAGCCACTGTTAGCCCTGCTGGTTGTGTGAGCATGTGTCAGACAGCTGACAGCAGCTTCAGAATTTTGCAAATTTGGATTGTTTATATTGTATGCAGGGAAGGGATCAGACCCCCACCCCATTGCTATTTTTCAGATCAAATTTAGAACACCGTCCAGCTATTCTTAAAAGTAAAAGTGCTGGGAAATTCAATCACATCTCCCATGCAACAGGAATCATTGTCCTATATATACACACATTTTTGACCGTTCAAAGTGCTTGACACGCACTATTTCCATTACTTAAAACAACCGTGTAAGTTTTGCCACTTAACGTTAAATGTACGCAATGAATAGCAATCTAAGAAAAATTGTGTCAGTCACTTTATTATTATACCTACTTTAAGTGCATAAAACAGAGTTACAATAAATTACTGCTATCCTGCCCAAGCCCTATCTGCAAAAATACTGTATATTCCTATTTAAAATGAGATGGTGTTACAAAAGTGAGGTCAAATGACAAGAGACCGACCTCATAGATAGCCACACACCAAATTTACTCATGCAACTGCTTTTGTACGAAATGATTGTTTAAAGGTTGAGAAGAAAGGCCAGCATTTGCATTTAAATGGAGGTAACTTTGTGTAGAAATGGTGATTGATGACCTCTGCCCTTGCCTCAAGTATATAGTTGTGGTGTTTTTCCTTGTTGTTGTTGGAAGTTTGCAGGAGTCAAACATCAAAGTAAACAGATGAAAATAATATGAAATGTAAGAAATTGGCTAAATGCTATCAGTGGCTCCCAGGTGACACTTGATTGATATCTCTTTACGCTCACTGGGCTTCATTAACCATTTTGCAATCATTTAATCAGCTATATTTTTAACAGTTTTCCCCTAGTATCTGGCCTTTACCATAAAAGATTTGAGGGTCACAATAGCCCCGGAATCAATTGACAGTGAATGTTAATGAAATCTCTATGAATTTGTTAAAGAAAATATTAGGGATAATTGGCAATTTGCAAGTATAAGCTTTTCATTATACAGGTCAGAGCACATTCAGGTTTTTTAATTTTCTGTGAGAATCCCTAAGGGTATAAATTCACATTAAGTCACTGGGAAAACTCACTTTTCAATGCTTGTGGACTGCATTTCAAATACGGCAGTTTTCAGGTAAAGACAGAGGCCCTTTTCAGACGACAATTCAAGAGTGCCAGAATGTGCATTGGGGTGAGGGTGGTACAACAGCAGTAGGTCCCACAAATGTTCACTGGGCTTTAGGCAGAACCTATCCATGTAAAAAGGGATGTGGGTGGTGCTGTGGGTTAAATCACTGAGCCTAGGGCTTGCCAATCAGAAAGTCGGCGGTTCAAATCCCCACGACAGGGTGAGCTCCTGTTGCTCGGTCCCAGCTCCTGCCAACCTAGCAGTTTGAAAGCACGTCAAAGTGTAAGTAGATAAATAGGTACCGCTACAGCAGGAAGGTAAACAGCGTTTCCGTGGGCTGCTCTGGTTCGCCAGAAGCGGCTTTGTCATGCTGGCCACATGACCTGGAAGCTGTACCTGGAAGGCTAATAACGCGAGATGAGCGCCACAAGCCCAGAGTCGGTCACGACTGGACCTAATGGTCAGGGGTCCCTTTACCTTTATCCATGTAAAGCTGTCTATGAGATCAGGAATTTGCAAATACCCAGGTTCCTGATTGTGAAGACAAGTCTGTGTATGCACACGTTGTACACTCAAGGTTTACAGAATCTAGTGAAGACCTGTTGCTGCAGCCTCCCTCCCTCCCCCCCCATTCAGCCTCCCCTCACCCAACTGTTGTTTTGAAAGGGCTTCAAGAACTCTCAAAGGAGTGATGGTTTGAACCCTCATACTGCATTCCAAGACATTTTCCTCCCAGATACAAAATGCCAATTCGAACCACATTTATCACGCTTTGAAAGTCATTCTATGTTTTTTCCCTTTAGGAAGCAATTAACTTCATCAGGTTTATTTACGCTTCTCTCAGACTTTTAGGAGGTGTGAGAAGGGAGTGGCTCCTTTTCGCCTTTCTGTGGATTTGTACAACATGTTCTCCCCTCCCTCTGCCCCCCCCAATTCCATAAAGTCTCTCCCTTGCCAAACCCAAGTCATCACATTTCCCTAATTTCCCTTAAGATCAATTCCCAAAATAGTTCTTGTTCTTCCGTACCTGAGATAGCATAGTTCCATGAAACATCTTGATGGGTTTTCTCTCCTTGTCTAACTTTTTCTTCTTCCTCTTTTTTAGATTATATCCCTTTGTCCTCAGGGACTAGTTTTTCATTTTCTCTCTCATCCACTATACTTCCTTTAATTTCCAATCCTTCTTCCTCTTCCGCCAATGATTTATTATTCCTTTCTAAGTCCAGACTGGACTGGTGCTGCCCAATTACAAGTTCCCACAACAATTTTAGTACTGACTGTTGAAAACCAGGTGCAGCTCCGGATGTTGACATTCTTTCCAGCTTCAAGGGCGCAGCTTCCCGCTGTCAGAGTTGGTGATCTTTGTCTGTTCGCCGCGGCTCTACCTCCTCGCTCTCGGGGGCTCAAAACAGAGCCGAACCGGGGAGGAGGGAGCCCTCAAATGGCACCCGCCAGATGTTCAGTCCCCAAAACGCTCGATTTGGGGATTTTTTAGGGGGTCCGCTGTGTTGGAGCGGTTTTTACTACCTCTGAAGCGCCGAGGTCCACTCCTCTGAACAGACCTCCTGGGAAAGATGGCGTGGCCAACCGGAAGTCGGTTGATGTACCATTTTGCCAGTAGGAATCACTGGCTGCCACAGAGGGTGACCAATGGAAAAGAGAATTCCCATTGTTACTGGTGACAATTGGAAGGTGACAATGGAGGTAGCAGGTGCGTGCCTCTGAGCACCAAGGAAGTGAATGGTTGCTAACTGCTGCAACATATTGATATGGGAGAGGGCAGCCAGCCAGCCAGGAGCAGAATCAGGATGCTAAATTGACAGGCAACTGAGTATCTTGCTGTTTCCCAGAAATATGTAAGTTCTGTGTATAAATCTGTGGTATAATCTCAGCATTCTTGGTCTAGCCAAAAGTAATTGCTGCTTATACTGTTGCAACTGAACAGCAACCTGAATTGACAGCTGTGTAAGCTAAGCCATGTGGGGTTTATTGAAAAATCTAGAGGTTTTAGTATAAACACTTACAAAGTCAGGGCTCGTTAATCAATTTTCTAATCAAGGAAGCAGAGATAACAAGTAATCATCTGGAGCAGCAAGTATTTTCATAAACCACAGCAATTAGCAATGTGGCTCTCACAGACAAATGGGGAGCAGAATCTCCCACTCAGGTGAGCTCTGAGCATATCCCACATGACATTCAATCACATGTGAAATGTTTCACTGCTAATATACAAAATTTGAGTTTGTAGTTGTCTGTGCTCTTGAGAATTTGCAGAGATCAAGCTCTAGTTACACTTTCGTAGCAGCAAAATTTTATGGGAGGGTAGCAGTCCCTCTGTTCCCATCAAGGTGCTGTGCAGGTAATGATATCAGCAGCTACACATGATTGCTGAGGGAAAACTGGTGGACCACAGAGGCATTGTCTCAGAAATATGTGGCATGCGATGTTAACTTTCTGCAGGAAAGGGGTCTAGCTGCAGAGTCAGAAGCCCATGAGTGTCAGGGGTGAGAAGCTGCCTGTTCTTAATGCAGACAAATTAGAGCTTTAAGCAACAAAACTTATATTTCTTTGGTGATGTCTTACCAAACAAATAAGCCTGGGAGTGGGGTAGGGGTCTTGTGTGCTTCCTAGCTGCCGTGAACATACAGAAACTATGGAAAGCCTGATTCACACAGGGCAAGGGTTGTTCTATAGAAAACTATTTCCCAACTTCAGGCATTGCCTAGTCTTGCCAATTAAACACCATGGGGAAGGAGTGTAATAAGTTTCACCTACCCCCATCATTGTTCCAGTTTCCCTCCATAAGTTGGAATGCAATCTTCTGAAGTGGGGAGCCTCTGCAATGTAAACCATGTTCTTTGCTTCCCTACATTTTGAGTGATCAAAATGGTGATCTGGGGAGGCAGAGCTAGCATACTCCTCCTCTTGACTAAAGCATGCCTGAAGTGGGGAAACCCACTTTGCTCCAGTGGCAGGATGGGTGATCAGCCTGCAGAGCAACTTTGCAATGCCTGCCCCTTACAAGGCTTTCTTAGATTTGCCACTTGGCCATGACAACAAGGAGGTACAGGGATTCTCCTTGGCTGCGAGGGGAAGTGGAAAGTGGAAACAAGCTAAGATTGCGTTTAAGCAGAATTTGTTTCCTAACCTGGGGTGGCAACAATACGGTATATACGGTATATATGTGGAAATGGGAAAGGAATATACAAAAAATGTGAGGGCACTATATCAACATAAATGGTTATATATGAGGAAATGGCCCATTGAAATTCTGATATACGTATAAACAATATAATGAATGAATAAAAAAAGATCAATGTTTTAATCACTATTTATTTATTACACTTACCGATATATTCCATCTTTAAGGACTTCAAGATGAGATATATCAGGCACCCCCAAACTTTGGCCCTCCAGATGTTTTGGACTACAATTCCCATCATCCCTGCCCACAGGTCCTGTTAGCTAGGGATCATGGGAGTTGTAGGCCAAAACATCTGGAGGGCCGCAGTTTGGGGATGCCTGAGATATATGGTTCTGTCCCTCCCATTTTTGTCATCACAACAACCTTATGGGGTATGTTAGACTAAGAAATGGTGGCTGGCCCAAGCTTATCTAGTGAGCTTCATGTTTGATCCCTGGTCTTCCACAGGGGCGTAGGAAGAGGGGGGCAATAGGGGCGCTCCGCCCCAGGCAGCATGATCCCAAAGGTGCCATCACGACTGCCCCCCGCCCACGCTGGGCACCCTGCCCCAGAACGTGTGTCCCGCCCCTGCGGGCGACACTACACGCCCCCAGAACGCGTGCCAGCTCTGCGGCCGCTTGCTCTCCGCCCCCAGTGCCGGACCATGAAGCTCCACCACTGGTCTTCCAAACCCTAATCAAACACCGAGAGTGAAATTAAAGATTAGGGTGTGATGAATCTTAAGTGTTCATAAATTGAATCTACATTACAATATTATTGTTTTAGGCTGTTGGTTATTTTAAGTGCCAAATTGAAACATTTCAGCCTCAGTTATGTTATTTGTATGTTTCACCATTTAATGTTAGGGCAATGTAAAATTAATGTTTTAAACTGAAGTGAAATTGCATCTAATTTATTTTTAACAAAACTGGCATTTAAATGGGATTGATTGCTGCAATAAGAAAGAAAACTTTATATGTTAACTACATGTGGATCATAACTACTGTGTATTGTTAGTTTGTTGTAATAGTTCGCATGTAATGGAAGTGAATATTGCCAAAAATAAAATAAAACTTTTGCTGCTTGAGAAGAAGAAGAAAATACTATAGAATCTAAAATTCTCCCACATTTTAGAATGATTGACAGACTACTGAGAAGTTAAATGTTACACAATGAAATGTATTCACCTCTCCTTTTGACCATTAAGGGGAATGATAAGATGAAAGGGAGAAAACATCAACGGTGGTGTGTGTTACAAACCCCATCATATCCCATCAGCACAGTGGTATGCACCGAGTTCTCTAGGCACCTCAGATCTCTACATGGAAGGGAGTAATGTTGGCAGTGAAGCAGAGGACACAGTATCACATTCATTTAGGCACTTTTATTAGGGCCATGGTCTCCTAGTAACAAAAGCCATACGCTGTGGGTCAAAAAGTAAACCCTCCCGAAATGAAAGAATTAATCAGTCTGCCCTGTGACCTGATGAAACTTTTGCAATATCTTTCACCTCTCTCTTCGAGTGTCCAGGCAGTTAACTTTTAAAAAATATCATTTAAAACAGTGTGGCAAAAGCAGATAGGCTTTGTCAAAATGCAAAGGATTACAGTACAGTTAAAAATTACCATCCACTCAATTCTATAATATGTCACAAATTGCAAAATAGTGCACGTTTGTTTATAATTGTGGGATATTTGCCCCCCTCTGTTTGATATTTAGTGTAATCCCTAGCATGCTTCTTCAGAAATAAGTCCCACAGAATCCAGTGGTTCTTATTCCCTAGTAAATAGGAGTAATTTAGGATTGTTGCCTTAACGCCTTCCCCCCCTTTGCCTTGTCTTTAACTTTTGTCTTGAAAAATCTAGTAATAATGTGTTCATTCCAACTCTCTGTTGTTATGGTATTGGTTGCTAGTTGGGTACAGTACTTGTAACATGGACTGGCAGCTTTAGTTTCATGATACCTTCGTTTGCATAGACTCCCTGTGTCTATTCCAAGGAACAGACAAACCAAGGCATTCATCCAGATGAAAGATAATTGTACATTTTCTGTATAAAGTGATTTGTCATTTTAGAATCTTACCAATTTACTCTTACTCTTAAAAAGGACTGAAATTGCAAGTTAAGATTCATGCCTTAACTTTAACAGCATGCAGGCGGTATAGATGTTGTACAATCTCACATTTTGTGCTTGCCACATTTTGCAGGTGAAAAATGTACTCATAATACCATAGTCTCACTGCCAAGAGTTCTCCAACACACCACCCCCATTGTACACTCAAGTTAACCCACTCTATATTATATTGATTTACCTTGCAATAGCAAGGTAATAGCAATTTTGTAAAAGCAAAATTCTTCTCATTAAGAATGAAATGCCTAATTGTAGTATGATTTATCACCAGCACTTCAAAATAAGCCTTATCAGCAACAGTGTACAAAATGGTACAAGGCACTACACATTACATTTTGTTTTTATAGGCATGCATCTGCATGCATGTGCATTAATGATGAGATCTATTTGCCCCTGTGCTATTTAACTTGTAGATAGCGGGGAAGGGGCTAAAACCAGAAGCAATATAATGCTAGCGTTACACATTAACAATTTTAACAAGGCATTCCCTAGAATGCACCTACAGCAAAATAAGAGTAAAACTGTGCTTGAACTGGGACTGTCAAGGACAATTGGATCATATGCAAATGTATTATCCATGGCTAGCCTCTGTTGCATTCATCCTTGCTGTTTGTTTGCTTACTTATTTATTGCAGGGTAAGCCAGTGTGGTGCCCTCCAGAAGTTCTTGGACTATGATTTCCATCCGCCCCTGCCAGCATGTCAAAAGATCAGGGATGATGGGAGCTGTTGTCCAGCAATGATGGGGGGTGGGAGGTAGGATGGCACCTGACTACCCCTGACTTTATCGCATTGACTCTGAGAGCCTTGTGATACCTGAGCTCTTGATCATCATTCCAGGCAAAGCTCAACTCTATGGTATAATTAAACATAGTCTGCTGAATTCTAATAAAGCATTTCAAGACTCAGCCACATAACCAACCTCAACAGATGAGAAGATCTATTACCTTTGCTTTTGAACACCTATGTAGACTTTGAAAGCTTTCAGTGTTGGAAACAAGTAGCTGATTCAGTGAATAAAAGGCAGCATTCAGCCTGCGCTTGCTTTCTGTTTTTTGCCTTGGCTTAGAGTATTCATTACGTTAGTCAAAACATGGCTCCTGAGGAAGTGAATGGTGATTCACAACATTTAGTGGGAACAGGATATTGCTACAGTCATTTTTATGTCTTGAGTGGCAGGCAAGAACAATTCAAGGGCCAGGTAGACACACCTGGACTTTTGCAGCCACCTCTTTGTTTCTGTTAATCTGGAAATGTAGATTTAACAGATCTGCTAATACCTTTTAATATGTTACCAAATTGATGTTATGTTAGCACCTACATACAATTAGAGTGAAAAAGTTTGATAAACAAGTAGCTCTTCCCCACCCCTCATTTTCAGATCTATATCAGATTCTGGTACCACCTAGAAATTGCTGCTTGAAGAAAGATGGTCAGACACACAAACTGAATAAAAGAGGCAGCAGTTGCCATGTGCAATACCACTGAGTGACATAGTAATGAGACTTTCATAGGCACCTGAGATAGGATATTTCGACTTTCAGCATGTAGGGTGTTTTCAGTTTTTTGTTGTAAATGAAAGTTAAATTGCCATGATTTTAAGTAAACCTGAGGTTTATCTTGTTACTTGTCATTTACACAGGTAGCAAAGCACCAGGAAAGAAATTGCATCTCCTAAGTAATAAAGGGATACCCTATGGAAGTGGTATTATGTTATGTGGGGATTGATTTCAGAATCTTCTCTGTTTCAAGTGTAGCTTTGGTTAACCAAAAGCTTCAGACTTTTATTTGATGATCTGCCAAATAGAAACCTTTTTTAAAAAGAATATTCTGCTTAAAAGTTTCTCTATATCCAGGCACCATATTATGTACACTGATATTGGTAATCCAGCTGAAATTCTAATGTTCCAAAATACTGTTTGTGGCCGAATCTTGTTTCTGTTCTAACACTGGTATTAACATTTTTAAAAAGCTTCTTGTTGTTTTAAAACTGTGAAATCCCTTAGTAGAATCTTAATAATATAGACTAGTGGTCACCAGTGTGAGGTCTGCAGGAATCACTCCTGCCCGTACCTTATATGGCACCCACAAAAGGTCTCAGTAAATATCCCTTTCAAAAATCCACAATACGCAGGAGATTGTTTGTCTTCCCTGCTCAGTTACTCTTTGCACTGGCTGAGCCTCTTGTACCTTGAACGTGGCCCTTTAAACATGCATATATTTCACTGGAAGCAGGGATTTGATGTCCATCTTTCCGTCTGTTCTGAATAGAGGAGAGGTGAAGAGCTTCTCTCTGTGACCAGACATGGTGCTGACTGATGTAGGTACGTCCCCGCCCCTGCCTCCCCCCCCCCCATGATGGAGTGCCTGACTGATGGGAGCATACCTGCACTATTTTGTGCTCTGGCCCCTTTATCTTCTGTTTTATATGTGATGCCCCTGCAACTCCCACTTCAAGTTACGTCACACCCTGTCAGCAGCCATTGTGTTATTGACCTCTTTAGTGATTTCTTCAAAATTCTAAAAATACGCCTGCTGGCCCCCCAAAAAGGTTGATGTCCCACGATATAGGGTCAAATGCAACATAGCACTAAGGTGAACATCCTGTCAGCTTAAGGTTTTCTCCCCTTCCTCGCCCCCTGCATGCCCCATGTGTTTTAGGGGTTCCACCTACCCTCCAGAACAGATCTGTGGATGGAATGGGAAGTGCGTGCAGGGGGAGAAAGGGGGAGTCCTGATGCAGAATCAGAAGTTGTTCTTCCCTTGAATTATATAGGTGAATACTACCAATAGTCTTAATATTGCATACAAAGGGCACCTTCAGCAAAACTTCAAGACATTCCATTGATTTCAATGGAAGAGTTAAGCATGGCCATAGAAATCTGTGGGATTTAGCTGGATCAGGATCTGAGTTTGGTTTTGGTTGTTGTTGTTGTTGTTGGCATCCATCTGTCTTGGGAAGCAATGGAAGAGTGCACCTTCAGACACTGTGTGTCCTAACACTCTCCAAGATTGGAAAGGGAGAAAAAGGTGCTGATACTGCATACCATTGAGAACCTCCAGAAAACACCCCTTTAAATTCAATTATGTGCAATAAAGGTAGATAAATAGTATGGCTGGTAGCTTATTTGCCATTTTATTTGCTTTCACAATATCTTCCTGTTGTAAAATTTGCACAGTATTTTATTTGTCCAGATTTTTTCAGATTATTATCAAAAACTATTGCAAAGCTGCTTCAGTTGAATCAGGAGTGGAGAACCTTTGGCCTTCCAGATTGCTGAACAACAACTCCCATCAGTCATAGCAAGCAATTCCAGTGTCCACGGATGATGGAAGTTGTAGTTCAGCAACATCTGGAGGGGAGGGCCAGAAGTTCCCCACACCTGTTAGATTTTGTTGTCTAAAGATGCAAACAATTAGTTCAGATGTCTCTACATTAAAAGTTCTGTGATTCAGTTAATTATTTGCATGGGTCTGAAAGACCCATGAAATCTCGATAATTTAAGTTATAATGTTTAGGTGTGCAAACCATCAGTTGTAAAATGCTACCATTGTAAAATGCTACCATTGAAGGCAAGAGCGTTATCATCAGATACCAAATTAGGCAACTGAGATTTTTCATAAAACATATCCTCCCATAAAACTTCTCCTGCTTTTGTGAATGTTACTGTTATATGATCTTTCTCCCTTGGTCAGAATATTCACTTAATGATAAAAAAAAATGATGCAGTGTTGCCCTCCAGAGCAGAATACCTGTGGGAAAGCTTGAATTTTTCAGTAATTGAGGAATACTTTCATAGTTCGGGAATTCATCCAGGCCCTTATAATATATCCCAGACTGTAGGTCTTTTCAAGTAGCCCATCTCAAGTATCACTCTTTTCCACAATGCCAGGCATGATGCACCGATCTTCAAAGCAAATAATCAAGAGGGACTCAAATTGAAGTGTTGCCAGAGTTTTTAGTTGAAGAGTGTTGTTTCATATCAGAAGGGCATGCTTTTATGCTCAGTTTAGGAAGTTTGCTAATCAGTTCAGCAGGTCAGCCTGCTCCAGAATCTCCCTTTATAAGTGGCTACTTAATGAAGAGATTCAAACCAAGTCTATTTCCCACTACAATGACAACCAGGGATTTGTGCTCAAGTCATAGTGACCAGAACATGGCTGCCTCAAGAGGGTGTCTAGCACATTTATACTGATGCTAGTAATTGTGTTGTTTGGCAGTATAAAAGGGACACAAACCTAGATTATTTGGTGGTGTCTCTCTCTCTCCTAGTGTTAGGCTGCAGCTAAGGGGACACTTGATACTTAAAATGGATGCAGTTGATATATGAGACCTAAAAAGTTCACATGTTGCCAGGTGCATATTTGGGGTAGAATACATACAGGCAAAATTACTAAACCTCTAAGTAGTTTTCCTGCAAGTACTATAATCAGCTGTTTTGACAAGAACTGGCAATTATCAAAATAATACAATTGGTTCTTACAGACATGGGCTGGGATCCAAACAATGGGACCTGCAACCATCCAAACCCAAATGTTAGGGTGCTCCGAAGTAGCATCCCACAAAATACTGTCAAGTGTTTGTGAGTGCAGTGCGTACATATGGACACTCTATACCCCAATCAAAAGCTTTGGCATAATAACAATAATAACAATAATAATATGCCTTCTGCTTCTGAGGGTTGGTGCATGCTTTGTTGTTATGTCAGCAACTGATGTCTCCAAAAGAAACAATGGTGGTATCATAAAGAACCGATGCAGGTATAAGGTTGGCACCTTCTTAACCATGATTAACATATTGGGAGCTAACCTCCCACCACATCTCTTCTGGAGAGTGAGTGTCTTGGGCGATGTGCATGTTAGTGGCTTGAAACACAGCAAGGTTGTTCCCCACCCATTACATTTCAAGACACAGTTTTACGTTTCTGTACACACCAGAGAAGGGGCAGAGATGTCTTCACCTGGTGCACATTATCTGATTTTGTGTTCCTGTATCTGAATCCCGTCTGAACTCTGATTCATGAAGATGTCTGTCTGAAACATGCATACCTTAGCCACTGGCGGAGGAAGAGGAGTGCAGGGGGAGCACACAGCCTCTGGCAGCGCAATCCCGGCAGGGTGCTATCGCGGCTGCCCCCCCCCCCAGGATGCATGCCAGACCCACCCCCACCTGCTCTCCCCCCCCCGGTGCCGGAGCATGAAGCTCCGCCACCTTAGCTTAACCATGGTTTTCAAATCGGATGGAAGTTGATTTGAGGGGAAACGCATCAAACAGTAGTATAATTCAAACTATTGAAGCCATATGGATTGTGGCTAATGTCATGTGTGATCTGCTTCAAACACCAGTGGCGGGGGCGCACTGGAGCTGTAGTAAAGGGGAATGTGTACACAGCCATAATTGTACTTAATTGTACATAATTGGCGCTGACCTCACCAACAGATCACACACAGACTCCTGTTTAATCGTGATCTGAAATAGGAGTTTAATGTAAGCTTCAAAACCAACATTAAGCCAGATGTACATTAACCATTGTTGACGACAGTGCCGTAGGTGTTAAAACACAGGGCAACATGAATTCCAAAAATCAAAGAATCCCAATTATCTTACCTAGATAAATTTTAGGTGTAATCAATAGTGCTCATGTACAGGACTGACCTCGGTTGGAGGGGATGGGGAACAGTTAAGCACTGAAGGGATGGGCCTTAGGGAGGTGCTTGTAATCCTGTGGCCCACTTCTGATCCTTGGGTGATGGCTTCTGACACATCCAAACTAGCCTGGGACTGGCACAGAAGCTGATTTTTCTTCCTATTTTCAGTGCCAAATCATATTCCCACCTGTGATGTTGCAGTGTTGTGTGTAACAGAAACAGGTGGATAAGCAAGTTTAAATGTTGTTAATATATTATTGCAAGTAAAACTCCATGTTGTAGGAAGCCACACAATCAGAGTGAGATGATAAATAAAGAAAGGTTTGGGTGCCATAGTGTTTTGCATGCCTTGATTTTTCCATTTCTTCAGGAAGAGGTGTTGAATCCATGTAAGGCTACAGGCAAGCAATTTGCTTTAGACACTTTGAGAGTCACCATCTGTTGTAGGGAACACCATACATTTCTGAGCTTAGATCGCTGCAGCTAAATAAGGAGGAAAATGAGTTCACAAAGCAATTATTTGGTTTCAAAATGTAATTAAATGTTCATTTCACATTTCTTCATGCAGTCAGTATATAGCTTGATGAATTGAAGTCATAAATAGCTTGTCTTTTAAAAAGAAGCCTTTTAGTTCACTTTTTTTGCACTCATGCTTCCAGGTACTTAGGGAATTAAATAAGGTGGGTTGCAGCCCTGCCTTGTTAATGATTGTCAGAGAGAGAATGTATAGTTACTACACGGCCTAACTTAGCAGCTATAAGAATGAGAATATATTGGAGAGGGTGCATATTTGTTTAGTCCGCAATTATAGCTGTATTTGGTTACATTAATGTAATACAGCAGAAAAATCATACTGAGTTCAATTTTATATAAGAACAAAAAAATGTTTTTGCATCCTTCACTGGTTAGCAGTCACTGAGATCAATGAAAATCTGCCTAATAAATTTAAAGAAAAGAAATAGAATTCATTCCCTATTCAAAACAGTTTAATCAGTTTCTCACACCATAATGAGTTTACAAACAACTCTACCATACCTGTGGTGAAGACTATGTGAATGGAAATGATGCATATTTATTAAGGTGTTACTTGTGGGAATATAGTCATGGACCCAAAGCCTATATTGGAATTTGTTACATGGAAGAAGAATTATGTGAAAGGCTCATAGTCCTAGGGTTAGAATTAAGATGAAATGAATAAATAATTGAACCAATCTTTGATCATGAGCCTTGAATGTATCTTTTCCAACTCTCACACAAACTATATATTGATATTTAGCAGAGCAGTGCAATGTAGCACTGAGAACCACAATGCCAAATTTTCATAACAATGTTGTAATGCAAATGAAAGATATTTTAAAACAGGTTGGTTAGCATTTGTAAGCAATATTTTCCTTTTCCTTTTCTTTCATTTATTATACATAATTTTATTATTTTTGTCTTCAAAATTACATATCCAGACTTCAATGTTTGGAAAAGTGCAGTGTGTATGCTTTCTCCTTCTGATGTAATTATTGTGTGGACATAATAGTATAATTATTACAGCGTTTCTGGCATAGAGATATAACATTGAATTAATGAGTTGCTTGCTACAAAAGAGACCTTTGATTTTAAATGTAGTTCAGTTTACAAACTGACCTCCATTTAATTCCAGGTCCCCACTTCTCATCCTCCCTGCAACAAGATGAATTATGTACCCATCCTCCTCAAGATCAACCGTGTGTTACAATATAGATTATGTTTAAGGCATAAAGATTTCTAGAAGTAGCAAGGTACATTTGTGAAAATATTTTAGGAAAAATGTGCCACCTGAGGAATGTTGTATATCTCTCCTGAGACAGATGGATGCCAACCATGTAGTTTCTTTCACTTGGAATTCAATGAGACTCAGTCACTACTCTGCCAATACAATGCTGGTTAAGATAATCAAAATGTACAGCTTAATTGAATGTTTTCTAGTGCTTATTCATATTGAAGTTATCTAATTACATTTGTTAACAGATCTCTGCTCCTGTGTGCAGAATTCTGTTTTTAAAGAATTGTTTATCAAAAAAAAACCCCAATCTTAATTACAATGGTAATTGTATGGTATCGAATGTATTGAAACATTACATCTTTCAATAAATAAATTGTATGGTATTGAATGTATTGAAACATTACATCTTTCAATAGATCAAACAGATAAATTCAAGAACCCCAAAGTTCATAAGATGGTATTGGGGCTGTTAGAATTACTGCACATCACCCCAATCTGTGAGCAAGTGCTTACCCAGGCTTCGTGTTTCCTTTTGGAAATGAGGCACAGTGGAAACTCTGGTGTCTTTATGATGTATGGCTTCCTTACACATACAGTGGTACCTCGGTTTATGAACACAGTTGGTTCCAGAAGTCTGTTCATAAACTGAAGCGTTCATAAACTGAAGCGAACTTTCCCATTGAAAGTAATGGAAAGTGGATTAATCTGTTCCAGATGGTCCGCGGAGTACTTAAACTGAAGCGTTCATAAACTGAAGCGAACTTTCCCATTGAAAGTAATGGAAAGTGGATTAATCTGTTCCAGAAGGGTCCGCGGAGTACTCAACCTGAAGTGTACTTAACCCGAAGCATGGGTGTAATTGGTTCTGGAAGTCTGTTCATAAACTGAAGCGTTCATAAACTGAAGCGAACTTTCCCATTGAAAGTAATGGAAAGTGATTTTATCTGTTCCAGATGGGTCCGCGGCGTTCGTAAACCGAAAATTCGTAAACCGAGGTGTTCATAAACCGAGGTTCCACTGTATATGCAACCCGAGCCTACATTGGAGGGGTTCACAGCATCAACATCCCAAGGGGGTCTTGTTTCTTCTATAGCCACAGCTTTGGATTCAAGCAGAAATCAAATATGTTCTACTTCTCTGGCTTTACAGTCTGCAGCTTCTTCCTCTAGGATGGTCATAATTTTAGTTATTGCCCTTGATTTTTGAAATGGCTGCCATATATGTTTGGTACAGGAGCAGGAAAACTGATTTTAAGAAATTGTATTAAATTAAATTAATTTGGTTTGATTTGTAATAATTTGGAAAATTAATAAAAATAATGAGGAAAAAAAAGCCAAATTCAATTTTTAATAGGAAAATTCATATCTTATCAAATGGATGCTGTATTAAGAAATCATATGCACAAGTTGTGTTCTATTCCATGCATCCTGATCATTCCTTTTCACTCTTCCCCTGGCACAGATAGATAAACAAACCAGGATGTGGATAGCTCAGCGTTGTGTCCGAATCCAGGATCCTGGTTTGTTCCAGCCTAACAAACCACCATTGCTAGCCGGCATTGTTCTTCATTCATTAATGTTGACTTATTGGCCATGGTTTGTTAGGGCAAAACAAGCCATTTCCCCACATTCTGACATACTGATAAGCTATCACTTCCATCTATACCATGGGAGGAGAAGAGCAGGAGCAACTGGACATCCACAGTCAAGAATGTTGGATTACCATGATATGCAAATGCAGTCTAAGAGACAGAGATTTGATATTCTATAAAGAGTCCCTTTCCCAAGGAGCCTCCTGGTTTTAAAGTATTGACCATCACAATTATGCTTGGGGGCTTATAGATCACTTACATAACATTTTTATATCGCCAAAACAAATTCATCTATTGCTGAGCAATTGGACCATTTTGTTGTGCCTGTTACCAGCTGTTGTTGCTGACCGTGCACATGAAAAAAATAACACCCTTGTAAAGAGTGATGAGCTGCTGATATTGCAAATAATCCTGCTGCTTTCTGTTGGTAGAATTTAAATGCAATGTGTGAAAGTGTGTAATGAAGGAATTAGTGCGCATCATGAACAAACGAGTGGTTTTCAGAAGTCATTTGCAAAGGATGTGTGGAGCCTTGTTGCAACCATAGACAAGATAGGGAGTCCACTGCTGAATGACAGTGATGATCTCTTTTTAAAGAGACACAGGAGGAGTGATTGGCAGTGCTAAAAGCAGATTGTCCCTTCCAATGTATGCCATTTGCCTGTCATGCTTTGTTTGTGTACTATGTATAATTTAACACCAGAGGATAAATCACTTGCATTTTATATGGATGATAATTTGCTTTCAAAATGTTTTGCTTTTATACAGCACCTCAAGCTTCTTGAAAATCACTCATATTGGCGACTTCATAATAAGTACTGTCTAACCTTTTCTGTTAACCTGTGACACTTAACGTGATGAGAATAGCTATATTGCAAGTGGAATATTAATCCACATCGCAAAGCCATTCTATTTCACCACTCTGGCCAAGGTCAGTCAGAGAGAGCTGTCAAAAAGGTTAGCTAGTATGGAACTGTGGGCTGTTTTGTGCTGTCGTTACTAATGCACATTCTTTGATAAATGAATGACTTCAAGTTTCTAATAAAAATTCTGTAGCTTTGCATACTGCATTGAGGGCAAGGGTGCTCAAGTATGATGGTTGTGTGATCTTTCTGGGCAGCATCTACTTTTGGAGTTAGATTGTCCTTATGAAAAATCGTCGCAAATGCAAGTACAGTAGATGTTTCCTAGAGGGTGTGTGTGCCAGGCAGCTTGTCACTCTGCCCACATGTGCCTAAGGATAGTATGTGTGTGCACTAATGAGTGGCTGTACATATGAGTAGATGTATCAAGTTCTTTAAGCGCTCATTTGCAGGTAGATACACTTATGAGTGGGTGTGTCACAATTCCTCAGAAAATGAATATACAAAATGCACAACAACACATCCAACAAGGGGTATGCTGCAGAACCCTGCAGAAGCAGCATTGAAACTAAAGATTAATGAACCATTTTTGTGTAATTAACAACATCCAGAACATGCTTCTATCAGCTTTTTTTCAGCTGGCAAGCTGATCCAGCAGGTAGATACACTCCATTGCCTTCCCAAATTAAAACTGCATTTTAAAATTCCTCAGTAGAGGGAACACGGAAGGAAGAAATTAGTACTATGTGGAATATTATTTATTTCATTTGCTTGTTTGCTTGTGTGCCAACCATTATGTGAAATTCCATGTTTATATGGCAAAACATTGTCTAGATTATAATAGCCGTTTCAGAAGTTGGCGTATTCAATCTTCCTTTTATTACATACCCAGAAAATACATGTTACACAAGTGGTCACCATTACACTTTAAGTGGGACGCGGGTGGAGCTGTGGTCTAAACCAGTGAGCCTCTTCAGCTTGACGATCGGAAGATTGGCTGTTCAAATCTGAACAATGGGGTGAGCTCCCGTTGCTCTGTCCCAGCTCCTGCTAACCTAGTAGTTCGAAAGCACACCAGTGCAAGTAGCTAAATAGGTACTGCTGTGGTGGGATGGTAAATGGTGTTTCCATGCGCTCTTGCTTCCATCACTGTGTTCCGTTGTGCCAGAAGCAGTTTAGTCATGCTGGCCACATGACCCGGAAAGCTGTCTGTGGACAAAATACCAACTCAGCCTGAAAAGCGAGATGAGCACCTCAACCCCATAGTCGCCTTTGACTGGACTTAACCGCCCAGAAGTCCTTTACCTTTTTACCATTACACTTCATCTCTTACATTCAAGTTGTAGTACTGAAACAGGCATATTTTATATGGCAGTTGGCCTAGAAATGAAAGACACACATTTGAGAATGTTCTCAGGACTTAAGAGTGCTTTTCTCATTTGCCAATTCACATGTTTATTGCTTTGGTAATCAAGGTGTTTTCTTTTGTTATCATCTTGCCTTGCTAATATGATTTTCAGTTTTCTAACTTGGTTTTCAATTTGTGTATATGCACACACAACTCCTTAACATAGGTTACTTTGGTATTTGATGATATTGGAGACCTTTTTGCTACCTCTTGCCCTTTAGAAGTTTTGGAGTACAATTTCCATAATCTCACTGGTGAAACTATCCAAGGGAGAATACTTCTGTGCACATATGACTGTTGTGTATAGCTTACAACATTTGTTTGCATTCATGAGATAGTATTTACTGCAATTCAAAGCAAATCTGTTTAGATAAAGTATTTTTAAAATGCAAATGCCTCTGAAATCCCATCTCACAATAAGCCTAATAGCCTCAGAGACGCACAGCATTCTGTGACTATGATTTTTATAGAAAATCATTTTAACATTGTCCCTGCCCCTTTATGACCCTAGACTCTAAAGTGCTGTGAATCTCAGAGATTCTCTAGTTTATTGTAACATAAGCCCCTGCAGGTTTATGAGCACAGAAAACAGGGAGGTACTCTTAGAGTTAAAACAGCTTTGCTGGCTGCTTGAGCCTAAAAGGATTCTCTGAATTGCCTTTTTTTTCTTGCTTTCTGTTAAAAAGCAAAATTGATTAACACTCCACACAGCAATCATGCACAATTATTCCATCAATCTATACTGGATTTTTATAGTGGTTAGTCCCATTGTTATGCTTCCATGATAGCTTCTTTCATTGAAATAATGGTTCTAGAATGTTTGTTCTACTCTTAAATGAAATGGATATTCAGCATGTCTGGGGGGAATCATGGACATTCCATGTAGCATTACACAAAACTTCTCACTCTGGTGCAATGGCATCTGAAGCTGCATGCTGCTGCACAGTATTGCAATGACCTTTCCAAATACTCTGTGAATAAAAGGAGAAGAAACATCATTTCAGATAACAGATTTCACAAATCCTCCCCCTAGGTTTCACAGAATGATCAGACGGTTTTATATATTCAGCTAATCTTTATTACTTGAGTTGAATATCTTTCAGCTGCAGTCTTATTTTATTCCACGGTAAGATAAGGAGCAGTCTTTCAGTATCAGTCTGAACTGTTCCAGTTATGCTGGAAGGCTAATTATTTAGCATGTAGAGTGCTTTATTTCTTTTTCTGCCAATGTATAAAATCAAACAGATGCAAATAAACAGTAACCCCCTGTGACAGTATTGAATTGTTTGCCATGCTAGATTCTTGTGCTGGAAGCAAACACAGCAGCGTCTGGGCAGCTGCAGACATAATCTTGCTTGACCCTGCTTGGGTGGTCCGTAGAGCCGCCAGGCAGCATCTTACCCTGGAGCTCCTCCACAGATCCTTTAAATATACATATTAAAGGCAGCAGGAGCAAATCCTTTGGCTCACCCAGGAGGGGGATACTGAGCTGGGGTGATCCAGAAAAGGAAGGTACAGCATATTGTTCCTGACATCCTTTTGTCAAGGGCTAAGAGGATAACATAGCCTCCGGAAAATGTGGCAACCTCATCTGGTCCATTGGTTATTGTTAGTTTTCTAAGCATATGTCTCAAGCTGTGCCATGTCATTTAACAGGGAGCAGTTCTCTTTTCTACACTATATTATTAGTATGGCTTAAGAGCCAATCTGTCTCCCTTTGAATTCCATAGAAATCTTGCCACTGGTTTTCAATGGGGGAGAGGATTAAGACTTAGCTGCTTATACACAACATACAAATAATATTCAGTAGCTGAGTTATGGTGATATACCTTGGTTACTATTGAAAGAGCCTGTGAGATTGTGGTTCCTTCGAATCCTCTTAGTGGAGTAACATAATTCAGGATTTTCAACTTTACAATAGAATGCAAAAATCTGAAAAGAGAGAGCTTTTTCAGAGCTGTAGATGGCAGCAAGGGAATAATAACTTTTGATATGTATTATAAATCTTCGGTAGTGTACCAAACAACCAGACCTTCCAAACACTGATTGTTCATACCTGCCGTATTTTCCAGGTTTGGACAGGAAGCACTCAGGTTGGCACTGTGAAAGTCCATTTCAAAGCACTATCAATGAATGAATAGTTAAATGTAGGGCTGGCCCACCCATGGGGCAAGGTGAGGTGACTGCCTCAGGTGGCAAGATCCACAGGGGCAGCAGATCCCAATCTAGATCTTTATTCCCCACTCCTTCTTCCTGATGTAGGTCTTTACTCACCCCTTTTTCACTGGCAGGGAGGGAGATGCCATCCTGTGGCTTGCTGCAAGTGCCAAAATGTCATGGGGCGGCCCTGGTTAAATGACACTTTGACTTGTTTGATACTTCAAATATTCTACAACCAGTGAACACACAGCAGCCAAGTACAGCCTATAAAATAACCTAATTTGAAATTGGTGCTGCTCCAGTATTCTGATGAAATTTCTTGCTGTCTTAGGGATCAAGTTTTCTTTTACTATCATGTTTCTGACATGTTTTCTACTAATAACATCTTCAGTAGATTTGTAATATGGTAGCATGTTGGAGCAATTTGTAGAATATCGAAAAGAGGTGACTAATCTCAAATTCTGAGGCCTGATCCAGCCCCTCACCCCCAGTAAATTTGTCTGCTCCCTCCCCCAAGATCCAAATGGTTTTGGTGGCAGTGACAAAAAGAGCAAACTTTTCTGTTTTCAGATATTTTGTTCATAACTAAATCCTCATGCATGCATGTGTAGTCACACACACACAAAGCTGGATTGTCACTAGCTGTTTCATAGCCTCAGTGCAAATAGGAAGGGGCTATTTTGTCAATGATGTGAGTGCAGTGACTATGGCTCACAATAGTAGTGTATTTCTGGAGTGAGAACAGCTCACCTCTCATTCACCTCTTCCAGAAATACACAAAAAATCAGGGAAGGGGCGAGAAGAAGCCTATAGAAAAGAAAAGTAAAAAACTAGAAGCAGCTGCCACCGCTGTATGTAAGTGAGGGAAAGAGAAGCTGTGTGGACTGTGAGTTTTGGTCCATATTTGTGAAAAGCATAGAAGAGGGTCATACAAAGGCATGCCTTGTCCATGATCTGTAGCTTTAAGGGGGAAATTAGCTGTTGCAGGGCTAGGATCCACCTGAAAGGCAGATGGGGAGCACAGCTCAAATGGAATCTATTTGCTAACATTGGATTTAGTGCTATTTTGTGTTGTCCTATACTCTGAGAATCTCTTTGTATGAAAAATGTTATTATAAATGTTCTAAAGGAGGAATAAACTTTCTCCTTCACCATGCATCTATTAATTTTAGATAGAGCATATCAGCATAGTGTATTCTGTAATAGTGGACACACTGTATCTGTGGAACTTCATCACAGAAACCACCTCATATTAATATGTATGTAATGATTTCAAATGCCATAATTTGAGGTCAGGAGTGTGTTAGCAAGACCTTTTATGTAATGCTTTCACACCTAATGCTAAGCCACAGTTTATTGTTACACGGTTGAACTGTGGGGAAACTTGGGCTCATTTGCCGTCCCCCCTTTTCAAATGGGGTTGTGATGAGATCAAGCTTCCTTTTCTGTTTTTTTGTTAAACACAGTGTAGCATTATGTTCAAACTCTAAACTAAACTTAGCTATGACTAGTAAAAGCAAGTCAGATTTGTAAACTATGGATTCTACTAATGATATGTAAGAGTAACTGCCCTTTGTCTGGGTTTGGATGTAACACGAAGTTAGTCTAGAATTAAAGCAAACACTTCTGAACAATACATGACTGCAGCAGCAGGCGAGTTAGTGTACAAGTCCAAGGTTTGTTGCAGCCTTCTCCCCTGTCTATATTATGCTAATCTATGGTGAAGTATTACTTGCAATTCTAGACATTATATTAGTTTAAACCATTTATCTAGCCATTTTTTTAACGGGGCAAATCATATGGGAAGGAATTAAAGGGCACACACTAACACTAACATAGATGCAAAATGGCAATAGCTAATTTCAAAATGATCTTGAATATAAATTCCTGCAACTTCCCCCAGTAGCTATTTCAAGTACAGTTGTACCTTGGATCCCAAACACCCTGGAACTCGGATGTTTTGGCTCCCGAATGCCACAAACCTGGAAGTAATTGTTCCAGTTTGTGAACGTTCTTTTGGAACCCAAATGTCCGATGGGGGTTCCACGGCTTCTGATTGGCTGCAGGAGCTTCCTGCAGCCAATCAGAAGCCGTGATTTGGTTTTTGAACGTTTTGGAAGTTGAACAGACTTCCGGAATGGATTCTGGTACGACTGTATCAAGAATAGATTTTTATAGACTAATGTAGCTGCTGTAATCAAAACTTGTATGGCAATTGCTGTGTCATTTGACACTTTTCTGCCATATTCTGCTGGAGATGGTCTTCTCTATGAGGTTCATAAGAAAAGTTTCAAATAGCAAAGCAGCATTTCATAACTATAGTATCTTTAGCATGTACATAAAATTCTCAATAAAAATATTGAGTGCTGGCTGCCGTATGCTATTAGCAGCTTCCCTTAGCTACATATTTGCAGGAATAGCATTTAAATCTTTTGGCAAAATTGTAAATAGCTCCCTTTCTTTGATGTCTCTGTAATAAATATTTCCCCTGTTCCCCCATCCAACAGAGTATATAATAGAATAAAGAATGGGAGTGGGGGTGGATGAGGGGGGCAGAGTGAGTAGTAGGAGTCCCATGTTGAAACAGTGGCAACAGGCCATGCTACTTTGCAACCGAAAAAATGGCTCCCTGTTGTCTTAGGAGAGAAGTGGGGGGAGCTGACACAGAGGGGGGAAGTGCTCCCTTGGGTTTCATATGGTCGTGTAGATGGCCTAGGAGGCTTTATAAATTTATGGATTCTGTCATTTGAAGTTCTGTGTTTGCTTGGTGCTTTAGCAGGCTTGGTCTGGGAACATTATTGTGCTCTATGTGAACTGTTTTCGGAATATTACTTTGAGACTTGGAAGAGCTCTGGGGTACCAAAACTGATTATGAAGGTTTTCTTTGCTTGACAGGGTGAGGAAATCTATGTGAAGTATGCAGCAATCCAGGAATTGACTACAGACACGTTTCAATCAAAGCATTGTGTTATTTTCCTCTCATTTTTGAGGTGGAACTTCGATACACTGGATTTCAAGAATGTAATTGCATTCCAACCAAACCCTGAAATTAACTTTCACAAAATAGACAAAGATGCATGCCTGCAAAATTTGTTTCTAGGATCAAGTTTTCCAGTAATTTATTTGTGGTTTTGTTGCAAATTATTATAAATGTCACACTATTTACAGGTGGCTGTATCCTCGGTTTACCCAAAAGTAGCTACCATAGGTGTATGTTAGCTGTTATTATAAACATATGCCAGTATCCTGTATTTTCCTACATATGCTTTAAGTCCTTGCCTTCAAGTCTGTATGATTTTAATAGATTTTTAGTGTGTGTGTGTGTGTGTGTGTGTGTGTGTGTGTAGTTTTATCAATGTTTTCAGATGTTCCCTGTTAGGAGGAAAGGCTGGGTATAAATAAATATATAACAACCGTAATATAGGACACGGGTGTGGGAGAGAAGGGCACATAACATAAATTATAACAAGCTCTGTGCAGCAGTATGGCTGGCAAGTGACTGAACAGCAATGAATATGCATGGCTGGGAAAAACCCAGGATCCTGTGGAAGCTATTGTGGAAAATGCTCCATAGAACAATCACACAGCCTGCTTGTGTTGAGGTCCCCATTGGGAGAAGAAGAAGTGCTTTGTGTTTCCTTATTCTTTCCTGTTACATAAACCCCACATCAGTTCCAGATTAAACCTTGTGGAGACCCCCATGACAGTCAAAATCTCCAACCCCCCCCCAAAAAAATTGAACCGAGAAAGCTTGATTGTAATTTTCTGTCAAGATCAAATCAATATTATTTTGATCCATTGTCACGGGGCCCCTTAAAGTGTGGGGCCCATAGTCTGGTGCCTATTCTGCCTGTTTGGTAATTTGGCACTGCCCCACCTACAGCTTTACAGTTCTGCACATCCACTTCAGACTTGCATTGTCAGAATAATGTATATTTGCTCTTTTTTGTTTTGTTATTCAAATAGTTTAGTGTTTCTTATAGGCCACCTTGGAAGAATTTGTGTCTGTTGAAATGTAGGATAAAAATAAGTGCGACAAATGAACCAATAAGTACATGCCAAGATAAAGCAATTCAGAGCAGAGGTGGTTGTGGTGGAATAAACTTGGCTAGTATTTTCCAATACGCTATTAAAATGAGTCACGAAAAGCATTGACACAGACACTCAATTGTGCAACAGTCAACTTATTCTGGCATGGCTTAGGTACCCATGGAGGGCATTCTCTTTCCTTACAGATTGTTAGTTTAAATACAACCTTTGAAGACTCCTAGCAGAGAAGGGAAGGCACCTTTCCCACTCTGCTTCTCTTTGCTTTTAGCTCTGCCCTCTTTTTGATCTGTAAACATGGAGAACCCGTATGTTTTCAGTTCCCTTGCTCACTGGAAATGTTAAAGCCATTTGCTGCTATAACTGATCCCTACTTGAAGTGTTTCATTACAGATGCAATCTTGAGGTGTGCATTATGAAGCAAAGCATTATTACCTCCTTTTCATTGAGAAGCAAGGGGAGGGGGTCAAATTCTTGAAGTCCAATGTCAAAGATAGCCTCCAAGGCTAGGGTTGTGCTTATTTAAACTTAATAGGAGTGTATTTGCTGATCTCAAAACCTGGGGCATAACAAAAGTGGTGCCACAAAAGAATACGACCTTGCAAAGCATGAGATGGATAAAATCTACATGAGCTTTGGGAATAATGGAATGAGGCACTATCCAAGTGAAAGAGACCTTTAAAGGTCTGCCTTTACCTTCACAAAAGTTTTTTTCCTTATTATTTGATACAGAATGAAGCTCCTAACAAATCCTCAAAAAAGGCAATTATAGGACTGTCCATACTGTTCAGTACTCTGGGCTTTTCAGGCGAACTGGAATTTGACAGTTATAGAAAATCTTATTTTCTATTAAATGAATTTTGCCTGGATGAAAAGAATGCGTTCCTACTCTTTTATAGAATATTTAGTAATTAACTTTGGTCTATTTTTGTCTTGAGGAGCCAGATTCATGTATATTATTGAGAATTAATCATCTTTAGTGCATGCTATCTTTTATGAAGTATTGATTTGCTTTTTTTGTGCTTTAGAAATACAGTACGTAGTTTTTATTATTATATATTGGATATATCTCAGCCCTATAATTGAGATCCCAAGAAAAATGGTATGTGAGCTTAAAATAAAGTGGGGGGGGGCAGAAATCAGAGAGCATGTGGGACCTGCCACAAAACAATGAAACATGGAATGCTCCTGTTCACTACGATAGTCAGCCAGCCATGCCCTCTCTTCATGGTGCTCCATTCCATTTCCATTCCCATCTGGTTTTCACCGTCCCCAGACAATAGTTAGTTAGCATTTTGTGGTCATTTAACATACTCAATCCTCACTGGACTAAATTCTTTTGGAGCAGGGGAAATCCTGGGTGGGGGGGGGAGGGCATTCCCTAAATATTTTTGATACATCTATACATTTCTGAGTTTGCTGGGCCATCTTCTTTGCAGTTGGTACCCCTTTGGCTACATAAGTAATGGCACTCACACATGAACATTCGAAAAGTAATTATATAATATACAATAGCATTCCAGCAGCTTCCTTTCTTTGAAGGAGAAAGCTGGTTTGGGGAGCTGGCAGGATTACTTGGAAATATACTCATCTGGTTTAGAAGAGTTTGCAGTCCCTGCAAAACGAGGTGAAGGACACAGCCAAGAAAGGATGCTCTCATCCCAGGATGCCAGGGATTAGAGGAAGAATCTCCCAGGAATGATTTAATTGAATATGATTTCTCAGTGATTAGGGAAAGACACTCTACACCTGCTCGGAGGCACCCTGTGTTTGTGTGTGTCCATTGAAGAAGGGGTACTGTTCCAATTCTACTTCTAATTTAATACTAGGTTTTGAACCTGCTCTTTATGTACACGCCAGGAGTGCAGGTTCTAGAAAGTCAACACAAATAAATTGTGCTTAAAAAAAACCATTTCCCCTTTCTCTAATTCTATGTCATATATGATGGGGTTGACTGTGATGGGTGCACTAGAGCACAAGCAAAGGAAATCTCCATCTGCTCAAGGTATCATTCTTATTGATAACAGCAAATTCAGTGCCTACAGCAGGGATAACATAGAAGAGGATCCCCTCTTCCCTGGCTACTGGCTACCCTGTCTGGTTCAGCTGTACAGTAAGTCAGCTCGGAAACTCAGAACTGAATAGTAAAGACAGTTCTTTATTCAAGGCGACAGAATACACACAAAATACATACACACAGAAATCATACCTACGGTATGACTGACCTGAGTTGATGATCTGGGTCTCCCATTTCCTCCTAAGGCGCCTCCTAAGGCTTTTGTTGTCTTCCCAGCAGTCTTAAACTCTACTGGAGAGGGGCCCTCTGAGCTCTCTGCTCTGTAAGATATTATTATTATTATTATTATTATTATTATTATTATTATTATTATTATTATTATTATTACCCCACTCATCTGGCTGGATTTCCCCAGCCACTCTGGGCAGCTAAAAACACAATAAAAACATCAAGCATTAAAAACCTCCCAATACAGGGCTGTCTTCAAATGTATTCTAAAAGTTGTGTAGTTCTTTATCTCCTTGACATCTGAAGGGAGGGTGCCTCTGCCTGGTTCCCTGTAACCTCACTTCTCGCAGGGAGGAAACTGCCAGAAGGCCCTCAGAGCTGGACTTCAGTGTCTGGGCTGAGCAATGGGGGTGGAGACTGGACTGAGGCTGTTTCAGGCTTTAAAGTTCAGCAAAACCCTCTAAGTCCTTTAAGACAAGGGAGGAGGAGAGCTAAACACAGTAGGACCTTCTGGCTCCTGTGAATCTGTCATACATCTGCAGTGCTTCTCTTTCTCTCACTCAAGCCTGTTCCTTTTCCGCACACACACACACACCATTCCTCCTCTGAACTGCCCCACCACCACTCTCCCTGCTTGGAGCCTTCCTCTTCTGAGGCTTCCCTATGGGGTTCTCTGGCTGGACCCCTCATCACCCAGCCAGTCCCAGATACTCTCCACTACAATTGCAGCCTCCCTTGGGTTGAAAACCATTCACGATTAATGGCACTGGTTTCTTTTTCAAATAAGTGAGTTCTGGTTCTCTAAACTCTCAAAAACAAAATAAAGGTAGTTGACTTTTCATAGGAAAACTTATAGAAACTCATTAGTGGAAATAGATCAAATGAAAGACAGAATCTCTGTGGCAATGTTATTTGCATATGGCTCCTTTCAGCTGAAATCCATCACTTCCTACCCTCTTTACAGACCTTGAATCCATTAGTGCTTTATATTTTTAAAACTCTGGATTTCACTGTCCTCACCGTTGCCATTAAAAGTTTGATAAGCTGTAATAGTATTGTACAAGAAATTTATAAACATACACAGGGAAAATAAAAACCAGGAATACTTTTTTTTCTTAAATGAGTAGTTTCCTCTGAGGGTGTGGGTGGGTGTAGGTGAGGGGACAGCTCACCACTAGCAATTATGATGGTTCATTAGTAATTCAAGAAGATTTTGCTTAGATATGTACACCTGGGATCCCTAAAGGTTTTTCTGAGTATCTTCATCTTCCATCAAAAGCAGCCTCCATTGCTAAATAAAATGTCTTTCTTTTAACCTGCAAGTCAAATGAATGAGTTCCCTCTGTTCCACATAGTAGCTAAGAGGGGTGCTCAGCTAATGAGTGAGCTGACAACTTGCCTTGGACATAATACAGTTTTCTTTGACATACTCAGCCGTATCTGGCACATGGCTTAGAATTTCAAGTCCTTCCTTAAAATTAGATTTCCAAAGTAAAGTGTGCCAAAGCACTACTCATTGTTGATCAGAATTAACAACTGACTAGGCCAATTGTTTGGAATCCTAGACAAACAGGGGGAAGGCAGTTTTTGCTGGGAATGGCAATAAGCTTTCAAAACCTATCCTTGACTTTACAGCTGACAGGTACATGGCTCACACCTCATGCTAAGACTGCAGCTATTAATATTTTGCGATACATTTAACAGAGTGTTACCATGCTATTAAGCTCTTTGCAGAGACGAGTACATATTTTTATAGATGTGTATAAGTGACAGTGTAATGGAGGGAGATCAGAAACGATGTCTGTGCTCACACAGGCTGCTTGGGTCAGTATTTAGAAACCATTGCTTTTTCATTTTGATAAAGTTCCAGAAGAGACACCACATTAGAATTGCTGCAGATGGGAATGACTGACATTGCACCCTTCCTGCTCCTGGGAAATAGCACTGCAGTGATCAGAAGGCATGCAATGTAAACTATCCTATCTTCCTCCACCTTTTCCTTCTTTCATTTAGTGTTTGAAAGGCTATCTAGAAGAGGGGGAGAAGCACACTTTGAAATTTAAAAACCCATGAAATCAGTAGATAGCATGCATAACCAAACACAAATGTTCTTCCTTCGTTCGGTATACATGTATGAATATTGAGAAACTATTTGAAAAGAATTTGTCAGCCAAAGGATTACCCTTCTGCAGTTACTTGCCAAATGCTCTTCTGGATGATCTCACAGTAATGCAATCTATTGAGAATAGCTAAGATCTTTGTACAGATGTCTGGCAAATGTATATTGGTTGGGAAATCTTTCGGTTGCTCATTACATTACTTTTAAACTGATTTTTTATGTTTCATTTTTTGTCCAATTATACCATTCTATCTTGTGAAATTATGAAATTAATTTGAAGCAAACAGATATCACAGAAAGCCCCCCCAGCACCTTTAGGGTTGGTATTTGCATTTCCCACCTCACCATTTAAGTTAGAGTCGCTGGCTCTGCCTGCCTTAACTGGAGTTGACAGGAGAGGTGTTCTCTCTACACATGGAAAGGACTTGAGCTGCTTTCTTCTGCATTACGAGACTCTCCAGCTGTGATAATCCATTCAATCCCTTTGTAATCAATGGGTGATGCCTGCTTTCACTTGGACCTGCTTAGAATCCTAGAACTATAGAGTTGGAATGGACCCTGAGCATCATCTAGCCCAACCCCCTGCTATGCAGGAATCTCAACTAAAACATCAATGAGAGATGGGCATACAACCTCTGTTTAAAAACCTCTGCTTGATTCACAAGAGACTGAGCCCATGCAGAACGATGCCAGCCTTCTTCTTTAGCTAGCTTATCTAGCCGTGTGGCATTTCAATGAACTTTCGGAAGCTTACGCCACACTTTTTATAATGACTGCTGATATGCCCTGCAGTCACTGTTGCTACTGTGGCCACACAACTTCTCTATGCCCCGGAGGTGCCTTTGAGAGATGACACTCCAGGACCTAATTTTGTCCACTGCAGCCTCAATATTCTCACACAATTTTTCAAACAAGTACTTCAAATAACTCTGTGATGCCAACACGCTGATCGATTGAATGCCTGCTAGCAGGTGAAATGTATTTTGCGTCACCTTTTTAAAACATCTCTCCAAAAGTGATGTGAAAAGTATAATTATCCTACACTTAGATTTGGTAGTCAATTCATGTTGACTGCAGCACAGGCATTGTTAAGTTCATGTACATTCAGAAGCAGATTGATTTACACCAGTGTCTGTTCAAGGGAAGTAAGCCTTAAACTAATTCCTATTGATCCAAATACACTTCAGGTTAAATATGGAGAACCTTAAAAGCTCTGGGCCCTGAACTTGTTTGGAGCCATTTGCTGTTTGTGTGAAAAATGTCTCAACTTCTGTGGGCTCACTCCATTCCTACTGGAGATGCCTACATACAGGGTATCCCCATAGTGTGGGGTGGGAAAACCTTTTCACAGAGCCCCCTCTTCCCTCTTTTCACTTTGAGGAACATGCAGGCAGGACTCTGTGGAGAATGTGAGGGCAGTGCATGCTTCCCATTACTTCATTCGTTGTAAGTGCTGATCTCATGGCATTTTTATTTGCTGTTGGTTAGCTTTAGAGAGCTGCATTTTAAATGTCTTTTTGCGAACTACAGTGAAATAACAGACTGTGAGAGTGAGAGTGGACCTGGAAGGTCATCTACTTCGTTCCCCTATTCTGACCTGTGTAGAAATCTTGCAGCTAAAGCACCCCTCATAGCCGGTCATCCGTCCTCTGCTTAAATACCTGTTGCAATGTTATCAAATTGGTTGTCAAATAAATAAGCCCAGTTCTTGGTCAAAGAATATGCTGGAAGGGGTATGGTGGATGGGGATATGGGAGATACGCAAACATACACACAGACTTCCATTTCCAGTGGGGACCTGGCCTGGTGCCCGCCCGTCTACTGAAGGGAGAAGTGGTGAAAACAGGGTTCAGATAAGGCCCTATGGCAGTGGTGGCCAAACCTGGCCCTCCAGCTGTTTTGGGACTACAACTCCCATCATCCTACATGACCAGTGGTCAGGGATGATGGGAACTGTAGGCCCAAAATAGCTGGAGGGCCAAGTTTGACCATCACTGCCCTATAGGAAACTCTGTTTCAATGGGAACTGTGGCCATGGAAGGACTGCCTTGAGCCCAAAGGAATCAAGAAGATATCTCCTTACGGGTTGTGTAATATTTCACGTCCTGAGTGCCTATGTGCTTACACTACAGAGGAAGAGGGAAAACAGGGCTCTGTTGTTAATTACATTTTTTTAATAGTAATTGTTGGTTTTGTTTGTTTTTTTCAAAAAGTCACCCAGAGCAACTTACAATGTAGAATTCCTCCACATGTGAGCACAGTTCTCCTGCTATGATAACCCTATTACAGTGAGCAATTTGGCATTGCCTTTGGTCATGTTGCCCTTGGAAATATATGCAACACACATTGCAGAACCAGTTTAAAATGAAGTGTAGTTGCAATACTGTTCAAGGGTCTTGAGTAGATAAATTTCATTCTGGAAATCTGTAGCATTAAAAACATTCTTGGAAGGAATTAATTAATCAGATAAGCCCAGCCTGGCAATTACTTCTTGGCCTTTATCCAGTTTTTAAGCAGGAAACATATACCAGGACTTTTTATCATGAGGCAGACATTTCCTGTCCAGGTTGTGCATAAACAGGCAAGACTTGGCTTTGTCTCTGTGGCTGATCACCTTTGGAGATACTGAAAAGATGCTGGTCTCAAGTCACACCTCTCTGCACATGGTAAGCTTAACTGCATGCCTCTTTGTCTGTCTCCTTCCCTGTGAGTTCAGTTCTGCTATCTTATCCCTCTCTTAATGAGACCAGATTGCTGACCACACCTGGGCACACTTGCCTTATGAATAATCAGCAAGCAAAAAAATAAAATAAAAGAGAGCCAAATGAGGGAGAGAGATAATGGCTGTCCCAGCAGAGGAAGATTGCAACTCAGTGTTATTAGCTGTGCATTAGGGAGTTACTCCATTGAAAGAGGTATGCAATTGTAATTATAAGGTTTACATTTTCAGACCTTGGAGCTATGTTGACTCTTTGTCTATGATCTTTATTTAAGCATTGTAATACTGCCATTCAGGGCAAAACGCCTAAGCAAGGCAGTTCACAAACGAAATCATACTGGTAATTCAACAGGTAAAAAACAAACCAACCGAAATGATAACAACTTTAAAAAAAATCATTCCACACCAGGAATAAGATAGCAGCAATAGTTCAAAGTACAGCTTAAGTCTGGAGACCAAATATAGAAATATAAATACTTTATTGTCACTGTACCACTTGTTTACAGTGAGATTAAACGAGCCCCCCCCCAAACAATCTCTCAGTCCTTGTTACACTCTGGGTGCTGTCGTACGACCCAACACCGAACGTCAGCTGCTATGTTGCTGTCTTCGATTCAGCAGCCTCACGGCCCATGGGTAGAAACCGTTCTTTAACCTGTTGGTGCAGCTTATTATGCGGAGATTAAAAAGGTGCTGGCCAGGGTGTGAGTCTTCCCTGAGAATGTTCCTCGCTCTTCTGAGGCAACGGTCTCCCGTGATGACATCTAGCGGACTCAGGGGACAGCCCACAATATCATGTGCTTTCTTCACCACCCTCCATAGGAACTCTCTGTCCATGGCTGTCAAACCAGCATACCCCACCGTAATGTAGTATGAGAGAACACTTTCTATCATGGACCGATAGAAGGAAATCATCAGTTGCTGTCCAACCTTGTTCTTTCACAAGACCCTAATGAAATGAAGTTTCTGTTGGGCCTTCCTAACCACCTGGGCTGTATTGACCTTCCAAGTTAGGTCTTCACTAAGATGGACTCCCAGGTATTTAAAGGAAGAGGCTCTCTCCACACAGCCCCACCCCCCAATATACAACGGGGCTAGCTCCCCTCTCTTCGTCCAAAAGTCCAACACCATCTCCTTTGTCTTGCCAATGTTTAGGTGCAGATTGTTCTCTGACCACCATGTGGATACCTTTTGAACCTCCCCCCCCCCTACGCAGATTCGTCTCCACCTGTAATTAAACCCATTATGGTGGTGTCATCAGCAAACTTAATAATTGCAGTAGATGGGTCAGATGAAATGCAATCATATGTATACAACGAATACAGGTATGGACTTAGCACGCATCCCTGTGGAGTGCCAGTGCTGAGCTTCAGGGAGGTAGATGTAACAGCTCCAAGCCTCACTCTTTGTGTCTGATCTCTCATAAAGTCTTTAATCCAATCAAAGGTGTTAGAAGAGTTAAGGTCCAGGTCCCTTAACTTTCCGATGAGAATGTCCGGAAGGATGGTATTGAAAGCTGAGCTATAATAACCACCAAAGCATTAAAACAAATGTAAAAACCTGGTCCAAAAGCCAGTGGCCATGGGACAGAGCAGTAGTCCTTCAGCACAACCTTCTGGACCTATCCCTCCCAAGAAAATTTGAGCTACTGTAACATTGTGCCCCACAGTCCCAGTCTGGTTAGGCAACCTGGAATGAAATCCAGCACACGGGAAATCACCTAAAATTGTTTAAGTTGGTATTTGAATAATTGGTTTTTTTAAATTGTATTGTAATTTGGTATTGTGATGGTGTGGCTTTTATTGGATTATTGTAATTGAAAATTAATAAAAATATTATAAAAAAGAGAAATTCAGGAGATTTTAACCTGACCCTGTTGATTTCCTGCATGTCATCTCCTAGGGCAGTAAAAGCTGTCGCTGGACCAAAGCAGAGTGGAAACCAGATTGAAAGGGATCCAAATAATTAGTTTTATCCTATACCACCTAGTTGAATATCCAGTATCTTATTTAAGGGTAGACCATGAGATACTGGGCAGAATGTGGGTGTCCTGAGGGCCTCTTCTTTAAGGATGGTAGGAAATGCATTCCGTCTTAGAAAGCATAAGCCACCTCTGCTGTTCATATGGCCAGGCCAAACCTAGCAGATTTTAATAACCAGGAAGGGCAGGGCATCCAGAGAAAAGGTGGTTGGTGACAAACCTCCAAAAGACTTGTTTATGTAATCAGACCACAAGATGAAACATAACAAAAACAATATGCCTAGCTGCTTCTTGCTCTGACTCCGTTAAACCCGCAGCATCCAAGTTGGAATGGCTGTGAGCAATTTTGTCTGCAAAATGCAATGCAGATACCGGTAGGTCACAGCAGGCTTTTGAGGGCTTTCCCACCTTACAAAAATATGTTAATATATATAAATCGATGCTGTATGCTGCTTGATATGTATGTGTTTAGCTTCTGTGCTAATTATTTGTTTGTAAGGTTATATGTTTTCTTTGACCATATGGACACTGGATAAGAAGTATCAATAATAATAATAAACAGTTGCCTCTCTTGTAGCAGCAGCTTCTAGTGGTTCTTGACTTGTATGCAATTTATCTTCCATGCATCTCATGATTCAATGACGATTTAGTAATAATGGTCGCCCACATGGTGTGCCTGGGCACCATGCTGTTCTGTAATGAGAGCTCCTCGAGTTTTATGAAGCCTCCAATTAATCATCATTGTGCTCATTAAAAAGGCCATTAGAAATACTGTCGGTATTCATTAATCCTGGATAGGTATATATATTTTTGAGATAAACATTGCTTTAACTTGGCAGGATGGTTAAAAAAGACATGGTAAATTATGCATATTGAAGTCTAGGGAGCAATTTAAAAAAAATCACCAATAAGAACACTGAAAGCCATTTTCACATGATGTTTCCATGCATATGGAAGGGAGCAGGAATGTACATACAATATCTTCTTCTAACCTCAACATGCCATTTAAAGCTTAGAATATGCACATCATGTACAGGTTTATGTACCTAGGGATTCTCTCCTTATGACTGGGAATCCTGAAGTAAATGGTTCTGAGTATACAGGTAGTTTTTGCTCTGACGTTCAGATAAATGTGTGGAGATTGGGTATGGGGACAGCATGCAATGAAAGGAGGTTTGAAAGGGGTTCAAGTGAACAATCGACCACAGTAACAAAACTGGTGCAACTGCACATCATATATAGTACAATGGGAAGGAGAGCCAGGGAACACTAAACAGGGAATTGTCAGCCTGTTCGCCAAACTACAATTTTGAGGATTCTTTGGGGTGCGGGGAGCCATGCCAGTTCAACTGGTATAATAACACCGATGTAAATTATAGAATAGGTATAACAAGTGATAGTGTGTCAAGGGAATGTCTCCATTAATTACTTGTGTGACTTGCATATTTTCAAAAACCGAAGTCTTCAATCTGCAGTGCTTCCCTTGTGTACCAGGAGGAGAAGAAAAGCTCTAAGAGATGAGCTGATGATTCCGAAGAGGGAGGATGTAGTTATCGCCTGACATCTTAAATAGACAAGTTTCCATTAAGACTGGGGAATGATGCTTCTGTTTGTTCGCAATATCTTAAAACTCTCAAAGGCATCTCCTCCTCCTCTTTTTTTTTGACAGAACAAAAGGTACAAGAGCCGGAAATTTCAGGATATGCTAGTTTAATTAAAAGTATTAACAAGATGCCTGCAAGAGAAACACATTTAAAACATAAGTATAATGTATGGTGAAGACAGCTAAAGAATTGATTCTGCAATGAATTGTTACTTTTATCGCATTAGCATCTGAAGTAGAAGTATTAGGTTCAACTCCTTAGGCAAGAATATAAAGCTCCTCTGGGTACACACAGTGCACACCTAATATATTTAAATTCAGACATTGCTATCAGATAGTCTCTCTCACTTCTCCACCCTAACACACTTCTTTCTCTGCATAAGGGGAAATTCTGGGTACCTCTAGAAAAAGCTAGATATGCAGCCTTGGTAGGGAAATTGTTCCCATTTTGTGGTTTTTTGTGTTTGGTTTTTAAAATACCTTCAGGGAACTTTTTTCACTAGAAATGGCTAACTCCTCTTGGCTCCATTTAGAATTGGTTTGGTATTTGTGGTCTTTCTTGGGAAAAGGTGATCTGTTTTATGGGTTATTTCCTGCTTTATACTGTACCAATGACTCTGGACAGATGAGCATTGTCCCCTAAGGAATGTAGGTTGGTTTAACTGACTTGTATCCATCTGTCCTGCCCAACTCAGAGAAGCTGGAAGAAGCCGCTTACAGACCAGAGACAGTCCAGAACATAGGAGCCAACTCCTAGGGACTGACATCCCTTTGGCCCCCAATAAAATGTGGCAGCCATTTAAATGGTGCGTGTGTGCCCCGTATTGTGATCAATTATGCGGGGTGGGGTCTACTGACCCCCATATTTTATTCAAGTTGACACCCCTGTCCAGAGGACAAGTTCTCATGGACATCTGACTCCATCCTGAGGCTTGCTCAGCAGTGGTGGAGTAGTGATGGTAGGGTAGAGGGGCTGTGGCACCAGGTGCAAGATTCTTAGGGGTGCAACTGCCAACTAGTTGCAACTAGTTGAAATAGGCCAGCCTGTTTCCTGTAAAAGTTATCCTTGCCTAAAAGTGCAAGTAAGTCCCATCCTTGTGATCCTACACTGGAAAGAACATCAACCCTTCAGGTGGGTATAATGTCCCAGGCCCTACATAGGCTGCAAATCAAATGCAGTTACCTGGGAGCAGACTCCTCTGAACTCACTGAGACTTAGTTCCATAGCTGCCAAGTTTTCCCTTTTCTCGTGAGGAAGCCTATTCAGCATAAGGGAATTTCCCTTTAAAAAAGGGAGAACTTGGCAGCTATGCTTAGTTCTGAGTGCAGGGTTGTAGTGTCAATCTGCTGCTTTGGAAGAAGTTGGAAAATCTTTACCTACCCTGTTGCCTCTGCTTTTGCAATGCTCCCAAACTATTATAAAGACAGAAGGAAGCTACTTTGTGTTTCCTTATATTTATTTCAATAAGTATTTCAGGTTTTATTGTACACAAGTCTAATTCTGTTGTTCTAAGAGCCCATAAAATATTTATTGTGTGTTATAAATAGGCACCTCCTTGATCTGATCACAGTGATTTGTTTAGCAAGCATGGATATCAGATGCATTATGCAAAAGTTAAGCTGCTGCTTCTGAAAGGAGGGCCTGAATCATGTTTCTCTCTGTGTAATATATCATATAGCAGGCAAACTTTTTTGTTCCTGCTTTTTCTGTGATATTGCAAAGGATGTCTATAGCTGTAATAAAAAGAACGGCAAACAGACTTTCCCCAGTATTTTTTAATCAAATAACCTTTATGCTGAGCATGGAGATATGTTTTATTGAAACTTTGATTTCAGTATTGAAGCTAAATTATGCAAACATGAGTTGACTTTCTCACTCAGCCTAGCATTGTCAATAGATGTGTTTTATGATTCTGTGAATTCCTCACTTTATAAACCATTGCTGGTTTCTAATGTGTGATTTTGTGTCTAAAATAACACTGTAGAGTTGGTGGCAGACTTAGAAGCAGTTCTTAGGGAGAAAGTTTTCTTTTCCAAAATGCTATGAAGCAGAAAAAGGGAAAACTCCATAAAAAACCAAAGACATGAATCAGTAAAAAGTGTAATTTCGAAAAACACAAACACAAGACTTTGGTCAGCTTTGTTTGTTATGATCTCCATTCCATTACAAAAAAAATAAAAAAATAAAAATCTAACTGAAGGGGGAAAAGTTTCTTCATATCTTTCAAGGTTTTCCTCTTGCATGAAAACTGCATAGTTCTTGAGAAAACTTTTATCTAAAGGCTTGTTTACAGGATTATGAATTCCAGCATGTAGGTTTTACAAGTCTTGTTTTGTGTGTATGTGGTGGGACTTCAGTCCTTGACAACTATGTCACAACTTTGTTGACCCGCTGGTAGTCTACATAGCAGACAAGTGTAAATTCAAATACATTATAGATGGAAAGAGGGAGGGGTAAACATGGGGGAAAGTTGGATTCTCATTTGTTGTGAATGCCCAGTGGATTTCAGGTCCCACTCTGGACAAGTTTCAAGCTCCATTGGGATTGTTGTATGTTTGTCTGAGGGGCCAAAGTCAAGTCGTGCAATCCAAGTTGGCACAGGTCACGTTGTAGTGGAAAGGGGTGAAGACTGGAAACAGAGACAGGTAATATGGTCTGAGTTTGGCCTGATGTTCTTGAAGAAGCAAATTAAGGTTTAAAGAGTATGGGCAGGGGTAGGGAACTTGTGGTTCTTTAGATGTCAGAATCCAAATCCCATCATCTCTTACTGTTGGCCATAAAAAAGTGTGTCCAAGAAGTATTCATACTTAACTCCCACTGAATTCCCTTCATTGAGTTAGTTTCGCTTAGTTTACACCCTGTTGATTTCATCTAACTTGCTCCGGACTGAAACCATTAAGTGGCATATTACCACCATCCCATCTTTGACTTGTTTCATAACCCACCAATTACTGAATTGCTGATGTGTTCAGCTGTAAATAACGTTATAGCAGCCCTGTCACTATAACAGACCCCAAATTATCCAATTGGGATACATTCATTTTTATTTGTAACTACCTTACCCCACCCAGTACGCTCCCTGCAGCCTGCACAGAAGTTTAGACATTGCCTGCAGATAGCACTAATATATCTTTTAATTAGCACCAACATTTGTATTCTTGGGGAAGGAGGATAATGTGCTTGAAACACTGCTTGGCTGCTGACAGATGGTCACTTACTCAAATTCTGATATCAATCATTTTTCTGCTTTTAAAAATATGTTTGCAATTTAATTCAAATGGTGCATAGAAGCAAGAGATTTGGGTTTTTATTTTTGGGTTTTTAAAAACAAACAAACCCAGAGTTATGTAGGCCTTGATGTGCTGCTGAAACAGCTATTGGTGATGGGATCTTTGGATATATTTTAATGATCTGACTGTATTTACATGCATGTATAAAGAAACTTAGTTGTCTTTTTCTCAGCATGCCTGATAGTGGATTAGAGAAAAGGCTGCTGTTAAGCATTTGAAAACTACTTGGGTGAAATCTGTATCTATATCTATTACATTAGTATGTCGGATGCCTTGTGTAGAATTATAAATTAAATGTGAATTTGTGAATCAAGTATCAAACTTCAAGTTGAGACTGTGAGCTTGTTGCTTAAATTGCTCAAGCTCTGGAGTTTCTTAGTTATTTTTCAGTGCAGCTTTGTTTAGCAGATACAATTACTAGTTTGCATTGTGTCGTTGCTCATTTTAATAGCTATTTTAATTTGTGAGAAAGGACAAAGATTATCTTGCAGCATTATCGTGAAAGAGGGTAGCCTTTCTAAATGCTAATTAATGCCAAGCGCTAACTCAGTACCTGCTGTTTAAAAGGCTGGCAGCTTGTATTCATCATCTGAGTGACACCTGTTTCTAACCTGTTTTACCTCTGAAAAAGAAAATAAACACGATGAATGCTAATGACTGCTAGGCTGAAGTGTTGGTAGAGATGTTCGGGGAGGGGGGTATAGAGGAATTGACTGGAAAACTTTTTCTCCACTAAATTGATCGCAGGTTTTGACATTCATGTCTCTGAGCTGAACTACACAGGAGCCAAACTCATGCACGTCCCATCTCCTTCCCCCTCTGCCTAATCACCATTGGTGCAGCGACCATTTCCCCTAATGTTTAGCTGAAATTGCTACATGGCAAATAAGCATCTCCAGCTCTTTCAAGCATTCCTCGTAGGACTGAACACATTGTAGTTGCTCAATGTCCATAAATGTGTAACCCAGAACTGGGCACATCACTCCATAAGTGCCCTGTCCAGTGCAGAATAAAGAAGTGATATTATGATCTGGACGTTAAGTTTCAGTAACTGCAGCCTAAGGTTGCACCAAGTCCTTAATTTTACCCTGCTGGCTCATGTTCAGCTAGTAATCTACTAAACATCTACATTTTCACATCTACTGTTGAAAGGCGGGGGATCTTTTAGATCAGGGGTCAGCAACCTTTTTCAGCCATGGACCAGTCCACCGTCCCTCAGACCATGTGGTGGGCCGGACTATAATTTGAAAAAATAATAATGAATGAATTCCTATGCCCCACAAATAACCCAGAGATGCATTTTAAATATAAGGACACATTCTACTTATGTAAAAACACACTAATTCCTGGACCATCCGTGGGCCAGATTGAGAAGGCGATTGGGCTGCATCTGGCCCACGGGCCTTAGGTTGCCTACCACTGTTTTAGATTTACCATGGCCACAGTAAATTCAGTGTGGGACTCCACAAATTATTGGATATTTTGGGTTGGGAGAGAAATGAAACAAATGAACCCTAAATGTGTTTGATTCAACAGAGATGTCACAATTGTGTAAATTATCCATGGGATAATTTTTTTCTCCACCCCAGCTGCCTTTCCATTAAAACTATTTGCATTTCACAAAAGGCTGTTCACACGCACGCACACACACACACACACACACACACACACACACACACATATATAATGCTATCATATGACATCAGTGAGCCATCATTTATCAAAGTAAACTCCGAGCTGCAAAGAATATTTTGCCTTTTGTAATTAAAACGGGGCTTAAGGCATGTCGGCAACCTCCAATGTTACAGTTTAATCTGAGCAGTCAATAGCATCCATTCTAATGAAGATGTTCCCATGCAGTTCAGGAGAGGATTATTTAAACTGCTTGAAGGGTTGAGAGAGTGAGATGCTAATTGTGGATTATGTTCGTTCTTGTGCACACAGGAAGAGATATTTAAGACTACATTGTAATCTCTTTCAAAACAAAGCTAAAAAACGTGCGCCACGTTTTCATCTGACACTGTAATAATAGGATCCAATGAAATAACAATGACGGGATGTTAATGTGTCTTGCTCATAAGAAAACTGAACATCTCTCCCGTTTTTTATACAAATGTTACTATACAAACAATTTATTGTGGTCTTCGGGTTATGTATGTGGAAGAGATCCAGAGAACGAACATCATAGCCTCTCCAGGCTCAGGGTGTAGAGAACAGAAGAACTGAGCTCCGTGCCTCTTAATACTAGCCGCTGGGCATCAAGAGAGGGAGAGTGTTATTGTACTCATGTCCTCCTTGTGGACAGATTTATTTATTCATTTCCAATACAGTGGTACCTCGGTTTACGAACTTAATCTGTTCCGGAAGTCCGTTCTTAAACTGAAATCATTCTTAAACCGAGGCGCGCTTTCCCTAATGAGGCCTCCCACCGCCGGTGCCCTTCCACTGTTCAGCTTCCATTCTTAGACCGAGGTAAAGTTTGCAAACCGGAACACTACTTCCGGTTTTGCGGAGTTCATAAACCGAATAGTTCGTAAACAGGGCTGGTCTTAAACCGAGGTACCACTGTATGGTCGCAGAGTGGTTGACACAACAATATATAGAATAAGCCATCAAAATAATACAGTATTGTTACGTGTGTATAATTGTAAAACAGTAGAAGCCAGCATTCCTGGACTTGCACAAGTTCATCATTAAAGGTGTCAATTCTCACTTGCAGTGAGCTTGAAAGTTTTGGAATATGTTTGCTTTCTTCCTGAAAAATGCACCTGAAAATTATTGTCAGCTTACCAAGGAGGAAGAATACTTAACATTATCTTCAAACATAAACTAAAGGATTATATTTAATTTGTTTATCTTTGAAGGCTCTTGGAAGGGAATAGATGTGCTAAATATGCTCAAGGAAAAACGGCTGTCATTTCTGTTTAGATGCATCTGTGAGCAGGATAAGAGAATGCACAATGTTGGTATTTCAACAATTATTTATTTCCCTGTGTTCCTGCTGGCAATCAAGCTGGAAGTGCATGGAGATTCTTACAAGTAAAAATCAGCAGGTGGCTATTGGCAGATTTGGGTCCTTGGCCACTTACACATGATCACCTTGAGGCCTATGAGCAATGACAGGTGATGACAAGATACTACTTATGACATATCTCAAAATTCAGTCAAGCAAATGATTATGACAAGGTGAAAAGTGGATGCATGCTTTAAAACAAGGGAAACATAGTTGAGTTAGAACGGATGGCAATCAAAACGTTTCCTCTGTGCTTCATAAAAGAAATCAGATCCCCAAAGAACAATATGTAACCAACTATGTGACATGATATAAAAAGGAAGACCACTGACTTGATAAATGTGTCTGTAGTCTCATGACCAT
Organism: Zootoca vivipara; assembly: GCF_965207765.1. NCBI lineage: Eukaryota > Metazoa > Chordata > Lepidosauria > Squamata > Lacertidae > Zootoca > Zootoca vivipara. Next base: position 14,310,843 of record NC_142586.1, read on the forward strand.
GCCATGACTGTGTGTTTTTGTGTGGCCCCCCCCTCACTTTCTTAATCTATTTTTGCTAGTGGAAACATGAGGTAGAGGAGTTTGTTAGGTTAACTAGGTGTTATCAAATTATTTCCCATTTTTCAATTTAATATTTAGAATAAGGGACTGGTGGTTTTGCAACATGTATCCTGAAAGCCATTTGTATCCTCCTAGTTATTTCTTATTGTCTCAATATTTAAGTGAGTCTCTCTCTCTCTCTCTCTCTCTCTCTCTCTCTCTCTCTCTCTCTCTCTCTCTGTGTGTGTGTGTGTGTTAGGCTAAATAGGAAATAAGCTACTGCAAAAACTGACCCCCTCCGTTCCATTATAGCAGTGACAGTGGAATTATATCTGACATGGGTATTATTAAATGGCAAAACGAGCTAAACAAAAAATGTACTTGACAGGCTGTTGTTGTTTAGTCGTTTAGTCGTGTCCGACTCTTCGTGACCCCATGGACCATAGCACGCCAGGCACTCCTGTCTTGCACTGCCTCCCGCAGTTTGGTCAAACTCACGTTGGTAGCTTCGAGAACACTGTCCAACCATCTTGTCCTCTGACGTCCCCTTCTCCTAGTGCCCTCAATCTTTCCCAACATCAGGGTCTTTTCCAAGGATTCTTCTCTTCTCATGAGGTGGCCAAAGTATTGGAGCCTCAGCTTCACGATCTGTCCTTCCAGGGAGCACTCAGGGCTGATTTCCTTAAGAATGGATAGGTTTGATCTTCTTGCAGTCCATGGGACTCTCAAGAGTCTCCTCCAGCACCATAATTCAAAAGCATCAATTCTTCGGCGATCAGCCTTCTTTATGGTCCAACTCTCACTTCCATACATCACTACTGGGAAAACCATAGCTTTAACTATACGGACCTTTGTCGGCAAGGTGATGTCTCTGCTTTTTAAGATGCTGTCTAGGTTTGTCATTGCTTTTCTCCCAAGAAGCAGGCGTCTTTTAATTTCGTGACTGCTGTCACCATCTGCAGTGATCAAGGAGCCCAAGAAGGTAAAATCTCTCACTGCCTCCATTTCTTCCCCTTCTATTTGCCAGGAGGTGATGGGACCAGTGGCCATGATCTTGGTTTTTTTGATGTTGAGCTTCAGACCATATTTTGCGCTCTCCTCTTTCACCCTCATTAAAAGGTTCTTTAATTCCTCCTCGCTTTCTGCCATCAAGGTTGTGTCATCTGCATATCTGAGGTTGTTGATATTTCTTCCGGCAATCTTAATTCCGGCTTGGGATTCATCTAGTCCAGCCTTTCGCATGATGAATTCTGCATATAAGTTAAATAAGCAGGGAGACAATATACAACCTTGTCGTACTCCTTTCCCAATTTTGAACCACTCAGTTGTTCCATATCCTGGATATGGAACAACTTGACAGGCTACTAAATGCTAAAAATGCCTAATAGATTCCCTCAATCAAGGTTTAGTAAAGTCAATACTACAGCAGGAGACAGATGAAACCTCAGATAAGGAGAAAGTCAATATGGCTAGTGGATCAAAAGCAATCTCAAGTGAAGTAATTAATTCAATTGCAATTGGCCTGGGTGAGTAACATGAAATGCATGGCAAAAAATAAATCCTGGGTTATGGACAACAGATTTGAATACTGCTTCTGCCTAAAAAGACAGAAGTCATTCACAAATATGGTAGACACAAAATGATAAAGACATTGATGTATTATTTAAAAGATTTGAAAATATATATTTTATATCTTAAGGAATTAGCTATAACAAATATCCATAATTATTTGGGATGAGTTATCTTACTCTTTTACAATTCCTAGTAGGTAATCTGGTAGCAGTAGAATCCTAGTAGAGCCATTCCCAAATGTCCATTATTTAATATTTCAGTGGAAGCATTACATTAATACATGTAATGTGATAGCTTCTTGGGTCACTCTAGGTTTTGTTTTTGAACAAGGAAAACAAGGAAAATATACTAACAAAAGCCAGCTATTTAATGATGACATTACCAAGAACATACAGAAAGGCTGTGCAGTGTGGTATAGTGTTATGATTGTGCCGAAAACTCTACCTGTTGTGTCATGGCAGGATATGCCATCAACATTGTGCTACCTAGGCCTTTGACTCATTCGTATATGGCATTAGCCGCAACTACTGAGCAGTCACCACTTCTGCTACATTTCTGCTTCTGCCTGCCTTGCTTTTCCTGCCACAATGCTTTTGACTGACATTTTCCTCCTCTCACTTTTGTTTCATTTTAAGAGCAACAGCCCTTCCTGCTGCTTAAGTAAACATGCTATCCCAGGCATATAACAATTATAAAGGTTTCATCTGGCCAGGCAGAATATCCTGGCATATGCTTAGAATTTTTTTTGTGCACCCACATGTAGTGTCATAGAGAGATTAAAGAATATATCTTCTACATCCACCTAGGATGCAGACAAGAATCATTAAGCATTAGATTCCCAATTTTGCTTCCTTCCCTCATATTGATTCAGACATAACATTTCAGATCTAATAAACCAGGGTTGTTGTTTTTTCTTCTTTACTGGAAATGAACTATGTGCCCATTGACTTCTTCTTGCCCTTCCCTCAAGTCACCAGCTTTGGCAAAACAAACCCCCCCCCCCAGGTTTCTTAAACCACACTTTCCAAGAACACTGGACTGGAAAAGTGTAGTTTAAGGATAAACTGAACAGGACATTTGTCTGATTTCGACACCATTGGATATATTTTCTCATGCCAAGTGGGTGTTAGAGATTTCTTTAATCTACAAATGTCAAACCGTTTCCCCCTTTGCAGCTATTGATCTATCATTTCTTAATGTTTTCAAGGTCATTCAGAATTCAGAATTGTTTTATCAAGAAGGCTTTTGGGGGGGCAGAGGAAAGAGGCAATAGGAGAGGGGAATTCTAGACTCTTGTTTTTTTGTTTCCTCCTCAATTACACTTAATCTAAACAGTCCAATCGAATCCTTTTATGGCTGCCTCAGTTTTTTCACCTATGTGTACACTTGGGACACTGTGTGGATAATTCAGTGGAGGTGTGCATATTGGGGAAGTTGGCATTGCTATCACAAATGCCTACCCACCCAAATACATCCATGTTGACGGCATGTGCAGTGATTGTGTCAAACATGCTGTTGTGCCTTTGTCGTGATCTGGAAATGAGAAACTGGGTAAGATCATGCGCTTGCAGACAAAACACCTTAAGTTCTCTGATCATAAGTGTTCCTAAGAAACAGTGTCCAGTCACCAGATCACTGAGCAGAATTTTGCTGCAGCATTGTCATAGCCAAATAAGTGCAGGGTTTTCTTGATTCTGGCATCCGCTTATGCTAATATATGAATCACGACTAATATGCACCAGATGCTGCATTTTAAAATCCTCGTTTGATTGGGCAGTAGGTTAGGGGAGCTCATATAAGATGGCAAGAAGCAGCTGGTATCAATTTAGGACAATGTTTCATGCTGCCTCTTGACCACTCTAGACGAAGGCATTATCAGTCTATGAAGTGATGCTAATGGTGTTTATTGTAATATTTCTGGCAGCCACTTGGCTTGAAAATCTTTGCATAATGCAGAAGTGAAAATTTATTAACTCTCTTCAAGCACTAGTTAGGTCAAAATTGAAACACCACAGGCTGCAGCCAACTATGTTTTTTTGCTCACAAGAGGCCCACTGAAACTAATGTACCAAAGTTTGCCATGTCTGTTAATTGGAGTGGGTCTACTCCAAGAATGATTAGCTATGGATACAGCCCCTTTGGTATATGTGCAATGCTAAACTTTAAATTCTGTCAGATTTCTTAAACCTTGGCAAATCACACATGATGCTATTTCCCCCCCTTCCTTAACAAAATGCAAATAGAAGTTGCTGCGGGGGTGAAGGCTTGATACTTATCAGGATTGCAGAGGCTGGGGAACAGGAGTTTAACCCTTTCTCCCCTGCTGTCACTCCCCTAAGTGTCTGGTTAGCCGCTGTGCAAACATATTGTTGAACTAGGTGGCTATTTGGTCTGATGCAGCAGGGCTCTGAAGGCTTTGCATTCATTTCTTTGAACTTCTTGGGTGGGTGGGGGCTGGGATCCCCAACAGCGCCACTGAAAGCTATTGTAGCGTGCTTGGGGGGGATCACCTTCCTATTCTCTGTCACATCTCTGCAACTCATTTGCAACTCATTTGATACTGAGATCCCATGAGAAAAAGAGATGGTCTAATTGTGCTTACATCCCATCTCCTGTGCTTTGTATATTATATTCCTGATGTCCTCCAAATACAGGAAGATGAATCCTGAGTATAACATGCATGCAAAAATTAATGTAGATAAGAATTGCCCAGTGTATATTACTTGTGGAAAGAATTTTGAAGGATCTCAAGAGTAATCTATGTTTTGGATTGCTATTGTAGGCAGATGATGTAAACTAGAGTTGCACTGCAATGACTGTGTATTTTGCAAATGTTTTTGGCATCGTAAAAGGCCCCCCACTTTCCTAAAACTGCTTGTTTACTTATTTGTCTTGCATTCTCTCTCTCTTTCTCAGTTACTGTATCTGAATTTGTCCTTCATGTAGCCAAACTTGTCCAGCTACTGTATTTAGTGTTTCCATGCAGGAGTGCCAGTTTGGCCCAATGACCGTGAGTGCCCAGGGCTGTGGGTGCCATGCAGCATGCATGGCCCTGGCACCAAAATTTGTGGGTGCCTGGTCCCGTCATGGGGAATTTTGTGGGTGCTCAGGCACCAAGGGACCCAGGGAGTCGGCACCTATGTTTCTATATCGCCCTTAATTGGTAGGATTGCCCATGTGACTGATCCAAATCACATTTTCTTCACAGTTGATTTCCTTAAATTATACAGTTAAATTGTCATTAGTTATAAGTATTGTGACATCAGCTGCACATTAAATAATCCTGGTTAGCTGGTACTGCCCACATGACTGACTCAGGAAGAATAATGAAGTAGTAATTAGAAGTACAGTAGAAGATAGGGATAATAAATGCAGCAAACAGGCTTTAATAACAACAAAAAGGCTTTAAAAGCTGCATATTGTCATATATGTTTCCCACTACCTCCTAAAGGAGTATTTGACCCCAAAACCAAAGAGATCAAGGTTTAGTGCAATTCTAGTTTAAAGCAAATGGACTTGTTCTGTGTTTGGGTGCAGAGATCAGAAATATGTGTAAGAAACTGGGTGGGGGGTTATATTGGTTTTAAGATTCTTACAGGTGAAGGTGTCATTAACAACAATGCCATTAACAGAACAGTGATCTCCACAAAAGTCCTTTTTCTGGCTTATAAATATATAGATGAGCTGAACTCAGCACATGGTTGAAAACTAAATAATTTTGTCAGTTTCTTCAGTGGAGGGTTTTTACTTCACAAGCATTTAAAACATTTTAGTATCCATTGCATTTAAGGCAAGAGACAATTGTTTTAAAGAGAGTTGAAATGGGTGTAAAATATCCATTCAAGCTTACTTGGAAAAAAGTCCCACTTGTGTGTAGGCTTGCATCTTATATTATCCACCTTGACATATCTTTTGCTCCATTGGAAGTTCTGACCTAACAGAAGTTGCAGGGATTTCATGCGGACCATATTGTCAGAGCTGCCAGTGCAATGAGGCCCCCTCATACCACTTTAACAGTCGTGGTTTCCCCAGGGAATCCTGAGAACTGTAGTTGGTTAAGGGTGTTGAGAGCTGTTAGGACACCCCATTCCCCTCTCAGTTACAATTCCAAGAGTTCCTTGGGAAGAAGCGTTGACTTTTAAACCACTCTGGTAACTGTAGCTCTGTGAGGGGAATAGCAGTCTCCTAAAAAAGCTGTATGGTATTGCTTCAAATGTATAGAACAGATGGCACCTCCGTCTTAATGATCATTATGCTATGTGTATTTGTTTTTATTAGTATTGTGGGTTCTAGCTGTGTTTTATCTACATTTTTACTATGTACGTTGACTAGAGAGCTCCTTGAGGAAGCAGCATATAAATTTCTAGAAATAAATGAGTGTACCCACCATAAACAGCAGTGCCTCCTTCAAAGCTCCTTCAATTCTCTGAAATTACTATCCTCCCTCTCCAGCCTTAGAGAACTCTATGCAAGGTTTCTTGCATAGGAAGGGTAGCAGATGAACATTGAAGAATTATTGCTCTTTCATAGAATTTTGGCCCTTTCTGGTACAGAGTGCCAGGAAGAGAATGAGATAACATCTATTATTGCTTCTTCATAAGATTTGTACTCCACTGCTCTAGAAGAAAGAAGATGAAACTCGTTTGCAACATTAGATAGAGGCCTTTCCCTTGTGGAAGATGAAGCACTAGTATTACATCTGCTGAACAACCAAAGCTAATCTGCCCCCCCCTCTTATTTCAAAGCTATTTTTGTCTTTGTATCAGAAAGGCACCCGGCCAATTCGGTTACCAGTAAATATTGCTGCAGACATTTCTGAGATCATGGTCTTTCCAACGAGTGGTTCTTGTCCAGGTTTGTTAATTGTCTTACTTTAAATATTCTGATGATCCTATACCCTTTAAAAATGTGATTGGGGTGGGGGGGGGTTATTGGGTTGTTGTTTTTATTTTGATTGTGTATTTTGTGGTTTTATATTTTGATTTTATTCTGTGAACTGCCCTGAAACCTACGGGTATAGGCAGTGGCAGAGAAACATGCTTCAGCCCAAAACCGGGGAACAGGTGGGGGGCGTGGAACAGGTGGAATAGTGGGGAACAGGTGGGGGCGTGGCTGGCACGCATCCCGGGGGCGTGGTGTGCCACCCATGGGGGTGTGACGAGCAGTGCGGGGGCATGGCGCGTTGCCCATGGGGGCGTGGTGCGCATCTGGGGTTCCGCAGCAGTGCACTTCCCCGCCCCCTTTATATGTCAGTGAGTATAGGGTGGTATAATAATAATAATAATAATAATAATAATAATAATAATAATAATAATAATAGGGTTTAGAGCAGCATACATGAGTTCTTTGGTGATCACTAAGCCAGATCAGATTTGGATCTTCTTGACTTCAGAGAAAAAATTACTTCAGACCATCCTCAGAGAATGATCTTCAAGTTCAACATATTCTGAAATATTTCGCCCTACATGCAAAAAGAAATGTCACTGAAAATTAAACTTTTGCTTTTCATTTTCCTCAGTAATTGCTGACTTTATCCGAGTTTTTAACTTACTGATACCAAGCACAGTTGGATGGCCTGTTATCTAACTTTCAGGCTATTTGAATCGTTTGGACGTCCTCATTGAGATAATGACATTGGCCAGCATCCAGCCCAAATAACTAAATATTTAGTGACACTGTTCTTGCCACCGAAGTTTTCAACTTTGTGGCTCCTGCTGTGAGAAAAAATGGCCAGTATTGTGAGGCCCTTCCTAATTATTATTATTCACAGCAGGCTCTGCAGATCAACGGTTTTGATCTAGTTGTTTTGTTCATAATTCATTATGTGTTGGTCTGAACCAAGTCTGACACAAGAAAGGAGATAAACCTGGAAGAAGCCAAAACTCTATCTGGCTCTATCGGCTACTGACTGCCTCAGCATATGTTGTTCATGGAAAAGCTAAAATCATTCTCACTTCAAAATGCTTTTGCCCATGGTAAAGTGGTCACCAGTCTGGGCTGAATCCAGCCCACACTTGTACATATTCCTCATGATGCAATATCTTAAAAACAAAAGTGGAATTCTCATGCCAGAAAGATGAATATAGGTTGTGTCTAGCCAGGGGCAACCGATAAACATATGACGGCTTCTCTATGAGCTGAAGCCATTGGAGATCAGCATGACCTTTATCATGTGATCAGTACTCAGTGAGGTGGCTCTAGGATTCTACTGCATGGAAATATTGACTGCACTGATATATAACATAGCAAATTATGGTTTGTTATTACATCAATGAGCCACAGTGAGCCTTGGGTTCATGTACTATCTCCTTCTCTCTCCCCTTCTTTTGACATGAAGGAAGGAAGTTAGAAGATATTTCTATTTTGCAACATACCATATTCTGCCCTCAAACTAGGGTCCCAATATATACTTTCATCTTTGGCTCCATCAGCACTATACATTAAAAGCAATATTAAACCCACCTAAACAGTCTGGGAATCATTGTTTGTTAAGGGTGCTAGCACAAATCTACAATTTCCAGAGTTTCCTGGGAAAAGGAATTGGTTGTTAATCTGCTCTGATAACTGTGGCTCTCCGAAGCGAGTAGGGGGTCTCCTAAAAGATGGCACCATGGTTTTGAATCCTGTTTGAGGAAAACTGTGGTTTGTTGCATTTGGAGCTAATAGAAAGTTTCTGTTTCCTGTAAATTAGGTGCTGCTCTTTATGCATGTAGAGTGAAGAAGAGTTTGGATTTGATACCCCACTTTTTATCACTACCCTAAGGAGTCTCAAAGCAGCATTCTCCTCCTCCCCCACAACAAACACTCTGTGAGGTGAGTGGGGCTGAGAGACTTCAAAGAAGTGTGACTAGCCCAAGGTCACCCAGCAGCTGCATGTGGAGGAGCGGGGAATCGAACCTGGTTCACCAGATTACGAGTCTACCGCTCTTAACCACTATACCACAATGTAGAGTGGGAAGAAGGAACTCTGGGTAGCTTGTTCTCGTAACAACTATGGTTTGTTTTTGCATCTGAATGCAGCCAATCATTGTTGAAACAAATCAATATCACCACATGATGAATTATGTCAATCAATGTTGCTTCCATCCCCCACCCCAACAGTTTAAGCAGTAATAATTTAACAGTGCAGTTAAGTGCATCATTGTTGCGTATTACAAGCAGCTATTAAAACCCTCAATATATATTTCAAAAAAAATAAAAAAATTCCTTCAGTAGCACCTTAAAGACCAACTAAGTTTTTATTTTGGTATGAGCTTTCGTGTGCATGCACACTTCTTCAGATACAGTGAAATGGAAGTTTCCAGGCACTTATGTAGAGAAGGGGTGGGGAGGGGTGGGGATGGGGAGGGGGGATCACTCAGAAGGGTGGTGGAAATGGGTGATTGACTGACTGATAGCTGTTGATGACCGCAAACGACAGCAAATGGTTTTGCATGAAAAAGCAAGGGTTGAGATGGCTGAAGATCGCTTATCATGTATAATGAGATAAGAACCCGATATCTCTGTTCAAACCAGGTCCCTCCATGGTTTTGAGCTTGGTGATAAGTTGCAATTCAGCAACTTCTCTTTCCAGTCTATTTCTGAAATTCTTTTGTAGTAAGACAGCTACTTTGAGATCTTGTATAGAATGTCCTGGGAGATTGAAGTGTTCTCCTACTGGTTTTTCTGTCTTCTGGTTCCTGATGTCAGATTTATGTCCATTTATCCTTTGGCGTAGGGTTTGGCCTGTTTGTCCAATATAGAGAGCTGAAGGGCACTGTTGGCATTTGATGGCATACACAATGTTAGAGGATGAGCAATTAAATAGTCCTGAGATGGTATGTTGGATGTTGTTGGGGCCAGTAATGGTGTTGTCTGGGTGTATGTGGCAGCAAAGTTGGCATCTGGGTTTATTGCAGGCTCTGGTACCAGTGTCCATGTTAAGTCTGGTGGTTGTATTATTGTGGGTGAGGAGTTGTTTAAGATTGGGTGGCTGTCTGTAGGCAATGAAAGGTCTCCCTCCCAGAGCTTGAGAAAGGGAGCGGTCATTGTCCAGGAGAGGCTGTAGATCTCTGATGATGCGTTGTACTGTTTTAGCTTGGGAGCTGTATGTGATGACTAGTGGTGTTCTGTTATTTTCTTTTTTGGGTCTGTCTTGCAGCAGGTTCTCTCTAGGTATCTGTCTGGCTCTGTTGATCTGTTGTTTAACTTCATCAGGTGGATATTTTAGTTCTAAAAAGGTTTGCTGTAGATCTCTTAGGTGAGATTCTCTGTCTGTAGAGTTGGAACAGATGCGGTTGTAACGTAAGGCCTGGCTGTATACGATGGATTGTTTGGTATGTTTGGGATGGTAGCTAGAAGCATGTAGATATGTTTGTCGGTCAGTTGGTTTTCTGTATAAGGTGGTGTCTATACGTCCATCCTGTATTTTTATAGTAGTGTCCAAAAAATGTATTTCTTGCATAGATTGGTTCATTGTTAGGTTGATGGTGGGGTGAAAGTCATTGAATGTCTGGTGGAAGGTTTCCAGGGTCTGTTGTCCATGTGTCCAGATAATAAAAATATCGTCAATGTATCGCAGGTACAGGAGAGGTTTGAGTGGGTAGGAGTTAAGGAAACGTTGTTCTAAATCTGCCATGAAGATGTTGGCATACTGTGGGGCCATGCGGGTGCCCATGGCTGTGCCGCTGATCTGGAGGAACAGGTCATCACCAAATTTGAAGTGGTTGTGGGTAAGGACAAAGTGGCAGAGTTTGGTAGCAAAGTCCGCTGTGGTTTTATCTGAAATGGTGTTCCTTATGGCTTGTAAACCATCATTGTGTGGGATGTTGGTATATAGAGATTCCACATCCATAGTGGCTAGTATAGTATTGTTAGGAAGATTGTTCAAATATTGTATTTTCCTCAGAAAATCTGTGGTGTCACGTACGTAGCTGGGAGCACTGATAGCATATGGTTTCAGAACAGAGTCCATATAGCCGGAAACACCCACTGTAATGGTGCCAATACCTGAGATGATGGGGCGTCCTGGGTTTCCTGGTTTGTGTATTTTGGGTAGAAGATAGAAAGTTCCTGGCCGAGGTTCCGCTGGTGTGTTTGTGAGGATCTGTTCTTGGATGTGTAGGGGTAGCTCCTTAATAATCTTGTTCAGTTCTTTTTTGTATGCTTGTGTGGGGTCTGAGTCCAATTTCATGTAAAAGGCAGTATTGGAAAGTTGTCTGTGGGCCTCTTGGATGTAATCAGTTTTGTTCATGATGACGACAGCTCCACCCTTGTCTGCCTCTTTAATTATAATGTCTGGGTTGTTCCTGAGATTTTCTATGGCTCTCCTTTCAGCATGGTTTAGATTTTGTTGTAAGCGATGGTGTTTTCTGGTCACATCCGTTTGGATTCTGTGGCGGAAGCATTCGATGTACAGATCTAGTGTGGTATTGCGTCCATCAGGAGGGGTCCATGTGGAGTCCCTTTTTGTGTAACTTCTTTTCGGTGGTAGTTGGTGGTCAATGTTCTGTTCATTGATGCGTTTGGAGGGTGATGGTTGTTCCCCAGTAAGTTGAGAGGTGTTGTGTTGTGGGGATGTAGTTTGTTCTACTTTGTCTTGTTCTTGTGTGTGATGAAAATACTCCTTCAGGCGTAAACGGCGGAAAAATGCTTCCAGGTCCCCGCAGAACTGAATCATGTGTTGGGATTTGGCAGGGCAGAATGATAGTCCCCGTGAAAGGACGGATTCCTCAGCTGGGCTGAGTGTTTGCTGTGAAAGATTGACAATGTTGTTGATCTTGTTTTGATTGGTGGCCTGTAGGTTGGAAAGGTTGCAGAGTTTTTTATTTTTCTGGTTCTTCAGTAACTCCAGTTGAGAGTGGTAAATGGTTTGTTTTTCCTTGTGGAACTTCTGCCAGGCCGGGTGATTCCTGATGGAGTTCTCCAGTGCAGAGAGTTCCTCCTTTATTAACTACTGTTTGGAATACAGAACGCCGATAAGATGTTTCAGCAGTTTCTTAGATAAAGTGTGGCATAGTTTTCTGGCATATTCTGTGGGATAAGTTGATTGAAGAGGGTTCTTAATTCTAAGACCATTAGGTACAATGTCCAGGTTTTTGCATTTAGATAGAAAGAGGATGTCAGTTTGTACCTGGGCAAGTTTCTTGGTGAGGTTGATGAACTTCCATTTCATGCGGCTCAATGTGGTGCCTTCCATAGTTCTGGTTACAGGTAGGTAGCCGTGTTGGTCTGGATCGAAGTAAATAAAATAAAATAAAATAAAATAAAAAAAAATAAAAAAATTCCTTCAGTAGCACCTTAAAGACCAACTATATATTTCAAAATTAAACCTGCAGAATTATATGTATCAAACATTTAAAGTATGTCAGAACTTATTGTGATGTGGTGTATGAACCTCTGCCAAAATTACACGCATTTTCATTCTATTGATTTCAGTAGAAGAATTAAACACATTCTTCAAGTTCTTTCATTCGAATCAATGTAATTTTAAAATGTGTGACTTTGACTGGATTGTGCCCTATATATTTATCTATGGTGACAGAGCTGAGATAAGCTTCAAATTAAATCCTTCCTAGAGTCACAATTTAAGCTGAAGCCAGTCCTATATCAGGTAATAAATAACATGCATTTGCATCACACATCTATCAAAGAAATTCAGAAGGCTAGAAGTATTGTTATTTACCTTCCTATAAAGCAGGGCTAAATATATACCCACGCACCTTTCATTTCATTTGCTCACTCTTGTCTCATATGCTGCATTGCATCTGTTTGAAATGCTTTCAGTGGAGAATTGCTTATCCATGCCTGATGTATACTGGGTTTCACCTTCTAAAGGAAACAAGCATAGGTCAAATGTTGGCAAGATGGATTGGAAACTCTTTCCAGCTGATGGAAATGCCATTCGTAACTGAGTGGGGGGATTTGAAATCTAATCCATTCTCATTGGAAAAGCAGCAAATAAGATGTGTTTCAGTGCTGTATCTGGAAAGCAAAATGACATGCATGGTTTTAAATAGGAAAGAGGTCAACAAGTATATATTGCATATGGGCCAGAATTACAGACTTTGGAAGAAGTGTCACCATGGAGGAAGGTGTTTTCTTGAGCTCACACTTTTAATCATGTAGCACAGGAGTCTGTTTCCTGTTCTCCTATTGTGTCCTTATCAGTTTTCCTTTTTTATTCTTTGGTGTCTGTTTTTTCCCCCTTTAGTGAGTTTTGCTCCTTTCTGCTCGTGCTTTTAAGTACAAATACTGTTGTGACAGCCTGCCAGACAAAATGGACCACCATTCTGGCTCAAGATGGAGCTAGATACTTAGCTGGTGGCAAACACAGCATTCCTGATGCAAACCAGAGAAACATTTTGCAAGCAGATAGGGATAGTGTGTGTGCGCATGCGTGAGTGAGTGAGCGAGAACACTTTACCCTTCCCCACTCACTATTTCTCCCCTGAAACCCATTGTCTTTTCTTCTTTTCCATAGTAGCCTGAGAAACCTATTCTTAGAGCTAGGCTGGGAGGAAAGAAACTGGCAGGAGGTATCACCTTAACTCCCACTTTGCTTTGCCCATCAGAGGCAAAAGTAGGACTGGGAATCCTTTGTTTGCTGCTGGACATCTTGTTCTTCCCTCAGTGGAATAAAATATAAGTATAGTAAAACTTCAGTTGTTCATCTTCTGTATTCCTGTTACTATTTACCCTTATCTCTTGCCTCCTTATTGGTCTGAGGAAGGAACTCATTACTCAGTTTAAAACCCTTATGAATCCTAATTCTTTCTCACTGTTATTAGATTGCAGTTTTGTCTTATGTTATTCAGTAATCACAGATGCACTGAATATCCAGTGACACTGGATAAGGAGCAGCCAATTCAGGTAGAGACTTTTTCTGGAGCTACAGATAAAAAAATGGAATATCCAGTCAGTCAGAAAGGAAGGAAAGAGATCACACTTTCTTTGTACTTTAACTTTGTATTTGATAAATGTTCACAAAGATTTCTTGTCTTGGAGATCACACTGGAATCACATTTCCTTATTGTGAAATCTCAAGAAAAAATTATGACAGTACTAGCTGTTATTTCTGTTTTATCAAGTCTTCTGCTACAGTGGAGATTTCATGTAAGACAGGCTTAAAAACACTATTCTGGGTGATTTAACTTGGTGTGGGTCATTTTGAGTCATTATTCTTGAACTACTGATAGTTGGCAACCACACTGATCTCTGAAGCAACTGTTAGGTAACAAAGTCTTGTTGCGAATACATGCTCTGCCATGGCTGATGTTTGATTTGTTTGACTTGCTTAAACAAAAGATCCCAGTTCATAACTTACTACCTATGGCAAACAGCTTGAAATTCCAGATGACCTTGTCATTTCAGGTTAGAAAAATGGTTCCTATTTGTAGTTTTTAGTGAGAGGCTGTAACACTTTAACTTTTTTAAATGTGGTAATTTTATTGCATATAAAGTATCTCTGTATTCTGAGCTTCATGTTGTGAAGATAATGAATGACCGCTAAGTTCAATGTATGATGACAGGGTGAGACACATTATTCCAATGTCAACAATCCAGATGCCATTATCTGAGGACTAACCTTCTGGGGCAGTAAACATATTGTTTAGTAACCACTTAATTACATATTTCAATTTCTCAAAGTTCATTGTCACCTGCTGCATAATGATGGTGTCGTTTTAGTCAAAGACTCCTTTGCGTGATATTGTTCTTTGGTTTCCAGCTAGCTATTGGAGATACAGTACTAGAATTTGTATTCATGGTATAAGTCACTGGCAACTTACTGTAGTAGTTCTGTGAAGGTCAGTGTTCCTAAAGATAACAAGATCAACTAGCAATATTTTTATATTGCTGAGTACAGTATATGCTTGTTCTACGAGGATTAGAGTGTATCAAAGTCTTAAAATAGTTAGGGGAAAGGCACTTTTCAGCTGGTAAATAGGGTTGTGTGTCTGGTATTATCAGAGGCTAACATTTCTCAGATCATTTCTCAAATCAATTCATATGTCCAAGGTTTTGCCCTTGGCTATGCAGCAGGTTCAGAGTGAAGTGGTTGTCTGATTTCCCCACTGGATATTCATTGTCTTTCCACCCATGATAAACTGTCTAGCATATATTAATCACTATATTATAGCCTGCAGTCTAGCCTTACCAGCTAGCTGTAACATGCATTGAACGTAATATGTCACTAGGGCTAATTTTTCAGGAGAGTAAAACCACCTTTGGTCAAACCAACATCTGCTCACCTTTGAAATCGTCTGAAGAAGGGATGGGAGCATAAAGTTGTGTGGGGATTTCCTACCTCCCTATTGGGAAAAATGCACTTACATCAGCGGATCTCACTTACAGACAGAAGCTCATTGCAGCTCTCATCTGGTCTGAACAGGTAGGAGGGCAGGTGTCCAATCCCGGCATCCCATGAAATGTGGGGAAGTTCAGTTTTTACAAAATGTTTAATAGAGTTCACCTGAATGATGGTCTCCATCTATGGCTTTGTTATATGGGAGATAAAAGCTATGTCCAGACGGGGGCCTTATCTCACACATGGGTAGTTTAGATTTGATCTTTCTGTATTTTCAATTCACACATAAGGGCTCACATGCCTGCTTTTTCACTTGCAATATTCGTTGCTATTCCATTGCTATTCTACTTCCCCCTACCTTCCTTTCAATCAGGCATCTCCACCTCTCTTGATTAGTTTCCAGAATTAAATGAAGTGAACTTAACTTGCTTCCCCCCTCATTCCCCCCCCGTAACCTTTTTTTGCACACTTCTGATTTAGCACTATCACACAGGATTAGTTTACTTAATAATAAAAATACAAATTTGGGCTGCTTAGTGCTGTGAATGGCATTTGAAGGGCGGGGGTATGTATGTACCAATCTTTCTGTAAATTACAGTAATCCCTCTCTTCTAGCCTTCCCCAGTTGATGACCAACTTCAGCTGAAAAGCACCTCAGGATCTATGTTGCTGAGAGATATCGATAAGCCCTGAACATCTTATAGTGGGTTGGTTTGCCCCCAAGCCTCAAAGAGTCTCCTGCAGAGTCTCCTGAGGTTTAAGGGGAAAGCAAGAGGATATAAGGGGGTTTCCTGTGGCATGGATGTGTTTGCCTCTTCCTACCATTTTTGAAATGCTCTCCTGGTAGCTCCATGCTGCAGGGCTTCAGACTATGTACTACAGGGGACTCTCAGAGAAGTTTGAAAAAATAGAGGTTCGTGACTTATTTGATTCCCTTTCCACTTCTGAGCAGCACAATCCCATATTTGCTTTAAGCTGAAGTTGTCAGCTGGAGAAGGCTGGGAGAAAAGGAAGAAACAAATATGGACTGGGGTTTTATGACCATTTCATTGTGTGGAACTTGTGAAAAACTTCCAAGCATGAGCAACACTGAGTTCATAATAAACTTCTGTGTTGAAGCGCCCATAACCCTTTCCTGTGTAATTCTGTGTAATACAGCATGGTTTGATCACTTCTTTTAAAATCAGTTACTCTCATTTTCATGACATTGCCATGTCCCGTGATGATGAGCACGATCTTCTGCATGATTACTTGGAAGTAAGTATATTTCAATGTGTTCCGTGGGACTCTTAAGGATGTGTTCTTAGGACTGCAGCATTAACCTATTTTTAGAAGCTGTGTTCAGGAAGCTGTGTTTCCTTTGCAAATTATGCTCTTGAGAAACTGAAATAGTCTAATGTAAGCTAGATATTTGCAGTTTACCCCCCCCTACCGGAATCTAATTAATAATCTTAATATTGTTGAGTACACTTTTTTTCCTCCTCATAAACTCCCATTAAAATCTTGCATTAATAGAGAAATTTGATGTTCCCCTATCCTTATTTCCCAGTGCAAAGACAGCTTTTAACCAGTGGCGCAGCTGGCTTCCCCACCTCCATGACCACCTAGAGAGCAGCAGGTGATGAGGGCAGCAGCATACAGCCCCGCCCCCAACACCAGCATCTGTGCCAACATAGGCATGCCAGAACGGATGGTAGTTGTTGCAGCATTCTTTCTTCCTTTTCTAAAACAGCAAGAACAAAACATTTCATAGTCAGTGTTTGGTGGCTGGCCAGGTGTTTAAATGGTTACACTTGCCCACTCTACTGTCCTTACTTCAAATTAGTCTGAAGGATATACTCTGAAGGCACATTAGGCTACTGGCTTGCACAAGCTCATTTCAAGGCTGAATCGTGTCATTTACTTGCTTTTAAGGGGAAATAATTGCCCCTTGCAGAACCATGGAGTCAGGTTTTGATACAGAGCTATTTTTCTTATATAGGTAACTAGTTCCCTTTTGAACCCCAAACTACATATGTACATATGTACAAAACCAGTTAGCATCATGTCTAAACAGTATCTACCAAATCCAGAAACAAGATGCAGATTACTGAAATTTATTTCAGAGGTGTTACTACTACTACTACTACTAGTAGTAGTAGTCTTATATATTAAATTTCTATACTGCCTTTCATCTGAAGATCACAGGGAGGTCTGCAATATTAAAATACATACCATAGTAACAAACAAAAATGATGCTGGTTACTGGGCAGCCTAGGCTTATGTGAGTAGCATTCATTTCAATATGTTTGTACTTACATCTGCTGTGGTGATTCCAAACCATATTCATCTTGTCTTCGTTTATTTTTCTGTCTTAAGGAATAACATATATATTGTGTTAATGCTATCTTTGTAGTCAGTTGTTTTGATGCTGCTTTTTTGCAAATATGTCACATTAATGTCAAACTTCATCAGTGGTAATAGTATTCTAATGAGGGATGCTTTCATAGAGGGTTGAACAGATGTCTGTTGTTACTGTAGTGTAATATAGATGCATTCTCACAGAGCCTGTGCAGCTTTAAAATGTAGTTTATTTTAAACTAAATTCTCACTATATATATGAATCCCAAAATGTATCTGGTGTGGGAGTAAAATCAATGGATGGATTAATCGGCTTTCTTGTGATGCAGCTTGAAGCATGGTATATTATATCAGGGAGAATGATAATCCCATTAGAGATTTAGAAGAAAACATCTTCCTAACCCAAATGTGTCAAAATTGTATTTTGCTTCCCAATCAGTTTTTAAAGGAGTTAAAACATCGGGGGCGGTGTGTGTGTGATACTGACCTTTTCATGCTTTGCGCAAGCAAAATTTTGGAAGTGTGGTGCTGTATTGTAAGGTACACAACAAAAATATTAATATAATCTTGCCAAAAACCTTCAGATTCCTCCATTAAATTAGTTCATTGAAGGAAACTTTTTTAAAAATTACATTGATTATGGGTGTACATATAGTTCAGTTAGATCCAGACCCAGGCCTGATATCTTTTCCTAATATTTCAAAATGTGACCATTAACCAGAGTTTACAGTAACAGCATAGATGGGCTATTATTCTGCTGCCTTATATGGCAGTTCATTTCTTTTGACCCATGTTAATATCATGTGCTGTGTGACTGAGCTATGGCTTCACAGGCATGAGAGACGGCTGAATGTTCTGTAACTAACCACTCCATGGAAAGGGCTATGTTCACATCTACCTATTTAAAAGAACCTTTGCTTGATGTACCATGCCCAAGATGACAACTGATGTAGGATGTCTGGATGTTCTGCACTGTGAATTTATGTAATCTTGTAATTTGCTTCCCGATTTACCAGGAAGGTTGTCCCACGGTGAGTAAAGCATTGGGCGATCTTTTCCAATTTCCTTTTATCCAGTTGGTTTTGGCATCTTGAGGCAGAGCAAGGATGGGGAACCTGCGGCCTTCCAGATATTGCTAAACTCCAGTTCCCATCATTCTTTACTTTGAGCATGCTGGCTGGGCTGATGGAAGCTGGAGTACAAGAACATCTGGAGACCCCTGAGCTAAAGGAACTCTGGTAACCAGATGAGAAAAATTTCTTTGCCTGAGACTGTGGAGAGCCACTGCCCATCCAACAATACTGAGCTAATAGTCCAGTAGTTTGTCACAGTATAAGGGAGTTTCAGATGTAATTCTGTTACACTGCACCACATAGCCTTTATCTAAACATACCCACCCACCATATAATGATTATAAGACACCTGTAGGGAAACTGTCAAGCAAATAAGGCTTTCTGAAATCCCAAGCAACATTATTTTAACACCTCAGGACACGATGTTGTTTTGTTTTTTAAAGTAGATATTAAAATTGCCGATTGGATATTTGCCATGTAGCAGAATTTGTTAGATTATGTATGTTACTGAAGGAGAAACTGCCCTGGCTTTACTATGCATTTCAGGAAAGTTGCTCTAAGGTATTGGAACCATCACAAAGCAGCATGCAAAATTGAAAGAAAAAAAAATCTTCACCATATGTTGCCTGTATTTTTCAATTGGCTCTTTTGGAGCTGTATTTGTTACACTTTGCATACAATGCTGCTTTGCCCTGGATTCTGTCCAAAACAGTATTTGCAGATTTCAGAACCAATGTTAGGCTAGCCTTTAAATGGGGGTGGGGTGGGGTGGGAGAGAAGCAGTTTAGGAATATTTCTGAGAGGAAATTTTCCTCTTTGGAAAACATAAACATGACATTGCATGACCATAGCTTTTTAGAGGAAGAGCAGTAAACATCAGAGAATAAAACTGAAAATGAATAGGATTGGCCTAAAATACTGGCCTAAAACTTCCCTGTTCTATTAGAAATGGCATTGGTTCTCTTGGATGTGCCACAGTTGTTCAGTTCCCTTTTTCCTTTATAGTCTGTGATGCACTGATTCTTGGTTTGACTAGTCTGCATTGTCCTTGCATGACAATGAAAGTGCTGTTCCTGCTCCTGCCCAGCACATCGCTCCATCCTGGATGGAGCTCCTGTGACTTTAAATGAAGGAGAGAATAAACATGAGCAGTTTTTTCCAAGAAATAAGTTATACAGTCATACCTTGGATCCTGAACACCTTGGTACTCGGGTGTTTTGGCTCCTGAATGCCGCAAACCCAAAAGTGATTGTTCGGTTTGTGAACGTTCTTCGGAATCTGAGCGTCAGAAGACACACTTTGGTTTCCAAACGTTTTGGAAGTTGAATGTACTTCTGGAACGGATTCCATTCTACTTCTGAGGTACAAATGTACCTGTAAGCATTTGGCGAGGACAGAATCGGGCAACCCAAGTTTAAGAGGAAGGTGAGATTAAATATATTGCAGGTAGACACAAAGGGATTAAAAACTAATCCTGCCCATTTTTGTAGGTTTTATGATGTTTTCATGATATCACAAATTGTATTGCATTGTTTCCATTTGAATTGGTTAAATTTAATCATTTATATGGTACTGTATTGCTTAATTTTATATTATTGTTCAAAGATACTTACTCTAGCTGTGCTTAGTGAATCCCTTCTCTTGGATAGTGTACATGGTTAGGCTGAGCCAGCAGCCAAGATGGTAGTCACAGGAAGGACAGATGGACACACACACCTGGCTTGCATTCCTTGGACTGTCACTTGGGGCAAAAGTCTCCATTTGCTTTTAAAAGTTTAGTCATTCCTTCACTTTCATCCAGTAGCAAACGTTTTTATTTGAAAGGGTTAACAAAATTACTTAGCAGTTCCCTAAGCTGCAGTCAATGCAGTCATGTTTTCAGCTTATCTATGAATTATGGGTTAACTGTCCTCCATTATAATATGCTTTTAAACTATAGTCTGCAGAAGTCTGATTAAGTGTTTTATCTATCGTTTGCAGAAGTTAGTTTGAAAACGTCTCTGATTCTCTGACCTTCGTAGCGGCCTTGGGAAGATGACCATTGTTTTCCCCACTAAGGAATTCCTAAGGAATGTTGCTGCAATTAGCAAATGGCTGGTGCAAAGTTGAGCAATGTCACGTATTTGATGTTAGTAATCAGGATTTATTGACACAAGATACTAATCCAAAATGCATTAATGCTGGAGCAGCAGCTCTTGACCTCCTTAGTGTCAAGGGTATACCCCTTACTATCGCATTGATCCCCCAAACACCTGCTGTCCTTAGTAACTTTTATGCTAACACCACCGTAAGATGTAGAGGAGCACTGAGCTCCCAAGTTGTGAGCCTTATGTCACAACACTAGTTCGGATTCTCTTAGCATGCTGATTGACGCATGCCTTTGCGTATATCCGTCACTATGAAATATCATCTGCTCTAATTGCTGAGGTATTTCTGGTATTCTGGAAGATATAAAAATTTACTGTGCCAGTGTCATTACATTTTATTCCATTGTCTCACTGCTAGCACATGTTAAACGGCATTGTCCATTTCCTTTTGTCTGCCTGTGAACTGTAGCCGAACAAGGGCTGATAAGGAAAAGTGACCATTAACATCTACCGGTATATACCGGCAGAGAAGGAACTGGCAAGTGTTAAAAGGTATTTGGGAAGTAAAATAAATTCCCGTCCAGGACACTTATTTAACAGAAGTTTATTCAAAGTCCTTTCTTAAAAATAAATAAATAAACAAACAAAGTTTCAAATTAATCCAGATGGTGAATGCATAGCTTGGACCAGCAGATATCCCCCTCCTACCCCATTCCCAAATCAGGCATTGGATCCATGCCCAATGCTGACAGTGTGGCTCCTAGATATTATGGTAATAGGTTCATTAAAAGTAGATTAGGCAGTCTCTGTAGTGCACTGATGGGAATGCTATCACAGATTAAAAACAACACCCCCTGCCTAAATGGACTGTTTCTTTGAAGGAGACAGTGACTACAAATCCTCATGCAAGCTACTCAGAGTAGCCCTTAGTTTCCCAGCATGGTTGGCGGACCAAAATAGGTGAAACATTGCACTGGACAATGTCAGGAAAACCTAACGGGCCTACAAAAAAGTTCTTGTTGGACAAGCTAGGTTGTGGTTATTTATCCAGCAATTGAAAGTGTGTGAGTTGCACCTTTTCAGAAAGCTACCCAATTCTCGTAAAATGGTTGCTCAAAAAGCAAACTTACTTCGGTGCAAAACTACCTCAATCCATCCTATTATTAATTTAGTTGCTTATCTTTAGATACCACCTATCTTGCTCAGAAAACAGAATCACTGGGGCAGGGTAGAATGGGAAAGTATTAACAAGCATCAGAGATTGTCTTAAAGCAGGCATAGGCAACCTTGGCTGTCCAGATGTTTTGGAACTACAACTCCCATGATCCCTGACCACTGGCCCTGTTAGCTAGGGATCATGGGAGTTGTAGTTCCAAAACATCTGGAGAGCCAAGGTTGCCTATACCTGCCTTAAAGCATGAGAATTGCAAGGCATTGGCATTGCAAGGAAATGTAGAGCCAATCACTCAAACCTAGAAGCAAATTGAAAAGGGGGGTTGAAAGTCTATGGCAGTGTTTCTCAAACTTGGGTCTCCAGCTGTTGTTGGACTACAGCTTACATCACCCCTGACCATTGGTTCTGCTAACTAGGAATGATGGGAGTTGCAGGATAACAATAGCTGGAGACCCTGCTTCTATGTTGCCTTAGGAATGTTTGAATATCTTAATCACATGGGGAAAAAACTGGTTGCATTTCCTCCATGTGCTAATATGCGATTGGGATTACCAAATACTGTATTATCCAGGTGGCAAAGAAGTTTCTTTTGTTGGTTGTCATATCCCCTTGATGATGTATAAATTGTACCCAGGCTTGTATGCATAGTGATTATAATGATGTGATTATTTGACTCCACATTTGCCTCCTGATTCCCCTCCCCCATCATGTGCAAGGATGTTTACTACATCATCATAATGGCTTCTGAAAATAGGTTAGTTTTGGCATAGTAAAGTTTAGAATTTAATGCCCAATGAAATAAACTGAGTTCACATTTTATATTTTGATTTATGGTGCTAACCCAGTGATGTGAAGTAGTGTGTGCTCAGCTATGAATTACTATGTAGAATTTAAGAGCTATTATATCTCTAGTATTTTTTATTTTTTATTCTTTATTGAAAGATAAAAAGCAATATATATATATATATATATATATATATATATATATATATATATCTCCAATATGGCCATTACAATATCATCACATTTATCATCCAAAATTAAAAGAAGAAAGGGAAAAAGTAAAGGAGCATCCATCTAGTTTACAGGGAAGATTGCAAGAGAGACAAACCTTTTCCATAAAATAGACAAAAATAATTAACACAGCTGGATATCATAAAAGTTAATAGCATTTTCTTCCAAACAACTCTTCCTCGATGTCTGTGCAGCCATCACAAACCTAGCTACTCCATAGATGATATTTCTCTGTATTACAACGGATAAACAACTTTAGATGAATTACCTACATATTTCCTCCTGTATAATAGATAGATTAACAAAAATACCTTCCTATAATCCTCATGTATGGAACAATGCAGTTAATAAGTGATGGGGAATCTGTGACCTTTCAGAGGTTGTTGGACTCAGCTGTCATCAGCCCCAGCCAGCACGGCAGATGATCAGAACTGTGGGAGCTGGAGTCCAACAACCTCTGAAAGGCCACAGGTTCCCCAACCCTGTACTAAATAATAGGGCAAAATTCCCCATCCCTTCCTTTCCCCAGGGCTGTTTAAGACCTATTAGCCCTGATGCAAAGGAGAAGCCAGGAAACACCTAATGTCAACGTCTGAGAATATTTTGTATCATTTCTTTCTGTTAATATTCGAAGTTGCAAACCACCTTAGTGCCTTGGCAGAAAGGCAATATATAAATGCAACAAAGAACTCCTTATTGCTATGAGCCACATGTTCATCGCTGTGGATGCGGTGGAATTTTGCATAGGAACATGAGACGCTGCTGCACCTATACCAGTCCAGACTGCCTGCCCATCTAGCCCTGTATTGCCTCATGTTGCCTATTTTGATTGGCATGAGCTCTTGGGGGTCTCAAGCTGTGGATCTCTCACATCACTGGATCTGCCTCTTAGTGAACCTGGGAATTTGTGCCTGCAAAGCATGTGCTTTACCACTGAGCTGCGGACCCTCCCAAATTTATTAACCCCTCCAAATAGTGTGACAGCATGATCTGAAATCTGACTGCCAGAGAAGTGTATTCTATGGTGAGTCAGTGTATTTATTATACACCATACTCATGTTTGCCTAAGCATACAAATGTGTTATCTGTGGATGGCACAGGGGCACTCACACAGTTAGAAATGCACTTAGTACCTTTTGATTGGAAGCCCTGGTTACAGAGAATTACTAGCATATAAAGGGCTGAAGCATATCTATCAGGGACAGTGGGGACGGTGACTGCTTGTGCACTCCTTCCCTATTCAAAGATAAAACCTTTGCATGGTCAGGGAAATGCCTGCATGTCTGTATAGTTCACAAGGTATCAGACTAGGACTAGGGAGTACTGACTGGCATATAGAATCATAGAATCATAGAATTATAGAATTGGAAGGGACCCTCAGAACCATCTAGTCCTGCCCCTTGCAATGCAGGAATCTTAAACACCCATGACAGATGGTCATCCCATCCAACCTTTGCTTAAAATCTTCCAAGGAAGGAGAGTCCACCAACTTCTGAGGGAGTCTCTTCTACTGTTGAACAGTTCTTACTGTCAGAAAGTTCTTCCTGCTGTTTAGTCAGAATCTCCTTTCATATAACTTGAATCTATCAGTTCAGATCCTACCCTATGGAACAAGAGAAAACATGCCTGCTCCATCTTCTACATGACAGCCTGTTAGCTATCTGAAAATGGCTATCACATCATATAAGTAGGTTCTTGTTCCATGCTTGTCATTGTTCCCTTAAATCTAGTATGCTTTAGAGTTGCACTAAATATCTATGATTTTCATTTTCACCTCTGTATATCCCATATTTCTGGCAGCGGGGAATAAATTCAATGCAGCAACAGCTTTCCAGGTTACTGCAGTTCATGATCATCGTAAAAGTGGTGACTTTTGGCACAAGATACTGTGCATCTATGAGAGCATTGAAACAACAGGCTCTGCTCTTCAAAATTTTGGCAGAGAGCAGAATGGATCTACATTCTGATCATACAAACCTGTGGCTCAGATCACAGAGGCCAGAATGGCTTCCATGTGTATGTGCAAAGAGGCTTAACTGGCCTTCCTGCATGAAGCTTGAAAGGCAAACTGGTACTGTGCTTACAGACATCCTCAGGGTACTGTTCTGAGGCTCCCAAGTGGTGAACTGGTGCTGCCAGCTGCTCAGCTCAGGTGTGGTTAAGAAATGCAAGGCAGCCTCCATTATAGTACCCAGCAATAACCCTGATTGTTCAAGGAGGCTGCTTTGATTTTATCTGGGATGGTCACTGGACCCTGAAAGCACCAACTACTCACCTCACCCAGTGCTCATAGCAATTTTAGAATCTTCACTCTCTCTGTGTGTCCATTCCCACTCTGAAATTACTTTTGCCCAGCTACCACTTCAGTTTCTCTCCTTCTTGGGTTTCCTTTCTTTCTAGCTGCGGTGTAACTGGAACAGCAGCAAGCTGGTCAGTTCTTTAACTGTGGGACCGTGCCTAAACAAGGGGTCATCAAAAGCACACACATCAGTGATCATCTGTTCAGTTTAGGTTTCAAAACTTCCCATGCTTTAGTTAAAGTTTAATTAGAGCAATTGTGTCTCTCACAAAATATCCCCTTAAAAATATCTGAAGAAGTGTGCATCCACACGAAAGCTCATACCAAAATAAAAACTTAGTTGGTCTTTAAGGTGCTACTGAAGGAATTTTTTTATTTCCCTTAAAAATAGTTAGCATATAACAGAATTCTCCTAATTACAGGAAAGATGTCCAAGCCCATCGAAGGAAATAATTCCAACTAGTCCAAGGGCAATACAGACTGGATCCTGCCCCCCACCCCATTTAGTAGTCTAGGTGTGTCTCAGCTTAACCACCATCCAGCTTGTTCATAGTAAAACTGTTGCAATGTGGGCTCTTCCTTTTTCCTCCTCTATTTTAAGTTGTAACACTTCGCAGGTTCTCAGCAGCTAAGGGTAGCTGTATCTCCTTTTCTTAATGATCACCATCCCAGATGAGATTTCTAAGCAGCGATTTCAGCCCAATACAAGTAAGGTAAAGGACCTCTGGACAAGTGCTGCAGTTTAAAATACACATAGACCCACAGGCTACAAGCAATTTTCAGAATAGATTTTAAAATACATAATCAAAACAAGTGTTTTACAAAAACAGGGAAGCGATTGTCACTGTATCGTTAGTCTTCTGTCCCTTGAGAAGAAGCAGTTTCTATATCTGAACACATAATCAACATTTGATTATCTGTTCCTATTCCTTGCTTACCTTAGAAACGATATGACTGAATTGTCAAGTAACATTGGCATTTGTGTATTTTGTTTGATTAATCCATATTAATGGGCACTGGTCAATTACTAACAGAAGGGTTGTCCCCTGACAGCCACTGCTTGAGCAATTCAATTATCCACTTAATATTCTCCCCTAAAATATTATCCTTTTGTTCTGTAGGATATTGGCTGTTCAGTCCCATATTTTTCTTGTTTCATCATTGTCCCAAAGCCCACATCAGATCCACTGCTCTCCAGTACAAAAAGACTTTTCCTAGTTGGGCTAATTCTTACACAGAATATTTCTTTCAATTCCATTACAGCATTTTGAACATCTTCTCTTCCTATCACTATTTTAATTGTGTGGCCCCTCCCAACAAATTAGTCAATACAAAGTTATTTCTAATGTGTCACCTCTATCCCTGACTTCACCTCTGTGTATCAACAATATACACTTAACTTTTCTCAGTAGTGGACAATTCTGAAGTTGCTGTACTAAAGACTGGCCAGAATCAGCACTTCTAGGTGTTTCAGATGACTGTCCGTTTGAACAACAAATGATCAAATGCTGCTGCATTTCCCACATGTGTACATAATAGTTGATCCAGGAGGCTTTGGAAAGTTGCTGTAAAGCAAAAAGGCACAACTGCAAATGGAAGCAACCTCTGAAACATTGCAGTAAAGTTTTACCTTCTTCAAAGGAATCTGTAAGTTGTTAAAAGTAAATATAGTTGGCTTTACCCGGGAGCTCTAACAATACCAGTTATCAGAGAATGATCACATATTGACTTACTGTTCTACAGGTATGGTCTGAAATTAATGCAGAAATGGATAGCACCATTCTTTGTTTTTGACATAGTAATGATTAACAACAGGGGTCAGCAAACTTTTTCAGCAGGGGGCTGATCCACTGTCCTTCAGACCTTGTGGGGGGCCAGACTATATTTTGAAAAAATAATAATGAATGAATTCCTATGCCCCACAAATAACCCAGAGATGCATTTTAAATAAAAGCACACATTTTACTCATGTAAAAACATGCTGATTCCCGGACAATCCACAGGCCGGATTTAGAAGACTATTGGGCTGGATCCAGCCCCTGGGCCTTAGTTTGGGTACCCATGACTGACAAGCACTAGGGACAACTGGATAACTCAGTCACTTCCAGTTCTAAAATTCATCTGATATATGCCTGTACATTAGTTTTTAAATGTTCTGGAATTTGATAAGTTTGGTTGAGTTGGAATTGTAGGAATTGTAATTCCCTAGCATATATAACGTTTAGTAGTAAATAAGTTTTAAAAAATAAATTTCGATTCCTCTGCAGTTCTCATTTTTAATCCTTAGAGCTGTTCACATTGCAATACTTGTGATTTTGTTTGTTATACCCTTCAGCATTGAATAATGTTCTTTGACTGTTTCAAGACAGTTTCCAAACATGTTCTATTCATTTACCCCAACATTTGGCTTCATGGATTTATATGACAAACTTCATTCCCCCAAACCACCATGATAATTTCAGCTGTCAAAAATGAGTATAGACAAAATCCTTTAAAGAGACTCATTGCTTAGTAGGAGAGAGGAGGTCTCTTTAAATCACACGTAAACCTGTAAGGCCAAATACTTTCTGGGCTAAATTTTTGCTGGTAAGGATGTTTATCTAATACACTGTGTCTAAACCCATTTTGTTATTACTTTTACTTGGTTCAGTTCATTGTATTTACTTAGCAGATTCAAAATTAATTCAAAAGCATCAATTCTTCGGCGATCAGCCTTCTTTATAGAGCTGGACCATAAAGAAGGCTGATCGCCGAAGAATTGATGCTTTTGAATTATGGTGCTGGAGGAGACTCTTGAGAGTCCCATGGACTGCAAGAAGATCAAACCTATCCATTCTTAAGGAAATCAGCCCTGAGTGCTCCCTGGAAGGACAGATCGTGAAGCTCAGGCTCCAATACTTTGGCCACCTCATGAGAAGAGAAGAATCCTTGGAAAAGACCCTGATGTTGGGAAAGATTGAGGGCACTAGGAGAAGGGGACGACAGAGGACGAGATGGTTGGACAGTGTTCTCGAAGCTACGAACATGAGTTTGACCAAATTGCGGGAGGCAGTGCAAGACAGGAGTGCCTGGCGTGCTATGGTCCATGGGGTCACGAAGAGTCGGACACGACTAAACACACACAGCAGATTCAATCCTCTTTTGCTAACTGAAGTTAGAAATCCCAGCTAAAGCATGCCATTTTGCTAACAGCTTTCTTTCTGAGATAAACAACAATAATATGTTCCTCCCCACCTTAATGTTCACCTTCTGAAACTGCTTATCATACTATCATGTGTGTTTCCTCTGGGCCTCCTTTTCAATCTCTTTTTGTGGTTGAGTAAATTTGTTCCAAGTTCTCCCTTATTTGAAATGTACTCAACAATATTAGAAGAGCATTGATACCAGCTAACTGTAGATTGCCGAAGTTTCTTGAAGCACCTTTTCTGAATTGCACATATAAAAATGAATTTTAAATGAAAGGAGACTAAATTCTCCAATTCAAACAAACCCTTCAACTATATGCCTAGAATCGTTGTACTTTCCAAAGTACAAATATAGCCACCCAATCCTGTACAACTGATAACTTTAAAGGAAAAAATGTTAGGTTGTTTTTTTAAAATAATAATAATAATAATAATGAAGTGGCTTAATAGCTTTCTTGTTCTGATTGGCTAAGGTTGCCGGTTCCTATGAAATTACTAACTTGGGAACTGGGGAGATGACTGTATAAGACTGTATCTGTCCACAAACAAGCAACTAAAATGGGTTATCAGAGGGAGAAACTGTATTAGTTTGTTGCTAATACACCTACTCACCCTAGTTGAGACAGATTACAAATTAATAATGCATATGCATTCATTTAGCTCATTCGTATCAAAACTGCTGGAAGGAAAATTGAGGGTGATGTTGATCAAGAAATGGGGATACATTCTTTGCTATTATTGTATGCCATATGGGGAATACATGAAACTGATCGTTCCATTGCTACATTTTATATTAACATAAAAAAATCATATTCCATTAGTTTTTTGCTGCTGTTTGCATTCATTTGTAAATAGCAGTAGTAGTAATAACAATAAATTATCTGATCCATATGATTGCTAACCAGAAAAATCTGATTCAATTGGCCCACTAAGAATTCTGCTTTCAACTTGAATTCAAAACTTAAAAGAACAAAAAATCAAACTGAATTTATTTTAAATCGTATAAGTACAAAAGTACTTATCATCTACTACAAATATCTGGTTTTGAGGGTTTTGAGAATTTTTTACAGCATTGATCACATGTGTGTGTGTGTGTGTGTTAACAGGCATCTTAATTTTCAGTAATGCTAGTCAAGCAGGTCACATCACAAGCCCTGTGAACTCGGTATTCATGTAATGCTAATTTCTACCCTAAGTTAGAGAGTAGGGCAAGGACTTTATTTATACTGAATTTGACAAGCAATGTTCATTCAGATTTTGAGTAGTTGTTCTGAACAAATCAAAGACAGGAAGGATTTTGTAGCCTAAGAGCCTTGGCTTTTCCGGCTGATAATGTAGTATCACGTGATTATATATATATATATATATATACACCTGGAATAGTACCTATTAAAGTTGAAGAAAGTAGGAGGGAGTTTGACTCCTTTCAAGTTAAATATTGATTAGAAGAGTCACCACAGCATAGGAAACCTAGCAGAATTGAATATTTCAGAGACTAGAACTTCTGTGATAATTTCCCTATAGCATTGCACTGAATTGTTGGTGTTGTTGTATGAGCATGCTGCTTCTAGAGAACTAAGGAAGCAATGCAGAAATGTTGAAATCAATGAGTATCTGGATTGCCCTTTCATATATCTTTTTCTTGGACAGACATCTATACGCACAAATATACGGGATTTCAGCTACACTACACTATCTTTTCCTTCAATCTTTTATTGTAACTCAAAATGTATGCACAGTCTCTTGTATCAGCCAAATATGGGCTAATTGAAAATCTAATCATAATCAGCCCCCCCTTTTTTGTCTTGTGCATTACAGCTGAATCCTACACTGCAACATAAAACCAGCACCCATAATTTCATTATATCATGGCAGACAAACAGAGTTTCAGTTTTATTTCAATAAATATACTTCAGTTTATTTTTAAGTTGTTAACAGATAGCCTATTTACCCTGTGTGCTTTTTAATAGATTTTTTGTTCAGTTTTGGGGGTAGGTGGGGGGAATACCAAGCCAAAGGGTGATATCTGATTGTGGCATTGTGCATGCGCAACAAACTTCGCCCCTACCTCTCCTCCCCGCTGCTGTACCTCTAGATCTACTCTTGAGTATTGGTGACTCTTTGGAATAGAGTGGGTGGGGACAGAGGATGCCGAATAGTAAGGGGAAGTTCCATCACGTCTGTTGAAACAATGCTGGATCACATTCAAAATTGATTATGTTTGCCTGATTTAATGAGACTATGTTGCATCACGTAAAACATGTTTTGCTACATTTGTGTGCTCTTCTTTTTAAAAGAAAAAGTTTCATGAGAACATCTAGCACTAGGAAGGTGAGGAGAGGGCAGCTAAGATCAAAATGAATCTTGAATCTCCCTTTAAAAAATAATAATAAAGGATTTCAAAATTTAAGGGATTTTTGGGTTCCTCCCCCCTCCTTTTCCCCCCAGAGTTTGCACAAAATTTCCCCCTTCAGCACAAAGGTGGGGAATCAGTGGCTCTCCAGATGTTGTTGGACTAATTTCCAATATCCCTAACCATTGGCTTTGCTGTTTGGAGCTGATGGGAATTGGAGACCTAATAACACCTGAAGAGCCATCGATTCCCCATCTCTGAATTAAAGGCTGGAGGAGAGAAATATGACCAGGCACCCCCAAACTTCAGCCCTCCAGATGGTTTGGACTACAATTCCCATCTTCCCCAAACACTGGTCCTGTTAGCTTGGGATCATGGGAGTTGTAGGCCAAAACACCTGGAGGGCCGCAGTTTGGGGATGCCTGATCTAGACCCAGATGGCTGCCAAGATACCCTGTTTCTCCGAAAATAAGACATACCCATAAAATAAGCCATAGCAGGATTTCTAAGCATTTGCACAATATAAGCCATACCCCGAAAATAAGACATAATGATAGGCGCAGTTCTGGAGGGCGCCAAGGAAGAGGCTAGGCTGGACATGTAATAAAAAAATAAGGCATCCCCTGAAAATAAGCCACCATGTTGTTGTTTTTGAGGAAAAATAAATATAAAATGGTGTCTTATTTTCGGAGAAACACGGCACTGGCCAGAGAACAGGGGACAGATAACTTCGGTGGCATTACTTAACAGCTACAACGATTTCCCCCTCTGTTTGATATGCATAGCAGAGAAGCACACAACCTCTAAAATAAGAATCAAGAACTCGTGGCCCCTTCAGATGTTGTTGTCACCCCAATGCCCAGCAGTCCCATCCAACATGGCCAGTGGTCAGCGGTGGATGGAGCTTAGTCCAGCAACATCTGGAGGGCTACAGGTTCTCCTGTTTTGTGGGAATAAAATTGTTTCTGAAGGTCACAAAATGTCAGTAGAACTGGGCAGGAAGTGCAGATTTGTCACTTATCATTCACTTGTGAGGTAATATCCAAGAGGTGTCCTTGACACTTGCATAAGCAACACTTCATATATAACTAATAGCCATGCATGCAGTATTTGGGGAAAAAATGTCATTCTCCCAAACCATAAAATATAAAAGGCAATATAGCCCCACAACAGAAGCACAAGTTCTGGGGAAGGCATATGCATTGGGCACTAGGATAAACTGCTGAACGTACACAAACAATTGATTCTGTGGAAAGGCTATTCTAGTGCAGAATCTAAAGTCTTTGTGGACAATTTCATTTCCCCCCCCCCTTCGGTTTGACAAGGCATTTCCCATTATATTTGACCTTACTTGATTTTATAGAAAGTGTTTATTGAGAGCTTTGTTATATGTTGAAGTGACTCTAGCTCCAACTTTTAACACCCTTTCCCAATTAAGATGTCCTGGCCTTCAACTTACATATCTCTTCTTAGCTGTTGCTAATTGATTTCTCCCCTGGTAATGCTTCTGACTGAAAATCTAGCAGGAAAAAAACCAACAATTTAATTTCTCCCCTCCCCACACCCTTTTTAAGCTAACTTGTTTTTCAAAACAAAGTAGGCAAGCTATTGGGGAACGGCATTTTCCACATGCTTCTTGGGATTGCCAAGTTTTCTTTTATTATTTTTTCCATATGCAAAACAAAAATATAGCAAAAATAACAAGAATAAACAAGTCCATTTCATACAAATTTTATAATAATACAATCTTCTAATATATACAGGTATTCTGCAGAACATGACTTACTTCCTTCCTCTCACTTGGTTTTCCATTCTCTTCTCTTATTTTATGCGCTTTCTCCATTTTATCCCTGTCTTTCCCTTAAATAGGTCTTTGGATTGCCAAGTTTTCTTATTGGAACCCACTCCTGTGCTTATAAAAGAAGCACAGCCATCAGAGAAACACAGCTGACCAGTAGTGGAGCTGCAATTTGCTCCATTACTCTGGGGGTAGTTGTCTGCATTTTTGCTTCTCTTCATTCATGGGTTGGCAAAGGAGGGGACAGCTTCCTTGACCAGCCTGCTGTATTTCTATGCTGGCCATGGAGGAAGGGCCTTCACAACCTCTGTTGCCAGCATAGATGCTAGAAGAGGAAGAACAAATCTCTCTCTCCACACTCTGTCAGCCCACACACTCACCTGAATGAGATTCCTGGTTGCTCATGGTGACCAGGTGGTAAGTGATTGTATTCAAGGCTACTTTAACAGTAGCTTGGTTTGCAAACCTCAGGTGGTAATAATGTTCATCCCCTTAGAGCAGCCTTTTTCAACCTTGGGTCCACATATGTTCTTGAACTACAACTTCCATCATTCCTCACCAGCATGGCAAGTGGTCAACAATGATGGGAGTTGTAGTCCAACAACACTTAGGGACCCAGTGTTGAGAAAGGCTGCCACAGAATGAACTGTTTGTGATTTCTGGGTGAGGGAAAAGCTGTTGTGAAAGGCTCAGGTGCAGACCAAGCCATTTCCCTTCTCATCAGCTGGCTGGTTTAGACCCTTTTTCTGCTTCGCCATTGTGCCTTCAAGCTGCAGGTCACATTTAATCAGCAGCTACATTATCCAGTGAGCTCTGATCCACTACCAGTATGATCTTCACTAGTATGTATATTTCATTGATAATTATTCGCTGATGAAGACTTTATTCCGAAACAGTTGAACTATTCCAGATGCACTGTCTTCATTGGTTGTTTGAACCTTCGTTTGACTCTGATACATATAACAACTTGCAGTTACTTGTATATTTTGTGAGATGTGTTGTATTTACACACACACACACACACACACACACACACACACACACACACAGAGAGAGAGAGAGAGTTATTAGCCAGCGTGTTGCATTTGCATTTTTTGTAGATTGTCACATTTAATGGCAGAATCACCTTTAATGGCATATTTAGGAGTAAGATGAAATACCAGTTCATGCATGCAACAGAAGGAGAGTAAAATCCTAATGTATATGGTTGCTCATTTTGTGTTATGGCTTGGATCTAAAAATGCCCGAGCAAGGCTGATGCAGTGGGCTTTCTCACCCACTCCTCCCCACTGCAACCCCCTGAAAAGCCATTTCTGAGAGAATCTCCAGCATGCAATGTGATGTGGTTGAGCAGCTCTAAAGAGAGGGAAAACATGGCAGAGGCCCATCGATATGTTGCAACTGGTCTAAAGTTGGAGGACAACAAAAGTAAGCTTATTGGTTGCACATGGGTAGAGTTCATTAAGAGTCAAACTTTGGATGAAATGCACTCTTCTCAAATTCCTGCTCATTATAAACTAGGAGGCTTTTGATGAAATGGCAGGATCCTAAAAAAACAAAAACAAATTGAACTTCAGGGTGACTTGCAAAAGTTTAAAACCAATACAGTTCTGTGAAGAAAACTAAATCCAACTACAAGACAGTTGTAATATGCTCCTCAATATTTTCTCTTGTTCATATATAGTGTGTCTTAATAAAAAATAATTTTATGAGTTAATTTTGAGATTAGCAACTCCAAGGATATCCCCAACGATTTCCTTTGTTACAAGCTTCTGCTTAACATTTGCATGTGCTAGTTTATATGTATATATGTACATTTTAAAATATAGTAATTTAAATAGAAATGTTACACCATTGTGGTGAAGGAGGTGCCCAGGTTCCTGTGTTTGCCTATCATCCATGTGTTGACTGATAATAGGCAACTTCAAAGCCCTGTCCCTACGGTACCTTCTTAGGTGTTTTTTTTTATAATATATTTGAACCAGAATTGAACTGGAGAGCCCATCAAATAGAGGACTGTTCTCTGTAATGCAAGGTGCATGGCCAGCCTAGCTTTGTGGCACCTAAGAGGCTAAACCATGCGCTGCCTTTCTAGTATTTGTGATACCAATTTTTTTTAAATGCAAACCTAGTAGAAATGCAAAGTCATTATTATACAAATTATTTTTTAAAAGATGAAACTTGCCCCTTTTCTGACTTTGTTAACTTGTGTGCATTGAGATCTTTCTTTTTAATATGATGCGTATTGCTATTGCAGTCTTTTTAAAATTGCTGCTGCTAGTGTCACTTGTATAGTCTTAGGTAATGGTTCGCTAGGCACAGTCTGTTGCTTTCTCAGGCCAGGATGCTTGAGATGAATTTTAATCCCGAAATGTAGAACACCTACTGTATAAGGTCATTAAACATTATCAACAGCTCATTACCTTGAAAAGAGATCTCCTGAAGAAGTCAACAGGAACCTGTGTAATATAAGAGATATAGAAGACTGAATTTTGAGGAGAGAGGGATAAATTCATTTGAATAACTTGTACTCCTTTAGCAAATGTTCTGACTGGGAACATCTTTGGCATTCTTTTCTTAGTTTTGTTTCTCCATCCTATAGAGATTAGTTAGGCAAATTAGTTTAATAGTGACATCTTGAAGGGCATCCAGGAAAAGTATGTTAATTAACTCCTCTAGAGGTCTGGAGGGTGGCAACACGAGAACAGGCCTTTTCTGCAGCGGCTCCCCATCTGTGGAATGCTCTCCTCAGGGAAGTTCGCCTGGAGCCTTCATTATACACCTTTAGGCTCCAGGCATAAACATTCATTTTTAACCAGGCCTTTGGTCGATCTGATTGGCAGCCAATGCCCTTATTTTTTGGGGGGGTGTTGTTATTGGGTTGTTGTTATTGTTGTTTGTATTTTGTATTTTTATATTGTGATCTTATCCTGGGAAGTGCCCTGAAACCTGTGGGTATAGGGCGGTATACAAATTTAATTAACAACAACAACAACAATTTTAGATGGTTGTAACTTGCCCTGGGACCTGCTAGTGAAGGAGAGTACTAAAATGAATAAACACGCAAGGGGTGATTTCTGGTTTTCCACTGTTCAGCAATATAGGATGACACTGAAAAGAAGGAGAGGGCTGCTGTGGAGCTGCAATGAATCACTTTGTGATATGTCGAAGACACAGGGGCCTTTCCATAGCCTTTTGGTCTGTGGCAGTTGTACCAGAGAGGCAGAGAGGTAGATTAGATAACTAATGCTAAGTAGGTGCAGAAATAACGGAATTGATTATAAAGGCATAAATTTCATTTTACATACTTGTAAAAAGCTGAATGTGGATTAAAAGCCGTATCAGCCAACTTAGTAGTGTCAGTTGAGAGTAGTGTCAGTTCAGTGCTGGTGGTTGCTAGGTTGCGGAGGTCCTTGTGACACGCCCTTCATTGTGACACCTCCCTCTGCTGGCTCCTTGGTCGCTAGACTCTAGAGCTAGGGCTCTAGAGGCTTAGAGATTTCCTTTGGTTTGATCATTCAGCGAGTGAGAGAGAAAGTGGATGGAGATGTAAGTAGACTTTCTCATCAGTATCTGCAATCTGTACTGATAATGCTCCATGACAGTCTTAGGGAACATTTAAAAGATTAAGATTGGGAATGAATTAAATGCTTCAGCCAGCCCTCCTGGGCATCTTTATGACTCCACCCACTGTTTTGTAACCATGAAAGGAAATGACTGTGGATTCTGCTTACACTTTAGGAACTTGAAAACTAATAAGATGTCACGCCTTGGAAAAGGGCGTTCTTTTTAGGCTAGTGACACAAGAGTCACTTGATAACTTGCCATGGGAGCATTAAGCATGCCCTCTGGAGAGGGTAATATCTTACATTATCTTCCTCCCCTTCCTGCCTCCCAGGGCCCATCTTTCAAAGGACAGCCAAGGTACAAAACCCTTCAGCATGCTGATGTTTCTTCTATAGTAATATTAGTATGTGGTATTTGATGTTTCCCTTTTAAACATCCCTTCTCCACACTAAGCAAACCCGCCTCTTTCAATGAGATGATGAGAATTGTCTTATAATATCCAGAGGGTGCTATTCTGACTACGGTATTCAAGCACTCTCTTCAAAGGATACCCATTATGATATGCCTACGAAAGTGAATTCATCTTGAGCTTTGAATCGTGAATGCCCAAACCAGTTTAAGGATGTAGATCAGGAGAGTACTGTGAGTCCCATTTCTCACATTTTAACGGGCCTTCTCTGCAGTGACTCCCCGTCTGTGGAATGCTCTCCCCAGAGAAGTTCGCCTGGCGTTTTCATTATACACCTTTAGGCGCCAGGCAAAAATGTTCCTTTTTAACCAGGCCTTTGGTCAATCTGATTGACATACAATGCCCTTTTAAAATGTGTTGGGGGGCGGTGGTTATTGGTTTGTTTTTATATATTTTGTGGTTTTGTGATCCATTGTCTTTCAACTGCGTAATAAGGGAAGTTGATCATTTTTACAGGTAATATCAAGTGATCCTCCTATCAGAAAGGACCACCACACAGCGGCAGAGGATTGTTGTTGTTTTTATTAAATATTTTCTTGGTTTACATAAATATGTGCAATGTCTCTCGTAACATTTTTGCAAATCAGTTTCATTTGTTGAGACATTGGGAAGAAAAGGGGGAAAGAGGTAGATGGGGAAGGGTGGGTGGGGTGGGGTGGGGATGTTACTATTTTGCTTAATATATGTGGGGTTTTTTGGGTTTTTTGTCAGCGTCGCTTGTGTAGGTTCTCTGCTGTTCGCTTGTGTTTTTTTTAGCGGGGAGAGATGTTGGGGTTGGCCTAGGATATGGTTGTTCATTTGTGGTTGGCTGTGGTGGTCTTTGTTTCATGTGTGAGTGGGTTGGGTGGGTATTTTGGATCAGGTTAGCCATATTGAGGCAGAGCATAGATTTGAATGCAGAATATCACAAGGCTGATCTCCTGTATCTTCAGATAGGGCTGAAAACCTGGGGAACCACTGCTAGTCAATGTACATGATACTGAGACAGATGGCAGCTTTCTAGTTTCCTATGGTAATAAATGAGCTGCGGACTTGCATTCCCTTCCTTTCTTCTCTTATGACTTCGATCTCTGTCTTGGTTTGTCACTCATCATTGATGTCCAAATCAGTAAACCATTGCTAGTGCTTTCCTTTCTGACCATTGTTCTGCTTCTGGATTGGATTGAATATTGGCAAACTATGGTGCATGCTAGGAAACAGATAGGGGAATTGTCTGAGATTGTAAGGGGGGGGAGGGAGGGAGGGAGCACGGGAGCCTGTGACTCATTTATAATTCTCCAAACCAAGAATGGCCAATGTGGTTCCCTCCAGAGGTTGTTCAACTCCCATTAGTGCCAGCCAACGTAGCCAATGATCAGGGGTGATGGAGGGCCCCAGATCGGCTGCCCCTGATTTAAGAACATTTGTCTCATTGAGATGCTGTTTTTGGCTGCTGCTCCTTGATAACAGGAATGTATAATTCTGTTTGCTTAAGCAAAGATAGCCTAAAGGTGCTTTGATAAAGCAAAAGAAAGAAAATAAAGTCACCAGTGCATCATTAAATACCCCCCCCCAAAAAAAAAATTCCAACATGGTATTGTTATGCATGATAGTGCAGACTATATTTTAAGGCTGTATCTTTTCATTTGTGTAGGTACGTGCTAAGCAATATGACACTTCTTTCTTCTCAGCTCCAGCTAAGTTAAATGTACTGCGGTGCCCTTAATTTTGCCTCTTTTCCCTTAAGCAATCATTTCCATTATTTTGGGCTTTGTAATTTTGTGTAATAGAAGTATGTTGCAACAGTACTCACACAATTTGGCTTTTTATTATGATGGATTGTAATGGGGATTATTATCTCAAATGTATAGTTCAGTGGAGGTCGTGTAGCTTTAGTTGTTAGTGGTAGGCTAGCATGCCCTTTCCATTCAATTATCAATGCCGAAAATTACTTGGCAATGTCTCTGTCTCATGATTATTATATTTTGCTTTGCTAGAATAAGATGGTCTTCCCCACCCTACTCAAAATCAATAAAAAAATACAATGAAGTTATTTACTGTTGAAGGAGCCCTTTTTGTATTTGGTTTCTTTAAGGAAATGTGTAATGAAAATTAAAATTGAAAATCCTATTTGAAGGAAGGTTATGCAAAGCAATGCTAACTTGAAAATGCACTGAGGATCAAAGAGGTGTGAGGTGGAGCAAAAAGAGGCAGGAGAATTTAGAGCCAAAGTTTTCCCTAAAAGAAGGTGAGGACTTGTAGCTGCTGGCCAAAGTGCTAGTGTAAGTTGTCTCCAGTTTACTGGGAAAATCTTGGAAGGAAAGACAGTAAAAGCCTGTGAATAATCAGGCTGCCCATGTTGGGCTCTCATCAGTGCTGACCTTATTCTTGAAGGGTCCTATCATTAGGAAGATAGGAAGCTGTCTTATACATACGTAGTTGAGAGCATTGGTCCATCCGGGTCAGTTTTTCTACACCAGGGGTTGTCAACCTGGTCCCTACCGCCCACTAGTGGGTATTTCAGGATTCTAGGTGGGTGGTAAGGGGTCCTACGGCACAAGCTGAATCCTTCCATCGAGCACTGGTGGGCGGTAAGAAAATTTTACCATCAAGAAAGATGCATTAGTGGGACTTCCAGTTCGCTGCAGAGGCAAAGGCAGTGTGCTCCGTGTCATCTGCTTAAGAGATGACACGATTCTGGCTGTTAGGGCTCCTGGGGGTGTGTGCCAGGTCTAGGAGCCCCCCCAAAAAACCACAGGCAAGTAGGGGGGTCTAAGGGTCCAGCAGAGTGTTGGAGAACTTGCCACAACCTCGATCTCCCCGTTGTCATTTTTGCGAGGGGGAAGAGGCTTGAGTTTGCTCATGCAGGGGCGGAGGAAGCCGCTGCGGCACCCAGGGCAGTGCACCCGGGGATGGGGCGACGCTACACAGTGTGTGTGACATCACCACGCATGCATGCGTGCTATGCATGTGTGCATGGCGGCAGTGCTGGGGTCATCCGGTCGTGGCGGCAGCCACGGGCATGGGACCTTGGCTCCGTCCCTGCATGGCACTGGAGCGGCTTGCCACACACGGCACTTCCCCCCCCTTGGCAGATATGCCGAAGGTTCCTGCTGGGCGGAGCTGGGGGTGGGGCGCTGTGTACGCATGCGGGGGCCAGCCGCAAGTTGCTAGAGGGCCCCGAGGCTTTCCGGGGTGGGGATGGGTGCTGCGTTCGTTGCTTAGTGGCTGAGTGGCGTGTGCGGCACACATCCTCGCTCTGGGGCACTTTCTGCCCCTCTGGCAGCTCATGGCCGGCTCCCACGTGTGTGTGCGATGCTCCCCCCTCGGTGGATACACCGAGGCTTCCTGCTGGGCAGAGCTGCGGAGGCCGTGGCCTGCCCCTCGGCTTCGCCCAAGCAGGAAGAAGCAAAGCGCGTGCCAGCCGAGCAAGTGAACAGGCAGCCAGCCACCGAGCAAGGCGTTTTACCAGTCAGTGGCTGGCTGCTCTTTCGCAGGGGGGCACTGAGTAGCACCCTCCCCAGAGTGGAAGCCAGGACACCCCACCCCATTTTCCCCCCCTTGCTACGCCCCTGCGCTCACGGCTTCACCATATCCTGCAGCTGAAGTCACATGCCCTCACCATAAGCAGCGGATTTTCCAATTAGAGGTAAAGACCAAATAAAGCTTTAAAGAAGAAATTGGAGTTAAATTAATTGATTTTGTAAAATGGAAGCAAAAAAGGATGTCAGCTTCCGTTTTCTGCGGACAGGCTCTGCAAGGGGACTTGTTGTGAATGGGAGCAGAGCACAGAGACTATTTAGCAATTTTGAAATACAAGAGATTTCCCTTCTTTTGGATACATATTGGATACAATTATGTCTGGTTGCTCTTCAATAGAGCAACTTTGAGATACAAGCTGACAGCTGGGCAGAGATACAATTTAAAAGACTGAGTGATACCTGGAAGAGCAGCAAAAAACTCCTGTTTAAAGAGAGGCTTGGAAATGCAGGAATTAAAACTTTAAACCCTGGAACTTGGGGGCACAAACCGAAGCTAGCAGGACAATTCTCTACCTATTTTGGGGGAGGAATCTCCCAGGAAGGGAAGAGAACTGGAACAGCTGGAGTTGAGTTGGATTAAAAGTGCTTACTGAAGACCACAAAATGGCATGGGCACGCCCCCTGAAAACAGGGGAAAGGTACCTGCACCTGTCTTCAGCATACAGCCCTTTGCACCTCTCCTGTGTTCAGAATGTAGGGCATTCAGTCCTAGCATCCAGTGAAATGTGGGCAAGTTTAACTTTCAGTTTAGGACAGACTTAGCCAGCCAGTGCAAACAGGAACTGAGCAGAAAGAGCAAACAGTTTTCTATTTAATGAAACTCTTCACTGGACGTGGGTGGCGCTGTGGGTTAAATCACAGAGCCTAGAGCTTGCCGATCAGAAGGTCAGCGGTTCAAATCCCCGCGACGGGGTGAGCTCCCATTGCTTGGTCCCTGCTCCTGCCAACCTAGCAGTTCGAAAGCACGTCAAAATGCAAGTAGAAACAGTAAATAGGTACCACTCCGGCGGGAAGGTAAATGGCGTTTCTGTGCGCTGCTCTGGTTCGCCAGAAGTGGCTTAGTCATGCTGGCCACATGATCTGGAAGCTATACGCCGGCTCCCTCGGCCAATAACGCAAGATGAGCACCGCAAACCCAGAGTCGGTCACGACTGGACCTAATGGTCAGGGGTCCCTTTACCTTTACCTTTACCTTCACTGGCACCATAGAAGGTACTGTTAGGTACACTGGCAACTGCATATGTGACCCTCTCAGTACATAACAATGTCAACATCACATTGTTTTGGACTTTGAGGATTTATCTAAACAAAATACTGGTACATGCAAGAAAAGGTTTGGTGAAGAATAATTTAAATGCACTTTAAATCATGTAGGCAGCACCTGCTTTCTTATTGATTTCAATATGGCCTCAGCTCTATTTATTTGGTGTAGATCTACCCAATTTGCATCTGTGCTTCAGGAGAGAAACCAGACAGGTGAATGTAGCAGAATCATGTTACATGAATCATGTTACATCATGGTATGACCATTAGATATCCCTGAAAGGCATTGGAAGTTGCGTGTCATACCATTGGTTCATTTGCTCAGTATTGTCATCACTGAAGCGCCATCTGCACTATACATTGAAAACAGTAACATCCCACTTTCAGTAGTCATGGCTTCCCCCAAAGAATCCTGGGAACTGTAGTTTGTTAAGGGTGCTGGGAGTTGTTCGGAGACCCCTATTCGCCTAGTGGAAATACAATTCTCATGAGTTTGCAAGGAAGAGGGATTGACTGTTAAAACACTGTAGCTCTGTAAGGTAAAAAGGGGTCTCCAGAAACTCTCAGCATCCTTAGCAAACTACATTTCCCATGATTATTTGTGAGAGGGTGTGGTGGGAGCCCAGACTGCTTGAAGTGACGTGATTCTGCTTTAAATGAACAGTATAGTGCACATGAGGCCTGACTAAGAGCAGCTCTTCTCAGACTTGAACCTTTCCAAGCCCTTCCTCAAGATGCCTGTAGCTTTTGCATTCAGATCATGTCCAGCACCACTGAGGCAAGGTTCGTAACAAACACAATTGTCAAAGGCAAATGTATGTTTTTTGAAAGGATTAAACATACGTCAAAACAAAGCAAAGAAATAAAACACACATCAGTTTTCTGGAAAGACTCATATCTTCATTAGAAGAGATGGACAACAGACAACTGCACCTTGACAGATTTTTCCATATTCTAATTTTGACCAGATGTCGTCTTGTAAAGGTGTCAGGAAACAAAAGAAACTAAAGCTAGGAGATCATCTATTCAATAAACCTATTAAAAATGAAACATTGTATGACTTTTAAAGGCAATTTTATAGTTTTCTCTTTTATTTAATGCTATGCCAATCAAAAAAAGATTTTACCATTACAGGATAAATAAAGCATTTTATATCTATATTACTGTGTTAGTTGGTTTGAGGTCTGCTGCAGTGTTAAGTCTATAAAATTGGCAGATTACTTCATAAAAGTATTTTATAGCCTTAAACATTTTAATGCTGTTTACAATATGTTTTTGAAAGATCAATCGTGTATACAATTATGCTATCAAGTTCTTAAACCTAGTATAAAATTTAAACAAAATGGCATTGAAGTTGCACTAAAATTGGTGAAATCAAAGCAGCTATAAAATTGCAAACTGAGTCTATTAAGCAGATATATATATTGTTCCCTTTCATTCCCTGTTCAGCAATGAATACAATTATTAAATGCACTAAACAATGTTGTGGAGTTGTTTTTTAAAGGAGAATTTTGTGGTTTTTAAAGGTAGGCATGTTTAGCGACATACTAAAAAGGTAATGACTTTTAAAACATTAATCAGTCAGTCAATAGAGGCTAGCAGTTTGTGAAAATACCTTTATGTTTAATCCCACAAAGTCGTTCATTCCCCACCCCTTTTTTCTTTTAGCAATGAGATGGATATTATTATTATTATTATTATTATTATTATTATTATTATTAGGCAGTCTAGGACTCTCCAGGCCAGGAGAAGAATCTTACCTCCCCCACTGATATGAATCTCACTAGATACTTCATTTATGAGGCCATTCCTTAGGGACATTCAAAGGTATGATGAGCTGAGCGCTAGAAACAGGGCCTTTTCAGTTGTGGTAACCAAATCTGGAGCAGCCTCCCAGAAGTGCGATGCCTGACCGATTACTGCTCAGCATTATGTGAACAGCATAGGCTGCCTTAGTTCAACAGGCTTTAAAAAACACAGACTTCCTGATTGAATAGGCTTTTTCACTTTGTTTTAATATCTATTTTTAAACTTAAATGCTATTTTGGTGTTTCTTCCTCACAAGCCACCTAGATTATTTAACAGAAAAGGTAGAAATGTTGGAACAACAGCAACAAAATCATCAATTTGTATGTGCATGGTTTTTTAAAAGTGTGTTTTTCTGTAGAAATGGCGTTTAGAATTTTCATGTCGTCCAACTGATGGATATGTTATGTTGTGCAGAGACTTTCCTGTTGAGGTCTTAAGTTTTTTAATTACTCAATCTGACAAATATGATTTGGCCAGAGGGAGTGAAACAGAGAAAGAGAGACTTGCATCCAACTAGCTTTTAGAGGGCATTGGTGTTAAGCGATGAAGAGAACTTCAGTCCCCCCAAAGATCAATAATTAATTGGTTAATTGGAATCTAAAATAATATTACAGCTTTCAGCATTTAATTAAATTATTAAACTCTTAATCATGATTGGTAAAGATAAGTGTTTGTAAAGCTTTATGAAGACGTACTATTTGCAGGTAAAGGTAAAGGTACCCCTGACCATTAGGTCCAGTCGCGGACGACTCTGGGGTTGCGCGCTCATCTCGCTCTATAGGCCGAGGGAGCTGGCGTTTGTCCGCAGACTAAGCCGTTTCTGGTGAACCAGAGCAGCGCACAGAAATGCCATTTACCTTCCCCGCCGGAGTGGTACCTATTTATCTACTTGCACTTTGATGTGCTTTCGAACTGCTAGTTGGGCAGGAGCTGGGACCGAACAACGGGAGCTCAACCCATCACGGGGATTCAAACTGCTGACCTTCCGATCAACAAGCCCTAGGCTCAGTGGTTTAGACTACAGCGTCACCCATGTCCCAGGTAGTTTGTGGTTATTAGAACCCATTATACTTGACATAAAAGTACAATTCTAGATAGTTTTCAAAAACCTTCATTGTATCAGAAGGACTCTTCTGGCTATTCTGGTATGCTGAGTGCGGGCAGTGGCTGATTATTATCCAGCTCATATTTACCAAAGTGTTTGAGTTCTTTTTGAGCCTGACAGTGTGATTGGAGGGGTGCATTATCAGTGCTCACTGTATAGTTTATCATGCCTCACTTCTTAATTATCTTTGTATGCAAGACTAAATGGGTAAAGTGGATAAGAAGAATGCCCCTCTCTAGTGATTAGCCACAAAAATGCAAATTATTTTTAGACCCACAGTCATCAGATCACTATTTTGAAACTGGTTGCAAGAAGCAAGGTGAAGAACTCAACAGTAAGCTGATTGTTTCTAACAATTCTGCAAGATTGTATTAGGAAGAGGTTTAAATAAGCATTCTGTTGTACTTACTCTGCACTAGCAAATCCCTAAAATATTCATTATAGATTATGCCACACTATGGTAGCTTGCTTTACAAATCAAAACAAGGATTTTGACTCAGCTGCCATGCTTCAAGCATCCTTGAGAACTCACAGCTACACACTAAAGCTGCAGAAGAAGCTTTGGGTAAGATGTGAATTGAGGTGGAGCAGGTCAATTCACAATTCATATAAAAATCCCCGAGCCTATTCATAAAGCAAGTTGAGAGACTTGGATTCCCACAGCCATGGCCCTCTTCTGTTCCGTGTTTGTTGCAGTGGGATGCCTCTGCAGGGGGAAAGAAATTGATGTGCAGCTAGAGTATAGCTAGCTGGAAATGCTTAGTGGGAATATATCTGAAAGACACGGATTAGGAGTACCTATGATCACAGGAGAGCATT
Source organism: Zootoca vivipara (assembly GCF_965207765.1). NCBI lineage: Eukaryota > Metazoa > Chordata > Lepidosauria > Squamata > Lacertidae > Zootoca > Zootoca vivipara. The sequence goes on from NC_142586.1 coordinate 14,355,615, forward strand.
TATGCTGTATGTGTAAAAACTCACACCACTAATGGCAGTAAGATCTTACTGTACAGCCTACCCCATTTAAGGGCTAACTACATGTGATACACTAATACAGGCATCCCCAAACTGCGGCCCTCCAGATGTTTTGGCCTACAACTCCCATGATCCCTAGCTAACAGGACCAGTGGTCAGGGATGATGGGAATTGTAGTCCAAAACATCTGGAGGGCCGAAGTTTGGGGATGCCTGCACTAATACATATGATACAGAAATGATGGCTTTAAAGAAAAGCTTGTCCTTCACTTGATTTTCCTTTTCTAAGGCTCAAAACACATGGTAATAATGGGTGCACAGCCCTAGCTTGTACATGTGTGCTTTGTTAGATTTGTATATCTATTGAAAACTGTAATTTCCAGCCTGTTGTTTGGAATGTCATTCTGAGGCAAAGCTTGAAAACTAATGAAAAAGAGATCCTTGCAGTTGATGAAGAATAAATCATGCTGAAATATTCATATATATTTTTCTCTTTCCACTGATCAGTTTAAGAGCTTAGGCATGGGCTCATTTAACACAATTTTAAAAATTGCACCAGGTAATCAGTGGGGTTGTTTCCTGCATTTGAATGATAAAATCAATAGGTGTTAGAGAATAATAAATCACATTTCTTTTTAACTAACTGTGGTATAAATAATTCACAGTGAATTATATATTTAGTTCCATGCACCCTGACAAGGTAGTAAATCTAGAAGATATCAGTGTGGTTTTTCGCTTAATGTTGAGTGGTTATAGATTTGTTCAAATTTTACAGGGTTCTTTTAATTACATATGCTGTGGTATTTATGTTATTTTAATAGATTTATGTTCCTGTATCCTACCAGGTAGGTCTTCAGGGCAGGTTACAAATATGTTAAAATAAAGTTAGACTAAAGTTAAGAAGCAGGGTAGGCTTTCGGGTGTAGAAAACAACCTCAGACTCCCTCACACTATTCCTGATGTACGGTATTTTTCTGTGTATAAGATGCCCCCGTGTATAAGATGCCCCCTACTTTTGGGGACCCCAATTTTAGAAGATGGGCATATGCACTATCAGTGTATAAGACGCCCCCAGATTTTTAACCTTATTTTAAAGTAAAAAAAACCTAGTCTTATACATGGAAAAGTACAGTATTTTCAAGTTCTGGCTGTCTTTTCCCTCAGGGGTAGAGCATAGAGCAAAGAGACCCACTCTCCACATCAAGGATGGGGAACATTTTTTGTCTTATTATGGGGTGCACTTCACCCTGACTCAATGTCACCTGCTTGCCTTAGTCCTTACTCCCCCTTACTCCTTCCCTTCACCTGTTTAGCCCAAAGGTCTAAAGAAGGCTCCTAACCCCGTTCAACTGAACACAGTTAGAGATCCCTTTCAAACTCAAGATGCGAAGGTCAGAGAGGAACTTATGTGCATGCCCCCTGCCTCTCTACACACTTTCATTACCCCTCCAGGCAAACACATGAAGGCTTTAGTGTCATGGGCTGGTCAAGTCAGAATGACACCAAGGGGTGGTTTTCAGAAGACCCCACAAAGGACTTCAGTGGGCTACCTAATCCAGGGCTGCCTAGTGCTGAGGTTCCTGGGAAGAGGGTGTAAGTGGGAGGATGTTTTCTTCTACCTGTTCTCACACCTGCCAGTCACCACGGCATGAGCGGCAAGCCCCACCTTCCACTTCACAGCTGTCAGAGTCCACCTCTGATGCTTCCAAGGCACCCATTGCTCCACCCACTCCACTGCCAGAGTTGTCAGACAGGAGGGAGCTGCTGCACATGCCTCATCTGCCTTACAGGTCCTATAGATGCCAATGGAGGCACAGACAAATGGAGCAGGTTCACCCCTCCAGGTAGAGTGTTAAATTTGGAGCAGAACCATCTGCCTTGCTAGGTTGTACTTGCCCCATTGGGTGCAAGAGGCGTGTCATTGTTTGCTTGATTAGCCATTTCACCTGTGGTACCTTTGTGTAACTGTGCCTTTGAGTAGATACGGGTATTGCCTGTTCTGAGGTATTGTCTCAGAACATGGAGGTTCAGCTCTAGGCATGGAGAAAGCCACCGCCAGGCAGATAAGGCATATACACGCCCATATGCACACACCTGGCTCTCATTCTGTTTTTCCACCTTCAGGAGCAGATTTTTCAGGTCACAAGGTGTTGCAGCAGGAAGGGAATGGTGGGGAAATGCCATTTTATGAACCAAGCTCTAGTCCATTCACAAAATGGAAGGTAGGATCCAAGCCAATGATTTTATGTTCCTGCAGATCATTTTAGTTGCTTGGATTTTGGTGGACTTTAGATCGGGACAACCCATAAACATGGTTGGACTTTCAAATCTGGTTTATAATGGATTCTGGACAATTTTATTTTATTCAAAAACGTTACGGCTCTCAAGAGTTTTAAAGGAATGTTCAGTTTTGTAATAAAAAGGCTTATATGCCATACAATGACAGTCACTTAAAATGTGTTCTTCCCAGTTCATGGGAAATATTTTTCTCAGCATCGGGATGCTTTTGTGAGCATTGTACCTTTAAGACAGTTGGGAGTACAACCAGTGAAAGGAAGATTACCTACCCACAAATGGAGGTAGGAACTAGAATTGGAGGGCTGGTTAGGAGGAGCCGCTATTGATGTTTTTTGGCTGTTTTGAAAATAATGTGTTTTGCATCTTACTCTTGCCTCGCTTGCTGGATACAATTATATATCTAATGAAATTACACTTTATTTCTTTTGAAGAAAATGTTTTCATCCTAATTAGACTGCAAAACAGTGATGTCTTAAGAGTTGAAAAAGGTTGCTTAAGATTTCAGTTAATAAAAAGGATATCTGAAATATTGCTGCTTGGTGTCAAACCCTGCTTGTAAAAACAAGATCAAAGTCACTGTGCAACCTGAGCTCCCCCCCTTTAAATTGTATTGATTTTATACTAGTTACATGGATAAATCAGGCACATTTATTCAGAAAGCTTATTTTGTTATCTCCCGAAATAATGAAAAAGCTACTGAAACTCAATATGCATTTTAAAATCTAGTAATAAAATAAGTAATATGGCTGAGGAATGCAAACTGATATTAGTTTTGACATTCTATTTGCTTTATGTCCAACTTTATCACACTATGCATTATTCACAAGTAAAATGCACACTTCTTTATTAAGTCTTAATCAAATGTGTTTTATCATAAGTGTCAATTCAATACTTTGCCATTGGAATTCTATTTTAAAATGCTGAGTTCTTTTTAGAATGCAATGTGAAATAGTTAGGAACAGCTGATCTAATATTGTAGTTTTTGCATGTGGTTAGGATGTGGATAGCATTAATTTTATATCCTCTTCATTGTAGTTTGGAGATCATTTTCCCTCCCCTCCCTAATATGCTTACCTTACAGCAGGAGCAACCAGTGTGTTGCCTTCCATATGTTGTTGGACTGCAGTCTTCATCTCTCCATCGGCCATGCTGGCTGGAACTCATTGGTGCTGTCCCAGTCTAGAAATCTAGAGGGCACCATGTTGGTTACTCTTCCATTACAACTATTAAAAAGCTTGATTGCATACTCTGCATCCAGAGTTAATGTTAGCCGCCCTGAGCCCGATCTTGACTGGGAAGGGTGGGGTATAAATAAAAATTATTATTATTATTATTATTATTATTATTATTATTATTATTATTATTATTATCAACTCAACACAGGCTTTTTCTTCCTTATCCCTCCTGGGTTGCCCTTGGGCACATCCACCAAGAACCATTTGGGGGCAGCAGGCAGAAGGAGGAAAGGGAGGGAAAAGCCTCATAATGCTAGCACAATTCCTTGTGTAGGCTTCTGTTGGTAGGATTAGTTACTTGAATCCTGCTCAGACAATATTCCCTATCCACTGCCTCCTGGCCTGGCAAGCTTGTGGGACTGGCACCACTGGGTAAAGCAGCTGCAGCAGCCATTGCCATATTCTTTTTCCTTTTCCCTCACGGTGGAGGAGACTAGGGTAATTCTTGAAGACAGCTTGCCTAGGGACCCCTCAAACCTGGCGCTGGCTCTGCTGATGGAGCTTCTCCATGAGGGGAAATTTCGAAAGCGCAAGACTTAGTCTTCCTTTCCATTTAGCCAATGGCAGTTCCAGGCGTGTAGCAAGGGTGGGGCGGAGGGGGCGGGCCGCCCCTAGCTCCAGTCTGGTGGGGGCAGCGCTGCTCGCCCCTGGCCCACCCCTGGCCTACTCTAGCCGAGCACGCCGCCCTCACCACCGCAGATGGACTGTGCATGTGCCGCCCCAGGCAGCCAAGCAGCACCATTCGCCACTGGGCAGTTCAACTAAGCACAGAAGATTCATGAATATTGTGGGGGGAGAGACCCACACCTGCAGTTAGCTGGAGTTTCTCCTTGTTTAAGGCTTTAATCTCACTGGAGTCCTGTCCTGGTCGGAACAGAGTAAGATCTAGAGCTGGCCCAAGACATTTTGCTGCCTGATTCAAAGGATGAGATGGTGCCCTGTGCCCTTTGTACAGACTCTGACCAGACAGGTAGAGGAATCTTATTTAAATGCTGATGATGGGACAGCATCCCACATGCTCAAGGGAAGCAGGCTAGTTTAGGAGGTGCAGAGCAGGCTTAATTAAGGGAATCAAGGGGAATATTCCCACCTTCTAGCATCTGCCACCTGAGGCATTTGTCTTGCTCTGCCTAATGATACGGGTCAGCCCTGGCAACACTTGCACACCTCAAAAATCCAAATAAAACAAAAACATCTCTCTAATTGAACTAGTACTTTTGAGTGCATTTTACAATCCACGAGAAAAGAAAAAGATCTGCAAGGGAAAAAAATCTTTTGAGTGGAGTCTATTGACTGGAGTGAAGCATTAATAAGTAGATGCTTTAACATAAGTGTGAGGCTTCGGGTGGCTTGGATAACTTGACCTTTTAATATTATAAGAACTTTTCGAATTGGCTGTTCTGCTGGATCCTTTCAAGCACTGCACTGGCACTGGTATAATAGAGCAGCTGACAACTGGTAAGGTTTTTGTTTGAATAAATTCTCATTTGGAAATGGATGGTGCAGCTCAAGGGCTCACATCATTTTCAGCACAGTCAGAATTAAAAAGGATTGCTGGATGGTTGAGCTAATACTGTATACATTGAAGTCTCTTTGTTGATTCAGAATGGATTGAAATCAATGGGTGGTTTCTGTCTCAAAATTCTGTATCAAAATTTAATTCTACATATTAAGAGCCCCCCCCCTTTCACTTTATATTTGAAATATATTTTGTTGCTTTTCCTGAGCTGAATGTTCTTCTTTCTCAAATAAGTATTTCTGAGGTGATGGACTTTCCCCGCCTTTTTCAGGACGCTTGTAATTGTTCACAGCCTCTCTTCTCCCGCTGTTCCCCCTCCCCATTGAAAATACTTTTGTTCAATTTTTAAAAGCCAAATATGCTCCCAATATCATTTTTCAATATCCATTGTAGGACAGCCCTTGCCCTCAGGCTTGCAATTTTAAAAGACATGACACACAAGGAAAAAGAGATAGAGAGGGAAACAGAAGAAAAAAGCAAGCTCAGTTACAGGATTCCAGACAGTAAGGGATAAGATTCTAAAGGAATAAGCATATCCTACAAAGCTTTGAAAAAACTTGCCTGGCTTATAACTAATTTTTGTACTTCTCTAAGAGTTCACTGGGAAGTTCTTAGTTACTGTCATCATACCTTTCCCCATAAATACTGTAGGCGGCTAGAACTTCTGATTCTTTCTTGCCCCCTAGGCATGTTTAAGATTAAGAAGAAGAAAAACTCACATCTTCTCGGGAGCTACACTTTGACATTGTGCTCAGACTTCTTAACAGTTGAACCTTCTGTTAAGCTGTGCATCTCTCATGGCAGAATGCAACGCCCCGAGATATATCTGAGCGATTCCCCCTTTCATTTCTTCTACAGAAGAAGCCACAGGGGAGGTGGGGGGGGGAGAGATGGAAGCATTTTAAAAGTATTGACTAAAGCATTTGCTAGTCCGCTAACTTCATAGTTACGATTCAGAGAGAGTATAAATATCCCAAATCTGAGGTTGAGATGGATATGTAGTTGTGGATAGGTTGGCGCAAGCACACTGTGAAGTATGCCAAGAAGATAACTTATGTGCATTGTGTGGTGAGGAACTGAATATAATTATAGAATCGCTAGTAAATCTTGCAACTGCATAAATACAGTTTTTCTTGGCACTACCATTTGAAAGTCCTTTTCTCCCTCAATATGACGATTGTCCAGATATGTGGAACTGAGATATGTTCATCCCTTCATTCTGTTGCATTCACAGTCTGGCTGCCTTAGAGATGGGCAATCCCCTGCCCACATTGAATTTGTAGTTGATAGAAAACATAATAATTCAGAAGAATTTCTTCTTCTAGTTTATTTATGAGCTGGTGTGACCTTTGGGTTCTTTGGATTGCCCCTTCCACTGTGGATCAGGACCTTTCCACAATCCACTCATGCTTTACACCATTTACCAGGAGTAGTAGAATTGTGGAGAGGATCAAATGTGCACCTCCTTTGTATTGGATGATGGCATTTGGCACTGGACAGGGCTCCAAATGTTGTCGGACTCCAACTCTCTCATCCCAGCCAGCATGGCCAATGGGCAGGAATGATGGAAATTGTAGTATAGCAACATCTGGGGGGCTACTAAACATTACAAAATACCACAGTGGTATATAACAATTCTGTAAGTAAAACCTCTCTCTCTCTCTCTCTCTCTCACACACACCCAACAACAACAACAACCCCCAGGCTTCTGGGCTCCCCTGACCTCTGGTCCAGAGAGCTCTCCCCATGTTAACCCACCCTCACAAGAAAGTAACTGCTATGAATGCATGTTGCTGAGAATGTGGCTGCAGAAACATGAGCGGCTCCAATTTCAGTGGCCATGTTCACTTGTAAGCCAAACCATTCTTCGTGTGGGCATGTGGTATCCCAGACAGGAAAGCACAGACACCTTGCTCCCCACCCCCAAGGTCTTGGCTTTGTCTGTCATCTGAGCCCAGCATTATGGCTCAGCTCTCTTCTCCAAAATCTATGAGCTGTGGCCAAGGTTGTGAAAAGGAAGATATACTTTAACCCCCCTGTTCTGTGTTTGGATTACATGTTGAGCCATAGCTTACGTTTGCTGCTGCCATGCCACACTGAACTAAAGTCTAAGGAGGAGCCACACTACTCTCTGAGAGTTGGCACATTTGTGTGGTCCCATTATGGCATAGACTGACTTTTAGTGATGCATGAACCATGCCAATGTGGGGCATTGTTTTTTTCTTATTTTGCTTCCGTGGTACCCACAATAGTACATGTTCAAATATTGGGTGTTGCCCAGTCTATCCAAGGGCTTCAGTTTCTCCCCAGCTTCTTCATACCAGAGTGAACAGCATTTATGGAAATAACATTCCCTTGTGTTCCTGCCTTCCATGTTAGTGAAACCTTTCTATCTTTCAGTTACTCAAATGGCCCAGCAGCCATTAAACAAAATACCAAATATAAAGTAGTGCAAAACCCTCGTATTGGTAGAACCAAATATTAATTATAAAAGGTGACCAGCTAGGAACGAACAAACCTGGCAAGTCTAAGAGATATTACAGTATTCAGCTCTATTGCTGCCTGTTTGGTAGCTAGACCCTTCAAGGAAGATACTCTTTATCTATGTAGAAGATATCCTACATAGCTTTCCAAAAGCGAATCTACGGTAAGTATAATTTCTCACTTATTTGTCAAGTAGAGTAGACCTTACATTAGCTGAGTTGGTTGCTCTGCAGGCTGAGCTTTTATTATTAATTACTTTATCTAGAACCTTTGCTGACCACACAGTCCACAAAGTCTTTAATAAATAGAAAGCATTAAAGTACCAAAACATTAATTGAAACATTTATAAAATTACAAAATAAACTCTGTAACTTCCTTTCTAAAATACAAGATCATTTGCATAGTTTTTGAGATGACTAGAATGACATTAGTGATATGCGTATTCCATTTCCTTCATCACTGATTCGCTTCCAGACAGGTGTCAGCTTGAGAAGAGATTGCCTACTAGATTTTTAATGCCGCTACTTGTGTTATTTTGTACCACCCCTGGAAGCATTATCTTTCTGCCTCTTGTTTAACTAACACTGCACCCCTTGGGAATGCAGTGGGTTCCTTTGCACTTCCAGAAGCTAATAATTATAGTTTTAATAGCTACTAACAATTCCTAAATGTTATGGGAATTGTAAATGAAAATATAATTACTGAAAGTGGAAAGTGGAAAGCACACACTCAGCTTGATCAGGAAATGAATTTAGTTTTCATATAAGGGCTGCTGCCCATTATGTTAGGATTTCCTTATTTCCATTTCTTTTAGAAGAGTGTTGCTGCATGTCAGTGTCATAAGCATAGCTGTACCCATGTGAAGAATTTAGATGAATCGTGCCAAAAAAGTGGTTAAGCATTTTCTGGCTCTGTCCTTCAAACATAAAGGGAAGGGAAAAGGGAAGAGGAGGGAAGAGGAAAATAAAACACAAAACTCAGGCACCAGTTTTTAGACAGTTGTCCACCTGGCATAGTTCAGAGGCAGGAGATGCCTGGTAGAGCTGGTCTTCCAGCTGGGTGGATACAATGAACCTTGCTTCCTTTCTCTTACACTGAGGCAGCCTGATGAAGTGGCTGCCCCCAGATGACAGTTGAGGGAGAGGAGGCCTGGTGAAACTAGCCTAGAATAAGCTCTGCTTCTTAGCTCTCCCAGTGCTCAATATGTGCAGAGTACTCCTCCTGTCTGCTCTTCTCCATGCTAAGCATATGCAGTTCCTTCACCCTTTCCTCATAAGACTTGGTATCCACACCTCAATCAATCAATCAATCAGTTGTACTCCACCCATCTGGTTGGTTTGCCCCATCCCCAGCAACCATCTTTCTCATTCACATCTGAACCTGCTTCTCTTTGTCTATACAGTATTTACCTTAAAGTCTGGCACCCAAAAGTAGACACAGTACTCAGGATGAATCGTTACTAGTGCAGAATAAAGTGGAATGATCACTTGGAAACTGTGTTATTAACACAGGCTAATATCATGTTGAACATTTTTGCAGCTTCCGAATGCTGCTGACTCATGTTTAGCTTGCGATCACCTGCAATCCCGATATCTTTGTCCATTTGTTGGTTTTTCTTCTACATGCAGAACTGTGTGTTTTTTGTCTGCTGAATTTTATCTTGTCAATTTTGGCCTGGTTTTACAATCTATCAAATAGTAAGAGCATCTGCTTTGCATAAACAAGGTTCAATCCCTCACATTTCCAGGCAGAACTGGGACTATCCCCAACTGAAACATTAGAGAGCTGCTGCCAGCCAGAATAGACAATACATGCTGCCAGCTTCCAGTGTTCCTGTGATTAGTTTTACGCATGTATTCTAAAGTATTAGCTATCCCTTCCAGTTTTGTGTCATCTGCATATTTGACGAAGCTTCCCTCAACCCCTTCATCTAAGTCAGGGTCCCCAAACTAAGGCCTGGGGGCCGGATGCAGCCCAATCGCCTTCTCAATCTGGCCCTCAGACAGTCCAGGAATCAGCATGTTTTTACATGAGTAGAATGTGTCCTTTTATTTAAAATGCATCTCTGGGTTATTTGTGGGGCCTGCCTGGTGTTTTTACATGAGTTGAATGTGTCCTTTTATTTAAAATGCATCTCTGGGTTATTTGTGGGGCATAGGAATTCGTTCAGATTTTTCCCCCAAATATAGTCTGGCCCCCCACAAGGTCTGAGGGACAGTGGACTGGCCCCCTGCGGAAAAAGTTTGCTGACCCCTAAGAAAATGTAAGAGAGTAGCAGGCCCGGGGCAGAGCCCTGCAGCTTCTCTCTGGAAACCTCCCTCTTGTTTCACAAGGAGCCATTGGTGAGAACTCTTTGAGCATTGCTTTTCAGCCAGCTGTTAACCCACCCAATGGTGCCGTCATCTAGCCCACATTTCACCAGTTTGCTAGCCAAAATATTATGTGGGGTTTTTTGTCTGTACTCACCAGACTTTGTCCATATGTGCCTAAGTAGTTCTCAGCTTTGAGTGAAAGTATTATTTATAGTGCTCGAGTTTGCATCACAAAGCACTGACGTTTACTAGGTATGTAAGAAAGAAAGCTTTTATTTAATGCAGAAGTGCCTTTTCCCCCTGGAATGAATATTATAATTATTTTTCAGGCTTAATGTATCCTGCATTTCCCATGGAACTCCTGCAATAATTACTGGTTCTCTTTAGGTGTCTCTGATGCACAAATGCAGTTTTTGACATCTCTGCCTCTGGCTGTAGCTGATACTGACATGAAAAAAATAAATGAAATTTTGCTTCTACACTGTGAGAATCCAATGGGCCCTCACAAACATCTTAATACAAATGGTGGAGATAAGTTTAATCATAAAAGGCTGCATTTGTATTCTATTATTTTCTCCTATTATACATGAATATTACATTTATCTTTTCATTCAGCCCCACTCTCTGTTACTTAAGTTCTTTTTTCTTTCTTTTGTTGTTACCACACCACAGCAAAATGGCTTTCATATACAAAAAAAAAATCAATCGCTACAACTCTGCAGGGTTTTGTTTTTGCAGATTAATGCAAGTTGTTATGAGTGTCATTCCTGAGAAACGCAACTCAGTGGGGGATGTTTTTATTTGCTTTGATCGTAGTTATGATGCCAGGAACGTTGGGCGGGGGAATGAGATATATGTAAAATAACTAAAATGTGGAGTTCTATTTTCAGGCTGGCTAGGCAAACTAAGGAACGTGAGATTGTCATCAGTAAAGGACCAAGCTTTGGTCCTTTGTAATCTGTCTGTAATAGTTTTATGAACTGTAGTAGAATTCCAGTTGTATTCCTGTGGTGGGAGGCGTTATTTGTGCCCACCAATACTGTGACCCTTGTGGTCCAGAGTGTGGTTTGCTGCCTTGTGCTGCTGCTTTTACTTCGTTGGGTCAAACCATGTCATCACCACTGACCTGATCTCACTGACCTCATCTCACTGAAACATGCTTTTTAAAATGGCATGGGGCATGTGGGTTTACAATGGTACCTCGGGTTATGAACTTAATTTGTTCCAGAGGTCTGTTATTAACCTGAGGTGCGATTTCGCTAATGGGGCCTCCCGCTGCCGCCAGCGTGCGACTTCCGCTCACATCCTGGGGCAAAGTTCTCAACCCGAGATACTACTTCCGGGTTAGCGGAGTTTGTAACCCAAAGCGTTTGTAACCCGGGGTACCACTGTACTTCTCACTGCATGGGACAAACGAATTCCCTGTTGCATAGGCTTCACAAGATTTACAAATCAAACATTAGGAAAGCTATAGGAAACATTTATTAAAAGATGTGGATCACTATTGCTGTGGGGGTGGGTTGGTTATAGGGTTGTTGTTGTTGTTTTGATTGTGTATTTTGTGGTTTTATATTCTGATTTTATCGTCCAGAGGATACTACAATTTATTGATTCTTTTTAATTTATCAGCCATTCTTTGAGGTTAGGGTAGATAGCTAAAGTTATACATTAAAAAAATGGCCAAGACTTGCTGAAATGACTCACAATTTTAAGTTACTTTGACAAATTGAAAAGTGAAAGGAAGGAAATTAAATGAAAGAAGGAATTTCAGCTAAATAATTCCCAGTCCTCTTATTCCTTCCCTTCCCATCTCTATTAAAAGGAAAGAGCCATGAGTCCTGGTGGAGCCACTGCTTTGAGCTGTCATCCTGAAGCATCCTTGAAATAGTTTTGTTCTGCTCAGCTGGAAATCGGGGGTCCATGCCTATGAATATAACTGCCTGTGGGCAGGTTTTGTGGCTCACACTTCTGGAGGCAATACTCCATTTTAAAATAATCCATGGAAACGTATCTCTGTGACACTGAAGACTGTATTGATGGGTGTTGTTGTTGCTAGTTTCACTTTAATATATTACTATACAATCATTCTTCTTTAATTTAGCAGAAGTGGAAAAAAGTTTCACTCTAACTTGGTGATTTCACAATCTCTATCCCAACTGCATATAGAATGATACGTTGTTTGGATAGCATATAATTCATGATGTACCTTCAAGACAATTATAATTACTTGTTTACTCATTTTGATGCTATGTTTGAAGCAGATGGGGTGTAAGGAGAGGGGGTAACCATTATTTCCGTTGCCTTCAAAAAAGCTTTTAATGAAATGGGTGAGATGCAAGTCATTTTAATCACTGGGAACATTAAAATGGGTTTCCAGCAGGTACGTTAATGGAGACATACTGTAAAACCTTTCCCCTTCCACATAACATTTTCCTGTTTAATGATGTGAAAATGTGCTGTCTAAAAGGCTAAATTTTCAGGGGGTTTTTCATGCTGCTTAAAGATGAGGCTTCTGAAAGCATTAATCTTTCTAGCAATGAACACAAAGCTTTAAAAAGTTTATCAAGAGATTGCAATTAAAGGACACCCACAGCATAAGACAGCAAGCAATGAATTTAGAATGTGCAATGATGATTGAAGATTGGATAATATGCATTTTTGCTTTGCTATTGACAGACTTTGCTCAAGCAGTTAGAAAATTATGAGACAAGCTACATGCTGGCCTTTGAAATGTGGATGTTGCACCACAAACTGGAGTACAAACATCACATGTGCTCAGTCGGGGAGAAAGCTCTGCGGAGCATTGTTTAGGATTGTTTTTTGTACATTCCACCATCATCATTACTATATAGTGTTTTTTTTTTTTACTATTTAACAAACATTCACAATAATCCACCATAGTAATGTACTCCTAAGCAAGTTTTCTCAGAATAAATTCAGAATTACTCATAATAATAAGCCAAGCCCTTGCCACAAATAGTTTATAACAGTGGAGTAGAACTTAGTCTTGGAATCATAGTTGTAGAGTTGGAAGGGACCCCATGGGTCATCTAGTCCAACCCCCACACTGCAGGAATCTCAACTAAAGCATCCATGTCAGATAGGCCTCCAACCTCTGCTTAAAACCGTCCAAGGAAGGAGAGCCCACAACCTACCGAGGGGACCATTCAACTTAACAACAGATCATATTGTGATCCTTTCTCCCTGCCTTATTTTTCTTACTGATGTATTTTTGTTGCTGTTTCTTGGTGATAGTGGGGATGTGTGTAAATGGAGGTGGTGAGTAGGATGAAAGCTCAACTATACTGCCCCTATTTCATACTTGAACTGGAGTGTTTTCAAAGCAAAGGGTGCTTAGGGTTTCCCTCTTTCCAAAAGTGAAAATGCAAAGTTGCTCCAAGTTGTTGAGCTTTGGGGGAACCTCTTCTCTCCCCCAAAAATGTTTGGGGGTTTTTTGTTTGATTTTTACTTTCTCAAAAAATAAAAATCACTTGCCATATGGCCATGTTTTGCCGGACATTTTGCCGATTTAGGAAAAAAACCACCTGGACGCCATTTTTTTCTGAGCAATTCCCAAACGTATGGCAGCCCTAAGAGTGTTGAATGTGTGCAGATAGTTCTGAGGACCAGGTTCCAAGAGCAGATAAAGCCAGCATGGGCACTGTTCCAGACCTTGTAAACTGCCATGGCATGTTACCTTGGTCTCTCTTTGTGTCTATGTCAGGCATAGGCAAACACGTCCCTGCAGATGTTTTGGGACTACAAGTCCCATCACCCCTAGTTAACAGGACCAGCGGTCAGGGATGATGGGAGTTGTGGTCCCAAAACATCTGGAAGGGCAGGTTTGCCTATGCCTGGTCTAGGTAGCTGATACAATGAATACTGGATGTATATCCTATAGCAGTGGCTGCCTATGCCCAGAACGCTTGACTTAGAGCATCTCAGCATTTATCTTTGGTTTTAAAATGTGGTATCTGGAGTAATATTTATTTAATTTAGCAAATGAGAGAGAACATTTGCATGATCTTATTAACAAAACCATTTCCCTTTACTTTGAAGCATGCATCATTGGCGCTGTCTGCTTTTCTTCCTTCTTTTTTTTGTTATTTTAAACAAATAATTGGCAGCTGAAATGTTCTTTAGTGGGTGAAATAACCTAAGCAGCCTCCAGATGTTGAATACATGGAGCAACTGTCTCTCTTTTTTAGAACTAATGGTGCCCCAAAGGAAGCCAGTGTCTAGTTTCTTATTTGTGTTTTTTTTAAACTCATTTTGAAATCTCTTTGAGATGTGTAGCATTCACAATGAATTCACTATTTCTGCACTAAAAAAATAATCATCACAAAGATTACAAGCATAAACTTCATATTAATTATCAATCACAATAATTGCCATGTGAATAATAATTTGCATGTGGTTTTAAGAATGCTTGCCTTGTAGAATTCCTAAATATAAGTGAGCAGATTTTACCACTCTCATTATTCAAATCTAGAATAACCTTCCAATGAGCTTCAGGAGAGTGGGAGTATTTCAGGATCAATGGAAGCTACAGAGTTATGGATTTATGTTATATTTTATCATCCAACTAATTCAGGGCTAAGGATAGGAAATCATTGATTGACTTTCAGAATGTTGATATTAAATGTAATAAATACTTTCTTGAAAATGTTAGTTTGTATATGCAATTTTTAGTTTATATCAGACTAAGTTAAACTCAATATGTAGAGTTGTTGAAATCAGTGGGCTTAAGTTAATCCATTTATTTAATTGGGTTTACTCTGAGCATGACGTAGTCAAATACAACACAATATCTAGAAGCATTAAAATGCCAATTTTCTCACTGCTTTTATTTTTCTCACGTAGGTGATTTAAATTTAATCCCACATCCCACAAATGCTATTATGCTTCCATGCTTCATACTAGTTACTTCTGCTTCTAAGTATGTTCAATATATATTGCCTATGAAAGTATAATAGATTAGTTTAGTGCAAATGGTTTTGAAGTTATAATGGTTTGTTAATTTCCTACAACCAAAGCTGTTCTCATTTAGCATTTTGACAGAGGCTTTGTGCTTTTGGTAGACCTCATTCCTCATTACAATAATGGCCAAACTGAGTTACAAAAAAACATTGTGTGCTCAGAAACGGGGCGCACACAAATGGAGGCCTGATTTTATAAAATCAATCTTTATTACCAATATAACATGGTGAACATTTTATTTATGAGCAAATAGCAATAGAAGGGGAAATGCTGACAATACATCGTGGCTGGCATTATTCCTGCTAGACAAATGCATTAGTCCAGGCTTTCCTTTGAAATCATTCTTCATTCTTATTTAGAATTTAGAATACCGCTCTGGAGGCAGGGAGGGGCTGAGCCAACCCTGGATCTGCTGCTTCCTTAGCTTGCCTCACTGCTATTGGTTGTTGAGCAGAAAGGCTGCAAATGGAGCAGTTGTCCTATTGCTCCACAAAGCTATGGCAGGACTGTGGAGGGTTGGATTGCAGTCTTAGAACCTTTTTCCTAGAATGCTTGGTGTGTATGTGGAGAGATTTTGGGGTGGGAGGTACTGTATTTTTCCATGTATAAGACTATTTTTTTATTATAAAAGAATTTAAAATTGTGGGTCATCTGATACACGGATAGTGCCGAATGGGGATGGGCGGTTGGTTTTAGCTGTGAGCAGGAGACTGATGTGGGTGGCGCTGTGGGTTAAACCACAGAGCCTAGGGCTTGCCGATCAGAAGGTTGGCGGTTCGAATCCCCGCGACGGGGTGAGCTCCCGCTGTTCGGTCCCTGCTCCTGCCAACCTAGCAGTTCATCAAAGTGCAAGTAGATAAATAGGTACCACTCTGGCGGTAAGGTAAACGGCATTTACGTGTGCTGCTCTGGTTTGCCAGAAGTGGCTTAGTCATGCTGGCACATGACCTGGAAGCTGTACTATGCCGGCTCCCTCGGCCAATAAAGCGAGATGAGTGCCGCAACCCCAGAGTCAGTCACGACTGGACCTAATGGTCAGGGGTCCCTTTACCTTTACCTTTAGAAGATCGTCAGGTGATTGGGCATGTGATTGGTGCCTGTGGCAAGGGCTGCTGTTGATTGGCTGCCACTGCGTCAAATTGGTGGCGCGTGTGATCGGCAGCGTCGGGCAGGCGGGTGAGGGACTTTTGGCACTCCCTCACCCCCAAAAAGCTCAACAACTCTGGGAACACACACACCCCACCGCTGCCAAAAAACTTAACAACTCTTGGCAATCTCCCCCCTCCATTTTCTTAATTTATAGTCCCAAAAATAGGGGGGGTTATACACAGAAAAATACGGTACAGTCCTCCGAGTCTCCTATAGCCCAGACATAGGGTTATCTCATTGATACATTGGGCTTTAGGCTAAGCTGGGAATAGAACTGATGTAAAACCCATTGCTTTAAATAGATCACCTCTACTTTGAACAGAAGCTATGGGTCTTCTGCAAAGCTTCTGGAAGTAGAGAAGTTAGCCTTGCATTGATGGCTTATCTAGCAGGCAGAAATGCTGGCTGCTGAAGGAGTGCTACAGCAATGGCTTTTGTGTTTGTTCTTTTGAGCCAGAGGAAATCTGAATCCATTCAGCAATCAGGTTTCCCGGCCATGGCTGCCATTAACCACTAGGCAGTACAGTTGCGGTTCCTCTAACTAGGCACAGGTGTTCATAGTAAAGCAGACAGCAGGCACTGCAGTACTAATTTTGCTGCAGAAAAGGCCAAGAGGGTGATTTAATTTAGCTCAAGATTGGCAGTCTCAGACATTTTATTACCACATCAGGAAGCAATGTCCCAGATTTTGGTAGTGTTCAATATTTTTTTGGAAGCTCAACAGAGTTCTAAGGACCTTTTTGCTCTCTTCAAACAATTAAGCTGATAAACTTTTAACAGGGTAAGAATCACCTCTGTTCAAGGTGATTCTTTTAGCAACGAGAGGTCCAGATCTTTCAGTATATGTGTTGTTTATGTAGTACTAGTAGCATAAGAAATAACTTTGGGCTCCCTCAGGGTCTCTTCCAACTCTACAATTCTATGATTAGCTCCATTCCATTTTTTTTAAAGTACTGTACTTTGGTCACAGGCCAATTAAAGATAACCATGCTTAAATCTTATTGAAAACAATGGGACAAATTACATGTGATTTATTTAAGTCCCACTGATTTTACTATATCTTTAGTACAACTAACTTTCACTAAGTTTCATTTGATTGAGGTTAGAAGCTTTTCTCCCACTGTACATAGTTACAGATGTTACTATTAAACATTTAAGTTTTTTTGTTTGCGTTTTTAACAAGAGGGTATGTTTTATTATTGAATTATGTTATGTATTATGATTCTTTGTCTGCTTCTCTGCAAGCTTTGTTAATGGATCATATTATACCATATATATATATATATATATATATATATATATATATATATATATAGCGCGATACATGGAATAAAGTGTTGCGATGGCCTTTGGTTAATATAATACTGCTGTTTTGAAAAGAGAGTTCAATTTCCATTTTACATGAACGCTAGAGAAACATTCTTAGCAAACAGGCGAGAACTTTGAAACTCATACAAATGTGCTTTGTGTCATGGCATAAACAATTAATGTTGTATATCTGAAGTTGCTTGATTTATAATTCAAGGTACAGCTCTTATACTGGTGGAAGTTTATTGACCTTGTCACCTCAAGGCTAAGGCTCCTGTGTACAGACTCAAAGAAAGGATGTTGATCATTGATCATTTGCTCACCTGTATGTGCCAGTCTACCTGTAGTGTTACAGCAGACAAATTAATATTCCATGACAGAAATGAATAATTCCTTCATTTTCTTAGAAAGTCAAAATTGATTTTAATGCACATTCAGGTAGAGAGATAAAAGGCATGTGTGGGTCAATGATGAGAGGTGAACTGTTTCCTAAATTTGTGCAGGGTCTTTTTCAGGGACAGAGTTTAAAGGTTATTGTAGTGTTAATATGTTGAGGTTTCCAAAGAAGCTTAATAGATGAACACCTATGAATTGTGATGATAAGGCTTCAGAAATGGGAGTTTGGTGAGAGCTGGTATGACGGCGGCATGTGTGAGGCATTGTCAATGTTGGTAGGATCAGGTCATTGTCTAGGTAGCCAGGTTTTGCTTGCGGATCAAGTTAAAGTCAGAGCAGTTAAAGGAATTGTGGCCTGGCCTGAATTTATCCGAGGATTTGTCCGAGGAGGGTGAACAAACTGCACAGAAGATTGGTGGAGATAAATGGCCTTGCCCTGGGCTCCTTTAGGAGAAAGAGCAGTCTAGAAATTTAATAACAAGTATGTTAACAAAACATGAGTCTGTCTCTGCTGCAGGACGGATGTACAAGATGAGAGTAGGCAAAGTGAACTAGGAAGTTGCAAAGGTGGTGATGCTTGTCTTTGCAGAGCTAAGGAAGCTCAACTGAACAAAATGGTACAGTGACTCAGGATCTTCAACAGGCTATTATCAACTTGATCTGCGGCCACAGCTGCAGCTTAGTCTCCTGAATTATTCCACCGGCCGGGTGCTTCTGCATGTGTGCGCCATTATTTCATCAGAGCAACAAATCCTACTGTTAAATCAGCGGTCAGTAAAACAGCTTGCACTTGAAGGAAAGGCTTATACAAACCCGTCAAATAGCCTGCTGGGGCTGTAGTGCTGCTGATTTTCAGATCAATTTTTTTTGCATAGTCCTGTGTAGGTTAATTTTTAATATTTGCATCAGAATATATTTTTTGTTTAATGATTGAAACATATAATTATTTTGTTTGCTTGCTAAAGGCATGGTGGTTGTCAATTTTGTCTCACACAAGACCCCTTTAGCTACCCAATTTCAGATGGCTCTAACTACAGAGGTATTTGCAAACATCCACACGCTGTGCAAGAAAATGGTTTTCTAATTCTGCTTTACGTTATGGGAACAAAGGGCACAAAACATCCCTAATCTCCCCACAGGCACTGCTACAGTTAAGGATTGGCATAGGGCTCAATGGAATATATTGAATGTAGAATCAAAATGAATTAGAGGAAGTACCAAGTAATAATTTTTCTCATGGCCATATAGAATAGGAAAACACAAAATCATCAGATTCAGTACTTCTAATTGTAACCATAGTAAAACACACATAACATGTAAAAATTAAATGAAATTAAATAGATTTTTCTTTTAAAAATCACAGATACTAAAGCTGTCATATATAGCCGTTCATTGCATGACAACACCTGACTTACCTATTTCTGTCATTCATTATAGTTCAAGAGTCCGTAACTCTAGCTCATCTAGAATTTCAACTACAAGTCTGAGAATCCTTTTCAAAAAAATATTTACAGTTGTACCCAACTAAGTTTTTTCAGAGTAGGCAAACTGAAATCAATGAACTTACATTAGTCATGTTCATTAACGTCAGTGGATCTACTCTGAATAGGACCAGCATTGGATACAACTCTTGTTCTTCAAATACATTTATTCAATGTCAATTTAATTCAGTACCAAATCACTCCAATCCCTCTCTGTTCAGAAATAAATCTAAGAGATCATAATGATTCTTATATCAGAGGTTGCCTTTATGTTTTTTTCCAACTTTTATGACACACAGCCAACTACGATAATACAATCAGTCGGTCAGTTTTATTATAGCAAGAGCCAGCAATACAAAACAACACAACTCCAAACAAAAGATCAGCAATATCATCATCGGAGGGCAGGACAAATTGTTATAAAATGTTATTCAATAAAAGAGATTTACGTTTTTTAATAGCTAAGGTGCAAAATTTGGCCACAGCGTAGGATACTGGGCTTAAAAAATCTTCCAAAATGAATTTACGTAATGTTTCGGGAGGGAATTCCAGATAATATTGCAAGGGTGTGAATTTTGATAATAGGGGTAAAGTGAGTCGCGATTGTTTTTCCCTATAGAGTTCACAAAATAAAAGAATGTGAATAGCAGATTCCACCTTATTGGACATGCATGGGCAAAAGTGTTCATCAATTGGTACACGCAAGAATTTGCCGTGTAACACAGCTGAAGGCATCACATCAAATCGAGTTCTGGAGAAGGCCCATCTATAAGATTCATAAGTAATATTGGATAGATATGGGGCAGCTGCCAAATTTGGCCAAGATTTCAGACACCTGTTGTTCTCAGGGAGTAAGGCATCTTCTTTTTGCAGTTCAATATCGAAAAGACTCTGAGTAATAATTGTTTTTGCCTTATTCAAAGTTCCATTAAAGAGGTCGTCTGGGTTTAGGCCAGTTTCTTTGATCTTGTTAGTAATTTGCGTAAGCCAAGGTGGATAAGGGGCTGCGGCCAGAAAATGAGATAACATTCCCTTTGGGTTATAATGAATTTTCAACCAGAGGAATATTGCTTGTTCCCAGACTTTTAATTCAACTCTGGGCAGTCCTGCCTCTTGCCTTAATATTACGTTAGATGTGCTCTTAGGGGTGCCGAATAGGGATCTAAGAAATTTTGATTGGACTGTTTCGAGAATCTTAAGATTGGCAGAGAAGTTGGACCAGAAGGGGAGCTTGGCTACCTTCTGCAAAACATCCTTCTAGGTAGCAGAAATGAGTAATAAAAAAAGATGCACATTGTGAATCTGTGGTATTTCTCTCTTTTTCTTATAATCGCAATGATGGATGATTATGTCCTTCTCAAAGTATGCACTTGACTAGATCAAAGTAATAAATTATTATTTAACTACAAAGAATGTAGCTATTTTCTTTTATGTTAAACTAAGGAGAGGTGTTACATTTTCCAAGATAGTTCAAACAAAGATAAAGTATATCTCCTTTGTTGAACTGTCGGAAAGAAACAATAAAATGTCAACACTAGGAAACTGAAGAAAAGAACAAATAAATAAATAAATCCCAAGACAGTTAGCAAAGCTTGTAAAGCACTCAAAGTTTTACCACATCTTATTCTTGGCTATCATCCACTATGCTTTTATGACAAACCGATGCTGTGTTCTCAGACTGAACTGAATAACGTCCATTCCAATGCCGTGTGATAAATTTTAATACCAAGTAAACAATTGAAGATGGGAATTGGTTTTATTGTTAATAGGAATCCTCTTTTAATCTGCTACATATTTGGGTGAAAATGTGCCACTGTAGAAATGCCATCACAGTTGAAATCGGTATTTGCTGACTTCTCCACATTTAGATGAATGCAGAATAAAATAGATCATTTTGAGCATGGTGCTCAGATCATCTACCCCTTGCAAGGACAACATATGGTGCCCAATTCCATACTCCAAATAACTTACTCACTTTTATTTCTATTCCATGTTTGCCTTTCAGGACATCCTTGGAGGCAGCTGTGTTTTTTAATATATACTGGTAGTTTGCACATGCAATGGATTCAGAGGGAAATAGAGCCTCCACTATTGGATAGGGGCAATACCAACTGCATCAAAGATCTGTTCCTCCCCTTGAGTCTAGTCAGCACTGAAGGATGTTGTTTGTTATCTCAAAGAGAGTCCTATTTCATGGCATGCATTGTCCTAAGAAGTGTCCTTTTGAAAAATGTGCTCATGAGGTTATGGGAAAGCGAAGCAGGATTGGGAGCTCCATGCAACCTTAATGCTGACTCAGAATGAAGGATAATAATAATAATAATAATAATAATAATAATAATAATAATAATAATAATAATTTATTTATACCCTGCTCATCTGGTTGGGTTTCCCCAGCCACTCTGGACGGCTTCCAACAGAAATATTAGAATACACTAATTTCTTAAACATTAAAAGCTTCCATAAACAGGGCTGCCTTCAGATGTCCTCTAAAAGTCTGGTAGTTATTTTTCTTTTTGACATCTGGTGGGAGGGTGTTCCACAGGGCGGGTGCCACTACCGAGAAGGCCCTCTGCCTGGTTCCCTGTAACTTGGCTTCTCGCAGTGAGGGAACAGCCAGAAAGCCCTTGGCACTGGACCTCAGTGTCCGGGCAGAGCGATGGAGGTGGAGACGCTCCTTCAGGTATACTGGACCGAGGCCGTTTGGGGTTTTAAAGGTCAGCACCAACACTTTGAATTGTGCTCGGAAACGTACTGGGAGCCAATGCAGGTCTTTCAAGACCGGTGTTATGTGGTCTCAGCGGCTGCTCCCAGTCACCAGTCTAGCTGCCACATTCTGGATTAATTGTAGTTTCCGGGTCACCTTCAAAGGTAGCCCCACATAGAGCGCATTGCAGTAGTCCAAGCGAGAGATAACTAGAGCATGCACCACTCTGGCGAGATAGTCCACGGGCAGGTAAAGAGCTGGAAGGGGGGGATGGGCAGGGATGTTCTGAAAGGAAGAAACATGGTTGACTATAAAGCATCTGCTTTGCATGTAGAAGGCCCCAGATTTAATCTTTAATCCCTGGCATCTCCACATAGGGCTGGGAGAGACTCCAGTCTGAAGCGCTGAAAAGCAACTGACATTCGTAGGCTAGATGGATTGATGTTTTGACTTGGTTTAAGTCAGGCTTCCTCAACCTCAGCTCTCCAGATGTTTTTGGCCTACAACTCCCATGATCCCTAGCTAGCAGGACCAGTGGTCAAGGATGATGGGAATTGTAGTCTCAAAACATCTGGAGGCCCAAGGTTGAGGAAGCTTGAGCTAAGTCAACTTCCTATGTGAGTGATGAGTACAAGGGATGGTTAGCTGCTGTTCTATAGTTTCATGAGAAAGCTGTGAATTGGTGTGCTTGAGTTTTGTAAAAAGCTTTTCTTGGGTTGTAGGCTCTGTTGAAATTTGAGGGTTACACCTGGTTCCTTGGTGGCTTCCTGATTTTTGAGCGTTATTCCTACTTCGTTTGCAGCAACTTTGTTGAGAGGTTAAACGATGCTGGCTATTTATTTAGCCTTACTTGTCTGTGGGATGCTTATACAATGTTCCATAAAGCAGATATTATCCCACACTTTATCCAGGGCATTTCCACATCAGTTTTCTTCTTGCTAAAAGTCTGATTTTCTAGAGAAGGAGATACATCGCACAGGAGCTCTGAATCAACTTTAATAGTGTGACCTGAATTTGCCAGTATGCGCTTGGACCCATCCGAAAATTGTGGCAGTTTGGAAGTGCTCTTTACAAAGCTTGAGCATTGGCTACCTGAATATAACCAGCACTGAGGAGTTGCAGAATTGTTACTGTGATTGCTATTGTATTTGTTTTTCTATATACCAGCTTCTGGTTGGGAGTTCTGGCGCATACTTGCTGATTACTGCTGCTACGAATTTTTCCACATTAGTTAGTAGGTAACTCCGAAAAAATGTGCGGCTTCATCATTTTGAACCTAATGACCCTGGATTCCTACATAAAGACCCTTTTAAGCAATTATATACAGCATCAAAATCATGTATAGCATGTAATTGGAATTCTCCCAAGCAACCTCCTAAACTGCAGTGGATTGATGAAATTTGGGAGATCATGATTATGTTCAAGCTTATTCAGCAAGTGCAGCAAGCAGGGAATTGCAGCTTTTTTAAAAAAAGAGATAAAGATGTTATGGCACCATGGATTCTCTCTTACGGATTCTGATTTACCTCTTCAGTGCTTCTGATCAGACTCTAGTCCGATTCCAATCAAATTCAGGTGCATTTCCCCCCCCCTATTATTTGCTTGCTTAATTTAAAACTCAATTGACAGTGAGCTGCTTCTTAAGCCACAAGCTTACCAAGGACTGTAAACCTTGCTGTTTTTGCTGTTTTAGATAATTCATTTATTTTAATAGTTTTTGTATTGTTTTAATGTGTTGGTGCTAGCATGTCTGCAAAGTTAAGCAGGGTCCTGTATGGTTTCAGATTGAATGTGGGACCATGAGTTCCTTTCCCCCTAAAGTAGTGATCTAGTGCTCTTCTTTTTGTGGTCTGCTTTCTTAACTGTTTTTCAAAATAAAAATCCATGTTGTTAAAGAAAACAACAACCTAAAAGTTATCATTGCAGTTTTGTCACTTAAAAGGTAAAGAGACCCCTGGCCATTAAGTCCAGTTGCGGACGACTCTGGGGTTGCGGCGCTCATCTCGCTTTACTGGCCGAGGGAGCCGGCATTGTCCGCAGACAGCTTCCAGGTCATGTGGCCAGCATAGCTAAGCCGCTTCTGGTGAACCAGAGCAGCACATGGAAATGCCGTTTACCTTCCCACCAGAGCGGTACCTATATATCTACTTGCACTTTGACATGCTTTCGAACTCCTAGGTTGACAGGAGCTGGGACTGAACAACGGAAGCTCACCTCATCACAGGGATTCGAACCACTAACCTTCTGATCGGCAAGCCCTAGGCTCTGTGGTTTAGACCACAGCGCCAGCCACGTCCCTGTCACTTACTGACATAATTAATTGTCAGTTTTATTGGTTGTGGTTTTTCAGTGTTAACCATGTGGGTTAAAGACCATGTTGTACAGCTTCCTGTTGGTTTGGTGTAAGGAAGAGTTACCAATACGATGCATTGTTTTAAATGTTCTTGTTAAACTTGTAAACTGCTGCTGCTTATAGTTTGAAGTTTTATTCTGCTTTTAGTGTTCTGTTGGGAGCCGCCCAGAGTGGCTGGGGAAAGCCAGCCTGATTGGTGGGGTATAAATATTATATTTATTTATATTTTTAATTCTCCATGATCTTAAACACAGGGTTTATCCAAAGAAAACACATAATGGAACTTCTTCTTTTTCTCCCCTGCTCTCTCCCCATCTACTAAACCTTCAGAACACATTTGGAGGGATTCATGGAGGCAGCGGAGAAGCCGGGGAATTCTTTACTGCAGAATTAGAAGTGATTCGATTCTTGATTTCCATGGCTTCTATTTATATAACTCGAACTAACTAATACAGTGGTATTAGAAATGCCGTACAGGGGTAACAGTACTAGAATAAAAATAAAAATGCACCCGCTAACATTTTTTAAAGAATAAATGTGGTAGATAATGCGTTGGGTGTAGTAAAATGGATGACTGTAAATGTTTATGCTGCTGTGGGAGGGCAGGAACTCAGAATGAGAGAACATAGAACAATTTATTACCAACTGTAGGATCCTTCAGTTTTATTTTGATCTATAAATTTTAACCTGAGCATATTTCAGGAAGCTGATGGGAGGGATTTGCATATTCAACAAACAGTTACATGATACCAATGCCTTTTGATAGTATAATCAGGGGAGGGGCACAGCAACAATTCCATCTCTCTCTCTCTCTCTCTCTCTCTGTGTGTGTGTGTGTGTACACACACATACACAAAGCCACATGCACGCACACACAATATTTCATTCCCAATGCAGCTAACTCTTAGCATGCCAAACTATGTTTTAGTGTGATGTCTGAACTGGGACATTATTTCCACTGCTGGTTGCTTTTGCACCATATATCAATGATGATGTGGGAAACACTTGAGAGACTGCAGTTATGGTGACTTGACTATTTCCATGATCCAGATTAACCAGAGACTTTGGACCAATCCAAATTGCCACAAAGTCATAAAATATTTTAAATATATTATTTCATATCAGAATTGGGTTTTTGTTTGTTTGTTTAGGGGGGGTAATTGAATTATACTGGGATTCAATAAAGAAAGATAAATTCCCCACTTAGAACCAAAGTTTCATTCTTTTCATTCAAATTATGGGACTGGTGTGTTTAAGTATATAGTGTGTGCATTTTTAGTGAGGATAAAATGGTCGTTGTCACTTAGCTAATGGGAGTCATCCATCAATGGAATTGGGAGGGCAGGAATTTTTGTAGGTTCTTCCTTGCACTTGCAGTCCCACCCCACCATCACTTGGAATGGTGCCTGGGGGTTGCCAGAGGTAGGACAAATCTTTTCCCCCCCTTTTTTTAAAAATCCTCCTTCAAGATGTCTTTGGTCAGCAGAGCAATAACTCGCCCAAACATTTTAGTGTGTCAGGCACATGGATTGATCTGGGCTGGCATGCGCTCATATGATACTTAGTTACAACTGTCTGTGTTGCTGGATACCAACTTTCCAATGGTTAAAGCCACATTTTAAATTCAGTCTGCAAAATAAACTTGATTGCTAGTTATTTGCAGGAGATCAAGTCTTTAACTTGGAGAAAATGGGCCCTGTTCAAAACTATGTTTATGCCTGTGTATTTTACGGTGTGATTTCATTTGCGTGGACATGCAGAAAAATTATGTAAATGTCCATGCAAATTAAATGTGACCCTGAGTCTCTTGGTAAGGTGCCAGTGTGGCCTTGAGCACTACAAAATTTGCAGTGTCTGTATTCTAACAATTTCCTGAAATTATGCTTTCATTTTATTTTTTTTAATGCAAGTTTTATCTACTTAGCAGCCTGATCAGTGCCTCTCGTACTATCAGCTTTGCTAGCACATATAAGTAAACAAACGTATTTATCACCCCTGGGATCAGTAAGTGCTAATAAAGTTGCCGTTGTTTGCATTTTTTACATTTGTTTTGATGACAGACACGTTCTAAATTAGCTATGAATATTTCACTTGCTCCACAGCTCAGCAGGAAAGGTAAAGATTGCAGGGGTTTTCTGTCTTAGGTACTGTACTGAATGTTATCACTGGTAACGGACTTGCTCCCGTGGTGTGCATAAGCAGCCTCATCAATACTGAGTCAGTGTGATAGCATCCGAGAGAGAATTTCTGAAGACCTGGATGACTTTTAGTTCCAGCAGTGTTTCTGACATGGTTGTAGAAGTGGGCGGTATAACTGAATCTGAGCATCTTTTTGTAGTCTGATGGCCTTATTGTTTTTTTTAACTCTTCCTGATGTGTGTGTTAAATAAGATGGGTACAATCCAGTAAAAGTCAAGTATTAGTAGATCCTGTTGATTTCTTGCAACATTTTGGCTGAAGTTCTGTGTACCCTGACCTGGAAGTTAACCACATCAAATTCCACGGAACTTTCTTCTTAATAGACAAAGGTAGTATTGCACTTCCAAGCACACAGGACTTTATAGCTTGACTTTGTGTCAGGGAGCATGCTGAGGAGGGCTGCACTGAGGAATAATGGTGGGAACCTCCCCCTCCCCCTGATCAGGATCCTGAATCTTCCCAGGAGCAGGAGGACAGTATAGATTTGGAACAGTGGTTTGCAGAGGGACATAGTTCAGAAGGCAGAAGCAGGGAAATACTGGATGGGGAACAGCTAGCAGAAAGAAACACTAGAAGAGAGAGAGTTAACAGATTTACAGTTTCTGGACAGCATTCACCCCCATTCCCCGAGGACATGGATAGCTCAGAAAGTGTCAGAACAGAAAGTGCAGAGGAAAGCTCAGATTACAAGACGCGGTAGTGATGTGGTTGACTAGGGAGGAAGTGGGTGGGAGCCTTAATTGGGAGCACCGTCATTCCTAGGAAATGGATTATTTGTTCTCGCTGTGATCATTAAAGTTTCTAACTGGTAAGAAGACTCCTTTTCCTTTGTTCTGCTTATCTACTGCCAAAGGGGAGAGGAAGCTGATTGCCTGAAGCCTGGCACTTTGGCTGTACTAGGTCTAAAGTAAGGTAAAGGTAAAGGTGCCCCTGACCATCAGGTCCAGTCGTGTCCGACTCTGGGGTTACGGCGCTCATCTCGCTCTATAGGCCGAGGGAGCCAGCGTTTGTTTGCAGACAGCTTCCGGGTCATGTGGCCAGCATGACAAAGCTGCTTCTGGTGAACCAGAGCAGTGCACGGAAACGCCGTTTACCTTCCCGCCAGAGCGGTCCCTATTTATCTACTTGCACTTTGATGTGCTTTTGAACTGCTAGGTGGGCAGGAGCTGGGACCAAGCAACGGGAGCTCACCCCATTGCAGGGATTCGAACCGCCGACCTTCTGATCGGCAAGCCTAGACTCTGTGGTTTAACCCACAGCGCCAAAGTAGTTTAAAACAAATTAAAAGTCTTCATTGGCAGGACTTCAACATTGCAGGTGTTTAGACCTGCCGAATTGAATGATTCTCTCCTCTCTCCCTCTCCCGTGTGCTGTTCCAGGGGTTTTCTGACCGCCCTCCAAGTCAATTTCAGGGAGCATTGGGGGAGGAGAGAGGAGGGAAGTGCAACTGCCAGAATTTCTCATTCTCTTTTACATGAGGAAAATGACAGGCACTCAGAGCCGCAGCTAGGTGATCCTGCACTCCTGGCAGAACCGTCCAGATTGTGCCCCCTAGCCATGGACACCTCTCTTCTTCCCTCCTCTCCTCCAACCCCCCACCCCACCCATTCAATTCACCCTCTATTTAAAGCCATTTTTATGAGGCAATAATCAATATTGCTGGGACGTGGCTGGCACTGTGGTCTAAACCACAGAGCCTAGGGCTTGCCGATCAGAAGGTCGGCTGTTTGAATCCCCGCGACGAGGTGAGCTCCCATTGCTCGGTCCCTGCTCCTGCCCACCTAGCAGTTCGAAAGCATGTCAAAGTGCAAGTAGATAAATAGGTACCGTTCCAGCGGGAAGGTAAGCAGTGTTTCCGTGCGCTGCTCTGGCTCACCAGAAGCGGCTTAGTCATGCTGGTCACATGACCAGGAAGCTGTACGCGGCTCCCTCGGCCAGTAAAGCAAGATGAGCGCCGCAACCCCAGAGTCCTCTGCGACTGGACCTAATGGTCAGGGGTCCCTTTACCTTCAATCAATATTTATATTTATGGACATATTTTTAGCCAATTTTGTGCCCCCCCTCTGCCTGCGCCCCTGACGGGGGCCCACCTCGCCACATCCCTGCAGACACTCCACTATGAGACATTCCCATTTATTAATATAGGGTGATATTCAACCACATCATACTCAAAGTAGACCCAATTATTCATTTGCTTTTTCATTTATATCCCACCTTTCCTCCAAGGAGCTAAAGATCGCCGATATGGGTCTCTCCTTCCTCGTTTTATCCCCACAACAACCCATGAGATAAGAAAGAGTGACTGGCCTAAGGGCACCCAGTGAGCTTCATAGCTTAGTGGGGATTTGAACCCTGGTCTCATGGGTCCTAGCCCAACACTCTAACCCCTGTGCCATGCTAGCTTAGCTTAGTCTGATATAATTTCTCTCTGACAGAACAGAGCACAAAAGGGCTGCATATATGGAATGTGGGTTGGGGACCATTGTTACAATCAGTGGTATACAGCTGTACAATAAGTGCTTAGATAATTTGGCAGTTTAGCCATTAAGCACCATTGATTCCACCTGGACATGAGCATGCTTGACATCTCTGGACTGAACCCAAATAATTGTTATCTCACAGCACAACATTGCATTTTCATCCAAGGGGCTGCAATGATTCATGCACAGTAAAAGATTTATAGTCTCAGAATGAAAAGCAGAAGGCAAAAACCAGGTACCATTTGTAGAGTTCAAGGTAAAAAATGGGTTTTTAAATGAGAATGCGTGCTTTCTAGTCAGGATTATGTCAAGTTGGGGGAGCTTATAGCAAAATGGGTGGCATAAATGACCTTTCAGTTGAGCAACCTGCATGCTATCCACTTCCCCACAGAATGTGTGTGTGTGTGTGTGTGTGTGTGTGTGTGTGTGTTTGGCAATATTTGTTGGTTCACTCATTGTTAGCTGTTAATTGCTGCTGGCAAGGAGACATGGTATACCAGCAACACATATTTTACAGAAATTATTAATCTTATGATGCAGTAGTCTGGAAGTCCATAATGTTATATGTGAAACTACTGGTTTAGGGGAAATTCCATAGCGTGCTTGGATTGCTGACAAATTTCTTAAGTGAATATCCTTACAGTAAAAGCACCAGTTTCCCAGACTTTTGGGGTTGTGCAGTGCCAGTAGAGAAATATATGCATCTTTACCTCGAGATCTCAGAAACTGAAATGCTTTCTCATCAGTATGCACCAAGGCCTTGGAAGCTCCATGCTGATACATCTGTTTAATTTAGGAAATTTAAAATTGGCTTTGCAGATGTTGGGAGAAATAGAGTGTGCTGTTTATTTTCAGTTCAGTTTCATCACACACCGCCTGCTATGCATGAATATATCCATCATTTTGTAGTGTATATTCTGTATAGCTTTGAAGCACATTTATGTTTAGTTGAACCCATTTAGAGTGGGCATATTTATGCACTGCCTTATATATCTGTACAATAAAGCTACCCACAGTACAATTATATGTGAATGAAGCAAAAAAACCCTGCAAATTTGCAAACAAGGTCACATTGTGACTTTCATGGCTGAGTGGGGATTTGAACCCTGGTCTCCCAGGTCCTTTTTGTTGTTTAGTCGTTTAGTCGTGTCCGACTCTTCGTGACCCCATGGACCATAGCACGCCAGGCACTCCTGTCTTGCACTGCCTCCCGCAATTTGGTCAAACTCATGTTCGTAGCTTCGAGAACACTGTCCAACCATCTTGTCCTCTGTCGTCCCCTTCTCCTAGTGCCCTCAATCTTTCCCAACATCAGGGTCTTTTCCAAGGATTCTTCTCTTCTCATGAGGTGGCCAAAGTATTGGAGCCTCAGCTTCACGATCTGTCCTTCCAGGGAGCACTCAGGGCTGATTTCCTTCAGAATGGATAGGTTTGATCTTCTTGCAGTCCATGGGACTCTCAAGAGTCTCCTCCAGCACCATAATTCAAAAGCATCAATTCTTCAGCGATCGGCCTTCTTTATAGTTCAGCTCTCACTTCCATACATCACTACTGGGAAAACCATAGCTTTAACTATACGGACCTTTGTCGGCAAGGTGATGTCTCTGCTTTTTAAGATGCTGTCTAGGTTTGTCATTGCTTTTCTCCCAAGAAGCAGGCGTCTTTTAATTTCGTGACTGCTGTCACCATCTGCAGTGATCAAGGAGCCCAAGAAAGTAAAATCTCTCACTGCCTCCATTTCTTCCCCTTCTATTTGCCAGGAGGTGATGGGACCAGTGGCCATGATCTTGGTTTTTTTGATGTTGAGCTTCAGACCATATTTTGCGCTCTCCTCTTTCACCCTCATTAAAAGGTTCTTTAATTCCTCCTCGCTTTCTGCCATCAAGGTTGTGTCATCTGCATATCTGAGGTTGTTGATATTTCTTCCGGCAATCTTAATTCCGGCTTGGGATTCATCTAGTCCGGCCTTTCGCATGATGAATTCTGCATATAAGTTAAATAAGCAGGGAGACAATATACAACCTTGTCGTACTCCTTTCCCAATTTTGAACCAATCAGTTGTTCCATATCCAGTTCTAACTGTAGCTTCTTGTCCCACATAGAGATTTCTCAGGAGACAGATGAGGTGATCAGGCACTCCCATTTCTTTAAGAACTTGCCATAGTTTGCTGTGGTCGACACAGTCAAAGGCTTTTGCATAGTCAATGAAGCAGAAGTAGACGTTTTTCTGGAACTCTCTAGCTTTCTCCATAATCCAGCGCATGTTTGCTATTTGGTCTCTGGTTCCTCTGCCCTTTCGAAATCCAGCTTGCACTTCTGGGAGTTCTCGGTCCACATACTGCCTAAGCCTGCCTTGTAGAATTTTAAGCATAACCTTGCTAGCGTGTGAAATGAGCGCAATTGTGCGGTAGTTGGAGCATTCTTTGGCACTGCCCTTCTTTGGGATTGGGATGTAGACTGATCTTCTCCAATCCTCTGGCCATTGCTGAGTTTTCCAAACTTGCTGGCATATTGGGTGTAGCACCTTAACAGCATCATCTTTTAAAATTTTAAATAGTTCAGCTGGAATATCATCCTAATATCCTACAACTAATATCCTAATATCCTACAACTAACCACTCTAAATGGAAGAGGCAACTCTACTAGTTGTCTCAGTTATTTAGAGAGAGATAAATGTACCTGAGAAAATATTTGCAAAAGTGTCTTCAAAAAGGCAAAGGAACCTGAATTTGCAAGTGTGTAGGGATTCTCCTGTAGCTTTGTTAATTACAATTAGTTGCCTATTGAGGTGTTAAATTGCTTGATTAGACTAGAACAAATGGGCTCTCTTAGCATTTGAAATTAAGGGAGGCTTGCTGTCAGAATTAACATCTTTTGTTCCTATTGTATTTTATGACTGTATAATTGGTTTGTTTTTTTAAAAAAAACATTTTGGCAATCTAGGCTGTTCTCTACTTTATGCATGGAGGAAACATTAGTGTTTCATACACATATTTATTTACAGATATTTTGCATGGGATTCCATCCTAGCTCTGCAGAGGAAAAAAAATGTTCTGCTGCTCAGATTTCAGCTTCATATTGTGTATAGGTTGGACTCTTCACATTTGATCCTTTCAGGGAAGGGCCTAGTGTCCTGTGTTCTATGTTCCTTTTAAGAATTTAACATCAATTTTAGAAGTTACAAATAACTCAAGTCAGAACTTGCTACCCCAATTATTTCCAGCTGAGATGTTCCAAAAATAGTAACTAAAGTATGTATCCCTCCAACATTTTTCAGCTGAAAATACCGTATGGAGGTTTGTCTTTTGGTGGTGTGCTGTCGTGCGAATCAGTTGGCTCGGGCAGGAGCATGGCACCAAAGGACATGTGAGTCAGCTGGCTGCCTCACCTACTGCAGCCCCTACCTGGCAGCTGCTTGCTCCTTTCCTCTTTGTTTGCTTTCTCCACCTGCGCCACACCTCATGCCACCATGGCAGTGGCAGTGGATTTGGTGGCAGCAGAAAGGGGCCAGGAAGATTGTTGCATGTCTGCCGCCTATGATCTGGTGGAGAAATGCCCCCCCCCATGAACAAAAGGGGGAAAACAGGACATTCTTGAATGAAATCAGAAGCCAAGATAGCTTCTGTAATTCTTTGAATGTCCCAGGAAAATAGGGACACTTGATGGTCATGAAAGTATGGTTGTAACTAATAGAAACTGATATTATTAAACAGCAGCTCTTACTTGGGCTTGGCATAAAAGCTGTATTCAAAATAGAGTACAGGAGAGAGCTTTGGCCTTCTTCATTATATGTAGAGCAGGGCTGGAGAAATTTTAGTCTTCCAGATGTTGTTGGACTACAACCTTCACTATTGGCCATGCTGGCTGGGGTTGATGGGAGATGTAGTTCAGCAAGATCTTGAGGGCTGAAGGCTTGTTATCCTGGTATAGAATATTGCATGTGTGTCACTGTGTAGATGCCAGAACCAAACAATACAAAATTGAGGTTAAAAAAAGAGCAATAAATGAAGAATATTTTGTATTTTCCAGCTGTGTTTTTTTTAAGCCAGTCGATGCCTGTAATGCCAAAAAATGCATTAGCAACATTTACACAAGCAGGTAATAGGAATGGAATTTTACTTTCTCATAAGTACAAAGATTAAAATCAAGGATACAAAATCATAAAAGTTGAGAAAGCACCACCTTGCAAAGACCCTCTATAGTTAAAAAAGAACTCCTTTTGCAAAAAATAAATAAATAAAAAATCTCATTAAAATGTAACTGAATGGATCCCTGTTCAGTCATTTGGTATTGACTGTGTGAAGGGGCTCTCCAAAATGTGCCAGCTAGCCTTGCCTCCTAGATTCTGACACATTCACTGCCTGCGACATTGGTGCACAATTGGATCAGACTGAAAGAGGCTTACACATGTGGGGCTCTCTCCATAGGCATGGAAGGCCCTGGTTGATCATCATTTCTATTGCGTTGGAGAAAGCCCTGCATGCTTACAATTGTATGTGCATAGATCCCTTTCATACCCAAGGCTGATCATACGCTGGCATCTATGGAAAAAGGATAGCCTGCTCCATCTATTCCCATGCTAACTGGATGCATGAAGAGGACTTGGGTGTCAAAGAGGCACTGCCTCTTATGTCCTTTGGCATAGCCTGTCACCTGCCACCTCATATCAGTTTACAAGAAAAGCTTTGTATCCCATTGACCCCTTCTTAGACTTGTATAGGAAATGTTCTTACACCTGTCTGAACTTGAAAGTGAGTGTTGTCCCAAGCTTAATTGCTCTAGATATTTCTGTGCGGAATATTATGCAATATTTTTGTTTGCTGTGTCTGGCACAGGGAAATATAAATTGCTTTGCTTTAATTTTGTCAGCAATTGGCCTTAAAAAAAATCAATCCGAACATTAATTTGACTATATATACACAGAGAGAGAGAATTTGTATGTTGGGTGTATTAAACATATATATCAAGGGAGGGGGGAGCCAATTCATGATCCATTATATTGTTCTTCCTCTTTAGGGAAATATACTTTCTGTTTCTTACAAGATACAATTATAAATGTTTTCCAGACCTGCCAGATTAATTTTGTTTTAAATCCTATTGCACGGTAGTTATATGGGGAGAAACATTGTGCTGTAATGAGTCTCTCCCCCATGCATGTACTTTTTTTTAATCTTTTTAATGAACTTTGCTTTTATACGTGCACCAGGCTCCTGAATCGAAGCATGTGATAAGCAGAGCTAGTGGCCCTTTAAGCAAGTCAGTCCACCCCCCTGCTGCCAGGAATCCAAGATGTCTTTCAAGCTGGATTAGCTGACCCTGCCAAAGAGCTAAAAAATAAATAAATGCTGGTAGCTGAAGGGAGGTCAGAGGACACCTCAGTATTGGAGAGGGCGCACATCAGCTGCTTGTACTGAGTGAAGAAGCATGGCACAAACTGACCAGGGATTTCTTTTGATTCTGAATGGGCTTGCATGCAAAGCATGTTAATAAAGAGGAGGCAGAGAGAGGCAGGAAAGAAGCTTTTTGTTCTTGAGGACATGATGCCTTGTGAAAATGGAAGGTTCCCCCCAGAGTGGCAGAATAGGCATGTAGGTTCAGAAAAGCAAAGAGCGCTGTGTCAGTGGAATATGGTAGCTGGTGGCACAGCCCTTGCAGTGCCAGCAGGGCAGGATGTTATGCTAGCGAGAGAGGATGTGGCATCAGTGGGGTACTGGGAGAAGCCCTCATTGCCAGCACTGAAGCTGATCTGGTGGCATGGAGATACGTGTGTGTGTGTGTGTGTGTGTGTGTGTGTGTGTAGCCAAGATGGAACAGGAAACTGCTTCAGCGCTATCCAGAAGGCCTTCCAGCAGGGTGGATTCACAATGTAAATCATTAGTCAATAAGACTTGATTTAAATCATATGTTTTTTTTACAGAAAGACTCATTCTTGCTGGTATAATCTTAATATTTACAACCAGATGAAGGTATCGTTTCTGGAATAATAAATTTTCAGAATAGTTTTTACAGTTATATCAACAATTACTGATTTGGTTATACTATTAGAAATACACAGACCGATAATTATGAAATTATTGTGAGGTTTAATAAGTTAACTGTTTATATTTGGACAACTTTTCTGCTGCACTTTATTGGAAGGAGAAAAAGAATCATTTCCTTAATAACAATTTAAACAATTTATTTAAATAAAACAATAACATTATAGCATATGTATCCATGTTTGTTAACTGATGTAGTTAAACCATTTTTTATATAAAAAAACTTATACTGAGTTTTAGCACACATGAAAAACTTAAACAAATTCTTATTTCCTGATAAATAGCCTTTCGACTTTAATGTAACTTAAATATAAAACTGTCTTTAGAAAGATTTTTCCTCCCAAAAGTATTTTATTTTAAAAATCCAATTTAATTTTTTAAAACAGGTCTTATGGTCAGAAAGTTCATCCTAATGTTTAGTCAGAATTTCCTTTCTTGTGATTTGAATCCATTGGTTCGGGTCCTACCCTCTGGAGCAGCAGAGGACAAGCTTCCTCCATATTCCATCTGATAGCACTTTAGTCAGGCATCCCCAAACTGTGGCCCTCCAGATGTTTTGGCCTACAATTCCCATGATCCCTAGCTAACCGGACCAGTGGTCAGGGATTATGGGAATTGTAGTCCAAAACATCTGCAGGGCTGAAGTTTGGGGATGCCTGACTTTAGTCATCTGAAGGAGACTATCATATCACTTCTCAGTCTTCTCCATGCTAAACAAACCTAACTCTCTCAAACATTCCAGATCCTTTATAATTTTTGGTTGCCCTCTGCTTATCAATAATACCATTCTTAAACTGTGGTGCAAATGATGTGGCATTTCAATGTTTTCAGTTGGCTCAAAATGCCTTAGTCCAGTCCTGTAACGAAGTATAGGAAAGAGCATCATTTGGTTCCATTCTTTAAGTCCTAAGTACAAGGATATTAGGATGCTGTGAACATTTAATAGTGCGTCGTGGAGAACAAGCTGAAGTGATTCACTGGATGACACAGAAAGATTAAATACATGCAGCACTTCATTAGAGTTGCTCTCATCTGTGGTGTACTTTTTAATTTTAAAATTTGTACAAGGACAGCGAGGCCCAAATGATGTATTCTGCAGTGCCGCTATTAGAGATAATTTATATCTCGAAAGTATGACTTTGCCAATGTAAACAAATCTGAAGGAAAGCTGGCAGCTAGGATGCCAATTTATATACTGAAGCCTCATCTTACACCACAATATGCAAGCACACACCAGCTTATCTTGTAAAATCACATACTGCACATAGTGCTGGAACTAATTTAACAAGATTTGTGGCTCTGAACACATGGGGCACTCAAAATGAGAACAAAAACTAAGTTAGAACATCTGTGTGTATATGTATGTGTTTGTGTTTTAGGGCTGTGTTGTAAAAAGATTCTACCTACTGTAACCACCAAGAGAGTCACTAAACAAATCTGCCAGAACAATCCCATTTGTCGTGATACTTTGAGGAGCATAACACCTGTCTTAACTGGGAGTTCTTTAACATAAAGCATATCAGAGAAAAGTAAATGGATGTCAAGTGAATGTGAGCGACAGACAAGGAGTGCGCCCTTATGCTAACATCAATTCAGCAGCATGCTTCTCTTATATGGTGAACCAGGCAAGTCTGCTCTTACAGAGCTTATGGGCTGTGAACCCCTAACAGCATAACATCTTGCATATACAGCACTATGGCTAAGAGTGTATACAAACCCAATTCGCTAATTTATCTAAGCATCAGTTTCAGGCCCCCTTTGCTGTTGGAAGATAGACTTTATTCTCCATGGCACTCTAAAAGGCAGCTCCACCTGGCTCAGTTGCAGCTTATGATGGTCTGCACGTGCAGCTGAGCAAAGACTATTCTGTTCAGAGAGCTCTTGGGGACTCCAGCCCTTTGATTGTTGTATGTGGTGGCTAACTTTTAAGACTGCTCCAGTTGGATACACACTCTCCAAGGAAGGGGAGTCCACCACCTTTCTGACCGTAAGACCTGTTCAACAGTGGAACAGACTACCTCAGAAGGTGGTGGACTCCCCTTCCTTGGAGGTTTTTAAGCAGAAGTTGGATGGCCATCTGTCAGGGACTCTTTAGGTATGATTCCTGCTTTGTGGGGGTTAGACTAGATGGCCCTTGGGGTCCCTTCCAAATCCACAGCACTATGATTCTTTGAGAAATCAAAGAATACTAGATCAGCTAGCACTGAAATGCTGGCCTTTGATGATATCTTTTCAAGGAAGTCACTAGTCTTCATGACTGCAGGATGCAGATTCATTATCAATACACTGTCACTGGCTAGTTGTTGCTCTCCCTCCATATCACCTCCTCTCCCAATTTCTTCAACAGGATAGATACCAAAGGAGGTGGGGGAAGAGAAGGGGAAATATATATATATATTGCTGGCCTAAGACTGGACTATATATTGCAGTCTTGAACTACTTGTGACTAATTCAGTCTGTGTGTGAACTTTGCGTGTACCAAAGTGCTCTGGGAGTAAGGGGCAATGGCTGCTTCTGTCTCTGGCACTAAATGGAATACACATGTTCTTTGTAAACCAGAGAGCAGGAATCAGGAAAAACACTATAATATCTTATATATTTTTAAAAAACTGGAGTTTAATTATAGATCATTTTTGCATTTTGTTTACTTTGCATGGAAGTGCTCAATCATTTTTTTTCTTAATATAATATACCTTATAATTCAATTGATGAAACATTAGCAAATGTACAAGTGCACAGATAATGCAATATGTGCCATTTTTCACTAGTAACAAGAAGTTCCAAAAGTCCTTAGAAGTCCCCTTCCACCTCCACAGCAATGTCACCCTGTGTTTTGGAGATCAGCTGAACCCTCTGTTGGCCTTATGCAAATATATATCTCTTAATGTGCTTGAAAAGAAAAAAATTCCCTACGGGAAGG
Source organism: Zootoca vivipara (assembly GCF_965207765.1). Taxonomy (NCBI): domain Eukaryota; kingdom Metazoa; phylum Chordata; class Lepidosauria; order Squamata; family Lacertidae; genus Zootoca; species Zootoca vivipara. The sequence continues at coordinate 14,393,491 of NC_142586.1, forward strand.
GAGTGCATATCAAACTGGCTGAAAAGACGAATAACCTCTCAGACCAGAAATACAAATGTTTTATTCAGATGAACAAAGTGTCTTTATTTCAGCACTTTAATCCATCCCCTTGCTTTTTTATTTTTTTTTTCTTGTGAAATAATGCTGTCATTCTGAAATGGCAGGGGTTGATAGCTAAATTGCTGTTGCATAAATTGTCTCATCGCTGCTCTATAGGCAAGAAAGATATGATTGAAAGTTCAGGTTTTGTGAAACCTGTTGCCAAGAACAGATCTCTCTCTCTCTCTCTTTCAAGTGTTGGACAATATGCTACAGCTCTAAACAAAATATGCAAATGCACAGTTTGCTATGTAAGTGAGTGGCATTTTAATTAATAACTCTAAATTACAAAAGGACAGAGTGTGGTAGTTCTAATCATTAAGATGTTCTCAACATATTTCTGTGTAGAAGTGGCTCAGATGTTATTTCTTCCCAGCTGCAGTCCACCTGCACAGGAGTAAGTCCTCCTGATCTCAGTGAAGATGCCCAAATGCTCTCTGAGTCTAGCATACCTGAAATGTCCCTTATGGCAAGGTTTTGTTTGAAATGAAATAAGAACATGGAAGAGAATAGATGTGTTTTTATGCAACAGTGGCAGAACTAGGAATGGGTGGATAAATCTATTTCTGGTGTATTTTGCTTTCACTTGTGTTCTTATCTAAGCCCATTCCATTCCATTTCCAAATTTATCTCTCTGTGTGTGCATTTCAGAAATGCACAAAAATCATATTTAAATGTGTAAGATACAGTGTTATAAGATGGCCATAGATCTGCTGTTCTTAATTTTTCAAGAAAGTAAAATACCTTCTTCAGGCAACTAAAACTTCAGGCTGCAGCCACAGTGGAAATGCAAGTGCCTCTAGGAGTGGCAGCCTGTTAGGATGTGATATTCCTTCCAGAAGCGTTGCAGGGGGTATGGAGCTGGCTACCCCCCTGGGTGGATGAGAACAGCCATTTTCTTTTTCTATTCACTGCCCTGGGGGTGTGGGAAATAATATGCTATTACTCCCCGGGCTCTTTGTAGCCTCACCTAGAAGATGTGGCCAGGCTTTCCTAGTTGTTTAGAGTGGTTATTTTATCTGCAAAGGAAAGGCAAGTGGTTTTTCTTTTCTTTTTTAAAGGCAACCACTCTGCAAAATTAAGCGAAGTGCAAAATCCAAATGATAACTTTCTTCCAATCTGCACATTGGTCCAAAAGTTATGGATCAGGTCAGTCTACTTCAGAATGCGGTCAAACTGAGTTCCTTAAGAATCCTTAGTGAGCATATGGCCTTGGAGGCTTTTAGATGGTTTTTTTCCTTTCTTGCTGGGTTGCATCCTGGAGCTGTTAGCTGTTTTCTAGGATAACTAATTAGTCTTCTGGGCTATCATTTGCCTTCACTAAATTAAGAGCTGGATCACAAACTGAAAAGAATTTATTGCATTGTGAAATTGACGTTATGTGAGGGGAGAAGCAGACCCCCAGGGCATCCATATGGAGCACTCTCTCATATCCTCCAACATTCCTCAGATGAAAATGGGACATTTCTTACTGCCCTCCAATTGACCCTCCTCGACCCCACATTTTTGTGCCGCCCACCCACACAGAGCATTTCCTATCAGAAGGATGAGTGTCACCACCACAACACCAACAGGACACAGCACACACGCCATAATGCTGATTTTTTTTCCAAAAGGCAAAACACACACTAATAAATAAATTTTAGAAAGGGGCAAGATTAGACATAGACACACAAAGCATTAAAAAAAAACCGCCAAGACTCCTTGTACTCTGCTCCCCCTTTCTTCCCATCTGGGGCAACCCTGCCCCTCAGAGTTTGGCAACGGCAGCCTCTCCTCCTCAAGCTGCCCAAGGGAGGAGGCCGGCAGCAATGGCCATGGAGAGGCAACAGGGTGCTTCCTTGCAGCCGCCACTGCCACCACCGCTCAGGAGAATTTCCAGCTCCTCCTGCTCCCTGAGCTCAGCAGCGGTAGCATTGGGGGGGGAGGGGCATCTTGGGACCAAATCAGAAGCCACTGCTTTGTGAGTGTAAGCTCCCCTTAGGATTGAGGGCCCTTGCTTAGAACAGGATCTCCTCCCAAGATGGACAGCGGAGAGCATGGATGGATGGGACAGAGCCACTGTGTGCAAGGCTTCCGTTGTTGGTTATGGATAGAAAAATATATACATTGACAAGTGTCTGCAGATCTGTCAGTGCAGTGTTCAGAGCATGGAATTAGAGCTGTGAAGTTCAAGACCTCATTTAGCGAGTATGCTCACTGTGTGACGCTGGACCAGTAACTGTGTTTCAGACTAATCTGCCTCACAGGCTTGTTTTGAGGATAGGTGGAGCGGAGTGGGAAAGAATAATGTATATCACCCTGAACTCCTTGAAGGAAGGCTATGATAAAAATATGACTTGGAAAAGAGAAGTATGGGGGACTCTATCACCTTCTGCCCTGCACTTGTTTTCAGGGATCCTAGCTCCAAGTTTTGCTGCTGGCAATAATGCAGTCCTCTGCTTGCAAGCTGCCATTCTGAATGACTTTCCTGTTTGCAGATAGGAGCACGTAGGTGTATAAAGTAAACAGATTTGACCTTTTGTGCATCTTTGGCTTTATTATTTGTTCTCACATCATCACACTGCTTTAAATAGTTTTTAATGGGAGCAGTGAATGCGACTGCTTCTATTTCACTGATGGAAAAGCCGAGCGTAGGGAAATCTCGTCGTTTGAGATGGTACAAATTGCAGCAGAATTGTTAGAATGGCTTCTGTTTGCGCAATCCTTTTTAGACAGCTGATTGGCACTGCAACTTTGTATAAACAGAAGATTTATTTTTTTGCCATTGAATTGGGGCTGTATTTCTGTGTCTCCAATGAAAATAAACCCACAGAGCTTCAAAGGAGGGATACTGAGCTTGTTAGCTGGAAGAAAATAGATATTGTAATAATTTCCACCTCCCTTTCAAACTACCAAAACACACATTTAAGCAGAACAGGAGACAGTGCCCTTTGGTAACAATTAGTTGCTTGTTCAGAGGACCAATTAAAGGTTTCAGTATTCATACATGATTGGATGAATTTTTACTTCCACATGAAGAGCATGAAGTTATTGACAACCTTGCACATCTATGAAAGGATAAGTAAATGAGTACTTATTAAAATGTTGGAAGTGGGTGATTGTCATTCAAGAGTCAGGAAAATTTTAATGTCAGAATTGACAAGCAGGCAAATATACTTCAGTAGTTTCACGTTCAATTGATGTCTACTGGCAGAAAAATTTAGAGAGCGTTTCATGAGCTTTGTTTAAATTCTATGCCTTGCTTTCAGTTTATCTACATCATTCAGGCATCCATGTTCAACATATATCTTTTTTAAGGAGGAAAAAAAATCCATGAAGGCTACTCTCCTTTTGTTAGGCATTAAAGATTAATTGTTTCATTCAAGTGATAATTGCAGGATATAATTTGCTTCATTTGAAGATGCTATTAATCATAAGATAATTAAGTCTCTGTTCTGATATTTCATATTCCTTCCACATCTTGCATTTGTTCAGTATAAATTGGGGTGAGGAAAGAGAGAGAACTATCAAAGTTTCACAGCTTAAATATCACACAATCCCATTATTCTTCTTGAATGACCAGGACATTGCTCAGGGGTTAGCCAAGGAGTCTGAATGGCACCATGGTTTTCTGTGAAAAGTAAAGGATTAAAGAAAAGAAGAGAAGATTATATCATTTATTTCTCACTGCATATTAAAGCACAGGAAGATTGCTAGTGTTTATTACAACTAATTGTGGACAACCTTGTTGTAATCTCTCTGCACTGAATAGAAGTTGTTTCATCTCCACATTACATATAAGGATGCCTTCTAAAACCCTTTCTAATATATTGCAGTGTCTTGTTCCGATATGTCCAGATGGTATTTTTTCTACTTTTGTATTAACAGTCTTGTTAGTATGAACTCCAAGGGAATCTCTTACTTCTAAGCTGCTAGATCACACATGACAACCCCCCCCCCCATTTCCACTCAGAGTAACATGAAACAGTGCTGCATTTAAGTGCTAAAACATTTGTCAATTAAATAAATACTAAGAGCAGCACAGCAATCTCAGCAGTCACATACACATTGTTGTTTAGTCGTTTAGTCGTGTCCGACTCTTCGTGACCCCGTGGACCATAGCACGCCAGGCACTCCTGTCTTGCACTGCCTCCCGCAGTTTGGTCAAACTCATGTTCGTAGCTTCGAGAACACTGTCCAACCATCTCGTCCTTTGTCGTCCCCTTCTCCTTGTGCCCTCAATCTTTCCCAACATCAGGGTCTTTTCCAAGGATTCTTCTCTTCTCATGAGGTGGCCAAAGTATTGGAGCCTCAGCTTCAGGATCTGTCCTTCCAGTCAACACTCAGGGCTGATTTCCTTCAGAATGGATAGGTTTGATCTTCCTGCAGTCCATGGGACTCTCAAGAGTCTCCTCCAGCACCATATACATTATCCATATACATTATCCAAGTATTAGTTCACATAATGTGAAAGTCTACGCCAGCCTTCCCCAACCTAGTTCCTTCTAGTTGTTGGACTACAAATCCCATCGTCCGTTACCATTATCCATGCTTGCTGATGGGAATTTGACTCCCAACATCTGGTGGGCAGCATGCTGGAGGAGGCTGGTGTGTTGTTAAAGAGCATCGCATCAACTCCACATGCCCCAGTGGCAAACTGAGCTTGCAGTGAAAACTATTCATTTTAATTGTCTGAATATATTTTATTTTGCTATGCTTTTCCAGGGTATGTTTCCAGGGACTCTGAATCCCAATTCTAAGCCATTATTCTCCCAGTCAGAATCCTTTTGAAACCATAAACAGAATGAAATGGCTGGAAGGAAACCAAGTGATATTCCAATGTCTTAAAAGCTTAGCTGATTGCAAATAAATAGCTAAACATTTTGAGAATACATCTGAGCAGATTCATCCACCTGATTTCAGGTGATTCCCCCCTCCCAATCCCCCTGCAGCCCCATACAATACAGATCACATGTTTAGGAGTCTCCTGCCCCCCTGAGATTTTTTTTTTTTTAAAAAAAGGGGCTGCCTTCCATTCATGTCCATAATCACTGTGTACAATCCAAATAGATTAATACACATACATTGTATGTTGACAAATTGTCTGACACTCAATTTTCTCCGCAATAGATAGTTCAAGACTTTATGTTGAATACTTAAAACACCTGCCTCAGGTAGCCTGCCCTACTGTTTCTGCTAGAAAGCACCACTGACATCAGCAAGAGAGAGACATTTCATTGCCACGGTTTTGCCACTTGTCTTCCCTGCTTCTGGGGTGGAGAAGTGCCCCAACTGTCACCAAAATTGCTGAGAGCTGGAGAAGATAAGCAGCAGTGCTTTGGGGAGTGTCTCAGCTCTCACCAAAGACCACAGAAGTGGGGGGTAGGGCACGGCAGGGTGGGGTGGGGTGGGGAGTGGACAGGCCACCCCTGAATAAGGTGCAAGAGATTTTAATATGTAGACATCTCACAAAAGGGTATCACCCACCAAACCCCATTCATGAGACAACAAATGCTTCACAAGCTACCTGCATGAAATAGGCTGTATCTGTTGGAGAGTGGTGTATATAATCCATCACCACTTTAAACCAACATTTCCCAGTTATTGATGTTATCTCATGGGAGCACTCCCATTTATTTCCGTGTTGCGATCCAGCCCTGAGTGAATACTGGAAATGAAGGGCTAATAGCAGTAATCCTAGTATATGGAAACTCTTTACTGCCTTGATGAAGAATATAGATGAAGAAAGGCTTCCATATTGTTTGTGTTCATTACCAATAATGCATTTTGCAATTGCGACTGCGTTGCCTGAGACACGCTGTTCCACATTTATGAGAAGAAATATAACTTTCTGCTGATGTCTGAGGAAAAATAAATCCTGGATCAGCGGTAATAAGAAAAGCTGTTACTTTTGCCACATGAGAACATATTATTAATGATGCCAGCGGGATAGCTTAAGACATCTTTTTTGACGGAGTGAGCTATGTTTCTGCCAAGGCACAAGGGAGCCAATATCACTGTGGGCTTCAGCTCTGCTACAATACAAATGACAAGCGCAGGGTCAAGGAAGCACTATCAGACTGCTTATTCACACCACTGTGCACCCTGCCCCATCCCAAAGTAGTGCTTGGAGTAGTAGCTGAAAGCTACTCATGAAGAGCAGACATGCTTTTATGCTTGTAGCATCCATGCTGTGGTGTGCTTGTATAGATTTCAGAAGGAGAGACGCATTCATGCAAAAACAAAAAGAGGGCAGTCAGTTCGCATTTTCTGTGGCCTGTGTCGCTGGCTCAAAGCTCCAGAAGCAACCTTATGACACCTGAGAGTAAGGCCGGTGCCAGAATTAGTGGGCTCCCCAGCCTGGTGCTGTTGATTGGTCCCTGGCGCCAATGCCCACCTGGGCTCCTGCCTGGTACTGCTGTTGCCCCCACTGTTCCCTCGGTCCCCCACCCTGATATTGCTGTGCGCTGCTCAAATCACCAGCAACATCACCCCATTTTTGCCTGCGAGTGTCAACAGCACTTTGGATTGGGTTCTAGCATGGGTATTGACTCACTTTTCTGCCTCCCCTGGACACATGCCTAGACAATGGAGGTGGCACTTTGGAATGGGAACTCAACCAGTGCTTGGGTGGCTCTGCATCTCCCCCTTTCCCTCTTCTGTAACAGGTCTTATGTAGGGGCTGCTGCCAATTACCGTATTTTTCCATTTATAAGACTAGGTTTTTCCCTTAAAAATAATGTCAGAAATTAGGGCGCATTTTATACTTTGGCCCATCTCCCCCATTTTCTTGAATCTCACCCCCCCCCAAATAGGGGGTGTCTTATACATGGGGGCATCTTATAGACAGAAAATTATGACTCCCCCTCCATTTCCAGAACAATTAAAATTTACAGCCAAACAAAACTTAGTGAGGCCACAAAATGTCCTTATTTTTGAACTTCTTTTTCCAGATGCCACCAAATCACATTTTTAGTTCTGTTGTTCTAAAGTCAAAGGAATAATCCACGTTAAAACAAACCAGTACAGTTAATTCCTGGTCCATTAATTCATAAGCAATATAGGAATTTGAAGTTCTATCACAGTTTTTGTGTGTGTGTGTGCATTTGGGAACCTGGTTAACAATGCTGTTAATGGATCAGGGTGAGACAGTCAGAGATCCCCAGTGTATAAGACTCCATCAAATTAACCTAATTCAATGTAGCATTGAGTTCATTCCAGTAGAAGGAATTTTGGTACCTGGCTGTTTTTCAGCTCATGTTTTAATGCATCTGTTTGGCTGTCTGCCTTGCAAGAAAGTCAAGGGTCACAGCCCGATAATTGGGTATAAATACTGTGAGAGTAGGTAGGCCTCAACTTCAGTCATGCAGAACCAATTTTTAGCTTGATGGTATATCACCATTGCACATTTTTAATTGAACTGCTTGTGAGAAATACTGACATAATCTCATTATTATTCTGTTTCCCCTCTCAGCTTAGGGTACTGTCTGATGCTGTTTGATATTCCTCTGATCACCAGCACTAATATTCAGCCCTAGATGAGCTGCTGTTGGGAAACAGGGTGAAATTATCTTCTGATTATATATGTATAAAACAAAGTACCAATTTATTCATTAGGTTTATTAATCAGCTTCTACTTGTGGCATTTACAGAGCTTTAAGAGGCTTTGAGATATGACATGGCCCACATAATCCCCCATTGTTCTTTAAACCAAGCTAGATGTTGTGGTGGAAGCCCCATGGGTCAGTCTGTTCAGTCACTGCTGGATTCATGTAGACAGAGAGGTGCAGAATTTGGAGCTTAGCATAGGAAAGGGGGAGAGAATGAATGCTTCCCTGCCCATTCTCTCCAAAGCAAAAATCAAACAAAAACCCTGACTTACCACAACTGAGTTTTCCCTCCTGGGGCTCCAATATGAAAAGTAATCCCTGCCTTGAGAGATAATGCTTGGGAAAAGCTTTTTCTTTTTTCTTTTTGCAAAAGCCCATAGTCATGGAAGGATCGGTTCTAACCAGGGCTTGCCTCAGCATATACAGTACTTAAAATCCCTCACCGCCCATTTCTGCTTTATATTACAGTGGTGCCTTGCAAGACAAATTTAATTGACTCGTTCCGCGAGTCAATTTGTTTTGCGAAAAATTTGTCTTGCAAATCACGGTTTCCCATAGGAATGCATTGAAATTTCTTTTTTTGCCCATAGGAACGCATTAATTAAATTTCAATGCATTCCTATGGGAAACGGCAATTCACAGACTCACAAGAGAAATTCGTTTTGCAAAAAATTCATCTTGCAGGGTATTCGTCTTGCGAGGTACCACTGTACTTCAGAATGGCCCACCTTGCGCCATGATCCTTCATTTCCCTCTGTTCTAAAGGTAAATCCTGGCAAATGGTGGTGGCTGCTTATTGAATGTGCCAGACTAAAAAAAACACTGATGAATTCAAAGGTCTTTTTTTTTAAAAAAAGCAATGTATATTCCTTTGTTGTTTGCTTTGTTTGAAGTCAGATTTTTGTCTTTGAATTTGTAACTCTGGTTAATGAAAATTAGTTTTAAAAAACTTCTTCGTAGTGTGCTCACTGCTCAGCAATTACTTTCCACTGTCTGCCAAGATTACTAATTGTTCCTGAACATGTTTGAGGTGCAGCTATTCTGTAACAACTATGAAGGAAACACATTAAGCATTCACAGTGTCGTTTTAAAAAGAAAGCATTGGTCAGGTCACTAATGTTGCTGATTCATAAACCTGCTCATAAGCCAAACTACACATGGGACTAGAGTCTGGTGAATGGAACTGCTGGCATCACTGTATCTCACAAAAAGCCTTGTGTGTTGGGGGTGGACTGGGACAGTGGTGGTGGTGGGGAGTGAAGGTCTAAACGTTTGCCCCCCAATCCCATGCTGCAACTTCAGTTCCAACTTTTAGCCATAGGCTTAAGCCACAGTCTTAAGAACTGTCCAGAGCAAGCCTTTCCCAACCTCGGGTCTCCCAGATGTTGTTGGACTACATCTCTCATCATCCATGACCACTGGCCCTAATAGCTAGGGATGATGGGAGTTGTAGTCCAACAACATCTGGGGCCTCAAGGTTGGGAAAGGCTGGTCTGGAGACTTCCATGAAAGGCTGATTTTCTGTAAAATGTTGGTGGATATGTGGCTATAGATATAACCTGGTTTTAAAAGATGAATGATCCTAGTAGATCTTCTGAAATCCAAAATACATTCTCTAATCTCAAAATGCTTTACAAATTATTATTTACCTTTCTTAAATAAAAGAGGTAAGGCCTAGCAAGATTATGGTATAAAACAGGGTTTTAGAAAACGTTCAGTTATTTGGCTGCTCTGAATTAAGCATTGTGCTTTAGGGGAAAAAAAACCAAACTAAATTAAATAGCTAATTAGTGGCCTGAAATGTATCTGGCAAAACTGGAAGAACTGCTTTTGCTATAGTTGTTGGTTAAAATAATGGTAAAAGAAACAAACAGTTTTCCTCCTCTATGTAATCTCTACAAGATGTACACTTCAATTTAATTTTGCACTTCAGAATTATTTTCCAGATATTAGTTTTCTCATTTGTAAAATGTTGCTCCTTGCATTTTCTCAGCTTTTCTTATCACTTTCTATAAATTTCTGTTTATTACAATGATGCTAGAGTGACAAAAATTGACTGATACAATTGTCTTACTGCTTTCAATTACTTTTATATTTTTCCCTTAAGAGCTCATCAACTTTCAACACCTATACATGTTTGCCACAGTTTTTCATAGTGGGATAAAAAGGTAAAGGTAAAGGGACCCCTGACCATTAGGTCCAGTCGTGACCGACTCTGGGGTTGCGCGCTCATCTCGCATTATTGGCCGAGGGAGCCGGTGTATAGCTTCCAGGTCATGTGGCCAGCATGACAAAGCCGCTTCTGGCAAACCAGAGCAGCACATGGAAACACCGTTTACCTTCCCGCTGTAGCGGTCCCTATTTATCTACTTGCATTTTGACGTGCTTTCGAACTGCTAGGTTGGCAGTCTTCCTTTTTTGGATGCATCTTCCTTTTTTTCTTTTTTAAATACTTGGTTTTAGCTGGTGTGATATTTTGTGGCCTCTTTTATCCCTTTAAAAAGCTGTACTTGAAAAATCAGTTTGGGGGATTTCTCCTGGGTGATTTTGCAAACTTCCATAAACAAATAACTTTACATTGCAATGCTCTATTGGTAGACAGAAGTTAAATATTTTTGCATGAATCTCCTGAACTGCAGAACACCATTGTAGCTAAATAGTGTGCGTTTTCAAATCATGCTGATTACACAAACCACCTAGGTAACTGAGTAGGAAGGTCTGTTGAATTATCAACATCAGGTCTTAGACTTAGAGGATGGCTTGTCCTGATTTATAAATGTTCCCACATCCCTGTTGTTCACTTTCTCCATCCTGTTGATTTCGAAGTAAAGTTGTCTTCCTTTGGTTTCCACTTTGCAAATTCATATTTTAGTTTCTTGCAAGATCAGCTGGAATAAGAAATAATTCATTTTATGGAATTCACCTACGTTTTCAACATCAAAAGTTACTTAGGTAGCTTCTCCTGTCTTCCCAACTCTCCCTCTGATTATGCACACAGAGACAAGTTTTAGAATAAGTTCTTCTGGAATATTTAGCAGAATTACTTCACATGACTTGTCATCGTCTATTTGCACATTAATCTCTCCTGACTGCACAGGCTCTATGTGAATGTAGCATTATCTGATTATCAATAAAGAGTTGGCAAGAATAACATTGAAAATTAGAACTTGGCACTGCCTTATGAGGAATTGGCATTAATTACATGTGTTGTTTTGTCTTTGTTTTTATCTTTTTAAAAGAAATGTAGCTTTTATATAACAATAGTTTTGTGTATGTTGATTTTAGGAAATTTGAATGTGATCAATGTGGTGTTCTGGGTGGTGTGAACCCAAGTGCGCTTCTCTGATCTGCAAACCAAAATAGTTGTTAGATTTTGTGGTGTTCTGCACTGATAGCTGTAAAAAAACCTTCCCATTATTTCTGTTTTGCACTTGACCAATAGCTGCAAGCTGTGTTGGACCCCCCCCCCCACTTCACATGATTATACCAAAGGGCTTTGTTTATTGGTTTGCTATATATTTGCTAGTAACAATCTGAGTACATCCATCTATACCAGAAGTAAGGGCCTGCAAGAGCATTATTTATAACTTAAGGGGCTGTAGGTGAGCTTTCCAGAGACATCTAGACTCCATATACTTTGTCTTTGTACAATATATTGCCTGGAGATTTCCCTCCTGCATTGTTTGTCCTGGAAAAAACAATATGGTGAGTGCATTGTTCCTGTTCTGTAAGGAGCTCCCATGATTGACTACTAGAGGCTGCAGGTAAAGGGAATAACCTGTTGACAAGCCAAAATGTTTGTTATGACAGAACGGTCACTTTAGTGCAATATTGAATTTCACCTATTACGTTTTCAATATAACCTGTTTGAAAAGGAAATAATTTGAAAAGTTGCTTTCTCTGTGGTTTATCTGATCATCTGAAAATCTGAATGCAAGATGAAGACCTCATCATTACCTATTTAGGGATCAGGCCCAAAGCCATAGAGTTTACTTTGCTAGTGGACCACTTTAAAATGTGATCATGTTGTGAAGACTCAGGGATTTTCTGAGGAAGAAACAGGTGGGTGCTGTGAAGAGAGAAAATAAATCTTCACATGCTCTTTTAAAAATTTAGAATGTAAAAAGGGGGAGGCAAAGAGGGAAGGGTGGTCTGGTCTGAGCAAAGGATATTTAGCATTTAAAACTGAACCAGCATGGAAGAGGTGGGGCAAAGTGATTGTTCTGTGGCAGGAGGTGGAAAGCTGTTGTTGTTGTTTAGTCGTTTAGTCGTGTCCGACTCTTCGTGACCCCATGGACCAGAGCATGCCAGGCACTCCTGTCTTCCACTGCCTCCCGCAGTTTGGTCATGGTCAAACTCATGTTCGTAGCTTCGAGAACACTGTCCAACCATCTTGTCCTCTGTCATCCCCTTCTCCTAGTGCCCTCAATCTTTCCCAACATCAGGGTCTTTTCCAAGGATTCTTCTCTTCTCATGAGGTGGCCAAAGTATTGGAGCCTCAGCTTCACGATCTGTCCTTCCAGGGAGCACTCAGGGCTGATTTCCTTAAGAATGGATAGGTTTGATCTTCTTGCAGTCCATGGGACTCTCAAGAGTCTCCTCCAGCACCATAATTCAAAAGCATCAATTCTTTGGCGATCAGCCTTCTTTATGGTCCAGCTCTCACTTCCATACATCACTACTGGGAAAACCATAGCTTTAACTATACGGACCTTTGTCGGCAAGGTGATGTCTCTGCTTTTTAAGATGCTGTCTAGGTTTGTCATTGCTTTTCTCCCAAGAAGCAGGCGTCTTTTAATTTCGTGACTGCTGTCACCATCTGCAGTGATCAAGGAGCCCAAGAAAGTAAAATCTCTCACTGCCTCCATTTCTTCCCCTTCTATTTGCCAGGAGGTGATGGGACCAGTGGCCATGATCTTGGTTTTTTTGATGTTGAGCTTCAGACCATATTTTGCGCTCTCCTCTTTCACCCTCATTAAAAGGTTCTTTAATTCCTCCTCACTTTCTGCCATCAAGCATGTGTCATCTGCATATCTGAGGTTGTTGATATTTCTTCCGGCAATCTTAATTCCTGCTTGGGATTCATCTAGTCCAGCCTTTCGCATGATGAATTCTGTATATAAGTTAAATAAGCAGGGAGACAATATACAGCCTTGTCGTACTCCTTTCCCAATTTTGAACCAATCAGTTGTTCCATATCCAGTTCTAACTGTAGCTTCTTGTCCCACATAGAGATTTCTCAGGAGACAGATGAGGTGATCAGGCACTCCCATTTCTTTAAGAACTTGCCATAGTTTGCTGTGGTCGACACAGTCAAAGGCTTTTGCATAGTCAATGAAGCAGAAGTAGCTTTCTCCATAATCCAGCACATGTTTGCTACTTGGTCTCTGGTTCCTCTGCCCTTTCGAAATCCAGCTTGCACTTCTGGGAGTTCTCGGTCCACATACTGCCTAAGCCTGCCTTGTAGAATTTTAAGCATAACCTTGCTAGCGTGTGAAATGAGCGCAATTGTGCGGTAGTTGGAGCATTGGAGGTGGAAAGCTAATGGAGAAGAAGACAGGAGACACAAAGCTAATAAAAGATGGCTTTCATAAAAAGGTTGTGATAATTACCTAATACACTGCAAGCTTAGTAATAGGGAAGAGGGACAATTGAATTTTAAAAACCATTCTTCAGCCTCGAGTCTGGGAAAAGATTGGGAAGCTACACTCTGGCTATTCTCCCAGAGATTGCAGATTTACAAGGCCATAACATGTCGATAATATGCTCTTGTTATTTTAATTGCTTCTTACCAGGGAGAGAAGCAACTTTTAGGAAAATCAATTTGTACCTTAACTTCAGCCTTCTTTGTGGTTAGTGTCACACTTCAAGAGAAAATTGGAACCCCTTTCTCCTTAGAGTACTGTTCCTCAAAACACAAACAAATAAAAATGCTAGGAACATCAAAACACAAGCATTCACAGCCTCTGATCTAACTCAAACTGCTAGCAGACAACAAGTTATGGTTTGATATGTATATCACATTGCATTGTATCACATTTACTAATAAGAGTATTACAGTAATTTAGAGGAAATCAAAATGTGGATAATAATGCTCTTTAAGTTCACTCAGTACAGTATAATGGACTGCAAGACTCCAAATATGTTTCTTTCTCATGGGACTTATTAAGAAGTCAGTGTGCATTATTTCCATGCTTCCATGTTTTGACCAGGCAAGGAAGCACCTACCCCTGCCTGAGAATGTGGCAGTCAACCAGTATTTACACATCTTTATCTCTTGGAGTTTACCCAGTAGTGATGTATGGAAGTGAGAGCTAGACCATAAAGAAGGCTGATCGCTGAAGAATTGATGCTTTTGAATTATGGTGCTGGAGGAGACTCTTGAGAGTCCCATGGACTGCAAGAAGATCAAACCTATCCATTCTGAAGGAAATCAGCCCCGAGTGCTCACTGGAAGGACAGATCCTGAAGCTGAGGCTCCAATACTTTGGCCACCTCATGAGAAGAGAAGACTTCCTGGAAAAGACCCTGATGTTGGGAAAGATGGAGGGGACAAGGAGAAGGGGACGACAAAGGATGAGATGGTTGGACAGTGTTCTCGAAGCTACCAACATGAGTCTGACCAAGCTGCGTGAGGCAGTGGAAGATAGGAGTGCCTGGCATTCTCTGGTCCATGGGGTCACGAAGAGTTGGACACAACTAAACAACAACAACCTATTGGAGTTCATAAAAGTTGTGTAAGGAAGACGTTGAGCCTACAGAAAGTGGGACATAAGCCCTGTCCTCATAGATGCATTAGTAATCTAAATCAGATGAATAAAAGGGATGTCTATATATAGACTTGCCAGACTGTGATTGCATCCTGAGGCTGGAAATAACTATGAAGGAAGGTAGCATGTAGTAATTAGCAGTGTTATAGTTTTGTGCCTCCTTCGAATAAATGTGAATTTGTGGCAAGCAACCTGGTTTCAAGTAAAGCAACATCATTATGATTCCTCAGTATATGGAGAAGTGCCTACCTCAGATGCCTGATTTATTTATACAATCTGTTCAACTAGTAGGAGCGCTGGAAGCAGGAAACTATTTTGACAACTTTTTGGTGGCTTTGATGCCTCTCATACAGAAGTTGTAGTCTAGCATGGGTTGTAATGCCTTCTTCATTTCCCTACCTAGACACAAACAAATACACAAACACACACACACACACACAGAGAGTCCGTGCTGATGTCCTATTTTTTCTAACTTTTTAATTAGTTTTGTAGATGATAACAACAAACAATCAAGGCCAAACTCCCACAACTCTCTCTCCTGTCTACCTAAGTGTATTATGTAGATTGTGATGGAGTATAAATTAGAAGGCCTGGATTTATTTATTTTTTTAAAAAATACTAGGTTTATGCATCCAAATGAACTGGCAAAGCTATTTTGAAATTGAGGTTTTTTCCCCCAAAACTTTTTGGAATAGGTGTCTGCTGTTCAAAGGAAGAAAATCAGAAAGTCCACCAGGCATGCCTAAGCCTTTGGATGTGCCTAAAGCAGTTCTTTGGATCCCAGCCAAAATACTATGCTATTTAATTCCCAGTGCACTAATTATTTCAGGTAAATCACACAAAAGTTAATGGGAAGTTATATAATCTTTCTGGATTTCTGGATGACTGATATCTTTTTGGAAAAAAACCAAAACCAAGCTGCATAATTAACACTTTAAGGTTCCATTGCTTTTTTAAAAAAATAAAAAGAGGAAGGAACAGAAAGAGAACTTTACTTATTGCAGAGTTGGTTTATAAATATTTCTCTGATTCCTATGGGAATATTTTAACTATTGATAGCAGTTAATGTAAAAACGAAGAGCATTTTCTCTCAAATATTGTATCTGAAGATTTATATTTTGCATTTGTACATGTAAAGCACATGAGGCATATAACACACATCACAATAAATAAACAGATATATCCCCACACAGGATGCTTCCAGGAGAGTCCTTAATATTGCAGATTGGTCATCAGATTTGGAAATGGGCTTCTGGCAATAAATTTTCTTTTCAACTTACTGGATTTTTGGTGGAAAGGAAAAAATCTTAATTAAACAGGAAATTGGCATTTTGATGTCAATAACATATGAATGAGGCAAAATACATGTACCGTGTTTCCCCCTTTTTAAGACACCGTCTTATAACTTTTTTTCCTCAAAAAAACACAGGGTGGCTTACTTTCGGTGGGATGTCTTATTTTTTTATTACTGGTACGGTTTTTACGGCTCAGGGCACTGGCTCAGGGCGCTGCTGGGCTCTCTTGAGTGCTCGGCGCTGCAGCAGCCACCGGTTCTGAGTGGCGGGGCTGCAGGAGTCCTTGGCCGGGCCAGGCAGAGGCCGCTGGCTCAGGCGCTCCGCCTGCCACTGCAGGGCGCTCCAAGCTCCTTGGCCGGGCCAGGCAAGGAAGAAGCAGTGAGCCCAGTGGTGGCGGCAAGCATGGAAGCGGCAGGGATGACTGTGGACGAGAAGGTGGAGCGCGGGAATGCAGCCAGCAAGGCGAGAGCGCGATCAGCTGTTAAGCGGAGCTCTTGGAGCGCCACTTCACAGCTGATTGCACTCCTGCAGTGCCGGCCGCATGGAGTGACTCTGTGAGTGGAGGTGCCTGTGGGGGTTGGTTTCCGCAGCGCGGAAGTATGCCTTATTTTCGGGGTATGTCTTATACTTCTCAAATGCTTAAAAACTCTGCCATGGCTTACTTTACGACTACGTATTAAAAAAGGGGAAACAGGTATTCATGAGGATGACTGATACCCGTTGGGAAGCATTCTTAGTTTATTAGAGATAACTAGTAATTGTGTTTTATGTGCATTTTCTCTTAATGTCTTTCATTCAGTTTCTGTGCTTTACTTTACCTTTTCCGATGTAACATGCCATACTTGATTTCACCGCATCTTGATACCTTTTATGAGAACAAGCAGAAGAGAGCATCAGATCGTTCAAATCAAAATGCTGTTTCTTTCCAGTTGGTTGCACTATGCAATCCTACATACAGCTTGAGTGCCATAAAGCTTTTATTAGGCTAATGGAAGTGGAAAGTGTTAAAGGAGAGCAAACATACAGAAGCCTTAGCAGTGATTACGTTGGTCCAGTGATGAAAGAGGTAAAATATTGTGCCCTTCACCTAATAATCTAGGATTCTGTTATCACTCAGCTCTAGAATGAATTCTTGGTGACGTACAACGAGGATTATTCTAGCTGCAGCTCATATCGTACATCCAAAACCTGACACTTAATTATGTTGTCCCATAGTAGATCAAGTTTTACAACAGCAACAAAAGATTAAAGCAGTCTTAAACTGGGGACATTCACAGGATAAATAGCACCGTATTACAGAGGGGAGCAGCAGTCAGCTGTATCACCATCTGGGAGAGAAAACATTCAAGTGCTATTAATATTTAAAAACCTTTTAGATTTGTTAAATAGTTGGTAACGTTTCTAACAAACTGGTTATCGCTCCACAGTGAATTTTAGTGCCAATGGATGCTGTAAATGGCACCACAGGAGCAATTAACATGGACAGAACAATGATCTCATTTGCTTTCAAGGAATCGTGTTCAAAGATGAATAAAACAGGGAAGCAAATCAGACTTGCCTAAGACGGCACAGCAGTGAAGGTACAGTAATGCTCAAACTTTCTGTATGATGTACTGAAGAAGTCTTCATCAGAATGATCTGCTGTATCTCTAGGTTACAAAATTCCACTGTGTGGCCCCATTTTTATTATCTTTCAGCATTTAAGAACTACATATTGTCAGTTCTGTATTCAGAAAGCCATTGTTGACACATTTTTGACAGTGCAATCCTGTTTAAGTTTACTTATAAGCAAGTTCCAATAGGACTGCAACCTAAATGATATAAGGGAAAAAATACTGTTACAAAAGTTGGGTGCCTGCCCTTACTAATTTCTAGGGTTTACCCTAAATATATTACAATACATTTTAAACAAATATTTGATTAAAAAAATTACAAATGTGAATGCACTTTCCCTTTAAAAATGATGTGCCAAGAAATCTTTAATAAAAAATACATTGAAAAAAATGATGTGCTTTATAAAGCAAAGTAAATTAGACCCCAAAGTAAATTAGACCCCCCCCCAAAAAAATTTGTGCACATTGTGTACTGAATTTGTCCACAGCTGAAGAAATGACTGTTGAGACTTTTCAAGTTGCCACTGACCATTCAAACAATTCAATACCCTGGGGAAAAAACTCTGCAAGTGTTCAGAAATCAAGCAATGTGTCTGCAGCGATATACAAACAATATTTGTCTCTATTTGTGTATTTTCTATGACAGCTGAGGATCTAGCATTCCTTTTTGCCTCTAATATAAATCTTCTTAAATTCTTATAATCCATATTTTCAAGTCACTGAAGTTTTTATTGGACCTTTGACGCCTTCCATATGCATGATATATTTTATTCACATTAAATTTGTTGCACTTATAGGAGTATGTATGTTGCAGCTAACTCATATTCCCTAGGTAAAATAATCCATTGTTCAAAAAAAGTCATTTAGTAATAAACAAGATAGTGAGCTAGCAGGCTATTGCATCCATCACGCTGTGAGTTATCTATTTCATATCCACTTGTAATCTGTTCTCAAAATAGCAGCAGTTTCCTCTGGCATCCTCTTTGCACAAATTAGAAAGCGCCTGTGGAGTAACTATGCCATGTTACTGGTACGAGTACAGTAAGTTGTGTTCCTGAAAGATACATGCTGATAGCTTTGTTTTCCCTGAGCTAATGCTCTATCCCTTTGAACTATTCACTCACCATCCAGCTATCCTGGGATTCCAAAAAAGGATCTGCCACTCTAAAGTATTAAAAACAAAAAAACTTTACTATAACAACTAGGTCAGTCAAATGCAATTATTTTGAAGGAAAACACTCATATTTTACTCCAGCAAAGAAGGCAGGAAAGCTCCCTCCCACGTCTGACACTGTTTCTAAAAAAGAGGGACTTGTTCTTCGAGTGCATCTTGTACTTACTTGCTCAAGGTTGTGGATGGTGTGATAGAGGAGGAGAAGTATGAAAGGCACATACCTTTCCAGCTGCTCTCTCAAAGTACTTTTGGAGAAAGTATCTTGTAAGAGGAAGAAGAACAACAACTGAGATTTATAGATTAGTGTGGACTACGACTAAATGACTAAACAACCACCACCACCACCAGTGGATCATAGCTAGGGTCTCTTAATGCTGTTTCCTAACATTCTCTAATTCACATAACATTCTAACATTAGTCAAGTGGCAAACTATTGGGGCTAAAAGATGCTTGGAGCCAAACTTCTTTTTTCCATTAATTGATCAGAGTTCAGTTTCTTGGAATCGGACTTTCACATCTCCTGATTGACTCTGTAGCCTCCTATGCCACTGAAAATCTGCTCTGGAAGGATAATTACTTACCTTCTATAACTATGTTAAAAATCTAGATGTCCACTAAGGGGTTGACGGATAGTGAAAAAAAGGACCATTAAAATAACCAGTGACTCTAAGTGGAGCAGAAAAATCAGTATGACTTATGTATAAGGGATGTGTTGGTGGGAGGCTGCTGATGGAAGGGTGGAAATTGTCTCTCCTTGCACTAACAGAAAAACAGCCCATTATATTTTCTCCATGGATGATTTACATGGTTATAGAGAATTTGGTCATGGAGACAAAAACAATTTGTTTTGGAACCAGAGTATAATAAACATGTTAATGATTCTAGAGTAGTGGTTCCCAAAATCCCCCTTCCCCATGGACTACTTGAAAATTGCTGCTGGTCTTGGTGGAACACTTTCCTATTATAATTCACATTCCATAGAATTTGAACTGCAATACACTAGAATGTAATGCAAAAAAGTGATAAAAATACAGTTAAAAATCAATATGAATTTTTAATGTGGACATGCTGTGAATGAAGCTTGCAAATCACTGGTGGTCCATGGACTTCTAGAATACATGGGTAATAATGTCTTTTAAGTGATAGATTTTTAAAGCAATTTATCGCAATCAACATAAATATCAATACAGTAGTTGGCCACTTTTTTCTCAATTGGCCAACTTTATTTTCATTTCATAAAGTGAACCTTCAAGTGGGTATTTTTTTAAAAAATTACGATGTGCTTTTAAGTTAAACAAACATTCATTTTATCAAGATGCACATATCATTATGGGCATGCCATGAACAGTTATTTTGTCAGGATTCATTAGTAATCTCCCCCTTCTGTCAGGAATATCACTGCATTCCTCTTGAACTTTCTTTAATTCTTGAGCCTTGACAACTACTCATAGTTTTCACAATCTGTTGTCCTTTAAAGTAATAAATGGCCCAAATTTTCCACACACTAATTAAAATTCCATTTCTCATGAATTTCTTAATCGAGTGCAAGTCATTATGTGCTTTGTTGATTCTTAAGTGCAAAGATAATTGCAATGGGCAGCATGAAAGTGGTTTGATTATTGCCTGTCGACTCTTGTGAATTCTAATAGGTCTAATTGCATAGCATCAATTCATCATCTCAGCATCACTTCTTTTTATTATTAGCTCTCTGAATTGTAATTTGCTCATAAAGAAGTGTTGTAGTATATCAGTGCTGACATGCTACCTGGCCTATTGTAATGTTCAGCCTTTGCCTAATGTTATTGAAAATAAAGGTTTATTATACAGTGCCCTTTCCCTGAAACTAATTTAAAAGCTTAGCTTCATGGACAATTTGGTATGTCTATGCTTGAATTTGCATCTGTGATACTTCTTGTAAATGACAGTCCAGACTATTCCCATTAATCAACAAGATAATATGTTTGCTCAGGGAAAAAAATATATGAAAGAAATCTGTTGCTGCTCACCAACTCATGCAAGATAAAGGTCTAAGACCAGTTTTGAAAACCAGAACATTATTGCTTGTAAAGCAGAAAAAGTACATTGAACATGTATAATGATCTTGCATATCAAGCCTTAACACAGTATGAGTGCAGAGGTAGAAGGAAAACAAGACACAACGAATCACCGTCTGATGCATTGATCTCGGATATTGTCAGGGTGCTGTTGGCAACTGCGGCCGATTCCCAGGAAAGCAGTAAGATAGAGAAACAGCAAGCTTTTTCAGTTCTTTTTATTAATACAATTTGCAGAGACGAATTCATCTACCCTGTCCCTGACATATATATATATATATATATATATATATATATATATATATATATATATAGGCATCAGCCATGGTAATACAGAGTTGAAACCAATGGCTTCATGCATGGAATGCTGCTCATACAAACAATCTTTTCCAGTCTCCTCACTTCCCACTGTGGTCCCCTACTCTGCCATCCCACGTAAGACCATTCATAGAGGGTTTACAAGACCTACTGAACTGCTGGGACTATGTCACAAGAGACAAATAGTTCTGCATTCACAATACATATTTACTTCAACAGAACCACAGGCAAAGTCACTATGTGATGCTATTTTTCTTTCAAAAAATGGAAGGCCTTACATGATAAATCCCAGGTTTAGATACAAAGATTAAATTCTGATATTGTGCCAGGTTTGCTCATCTCCAAACCATGCTTTAAAGATTAGTGTCGTGCTGCAGGCTCATGTGCTATCGCATCCCCCTCATGTATGGATTCCATCCTCCCTTTCCTGATTTTGTTTAACCAGAGTTTGCTGGGCGGGTGGATATGATAAATTATGATTAGGGTTAGCTAAGATTTGCCTTTAAACCAGGATTACACAACATGATTTGAAGTCAGCTCGCTAATCATGGTTTGGAAACATCTCTGGTTAGCCCTAACCATATGTCACAACAAACCATGGTAAGATCAAACAAGGAAAGTGAGGTGAGGGAATCCCAGCCCACACTCCCAAACTCTGAAACACTGGAGATTAGATAATTCAGTTTTACCAATCAGATAAGCCTTTCATATGGTGAAGAGTGAGTGAATCTTGCTTTCTTCCTTACCCACCATGCTCTTGAAGAAGTATGTGAGTCTCAGGAAGAGTGCCTTAGAATTTAGTGGCACTCCAGCTCCTGTGGATGAAAGGAAGTATTTGGACAGATTGATCTTGGATTGAAATCCCAGCTCAGCTAAAAACCTGTTGGGTGACTATGCATTAGCTGCTGCGGTTAAAATGGGAATTATAGAGACTTAGACTTGTCTCAGAGGGCTGTTGTAGGGATAAATGAGGTTCTGATTATACAGAATAGTGTGACATTAAAATTGCTGTATAAATGATAGATTATGATAGTTGCTGATAATAATCTAAAATAATGGTTGGACTTCTGGAGAAGGGTTCATTTCTCCAGTGCCTTACAGGTTCTGATAAATCCCTGCCTTTGAGAAATTAACTACTAAATATAGAATTCATTTATTTTCCTGTGGGATTTTTCGTAAGTATAAAGGACTACCACATCACTTTCTTACCGCTCTCCAGATTTTTCAGTGGAGCTTAGAAATGCATAAAGTAGAAGAAGCGAGTGACGACTTACAAGCAACACAGTCATTTCAGTGTGTGATAAGTTTTCTGGAAACAGATCTTTAGAAGAACAAGAGGCTGCACTTTTAAATATATAATGATATTTGGATAAAGGGAGGCTGTTATCAGTTGACTGTATTGCAACCACACTCTCTTGGGATAGTTTGGTGGGGTGGAAGGGAGGATTGTATGCGCCCGGGGAAATAGCAACGCAAAGGGTTTGGGGAACCTGTTCTCCAGATGTTGTATCACAACACCCATCATCTCTGATTATTAGCCCTGTTGTCTGTGGTTGATAGGGGTTGGAAGGCCTATCCAGGGGCTTACAGAACAAAGGTGGGATTTAGTAGAATTCATATATGAGGAAAGTCATAGGCACTGAAGAAAAAACTGGATGGGTTTTTCTCTTTCCCATTCCTATAACAGAAATTTACACTAGTGAATGAGGCAGAAGAAACCAGGAACTATGTAAGTGCTCTTCAGAAGCATCTGAGGTCCTGCACATATCTTAGAATCCTTCAGGTTTCTTGGAGTATTTTTCTAACACTTTTATGTAGTTTAAGGACCAGGTTGTCTGTGAAAGAGTTGAGATTAAGCAATGCTACACACATTAATTCAACTCAATTTCTCTGTATCAACTGAACTGTACATATTTTTAGTTTAGTGATGGCAAGTGAATCAACTGTATGTTTTAGTGTATCACTAAATGATACTTGGTATTCGGAAAAGTGATAGCATCTTAATTTTAAGGCAATATTTTACAGCACAAAAGCCCAACTTCCATTCTGTAAATCTTCCGGACTCAAGGTCATTTCACCTTATAAACAGAAACCATCACTCTGATGGCAATGGAAAACAGAAAATTAATCAATTTTATTTCTTTTTAAAAACCAGAAAATAAATTAGATGCAGGTGTCAGGGAGTAGTATACGCAGCTGAACCTAAATGTCTGTAGTGCACTAAAAATGCATGGTTTATGTGCAACAATGAGTGTCTTGGAAGCAGAATATTAGGAAAATTAGCATTCTGTATACCAAAGCAGTTCCTATGTTTAGCCAGCATAGTAACATTTAATATGTAAAAATATCAAAAGGTAATTCAATTTAACTCCCTGTTACCCTTTCTTTAAGTTAATATGGGTGGGCCTTGTTGCATGAATTGACTGATAAGATTAAGAAACTTAGCCCTTAGCAATCTCTCTTGTCATTTTATTTTGTTGTTATTCACATCAACATAGTGCTATAGCGCCTTCCTTAAAATTCATACCATTCATGCTATGATTGACAGGGTACAGCTTCATTATGCAGTTTGCTAGATGGACCAATTATGGCTATGAATACACAAATGGGGTGAATGAAAGGAACACGTAATTGATTCTCAGCTTGGTGTGTTAGTTCGTTAACCATTTTAATGCAGTGCACTCACTTCTAAAAAGCACCAAATGAGTGAAAGTTGTTTGTACTTTTCTGTTTGTTTGAAAATTCATTAATGCTAATACTTTTCCTGAATACTTGGGAAAGTGAAAAACAGAATATTTGTAAATTGCATCAGTGCCCTGCACATTCATTTTGTGTCAGACGTACACTTTTCAATTTATACTTATGTAAACAAAAGTCATTTTTTCCTCCATTGCTGCCATTCCCTTGTCTAGGGCATGTTCCTCCCCTTTGGTAGGAATCATTACCTTCTGTAAACATTTTTCAGAATTTGCTCCCAAAGATTTATTGACTGGTGTAAATAATGAAAAAGCCAAATGCAACAATTCTAATTTGCCTTAAACAACAACAACTCTTATGATGTAATTGATGAGGCAGAATACTATAGGCAGTTTCATTTTTCACAGGCCCTCAGGGGACTGCTTCCGAAAAGTTGATTATATCTGCAAATTGCATTAATTTCCACTGTTGTCTGAGCTGTGACATGAATGTTTTAAATATATGTCATACTCACAATATGGCTGAGGCCATGTGTGTCTCATTTATGCACAGTCAAAACGAAACAAGATATAAACATTTTCATGTATAGCCACTCATTTTGGCCTGCAAGCCAGTTTTAATCTGCAGCAGTTGGGTTTTTAAGGCTGTTCGGTTTCACAGAAAGCAACAAATGAAACAAAAGGACCCACATTTATTTCTCTTGGATGTAATCATATGTGAGTATTAATATCAGTTTTTGTCCCCGCAGTCCTCTTCCAGTGTCTCTGGGTAAATAAGTATATAAAGATGGGCCCATGCCCCCACAGCCTTACTCCGTTGACCAACTTTGGCTGAGATTGGTTAGAAGTTAGCCTTCTGTATGACCCCTGAAGTGTCACCCCTTTTTTGGCAAATGGGTGCCAAAGTCTTTAAAGAGGATTAAAGACTTCCTCTTTATGCCACATATGACCAAACTCTTCCTTGCTGTTCCTATATTCAGGCAGATGGATATCTTCTTCTTTGGCGATCACTCATAGCCAAGTATGATTGTCTTCCATAAACACAGTTTTAATAGGTTTAAATTCCTGCGTGTGGCACAGCTGTGCCATAGAGTGGCTGCAAAATAACACCCTCAGACGATGCTTCTGTGCGCCAGCCATGTTGGCACTCTCTTAGCAAAGCTGGGCAGCCAAGTGCTTATCACTGTCATAGTCTAGAAGGAAGGGACATCCTTCTGGAAGATAATTTCAGTCAGGGCCTGTAACTCCATTAGGTCAATAGCCTAAATATGAGCCAATGAAAAGTTCAGTCCACCTAGCAATGCCTGACCTTGGCTAGGAAGTCTAATCACAACCCACTAATGCTTTCTTGTGCAGGTGACGGCCATTTCATGCACAGGTTCTGTTCCTGACCCCAGTGCATGTTGGAGCACGTATCAGCATGCTCTGCCCCTTTTTACCCTGCCCCTGTTCTGCAACCCATTTCACTACCTTCTGGGTCCTAAAGGACTTGCACATTGAGCAGTTGCACGACAACTGGATGCACCTAAAATGGCTGCCACCTGTATCTGACAAATGACCGCGGTATTCATTCAAGGTAACCGTTCAGATTTACTGAGAACTAAGCTGTCTGCATCTTATCATTTGTATGATATTATATTCATATTTGTAAAATACAGCAATATTATATTCATAGCCATTCTTATTTTTTATGTATCGGGTCCTCCCTAACCAGAGGGCATGTGTTGCAGTGTGACCTGGCAACCAGACCCTGTGTTGTGGGTGGGAACGTTTGGATGTCCACAACACCCTATTGGAGGTCCCTTGATGCTGGGTGCAATCAGACCAATGGGATGCCAGCAAATTTGTATCGAGGGACCTCTATTTAAGCCCATGCACATGTCCCTGAGCTTTCTCTTTTGGGCCAGTGCATCGGAACACCACCCACCTCTCCCTATATTTAGGGCTTGCACGCATGACCTTGCTATGCCGTCGTGTCTTGTCTGTCATTGGGGCAGGGGCACGGCAGGAATTTTCCCCACTTGGCTGATTGTCTGGTGCCATTTGGGTTTCGCCTGCCATGTAGCAAATCGTCACAACTTGTAAGGTTGTGGATAGGCCTCTGGTTCAGGTGATAGGAGTGGCAGAGTGGTCTGGCTATCCCTATGTGATGGGTATTCTATTAAAGTATTCCTGGGGCTCTTGGTTGGTAAACCCTGAGAGGGGTTGTGCCCGGAGCCAGAGTCCAGGGGGGCATCTGGCTGGTGGACTGGTTTGACCCCGCCTTCTACTATGCCGGGTGTTTACCCAAGGCTGACCTATGGTGTGCCCTGGGTCAGCGCTGCCTGCAAGGGTGCAGGGAGCTAGTCGAACCAGAGCCTATGCAACCACTCACTTGATTGTATTCAATAAAGTTGTGGCCTAAATTCTGCCAAAAACCAAACCTAAAATTTGAGTATTGTCTGAATATATTTGGGGAAGGTTAAAGGGTCTACACATGCAATTGAACTACATGTTTAAAATACTTTACCTCTGACCTTTATTAGATTCTCTGTATTGCTTGATGACCCATTCTGCCCTACAGGCAAGTATGTGCAGAGGGTTAATTGAGAAGTGAATTGACTCACCTTTTTCTTCTCATATGTGATAATTGAGTGTGGCATTGTCTTTTCAGGTGTTTTCTGGCTTTTTCTTTCCCTCTGTATCTGTGTTTTATTTTTCTACATTTATATTTATTCTTATTTTTTTACACTCAACATTTTAATTGTATTTTATATGTGCTTATTTCAATAACTTTTTAAAAACAAACAAACCAACCTGTGCTAGTTTGTGAACTGCCACCAGGCAATGGAATATGATATTGAGCTGTAAAGCTAGTGTCCATATATCACAACTTATGTTGTTCTGCTGCTCTCTCAGATGTGATTTCCTCTTATCATGAATGCAATTGTCTGAATGGCTCAAATATTGGCATAATGGAAGTGGAGCATTTGATCTTATGGGGTGCAGTTTCGGCTGTTATGAATTCAGTATTTGTTCAGATTTGCTGGAAATACATTTTTCAAACTAAGATGAACAACTGGAGCCTACAGCATAGAGTTGCAGTGCAGCCTGTTCCTGTTCAGCTGCACTCTTTCAGTTGCACCTCCCAGTTTCTCATTCCCTCTTTTCAAGAATCAGCTAGCTTTCTATGATGGTTGAACATGTTTAGTCCACACCAGGCTGTTTTCAAACCTTTCCATTAGTGCCCCCCAATACTTCTGTCAATTTTGTTGTTTCTCCAATTTTGCTGATTCCTCCTTGTTTTATGTAGATGGTGCTGTTTGGGCAATGTAATGGCTGCTTACTGGGTAATTGGGTGGGTGTGTTTATTTGTTTCCTGGTCAATCTGGAATGTATATGCTAACCTTTCCTTCTAGGGCACTGTGTTCATTGTCTTGGCTGTGCTTCAATCATGGTTGCCATTTTCGGAGCCAGAAAGCATTTCCCCTCCAAACAGACTGGCCCTCTATGGAGGTTTTCCCTTCCCCATAGCAATAGTCTCAACATTGGGGATAAGGCATTGGGTGGAATCCTTCCAATCTAAAATCCTGCAGAAGGTGAAGAGGTGTGGCAAATGGGCCATAGAGCTTCCTTCATTGGCTTGGGAGGGTCATCCGTGTAAAGCTGTGGCTTGCAGAGGACCCATTAATTCTGGGCTTGACCGTGTCATGTGGCAGCCCTGCACTAAGGGGCTGTGAGGGATTTACACCCAGTGCCTAAGCCAGATCCAACCTACAACCTGGAATCAATAAAGTTGTGGCCAATTTTTAAATCCTAGAACATTGTCCTGTCCAGGTTGTTCACCTTCTTGGCTCAGGCCTTGCTTCCGGGGTGGGGTGGGGTGGGGTGTCCATTGTGAGTGGGTCTGCAACAACCCATACTCCAGAGAATCAGCTCACTATTCATTTCATAGGGCTTACTAGGCAATGCATTTTCCCCCAGCTTTGAGGATGTATTCTCCCTCCTTAGTATACAGAGTATAGAGAGTGTTTCAATGCTTGTTTACATTCCTTGCTGGCATTGTGATCCTCACAGGTTATCACAAATGGCAGCATGCAGACAGCAGGGGACATGAATACAAACAACAAATACGTGCCATGCTTGATGAACGTCTGAGCCCGCTGCTGTGTGCTGGGATTGTTCTTCCCATTAATTATGCTCTTCTCTCCAAATCAAGATCACTGCATTTTTTACTGCTTTATGTTGCACCGTGACATTAAAGGGGAAAGGGAACTGTAGGGTTTCCTTTTGTGTGCCTGTGTGTTCCTTTTGTGTATGAATAATTATGTTGTAGCTCCCTTTCCCATTTAGCCCAGCAATGAGGTCTTTGTAATTTACAGACTCCTTTACTTAGGGGAGTCAGTAGTTCTTGCTTTATCTGTTTCTCTGGAGCTAGTATGGCAAGAACTGTCCACAGCAAATGGTGAAACATACACTACTGCCTTATTTGTTCCTTGCTATAAAGATTGAATTTCTCTGGACCGTAATATCCCACTGCTAGATTTTCCAGGGTCTCCCAAGTTATTTTAGCCACAAATAACCATTGCGGTGAAGTAGTGTTAGATTTAGATCTGGCAGTCTTGGGTTCAAATCTCTGCTTCAACCACAAAACTTAAAAGGTGGCCTTGGATCAGTCACACTCAGTGTTGTCTACGGTGTGGTCTGTGTACTCTGTCTTGTGCTCTTTGGCAGAAGGATTGAATTAAAAATGTAATTAATATTATTTCTAATACACAATACATATTAATGATGTGTTTTCCTTAATTCTGCCTGGATGGGCACTTTGGAGCAAGGTACGCTTTGAGAAAAAAGGACTGTCTTGTAGAGCCAGCACTGTGCATTATTAAGATATATTTTCACCTGTCCAGTATGGTTTCTAATGAACATATTCATGCACCACCCTTAGAAACGCTTTTATGCCACATATATTACTCTTACCCCATTTTTAAAAGAATGTATTCTTAAAACACTTTTCATACAAGCACTATTATCTAGCATTTTGTTATTTCACAGTTCTTTTTTCTTTCTTCACTGGTGTTTGCAATTTTACCTAATTTGTTCTCATTGCCTAATTTTCACCTGTGTTTTAGTCACTTGCTAAGAGCTTTATTGGATGCCTTAGATGAAAGTAAAACTAATGCAGCTGCCTGAACTATTTTCCTTTCTCTTTCTTTCACTTGCTCTCTTTCTCCCTTCCTCTCCACTTTCAGTGCTATATTTATTAACCTTTAGCAACAATTTGCTTGTTTCACATGTACGGTGGAACAGTTTCTCTTCCCTTGCTAATTGCGTAACTCTTTGTGGGCATTTTTCATTTCTCTGTGTCAGTGTTCTGTAGAAAGTACTTAAACTTTTCAGGGTTTTAAAATTTGGCTTTAAAAGAGATGTTTGATGCAGCCTTTTCCTTTATAATTCAATGGGAGCCTGGGGAAGGACAGCCCCACACCTCTCTAGTCCAAGTTTGCCTTGCAGTGCATCCTAGGTGACTGCTGTTTCTGAAGAGCCCTGCCTGTGGCCCTGGCCTATTGTTCAGTGTATGGATCTCAGCTCTGTTCCAACTTGCTAATTTCCTTCTGCTTCTTTAATATGTGGATGAATGGCCTTGATTTTCTAAAGGTTACACTAGTCTCCATTGCTGTTTGGATTTTGGGCATATTTCCTGTCCCATTACAGCTCAACACTTGTCTCTAATTGCAAATCTCATCATTACAGTGGAGATTAAGGTTATGTGATGGTCACATGCCTGCACTCTCCAACTTTCTTTCTGGTGTTTGGCATATCAGAAATTCAAATAAAATAAAATAAAATGTTTTGCTCAGCTTAGCTTAGAATATGAACCTGGATGTATGTTAGAATCAGCTGTATTACTAGAGGAATTGCTCTCCAATGCGTGGCCCATATTGATGGTGCACTCACTGTCAAGGGCTGCTGGCCTGATTCTGATTGGAAAAACAATAAAACAGTTGTACCGATTCAAGGACAAATGCAGCAACCTGAACCAGCACACTTCCCATTGCTGCAGTCTGTTACATCAGTGCAAATGTTTAGTAATTAGTAGCCTTGTTTGCAGCTCTGAAGCCACCATGTAATGTGTGCATATTAATGGAGTGTTTGGACACTGTTAATTATGAATGATGTATTACTTTTGCTGGTCTAGTGCACCAATAAGATGTCAAGCTTGTCTGTTGCAGCACATTGTGGTGCTGAGTACTAAATGCTGATGAGAAGACCCTACTGCTGTAGCCTACTTGTATGGTATATTCAAGCATTTAGCAGATTGGTAAAACGAAGCCTCTCTGTGTTAGGCATTGAGGGGGGCTGTAACCATTTTAAAAAAAACAACATTTCACATGCATAGAAATTTGGTTTTACACAGTTCACTGAGCAAGCTGTTATGGTCAAATACTGTAAACAGCTGTAATGAAAGGGTTTCCAGACTGAAATGTGGAAAGAGGTATTTCTCCCTGTGCATTTCCATGTTTATTCCACCGGCAACTGTTCTGAGTTTATTATTGTGCTGCATAAAATACACATGGAATATAATGCTTAGCCTAGCTGAAGGGTAAAGTCTATGTCCCTGTTTTGATCACTAGTTGTCATTCTTGTCACCTGCCCAAGTGGTTAAGTGTCAACTTCAGATTTCGGTTTTTGGAAACAATTTTAACAGGCTTTGCTGTTAAGTAGTGTAGATGTATTAATGAAACCAAATAATGCAGTTTTGTTCCTATAACTAGAGGAAATAACTATGATTAAAAAGGAAAGGTTGATATTTCTCATTTTTTTGTGCTTCTCAGTGTGATTTTTACAGCAGTTAGAAAGTTTAGCTGTGTAAATCTGGTTTGTGCCAAGCACACAGAATTTACTGACAATATGAATTCCCTAGTGGGAGTTGCCCATTGGCAGTCAATTGAATCTTAACATTTGTTGATCTACAAAGAAAACTGAAGAATTTAAATGTGGTTTCAGTCTGGCAGGCTTGGGAGAGCCTAGGAATACTCTGTAATGGTAGGCAGTAAGTTTCAGTGGTAGCCATGTTGTAAAAATTGAAAGTGGTTGGGTATTTTTTTAAGGTTGAGAATAGTGAAAAATCATCTAAAATTAGGACTGCTGGTACACACTTGTAGAACAAGAGAGGGAGAGGAAGTATCCACTGAAAATATAGTTAATGATAATGGAATTGAAGACAAGAGAGGCTGTGGTTGGAAAGCATATTTGCTTTTGTAGGTATGTTTTAGGTCACCAGAGTCAGACCCAATCAAAATATTCCTCTGGCACCATGGCAGGCACAAAACATTCCTCCTTGTATACCCTTGGACTGGCTCCACATTGATTTGATGATAACACATGGAAAACTGCATTGTGTGAAATCTTAATTACCAATTTCACCTCTGGCATGTATGTTCTGATGGGAGACAGGGAAGCACCAATGTGATTAGGGCAAATCACACGTATCTAACAGTCTGAACTTTACCAAGGTAATGTGGAGCTGTGTTCTGGCAGGGGAGATGGAAAGCATTTTATAGGTGTCAGCCATGCCACAACAGTAGCATATCAACTGGGCACAGGAAAGTTAGGGAAGCAGAGAAGAGTATCAGGATTTGCACATGTAAAAGCCAGTCAGTACAAGTAAGGTCCAGATACAGTGGAACCTTGGTTTATGAACACCTCGGTTTATGAATTTTTGGTTTACGAACGCCGCGGACCCATCTGGAACGGATTAATTCACTTTCCATTACTTTCAGTGCTTCAGTTTATGAACAGACTTCCGGAACCAATTACACCCATGCTTCGGGTTAAGTACGCTTCTGTGGACCCGTCTGGAACGGATTAATCCACTTTTCATTACTTTCAATGGGAAAGTTCGCTTCAGTTTATGAACGCTTCAGTTCAGTTCACTTCTGGAACCAGTTGTGTTCATAAACCGAGGTACCACTGTAATGAAATAGAAAGTTGATTATTATGCCATAGCTTAAATGTTTTAGTAAGTACTGTCTGCTAATTTGGGGACATAAAAAAGACAGCCTGCATTGTTCCTGAGTTCTGTTTTAACTTCAATGTTCCTGAGTTAAATGTTAGCTTTATAGCTATCGTTTATTTGTTTTCTATGCTGTATCAGTGTCTTCTGCCTTAGCTCTATAGATTTAGAAGTTCATCTTTTGACATTTTGTATGCTCCTATTAAGGATCTGATAACATTAACTTGATTTTTTAATTGTTCTTGCAGATGTCATTCATACTGTGGGCCCTATAGCACGAGGACATATTAGTGATAGCCATAAGGAAGACTTGGCAAATTGCTATAAGTCCTCCCTGAAATTGGCCAAAGAGAACCTCATCAGATCTATTGTAAGTACTTTACAATATTTATCATTTGTTGTTTGTCTTCGGGAATGATGCATTGACAGCCTTCCACAAATCATGAAAACAGTTAATATTAGCTATAAGTGGCATTGTAGGAATTAATGCAAGAATATTGCATGTAAAATAAATAAGAAAAGCCATGACATTCAACACACTGCCCTGCTAAAAATCCAGACCTAAACATAATATACTGCTGAAATCTTGGGTTCATTAACTCTTTATTTAAAAATCCTACGCAAGCATGTTCTTTTCTATTCATATGCCAAGCGTCCCTACTTGCTCTTGTGATTTCTAGCTAGTTCTGTTTGGTACTATCCCTGTTTTTGTGTAAACCACTACATTATCCCGTTGTTGTTTGTATTAACTACCACAAGCTATTGTGATGGACATTAACATACTGGTAATATGTCTTTAAAGATTCTTTCTTTCTTTCTACAAATATATAAATTGTATTTAAAACAAAGATAAAACAACTACCCATACACACAATCAGAGAATCAACTCCGACCTCTGGATTTCATTATTAATGGCAATTGTTTTCTTCAGGCTCCAAACCAGTGTTTTATATAAAACCATTCCTCTTACTACACTAAGGCTACAATTCTGTATACTTGAGAGGGAGTAAATCCTACTGGTTCAATAGGGCTTACATCTGAGCAAACATATATTGGATTGCACTGTTTGTTCACACATGATTCCAGATAAGAGGATTATATGTAATTATTCTGATCAATGAACTTTTTCTGTATATATATTTTATATTGAGGGCACCAGCTGTAATATTATTTTTTATGTGGATGCTAACAGCAGCCCATCGCCAGCTTCTGATGAATGTTTTTGACAAGCAGGTTATTCTTGGATAGTG
The DNA here is from genome assembly GCF_965207765.1 of Zootoca vivipara. Lineage (NCBI taxonomy): Eukaryota > Metazoa > Chordata > Lepidosauria > Squamata > Lacertidae > Zootoca > Zootoca vivipara. The sequence goes on from NC_142586.1 coordinate 14,426,348, forward strand.
ACACAATGTTCACCTGTTGCACAGATTTTGCATTTGGTAACCTACAATGATGCACACATTTTCAGTATATTTCTCTTGTAAGCTTGCATGTGACCCAGCACCTCCTCAGTGTTAATGAGCAGACTTGGTTTTTGCAGAAACACCAAACAGAAAAGCCCTCACCATTCTCTATCATGACCATGTTGCAGTGGATACCCAAGCTTTTCTACACTGACTTCCTCAGTTTCCAGAGTGGTTTAACAATCAATCCCTCTTCATGGGGCACTCTGAGAATTGTAGCTCTGTGAGGGGCACTAGAGGCTTCCTAACAACTCCCCAAATTCTTAACAAACTACAGCTCCCAGAATTCTTTGGGGGGAAGCCATGAATGCTTAAAGTGATATGGTAGTGCTTTACATGCCTGGTCTGAATGTGGCCAAGCTCAGTCCCCTGCTTGATTCAGAGAATCCAAAGTTTGAACATCCCTGACGGTTGGTGATTCAGCCTCTCCAGTAGAACAGAACCCATCACACCCCCACACCACCGGAGCAGTTGGTTATACAGTTGAACATCCCCTACAGTTAAGGAGATTCTTCTAATGTTCAGCTGAAATCTACTCTCTCATTAGTTCTATTCCCACCCTTTAGAACAGCAGAGCTTTGACCTCTTCCATGTGACATGCCTTCAGGTATTAGAGGAGTGCTATTATACTCAGTCTTCTCCAGGTTAACTATGACCTGTCCCTTCAACCTTTCTCATAGCATTTGTTTTACATATCCCTGACCATCTTTGTAACAATTTGTGCACATCATCCTTCTTAAAAATGCAGTACCCACAACTCGAGAGGGTGCTCCCTTTAGCTTCCCTGCTGTCCACTACATAGAAAGGTCATAGCTTAGCTGTACAGCTGAAACTTTGCATGCAAAAGATTCCATGTTCAATTCCCAGCATCTCTGGGTAGGGCAGGGGAGAGAGTTGTTGCATATGGACAACAGCATAGACAATGGCAAGATACTGGTTTGACTCAGTACAAAGGCAGCTTCCCATGTTCCACTAATAGTGAGGAAAAATGGGTAATGGATACAGGTGCATGTGTACAAGTGTACAGAACATGCTAAAGGACCAGGGATCAGGTCAACGGCAACCTTGCCACTAGGCTGAGTAAGGCAGCTGATTTGGAGGGGTCATGAAAAGGCATCAAATAGTTATTTAAATATACTATTATTGTAATTTTACTGCCAGGATGTGGGAGAGGCTCTTTTTTAATTATCATCTTAGGTGCCAAAATATGTTGGCTGGCCTTGGTTTTCTATAAGTTGGCTTCTTGGGGGCACTATTTGCCTAAGGTAGCAAAATACCATTGATTGACCCTCAGGTCTTCTCCCCTCCTGCTCATTAGATGGCATCCTCTTTAAGTAGCAGCTTCATTCTTTTGGTCTGTTGCATCCAGGGTTTGCACCTACAGGGGTTTGTGCACCTGTCCAGAAGAGAAACCAGAAGGGGAAATTAGAGAGCTCTGATTTAAAAGACTTCTTTTATATTTGCTGTAACTGTGTTTATATTGCCCTAAGTTTACTTTTTACTTTGTGAACTGAGAGATAGCTTTGGAAAGAAGAGTAGTTTATGAATCTTTAAATGATAAATTGCCTAGTTGGCCATCCGTCTGAATCCATTCAATGAAGGAGCAATACCAGCTGGCAAAACAAATTCATCTGATATTTGCGAGCAACCTCCAAGGACTAGGTGGAAATCTGCCATGTAACTGAGGCAATAACTTTACTTGAGAAGACAACATTTTGAATATGTTCACTGCTATTATGGATATGTTCACTGGCCTATTGCGTTTAGCATGGCTTTAGAATTCATTGAGTGAGTGAGATATTATCTGCTCTCTCTCTCTCTCTCTCTCTCTCTCTCTCTCTCTCTCTCTCTCTCTCTCTCGGAAGCCTACACTTCTGCTGTACTTGACGAAGTTCATATGGTCCCCTGAACCAGGGCTAATATAGAGAAACTTCTTAGTACATCAAGGCTTTCTTTCCTGTATTCCTCCTTTCAGCCCCTGCATGTGGTTGACGGGTGTTCAAGCCGATCTGTCAACTGAAGCCTGAGATATTGTTAAACTGAAAATTTGAGAAGTATGCAGACAACAAGGGCTGAACATGAAACAAAAAGGATTATCTAAAATTCACAATGAAAATAGAATATAAAGTTAGCATTGTCTCTCTTTCATCCACAAGGCAAGCATTTGTCAAGACTGTTATGAAAATAGAAAAGTTTTATACACAGAAAATAACTGAGCTGTGAAAAACTGTCAGTCTTTTGTACAATATACGGTGTTAAAAAAATATCTAAACCTGGTCTTCACCATATTGAATGCAGTGATTTGTAACTCAGCATCTTGGGTTCCTCTGGACCATAAGGAGAGAAATTTAAGCACATGCCTAACTCAGTTGTTAGAGAATGAGACTCTTAATCTCAGGGTTGTGGGTTTGAGCCCCACATTGGGTAAAAGACTAGGGACCTCGTGGTGCCTTCCAACTCTATGATTCTATGAGGACAAGTGACCGCTTCCTGAAAAACGATTTCCCCCAATGCATGCAAGTCAGATGCAAGTTACACATGCAGGTCAAAATGTGTTCTTCTATAAACCACTCTCTCTCTCTTACAAGCCTAATTAGAGATCTAAAATTTCCGTTGTGCTGGCTGGGTTGGATGGGTTTTGTAGGGCACAAGGTTTGCCAAGGATGTGTTGTATGGCTAAGGACTTTACCCATGTCTCACATTACATATAAATAGATCTTGACATTAAGGAGAGAGCAGGAAAAACAGGATACCTATGTTCTTCCTTCACCATCATCAACAAAGAAGGAATGATAGCTACAACCACTTAATAGCTGCTGACAGTGTAACTGATAGGGGTTTAGGTTGGTTTCCTTTTTTGTTTGTGTAAAGATAATTTCTAATGTGTTCTGGGTTCCTGCTGATAGTTTCTACCTTAATGTTCATGAGAACACTAGCTTGAAATTTTAATATTTGTACTGAGCATTGTATGATCTCCCTGTGATGCTTTGCAGTTATTAAGCCAGCTGAAAATGGGGTGGCGTATGGTGACAGGGTCCTTCACTATATTGGTTTGCCACCTCAATTGTTCGCCACTCAAATGAGTCTGCATTCTTACATTTTAATTCCCTTGTAGTCTAGAATTACATTATGGAACTGTCAAGTAAATTATAAAGTAAAGCTGAGAACGTTGCCATAGTAATGAGTTTCTAATCTAAAAAGCCTACAAGTTGGCTTTATTCTGTCACCTGACTTTTTTTGATGGAAACTTCCATCCGTCCTTCTTGAGATTCATTTTGAAGGGAGCTGCTCAGCTTCATATTCACCAGCTCTTGGGAGTATTTGCATGGAGATATGTTAGATCTTTATCCATATTCTCATTTATCTTGCATTCTAAAATATTTATCTTGCAGCCCGATCCCCATTTATTTGGAAATTCCAGTGAGCCCCATAAGACCCACTTGCTGTTAGGTTGATTCAGAATTGCAGTCCTAATTTCTCAGTCTTCCCATAAATATTTGTTGGGGGGGGGCATTTCTGATATCAGCAAGATGTGAGGTTTTAGCAGTGATGACAGTTGTAATTATCACTGCTGCAATATGTTTATATCTGATGACACTTGTAGCAGCTGGTACAATAATATCCAGGTTTAGTTGGGGTTTTGGGGGGGTAGGAATTGTGATGAGCAAAATAATATTAGAACTGTAGCAGTGGAGTTGAGGTTCCTGACAGTGAGTTTTCTTTGATGTCTTGAGATGGAATATTTATGAGGGTTCTAAAAAGATAGACAATAACAACAGGTCTTTCCTATTATGTTTGTACAGAAAACTTTTATTACCATAATTCCCAGTTGTGCACTCTTACATTCTCTAGATATGAAAACAGAATTATAAAGCCCCATTGTTTGTGATACAAGCTGGTTGGTATCCAATCCTCCATTGAGGAGGTAGTGGGGAGTCTTTTGGGACTTTACATTTAGTTCAGTGGAAGCAACTTATGGCACCTCTTTGCTGGCATAACATTATGCTATCCCTAAGAGTGAGGTGGAGATCTGAGGGCCACAACCCTAATAATCCAATTTTTGGCTCTTGGTCCATGTAGTTGCACCAGTTTCATGGTTCCACTAGGATAAATGTGGTGCTGTCACGAAGAGTTGGACATGACTAAATGACTAAACAACAACAACAACAACAACAACAACAACATAATGGCATAGATCCCTGACACTGGCATGTCTATGGAATCTACTAGATGGGATTTTGCATTAGTAATAGTGCAACAAATTGGACTATAAAACCATGATCTGCATTGCAAAAAAAGTTCATGCTGCTACATAAGAAGCACGGGCTTTGAGTCAGTCTACTCAGGTATATTCTAATGCCTTATGTTGCCATAGACTCCCATTGTAGCCAAGAGAGCTCTCAAATCTTTCGAACAAGCCAGTGAATGTTCAGCTGATGCTTTGCTCAGTAAACAAATGTCTGCTACTTACATGGGATCATACACCTTCCTTCAAAATAACCTCTTTTAGTCACATGTCAGTCTGAGCATTCCATATGTTCACTCTCTGTCTGGGTCTTCAAAGCACATTGCATGAGACATAAGCAACCTCCCAAGCCTCAGTGTTTTAACATATATTAAGCCAGTGGTTTTCAGCCAGTGTGCCATGGCACCCTGGGATGCCTTGAATGATGGTGAGGGGTGCCAAGGGCAACACTGGCCTCTGTTCCTCTTTCTCCCCCTCCCTCCTCTGATGCCCTCTTGCATCTCTGCCTCCCAAAGACTTGCCAAGCTGATTATTGCAGCACCCCTGGCTATAAGCTCCGCAGGCAAATGGTACCTCTGGGAGGCACCTCTTTTTTGTTTGTTGGGGGGCAGCTCAGAGACCAGGGACGGCAGCAGCAGCTGCCCGGAAGACTCCCAAGGAGGGGGAGAGGAAAGGAGGCTGAGGAACACTCCATAAGGGAGCGTGTTCGAAAAAGGATGAGAGGCTGCCAGCTCTGCAGGCAAGGGGTGACATAACTGGGCTTCTGAGCCCCACAGGGGAGCCACAGAAAGAATGTAGTTGGTTAAGGGAGCCATGGACTCAAAAAGGTTGAAAACCTCTGTGTTAAGCTATGCATTTCCTAACTCTATTGGACCAAAAGTGAGTGTTTTGAACTTCATTAAAATACCTTTTTGAAATTACTTCACTCTCCCCACAGGACATCTAGTGCACTTTTGTATTTTGCAAGTTGCAAACTGTAAACAAAAGTGGTTTTTATTTAAATACCCCAAAGAGAAATAGTTTAGAAAAGCACCCACAAGTAAAGCTTTGTCTTAACATATGACTGGAGCCTCCAGGAAATGTGAAACTGGGCAGGAGTTATATTACTAGTATAACAGGGAGAGAGAAACTTGCAGATCATACTGTGTACATGTAAGCGCAGCAAGACTGGAATGTACTTACATTGCTTATTTATTTCATTTTGAAAACCCATTGAGTACTGTAAGTATATATTCCCTTTAAAATACTTTGACATGTTGACAAAAAATAGGCACTGTGCTTTCTTAGTTACCTTTTTTTATTAAAAAAACCTGCCACTATATATTAGGATGACATATCTTTTCAAATAATGCTTTCATGAACCGTAAGAAAAGAATATTGTCTTTCACACCCAAGGAGAAGAGATCTCAGAGCATCCACTGCATGGCAAGTTGTCTTTAGAGGAGAGAACATCTGAACATTAGTTGCATCTTTGTGAACATCTCTTTATTTAAACATCAACAGGCTGAGAAAGAAAGAATAGGAATTTACAGGCCTAAATAAACTTTCAGCTCTATGCCTATAAGCTAAATAACCCTTCCTGTTCTTAAATGAAGAATTCTCTGTATTCTGTCACTTGTTGCTGTTCTGTAATATACCAGTTAGGGTTCTTGGGGACTAATGGTTGTGTTCTCTTGCACAGCAGCTCATTTGAAACCTCTGAACTTTAAGAGGGCAAAAAAAAAAAAGAACCCACAGGAAGTTTGACCTACTAAGCATACTCTGAAAGGAGAAGATGTATTGTTTACTCAGAGATTATTATTATTTTATTATTGTGTGTTCTGGAAAGAGCACAAGCGGCCAAAAGAGTTATACGAGATGGAATGATTGCTGTCTTGGAAAGATGGATCCCTCTTTTTAGCAAATACTGTAACTCAATTCAAAAGGAAGAACATTATATTGGGAGGGGGAAGAATGTGTAGCTTTCACTCCCTGATATTACTTGGCCAATTCTCATAAAATTACTGGTGATTACTTGGGCCATACCGTATATTGCAGCCAAATTAAGTAAAAATGAATCAACTTTGACACAAGCTTCTTTGAAGAAGGGGAAAGAAACTCAAAACATCCTAAGAACAGTTCTCTGTGGCCCTCACAGTGTCTGATAATTCTTTCATGTTCTGCTATTAATCATTACATTAAAAAACCCCAAAAAATGTAATCATATGGACCTCTTTCAAGGTCCCTGAGATATTTTGTCTTGTTGTGATCTGAGAGGAAAAAGCTTTTGCTTGTTGATTTTCCACAACCATACATTTCATTGTGTTGGCTGTTTCAAAATGTCATTTTTTTATATATTCATAGTTTGGGTTTCCCCCTTAACTCGCTGGCCTCTATAGAATTGCCTTATATATAGTAAGATATGACTGCACCCTGTTTCATTTCTGCACATTTAAGTACTAGTTTATTGTGATGGGGATTTCACACTTCCATTATAGGCAACTTCTAGTGCACAATTTTTAAACTAGATCTGCTCTCTAGAAGAGAGCTGAAGGCCAAATAGACCCCCTGTACTTTCCTGAAGAATTCTTTTATATGCTTTGCAAAATTGAATTCTATGGGATATAAAAAAAGAGGAGCGAGAAGAGAAGAGGAGGAGTTTGGATTTGATATCCTGCTTTATCACTACTGGAAGGACTCTCAAAGCAGCTAACATTCTCCTTTCCCTTCCTCCCCCACAACAAACACTCTGTTAGGTGAGTGGGGCTGAAAGACTTCAAAGAAGTATGACTAGCCCAAGGTCACCCAGCAGCTGCATGTGGAGGAGCAGAGACGCGAACCCGGTTCCCCAGATTACGAGTCTACCGCTCTTAACCACTACACCACACTGGTTTATGTCTTGATGAGTGGAACTGATCAGAATATCACAATGTGATTTCCTCTCAATGCCACTTGGATTCTTCAGGTTGCATTAAAATAGCCTGGTTTAGGTGTCCCCCCCGGACGTTTTTTACACAGAACTCACATGAACTCAGTTCTGGCACCTCTCAGATGGTGCCATTGCCCTTATAGAAGAACAAGGGAGGTGTTCATGGTGAGTTCTGGCACCTCTTTTTCTAGAAAAATAGCACTGGGTCCCTCTGTGATAATACATGAAATTGTCCCCTTTAAGTGAACATTTTTATCCAATCTTGTATCTGTGTAAGAATAAAAAAATGCACAATTTCATACATAATAAATACAGTTATAACCATTTTTTTACAAAATGACTTGCATCTGTAAAAACAGTAAGAACCAATTTCATCTGTAAAGAGGATTTCAATTCCTAATATTTTTTATTGTGAAAAAGGTATTTTATAGGAAATAATTCATAAATGGAATTAAGGAAATATACTGCTGCTTCATTCAGTGTTGGACAGTTGAGAGGCTGGGCGGAAGAATGGGTTTTTCTTATTGAAGGGTTCTCTCTCTCCCTCAAAATTTTTCCTGTTCTGGCTTGCAGCTAATTAAGCAAGATTATGATTTTTTATTATTATTATTTATGGGCATGACTTACCTTGAAAGTTAGGAAAATTGCTATATAATATAAGTGCATGCACACACCCACACACCATTTTTTTTAGCTAAACTGAAAATTAGGGGGCAGGATTGTCTTATAATGTCATATTGGTGACCGCCTCTCACTTTTGAGTCCATTCCTCACACAACTGTTTATATTTCCATAAAGCAAAGAAACTCACACAGTTCTATAATTGGAAATGCTTGCATGAATTAAAAAACAAAAACAAAACAAAACAGAAAATGCTGGGAAACATCATCTCCTGATTTTATATATATATATATTATACAACACTAATTTCAATAGTGATTGCATTGAGTGTGTGTATTTGAATTTGGTCAAAAAGTGAGCCACAGTTCTACATGCTAGATTTCTTTACACAAGTTAAAATGTTGTCTGAGTGGACACCTGAGCATGTTAAGCATTGTATGGCCCAGAAAAACTGCCACACTTGTTATCATCTACCTTCACCCTGATAATGACCCCCCAAAGATGTGTCTGACATTTTAAAGCAATTAGATTTCTCTAGCTTTGAGGTTACTCTAACTCATTAATTAGAGCCCTCTTTGAATCTGGCTGCTAGACTAATTTATTCCACCTAGTTAATAAACCTCATCAGTAGCTAAAAGCAAAATATGAATATTTGATAGTGTGGAGAAACTAAACAGTTATGAGTCTCAGTGCAGTCAGTAGGTTTAAGTGTGCATAAATGAGCTCAGGATTTCAATTTAAGCAAAGGCTTGGCATCAACACCTGGCATGCCTGGAGAACTGTTGGAGCCCCAGTCCTCTGGCAGGGGCTTCTGCTGTTATCTGCCCTGCCTGGTGCCTTGCAAGCTCCCAGTACTACACTGCCATTTTTATTCCCTATAGTGCTCTGAAAAGATGCTACAGAAGGGGCATTGTGAGAAATTAAAATGTCAACTCCAAGACCTCCAATAGAAGTAACCGAGTGCAAACTGCAGCACTACTGCTGTTATTTGCTGCTGCTGTCACATAAGACGGGGTCCACCTCCAAGTGTCTGAGATTTCTGGTGAGGGTGGTGATTGAGTGCCACTTTGGCTGGGAAATGCAGGATTCTCACGGGACTGGGAAGTGTTCTACTTCAGTAAACAGAGAAGGTCTTGTGTCTGAAGGCTCCAGACTGATGACCACTGATCTGGGTGCTAGGAGGAGTTTCTGGTGAGATCTAGTGATCACTGGTGTACTCTTGGTATTGATGGAATTCCTGGGATCTGCTTCATTTGGGAAACTCATTATATCCCTCACACTCCAGTAGTGGATTAGGGAACCTGTAGTGTGCAATGGGTGGCTGACTCATGACATTGTTCTATCAGGCAGCCTCCTCTGGCAATCTGAGTAAGCTACTCAAATCAGTAGCAAACTGCAGAGAGAACTGTAGAGCTGCTGTCTGTATGAGTTAGTGCTCTCTTTTTTGGGGAGACATACTGTGTTTCCTAACCAAATGCCAAACGCTGTGCAATATAGAAAAGCTGCACCATTTCGAGAAACTGCCTCCAGTCTGTTCTTAACATCTGTGTTGAACATCTGAGAGTAATGAATCTTTCTAACTGTGAGGTTACTCCGTGGTGCCAAAGATGGTAGAGAGCCTTAAACTAAATTGTCAAAAGGCCAGTTTTTTCCATAAGCAGAGAAATTTGTTAGATTTTACAAGGAGGAAACCACAACATATAATCAGCTAAGCTTTCCCATATTTCTATCCATGGGGAAGATGATAGATCTTATTAGGATTATGATGGTGTTGGTGTTATTAGTAATTTTGATGTTATTAGTAATTTTTATATAAATTTCTAGAGTACTCTCGGTATTCAGGGTGCTTTATAATCCTTATCTCATTTATCCCTGCTATCCCTTGCTACAAATAATCCCTATGAAGTCCTCCTTTAAGCATTATCCTTTGCTACAGTGTAGTTCAACATTTTGAGATCGCAGTGCCCTTTGAGAGCTGCTGAATAAGGCTTGAAGAAAATTATGAAAGAAATGAGAAATCTCTTAACAAGTCTTTCTGTCTCTAGAGAGCAAGCCATAGCAGTTTTGTGTTTCTGAGCCCTGCCAATTTTATGGATGAAAAGATCAGAGTGGGGTTGGCTGAGTAGAACCACACAAGATTATACTAAGGGTTTTCTTCTAAATGGAATCAATGTCACACCTTCCGCACTAGAGCTTACATAACATATGAACACATGGAAGATGTATCCCTGTACAGTTTGCAGAATTATATTTCCCCCACCATTTAATTGCAGTGAATCAAGATCTTTGGCAGTGTTAGTTGACTTCCTGTGGTCAGCATAAGGTTGTCGGGGTGCTTCTCTCTCTAATTTTGTATGATGCCACACTCCATGGCAGCCATTTTCTGACTGTTGCCCTCCCAGCACGCTCTCAAAATTCAGAATGTGCCCACTAGTCCATAAGGGTTAAAAAGCCACGATATGGTAGTCCTGCAAGCTAATTTGTTGTTGTTGTTGTTTAGCCGTTTAGTCGTGTCCGGCTCTTCATGACCCCATGGACCAGAGCATGCCAGGCACTCCTGTCTTCCACTGCCTCCCACAGCTTGGTCAAACTCATGTTGGTAGCTTTGAGAACACTGTCCAACCACCTCGTCCTCTGTCACCCCCTTCTCCTTGTGCCCTCAATCTTTCCCAACATCAGGGTCTTTTCTGGGGAGTCTTCTCTTCTCATGAGGTGGCCAAAGTATTGAAGCCTCAGCTTCAGGATCTGTCCTTCCAGTGAGCACTCCTGAATATGAGGAAGGGAGAAATAATGAGATGAGAAAAATGGTTGGTGATATACAATCTGCCTGGGAAATTCAAAGCCTTTCCCACAAATTCCTGAACATGGGCTCAGCTATAAGCAAGTGAGAAGATCCACATTCAGCAGAATTGCTCCTATGTTCATTTAGCCAAAAATTGCTGTTAGACTTCAGGTCCATAATAGGACCATTGTGTTGTTTACTACCTGCATGTGTGTGCAATCATTAAAGGAAAGATTTAGAAACAAAATAGCTGGAAGCTCTTCACTTGAGTATTCATCTCTCAGCCTTCCATCAAAAAATGTGTTGATGGCATGCATCGTGAAACAGAAACAACTCTGGTCATTAAGAGGACTTCACTCCACAGTTCTGAAACTGTTTTTTTTTAGCCTTATCTCAATGTCTTTTGTTATGGGGAAGGTTTATATTTCCTCAAAGTTAAAAGGCAGTGGATCAAGATTAAGTGCTCCTCTTAGTTCAATGATTAGTAAACAATAGCAGCACTATTAATAGTCAGTCTAAAGGTCTTTTCATCAAGAAACAAAATGGGAGTGTGCTGGCAAAAGTCATTACTCTTAAAAAGGTTTTCATACAGTTGTCTTTAAATTTTCCCTTCACATCCTCACATTTACATCTAGTAAATCACATTTTGTTTCAATAATTGTATATATGGGTATTTTCATAGGCATTATCATTATTGGAAAATACATTTTTGAAATGCTTTGTATTATTTTTTGATATATCAGCTTTGTGTTTTAAAGACAGAGATAAAGAGTGCTGCCACCACAACTCCTGTTCTTAGATTTCCGTTTTTGTTGTTGGACAGATACTACCTTAAACTTAATTTCTCTCACTGTTGCCCATCACATTTCCCTTCCACCTATTATACTCCTTTGCACGCTGTGTATTGATTCTTCCTTGTCTACTATGTGATATAAAGGTAAAGGGACCCCTGACCATTAGGTCCAGTTGCGGACGACTCTGGGGTTGTTGCGGCCATCTCGCTTTACTGGCCAAGGAAGCCGGCATTTGTCCGCAGACAGTTTTTCCGGGTCATGTGGCCAGCATGACTAAGGCGTTTCTGGTGAACCAGAGCAGTGCACGGAAACACCATTTACCTTCCCGACGGAGCGGTACCTATTTATCTACTTCCACTTTGATTTGCTTTCGAACTGCAGGAGCAGGGACCGAGCAATGGGAGCTCACCCAGTCGTGGGGATTCGAACCACAGACCTTCTGATCGGCAAGCCCTAGGCTCTGTGGTTTAGACCACAGCGCCACCCGTGTCACTATGTGATATAGTCCTAGTTATATCTCAGGTGGCAAGCCTATGTCTCCTGTACCACTAAAGGTGGAGACTCACAAGATTGAACGTTCTACCAACAATTCCCTCCACATAGAAAGCTAGCTTTTACACAAAGAGGGCCTAATCTAGCTTTCTCTCTGACATTGCAGTTTTCCCTCTCTCTCTCTCTCTCTCTCTCTCTCTCTCTCTCTCTCTCTCTCTCTCTCTCTCTCTGTGTGTGTGTCTGTCTGTCTGTCTGTCTGTCTGTCTGTCTGTCTGTCTGTCTCTCTCTGTGTGTGGCATTAAGTCATATGAGACCCACATGTGTTGGTCACCTCAATGGCAACTAGACCAAGCTATGGAAGTGGGGTGCAAGAATGTTATGCTGCTATTTTCCCCTTCTAGTTTTATTTTCTTATGGCCATTCTATTTTTAATGCATTTTTAAATTGTAAGCTGCTGCAAGGTGCTAAGGTGCTACACCCAATATGCCAGCAAGTTTGGAAAACTCAGCAATGGCCAGAGGATTGGAGAAGATCAGTCTACATCCCAATTCCAAAGAAGGGCAGTGCCAAAGAATGCTCCAACTACTGCACAATTGCGCTCATTTCACACGCTAGCAAGGTTATGCTTAAAATTCTACAAGGCAGGCTTAGGCAGTATGTGGACCGAGAACTCCCAGAAGTGCAAGCTGGATTTCGAAAGGGCAGAGGAACCAGAGACCAAATAGCAAACATGCGCTGGATTATGGAGAAAGCTAGAGAGTTCCAGAAAAACGTCTACTTCTGCTTCATTGACTATGCAAAAGCCTTTGACTGTGTCGACCACAGCAAACTATGGCAAGTTCTTAAAGAAATGGGAGTGCCTGATCACCTCATCTGTCTCCTGAGAAATCTCTATGTGGGACAAGAAGCTACAGTTAGAACTGGATATGGAACAACTGATTGGTTCAAAATTGGGAAAGGAGTACGACAAGGTTGTATATTGTCTCCCTGCTTATTTAACTTATATGCAGAATTCATCATGCGAAAGGCTGGACTAGATGAATCCCAAGCCAGAATTAAGATTGCCAGAAGAAATATCAACAACCTCAGATATGCAGATGACACAACCTTGATGGCAGAAAGCGAGGAGGAATTAAAGAACCTTTTAATGAGGGTGAAAGAGGAGAGCGCAAAATATGGTCTGAAGCTCAACATCAAAAAAACCAAGATCATGGCCACTGGTCCCATCACCTCCTGGCAAATAGAAGGGGAAGAAATGGAGGCAGTGAGAGATTTTACTTTCTTGGGCTCCTTGATCACTGCAGATGGTGACAGCAGTCACGAAATTAAAAGACGCCTGCTTCTTGGGAGAAAAGCAATGACAAACCTAGACAGCATCTTAAAAAGCAGAGACATCACCTTGCCGACAAAGGTCCGTATAGTTAAAGCTATGGTTTTCCCAGTAGTGATGTATGGAAGTGAGAGCTGGACCATAAAGAAGGCCGATCGCCGAAGAATTGATGCTTTTGAATTATGGTGCTGGAGGATACTCTTGAGAGTCCCATGGACTGCAAGAAGATCAAACCTATCCATTCTTAAGGAAATCAGCCCTGAGTGCACCCTGGAAGGACAGATCGTGAAGCTGAGGCTCCAATACTTTGGCCACCTCATGAGAAGAGAAGAATCCTTGGAAAAGACCCTGATGTTGGGAAAGATTGAGGGCACTAGGAGAAGGGGACGACAGAGGACAAGATGGTTGGACAGTGTTCTCGAAGCTACGAAGATGAGTTTGACCAAACTGCGGGAGGCAGTGGAAGACCGGAGTGCCTGGTGTGCTATGGTCCATGGGGTCACGAAGAGTCGGACACGACTAAACGACTAAACAACAACAACAAGCTGCTACAAATGCGACCTTGTGTTGGCGTCTGGTCTATTCATGATCCAATTGTTTGCTCTGTGCAATGATTGTTCAAGCAAAATCCCACCTTTTAGATAGTTCATGGATCCCTTTGCAGTGGAGCAGGGCTTGGTGTTTGTCTAGTCTGTTGGTGTGCTTTTGCATTCTTTTCCTTTTCCTTCGTAAGTTCAGATGCAGAAAAAAATGCATTGTGTAAAGTAGTATTTGAAAAAAGTAAACCTTAGTTTATGCTTTGTGTGTGTTCTTTGCAAATGATATTTTCTGATTTCAATCTTACTGATTTCCAGATCCATTGAATGGTTTGTGTGCAAATTTAATCATTATCCCTCCCTAGACCAGTGGGATGTTGAAAGCTAATAACGAAATTTGCATGCTATAGGAAATGGGGCATGGGGAACTATGTAATTATTATATCACTGATATGCTTGGTATTGTACAGGACACAATAATATCTTCTACCCAGGGAAGCTTATGATCTAAGCCCCAAGTCCTACACATAATTACTTCATGTCTATGAATCCCCACACATGTCAGTAATTTTATGCAAGATTAGTAGCTTAAAAAAAAAACACTGATGAAACTACGGTACTCAACACATATTTTTCTTTCTTTCGGATTTTCACTTTTCCAGATCATAGAACCATAGAATTGTAGCGTTGGAATGGACCCCAAGGGTCATTCATTCCAACCTGCTGCAGTGCAGAAATTTCAACAAGATCATACATGGCAGATGACCATCCAGCCTCTGCTTAAAACCTTCCATCACCTCTTGTGGCAGTCTCTTCCACTGTCAAAACAGCTCTTTCCATTAGAAAGTTCTTCCTGATGTTTAGTCAGAATCTCCTTTCTTATAAGTTGGATCCATTGGCTTGGATGCAGAGCAGGCGAAAACAAGTTTGCTCGTTCCTCGATCTTATGCTATTTGGTTTGGGCTGCATATAAGAAAAGTGATTTAATAATTTATTTCCATGAAAAGATGAAGGGCACACCACTTGCTGTCAGCAAGTGAGGTGAGATAGGTGGTGCACAAAATACACATGGAAAAATAAGGTCTGGCAGTGAAAAGCGGAACTTGAATCATAAGCACACACTGGGAGCATCACTGGGCTATGCTCCTTCCATTATCCCGTGCCTTGGACAACAGGTAACAGCTGAAGAGTGGAGACCAGGTGCTTTGTGTTAGGATACTTAATCCAATTGTGCTTTTGTTAAATTTTGCAGGCTTTAAATGAGCTTAAGCATGTATTTTCTTCTCTTTTTATTTGCTATTGTATGCTTGCCATGACTTGTGCAAGACAGAACATAAAAACATATTGCTATTAGTCTTTTGGGGAGGTGGGCTGTATGCCTGAGCCCCCTTCTAATTCCTGGATCCAGCATGGATTCCACTCCTCAAACTGCCCGGCTATCTTACGGTGAGGTAAGGGCCCTCTAAGTATGAGCATGTTTGGAGGTTCTAGCAGGGGAGCGCAGCTATCGTATACTTTTGACCGAAGAACGGTACACTCCTTCTATCTTTACAGGGATACGAAGCCTTTGTTACCCCTGCGATAAAACCAAATATCCGAGGCTGACCTAGTGGTGGTTTAGTCACTTTTGTTTCTACCAAGCTAAAGTGCAAGGTCCGGCAACAGCAGTGGGTGAAGAGTAACAATTTACAAATCTTACTCATTTCTAGCAGTGAAGGAGATTTCCTTTGCTTTAATATATATATCCCTCCCATGGGCACCCCTCCCCAGTCGTCACAAACCTGGGAAGATTTAGAGCAGGGGTCCCCAAACTACGGCCCCCGGGCCGGATGCGGCCCAATCGGCCTTCCAATCCGGCCCGCGACGACCCCCGCCGCCCGCTGCCGCCGCCCGCTCTCGCGGCGCGCGGTGCAGCGGCGATCTAAAAAATCGGCAAAAAATCGCCGAAAATTCTTTGTGCGCATGCGTACGGGCCTCTCCCGACCCGGAAGAGGTCATTTCTGGTGCACTTCCGGGTCGGGGGAGGCCCATACGCATGCGCACAAGCGATTTTCGGCGATTTTTTTTCCCGCCCGTGTGCGCGTGCGCATGCGCACGGGCGCGCACTCCCCCGCCCTCCGGCCCGCTGCGCGCGTACTCCCCTGCCGTCCGGCCCACCGCGCGGTCGGCGCGGCGGGCACCGGCCCGCCGCTCGGTAAGTCTGGGGACCCCTGATTTAGAGCTATGTTTGGAGAAGGCTGAACTAGAACTCCCTGGCATGGATATCCTGCTGGCAGGTGATTTCAATGCCAGGATAGGAAATGACATTAATATGTACTGCTCCAAATCTCAGTTCCTGCCAGAGGCAGGCGACTGCCTTCAAACATAATTTGTATAATTTGCATGGTACCTATATGGACAGGTCAGGGGGTTTCTTTTCTTTTCTTTTCTTGGGCCTAGAGGTGCGAGCGTTATTGATTATATCCTGGTCTCCCCAAAACTTTTGGAGAGGTCACAGGGCTTCAGGACTTTCAATAGAATTGAGAGTGACCATCTTCCTATAGCAATTTCACAAATTCCCCTTGGTTTGGAGGATCCACAACACCATCAGTGTGCAGACCTACCTCCAATTCTGG
This sequence comes from Zootoca vivipara, assembly GCF_965207765.1. Classification (NCBI taxonomy): domain Eukaryota; kingdom Metazoa; phylum Chordata; class Lepidosauria; order Squamata; family Lacertidae; genus Zootoca; species Zootoca vivipara. Next base: position 14,442,732 of record NC_142586.1, read on the forward strand.
CCCTCCGTAGGCGTAAATGGAACAGCGATCTGGAATCTAAAATCAAACAACGCTCTTAAGTATGAGCCGTTCAGGTAACAAAGGAAGTGGTTCTGTGGCAGACAGCAAATGCTGCCCACCTACCTCACCTCACTGCTCGCTGGTAGTTAGGAAACAAACGACAACAAAAAACCAGAGTGGAGTATTGAGTTATGAGCTAGAAGCAGGCCTCCATTGTAGGCTCAGGTTGACACCACAATTTCCGCTGTCACTTATTCCAAAGAAACCGAACTCTGGGTAAGCGCTTGGAGCCCCTGGAATCTTACACTGCTTGGATATTGAGCTATATTTAAGCTATACTGTATACTTTATTTACACAAATATAGAACCTGAGCCTAAAATGAAGGGGGTCACAGCATTAGTGCTCCTCAAAAGGTCTTGCTTCTCCCACAGCAGCACCCTTGGATTCCAGCAGAAAGCAAACATGGTGTTCTCTCTCTCTCTCTCTCTCTCTCTCTCTCTCCCTCTATCCCACCTATAACACGCCCCTCCCCCCAATTCATAATAACACTTTACTGGAGTGGGCAAGAGAATGTGAAAACGAAAGTTATTCGCTGAGATTGCATACTTACGGTAGTTTAATTACAACAGTTGGAAGTTAGTGCAAGAGACTGAAAGAAAATCCTTTTTACAGAAGTAGAATTTCAAATAGGACTCGAAAGGTAAACAACAGATATGCTCAAATATGTATCCAGTAGGCATTTGTTCCAGATGTGAGGCACAGCATGGCAAGCTGACTTTGTTAACGCTCAATAAAATAGTTCGCCATTGCATGTACATTAGAAACCACAGAATCTTCGATCTGGGGGAATGTAGTATAATCTGTGCTATTTTTCCAGAAAAAGAGTTGCAAGAACTCACTATGAGCACCTCCCTTGCTCTCTTATAATGGCAATGAAGCCCAGAACTGAGTTCTGGCAAGTTCTGCCTTTTAAAAAAACAACCTTGGGTTTAATTATTATTTTGCTACATTTGCTTTATTCAATGAAGTTGTTTTGTGTGTGAAATTGGTAGTGATAAATATTGATTACTCAGGGCATAACACATTAATTTGCAGCTGTGAGGTAGTTGATGTTCAAGTCCACAGGGAGGCATGTAAAAATAGGGACTGGCAATGAAAATCATAACCTGAATCATAAGTACAGTCTTCAAAGCAGACAGATGAAAGCAAAGTTTTCCCGCAGTACATTTGCAGCTAGTAATTAGACTGTGACATCGGCAGGACTGTAGTGATAGACTTCCTAATCGCTGGGGATGGACTCTTTTTGAACAGCCACTTCCTCATTGTTCTGTTTTGGCAATTTAAGGCTTGCCTTGGAGTTTAGGGTTAAAATAGATTAGCTAAATCCTGGCTTTCTCTGAAGCAGATGCCCCAAGACAGGAAGCATAGGAACGTGTCATGGTACCATAAATATGCTCAGTTATAAGGAGCATACAAATGGCTGGGCATGATACAAAGGACAGTAGGTTTTGTTCTACCTGTGGGTGTGAGCTTTAAGGTCTTTCCCACACTGTCAGTCACCCTCACCAAATGTCAGCCATGAGGTGCCATCATGGGGAAATCCCCCCCCCTCCACACCATGAGTGTGTGTAGAAGCACTGCCCTTTGCCCTTTCGGGGGCAAAGATTAGATACCAACCATGATTCAGTTCCATAAAGTAAGAGTTATTTATATGGGTTAGTGAACGCAGCCAGAAGCTGCATGCGGATTATTGTGCATTTTCTCCTAACCTGAGCAGCGAGAAGTTTCTTTTGGAGGAGAGAGCCCTGGAGAGTTGTGTCTTTTTTAAATACTTGATTCATTTAAATCGTAAATGAAGATTGTAAGTGACGGCAAGCAACATGCACTCTTACTAGGCAGCAAACCCACAGATCTGCACAAGGTGCCTTCAGATCTCTGGTTCTGTCTCGCTCTGTGGACGCCCCCCCCCCCCAAAAAAAACACACACACTGCCCATTAAAGCTTAGCTGGTGGGAGGGGATTTTATTTCTCTGGAGATCTTCATCTGTTTGCTAAGCATTCATTCTCATGGAGGACACCTCAGCCAACCCCACTGGGCCATTAACAGCAACCTGCCTGACAAAGGAGTATCTCGCTTGCAGCCAGATATTATCAGGCCATGAGGCACTGATATTTTCCTAAATATAGATGGGGCTTCTTTGAGGAGCCAATGCTGTAAGGAGCCCTTCTCATGATGCACCTGTAGACTTTGAGAAATTTTTTGAAGTCCCTCTTCCCTCCCTATACAGGTTCTGTGTCATAGATGGGGAACCTTTGGTCTTGCAGATGTTGAACTGCAACTCTAATCAGCCTTAGCCAGCATGACCAATGGCAAGGAATGATGGGAGCTGTAGTTCAGTAACATCTGGAGGTCCAAATGTTCTCTACCCTTGTCCCATGTGTTTGCATAGCGGTCTGAAAATTGTGCTTGCTCTTTTGCAAACGGACTTGGAATAACATATTTATATGAATCATGATCATAATCTCTCTCTCTCTCTCTCTCTCTCTCTCTCTCTCTCTCTCTCTCTCTCTCTCTCTTTCTTTCCCATTTCAATCTCCTGAACCATTTGTATTGCTTATGTAAACACTCAACATGTATAAAGTAATTGAAGAGAATTTTGTGAAGGTCAACCTATAGCATTTCTGTTACTACCAGTATTCATTTGCCTTGAAATATGAGTAAGGATGACAATCATTTTCAGTCAGGGTTTTCCATAGAATGTCAGCCTTCTAAAATATTTATTTTAGCATTTGTTTTATTATTGTTTTAATATTTTTTATTATTTTAAACAAAGTAATAATAATAAATAGAAATAAACATTTGCACCCCACTCTGAGACCATTCCATTATAATTATCCAACCTCCCAAAGTTTCAACACCTCTTGTAATGGTTTGATCCCTTTCTGTTTTAACAGTACAAATTCTACAAATACCTTCCATATCTCCTCAGAATCATGTCTCCTGCATATTCCCCATCTTACCTTAATAGCACATGTTAATTTATCATTAATAGCTATATCCCACACCTCTTTAGAACATTCTTTTATTTTATATTTACCTTGCCCCTTCCACTTCCTAGCTATAATAACTCATGCAGCTATCAATAAATTTGTGAGCAAGTCCTTCATAGCCTGCAAACCTTCCACTCCATCATAAATTGATAACAATACTACCTCTGGACTTTCAGTCAACTTTCATCCCGTGATTTCTGTTTTCTCCTTAAACACCCTTTGCCAAAAAGTTTGTACATATTTACACCCCCACACATGTGAACAAAAGTCCTGGTTTCCTGGCATCCCCTCCAACGTAACACCAAATATTCTTGTTTATTTGATTTATTCTCACAGGTGTTAAGTACCCTTTCCTCCTTAAGAGGACAATTAGGACAATGGGAGAGGTGAAATACCTCAGGAAAAATAAAGGGGGGGGTAAATTGGAATTACTGTAAATGGGATGGGTAATGGGTTAGATAAGTATCATAAAACACAAGACCAGAAATTAAGAACTACATTCAACCATGGATAATGAAATAAGGATTTCAGCCTTAAATGTTAAAGGCCTGAGGTCTATTAGGAAAAGGAGGAGGATAGAAACTTTACTGAATAAAGATAAAGCAGATACATATATTTCTACAGGAAACACATCAGATGAAAGAGGGGGTTAATGAACTCAAACTGAGAGGTATAAATAATTATGAGAAAGCATACGGTACTTCAAAATCAAGAGGCGTAGAAACTATATTTTCAAATAGATGCGGGTTTAGTATATTAAAGATGAAGAAAGACCCTGAGGGAAGATACTTTAACATTTTTACCCTGCATGCTTAGGCTTAAGGTTATCTCAGTGGCTTGCAAAATAAACAACAACAACAACAACCACTGAAGCAAAAAGCAGAACTACCAAAGAAACAATGACAATAAGAGCAGTCAGTCAGTTTCTCTAGAACAGTGGTTCCCAACAGGTGGTCCGGGGACCCCCAGGGGTCCGCGAGCTATGCCAGAGGGGTCCGCAAGATGCTATTAGAATAAAAAATATATTAAATATATTTCGTATGATAACAGATTTTTTGTTTTGGCCGCTTCCTGCATGAGCAGAGTCTAGCGCAAAACTAGAATTAGATAGAGGCAGTAGTTCTGCTGTATGCCGTTAGACACTACTGTTTTGCAAAGAGGCAGCGCCGCATTCTACTAACGCTCACCTCAAGATGCTTTGCGCGCGTCGGCTTAATTTGTGCGCTACTGCGCAGGTACCCTGTCTTCTCCATTCCCCTCCCTCCTCCCTGGCGTGCGCTGCCTCTTTGCAAAACAGTAGTGTTTGTAAACAAAGCGTTGTTTTTCGCGGAAGCTACAGTTCACGTAGTTAAAAATGGACCGTTGGTTTAAAAGTGGTTCGTTAAAACGACAAAGGCCTACAGATGAAGAGGAAGATAATGCATTTGATGTTCAAGCAAGTAAGTCAGTGACTCTCGAACCGATCTTGTCAGTGTCCATTGAACCTAAATCGTCGGCGTCCCTTGAACCTAACCCTTCCAAGATCAGTGTTAAGCTTACTGGAAAAATTAGATTAGGAATTAGGAATTAGATTTAGGATTAGGAATTAATGGGGGTCCTTGTCACAATAGCGGCTCAATGAGGGGTCCTCGAGAAAATTTTGTTGGGAACCCCTGCTCTAGAAGCCTGAAAGCTTTACTGAAAAGAAAGGGATTGTAGCCAATGCTGCCATTCTGCTCACACAACAGCTTTCTGCCCATCTCACCCTGTTCCCAGCCAACTAGATCCTATAAAAATATTTTCTTTTCCTGTTGTTATTGGGAGTCTGTATGTGGCCTTATAATAACTAAGCTTGAAAAAAACAAAATCCAAAATATATAATAAGTTATTTCTTTTTGAATTGAATAATTAATTTTAACTAGCATTCAAACTTTAATTATAGATATAATGTTGATAAGGCCTGTGGGATTCCAGTTGGAAATGAATTCTACCGTTTACAGTATGCAAATATACCCACTTAGTTTAATTGGAGTTCCAAACTAAAGCAATTATCAGCAACTGCTTTAATATTAATAGGCTTGACAGAATTGTCCCTTATAATAGTTTAAGTGAATGAGAATTATTGTACTAAGCCCCAGTTGGTGAACTGAAAATATTTCTTATGCAACCTTAACATTGTGTTTTTTATTGCTTTGACTTGAGGCAATTAATTATAAATCAAATGAAACTTGCTTCCATCAAGTGAGTTTAGGAAACATATTTACAGGAGCAGTTTAAAATGTATGATTTTAGTGAAAAGAATATGATTGAAGGCTAAATTAATAATTTGGGACAATGTGAAGAGGAATGAGTGCCTTATTTCTTCTCATATGCAGCGTCTCCTAGGATCTCTAGGCGTTCCTGTTACTATGTGGGCATCACAAGCGCCCACCAATTTGTCACAGTGGAGGTTTGGTTTTTCCCTTGTGTAATCCTAGAGCGAGCAAGCAGTGTTTTCAGCACCCACTTGCCACGCTGGACACTGTCTCTGGACATACCAGGTTAGACGCCCAGTGATATTCTATTAATATGCTTTCGCATAGTCTTGTGATTCAGCATTGCCCATCATCTCACTGGAGTCTTTGGATGTACAGCATTAGGCTGTCTCACATGCTCTAAGCCTTGGACACAGGGGAAGTGCCCCCCACTTTGCTGTTTAAGCAAAAAAGGGAACATGTCCCCCTACCCCCCTGCTGCCATTGAAGCCTGCCTTACCCATGTTGCATGTCAGCACCCACAAAGCCCTGGAAGCAGTGCTGGCTTCTGTCGAAATCTCATGAGATCTCATGTGTTTGGCGAGACCCTGTGAGATTTTGCTTCTCTGGATACCGTGGCAGGGGTGGCACCTGGTGGGCTTCTGCCGCTTGAGGTCGTCTTTCCCCAGCTGGCAGGGAAGATAACATTCTTTGGGGAAGGTCTATAGCTCAGTGGGAGAGAACCAGGTTTCAGGTTCATTCCCTGCCCTGTTCAGGTAGGGCTGGAAGAGGCTGGAAGAGACCCCTCTCTGAAACAATGGGGAGATGCTACCAGTAAGGGTGTAGACACTGCTGAGCTAGGTGTACCAGTGGTGTGATTCAGTATAAGACGTGCAGAAGACAAAACCAAACCCAGCCTGGGATAGGTAGTGGGAAATGGCTGAAGGGGAAAGCGGCTCAAAGTGAGCATCCTGTACCCACTTTACTTTTTTTTTTTTTACATTGAGCAATGGTTGCACATATCTGCCATGGAATATTCAGTTTGGCTCACACAGCTTACCTGATAGGCTGGTTGATTTGGCCCAAAGTATGTTTTTAATCATAACTATATCTGGTGTTTGTAGAGTGGCCACTGACACATCATAGAAATGGATGACAAAAGAGGGCACATGTTTGCATATATGGTAATTTGCACATGCTATTTCATGTGCGTAAATGCAATTTTAGAAATAATGATGATAATTTAAATAGAAATAGCAGACATCTCACCGTGGTGGGGATGACTGTGAAGAAGTGACCCGTGTGCTTGGTCAGCCTGTTATTGGCATGCTGATTGATGAATGGGCAACTTAAAGGCCCCTGTTCTTTCTGCTGATGGGTCTTTGTCTTAAAACCGGACTTGGACTGGACAGTCCTGAAATAGAAAATTCTTCCAAATAGTCTAACAGACCTCCAAACAGAGGAGTGTCCTGACACGTTTTGGCAGAGTGAAGAATGAATCCTTAGGCATTCTGCTCCATCTTCATTGTTTCCACAATCTAATCCAGGCATGTACCGAGAGGCCTTTGTGTGGCTAGATACACATGCTGTGTAGTGACAGTTTTGCTGCTGTCTTTGGGCTCTGAAGCCTCATGTCGGATGAGAGCCTATAGTGCAGCCTGAGACAACACTTTGTGGTACACTAGGGTTCCACTGTGTTTTCTGGACATGCAAAGCACCTGTGTGCTGCATAGGGGAGCTGTCCCAGGCTTCCTTGTGTGCTGTGAAGCTTCCGGCATGCAGTCTACATTGCTGCCCCTTTGGTAAGTTGGAGGCTTAAAGACAGAACAGGTCTAGTGCAGCCTGGGGAAGGTTTCTCAAGCTGCATTCCTCCTCCTATGAGATGTCTGGTGAAGAGGGCAGTGATATTGCTGCACCCTCAATACACCAAAGGAATGCCTTGCGACTTGAACTACCCACCTTATATATTTACAAAATAGTCCTGGAAAATGCTAGCATGCAGCTGAGCCTGAGTCTACTCAGGAAGTTGTGGTTCTTACCTCAATTCAGAAGGGGCTAGGGGACACGGGTGGTGCTGTGGTCTAAACCACTGAGCCTCTCAGGCTTGCTGATCAGAAGGTTGGCAGAAATCTGTGCAACGGGGTGAGCTACCATTGCTGTCCCAGCTTCTGCCAACCTAGCAATTCAAAAGCACACCAGTGCAAGCAGATAAATAGGTACCACTGTGGCGGGAAGGTAAACAGCATTTCCGTGCGCTCTGGCTTCTGTCATGTGCCAGTAGTGGTTTAGTCATGCTTGCCACATGACCTGGAAGCTGTCTGTGGACAAACGCTGGCTCCCTCGACCTGAAGCGAGATGAGAGCCACACCCCATAGTCACCTTTGACTGGACTTAACTGTCCAGGGGTCCTTTATCTTTACCTTTCAGGAGAGGCAGAACTCTGCCTGTTCCTTCCTTGAGACACACAGTGGAATCTTCAGTTAGAACCTAATAAAATGCCTGCTCCTTCCCTTGAAAATCATTGCCAAGTATTTTGGAAATGATTTTAGCTTGTAGTACATCTGCCATTTATTTATGTATTAATTTTTTATGCCATGGATATTTTAGCATTGTATATTTAACATTCATTATTCTCATTCATATTCCTGATTTGTCAGCTGTTACTATAATATATATATATGCACACCAAATCTGAACATAAATCAGGAAAGTGTTTACAGTATCTTCATTTATGCAGCCAAATGATATTTTACCCTGTATTACATCTTCTGTATGTGCTGATACTCTTTTATATCTGTAACTATTCATCAGTAGCAACTTTGTGAAAATTTCACAAGCATATGGCAGATGTTAAATTTTTTAAAGCTTTCTTGCATTTTGAAGTGGGTATAGTGTCTAAAGCAATGGATAAGGGTGTCTTTGTGCCTTGAGAAACAGAAAGAAAACCAAATGCACAGGACAGAAAAGTAGTATTATATTTGCTTTTCTTTAACCTCGCTCATAGCCCATCCTATCACCGAATTTCAAAATGAACGGGCTGAGCTCACATGCGAATCATTGCCTCCATTTGCCAGCTTATGTGGAGCCACCAAGTCCCATCAACACAAGGATTTACGCTTGGTGTTTTTGTTTTTGTAAAAAGTTGGGACTGTATGGCAGCTTCCTAATTCTGCCCATTTCCTTTTGTTTCCAACAATGTGAAAGGGTTGCTATTAACCATTTTGTTGTTTTTGAATAGCATCACCCACTGTTAATGCGTCCTGACCTGAAGAAGTGTGAAGGAACAACTAATATTGTAGCACAATTTGCCTTTGTATATAAGATGAGTTTTTGGAGTGGAAACAAAAATATATATCACACATATGGGGTAATTAATAAAAGCATTGGCTGGATTCCCAGACCCAAAGTATGGGGCTAAATGCATTCTCCAGTGAGAGAGCATAGTTTAAAAGTCATAAAATGTGCAGTGTCAGTGAAGCGTGGGAATAATAGACGGTTAGACCTTTTAAATACCCTGTTTAGTCCGCTTGCAGTGGTTCCCCTCTCTACTCCTCTCAAAATGAATAGACCACACTGTTAGTAAGTTTGAATGGTTTACTCACAAACCCCAAAGGTCAGGTGCAAGTGTTATTCCATGCAGCAGCAAGAATAACACAGGTAGAAAATTATTGGGTTACAAAATTCAGAAAAATATTTCTGAGCATGCAGTCTGTGCTTGAAGCAGTCAGACCCAGACAGGGCCGGCCCTACAGCAGGGCTGGGTGGCGCAGGGTGCCAGGGCGGTGCCGCGTTGCTGTGCCCTTCAGACAGCCACGCTGCGAAACGGGGCGGGGGTGGCGCCAGAGGGATCTTCACGCCAGGGCGCCAGATATGCTTAAGACGGCCCTGGACCCAGACGTGTTGCCTGGTCAGCTTCATATGGTGGAAACTTCAATTCCTTCTTCACCGGAGGTGAGAGGGTGTGACATGACTGAGTCTAGAAATACAGTTCTATGGTCTTAACCCCTTCATGCATTAACTAGCAATAAGCTGACTATATCTGACTTCAATTTCCCACATTAGCTGCCACTGAACAGAATCTGTTGCTCCTGCTCTACCTGTGGTGTCAGCTGCCCCTTCTCAAAGTGTATTTTCAAGGAAGAAAATGCTGTCTACAACGGTTACACATTTGGATGTAACAGGACGTGTACTTTAGCTGTAAGTCCCGCCAAGTATGACAGGCATTCAGAGAATCAAGCCTTGACTTTGGAAACTTTCCCCCAAAAGAAGTATGCATGGATTGTGATCGTTTTTAAACATAGCTTGAAATCTTTTATGATTTTCTGCCTCTGTTTTATTGGGGTGTTAACTGCTGGGTTTTAGACTGCTACTGTTACAATTGGATTGTGTTTGTGTATTTTATAGTTTTAAGAGGGTTTAAATAAGTTTTTCTAAGTTGCCTTAGAAGGACCCCCCCCCCAAAAAAAAGGGTGGCATAAAATGTTCATAAATAAAAAAACCCACCAGCATTGGAATCTATATTTGATGCAGAGGCAGTGCAGTATAGTGGTTAGTGCCTGGGCCAGGGGTCAAATCCCCACTCAGACATGAAGCTCATGGGAAACCCAGCCTGATGGGTGGGGTATAAATAAATATATTATTATTATTATTATTATTATTATTATTATTATTATTATTATTATTGGATGATCTTGGGCTGGTCCCCATCTCTCAGCGTAACCTACCTCTCAGGACTCTGATGAGAATAAAATGTGGGGGCAGGGGAACTAGTATGAATGCCACCTTGAGCACCTTGGATGAAAGGCAAAATATAAATGTGATAAAGAAATATTAAGAAACTCTGTATTCATGTCTGGGGTGTTTCTGCTTCTGAGGTTTGTAGCCCTCATGTTTTCAGACAAACACCCAAACAGGGCTTCATATTTCCCTTCTCCAGCCATCCCCATTCCCTTCTGTATTTTCATTGATTGAAACTGGTGTGTTGGGGTGAAGCTTAGACAAGTTATGAGTTATGTGGAAGAACACAAAAGTTTAAAGAAGTGTACCTGGATTGCAAGGCTAGAAGTGGGAAAGAAATAAAGCGGAATGTATTTAATGTTTAATATTTTTATGTAACTAGAAGCACAAGGCAGCTGCTATCTTAATAAATGTTGCAAAAACCTGCCTTATCAATTCATTTTTGACAGACAACAGAATTTGAATGTCATGTTTAAGTAATAGCCGTAATGGGTTCCGTCAGTTTTTATGTGCCTAATGTAGCCAGGGAACTCTACAGAAATCTTAAATAATTAGCAGTCATTTTTCATTAGAATTAAGTGCAGGTTTTTGTAATTGTACCACTTCTACTGTGACAGAGTTGTGAGGATAAGCTAAAAGATTCCTCTGGTAAACATAACAAGGGTGTGTGTGTGTGTGTGTGTGTGTGTGTGTGTGTGGAAAGCAACAATAAATCATGTGGAACTTACTGGACAGTTTTTATGGTGTATAATAAAAAGCTTGTTTGATATTTGAAAGTGATAGAGGATTTTTGAAATGGAAATTAGTTGTGGCAATGGAGCAAGGGAGAGTTTCTGTTATTATTATTTTTTTTATAAAAAAGAGGATTTTCTATTTCCTGCTCAGGTTTAACAAGCAAGGACAGGCATTTTCTCATTGCTGTGTGATTTCTGTAGGGCCCTTGAAATGAGCTGTAGTTAATCAGCCTTATTTATCACATTTTATTAGTTCACAGGCTATTAGAGCGATGATGGAAATTTCTTATTATTTCCATTTCTGAACACTTATTTTCTAGGCTTCTTACACAGTATTTTGTGTACCCTACGTAAAAACAACATAAACTGCCTGTGATGACATTCCAAGTCACTATCTCACGTGAAGACATTGTTCTCAGCCAAAGTACCCAACTGAGGGCATAGATAATGTGATGGCATCAGATTTATTCTCATTGTACTACCTATATTTGGGTCTAGTACAATAACTCCAATTTACTACTTCCTTCTTTAAAAGTATTCATCCTACTTGTTAAGACAAGGCCACATTGGTGACCAGCCTGTTTCTCTTCATGGGAGGAGGTCCAGCATTTATGTAGCCGTCAGCCCTGATGACAGTCAGTGTAAAAAGTCTTCTGACCTTCTTAGAAAGCACCCATGGTCCTTGGGCCTTTCCTTATTTTGCTGCTCTGATGCTATTTTCTTCATGTAGTTGGCTACCTCTTTAAGAGCTTCAAGTGAGTCTCTGTTGTACACTCTTCTTTTTAGCTACAGCAGTTTCTTTCTTTTCGTCTGGTCTATAGGATTTGCTGACTGATATAGTCATTGTCAACACTGTCAATACTTCCATATAAAGTGAGGTCGTCGTTTGCACTCCCACTGAACCCCATGAGGCTATGCCCTCTGACTTTCAACTTCCAGAGTCCCTCAGACACTACTGGTTTGAAGAGATAGCAAGCTTTATCGTTTAGAATTTGCAGCTATGAATAAGCTATTCAAAATGAACAAGGGCTTAGAAACTGAAATGTACACACCAAAGCATTAAAAGTTTGATAATTTGCCCTCTATCCTCGACCCATAAAACTATGATTGCTTCTGGGCCATATGACATTTGAAGAGAACATGTTTTACATATTATAAAATCATTGCATCGCAAGCAGATGATGTTCTTTGCATCACTGGCTGGGTAAAACTTAGTAAAGTTGGGCAGACTCATATGAGTTGTCTTCTTCTGTAGCAGGTACTTGTCTTCTTTCTGTGTGCATCATCAGACGATGATGCCTGGCTGAATTTTCAGAAGGTTTTTTCCAGCTGCTGTCATTTCCCTCTCTCTATGCTGCATATGAAATCAAAGGTATATAGTTTTACTGTGGAATGATGGACAACAGCACATTTCTTTGTTCACTTCTGATTTTGACTCTGGAAATAATAAAATCATTTGTGATGCAGCGAACCTCATCAGGGAGGAAGATTCCTAATGTGAAATCAATAAGGCAGCGTTGCATTATTAACTTTGGAGTTAGAATTCCGGAATCATAGAACTGTAGAGTTGGAAGGGACCTTTGCTTAAAAACCTCCAAAGGAGTTGATTTTTACCTTCATTCAGCAGTGGGACAGTTAAAACTATGTAATGGTTTTGAAGTGCATTACTATTCTAAGACACATAGGTTTCAAATAGGGTTGCCATACATCTAGAATTTCCCAGACATAGTTGGTATTCAGCCCTTGTTATTAGCGCCCGGGCAGAAATTGCTGAAATGTCCAGCAAAAACTCAACAATTTTGGCAAAATAAATAAGAACCTTATCTGATGCCTTGGTCTGATGTGGCCCCCCTGCAATGTGTTCTTCCGTAAAGTTTTTATTTTTATTATTTCATTTTATAATGTATATAAATCAGAGAGATCAATTATAACAAACAAAAATTTAAAGATGAAAAACAAAACTATAAAATAGGCATGTAGCATGAGTAGTTGCACATGAGTTAAAATAACAAAGTCCAAGTGAAGGCTATCAACTTTATCAGATCATCAAGTATGGTGCCAGATTTGGGTTGTATTGAGAATGATGGTTCCACTATATATGTCATAAAGGAACATCAAATCATACAAAAAGTGTCTGGAGGTTCTAGTCTTTATCAAAATCTCAAATTACGCATTATTTCCTCCATTTTAGCTATATTCCAGAGTGAGCGTAACAATGGATTTACATTGGTATCACCAAAAAAAATTCAGAAACATTAATGTTGGGCAAAAAAACCAATAGTTTCTTTAGTTATATTTATAATTTCTATCAAAATTAAATTCCCAAAACCTTGCACTAACTTTCATTCCCACCATAAATGGTAATATGTACCAAGTTCATTGCAACCCACCAACAATTAGGTGATATAGAAGAAAACATTTTTGACATTGGCAAACGAGTGTGATACTATCTGTGTAATAATTTTCAGGAGTTTTCCCTAAGAAAACTGGGAACCTCAGGCAATGTATTAATTGTCCCTATCCGTGGGTACTGCAGCCAAGATCCCTCTGCCTTAGGCAAACTGCAGGTGTTTCTCTCCTCCGATATCTTTCTATCTACTTCTGCCTGCAAAGCTGGCCAGAACTGCTGCACTAAGGATCTCAGTAATGATGTTTGCACACTGCATTCATGTGAAGGAGGGACAGCTTTAAGTTTAGGGTGTTGTAATTTTGGTTTGGGATGAAATTTCCTCTGTAGTTTGAACTGGGAATGAGAGCTTGCATGGAGTAAAGGGAAAGTTATTTCATCTCTTCTTCACTCATCCTCATTGCATATTGAATTGTATATAAGGTACTATTTCTACCACATCTCTTGGAGAGCTGTTCTTCTTCCTTTGACAGAATGTGTATTGGGAGGGGGAAGCCTTAAGTCACAGAGACCTATATAATTGGCAAGCATTCTTGAAATATTTCTCTTTATTCTCAGGGTGTGCACTTTATGTCAGGGCTTCGAAAGCTCTCTCCAAGATATTAATTAGTCACCAGTTCCAGACGTGCTTTGTTCTCCTGTTATTTTCAAAATTCACTTATCGTTCCCAGTGTAGGAGTAAAGCAGCGCATACTGGAAACTGAAGTACATTATTAAACTTCTGTATCACTTCTTCCCTACGTGTACTGAGAGGGCAAAAAGTTGGCTTCCCTAGGGGTTTTCTGCTTAGCATACTAAACCGACGTCTCTAGTGAGACATGGGCAAGTTATGTAGCAATTAATACACGGCTGTTATAGTCTTCATTAATTGCTGGACTTTGAGTTGTGGGTCATGTCTTTTTTTTATAATTGTCCTACATTCAGCAATTAGAGTTTTGTGTGACTATGGCTAAACTCCTATGCACACCTATTTGGGCATAAGCTCTACTGAACATAGCAAGACTTAGGCCCCATCTACACAATACATTTATACCAGATTCATGCCACTTTAAACAGTCAAGCCCCCCCCCGAAACCTGAAAACTGTAGTTTGTTAAGGTTTTTGAAAGCTGTTAGGCGATCCCATCTCCCCCCAGAGCTTTAAAATTCCCAGAGTGGTTTAACAGTCAATACCTTTCCCCAAGTAATTCTGGCATTTGTAGCTCTGTAAAGATAAGAGGGGGATGCGGGTGGCGCTGTGGTTTAAACCACTGAGCCTAGGGTTTGCCGATCAGAAGGTTGGCGGTTCAAATCCCCGCAACAGGGTGAGCTCCCGTTGCTCAGTCCCAGCTCCTGCCAACCTAGCAGTTCAAAAGCAGGTCAGGTGCAAGCGGATAAATAGGTACCACTCCGGCGGGAAGGTAAATGACGTTTCCGTGTGCTGCTCTGGTTCGCCAGAAGTGGCTTAGTCATGCTGGTCACATGACCCAGAAGCCGGAGGCTGGCTCCCTCGGCCAGTAAAGCAAGTTGAGCGCTGCAACCCCAGAGTCATCCACGACTGGACCTAATGGTCAGGGGTACCTTTAACTTTACCTTAAGGAGAAGAGGGGTATCCTAGCAACTCCCAAATGCCTTAACATACTACATTTTCCTGAATTCTTTTGGGGAAGCCACGACTGTTTCAATTGATATGATACTGCTCACATATATACTAATAAGTGGTATAATTAGTCATGGCCTAATCAGCGTGTATCAAAGTTGGATTGACACAATATAATTTCACCATACCAACCCAATAAGAAGAAGTCCCTTATATTACATCAAAACATGTTTTTCTTCTCAGTTCTGGTGTCAGCTCCTTGCACATTGGGGCATTTGCTAGAGCCCACATGACCCAACAGGGCCCACTGGGGGTCGATGCCTTGCTTGTCCCCACTCGTGGCTCTGCAGTGCCAGCCTTTCCCCTTTACCTCAACTCACCTACTCAGTTCTGTGAAACATTACAGCTCAAACACTGCTGGGTAAGCCGCTTCGTTAGGGGAGGCTGGCAACTCACCACTCACTTGGTGTATCTGGCTGCAGAGTAGTGTTGTAATGGAAGCACTGAGCAAAGATGTTGCCAATATTTTCCTTTCCTTCATTCCTTCGTCCCTCCATACCCCAATCAAAAGCATCTCCAGTGGGCCATGATCCTTAAAGAGTAATGGGACTATCACAGAACAACAATGGGGGTTTTATGGAAGGGGGGCAGTAGAATCTGCTATAATCAGACAGAGGAATATTGTGCTAGACAAGGGGTACCAATGTGAATAAAATATTGAGAGGGGACAGGTAAGCCCCATCCCACATAACTGATCACAAGACACCATGCACACACACTATTTGAATGGCAATGTCCACCAGCTTTTTTTGGGGGGGGTGGCCCCCTCAAATATTTTATTGGACTTGGCTCCTCTGGTGCTAGAGTAGGCATCCCCAAACTGCGGCCCTCCAGATGTTTTGGCCTACAACTCCCATGATCCCAAGCTACCAGGACCAGTGGCCGGGGAAGATGGGAATTGTAGTCCAAAACATCTGGCGGGCCGAAGTTTGGGGATGCCTGTGCTAGAGGATCTTTGTTCCGTGCAAGGTTCCTCTGCCTGATTATGAGTGAAGGAGGAGAGGAAGGGGGGTGGGAATTGGTTGAAAAAAATTACCTCCTGCTTCCACAATCATTGAATGGAAGTCAGCATTATTTATTTATTATTTAATATATTTGTATCCCGTCAAGGTGGCTTACAACTTTTTGGCAGCTTACAGCATTTGTATTCAATTCCAGCAACAGTATTCAACCTGATCAGAATCAAAATAGAAATACCATTAAATGTACAACTCACATGTCCCGAAGTCATGATGATCTAAATCTTGCTCCCAAAAAATTTCAATGGATGATGTGGGGAGAACATAAACAAAAAAACATTATTGTGTCAGGATGTATTATATTAGTCATTATACAAGAGCTAGGCATGTCCCTCTCATTTTAGGTTGTAGCCATGCATTTACTGCTCATCTAGTTTGCCATGTAGTATGTCCTTTTATGTTCAACCAATATGAATTGATACACTGCAACTATGCATCTTCTCTCTTGTGTTTTTGTTGGGTTTGTTTGTGAAAAAGATTGGAGAAACTTGGTCTAATTGCTAAACAAATTGCAAAGGAGTAGCCAAGTTGTTCCGTGGAAGCAGAAAATCCCCCAAAGTAGTGTGACACCTTTTAAAAACTAATTGATTTGAGGTGTGAACTTTTGTAGCTAGGTTTGTTAGCTGCATGAAATAAACAGACTTTAGAGTTGTCTTGATAAAGTAGGTAATCTGTTTCAATAGCACCCCTCCCCCTTGTGCCACACCAATTTTGCAAAATATAAATTCAGGTATCTCATGTGTGTTGTGTTATGTGAGCCATACTGTAAGATGTTTTTCTTGTTCGGTGTCTTTTAAAAAAAGAAATATAAGAGGGATAGTGCACCTTTGTCAGAACAAGAAGCACAGGCAATTATTCAGGCTTTGCGTGTGACACAATGAAGATGGAGCCCCAATATTTTCTGCATGTATTGCTATGTCAACTAGTCTGCCTTTCACACAAGGACCACCTAAAAGGCCTTGCCTGTTACGGCATTGATCCACAATCTTTCATGGTCTGCAAATAACTTTTTTCCTGTTTTGAGGTTTGTTTATGCAATCAAACAAAACAAAAAGAACCCTCTCTAAAATAGTTTAGGTTGGCTTTTTCTCGCTATAAAAAAGTTAAAATTCACCAGTCCAACAGAGATTAGATGTAAGACGCCTCAATTTGTGATGGCACCAAAGTTCAGAATTGGTAGAGTGGGCTCAGAAATGACTGTTTCCAGTTTGGAAACCACCAAGCCCATTAACTAGCTGAGCCCAATGCCCCTTTGAGTTCCGCCCTGCATCCTACCATGCAGCTTTGCCAGCTAAGCAGAGAGGCCTGGCGCTGGGCCCTGCTCCTTGGGAGCTAGGATGGGAACTCCATTAACTCTGTTCTTTTGTTATTCATTTCTCTTTTCTGCTGTACCTTCTGCCCCTCTCAAACCATGATTGCCACAACCCTCCAGCTCTCTCTCTTGCTGGTTTTCTCCTTCAAATGGACTTTTTTTTTTTTTTGCTGTTACAATCCTTCTCTTCTGCACTCATCATTACATTACAGTCGTACCTCCGATCTCGAATGCCTTGGTACTTGGACGTTTTGGCTCCCGAATGCCGCAAACCCGGAAGTAAATGTTCTGGTTTGTGAATGTTCTTTGGAACTTGAACATTCGACGGGGCTTCCGCAGCTTCCGGTTGGCTGCAAGAGCTTCCTGCAGCCAATCAGAAGTCATGCTTGGGTTTCTGAACATTTTGGAAGTCGAACGGACTTCTGTCATAGATTCCGTTCGACTTCCAAGGTACGACTGTACTCATGTTGTTTGCCCACTGAGCCATCATTTGTGTGCTACCTCAGGCTTTTCCCTTTCCCTGAGACTGCTGTCCTTCCTTTTCTTGGCTCATGCCTCCATTCTCCTTTCACTTGCTTTCCCATGAAATTAGACAACCTTGTGAAGGAGGGAGTGTTTTAGTGGTGGCCTTTTGTGCAGTTTATGACCCCAAGATTATGGAGAGTGACTGGAACAAGTCACATATTTTTGGCAAGCTTCAAATAGTCATTTTGTCTCAAGGACTTCACATATCAGAAAATGGTTTGTTAGGAATGTGCTTTTAGCAATTTAAACATATATCCAGTTGATATATCTGGGTAAAGCTATTAAAAAACAACCAAATGCAGAGTAGCTTTTTATACTTTGGCTTTGTCTATGGAGTAACATTTAAAAAAACACACCCTGTTCCGCATCTAATAAAAATATTCAGATGACTGTAAAGCAAAATTAAATATGCAGGCAAAGAACTGTTCAAGAGCCTCGGCTGCCTCTTACTGATTCAGGAAGGAGGAATAGCTGTTGTTCAAGTTCTTGTTTCCCCATTTGGGTCCTCTTCTTTCTGCTTCAGAGGGTTTGTTAGTATCTTTAAAAAGTCATGACAGTTTTACTAAATGGATTAATACACTGCTGACCACTTGGAAGTATCCCTGAGTTGAATGAACATGTAGAATAAATTACCATGATGCAGGCACAAAGCTGAAATAATTTCCCAGGTAAGTAAGTCTGTGTGACTTGTGTCTGGTTGTAATATGCCACAAACGCACCTAATCACAACTACTGCTCCTGGCTTTTCTTTCATTCCTTCAACCTGCCTAAGAGATTGGGGTGGGGGAAAATAATTCAGCTTAGCTGCGTTAAAAAGAAAAGAAGAAATAACAATGGAAAAAATAATTTATGGGCCCAAAATATTTGGTGATAGTGCTGCTGGAATTTAAATACTGTATGCTTTCATTCCACAGATGAAACACATTTTACAAGGCAAAAATGAAATCCGAATTTTAAAAAGCAAAACAAAGTTCAAAAATCATTGTGAAGGTTAAAAAAAGTAAAATACTGAACTGATTTATCAACCTTTAATTTATCTGATTATTACTATAATTTTTTTTAATGTGTAAAAGGAATTTTAGTGGTTTTTCTTCAAAGATGCTTTTTATTTTTATTTTTTTATACTGGCAGGAATTATCTTTTCTTTACTTCAAGTGAATAGCACCTAACTGAATTATTAATTAGTTAGTGTGAGGCATGATTTAGTGGTCAAAGTGAAGCAAGTCCTAGCTGGAAAAAATCATTCTGAGTGAGTTAAATGGAGCTTATTCCCTACTAAGTATGATTAGGACAACAATTCCGAAGTGTTTAATTTTAGCTAGGTTGTACAAACTGGAATTTCTTTCTTTCTTTATTTTACATGTAACAAACTAATCCAGCCACTATGGCTGCAATCCTGTACTCACTTCACTGGGAGTAAGACTCATTGAACTCAATAGGACAGTTCTGAGTAGATACGCATAGGATTGCACTGCAAAGATGCCCTCTAACTATACCTCGAAGAGCCTGGACTCTGCTACATTAGTCAAAAACCAGCGATTTAAATGCATTATAAACATGCAACACCAGATGGCGCTGTAGAGCACAAAACGTTTCTATGTGATTTTACATAGTTTTTTTTCTTTCGTTATAATGATTTAATTTATAACTTATAGTATTTTTCCTGTGTGTAGATCCACCCCCTGTTGCCCTATGAAAATACATTTAAAAAGCATTTTCTGCATATAATTAATGTTGGTTGAGGGATTTTGAAAAGTCAGGAGTTGCAATGTCTCTAAAATAGAGAAATAATCACTTGTTTTGTGAACTTTTATGCACTAATATTCCAAACCAGAATATGATTCTTCAGTCCTGGATTTATTTATTTTTATCCAGAATTATTTCATGATAAACAATCTGCAGTGTCTCTGGTCCAAGGAAACACCATTTCAATTTAGTTGTGTGACTGCATTAGATGGTTTTGAGTATGCCAAAGCAGCTCTCTAAATTAGGATAACTCTAACATTAGCAGATTTTTATCAAAAGGACATAGAAAATTGCAAGAAGAGGCATGAAAGATGGCCTGTTACCGCACTGGGAGTCCACTTTTGTCTGAATTAGAAGAACAGCTTAATAAGTTTTTGTATGCCCAGCTGACTAAATGCTCGTGTGCGAGGTAGTGTAATGGATTATTTAATAAAACCAAATAAACCTGCTGAATTCATCTGGGAAGTAAGTGTACATAATTAAATAAGCCATGTATTTTTTCAGCTCAATCAATCCAAGGCTGCACAGTGGTTCTACAAATCCCATGTACAAAGGTTAAATGATTATTTGCTGAACAATGGAGTAAATTTTGTACCAAATGTTTAGGGAGGCAGCCTTCTTGACCTTACTGCACCAAAGAAGTGTGGCAGCTTCCAACCTCTGACAAACCAAGCACAAACCTTTCTTCTCAACACTCACTTTCTAGAAGCACAGAGCTGGATAGTTCCAGTAGCTTGGGCATAACCAAGAATTAATAGAACTTGCACTTTTCTCTCATCTTCCTTTCAGCTCCTTCCTATTAGGACCTGTTTGCACGACCAAATGACAGTGTTGATTTGTCGGTAGAGTGGGTCCTTCTGTGTGATGATGTGGCCATGTTGTGCTGGTTGTGATGTGTCCATCTCACTATCCCATTAACATGCAGGGAGACACTTTAAAGCTGGATTTTGACTGCAATGACATTGTCGGGTGGCGCTTAGCCCCACATGCTAATCTGTACTTGTTTCAAGAAGGATTCCTCACTTTGAATTTGTTTCTTTGGGGTTTTCCTATTCACATCTTACAGTATTACCCAGTTTTCAAGGCAGGTATCAAACTTCAGGATGCCCTTAGCATGGTGCTGCCAGTGTTGGACAACCGCCCCCAGGTCACTCCCCATATAACACAGAATTTATTACTTCTGCTGCTAACCGCCCGGCAGTGTTTCCCCTCACTGCCAGGCTTCCAGGTAGTGTTTTACTAGTCGGTGGGCAATGATGCCGCTTTTGAATGAGAGTTATGTTTTGTTCATATCTGTGGTGGCCACCCACTGTCTTAATTTACTCAAAATGCAATGCCCTGCCTACAGATCTCTCTTGTCTGCCTCTGGGTGAAACACATGAGGATTCTTAATTAATTATACTGCCCTTCACCCAAAGATCACTGGCTGGTTCACAACATAAAAATGCAGAATGAGAACACAAAATACATAATAAAGCAACAGCAAACCGACAACCCTCCTCTCACAAACACATTTAAAAGGCCATAGAATGTTAACCAGCCAAAGACCTGGTTACAGTGAAACATTTTCATCTAGTGCCTAAAGCAGGGGTTGGCAAACTGTGGCCCATGGGCCACAAGCGGCCCACGGGGTCGTTTAAACGGCCCACAAGCTGCCCCCGAACTGAGCCGCCCGCTTGGCGAGTCCCCGCACACTGTGCTAAACCTGCGCAGCGCAGAGCGGGAACTCACTTCCCCAGCGCCGGAAATGTGATCCGGCCCATGGAGCGATCTCTGTGGGAGTGAACCAGCCCAGGCGAGGTAAACCTTGCCAACCCCTGGCCTAAAGATATGTGATGAAGGCACCAGTTGAGTCTCCTTGGGAAGAGCATTCCACAAAGAGGGAGCCGCTGCAGAAAAGGCCCATTCTCGTGCAGGCGCCCTCTGGACCTCCCATGGAGTGTGCACACAAAGAAAGGCCTCAGACAATTATCTCAGGGTCCAGGTCAGTGCATATGGGGAGAGGCAGATTATTGCATTAGTTTTTCCTCATTATAACCCTAGAATTCTGTCCTGATTTTTAACATTCCTTTTGTAACCTGGTGTGTTGTGGAACTGTGGTTTTTTGATCTGTGTACAATCATGTCATGGTAAATTTGAGTCATACCAGTGGGTGTGGTGTGACAATTGCAGATATCATTAGACACACACCCCTTCCCTCTTTATGCTCATCTACAATTCTGTTCTCCCGTTATTCAGCCAGAAAAATGGCAAAAAACCCAAAACCCTGTAAGCCGCAATACTGCCCCAGATTCTGTCCCACTTTTTTCTTAGTTGGTGTGGTTTCAAACATTTTTTTTTAATGGAAATGAGTGCTAAAGCTCCACTAGATTTCCAGAAATAACTTTTAAATCATGTGAAAATACGGTATCACATAAAACACAAAAATCAAGAAATGTTGAGAAAATGGAATAAAGTGTTTCTGAGTGTAGCTTATCTCTCTCATAATTTTGGCACTCTGGCTCGCACAGCAGCCCAGTTTGGACTATCATTCAAAGTGTCATAAACCATTGGTTTTACAGCCATGAAAAGGCATTGGAGCTGAGTGTTCTTCTCTGTGCACTGGGTTTGGCACGAAGATCTTGGCTTATATTAAGTGAGAACTCCCTATTATATCTGAACCAGTTATAAATTCTGTCTTAATGTAGGTTAACAAAGGAGGAAAAAAATCCAGAATCTCAGGAAGTGGGAGAGAACTGGTCGGAGTTGACAGTTGTTCACGGCTACTTACCGGTAGATCAGGCTTCACGAAGCCTCAGATGATAATCCCTACCAGGCCAGAGAAGGTTATTGGAATAATTGTTCAGGACACGATGTCATGTTGAGGGCATTATTATTATTATTATTATTATTATTATTATTATTATTAATGTTTGTTTACCACCCTTCATCCATAGATCTCAGGGAGGCTCACAACATAAAAATATAAGATAAAAACATAAAATACATAGTAAAAACAAGAACAAAACAAACCAATAACCTCTAACTCCCCCTCATACAATGCAGTTACTTATCAAATTCAGAAGCATATGATTTAATGATGGTTACTGCCTCAGATGGCTTTAAAAATGACATTCACAAAGCATAGGTTTTCTATGAAACCTCCATTTTCTGAGACACTTGAATGCCTACCAGATGATGCTGAGGTTAAAACATAGGATGGCCATCACCTTTGAATTTCTTTAGTACTCTCTAATGTCAATAAAGCAATGTTAAAGCATCAAATGTTTCTGCTTCATAATGTATGTAAAAAGGATTGCTGAAGTGATACAGGAGGCAGGCAGGCAAAGCTTTTGAAAAGTTTGAACTTGATATATTTGCATGCAATATAGTCTGTACACATTTAGAGTTGAGGCACAATTTATGAGAAGGCTTCTTCTTCTTCTTTTTCATCTTCTTCTTCTTGAAAGCGGCAGAGTTATCCTTCCCCCACCTCTCTCACATACACACACTCTGAATGGCATTTTGCAAAAAAAATCCCAGATTATTATTCACTATTTTTTGTACCATACCTTCTCTGAAATTTCCTGGAATGAGGCTTAATCTGGGGCAATGTAGAAGATGCAACACAACGATTTCTGTTGGCATTTGCTGTGGTAACAAACCAGAGCCCGTGCACACACAGAACACTAACCTTGGTGGTGGTGGTGAACAAGTTGTGCTATTGCTGCTGCTAATGGTGAGCCCTACCCCTGATAAATGATTGTATGTTTTATCCTACACATTGAGGACGTTTGCTGAAACATTTCTCCTCCCAGTTTCTCTGTCATCAGATTGGATAGAGAATGTTGAAAGGCCATTTGCAAACAGCTCTACATACTATATTTCCAAAAGATTATTCTATACTCGTGTCTCCCATTTAAAAACAAGGTAAGGGAACTATGGCTTTTTTTACTCAAAGACTATTGCGAAACTGGATGGCAAGATAAAATGAGGCTTTGGAAATTGCTGGTGGGAATAGCAATAGCATTGCCCTGTATTTCCAGTTGCTGTGATGAAACTAAAAGAAAATGGTTGCTTAGAGTATTTTGTTCCAGAAATTGTACAGTGCCTCCTTGTTGTAAATCTCCAGTTGTTAAATTCCCCTTGCTGGCTTTAATTTAGGAACATCTATACACATGTTCATTGAAACCTGCTGGAGTGCAGCTAAAGGGATTTTATTATTATTCTTTCTGAGTCATTAATGTCTTCCAGTCCTCTACTTGCCCATATGTAAAGCTCTACTGGAAAAGCTGTGTAATATCCTTTTAGAAGTATTTGAATGTGTGTGTTTCAAATCTTTATAATCAAGACACCTTGCATTGTCTGCAGGAGATATTAAACCAATCATGGGTTCCCTTCTGGACCACAGTTGAGCTTGCTACAGAGCCACTGTATATATTTCAGCAAGGCTTCCTTTGGGCTCACTTTAAAAAGAATGGCACTGAAATTGGTATTTTTCATTATTACTACTCCTGCATATCTCTATTATTTCCTGCCTACTTTGGGCCTTAGCAATCATGAGAATAATAATAACTGCTGTAATCTGGAGAGAGAAGAAAGAGCTGACTGTTAATACCCTTCATTCCTTGGAAACAAAGATGAACACTGCCCATTATACGCAGAAAAGCCCAGGGAGAGGAGATTTACTGATGCATTGTAGGACTCCCATACCATAGAGAAGCAAGTACTTATGCTGTTACTCAGCGGGCTTTCCCCCTACTATTTTCAGCCTCAGATAAAAAGAGGCTTCTATTTATTTTTTCACATCTTTGATTTAAACTTCCTCCCTTTATATTTCCCATTATATTTCCAACATGTTTTGGTAGGCTCTGAAGTTCTTACTTTACATCAGGGGTAAACAGCCAGTGTCTGTTCTAAGAAGTAGGCTAACTGCATTTCACTCAGCCCTCAAGAGCATCTTTTCAGGGATGACGGGCGGCTTAAGTGGATAGGGAGAATAAGCAAAAACTGGGTTCCATGAGATGCGCAAGCAGAACCTTTTTCTGCTTTCCCAGCAGGTACAACTCATAGGATGGAATCCAGTTAAGTTGTATTCAGACTTCTTCTTGTTGGCCTCTCTCTGTCTCAAGAGATGATGGAGTGCACCTCTGGGGGTCAAGCCAAATTGCTGTGTTGGCAGCAGCAAAGTGACCTCACCGCGGCACAAGCTTGGGCAGTGTGTATGGAGGTTCTGGGCTGCCCAGACTACATGACCCCCCCCCCCAACTTGGCCTTGCTGATGTGGTCCAAAGGAAAGCAGAGCAATAGGTTTGGTACCAGCTTGGCTGCAGGAGTTGCTAGAAGGCGGTGTACAGGGTACAACTTAACCATTTTAGGGACTCCACTTTGGATTTGTGTTGGGTTTTTCTCCTTAGCCTTTACTTCTCCCAGAGATGTCCCACAAGGGCATTAATTAAGTCCATTAATTTCACTGGGTCCACTCTTAGTATGACTTAATCTGATTCCACTCACATTTTATTTATTAAAAAATGGCATTCTCGGCAAACTTTTAACTATAAATGAGTTAATTACACTGAACTAAACACAAGAGAATCATGAATGCTGCAACCAAGTTTAATACTTCAGATCACATGTAATAAATAGATTCTGCTATGGAAATATATGGATAGATATAAGATATGCTGTCAGAGAAATGCAGTTCCGGCAGTCTGGAGCATCCCAAACGATGGCTGTGCTTTGTGTAGGAGAAGTAATGTAGCAGCCAGTTCTTCCATCTGTACTACAGTCGGCTGGCAGCCAGCACTGAGGATGATCAAGAGCTCCAGGGAATAAGGCTTATCAGCAAATGAGTAATCTATTTGGCTGATTTGTGCTTCATAGATTGATTTTCTTTTGGCTGCCAAAGTAGAACCCCACCTTGCCAGTAGCTTTCTCCCTGCCAATTTTTTTTCTCCTGGCTTAAAAGTTATCAAAAATTCAAAGGAGAAGAAAAAAAGCATGTGAAAGTTTATGGGAAATGTTAAATAATGGTAAAGAGATGGCATTTAGTCTGAAATGTACACATAACTGTATTCTGCATTAGTCTGCGGGTGCGGAAGATTATTAATATACAGTCAAGCTTCCCTCAACTGTGCAATATTTTCAACTTTATAAAGCCAAGCCATGATGGAAGCAATCCAGAAACTTAGAGTACTTCATTTCTAAGATTTGTCTTGGACGATTCTATAGATGGCACTATTACCTCTGCGTTGGCAACTATTTAATACAGAAAGCTTTGTTGTGAGCCTTGAAATGTTGAACAAAGTAAAGTCCTATGGCATAAAGTTGTACTACTTCATTGTGAAAGTATATGGAAGTTAGAGAAAAGGCAAGTGCATGGAATTTACTGTTTCTGTGGAAAATGCTGGCCACATGACCCGGAAGCTGTCTGCAGACAAACACCAGCTCCCTCGGTCAGTAAAGCGAGATGATCACCGCAACCCCAGAGTCATCCACAACTGGACCTAATGGCCAGGGGTACCTTTACCTTTAACTTTACCTTCTGCTATCATTGCAAGATTAGGGCTGGTGCACTAGTAAAATTACCATTGCCATCAGTATAAACTCTTGAGGGTTGTAAATTACTTTGCATTTAATTATTTTAATTACATACCCCTTAATTATTTGCATGTCTGAGCATTGCACATAAACACAATCTGCAGATTGGATGCACAATGAACATAAGTATATGTCAGGATACTGAAGTTCCTTTTAGTGTCATTGTCACTTTCTCCGGCTTCATTATATATATTTTTGAGAACAGAAGGAAAGAATATTTATTATCTCTTCCCTGTTGCTTGATATTAATGTCAACTACAGTGTTGGAAATCCCACATCATCCCATTGTCAGCAGCTAGGGGGGCAATTGTCTTTATGTTGTGCATCACCACTTTCCTTGATGTGCAATTTTTGAATTTCTAAGAGGCAGCACTGGGAATTGAAGCAATGTACCTGGAAAGGTTTTTTTTTTTTTTTTTTTTTTTTACGTTGCCTTAATGGTTCAATCAAGGAATGCTTTTTAGAATTACCCCAGAATAACTTTGTTCAAGGTCAGGTTATCTCACTGTATGCTAGTCTTTGCATATTAGTTTTCAGCAGAGCTTGAAATGTAATCTAACAGCTCAACAGGGATTTTCCAATGTATTTACATGTTTCAAAGCAGTTATCTATAGGAGAAGTCAAATGAGCTAGGGGACCACATCATGAGCAACATCTTTGCTTCTGGGGGTGGGGGTGGAAGGATATCATCTTTAGCCCTAGGAATTCATGAAGTGCATCAAATCAGAAGTTCTTAGGGAATAGTTTTGGTCCAGTTTTTCTCGGCATGGATTAATCAGGTTGCTAGAGCTGTTTGCTTTGCTAATGGTCTCTTCCCAACCTGTTTTGGGGGAGGTTACATCATGTTAGGGGTGTATGGGGTGTTAGGGGAAGGGTAGTATCTCTGGTGGGCATATGTCACACTTCTTCTGGAGTAATTTGTCCACCTTTGGTCCTCACCCTGCACTCAGCTCCCACCTATGTTTCCTAGAAGCTGTCAGCATGTGATCCCGGGCAACGGCTTTGACTGACTGGGTAAACCAGGTGAGGGTAGCTGATGGATCTCAAACCCTCAGTGAGTTAGAGACTTCCCCTGTATGAGAAGACGGCCAAGAAAGCATTTCTGCATGTAGAGGGAAGTGAGGGGCATTCATCCAAATGGGAAGGTAGCCTATCTAGGAGAAGGAAAACTCTGATCCTAAAACTCCCCTGCCGTGTGGGGTATCTTCAGGAGAAGAAAAGGCTCAGGAGTAAACCCAACACAAATCCAGAGTGAATCCCTAAGTTGGTTGGATGGTGCCTTCCGGCAACTCCTGCAGCTAGGCTAGTGCCGAACATATTGCTCTGCTTTCCCTTAGATCACATAAGCAAGGCCCATAGAGAAATCCTGCCGTCTGGGCAGCCTAGGACCTCCATGCACACTGCTTGGGCTTACACCGTGGGGAGGTCACTTCAGTGCTGCTAACACAGCAGTTTGACTTCACCCCTGGAGGTGCACTCCATTGTCTCTCTAGACAGAAGGATGACAGCATCATGTTAACCCAGGACTGAATTAACTCCAAGGCATCAGTAGTAACCATCTTGTTATGAGAATTCACATTACCTTTGCATCTGTTCAGTGAGTTTGCCTTAATTACCACATTATAAAAGGTGAAATGTGATCTTGCAAGGGAGGTATTGGCTGAAAATCATTTTCAAAGTCTCAGATTTATGTTTCTTTTACAGATTCTGTAAGAAACACAAAAGTGCTGCCTACATTATTGTTTAGACTGTATTAAACTCTTCATTTCACCATCTAGCTCTGCCTTTCCCCAAACAGTTGAAGCTGTTAATATTTATATAAGTTCTAATAATGGGACACTTTCTTGAAACAATATCCACCTGTTTATAAAGCAACTTTTCATGCAACTTTCCAGGCCTGGGAACGCATGGAAAAGAATTGAGTAATTCAGCTCCAAATGCTATTCAAAATGCAGATATATTTAACTGGAAACATTTGGAGACACATTTAGAAAGGCTTAAAAGCATGAGCTAAATTAATATGAATGGCAAAAGTTAAGCTCTAGTGAGCTATGGTATTATTGGCTCACTAGTGCTTATCTTACCACCCTCACCTTTCCATTTCTAATTCTCATTTTGTTTTCAAATTTGCACTTACTGTGCTGCCAACATAACAGGGATGCTATCTCTCCTGGAATATTTGTACAGTGATTGTGATTTTGTTTGTGGCCTGCATTTCCTTTGAGTCCCTTCAGAGGTTTTTTGTTTTTATTTTCAAACCTCATTGCATGCCAGAAACAGAGGCAACGTAAAACTCACAAGGTCTGAGCTGGATCAGATCAAAGGCCTCTCAGGTTCAGCACTCTTTTCCAGCAGGAGTGAGCCAGGTTCTTTGTGGAGGCTTGAAAGCAAAGCATGAAGGTGAAAGAGTCCTTCTCATGCTTGTTTCTAATATCTGATGTGCTGAGGTATGCTGCTTCCAAATGTGGAAGTTCTACAACTATCATGGTAAAGAGCTGGAGAGGCTGTTTCCCAGTTTTAAAACATGCAAAAAAATTTAAGCTGGAATTTTTAGATATGAGGTTGTGAGTTGTTAAAAACTTGTTTTAATTAATTAACTAAATGTATTAGATATATGCTAACAGGGCCCAGCAGAACTCAGGTTGCTTTGCAGGTTAGTGCTAAGAATCGTAGTTTGTCAACCATCTTGTCACTAAGTCAAGGGGCCGAAATCCCTCAGAAGTTGGGGGAGCTGCTTCTTGCTTCTCTCCAGGGCACATTCTCCATCCACATCTCTGTCCGTCTATCAGAGCAGAGAAACCTGCCTATCACTGTGGAAGGGTAGTACAGTATATAACCCAGCCTAGAAGCCACCCTCTGGTTCCTTCATTCTTTTTATATTTATTTCTCACGAAGGAATCTCTACATTCTCCAGGCTTCCATCTCTTATCCTCTCCTTTTGTGATTCCTTCCAAGGCACATAAACCACCAGGAGGAGTCTAGAATCTTGGAGCCTCCCACCTTCCCCACCTCACAACACTTTCAGCCCATTCAGGCTGATTACTATTTCCGGGGTATAGTCTGATGGTACAGGAAGCCACCACCTTGCTGAAGCTAAGAAGGTCTGGCCCTGGCCTGTGCCTGGATGGGAGACCTCCTGTAAACCACAGGGTTCCATGATGGAAGAAAGATACATAAAATAAAAATAAGTTACACTGCAGGGCTGCCATGCACCTGGAATTTCCTGGGATTTGGCTGCCAAAAATTGCATCCAGGCAGAATTTTTGTCAGCCAGTTTAAATGTCCGGGAAAACCACTTTTGACCAAAAAAAAGCTCAATAACTTTTGTGTTCAGATTCCCACTTCCTGAAACATGACCACCCTAAGTTACAGGTCAAATTACTTGAGTATGTAGCCCATCTTGCAGCTTCTTCATATGTTCCATAAAGCTGACAAAACATAAAAATATTATTAGTACCTTGCATTTCAGCTAAGCATACAGTGTTGAAAATGTTCTCTCTCTTTTTAACAAGGCACATTTATTTTGGTTTTTTTGTGTTGTGGGGGTTCGGGGAAAAGAACTTATGATCGTAACATTTACATGGAAAATGTAAAATAGTTGTGGATAATATTGAAAATCATGTTTCCCCACAGTCACTTCTTGGGGGAAAGGGGACAATAAAATGTTGTGGTTATGAAAATGATTGCTTACAGTTCTGCTGAAAAGAATGCTGAGATTTGCCTACTGGTTCATAGCCCCCAATGTTATACCAGCCCCCCTGCCTATCTCTCATAAGTTATATTTTTAAGGGGCTTCCAGGTTTGCAGCCACAAATAATACCAGTCTTGAGATACAGTATGTTGGTATAATAAGCTTTAATCTCAAGAGCAAAAATCCAATTTTATGTTGCCCTGGTTTGTTGATGTGAGCAAAGTATCAAAACTACTTCTTGCCCTTCTTGTAACACTTGCAGTTCACTAGGCCTCCGGAACCCTAACTGCATATAGCGCATGAAAAGATGTATGCCTGTTTCAGATAGATAACACAACTTACTCCTCTTCTAGACTTCGCTTCCTGTATACACAAAGAACACTCCATGCCCAGCGGCATCAAATACTTTGATAAAGAGTAGCGATTAAAAATATACCCAAAGGTTTTATTCCTGTGTAGATGTTGAATACGTATTCTGCCCCTTTAGTTTCAATGGGAATTAGTTCTTTATATATGTGCCTAATTACAGCAAATAAAGTACATTTGCAAAGGGAACTGGTGGCGGCGGGTGGGTGGGTGGGGAGAATCTCAGCAAGTCCATATGTTACAGTGTATTCATTTTCAACAAGAGACCATGAAATATTCCTTAAAATTGGAATGTTTGCTGAATTGCAGAAATGGAAGGTTAAAATAAATCAGCTAAGGCCAGAATGTCCCAGTCTCCTGACAACCACAAATGTTACCCATGCAGTGAGAGGAGCTTATTGCATTAAACACAGCCCTTCCCATTCACACATGGGCATCACATTTGGCTTTGCAAACACAGGTAATCCCCCTTTCCTGCCGCGAACTGTTTTGTTTGGGGTATGAGAAGTCTGTTGTAGAGTGTGGCATGAGAAATTCAGCTTGCTGGGAATCTGATTGGCAACAAAGGGACTATTTAAGCCACTGCATGCCGCGTGGAGCTTTCTCCTTATCACGACGTGCACCGGATCACCCTCCCACCCTGTATATTTAGGGTTGTTCTTTCAGCCTTGCTAGGAATGCCTGTTTAGGGGTTGTCTGTTTTGGAGCAGGGGCCTGGTAGGAATTTTGCTATTTGGCAGATTGGCTGGTGCCACTTGGTTTTTTGTCTACCGTGTAGCAAATCATCACAACTTTGCAAGGTTGGCGGTTAGGCATTGGTTCAATGTTTTGTGGGGGGAAGTGGTTGGCTGTGCCTGCCCCTCCATTGCTGCTGCTAGGGAATTCCGTTAAAGGTATCCAGGGGCTCGATTTGCTTTTGTCCAAACCTTGTCAAGGGGCTAGGGCCACTAGAGTCCCTGGGAGCAGCTGGGGTGAGCTGTGAGACAGCTGTTTTCCCTTACTGGCCTCTGGTAGTGTCCAGTTGTCAGTCCTGTTCCTGCCACCGTGCAGGTTCAGGTAGTCGGGAACCAATGCCTAAGCAACCACTCCTGTGCTGTAATCAATAAAGTTGTGGCCAAATTATTGCCAAAAAACCTTAAACAAATATTCTGTGTCCATTGTGTCTCATTTGGGGGAGTGGTTTTGAGGGTCTTCACACGCAATTACTAACTTATGTTCAAAATCCTGCTCGGCCATGATGCTTTCAGGATGGCTTAAGCAAGTCACTCTTTCATCTTTGACTACCGTGGGAGCTATTGTGATGCTGTGATTAGAGAGAGTCATGTTCCAATCCCCATTCACTGTGTGGCCCTGGGCCAGTAACTCTCTCTCAGTCCAGCATGCTTTGCAGGGTTGTTGTGAGAGTAAAATATGGGAAGTCGAATGATGGATGCCACTTTGAGCTCTTTGGAGAAAATGTAGGATATAAACCTAATACTGTAGTAAAGTCAGCCAGTAAATCAATCAATCAAATGTCCTTTGACTGTTACAGGAGCAGCATGTTTTACTGTGGGTTCAACCAAATGTACCATGTGGTCAGAGCCAGCCATACAAGTCCTTCCCAACCAACTATGACCTTCAATCTGAGAAGGGCCTGTACATCTATGGTGCACTTTGAGTACAAGACTTTTCTTCCCTTTCCCATCCATTAAACAGGTGACCTGCCTTTTGCAACCAATCCCACCTACACTCACAAATTCCTCCCGTTTCTGTTCAATATGCTCATGGTACTCATCTCCCCCCTCCTCCCCTCAAATCTTTAAGGATATTTAAATGTATTTTCAATCATAATGTCAGGCATACAGGGGAGAACTAAGGACGGAATGTCAACACAATAAAATACAACATAAATAAAATGAGCAATTTGAATGTGATTTAAAAAACCATACAGCATCTAGCGCAGCACATTACAGCTGCTGCAACAGCCAAGACCCTCAGCAGTTTTCAAGAGGGAAGAAAAAGTTTGGGAACCACAGCCTCAGAGGCTAAGTGAACACACTCTTCACATATCTCAGTCTGTTGGGGAAAAAGCTATTAGCTTTCAGATTCTGCAGTCTGATAAAGCTACATTTTGTTAAAATGGCTGTTCAGGGAGGAAACTATTACAGATGTGAAACCGTAAGTACCATCCTATTTTACATACTATTTTTCCTCACTTTTTTATTCTGGGTCTGCTTGGATTAGATATATTCTATTTCACTTTCCCAGTATGCTTGTTCTAAATATTATTCTGAATGAAAATGCTTTCCCTGTGCCTCTTTTTACTAATGCTTTTAAAATAAATGCACTAAGCAGCAAACATTTTAGATGAAATGTCTCTGGCAATCAGCAGAGGTTCTTGTTCAAACTGTGTGTCCATCTATTGTGTTTTGCATTTAATCAAACCCCAAGTGCACATTCTTTGTAAACGCATGTGAGTCTGTGGTGCCATTTGCAAGAAGGATGGATTTTTGGCCAGGTTTGTCCATTAGTAATCTAACACCTCTTCAACTCACTTTTAAAACTGGAACATTAAACCCTCAGACAAATAAGGAACAGTATTTACCTATACCTATCTATTCATCTACAGTATCTAATCCTATTTAATCCTATAAAATCCTATATATCTAGCTATCTATAAAATCCTGGAAAAAAGTGACACTTGAGTATACTTTATTCTCTTGCCTCCCAGGGAAAGCCATATTTAAATATATAAAGGCAGGGTTTTTTTTTTCTCTCTCTCTCCTCTAGACACACGTACCACAAATGGACAGAGAAAGAATGCAAAACATAGTTTGTATTGCTGCATCCCCCAATTCCTCTCTAGTATTTCAAATCTTCTTTATGACCATTTTTAATGACAAATTGTCCTGTCATTGCTACCACATACTGATAATGAGTGCTCCCGAGATCTCTTTCCTCTGGTGTCTCAGCCAAGATTCTAATCCCACCCCCAGGAAAAAAATGTACTATGTCGTAAGGCAAAACATTTTGTGAAGCATACACACACACAGTTTCCAAAGCACTTTGTGGTATAGTGTGAGTGTCAAAAGAAACAACACTGTGTCTGTCAGAAGACCTGCATTAAGAATACCAAAGCCATTATCTGAATTAGGCCCTTGCTGCTGCAGAATTATTTGGGTTTTCAGAAGATTCTGCAGGGTTTTTCTTCTCTTGCCATACTATATACATTCCAACATGGTGCAAGAGAAATTGTGGTTGATATTTGGAGATTGTGTTTTATATCCTCTGAATTTGATTTGATTTGATTAAGTACTCCCCATGTGTATTGATTGCTATACCAACAGCTACTGTGGAAAGTTTTCTAAAAGAACATTATAGGCTTCCTCCAGAAAGCATCAGCAGAGAAGTAAAGTCCACAAGTGTTTGTTTAAAGGAATGTAATTAAGTTGTGGTAATTAGATCCCAGTAGGATGAATTCTGGTGTTTCCCCCCCTCAACGAACAAGAAGTGTGTATTAGGATGTCATTTTTGCAGGAATGGAAAATAGAAATGGAATTTATAATGAAGATCAGGGTAACAATAACAATGTTTTTATTCTTGCACCTGGGAGCAGCTCATAATGTGTAATGCAAATTAATTCTGGAATTTTTGACCTTTTGCTGTTTGTAGTTAGAGGCATTTTTTCCTTCTGCCTATTTTTTTTAAAAAGACAAACACTCAGTTATTTAATTTAATGGGTTACAACCTGAAATTAAAAAAATTAAATGCATTGTCAGACTGAGAAAGCTATAGGCACTTTGAAAGATTTGGTTTAGATGTAGCTGAAATAGGGCTGCCTTGAGTAGCCACATGGTGGACTCTGTAGGGTAATGTCAAATTCTATTTATGAGGAAGGTTAAAAGATGCACAACAAACAATTTAAGTTTGCCTTGCCCCATTTAGATCAGTGGGATGCATTATTTGCAATCCTTAGAATTACATGGTTAAATCTATGTGTGCATGCTGAGCCTCAGTCTAGCTCACTTAAGTAGACTGTAGCTGCATGAGACATGTTTGTGGCACCACAGGTAGCATGCGCAAGATGGTGAAGCTATGTGGAATACTTTGGAAAATGGGGTTTCAGGGTTGCGTGGGGGGTGGCATGCATTTGAATCAAAGGTAAAGTAGCGGGTCACATTATAAAATGTTTTGGCACCATTCAGTCATCAGATTTTTTTTTTTACATATTTACTTTAGTTATTAATGTTATCACAGCAGAATATGAGCTATGGCAGGGATGTTTTGGACTACCAATTCCCATCTTCCCTGACCACTGGTCCTGTTAGCTAGGGATCACGGGAGTTGTAGGCCAAAACATCTGGAGGGGCGCAGTTTGGGGATGCCTGCGCTATGCTATACATCAAAAGCCTTTCCATCGTATTATTAATTACTCTTGCCAAGTTGGAAGGCTGAACCATTTCATTGAGATTAAAACAGATGGACTGAAATACAGCCTGAAGAGCTACATTCATATTTAAGATCACAATTTGTCGATAATAGACACTTCTTATTTTGGCAAATGGAAGGGGAAGAAATGGAGGCAGTGAGAGATTTTACTTTCTTGGGCTCCTTGATCACTGCAGATGGTGACAGCAGTCACAAAATTAAAAGACGCCTTCTTCTTGGGAGAAAAGCAATGACAAACCTAGACAGCATCTTAAAAAGCAGAGACATCACCTTGCCGACAATGGTCCGTATAGTTAAAACTATGGTTTTCCCGGTAGTGATATATGGAAGTGAGAGCTGAACCATAAAGAAGGCCGATCGCTGAAGAATTGATGCTTTTGAATTATGGTGCTGGAGGAGACTCTTGAGAGTCCCATGGACTGCAAGAAGATCAAACCTATCCATTCTGAAGGAAATCAGCCCTGAGTGCTCACTGGAAGGACAGATCCTGAAGCTGAGGCTCCAATACTTTGGCCACCTCATGAGAAGAGAAGACTCCCTGGAAAAGACCCTGATGCTGGTAAAGATGGAGGGCACAAGGAGAAGGGGACGACAGACAACGAGGTGGTTGGACAGTGTTTTCGAAGCTACCAACATGAGTTTGACCAAACTGCGGGAGGCAATGGAAGACAGGAGTGCCTGGCATACTCTGGTCCATGGGGTCACGAAGAGTCAGACATGACTAAACGACTAAACAACAACAGATTGTCTCAGGATGGTGTTTGGATTTGAAATAAGCAGTACTCTAGCCCATTTCTTTGTTCTACATAGACTTCCAGTTCTTGAAATCCACAAAGATTCTTACCCAAGAGGCTATGGGCTTTTTTGTTTCCTTCCCCAAAATTATTTTCTTCAAGTAACCTTTGGCACTTTCCCCTTTATAACCCAGAAGAAGACCAGCCCACAGTTCTTAAGCAGGTCTACTCCTGCTGTGTCCCAGCCCTGGTAGGCAGTAATGCTTAAGTGTGGCACCTCGATGCATGTTTTTATTTCAGTTTTTCTGGGATCAGTTTTTCTTTTCCAATTTAGTCATCATGGCAAATAACCATTGGTAGAAATTCTCACCCTCTCTCCTTTCTCCATACTATGCATAATTTTATAGACCTCTATCCTCTCCTGCCCCATAAAATCTCTTCCCCCCCAACTAAAACGTCCCAGGCATTCTAACCATTATTTGTAGGGAAGGTGCTCCACTTCATGTGTATATGCACCCAAAATTAGTTATACAGAATAAGAATACAGTGGTACCTCTGGTTACGAACTTAATTCGTTCCAGAGGTCTGTTCTTAACCTGAGGTACCACTTTAGCTAGTGGGGCCTGCTGCTGCTGCTGCCGCGCTGCCGCCGCCCAATTTGTGTTCTCATCCTGAGGTAAAGTTCTTAACCTGGGGTACTACTTCCAGGTTAGCGGAGTCTGTAACCCGAGGTGTTTGTAACCCGAGGTGTTTGTAACCTGAGGTACCACTGTAAATGTGAAGTAGAAACAGCAAAGTTAGACAACACAAATAGGACAGAAAAGGGTGTGTGTGGTGATGTCTTCCCCATAAAATGAACCTTACAAAATGATGGTGGTATTTATGAAAATAACAGGCAGTCAAACCCATGCTTATTTCAGTTCCTCACTTTTTGACTAAAATCTTTGAACTTCTGATTTTTCTGGGAATGATTAAGCATTGTAGTGAACATTTCAACTGTCTGTCTGGTAAAGAGGAAATAGAGTAAATGTTGTACATTTAAAAACTGTATCAGGAGAATTTCAACACTCCATAAATTTAAGCAGGGGTTGTCACAACGAAAATGCATTAGAGTACTGCAAAAGAAGACTATGGAGACTGAGCATGATGGCTAATGAAATGTTGGCAGTCCAACTCTTGGAACAGCCTTCCTCCTTAATGGACAATAATCCCCATTGAGTAGCAATCATAAAAAGGAATGTGTCACTTATAACCTGTTTTAAAGAGGTCCAGAAATCTATAAATCTGTCTCTGGCTTACAAAGCATTTGGTCAGCTTTGACCAGAAAGCTTGACTGTTATCTGCATTTGCCCTTGTATCTCTTACCAGTCATTTAAAGGGTAGGAACCTCTCCTGCGGGGGAAAAATGTTTTAACGTGGCTGCTTCACTTTAGCACAATAAGGACTATTCATACTTTAAATTTAAAGCACGAGGAACAGGCTTTCTCAATCTCTGTTCTGTAAATGCACTATGCTTTGCATCAATAAACAACCAATGAAACTCCAGGACTAACCTTGAAAAAAGCAATCCGTTTAGAAGCTTAGAGTTATATGGAGTTCTCATTAGTAGCATTAACAAAGTCTACAATAGCTTATCTGTATTTTAGTGATACATGCATTGTTGAGTAATGTAAGATGTGGCAGTAGGAACCAAGGAATAACACTATATATATATTTTATGTCCCCAGAGGTTTTTAAAAAAGCAATGTGGGCATTTGGTCTGAGATCTTTATAAAGGGGTATAGCTCTGTAATAAGCAAAGGGGTATAGCTCTTTATAAAGGGGTATAGCTCTGTAAAATCAAAGGGAAACCTTTGATTTCCCTCTTTAAAAGCTCTCACACTAATTCCCCTAAACTGCTTTTTGGAATCTGGGAAGGTGAAATAATATTTGAGGGTTGTACATGTAAAGCGGCACTTTTGAGAGAAAAACTCTTACAAAAGTTCAGATGTATGAGAAGACAGTTTGTCATCTAGATCATATTTCTGTGTGAAGAAATATCTTTTGCAAATTGGTAACAGTGTGGGTAGATTTTACAACAGAGCTGACTGTCCTTTCTTACATTTATGCAAACAGAAGATAAAACGTCTGTGATCATTAAGGCTCTAATAATACCAGAAAGGAAAGTATATAATATGCACGGCATTGCTTTACAAGGCAACAATGGAGAATTTTAATTTTTCTTGTAACTGCTAGAAGGAGTTATTTCTGGATATTAAGTTTGTTATATTCATGTAATGAACCTTCAGGGCTGCATTCTTGGCTTGTCTGTGAGCTTGACTATAGTCACTGTGGTTTGGGGTTATAGCCTCTGGCTTGCCCACTCAGCCCCTTGGCTTCATCCCTTTGCCTCTAGCCACACCATAGCTGCCAAGTTATCCCTTATTTTAAGGGATTTTCCCTTATGCTGAATAGGCTTCCTCGCGAGAAAAGGGAAAACTTGGCAGCTATGAGCCACACCACCTGGGCTTCAGAAGGTACAAAGGCAGCCCTCAGGCTAAAAGAGGTTCTCCACCCCTGGTTAAAGTGTCTCAAGATGCTTACACTGAAATTGTGTCCATGGCATGTTTCACATGTACATTCGTTATTGTTGTTTAGTCGTTTAGTCGTGTCCGACTCTTCATGACCCCATGGACCAGAGCACGCCAGGCACTCCTGCCTTCCACTGCCTCCTGCAGTTTGGTCAAACTCATTTTCGTAGCTTCGAGAACACTGTCCAACCATCCCCATCCTCTGTCGTCTCCTTCTCCTTATGCCCTCCATCTTTACCAGCATCAGGGTCTTTTCCAGGGAGTCTTCTCTTCTCATGAGATGGCCAAAGTATTGGAGCCTCAGCTTCAGGATCTGTCCTTCCAGTGAGCACTCAGGGCTGATTTCCTTAAGAATGGATAGGTTTGATCTTCTTGCAGTCCCTGGGACTCTCAAGAGTCTCCTCCAGCACCATAATTCAAAACCATCAATTCTTCGGCGATCAGCCTTCTTTATGGTCCAGCTCTCACTTCCATACATCACTACTGGGAAAATATATGAAAAAATGTACATACCTAGTGTCAAACCACTTGCATAGCCTCTTTCAGTTAGATTTAGAGTTCTATCTTTCCAAAATCTGTATTTTTCTTCTGAAGCAGCTGCTTTTCATAATGCCATGAAGTGATTTTCTTCCTTTCCCCTCAAATTCACCCTTTTTTCCTGCAGAATCGAAATCTTTCGATATGCTTTTTTTAAGCAACGGCAACCACAGAGGAAATGAATTCCTTTGAATCACGAAAGCAATAATTTCGGTCAGCTAGAATTTGACATTTGCCATTTACTTTGGGGAGCTGTAAGTGTACTATGTTCCAATAAAATCATGTAGGTAGGCATCGTCTTAATGCAGTATTGAAGCCAGAGAGAGAGAGAGAGAGAGAGAGAGAGAGAGAGAGAGAGAGAATGAATACCAGATACTTGGGAAGCCGGCTGTGTCATAGGCATTGCATAGGTAAGGCCATAATTAACCAAAAGCTCTTTAACAGGGAAAGCAGTTGGAGAAGGTGGCATGGTCCTGAAATAAATACTAGAATACATCAATATTAGATTCCAGTGACATTAGGACCAGAGAGACCTGACCATTGGCAGAAAAATACTAACCTCAATCTATACTGCTGCAGGGTGGGGTCTGAGGTGATTGTTGTTGTTTAAAAAAATCTCTAGACCATGACAATTTACATTAAATTATCTGCCTTTGAATATATTCATTTATGAGTTTCTACCCTGCCCTTCAGTGTGAAATGTTTCTAGGGTGGCTTGCATAATTCCGGCTAAAAACAGCAATAAAAGCAACAAGGCTGAGATAAAACACCATGAATAAACAACAGCACAAAAACAGGCATTAAAACATGTTCACAGCGAGCAGAATAATAAAAGAACGAATGGAAAGCCCTGGACAGTGAACCTAGCGTCCAAATGTAATTGGAGTTGGCACCAGGTGGTCCTCTGTCAGAAGGTCATTTCATTAATGGGGTATCATAACCGGGGGGGGGGGAGACCTCCCTCCAGTTGCCTCACCTGCCTCACTTCAGCCAATTGCGGCACTTGGAGGAGAATTTTTGAAAATGATCTAAAACAGCCTTTGCCAATCTGGTTCCCTCCAGATGTTGACTGGGGCTGATGGAAGGTGTCAGCCAACATCTGGAGGGCACCAGGCTGGTGAAGGCTGGTCTGAAATGTATGTCGCCTTAAAAGTCCAAAGGTTATATAAATATATATATTCACCTCTCACTTGTAATTATTGTTCATGGAGTTGGCTAAAAAAACAAGTGGTTCTGTCAGATAATACATGACAGTGAACCTTTGGTGTGTGGCGGGGAGCCTGTTTTTTGTTTTTTTAAGAATATATTTGTTTTGACAATTATACTACAGGTGTAACATCAACATGGAACATGTAGAAAGCATACATTCATTTTAAATGTATGACAAAACAGATGCGATGCAGATGCTAAACTCTGCAGGAACAGCTCCTTTCTGCAGCAATTACAAGGTGGCACACATTGCTAAAATCAATCTGGTTACAATTCTTTCATAACATTCAGTTACCATGGCAAATATTCTGCCATGCTGCACACACCTTCAGACTTTTCAGGTGCTGTGCCTTTGTACGTGTATTCTGTTTAAGCATTACTTTTCAGTTGTCTTTAATAAGTTTCAGCTCTGCATTTTAATATAGAAATTTCTAATGTAGAACTTGCTGATAAGAGCAAGCTCAAGACGCATGTATTCCACCCAGCATAGATATTGGTGGCTATTCATATCTCATTAGTATGAGTGGAAGTTGCTCAGCTATAGCCAGAAAACATAAGCCATTAGAGAGAAACGCACAATGAACAGAAAGAACTTTGATTGAAAGCCGAAGAGGCTTTGGAAATCAACTAGGGCCCTTAAGGAAACTTATTATTCCCCCCCCCCACCTTTCTATTGTTATTCTTCATCCTAAACAAAGTGTATGGCAAAATAACGAACCTCTAGTTATATAATATTATGTTCTGTCAAGGTAAGCAGCAAAATGAGTTGGCCAGGTGGACTGTACCACTCTAAACTGCAAAGGGAGAGGTGCATTTTTTGGAATATAAAATAATTTTATGGCAGTAAAAGGTCTTCTCTCTGCTGTGCTAATTTTCTACATGCAGAGATTAAAACAATGACAGTGTGCAGTGCAGCATGTGACACACACCCCTACAAACACACACACAATCTATCTGAATGGTACAATCTATTCTGCCAGTTTAGAACTGCTGTCTTATTTTGCTGCATGCCAGTCAGTCACTTTATACACAGTGTATACCACTTATCCCTAAACAGCACAATACACTCAAAGCAATGCACATTGCACAACCAAATGTGAAAACAAACCTTCAAGAATATGAATGCATCAACAATGCATTGCTTTTAAGGGCATCTCCATATAAAATACAGACTTTACTGTAACAAGTATGGTCATGGTCTCTTTATATGTAATATACCTTTGCATTGTTTGT
This sequence comes from Zootoca vivipara, assembly GCF_965207765.1. Lineage (NCBI taxonomy): Eukaryota > Metazoa > Chordata > Lepidosauria > Squamata > Lacertidae > Zootoca > Zootoca vivipara. The sequence goes on from NC_142586.1 coordinate 14,483,462, forward strand.
CAGAGAAACAAATGGAAACCAACTAACTGCTTCTCCACTCCTACCCCAGAACATAGGGGTTTTTTTGGGGTGTGTGTGTGTGTGGTGGTGGTGGTGAAGGAAGTACAACTAGAAAATACCTGAAAATGCACAGCTCCAAAAGCGAGATCCTAGCTGAGGGTGTGATGGCTTAAAAATATTGCCCAACCCAGGAATTGACTTCCAGAAGTAATTCAAAAAGCACTCCCAAAAACAGTTCTGGAGTGGATGTGCTTTTCTAGTGCTTTACTTTTACCATCGTAATTAATAATTGTTCCTCTTCCTCCTTTCCCCAGAGGCCAGAGCCTAAGTTAGGAGAGAGGCAATGGTTAAACAATAGCCGCCCAGAGTGGCTGGGGGAACCCGGCCAGATGGGCGGGGTATAAATAATAAATTATTATTATTATTATTATTAGTAAAACGATGAGGTACTATGTGGGGAGGGAGTTAAAAAGTGAGATATTGCAGGACTCTGGCATGAAGTCAACAACACTGCTTTACTGGTTGTCGTTGTCGTTCCCTCCCCATTGCTCCCAGTAATTGCTGTTCAGAGGCTCCATTTAGCTATCCAGATGACTAATACCCATTGATAGACCTTTCCTACATAAATGTGTGTAGTTTCATTTTAAAGCCATCGCCACAGATGCTTCCAGATGCAGTTGATTTAGCATCACCCAATCACTGTGATTCTGCTTGAAGCTGGAAGTGGAATAAGGACTCTGCAGACTTTTTGAATCCAAATAGCATACGGTAGCCAAGTGATCACTCTCCCTTTCCCAGGCCTCAAATATTATGGCAATGTCATCTTTCATTGGGACCATGGTGTAGGGAAGAAGGTTAAAATACTCCTCAAGTTTAGTCCACCTTGATCTATCTCGACCATCTCTTCCTACCTCTCCAAGCTAAATAGCCACAAATACTTTAGACCTTTCCCCATAGGGAAGATGCTGCAACCCCTTGGTAATTTTGGTTGACCATTTTTGTAGCTTTCCTCAACTCATCAAGGTATGTTTTGAGATGAGACAATGTACTACTGATGTGGATTTATACAGGGGTATTTTTTACTGATCACCTTGATTTTGGTCCCCTTCTTAATAACGTCTCACATGGAATTTGTGCCATCATTTTCATTGAGTTATCCCTGCAATGTCCATTGGAAATCACTTTATACTTGTGTACATTGAACCTCATTTGCCATGTTGTTGCCCATGACTCCGGTTTGGAGAGATTATGGGTTCCATCCTCTTGGGTTTTCACCATCCTGAATGATAATGCTGTTATCCACACTGTTGGATACATTGCTGTTGGACACATCCCTGACTAGAGATCATTTCTGAATGAAAGGAATAACACCAGTTCCAATACAGACCGTTGGGGAACCCCACTGCTTATCTCTCTCCATTGTTAAAGTTGTCCATTTACTTTTACATTCTGGTTGTTTTTGTGTGTATTTTGAACAAGTTACCAAACCATAAGAGCACCCATTATTTTAGAATCATAGCGTCATAGAATTGTAGAGTTGAAAGGAACCCCAAGGCTTATCTAGTTCAACCCCCTGCAATGGGAATCTCAACTATATCATACATGACAGGTGGCCATCCAACCTCTGCTTAAAAACCTCCAAGGAAGGAGAGTCCATCCTCCTCCCAAAGAGTCGATTCCATTGTTGAACAACTTTTACCAACCTAAAGTTCTTCCAGATGTTGAGTCAGAATCTCCTTTCTTGTAACTTGAATCCATTTGTTTGGGCCGTGGCCTCTGGAGCAGGAGAAAACAAACTTACTCCATGTGGCACCCCTTTTGATATTTGAAGATGGCTATCGTATTTCCTCTTAGTCTCCTCTCATCCTGGCTAAATATACCAAATTCCCTCAACCATTCCTCATCAGGATTGGTTTCCAGACCCTTATTCATCTTGGTTGCCCTCCTCTGAGATTCCAGCTTGTCAACGTCCTTCATAAATTGTGGTGCCCAGAAATGGACACAGTATTCCCGGTGTGGTCTGACCAAGGCAGAATAGAGTGGTACTATTACTTCCCTTGACCTGGACATTACTGTTGATGCAGCCTAGAATAGCATTAGCCTTTTTTGCTGCTGCATCACACTGTTGACTCATGTTAAGCTTGTGGTCCACCAAGACCCCTAGATTCTTTTCACAGGTGCTACTAGCAATCCAGGTGTCCCCCATCTTATATTTGTAGATCTGGTTTATTTTGCCTAAGTGCAGAACCTTACATTTGTCCCTATTGAAATTCATTTTGTTAATTTGGGTCCAGTTCTCCAATCTGTTAAGATTGTTTAGAATCCCAGTCATGCCTTCTGCAGCAGGACTGCTTTGCTTACTCATGAGATTTTACTGAGGGACATTTTCAAAAGCCTACCGAGAACCCAGGACCTCAAACTGTGCAGTAATACCATGCTTCCTTTCATATTTGTCCCCCAACCCCATTTTTTCAGCTCCTTTTGATGCCATAATGCACTAGAAACAAGTTGTTTATGTATATTCTGTATAGCCTTTCCCCCAAAGTGGTTTCACTGAATGATGCAGTTAGCAAATACAAGTGCTTTATTAAAAACACACATACGCACACACAAAAACACTTTCTCATGTCACCTTTCCTGTGTTACCTCTTGAAAGATGAACTCAACAGAATATTTAAAGGCCAGCAAAGCACTTTTCACTAAAAGCCCATGCAGCATGGTAGCTTTGTGGCTATATACTTAGCAGTGTAGCACTGAAAATGGAAGAGCAAAAAAGAGTCCATCGCCCAAGAGCTCTCTCTTTTTTCCCTGCTTTGAATTGGAAAACCAGTTGGTTAGGCAGCCGGGTTGATGCTGAAGGATCCTTTTCTAGAGCATAGACTTCAAGGGGCAGGAGGGGAACTAGCATCTCTGCATAAGTGCACTGCAGAGTTCAGGTGCCCTGAATGCTCTTTCTCATAGCTTGGTATGTTTGGGCGGCATGAGTGGAAAGGTAAATGAGTGCTGCTGTAGCCATTTTCTGTTTTAGTTGCTTCACTCTGCATGTTGCCTCCTTTTGAGAGTTAATCAGCACAGAAAAAGATACTCATATATTTGCATCACGTCTCTTTGTTACTTTTTTATGAGATTTTTTAAAACATAAAATTCATGGCTTGTTTTGGTGTGTGTGTGGTCTCAGCTATACAGCTGCAAATAAAACATTTTAAGTGTGTTGTAAAGTGCAATATGCAAATGTGACACTAGATGGCAAAAGTGAGCCAAGGAAAATTCAATATATTTTTCAAAACTTTTTTAAAAAGCATTTTCACAGTGGGTATTTTAAAAAATATATATGTGTGTGTATGTGTATAGATTCCACCTGTATCTTTCTTCTTGTTCTGGGAATTATGTTTTAATTAGATGTATTGGGTGGGAAGAAAGCCAAGCACAGTAAACAAGACTTGCTACAGGAATGGGATATAGGAAAAAGCCTTTGAAACAAAAAATGACACATGATGGTGGCAATCCTATGTCTTCAAAGGTGGGGATGCTCCAGTCATATCTAAAGTGTGTGGGGTTTTGAATGAATGGAATGCTCACTCACCCCACCATTTAACTTTTTTCTCCCTGTTCCCACCCTGACCCCCGCCAGGCTCAGATACCAAAACTGAGTCTGGCTGAGAGGAAAGCATCTTAGGGGGAGGGATTGTGGAAGGAACAGTGGGGAGGGTGAGGGGGTTTAGCATCTTCACCCATCCCTTTGGCTCTTTAAATCGCATCCTGCCCATGCTTTAGATATGTGTGTGTGTGTGTTAAATGACATGGGTTTGTCACCTTGTTTGGGCCTGGGAAGAAAAGCAAAACAACAAGAAAGCTACACTGAAAACCTGAATTATAATGTGGGTCAGCTATTGAGGAAGAGTCTTCATAGATCTTACTGTTGGAGACTAGTAGTTGGCCAGGGGGCACGTGATGCGGTAGCAGTGCTGAAACTCAGGTGTGGACCTGATCCTCCACTTGTATGGGCAAGGTCTGGAAGCCTCATGAAAGCCATTCTGAACTTTCCAAATGAAGAATAGTAACAAAACAAATGTCTTAACAGGAAAATCCGAAACTAGGCAGGGTGAGTACGTGCACACGCAGATACATTAGACAGTATCCACCTTGGTGGAACAGTAGCCTGTGCTCATCATTTATTTTGTAAAAGCAAGGCATTTATTGTCCAAAATCTGCTTTGACACTTCTCAGCCCCCTTCATCCTCAGACCTGTCATCGCCATATATTCTTTCAAGACATTCCATTGTGTCCTTAACCTTCCCCAAAGAAAAATACACATTTCAGTCACTCACCATAGGTCACAGTAGTACAAAAATTACAGGTCAGTGAAGTTCTATTTTGTTCTCTTTCTTTTCTCATGGAATCTTTGATGTGCTGGTAACTGAAATCCAGCAAGATACTCTTCCACATTTTTTAGGTGGTAGATATAGGTGGGTGGAAGAGAGAATCACAGTCAGGTACAGCGTATTCCCTTTTGTAAGCTGTTCAGCAGTGTCCATGCATGGTCAAGCATTAATACTGCCTGCTTCGTAGAGCAACTATTATTGGGGAAGAGCTTGTGTGAGATAGGCAGCATAAAGGTCAGCTTGCCTCTCTCCTTACATCTCCCTTCAGTCTGTAATTACTATCTGCACATATCATAAAACAAACAAGACAATAGCATGGTGTTGACAGGTCAGTATGCAGTTGTAAATATAACACTTTTGTTTACAGAGAATAATTCAGAGGAGTCCTATCTCACATTTTCTAGTAGAGCAGCATTTTGCTAGCATTTCTGCTCTTCCACTGAGCATTTTATGTGGTGTGGTTTTACAATCGTTAGTTCAGACAATGAAAACCACAGTAACTCTCTCTTTTTTGGTAAATTATATTGTAAATTAGATTTCATGCATTTCAACCATCTCTTCACATAATAAATACAATAACACTGATCCTAGATGTTGATGATTCAGCTCCCCACCACCACCACTTTGGGCTTCCTTTAAATGCACACTTACCCCATTGTATAGAACCCAAATCTTAGAACTGGATCAGGCTTAAATAGTTCCCCACTGATTTTGTAATTGGTGAGAAGGAGACTTGGAAATGCTATTTCTTTATTGCTTGAACACCGATTCCATGGGATTGGAATCAGTAATAGCTGTCATAAGGGATGCATCTCTGACGCTAGCTTGGACTAGGCTTTCTATGAGGCACTGTTCCCAAGTTCTGTGATTTCCAAGAAGCATGGCTTCTTCCTTGATCTGTCTTTATAAATGTGCAGGAAATTCAGTATGGCTTGGGGATTGGAGTTAGTTGCATGTTAGCAAGCCTTTTAATGTTCTGCATTGCTACATTCTATCAGAAAATATCAAATTGTCTTTTTCTCTGTAATCTCCCTCATTGGGATCAATTCAGCAAAAAACAGTCTGCATAACTTAACAATCCTTTGGGAAGTCGCTGAAATTACATTTTGTAAACATATAATTCTCCTTTACTCCTTTTAGTAGCTGATGTTCTTGTTTCTGCCTTTGAGCCTCACTCTCGTCTGTTCAACAGTGAGATGAAATAAAGCAAAATACATTTTCAGTTTTCCCCTTTGCTCCTTTTAGCAGAATTCTTTTTCCAAAAAAGAGGGGGAAAGTCTCCATTAAATCTGTTTGAATAATAAATGATTGAATATATACCTCTGGCCCTTTTAACCTCCTGGGAGGACTTCTTTCAGCAGCTCTGCTTCTGCTGTTGTATAAATAATCAAAGCATTATGGAAATGGAAGACCTTTGTGGTATCAAGATCTGCAAATATTTATCTGGGAGTCATATTTCTATTTATCTTTGTGAACGTTTAGCAAAGACCTGAGGAGGTGCTCTTAAAAGGTGAAGCGGAAAATGTTGTAGAGTTGTGCAAATTAGGATGGTTGCTTCAGGCAAGTTCCACAAGCTATCTCTAAGAATTTATGTAGGCATAATGTGATGTTCTTTCTCCTTCTTTTCTTGTTTGGTGGGTGGACTATGATTGCTCCCTTTGTGGATATAACTTCCATGTACACACTTACATATCCACATAGACACGACATCCGCGAAAGAGACTAACAAAATAATCACTGACTGTTACAGTGTTCTCTCTGTGTGTAATAAGCTGAGCTACAAGAGAGAAAGCATAATATTGACGCAGATGGAAGGACTGCCAGCGTATCCCACCCAATTGCTTATTCCCTGCTGCGCCAGAGGGCAGAGCTAGATATAAAGGACTTAAATTATGGGAAGGTTGATTATGGTTGAACATTAGGAAAAAAGGTCTTGATGTAGCTAAACAATGAAACCAACTGAGGAGTGTAGCTCTCCCTCCCTGGAAGTTTTGAAGCTGAACATTCATCTGTTGGAGATGCTTTGACTCTAGATATCAAACCGTGTGTGTGTGTGTGTGTGTGTGTGTGTGTGTGTGTAGTAACTGAGCAATATCGCTCCAGCTCCATGATTAAATAAGTCTAGCCACTTTATTGTGTTTCAGTTGTTTTAGAATCACCAGCTCAGATAGAGTTGATGGAACTGTCTTATACTGCGTCAAACGATTGGTATGTACATATAGTTGTGAATTGGCTGTTTTGAAAGGCAGGAGCTGCCCAACTTCTCAGACAGTGATCTTTCTCAACTCTGATACTATTAACTGGAATTTCCTGGAGGCTGAACATGGAGCCTTGTGTATTCAAAGCATATGCTCAGTCACTAAGCGATAGGCCCTTCCTAGAATGGAGTTCATGCATAGCTACTAGCCATCATTTGTATGTGACATGAAAATATTTGCTTTATTTATCATTGAGTACTGGTCTTTGTAGCCACACTGGCATTTTAAGCCTGCTCAGATTGTATTAGCCACTTTCATAGTTTCTAGTCAAGGTATTCTCTCATAGTGCCGATTCAAGATGAAGGAAAGGGTATATAAAGGGTGTATAAAACTACAATTACTCATTTTATTTTCCCTGGAAAGAGCAGTTCTCCAGAAGAAGAAAAATCCAGAGTTGTCAATTGTGCTTTCCACCAGCCCTAAACCAAATTAAACATAAATTTTGATAGCAGAGCTATTGCATGTTGTCTGGTGATTGACACTTCTAACATCTTTTGAGACAAGGATCATTTAACGTCTGATGATAGGTGTTAGCCATTTTTTCATTGAGACTGATTTTTTACTCAGACTGAATCTATTATTATGCACAGGAAAGAGCTAAAAATGTGGGTGTTCTGGAGACTTAAGACTTATGCATAAGCTAGATATTGCACTGTGTCAACATCCGCTGTGTGAATTCCACATTATTGCCCTGCCAATAATTTTAGCCTGGCATCTAGACTAAATTGCTTCCCTAGGAGAAGAAGGAAATTGGGTCTACATGCTTTCTTAGCCATGGGTCTCCCCTGAGCAGTGAATAACAGCTGTGTCATATTTTGCAAAATTATATAAGCCGGTTTTATGCTGTAATCATCTCTCTATGGGGGAGTGAGCTAAGAGCCCCAAGTTAATTTGAGATACGGCCAGTGATAATGTCCTTCCTGGTGTTCAAAAATAGCTTGAAATTTAGGCAGTTTTTAATACCTCCAGTCAGAAGTATTATTCAGATGTGTAGCAGAAAAAGAAAGCAAGATTATTGCGGTGTGGCTGCAAGGTAGGTTAAGAAGTAGTTAAAAGCTACCCTTCTATAAAAGACTATCTGGGGGTGGTAGAAAGACAAAGAGAGGAACTGAAATAGAATAGCACAGCAAATGGAGAAGGCATGCCTTGAAGAATAAACACCATAGGTTTTAGCGTCCCAAAGGATCTTCAGGATCTTCTGCTCTGACCTTTGAGGACATGGGTCACTACATTTTCTCCAGTTGCTACTTAGTTTTTGAAATTCCACCTCTCTGCATAAAGTGGGGCATTACTTAAAACCTGTCCTGTGAACATTTGTCAAACCATATCTTTTTCTCTAAGAGAGAAGTTCCAGAAAAATGACTCCGATTAAGAAAAGGTCTGGCATATGTGTGTGCTTTTCTTTCTTTCTTTCCATGTTGATGTCAGAGTGAAAGTACTAAAAGCAAAGTTGTCCTGCATCACAGGAACAAGGGGGAAAACCCCTGAATTCTATCAAGTTAGCAGCCTCCTCTTTTATTTCCAAGGGCTTATTTTGTTCAGAAATCAGGGAAGTTGTTGGAAGATGTACTTGTTCCAATCTATGGTCATCTATACTTGTGTTGATCTGGACTTGTGATTATGCAGGGTTCTAAATTGCCTGGGTTTCCCCCATGAATGCAATAGAAGTTTGCTCTTTGAGTTGTGGGGTGCTATAAAGGCAGCAGGTGATATGCTGCAGACATTGGACTTGCCAGCATTCTCATACATATGGTTGCCATCATGCAAATTTACTGAATGCTCAAATAGACTATTGTGTTCTCACTTTGCCTACAAATTGCATGTGCACTGGTAAGCTAGCCCGTCCAAGCTGCAGTCTCAGTTTTCTCCAGGATTCACATTTTTACTTCGCTTGTCATGTGGTGTCTCTCGGGCAGGCATTTTGTGGTACTCAGGCCCAGCTTACTGTTGATGCACTGGCTCACCATCACCTGTGGTTGACTAGAGGACCTCATGGGGTGGCTAGCATCCCTCAAGTCCTACAATGGGTTTCCCTTTTGGCAGGAACTGTTGACCACCCACCATGACTTCCAGGTCCATTCAGATGCTTCTGGCAGCCTGGGATTTGCGGTGTACTTTCAGGGATTGCTGATGCTCCTGGCCATGGCCTGGTCACTGGAAGGAGGAAGGGATCGCATGTGATCTAACCTTCCTAGAATTCTTCCCTATCCTAGTGCGCTGTCCACATCTGGATGAAGGAATCCTGTAACCTTCTTAGAGGTTTCTGGTAGTGCTCTGTTTGATTTTTTACTAAGATGGCTGGCATAGCTAGGGGCTTGGAGCTTATCTAGTATGTTCATTCCTTGAACCCAGCTGAATCTTTTCCTGGAACGTTGGATGAGGTTTTCTTGGAAGCACACTGCAGTGTGTGGTGAGGAGGCAAATGAGAACTCCACACGCCTGTCCCAAGAGCTCTATGGGGATGTATTCCTATCTTCAAATGGGAAAGTGTTTCTTAAATTCTTGTCCTCTGTGCACACTTTGCAGCAGTAAGCTGGTTCACAGACCCTTCTCTGTATGGTTACAGCAACCTGCATCGGAATCTGAAGCAGAATATTTGTGGTTTACTGAAACTGGCTGTACCCTGCGAGTTTGCAGCTTCATTACAGGAGTGGCTGACAGAACAATTGGTTTGCGGGGTCTCCAGTGATTACTTTTGTTCAGTGTTGTCAACTGAAACCAGCTATACAGATGAACCCTCCTAGACTGAAAGCCATGGAGCATGTGAAACTTTTTGAAACAAGCAAATTAATTTGACAAGTCTTTGCCCTGCTATAGGAGCAGGTCAAAGAAGGGGAGAGTGAGCCCTACACACAGTCAGTTCCGCATTACAGGTATATTCACCTTGTGGCAGAAGCACAGGAGAGTGGTAAGAGCCAAACCAGATATGACATTAATTGCATGCAGCTAAAGTGGCTACCTTTAAATGTTTAAATAGTAGTTGTGGGGATCTGATTAGCACTGGGACGCATGGGAAGGGAATTTAATCTTTCCACTACAACACTGAAGCTGCTTTCGACCACAAAGCTTCCATTTGCATCAGTGTTGAGCTTCTATCCTGGGATGTGGGATTTACATTGAGTCCACAGCATGGGAGAAAAAGGTTGAATGTACTTGTATGCTATGGTCTCTAAGTCCATTAATTTCATTTGAGCAAATAACATTTCATCTCCTGGTAAAAACATTGTCCCCCCCCCCCACTTTTCTGAGGCCTTATTCCTTTACCATGGCAGCACTTGTGCTGTGGAACTTTATGACCATAGACAGTAGGCAGGCATCTTCCCTGGACTGTTTGATGTGCCTGCTGAAACCTTTCTGTTTCAACGTGTCTATCCAAACACATGATTTGGTTACACCTGTTTTTAAATTTGCTTTAATTCATGTGTCAACAAATTGGACTTGCGAGTTGCCATGGTGCTCTCCTAGAACATTTCCTGCATGTTGGGGAGGGTGCCAACTTGTTAGCACATGTGTACACTTGTGGGAATGTCCATCACATCACTGGGAAACTGCTAAACCTACCTATAGGTTTAGATTTAGAACTGAAATACGAAGAATTGCTAAGTTAAAGGTAAAGGGACCCCTGACCATTAGCTCCAGTCATGACTGACTCTGGGGTTGCGGAGCTCATCTCACGTTATTAGCCAAGGGAGCCAGCGTACAGCTTCCAGGTCATGTGGCCAGCATGACAAAGCCGCTTCTGGCGAATCAGAGCAGCACACAGAAACGCCGTTTACCTTCCCGCTGTAGCAGTACCTATTTATCTACTTGTACTTTGCTGGGTTACTAACTGGCAGCTGTAAGGACCAGGGTTGGAAGGGTTTTTTTACAGGCTGACATTAGATTTGTAGTATCAGAGAGTATGGCAAGTTGCTCTTTTGGGGGGGGGCTGGGGAAAATAACATAAAAGTTAAGGGTTGCCTATGGGTAAAAAGAGGACAAATTTGAATCATTTTGGTTCCTGTTTATTAACTTTGCTAATGTAGTAGAACAAGGTTGCTCACTGCTGACAGCATATGCTTGCCCTTGGACATGCTGCCTGGTTTTTGCTACTCTCTTATATCTTTCTGCCCCCTAAAAGGAAGGAAAACAGAAATGGGCTGATATTTCCTTAGCAGTACTGCTGTCCTGAACTTTGAGACCATGGATTTTCACTTCTCTAGGCACCTACTTTTCCTTTACTGACAACCTAACAAAATTGTCTGTATGCCTATGTACACAGATATGTTTATGTGTGAACTGGGGCAGGAGGTAGGTCTCTCTCTCTCGTTCGTTTTTTTGTACTGTTTTTGACTTAAGTTTTTTTTTAAAAAATAATAATCAATAGAAGTAACATTTAAATCCCCATCCCTAGTTGGATTCAACCCATTGCCCACTTTGCTCTAAAACAGCCCATATTTGGTTAACTTGAATATGATGCTGGAGGGGACATGTATAGGGGAAATTTGGTGGAAGAGAGGGGCATTTAACCTATCACCTACTGATCCCCTGCAAATGTCTCCAATACTTCCTCATCTGAGTTTCTGTGACTGGCAGGATAAAAATGGCCTGAAAGGGGGAATTAGCAGGTATAAGAAAGCCTGTCCCTCTCACCTGCTGACTGTCCCCATCCCTATATTTGCCTTATAAGGAAAAGATGGCATCTGGAACTAGACAAAACTGGATAACAAAAGGTAAGAATGAATAAATACAAATCTTATTAGGGAAATCCTTAAGTCACCTTAAAAACAACTCATTCATGTGATCTCAAGTTTGGGATTTGATTTCCATATTGCTTTTGGACATTGCAATGCTATCATTAGGTGGTTTTGACCACATTTTTGTGTGGTGAAATAGTTGTTTGAATTCACTCTGGCATGGCAAGAACTAGCATTTACTTTCAAAGACTAGCACAGCAATCTTACACATGTCTGCTCAGAAGTATGTCCTACTGTAAGTTTCAAGCTAGAGTTTGTCTTTCCAGTTCCATTTTCCCCAGGATGGCTACCTTAAGATAGTCTCCTATTGATTTCTGAATATTGCCATTTCTGATGTCAGATTTGTGCACATTTATTCTTTCGCAAGAAGACATTCTGTGTAGAATGTGGGATGGAATTGCTGGCCAGATCACATTGGGAGATGAGCAGGTGATAGACAATTGGCTTTGTGGCCAGCATTATTAGTGTAATGGTGTTGCTAGAGTAGAGGTGGGAATAGAGTTGTCATTGGAATTTGTGTCAGGGTCTGATTTCTGTGTTTGTGTCTCTATTGCCTGTCCGTGAGAGGGAAGGGTTATAGCCCAGATGGGCTGTAGATCCTTGATGATGTGTTGAGGGGTAGCTTTAGCTGGAAATTGTATAGATGGCAATGAGTGGTGTTCTGTCCCTTCTAGGTCTGTCCTGTATTATATTATTCCTGGGTATGCACCAGGCCTTGTGTAAGGGCTGGTGTGTGGCTTCCCACGACCAAAGACCACCAAGGCTCCGTGATGGCTTTTCAGCTTTTAATGCTATTTACACATGTACAGTTCAGAATTCAGAAAGACATGACCGCCTATTCCGAGTCAGAATCTGGAACTGGCGCACGTCTCAATCTACGCCAGCAAAACAACCTCGTCCCGCCTTGTTTCCTTCTTTGCTCCTGACGCTTTCCCCGTCTCAGGGGAGGGAGTGGGGCCAGACCCCTCCCCTGAACTGCTAAACAGCCTCCACGATTCCCCAACTTCTGATACCTCCCCTGCTGTAGTACCTTCGGACACCTCCTCTCCCGCACGCACATCGGTAGCATCCCTAGACCCCTCCGCCTTGCTCAGAGCCCTTGCACCACCTTCCGGCTCGTGCTCCAGCCAGCCCTCCTCTTGCTTGGCTGGTCCCTTTAGTTCCTGTCCCTGGGTGAACTCACTCCCCACCCAGGGTCCCCTGACACCTTGGTAGTTTGCTTTTTCACTTCACTGGGTGGGTATTGTAGTCTAAGAAAAACCTGGTGTGAATTGTTCAGCTGTGAGCCTATATTTCTGACATCATAGAATCATAGAGTTGGAATGGACCACAAGGATAATCTAGTCCAACTTTTCCCCAATGTGGGATTTGAACCCATGACTCTGAGATTAAGAGTCTAATGCTCTACTGACTGCACTAACCAGAGGCTCTGATCCAGACTTTGTTCTGGCGCCACTTAGGGATGCTCCTGACAATGGAATGTGTGTGTGGGGGATTTGCTGATTCTCCCTCTTCCTGCTGCAGTTTCTGTTCCACTGGTCCTTCTACAACAGTGGCATAGGGAAGTCCACAGGGGAAGGAGGGACCCTTTCCCCCCTCTGCCAGCACAATCTGGCCAACAGACCAGAAGCCTTCCATGAACAGAAGGAGCATTTCTATTTGCAGAGGCTTACTTTGGATCCAACTCACTGTGTGCTAGCTGCCTATGAGCCATCCTTCTAGCAATGCAAAGCTAGGCGAGGGGAGTGTGTTAGATTTTAGGTCTCTGAAGAGACATTGCAGCATGGGGATAAAGGCATCATTGAACCAAACTACACATTACATTAACCACATCTGTGTTTTAAATAGTAACTGCAGGGATCCCTCACCTGGATCTAAGGAGATGGCATGTGCGGTAGAGAAAGTAACTGCCCCCCCCCCAAAAATGCCTCAGTCTTAACAAGCCATGTTTTGTTTTGTTTTGTTTTTTTATCTTGGGAGGAAAGCTGGTATTGATGCAATAAAAACAACCAACATCCCAAAATCTATACAGTGCTAGTGCAGAGTCACAGTCAAAACATTACCTTTGGCCTTTTGCTTTCGCCTCTCCTCCTTCCCCCCTTCTGTGCCACCAATTTTTGCTCTCCCTGAAGCCTGGCACCAATACAATTCTCAATGCCAGTGTGCAGGTCTATTTCCCTGTTAACAGGCTTTCCCCATCCAGTTCTCTAAACATGTTTGTTCAAATGATATTTGCTCTATGAGTTCTTGATGGGTCTTTTGTTGTTGCATTGTTTTTCTTCTTGATGTTGGCAGCCACCTCAGTTGGATAGCTGAAGCAATTCAATATTGTTATTTTTTTAAGTGAAAAATAAATAAATAAACCTCTTAATTCTCTGCATATTTTACTACCATTCTTTGACACCCAGTGATATTTGAAATTGAAACATCAGCTTGTTTTTTGTTTTTGTTTTGCTTTTTAAAAAAGAAAAATCCAATGAAGTCAATTCAACAACTGCTTTGATGTATTTCATAATATTCAACTTAAATGTAACTTCTGGCACTTCAAGCCGATTGCCCTGTCCTCCAGAGCAACTGAACCATTTTTCTCTATTTCCTATAATGACAGCCTTTTACTTTTTAGAAAATTGTTACCATATTGTCCCTTAATTTGTTTTCTAGCAATAAGAATACCTTGTTCCTTCAACTTTCTCTCACTGTCATGCTTCCTGTACTGTATTCACCATTGCAATTGCACTGTGTTCGTTTCCTGTTGTTCTGAAAATATAGCGCCCAATAGAATCTGAAATTCCACAGTGTTCTAATGAGGTTGAAACAAAATATTACCTGCCTTCAGATTGTTGAGCTTTAATCTGTATAGTCTCTAATGTTTTTCTGTGCAAAGAATTCCTTTATTTGATACTTTGTTTTACTGCCTCTAGACCATTTCTTCTTTGAGAAATATGAATATACAGTACTGTGCTGCAAGGAGTTTGCTATATGTATCTTTCAGTTGTGCCCTCTGTAGTTTTGTACTTTCCACTTCCTACGCCCAAATAATTTATATCAGTGTTGATCAGTAGCAGACACAGAGTAGATCCCTCCAGAAATCTGCTTCATGATATGTCATATTTTTTCCATTTTGTTAACAAATGGAATCTGTGACAAAACATTGCAGTGTGGAGTGCTCCTTTTCATGATGCCAGCCAGCCATGTCTTCATCCAAGATATTCCATAATTTCCACTTCACTTTCCCCAGTTCTCTTTTCCTCCCACCATCGGTCAAATACTCCATGGCAACTGAACATGCTCAGTCCCTTTAGTTTTTTTAATGGTTTTTTTTGTATCATTCTTCCAAACTCAGTGTTTCCTGCAGCCCTCTGATGCCTCCATCTGGTGTATAGCTGGTGTCATTTTAGCTACCGTACATAAGAGCACACACTTGGAGAATGAGTGTGTCATGAATATTAAGGATAGTTGCTCTCAGTGAGACCCCTTTTATTCTACTGTTTGAGTTGGTTGGCATCTGTCTGTCTCGGGAGATGATGGAGAAGTGCGCCTTTGGGGGATGAGGTCAAGCTGTTGGAAGGTCACAGCGCCTGCTGTGGCTGTAGAGACTGATACAGGAGAGACATGCAGCAGGAGGGGATTTGGGTTGGGGGGGAGTGTGAATCAGTTTGCAAAAACAAATATGATAGCTGTGCTAATGCATGCTTAGGGTATCCATCAGCACAACATTTCATGTTTATGCATTTGCAGCAAGGTCAGGTGTAAAGAATAGTTCAGAGTCCTGCCTTGTCCAATCTGGAGTTTCGCTGGTGAGATAGGACCAAAGGTTTGGCCTAATGTGGAAGACCTGCAGTTACAATGCAGTTTGGATTATGAGAAGAATTGCTATAAGCCAAATGCAGCTGTGTACCATGTGCTTCTAAAGGGTCCTGAAAATCCTTTCATGGCTATGTTTTGTGAGTAAAATGTTGTACAGTTATACCTTGGTTTTCAAACAGCTTAGTTCTCAAATGTTTTGGCTCCAGAACGCTGCAAACTCAAAAGTGAGTGTTCCAGTCTGCAAACTATTTTTGGAAGGTGAACGTCCGATGGGACTTCTGCAGCTTGTGATTGGCTGCAGGAGCTTCCTGCAGCCAATCAGAAGCTGCGCTTTGGTTTTTGAAAGTTTTGGAAGTCAAATGGATTTCCAGAATGGATTCCGTTTGACTTCCAAGGTACGACTGTAGTGATTTTATAAACAATCCAGAGGCATTAAGATGTTGTGCCAGGGACCTTTAAAGGCTCCAACTCCTTCAATGCCTTAAAAAACAAACAAACTCAGAAGCTTAAACAGAACAAAGTTGCTGAAGTTCCCATAGATCCCAGCATTGGGAGTTTAGCATAGGATTTGGAACTTTTTGGCCTCCCTTACCGCATGGAAGAGCCTAATGTGCATGGTTTCCCCCTTTCGAGCTCCCTTCCACCCAATGTTTGAAGGTCTGGCAGAGGAGTTGATCAGGACAGTCACACTATGGATGGCGCCAGCATGCATTCCAACCCCCCAGCAAGTAATTTGACTGCTGTATTTAGGAGAAGGAAGAGCAGAGTACAAACTCCTCAGCTTCTCTTATGAGAGTTTCCCAAGAAACATTTTCCAGAGTCAAGATATATATCTGCTTTATCCTTGTTATCTATTAAATGTATTATCCTATCAAAGAAAGAGAGTAGTTTGTTCTTTGTTCTGAACAAATCTATGCTGTCTTCGGGTGATCATTCCAGTTTCCTCTAAATGCTTGCAGATTGATCACATTGTAATTGTTCTAATAGCATCTACATTATGTAAGTCACTGTTGTTGTTGTTGTTGTTGTTGTTGTTGTTGTTGTTGTTGTTGTTGTTGTTGTTGTTGTTTTAAAAATCCCTGGGTCCTTCCTCTTTTCCCATTTGGCAAGGCACTGTATGTTTAGCATTCTCCAAAGTCCTGCAGGACCTTAACTGTTCTCCACTGAGTTCACAAAGAAAATTATGAGCAGCTTTCTGATCTCCGGAACTACTGTAGTTCTCTCAGCACTCTGGAGGGCATTTCATCAGGCCCTGCCAACTTAGAGGTAGGGATTTCCTTACACGAAGCAGTTTGTGGTTTCCTCATGCTAAATGATTCTGTGTAATAAGTGGTTCTAAGGCAAAAATAAAATAAAATTCTAATTTACATCTTGGTTTTTGTCTTGCAGGCGTTCCCGTGTATTTCAACAGGAATTTATGGTATGTAAAACCCATTATAAAGTTTCTATTCAAGCTATATTTCTTCATGACAAATAGTCGACTTTGGTTTTAACAAGGGTGTTTTGTTTTGTTTTTGGCTTTGGTGGAGCGTGTTCTAGTAGATGTTCCATGGGTTTTACATATTCAGTATTATTAACAATTTGTTCTACAATGCCTGGTGGGCTGTGTTGTGCTATCAAATTACAGGCTATGGCCCAAGGACCTGACAGAGAATTGATCTGGGTTTGCAAGCAGCTATGCAGCTTAATATTACATGAATAAGAGAGTTTGATTGGCTTCCCTAGAAATGTCATTCCCATGGTGGGTGCAGGGCTGAAGATAACAGATGCTGCAGGGTTCTGTGTAAATGATGTATTGGAAGTAGTACTATAGTATTGTGAGAATAGAGCCGTGTGGTACTCTGGGCCATGACTCATATTTTGCATACAGATAGCCCCAGGTTCAATTCCTTGTCTCTCCACCTAATAGGATACCAGACAGCAGGGCTAGGGAAAACATCTGCTTGAGACCTTGGAGAGCCACTGCCAGTCAGAGTAGACAGTTGAGGCATCATGTGTTCATATTGGGCCGATTATTGCCTCTCAGCCTAACCTACCTCACACGGTTGTTGTGGAGATTAAATGAGAAAGGTGAGAACCGTTTTCACCACCTTGAGCTCCGCGGAGAAATGCAGCAAACAAACAAACAAATGTTTTCTCAGGATGTAGACAAGATGGAGACAGTAGCCAGGTTTCTGCAACACACAATGAAAATTTGTGAATGCTATACAACACTAACCTAAGTGCTAAATGCAGGGTTTATGGTAGGGTGTTTTTTGTTTTTTGGTGAGCGGTTTTGTTTGTATTGAACCCTACTGGAATCTGGTACGTATGCCAATAAAAGTTTGAGAATCTATGATAATCTAAACAAATAAATATTGGAATTCTTATATCATAGACTGGAAGAAATTGTTATGTTTCCACAAGGTGGGTTCTGGGTGCTTTGGAAAAGTGAATATTGACCAGTCAGAACTGGCAAGGGCTAAAAGCTTGTGTCAGGTATACGCAGTGCTTTTTTTCTGGGGGGCACACAGGAGTATGCATACCCCTAAACATTTTGTAAATCTGTTTGGCCTCATTGAGGGGCAGTATTTAAATATGAGCAGGAAAATGAGAGTACCCCTAAACATCTTTTTAGGGGAAAAAAGCACTGGATATTCATGTGATAAACAATGAAGTCAAAATGTTGTAGCTGGTATCAATTTCCACAGACACATACTGTCTTATATTTAGAGGGAGTTTTGATGGTGAGCTACACATGAATTCAAGCATTTCTCAGTTAAATTAATCAAATATTTTCTCATCTAGTATCAAACCTGGGTTGCTTTCTCCTCTTTTTGCTTCTGATCATATCTGTATTGCCTGAATACGCCTGCAGTTTGCAGACATAACTGATTTTTTATCTTCCAATCTAGATCCTGATAAGATTATTTATAATTGGAGGTGGCTAATGATATAAAACACAGCGGTGTTTTATATCATGATGCATATTTTTGTCATTATCATAGGAAAGCAGGACAGCCATGATTCATGGATTCTGTTGTGAAGTGAAATGCAAAGAAAATTACAGGTCATTTTTTGTGACAGCCAAATTTAACAGAAAATAAAATGTGTCAGAGATGAAGTAAATTTTCTGGTTGACCATAGATGTGGCTTAATGCTATTCTAGGCCACATCAACAGAAGTCTAGTGTCCTGATCAAGAGAAGTAATAGTACAGTATTGCTTTATTCTGCCTTGGTAAGACCTCAACTGGAGTATGGTTTCCAGTTCTGGGCTGGCATCACAGATTAAGAAGGCTATTGACAAGCTAGAATATGTGCAGAGGAGAGTGACCAAGTTAATCAAGGGTAGGACCCAAACCAATGGATTCAAGTTATAAGAAAGGAGATTCCAACTAAACATCAGGGAGAACTTTCTGACAGTAATAGCTAATCAACAGCAGAACAGGCTCCCTCAGAAAGTAGTGGACTCTCCTTCCTTGGAGGTTTTTAAGCAGAGGTTGGATATGTCATGGATGCCTTACCTGAGATTCTTGTATTGTAGGGTTAGATGACCCTTGGAGTCCCTTCCATCTCAAAAATTCTACCATTCTATACAGATTCAGATCTGAGTGCCTTTTTCATAGCCTGTCCACCTGTAACAGGCACTATCCGGCAATTTGCCTTAGAATAGCTAGGAATTATCTGAGATCATCTGCAGAGAAATGGAGTCACTGTAAGGGCTTAGAAGATGTATGTGCATATCTCCATCTTTCCTCCTGTCCCCCACCGGTCCCCAGCTCCAAAGCATCTCTTTCCTTTTCCTTGTCATGAAGTGATTGTGTTGTAACACAAAGCACAAGGAAGAAGAGTAAGGATTGTCCCCTCTAGCCTTGTTCCTGGCCTCCATGTGTTTACTAGACCTTGTGAACTAACTGTAGTGTATTCACACTGTACACACATAGGTTGTGTTCACACATCATGGTAAACCAAACTATGCCTCATCAGGACTACATGGATAGTAGTCTTTGTTCTTCCCTGGTCCTTTTAGCTCAGTACAGTATGACAGCTAAGGCAAGGTTTGGCTTAGGGTGTCATCCAAATCTGGGATTGTGGTTAAACTGCCTCCCCCTTATCTATTGTCTGTAGCCAAGAACAAACTTGCACATTCGGAACATGTGTACAGATAGAGGCAACATGCACACAGTTTGTGCAGTCACATGGTTTGTTCATAAGGTCATGATGGATGCCATTTTGCATAAAGAACAGCATGGTGTCCATATGAAAAACCAGTTCAAAGAGATTGTATGGAATAGTCATTACAAAATGATTAAAATATTGACTTTTTTTTTGAAGTTCTTAGTAAATAGAGCAGCTGCTGCTTGGAGTCCATTAGGATATTCAAAGTATTCCAGCAGTCTAATTAGCTACTCTGTCTAAGAATTTGTCGTATACATTATTTAACAGAGATCTTATTTTAAATGGCATGCTACCCATGTTCAAACTGTTCCTTCAGTCCATTTCTCTCTGGAATACATTCTACATGCTTAGAAATTATTACCAGGGTGTCCATTGATTAACACTCAGCCATCTAAAATTAGCATTAATAGGATATATTTAGCAGATATACTGACTCCAGAAGGAGGATTAAAGGTATTAGGCTCAGGGCCTTGATGGGCACTGCCCTCTTGTTCTTGCTGTCTTGTATTATGAAATGTACATGTGCTGTAAATTCGCGTTGTCCACTTGACAAATAGATCCATTGTTTCACCGTAATTTGAGACTAAATATCAAAATCCACAGTACTACATTCTATCTTTTCTACTTTGTGTACCTTTTCTTGTTAATGCTGCACCAATATTTTTTAATATATCCCCCCCCCCCCCCGGGAGGTGGAAATATTTATGAAGAAACATTACTTTCTGCATGTACAGTTTTGTTTTGTTTTTGACTTTTTAAAGTATAGGAAGGAATTAAATGCCGTGCTAAGGCATTCATTCTATCAGGATAACCATTTCAGTTTGCCAGATGGATGACTCCGAGCTTCTGCTTAAGCATGCTGTTCTGGGGGTTCTGCCCACCCACCCATGAGCCAATTTTGGGGGTGTGGGAGAGGAGGGGAAGAAAGCTGCATTGTGCAAGCATAAGTCATTGCACAGGCTTCTTCATCAACCAATCAGGGATCACATAGTGACCATTATAGTGCCACATAGCCAATCAGATGTTGCTGTGTGAGGATGTTGCTGAGACCAGTGACACCTCTTGTTAACCTCTTTAAGCCATTTAGGCCTCACATGACAGTGCATATCTTGTACTCTTGGATCCAGTATCAATTCAGCAGGGAGGACTAGTCACCATCCGTCCAAACCTCGCCAGGCTATGATCCATCCATGACAACAGGGTTAGTCGACCCTGCCTCCACTACTTGACCACTACCAATGTACTCTGTAGCAAATACCATGTTGAGTATGCACTGGGCCCACAATGTACAGTCTCATGGTTGTCAATGTGGCCATGATGTCTTGAGACAAACCACATAAGGAGGCCTTGGTGTGGTGGTTGAAGTTGTTTGGGGGCACTCCTATACCACTGCCAAAACTACCTCTACCAGTT
Source organism: Zootoca vivipara (assembly GCF_965207765.1). Lineage (NCBI taxonomy): Eukaryota > Metazoa > Chordata > Lepidosauria > Squamata > Lacertidae > Zootoca > Zootoca vivipara. The sequence goes on from NC_142586.1 coordinate 14,504,217, forward strand.
CAGGCAGGGAGGTTGTTGGGCAGTGGGGCCAATGTTACGTCCCTCTGGTCCAACTCTAACTCTTGGCTCCAATGAAGGATTGCTGCAGCACTTTTTATGTTAATATACAAAGACAGACAAAATAAGGCATCTTTATTTTCCTTCTCTTCCTGTTCTAAAACTGGAAGAACCAGTGTGTCATCACGCTCAGTTATTTTGCTATCAGTATGCTAGATAGGAAAGCTGCTATATCACTGGATGAGTGCAACCAAAGAATGAGACTCCACATGGCTCTCTCTAATGAATGGCTGATACTGTTCCCTAGCCAGGAACCAGATTGAGATGGTGCACTGTAGCTGCTTCTTCAACCTCCACGTCCATGGGTTTTGCTTGCGCTAATGACAGGGCATTTCAACCCTGGAAGTGGATTCTGACTTTATCTCTTCAGCACCTGTTTAATGTACTGTCTGCTATTGACTACTGTGAACCTTTCCCCCTTTCTTTTGTCCGGAGATGTGACATCCAAGAAAGCTAATGTATCAGCAGCAAATGAAATTCAGTGACAAGAATGAAATGTGGCTTTTGCCACTCTTGAGTGAATAAATTTTGAAAGCCGGTATAGTCAATGGATAAACAATGCACGGAGGGTCTGGATACCTTTCACACCATCTCACAGCATGGGAATCAATAGCCCCACAGGTTTGTGATGAGGGAGGAAGCAACCAAAATGGTAAAATATCTTACTGGCCAAAAGGGTTTGATACAATGTGGGACTGGAAGATGGGGCTTTTCTTAAAAAAAGAAAAGAAATTAAATGGATCTGAAGAAAATGCTTTTAAGATTATTTTTGGTGCAAAAACTCCCACAAATGTGCATTTTCTTGTTAAGTGGGGTGCTTTTGTTTCCTCTTCATTTAACTCCCCACAAATTTGTATACTACTCTTTTCTATGTGCTTTCATTTTAGATTGTCCACAAATGAATTTCAGGATGTTCACTCTTCATTGTATTAATGAAGAAGGAAAGTCATATGAGGAAGGCTAGGAATAATGGGAGAGGTCAAGAGCAGATACAGAGGGAGGGGCATACCTGGAAGAAAGGTTTCAGAAAATAGCATATGATCCAGTCTTCCCAGGGTGGTAGTTTCAATGGGAATATGCTTCAGGCATGAGGTTTACTGTGCATTGACCTGCAGTACATCTGGGGGTGCTCTCATTTGAGTAAAGGCTGACAAGCTCCAGACTGAACAACCATTTTCACTTCTGTGGATGTTCACTTTCTGCAGATTTAATGTCTTCTTTCTTCTTTGGCGATCACTCATAGCCAAGTAAAATTGTCTTCCATAAAGGGGTCCGGAAGTGACTGTGGAGGCCAATTCTGGATCCACACATCCTTCCGCAGTGGGGACATAGGTTCCCAAGCAGGAGTTGATCATGGTGAGGGTTTGCCAAGCATTTCTTCCCCTTTCATCCTGAGTTCGAGTGTCTTCAAAGCCCATGACACCTTTGGTAAAGGCTGTTCTCCAATTGGAGCGCTCGCAGGCCAGTGTTTCCCAGTTGTCAGACAAGACAACTGGGGCAAGACTGGGTTGGTGCCTTCAGAATTTTGTTCTGTTTTAAGCTGGAATTTAAGTGCATTTTTACCAGCTGGATAGCAAAACAACAACAGCCTTTATTTGTATACCTGCTTGCAAGATGGGCAATATATGTCAACTATCCACTGGAGTTGTTAAGAGAAGAAAGAGAGAAGAGGTCACCTTAGTCACTTTTTCTGCTTCTTTGAAATACACTGAGGACTGGGGTTTGGCTCAATGAAAGCAAATGCAGTTTATTTCTAAGCTGTCACTGTTGTGGAATGGCACTGGTTTGAGGGGCACTCTGCAAGCAGACTAACTGTAATTGGCAATCCATTTCTTCATTTCCTTTGTACAACCAAGCCTGACAAATTAATCGCAATCAAATGCTGGCTGCAGTAAGGGGCAACCTATGCAGCATGGAAGAAAAATGAGGTCTCTGGCTGGCCTGACAGCCTAATCTTTCAATTCACCCCATTATAGTGAACAAGGGGACTTTGGTGTGCCTGTCACCAGTACCACCCATAAAGAAACTGTCCACTTCCAAACCTGAGGTTTAGCTGAGTTGATAAAGGGTATTGAATGCTAGTTCACTACCTCGTTAATCAGCCTGTGGACTGAGGATCCAATGTATTAGGATCCTGATGAGGAAGCAGCACTGTGAACTGGCTTTACAAGATCGAGGAAGATAGTATCAACTAAATGAAACAATGAAGACCGATTTCACACTGGATTTCATGTGAATTGGAAAGCGTTATTGGTTTTGGAGAGGGCCAGAAATGTTATTAACTGTAGTAGTTAACAAAGGTTTTAGTTAAGGCAATTGTTTATCAAACTCGTCTTTTGATCGGAATTGTTAATCATGGAATAAATAGTTCACTTCTTTTGAACAATATGTTTTAAACACTAGGTAAATGTTCCAAATGGAAAGTAAGGAAAGTATGCTGTTTATTCAGTATTTATTTTCCACTCTAGGCAAAGGGCTCAGGGAGTGATGCACAATCTCTTTCTCTCTCATTTATCCTCACCTGCTGAGGAAAGAGAGTGGAGAGATAGTAACTTACTTTGGCTCCCTGGCTGATATCTGTTGTATATATTGTATCTGTACTGTTGTATATATTGTATCTGTACTGGAATATAAAGTGTACAAAGAGGAGCAGCCCTAAATTAGAAATAATTCAAATTGTTCAAAGCAGCAAGTAATACTCTTAGGACACAGGATATTGTAATGTTATTTCACATCAGACTTCACTGAATATGAAAAACTAGCTAAGCCAGTGCCATAGAAAGAAGGGTGGTTTTTTGGGGTTGTTTTTTTTTTTAAAAAAAATCATAGCCTTCTCCTTGATTTCTTTATGCAGCATTCAAGCATCCCCTTGCAGTCACAGGAGGGCTATACCACATGCTTCTTCTGAAAATTTGAGTAAACTTTGGCCATGTTCAGGGCAAATTTCTATTGATCAAATGTGACAATTGGATCACATTGTAAGATAAAGGAAAAGGAGCCCTGGATGTTTAAGTCCAGTCAAAGGCGGCTATGGGGTGCGGCACTCATCTCGCTTTCAGGCCAAGGGAGCCGGCTTTCTGAGTCATGTGACCAGCATGACTAAACCGCTTCTGGCGCAGTGGAACACCGTGACAGAAACCAGAGTGCATGGAAATGCCGTTTACCTTCCCATTGCAGTGGTATCTATTTATCTACTTACACTGGTGTGTTTTTGAACTGCTAGGTTGGCAGGAGCTGGGGCAGAGCAACAGGAGCTCACCCCGTCATGCAGATTCAAACCACCAACCTTCCGATCAGCAAGCCCAAAAGGCTCAGTGGTTTAGACCACAGTGCCAACCCCTCCCTTACCATTACCCTATCACATTGGTAGGCCCTCCGGGACCTTATAGAGTTTTACTCCTTGGACCCCTGAGGTCACTGGTAGGATGATTAGAATGTGAATTGGTTTCTCCAGCATTACCATAGTTACATACACCTGTGCTACATGCTGGTTCTTTTGTTAACCACAAAGCAACAGGAATCTAGGATTATGAAATGGGATTATTTACTCCAGTCTGGAAATATAGCCCATGTTATTGAGTCCTCACTCTTCTAATTTTTCATTTTCCACCCATAACACCCACTCAAAGCCCTGTAATCCATGTTATTAGTAACAAGTATACCATCATTAACAAAACAATGGGATAAGAATCTGTTGTAAACTGAGATTTTGTATTTAGGATCATGCCAAAATAGTATTGAGGAATTACTTGGCAAGAAACATTTAGAACATGTAAAATATTTCGAGAGACTAACAGCATAATCCTATGAAAGCCTATTCAAAAATAAGTATGACTGAATTCTGTGAATTTCTTCCCATTTAAGCATGTACAGTATAGGACTGTGCCTGCAAATACTACCAATAAAAATAAAAGAATTAAGTCAGACACTTGTAGGGTCAGGAGGCCAGTTCTTTCAACCTCTCAGGCTGGCAGTATTGAATTGCTGCATCAGATTAATTGAAACAACACCTTGCATGTTCATTTAGTCAGCATAACGTTATTCGCTTAGCAGGGTGAGCAGAAGGCATTTAGCGTCACCCTCCCCTCTCTGAATCGTCTTCATTCTAGCTGGCCACCATAAGAAAATTATGTAACACTGAACAAGTTGTTTGTTTTCTTTTTCCCTCCTCACCACTTTTTCCTTCTGTGCTGTGCCTGTTAAACTGTAATCCTGTTTTTGTTTTAATCTCTGTACAATGCTTAGCAAAATGCAGACACTTTGTAGATCATTGTCACTATTAATGTCAATAGTAAATAAATAACTCCTGCTAACCAAAGACAGATAAAACAATATTGTCCCCTAGTTGTTGTTGTTTTAATGAACAAAAATGATCTCAGACCTATTTTGGGGGATTAAACTGCTGTAGAAAGATGGAGCTATAGACAGATTGTTAGATTGATGAAGACTGACAGTTTGGTTTAACATTATAACGAGGAGAAAATTAACAGTTTATCCCTATTATAATGAAAGCAGCCTAAAAATTAATGATCCTGGCTTGGATCCTGAGAGCTTAGAAATAGTACTGTGTTCCCAATGGTGGAAGGTGGAAGGAATTTATTTTCATCATTCTCGCTGCCCCCTGTATCCCCACCCCAATATGCTCCAAAGGGTTGAGAGACACACTCACAAACCCCCATACACCAAACAGCATTTTAAGTGGCATTCAGTGGCTTTGAGAGGAAGAGGGGATCAGTGAAAAATTACCTTTCCCTCTTCCACTGTCACAATCTTCTCCTGGATCAAAAGCCACTTCACAAATGGGGAAAAAAATCAGGATCCAAATCATAGCCTCTTGAGAAGCAAACAGAGAAAATACAAATCCTGTACAGAACATAGGAGCAGCTATGTCTGGACTTGGAAGAAACACATTTGCAGTTTGGTCATAGGAATTTGAAGTTAGGAAGGAGAGACTTGCTCTCTCCAAAACGGCTATGTGCCACTTGGACCTCTATAATAATTGTTGTTTTACTATCCTTTTAAACATGAGGAAATCCACTGCCTCAGACTGGCATAAACTGCTTTATTTTACGTAGATGTTCAATATTTTTGTGTCTGAAAGGATGGGAGGATCACAAACAATCCCAGGTTGTTTAGCTGATGAATTCATGTTGTATCAGGTTTCTGTACATCTGAAAACACATTTTAGTTAAGGCTGTAATTAAATGGGCTGCTTATTGACCAGGGTTTTTTTCCGGATCCCAGCTAATCTCACTGCTATAAAATTGGATTACTTGTGTGTTAAACCTGTATAGCAATGATCTGAATTTAGTTCAGAAAATGCACGGATTTCTGTTTAGGAGTAAATTTTAGTATCCTTATCCAGTGGTAGTGGCAGTGCATTAGGTTAAGTTAGCTGCAGCTGAAATATATTTTATCTATCTTTTCCTATTCCTTTAAGTTATGTTTGTACCTGCATGTTTTCATCTTCATGGTAAATAGCAACTTCAGGGAGCTGTTTAGATTGGAAAAGGAGAACAAAGGACTGATCCTTCCTCCTCCAGAGAAGTGGCCATGCCCCAGTTTAACAACTGTTTTTTAAACTTTATGAAACCTACAGTCTCAAAGATACACTATTTAGTCAAATATATATTGTGTTGATCCCAGTTCAAACCTCCAGCTACATTATAAAGCCCAAACTCCTTTCAAATTTCTGGATTAGATTGGATTGACCACACATGTGTTGTGTAGAGCTTATATTAAGCATCAAAATTGTTATCAGTGTCAGACCTGCTAAGAGTACATATCAGTGCAAATTGGATCTATCAGAGTAATTGGCCAATATAAGGCATAAGCTTAGAATATGAGTCATAATAGCTTTTCATTTGATACACTTTAATAGCCTCAAAACATTAATCATTTTCTTATGTCTTTTAATTACCATAAAGTAGTTATGCTTAACGTCTGTAATAGGTTTTATAAATTATACCGCTGTGCTTTTTAAACCATGCTTTTTATGGACAGTTGTAAATATAATATAAGAGCCCATTATGGGTCCCCAGCCACTTTAACCTGCTGCCATTATCAGGACAAGTAAAGCACAACAAGGTTTTTTTTCTGACCATATTTTTAATGGATCAGCTATTCCCCCTTATTGGCAGTTAGCAAAGCAGCAGGTTGGTTACTAAATCTTAAACTTTCTCAATTAAAGAAATACTATTTTCTGTCCAGTTTAGAGAAATGCATTATGGTTCCGCGAAGAAGTCAAAAACGGGAATAGTGATTTTCAAAATGATAATATGTTCAAGTGGTTTCTGGAGACTTTGGAAAATTCCAAGGATTGTGTGTTTGTGTGTGATTTTGTTATGGTGCATTTGTTATGGTGTATTCTGTGACACCAACAGGTAGTTATTCTTAAACATATTATTGCAAATAAAGCCAGATGGAAATAGAGTGGAACTTACTCTCAAGTGAAGTGTTGTGGTCAACTAACTTTTACTCAGAGGAGACTTCTTCATCTTCTATGCAAGTGCTAATGGCCCTTGGTGTGGACCTGGAATATCTGTGTGGATGGATGTTTCAATCTGTTTTTAGTTTATCACTGTTTTTTATCTTTTTTATGCTTTTTGTATACTGTTTTGAGGTGGGGGTTTTTCCAGTCAAGGGGTATATAATTTTTATGAAATAAATAAATGGTTCCTTGGTGAAAAATTTGAAAATGGAATAGTGGCAGCAGTTATGGCCCCATATTTTGCTTCCCACCATGGCAGTGGCAGCATCACTTTTGGAAATGTTTGGCAGTGACCGTGACTGGAGATGATAGGTGAGGCCAAGGCCTTGCCTTGCCTCCCTCTGCCTAAGCTATTGCTCACACATGGGCCATAACCGTAGCTTAGAATCTAAGGGCAAGCCTTAGTTTGTGGCGCTTCAGCTTATCTTTATACTTTCCTGCCTCAGTGTAATAAGTTTCTAGTTAGTATTCCCACACATCAGCTGCAGAGATTCTTCCTAATCAAAGTTGTCAGCAATAATAAAGGTAATGAGTGTGGATATTGGCAGCATTTCCCTGTCAACTGTAATGAAGATTCTTTGTTTGTGGAATCATTTACCAAACAAGATATCCCTTGCCCTGATTAATGCCTTGTCACTCTCCCTGAATATAGGGAGCAGCAACAGAAATAGTTGCCACATCACTGGTCTTCACGTTTTGGAGGTTTGGTTATTAATTGTCATTGTTCTGCTATGGTCCCAAGGAGGAGCTCATGGGGCAAGGCAGCAAGGTAGGTTGTTTGTTGTGGCACCAAGGACAGCTACTAGTGAGCAACCTGCTGCAACTAGAGCTGGAGGTGAACTGAGACCTTTTTTGAGCCTTTGCCTTGTCCTGTGTCACTTTGCTGGAGAACGGGTCAGCCCTCTGACCTGAAGGCTAATGCTGCTGCTTCCCTCCACTGCCATCTCATTGCATGGTTGGACTGGTGAAAGTCCTAGCTCTGGTTACATAGGATCCACTGCTGTGAGATCCAGTCAATGGGCTTCTGCCTGCCAGCCTCATGTTCATTGGAGCCCTGATGGTGGGCTCAGAGCCTTTTGGGCCAATGGCTGTATACCCTCTGATTCCATGTCCTGGTCATTGCTAGACTCTGGGGTCATGGCACTTACTCTCTTTGCTCGCAAACTCATGGTATGTGCCGTTATCATCTGGATATCATTTTATTAACTTGCAGGTAGATTAGATGAAATAATGTCACTCCATATTATATGTATTCTTTTAAATCTTCAGGGTTAACTTATGGCAACGTCACTAAAGGCAGTCAGAGTTCAGATTGCATAATTTCAGATGTGTAGGAGAACCTTTATGTATGCATTCTTAAAATACCTTCAGGGCATGTTCCTCATATCTGATATTCATACAACACATCAACTGGGATTATGTACTCTCCTAATATTCATGCAGTAGCAACTTCTGCCCCTGTTGTATTTTAAAAGGAAATTATGTTCATACTGGTGTCTGTTGGAATGACCAGTATAAACCAGTGCAAGCTGTTGAATGAGAACCCATTCGTGTTATGGAAAAACTATGGTTTAGTCTCTCTGTGACTTCTGGCATATGAAGGCATATAAAGAAGTAATTCTAAAAGAGGGAGGAAAATAAATCAGTCATCTTGTCCATGATGTGCAGAATTGGCTTTTTCTTCAGGTGTGGAGTCAATAGCCTTGCACACTTCTTGTCTGGAGGTGCTATTATGGTGGTGTACAAACTGTGTTTTTAAGGCTGTAATCTTAACCCAACTTGCCCATTGGGTTCAACTTACACATTGAATTCATTTGGATTTACTTCTGAATAGATGTGGCTACAATTGAATTGTAATTGTAATGGTTGTTGTTGTTGTTATACAAAACTGATATGCTGGTACTTGCATGAAATGAATTTTTCACATGGAGTCATCATTTGACTTATGTGTACCATCTTCTCCCAGCAGCTGTTGGGCATCCAAGGTCTGGCTTTCAGGTTTACTTTATTGTGCATGTGCACATAGTGTAAACAAATGGTGCATTCATGCTAGATTTTTCATACAAAAATATTTTAACTTTGTGCCACATATATTCAGAGAGGCAAAACATTGTGAGGACTATCTTAATTAGAGGTTGAAGGGGGGGATTGCAAGTTAATTTTAGTGGCTCATAATACAACCCTGTGCATGTTTACTCAGAAGCTTACTTCCATGAAATTGTGCATATGATTGCTGCCTGTGTTGGCAGGATGTCCTACATTTTGATGTCTTAGCCAGTGGAGTCTTCATCAGAGGAGGACCAAGAGGGCCTGGCCTTAAAGTAGGCTCTAAAGTAGGGTCAGGTGCCTTAAGTGCCATCTGGAAAAGTGCCCGTCTACCTGCAAGAACTCCCCAAGAGTAAATGTATCTTTGGGAGTGAGACCCTCCTCACAAAGAGACCTCTGCAAAGAAAAGATTTGATAGGGTTAGCTAAGGTTGGGGTGTGGCTCCTGCAGCTTTAGCTCAAAAACGCCAGTGCTGAGCTGGAATATGTGCTAGAAAGTCTATGTACCAGCTTTGTGTCCTATCTGCTAGCATGACTTTCCTTTCTTCCAACAATACATTTGATTCCCTGTTGTGCTGGTTTCAACAGGGATTAGATACATTCTGGTGCTCCTGAGTGTATCCAATCCCTTCCTACAGCAATGTGACAGGGAAAGGTGCCAGTTTCAAACAGTGTAAAATGTACAGCCACATCGGGAGCACACTACCAATTGTATATTTGCAGCAGTGACTTTTATATTTCCTGCCCATGATAGCAGGAGACTGATCCCTCCCACCTGTCAATGTGGCCCATGGAGAGTTATCTACTTCTGGATCCAACCCTCCAGCCAAAAGTGCTTCCCCTACCCGTGATTTACAAGATGAGGTTTCTAGAAGGACAGTTCTATCTTATTGGTCCTGTAATGCGATTGCTATTTCTTTTATGAAAGAGTTTCCTCAGGTTAGATTTGCAATATAAAAATACACCTGCTGGTTAAATAGATTTGATTGTGCCCCGAGAACTCCTGCATCTCGGTATTGCAAACATAAATGTCTTTCTTTCCTTTCTTCTTTTCAAGATCCTGTATCCACGCACTTGCATTCAGTTGCCCTCCTGTGTACCGTTCTCTAGTTCTAGAATGCTTTAAAATGAGGTGATAAGTACTGAACATAGTGTTTCAAATGAGGCTTGTCTAGCATCATTATTGCAATGTTAGTGTAATCTACCATGACACCTTTAACTATTTCCACTGAGCATCCTGTACTTGTATTCACCTTTATTTTAAATGGTCCTGTTCGGGATATAATGATGAGATCCAATGTTACAAAAGTCCCTCCCCCAATTGATTAATTTCCTTGACAGCCAATGATAAACTTGGGGGAGTGCAGAAACACATCTGTGTAGCTTGAGTGCAAAATACAGGATAATATAAAGCCCCAAAATGAATCCTGAGACCCCTGGGTATAGAGCAGTATATTATTATTATTATTAGTAGTAGTAGTAATATGCATCAATATTCAGTCCAAAATAAGTTCAGGACACCACACATCCACTCCTGGACACATCTCTCACGGACCCCATCCCACACTCCCTTTCGCCTGGCTGGAATGTGTCCTTAGGCTGTGATAACGCATCTTGCTTGTTGAAATGGAAGGCAGGGATGTGCAGGTGTAAGTGCATGTAGAAACCTCTGGCTTTTGCACGGTCAGAATGCTGCCTACTGTACAGAAGTAGTACTTGCACATATTGCTCTGCCCACCTTTCTCTCTGGCCCTATCCCCCTCCACCTTTGGCCATGCCCAACGCTCCAGCCCTTCAGAATGCTGTCTGTAAAGCAATAGGACTCTCATGCTAAAAAAAGATTCCCCATCCTTTTTGTATTGGATGCAGCGAGGCAGCTGACTTTGTGTGTCAATAAAGAGCCCTCCTTGACAAGGATAAAGGTAATATCTTGTGGGATTTCCTGTGTTGTCTTAGCTGCGGAAATAACTTGCCTAGCTTTGGGTACTATTTACCTTGACTTGGGGGATGGAAGTATGTCATTTACAGCTATACCTCAGGGCCAGTGCTATGTTTTGGACGAGCCCTCATGGTTCGAGAAGACAGAACTCTTGTATTGTCCTGCTGCCTGCCATGTGAGCGTTTCCCCCTTTCTCAGTATGCTACTTTTATTTCTCATGAACCAGAGTGTGCAGCCATGCATTGTAGGTTTTTTTGCCTCATTGATGTCACATGGTTCCCCTTCTAAAGGCTTCTGGAACTCTGGAAAATTCCCACTTATTCTGCTTTTGTTATCATATGAACAGCATCACATTGCAATGGCAACTATGCAGTGGAGAATATTTATTTTTAAGACAACTTGCTATGTCCAGGTAAAAAATACAGTTGTCTCACTGTGTCCAATAGGACTTATTCCCTAGCGAGTGTGTTTAGAATTGCAGCCTTAAAGACTACAAGTGTTAGCTGAACGGAACCTGAGGGGGGAAATCCACATACGCCCCCCCCCCCATCAGTCAGGGAAGGGAATTGAAGTGTAAGCCCTTATGTCACAAGTAGGGCCTCCTGATGTTTGAGTGTAGGTTACTGCCTGGTCTGATAGGCAGTGGGCAATGTAACATTCCAGTTGTCCACATTAAGCTTGCAGATGAATTGTAGTGCTGGATTGCTGGGTGTCTTTCTAGTCTTCTGGTGTGTCCCGACAAAGGTAGACTAAGCCAGCCAAAATATCAATTCTCTTCTTTCCTAGCAAGTCCTATTTCTCTATTCAGTGAAACCTTTCCTCTTTTTGTAATATTCTAAAAGCTACTGCAAAATGACATGCTACGAAATTGGTGAAGAATGGAGATTTTATTATTCCTCAGAAGAGTTCTCTGACAAAAAATTGAATGATTTCACCTAAAAGCCAGATGGCCTGTTGATTTTGGGTATATAATAGATCGTCCGGGGCCTTAGGAATTTTCATTACACACCAAGCAAAAAGCATTTGTGACTGCATTTAATATGAGGCTTGAAAACCCCCAGCAGGCTTGCATTTTGACAGTATTTTTCAGCATGGGCTGCAAATGCTATTTAATATGTCTGTGAAAGAGAGTTCAGCTCAAGATTAAACTGAATTTGAACTTATGGGATCAGAAGTGCCATTAGCAACTTGCTTAATTTTCTCCTTGACTGAAGTATTCAAAAATCAACGAGTGCATATATTGTGAATGAAATGCAAATGATCAAGAAAAGTGTTGTTTGGCAATTTTTGAATTCCCTAAAGCTCAAAAGTGTGACACTCTCAAGGACATCTCATTGCTGTTAACACCCATATACTTGTGGTTTGGAATCTGTTCATATGATCTGCAGTACTGACACATAAGAGCTTTAGATGTGTTGAACCAACATCTGACTGTCAAGAAGAAACGTGATCTGCTTTCTTCTGGCACTGTCTGTTGGACCTTGGAATATGAAGAAAGCTCACATGCAGATGCTCCCCGGTTCAAACGCCCACATTTCCAGATAAAAGTTGCTTTGTCTGAAACTCTGGAGAGCTGCTGTCAATCAGCATGGACAGTGCTGAGCTAGATGAACCCATAATTTTACTCTGTATAAGACAGCTTCCTATGTTCCTGTCAACAAATGTGTGGCTACCATAAACTGAGTAGATTAAAATCCTACTTGAACATAACTTTGTCCACAAAATGTGTTTGCGGCTGAAACTTTAGTAGTAGAAAGAGGAGGTGGCGAGAAACCTCTGAATATTTAAATTCATGAGATGGTGAAATAAGAAATGTTGAGATAACATTGTCAGCTTTACTGTACATGAATTTTTCAAAAAAGGGATTTTATGTAGCTATGTTTAGCATATGAAATGTTCTAATGTGGAGTGCAATGTAGACTTCATTAAATAACCAAGAGACACTGAAAGGGATCCCAAGCCATTTTATGAACTCCATGGGTAGCCAGCAGTCCTATGCAAACCCTTCCCCTGGTTTTATTACTGCCTCGAGGAGATTGTGGGCAGGGTGGGGGGGAGCACAAAAGGGAATCAAACTGCATAATGAGCATAAACAAAAGATCAATACTTCATTTGTTGACAGAATAAACTTAACCAGGTTAAATGCCTCCCATGTATGACTGTGCCTTTTTCATAACTTGCCCTGCAATATTTTTGTGCAGAATTTAAAATAAAGCTTTGGATAGGGGAGACTGAGGTCTTGTTCCCCCCCCCCGCTTTTTCAAAAAGAGGGCTATTTGCCATTAATTTCTTTTTCCTAGTCTAATCCTTGGCAAGCTGCAACACTGGTGCAGAGTCTCGTAAGCTGATGACTGTCTTGTCTGGGGCTTTGACCAAGCATGCCACCTTGTCCATCAGCCTCACAATTGTGCTCTCTTGGTCCTGAAAGAACAGTGCACACGAGCATATCTGAAGAATCTTCGTATCTGAAGAAGTGTGCATGCACACGAAAGCTCATTCCTATGACAAACTTAGTTGGTCTCTAAGGTGCTACTGGAAGGAATTTTTGTTTTGTTTTGTTTCAAGTGCACACAAGCATTGAAAAGGAATCCTAGACAAGCATTTAATAGGGATTAAAGCCAGGGCATGCTTCCTGTGCATCTGGGAAGGATTCTTCCTTTTGGAGAAACTGATCACAAAGTGTAGGTGTCTTATGCAAGCTCTCTCCTGCCATACATTATGATTTAGGTCCAGGATCCCTCAGGAACTGCCTCCTCCCACACTAGCCTGCCCCTACCCTAAGGTCTGTTGGAGTTGGCCTCTTTTGCATCTCAACTGTGGCCGAGGCTTGGTTGATGGGGACTAGAGAAAGTGGACCTCTTTGCCTTGTGAGGCTGAGTGTTTTGCCAAATGGCGAAAACTTACTTTGGTAGGCATTTGTTTCAGAAGATTTGTGCTGGAGTCATAAAACTTCTCCTGAAAATCAGACATGTGCTGACTTGTGTAGGCGTCTCTTGGATCACTGCCAGTCTGATCCACTCCAAAGCGGATGTTTAGTATCTAAGCATCAGCTTTATTAGGCTGGTAGAGAGTCCACTGATTAGAGTCTGGTTCTGTTTCCTGAATAATATATGCAAATATACCAATATCTACTGGAAGAGGTAACATTCTGAAGGCCGCCTTATCTCATAATCAAATGCCTTGATGTCTTTAAATGTGGCACACTTTAAATGTTCCATTTTGTTACAGTGTTTGTGTGTGTGCTCACACTTTGGTTTTCGTAGAAATATGCCTCTTTGTCCATCCATCCTTACCCTTAGATTATTTTCTAGACATGAGGATGGATTAATGTAGCCTTCACCTGTCTGGATCTCCAAGATGAAATAGACAAGTGAGTGTTTCTTCTCATTCACAACAAAGTTAGCCATCAGTTATTCTAGCTGCAACTTACAGAATACAAACCACCAGTATAATACCATGGCTGAATTGCTGCCCCTGCCATGCCTAACAACAACAACAACAACAACAACAACAACAACAACAACAACAACAACAGAATCATACTTCTTCCATACACCAATACATCATAATTCTGTGCTGCTGCTGTAGCTTCAAAAAAGTCTGGATTGCCATTGAAATTATGTTTCCATATTTAAGCTTTTACATAGATAACAATAGTTTTTAAATAGAATTTACTCTGTATGGGCCTTTTAGCACATCTGTATTGTATTGTATCATGCTTGTGGAGTAAAACCTCTTGACACCGAGATGGTATGATAGCCTGGAATGTCCTTGAGCATTCCAACTGCTCAGGAAACAAAACTATCAACACATTTGTTATGTAATTAGTGTGCATAAGAAAACTGTCCATTAGGCTAGGATTAAAATCTCACAGACCCTTCGGAAAGTGATAACCCAGTGAGGCATATTGAGGATAGGGAAGAGTTGGAACATTGAAGAATTGCTCTGAGGTGGCAAACTCAGGAGAAAAAATCATGAGAAAATCATTGTCAGCCCTTCCTTCCAATGCTTCACATTCCAAATATGGACCAGGGCCCCTATAACTGGTATTAAAAACAACAACAACAAATAACCTGTTAAATGCCTGGTTCTAATTTATTAGTATTACTATTTGCCTGCCCTTCACCCTAAGATCCCAGGGTGGGTTACAACATTTAAAGACAATATTAAAAAGTTTTAAACAACTTACCATCGCAAAGATAAGGGGAGTCTCAAAAATAAACACCTCATGTGTCAAAAGCTAGGGTTAAGAGGTGCATCTTCAGCATTCACCAGAAGCTGTATAATGATGGAGCCAGATGCACCTCTGTGGGGGAAAAGTTTCACAGTTTAGGGGCTGCAACAGAGAATGTCCTCTCCCAGGCTGCCACCCCCCACCAAGCCTCTGAGGGTCGATGAACATTTGGAATTGGGGAATAATGCCTTTAGTGGAAGTATGAAAAACCATAACACCACAAATTTATAGTTAAGAATTGTGATCTTAAAATGTCACTGTTTTAGCATTAGTTCTTTGAAAACCACAATTATGATTTCCATGTATGTGTTTTATATAGAACAATGTATTCTATTAATTTAAATCAGCGGCCAAATAGGTGTTTAACCTTGTTCAGTTCTCAAAAGCCAATACCCTGCTGCTATTCAATTCAATGTATGATGGTGATTTCACACTTGACTACTACTTTGGGCCTTATTCTAAATTGCTTTTGCTGTATTTTGACATCAGTGCAGAGAATAGGCTTAGTTCAGAAATCAGATATGGTTGAGGTATAATAAAATATGAGAGTTGAGGGATGGATCGTGTGCCTTTCAATTATTGAAACTGGTTCATATCAAGCTCCAGCTTTGCTCAGGGAATATATGATTGAGATTTGCAGACATATTACCAGCATTTAATTAGTTCTTTATTCAAAGCATTTATCCCTGTGTCTCCAAAGCTAGAGGTGGCTTCCATCAGAATGGAACCTAAAAAGAATAAAACACAAAAATAAACATCAGCCACAACAGGGGTCCACAGTGCCCAATCAGGGAACACAGACTTTCCAAAAGAGGTAGGTTTTGAACCCTCTGGGAAAAAAATCACAATACCAAAGCAGTTGTGAACCCTATTCTTTCATCCGGAGCAAAATGCTTTGGCAAAAGGTACATCAGCTCACATGATGTGGGATGGGCTCACAGGGAAAGAACCATGCCATGGAATGTATGAGAGCTAGGGCTAGACCCAGATTCCCCATTGAAAAACAAAACAAAACTCCAAACCCCCTCCGTAGCCACCCAGAGTGAGCAGGTAAGTGAGAGATGGTGGCTAGAAGCCGCCTCTGTTGCACACTTGCCTTTTCTATCTCCCTGGGCATTGCCCCAATCCCTACCACCTCCCAGAGGGAAAGTGAAAAGTGGTCACACCTTGGAGCATTGTTTTCACAGTGAGATGGCTGCTAATGTCACTCCAGAAAAATGGTCCATGTAGAATCAGCAACGATTTGTGTTGTTATGCATGTGATATAGATGGATCAGTCTAATAACAGCTTGTGTTCCTATCTCATGTATTCCTCCATTCCATGTGTAACACACTATGCATTTAAAAACAAAAACAAAACTTAATGCATTTAAATACCTGCTTTTTTATTTACCTGTTTTCTCAAAATACACATTCTCTCAAAATATTAATTTTATGCAACAGTGTTTAAGTACTGTACAATGTTTCTGTTAGTCGCCCCTAAATGTGTTTTATCAATGGTAGCATACATTTCCAGATTTTTGGGGGGGAAGGGGCATGTCAGTTGCCAATCTCTGAGAGTCTTATTTGTGTCAGTCATTCACTGTCTTGCCCTGCTTGTGAGACGAATGCATCTATTTTTTAAAACAAATAATGAAAGGAGAAGACACCTTAAATTGTGCTAGGGAAATCAGTATAGACAACAGAGTCATGATGTGCCACAAAACTCATTCGGCCAGTCACTTCCTCACAGTGCTACTCTACCTGAAAGGATTGTTGTGAAAATAGAATGGAGAAAAAGCCATGTATGCTGCTCTGAGCTAATTGAATGGAGGACAGGATAATAAATAAATAATTGTTTCTTGCAGTTGCATTTTATGTTATTGCAGCTTCAAAATCATTAATAGAAACCCCCCAAAGGAACATTCATAATTATGTAAAATATATTATGTTTGCATAAATAGGTCTATAGAATAATTTATATTACACATGTTAAACTATATTGTATAGCCATGACTATGAATTTCTGTTAATTACTTCATTTTGGTATTTTCCTTTCATTTCTGTGTGCTTTCTTGAGCCATGTATAATGAAAATATCCATGACACAACATTTGAAACATTACTGTTTCAAATCACTGTGGTTGTCAGTGCAAGTCTACCTGCACCATTTCAGAATAGATTTTTGGAAGCCTAAGGCACATTGCATGACGTGTGATATAGGTGCTACACGAAGTGCTAAACAAGCCCTGAGGAATTCTTGTTTATCAATACGTGTGCAGTAAATACTATTCAAAACACAACTCCAGAAAATTGTATGTGTGAGCTTGCATGAAATTTGCATTGCAGTTCAGTGTATCTAGCAGGAAAGTATTGCCTGTGTAAATGGGGAAAATTTTAAGTATGTTCATTCAGCAGCATTCTGCACTTTCTGCAGTTGTCAAAGTAAGTTATATCTCATGGCTCTGGATATCTGTAGACAGGTTGTGGCACCCACAGAATTTTTTTCCAAGCAAGTCTTCTAAATAAAATCTTCATTTTGTCTATAGCTTCATAATGAGTATGACTGTATATCTGTCCTATATGAACTTTCATTGCACCAACTTCTGAGATTCAGTACCCAAGGTTAAATAGGGCAGTGTAGCTGGTGTGCAAGTTCTTACCTGAGCTTCAGACCGTGCTATCCGTAGATCTCAGGATGGTTCATGACACAAAACAGGAGTCCCATTCTGCTGCAAAAAAAAAAAGTGGTGGCAGGGTAGTGGTGGTGTCCCAGTTGTGTGGACAGAGCAATTGTGAAGGTATAAGCTCCATGTGGATTTTCAGCTGAGCATGTTCCATGTGTTTTCACTCACTTTGGATATTATTTGAACAGGGCTACTATCTCAGTCCTGGGATTTTTCTTAAAACCCAGAGGTAGGAGTTTCAGTTTCATTTTAGCTGAGAGCAAATTCTCATGATTATGGAGAAACACCTAAAAATTATCAGAGTTCTGTTTCCTTGTATGAATGCACAATATCATATTTGCAGTGCTATAAGTTGAACAATCAGCTTACTTTATTTTCAGACTTTCAATTGACTCCAGACATGAATCATAAGCCAGGAACCTCACTAATAACCTCTATGGATGAGAAATGTGAAGTGTCATCCTGATTTGACAGGAGATCCCCATTAATCAGTGTCAAAAGGATTGCTTCGTGACTAGCTTCTCTTTAAACCATTGCTTAAAGGGAGCCATTATTTTTAGCATGTGTTTTATGCTATGTTGTCAATAAAAAACGGTTAAAATCTTTATTTTCACATTTCTGATTCCTCTCCCTACTCTCTCTCTCTCTCTCTCTCTCTCCTCCACACACTATCTTCATGCTCCCTGTACAAAGGTTATTGGCTTTTTTCAGACTGTTGTTAATGAAGAAATAAAAAACAGAAGTAGGGAGCAAAACTACTTCTATCTGATGCTTCCTTGCAGAATGATCAATATTTTTTTCCACTGGTTCACTTTAAATGATTGATGACATGTACTTTGTAAACTTGTTGAAAAAGATAAAACTGTGATGCTTTCTCTTGCTCAACAGTGACTGAGCTTAGAAGTCTCTGATGCTGAATATCCTGTTGTCTTCAAATCTAGAATAAGACAAATAATGAATTCCTGTCATCAAGTATTAGGTTCACTCTTTTAACGTCCAATCTATTTTTGTGTTATATCCTAGATTCAGAGTTCTGAAACTAATTTATTTTCATTTGTATTTCTTGCATGCACATTACATTTAATGCATTTGGCTTATATACCCCTGCAATTCTCTTTTATTGAACTTATACTGACAAGAAAGAATCCCAATAGTTGTTAATGCTGGGGAGCATGGAAAAAGACCCTATGCTTTGAAGTGCTGCTGTCTTTTCAGAACTGTATCATGTGCCCCTTCTACATCTTTGAATTAGTCATGTGGCTTTAAGAATGAGTAGTCCATCCAGTTTGGCACAGTCTACATTGGGCAATGGCTAACGAAGGACCCAAAAGAAAATCAATAGCAATCAGCTGGGCAAGATGAATAGGCATCATATGCTTTCTTTGACTCTGATAGGCTTAGAGATTTGGTCTTTCTCCAATTTGATTTAAGTAGCACTTCACCAATGCTGAGACTATGAATGTTTTAAGTTAATTTGTGTTGTTCTGTCCCAGGCAGTGGTCCCAGCCAGGGGACAGGGTTCTAGCCTCAGTGGGGGCATGCGCTAGGCACAGATTCCATGAACTCAGAGACACATAATACAAGTTCAGGATTTGGAACACAAAGTGAGGTCTAGCAGAAGTCATGTTCTTGTATGGAAAAGTCAGACAAAGCAGAGGGAAGGTCCCTGTAAGCATGATCAGGGTAAAGCATAGGTCAATGTCCAAAAGGCAAGTCTGTTAGCACCTTGGATAGCTCCAGGTGGAATCTAGGCTGACAGTCAGATAAGGAAAGCTTGAATGTTATTCCCAACCACCAGAGATACCAGTCTGGACATTAAATGAGACTTCAGGTTCCTTTGAGCAATTAGCCCAACCCCGATGGGTGTTGAGTCTTACTCTTAAAGGACCCCAGCCTATTTTAGGAACCACTGATGTGTGATAAAAGGGAGACCTGTGTTGCACTATGGCCTCTAATGCATAGCTGTTGAAGGCTGAAGAAGGCCATGCAACCTCTTCAGGCCCAAGAAGTCCTAGCATCATGTGCTCCTCTGGTACTGAACTCCTAAAGGAAATGGGGCATTGAAGGCTCATTCTGAATGCAAATCCTCCTCCTAGATTAAGCTGTCCAGTCTATGGCTTTATGCGCCCAAGGATGAGGAGTCAGAGCCTTGCTTATAACAGCTGTGTCACATTCTTTTGTTTGTACAGTCCCACTCTGTAACATACTGTCTTGCACAAAACACTCTGTCACTTGATTGCCTTTCCAATTGCTCTACCCACTTTGACATAAAAAGATAATCAGCACTGAACTGAGTGTTAGGAAAGAGAGGCTGAGATTCAATAGATAGAAAATTAAACTTGAATTTGAGCAGCATGGGTTTCTCCACACGTAAATCATATCCGCTAGCAATTTTTACATTTTAATAGTGATTTTTAATTTTTATGACAAGGTGAACATTGAAAGCTGCCTTATTCAGAGACAGGCTAGTCTATCCAGTGAAGTATTGTCTATATCAGCCTTCCCCAACCTCCAGATGTTTCGGATTCTAACTCCCATCAACCCCAGACAGTGGCCAATGATCAGGGATGGTCTGGAGGGCACCAGGTTGGGGAAGGCTAGTCTGCACTGACCCTCTGGGGTTTGAGACAGAGGTATTTCCCAACCCTACTTAGAGATGCTAGGGATTAAACCTGGTACCTCTTCTGTGTTGCATCAGTGAGCTATAGTGATATATAACTGGCTGTTTGTGGTGAGTGCTGACAAGGGTCAAATGAAGTATGATAACTTCTGAAGGGCTATTACTGCTGTTCACTTTCACTGTTATAAGTCACTATACAGGACTTCCTTGTGTAGGTGGGGCAATATAACAGCGCCATGAAAAATGATCAGCCAAATTGCTAGAACCAGTACTTGTTTCCCCGCTTTAGCAAAATACTTCTTAAGGGAAGAAGAAATAGCTCCCTTGATTTCTGCAACACTGGAGTTTTATTTTACTAAGATAAGTCCTTGAAATGTTTCTTGCACAGGATGACAATGCACAATGCTTGTTTCCAATCTTGTGGGCAAGTGCCTGCATTGGATCCTGTCTCAAGTGGCATCTGTCTGTTTGTATTTGACTTGTTTCTACAACTCCCCTCCAGGATGTAGTACTGTGATCAAAGCATAACACTCATGGCTTGGGATATACAGCTGCTCACCACTGTGATGTGCATTCTGAATAGACCTCCTCCCCTGCTAGTAACATTAAAGTTCAGAAGAGATTTATGACCAATGTCAAGCAACTCTTCCTTCAATTGAACTTGGAAAATAAACGACAGTTTTCCACATCAGATGCTATTATTGATCCAAACATTCCACGAATCATAATGTCCTCTAATGATGACACTCAAGAACATTATTAGCAAAATAGAAGACTGAATAACCCCCTTTTAAGTGTTGCATTCCCATTTCATATGAGAACAGAGAGTTGTTGAAACTCTATTTTGACATTGTTGAAAAGGAAAGGGTGGGGGGGGGGGGACTCATAGGATTTTAGAACCCAGACAAAATTCATCAGTCATCTTAATCCCACAGAAAAATGTTCTGGTTTAGTTACATTTCTGATTAGCTGAGGCTTGGAGGAATGTTTGCCGATGTGTATTCACCTCTGTTGTATGAATTGCTCTGAAAGCAAACATTGTGTGCAGCATAGGACATGTAAATAACTGTATTAAGGTCAGAGAGATGTACTTAGAAGCTGTAAGAGAGCCTGAAGTAAAACAAAAGTGATACAGCAGATGGATTATGTTAGCAAACACCAATCCATACCTGTTTACTACTGTAGATAGGCTTTCAGGCAACACTAGATTTCACAGTTAAAAGTGCCTAAGAATGCCATTCTTCCATTGTGCAGTCATTAAAATGCATTGAAGTGAATCTCTTTCCTGGCATTTTTCCCATTTAATCTTCTACGCTTGCAGAAATAGCCTCTTTCCATTTTCTTGAAGTGCATCGTGTGAAATGTGAACCACACAGTGCCTGAATATTTGTTAATGGCTTTTTGTGTGTGGGTGCATTAACTGATGATAAAACAAGCAAGAATTTTTCACTCACTTCTTCAGATGATGCTATATATACACAGGAGGGTGCTGGGGAATCTTCTTGTTTTTCTGTGCAACCTGAAAATAACTAAAACAAAGCTAGAGCAATTTTCTTGCTCCTTAACTTGCTGAGGACTGGACAAGTTATAGTCTTCATTTTCCACATACTGTTATTTTAAATTAGGCATGTAATGCCTTTTAAGAGTAGATTAGATGCTACCCTGCAAAATTCTCACAACACAAAATCCCTGTACTGCATAATTGGACAGTTAGGATGTCTGATTGCAGAAAATAATACTACACACAGACCTACATGTAACAGAGGAGAGAATAAAGCTTTAGCCCTGTGAATGTGTTCATTTTGGTGTAGAAAGGAATGTACAGCTGTAAGTGAGGGAAGGATAGAAGATTGGAATTGTGCCTGCTGGTGCCTCCCATTCTTTTATGTGTTCAAGGTACATCCTATACTCTTCATTTTTATAGGCTACCTGTGCTTTGGTGGGCACATGCAGGTATTTGTGAAGACAGCATCTTGAACATGTGAAGGCTGGAAAAAGTGTGATCCCAATCCCTGTGCCGTTTGTTCATTAATACTAATATGAATTTATGGGACGCGGGTGGCGCTGTGGTCTAAACTACTGAGCCTCTTGGGCTTGCTGATCAGAAAGTCAGTGGTTTGAATCTCCGCGACGGGGTGAGCTGCCGTTGCTCTGCCCCAGCTCCTGCCAACCTAGCACTTCAAAAGCACACCAGTGCAAGTAGATAAATAGGTACCGCTGCGACGGGAAGGTAATCGGCGTTTCCGTGCGCTCTGGCTTCTGTCGCGTTGTCCCGTTGCACCAGAAGTGGTTTAGTCATGCTGGCCACATGATCTGGAAAGCTGTGGACAAATGCCAGCTCCCTCGGCCTGAAGCGAGATGATTGCCGCAACCCCATAGTCATTAAACAACAAACCAACAACACCAGAACTGGCTTACGAATATAAAGGACAATTTTACTAGAATACATATATAAACTCATAAACCTACTAAACATTGAGCAAACTAAAGTGGAATGTGCATAACCAAGCCTGGAGATACTCATAAACATAGAATAAACTAATGTCTCTCTCGTTGTATACCGGTTGTGTATGCGGTAAGTATTTCATTACATGGCTGGAACAAATGAATCGTTCTTCAAATAGTCATTCACTGGCAGCACAAAGCCATAAACATAGGAGCGGTTGCGAGAAAGCGTTCTTCTTCTTTTTTTTTAATAATAATTTTTATTAATTTTCAAACAAAACTAAACAAACTACACAACTACACAAACATACAATACAACACTGTCCCTTCGTTTTCCCTCCACCCACTGGTCCACCTCTGCCACCAGTGAAACCTGTGCGCTTTGAGAATCAAAGGGGGTCCATTGTAAGTTGGGTTTGACCTCCCCTCTCCCTCCTCCCCCCTCTTCCCCCCCCCTGCCACTGAAGGGACAGGAATGGAGGAGCTCTGAGGATTGGTTTCCCCCAGCTCTTTCATAAACATACTTAAACAAATATACACATAACAATAGTAGGGGAGAATTTTAACTCCCCAATTCTTATTATCTTAACCTTATAATTGTGACTTCCTCGATAGTCTTCCTCCTGGTTTTCCCTAAACAAAATCTAAAAACTTGTGGCGGGTTTTCTATTTCAATTTAAAATCCTTTTCTTATAATATTAACTCAATCCTCCTCCTTTTCCGTGCTGCCCTCCCACAGGCCCCCTCCTGCCACAAGAGGAACCTGTAGGGCACAGCATTTCCAAGGTTCCATTATATCCCCTCCTCGCCCCTCCGAGCACTCCCTGCCACTGAGTAACTCAGAGTAAGGAGAGGAGAGTAGGCAGCTTTCTGCCTAAAACCTAACTTAACTTACAAAAATTTACATTAGCTTAAATACTTTCCTAAGCCGTTCTTATGCCTCCCTCCAGAAAACCCAGCTTATTTTCTTTCATTTTTACACTCCATCTCCTCTCCCTAAGTCTTTTCCCCCAATTGGATCAGCATTTCCATTAACAGGCCAAAATTTCGAAAACCGTCTTTCAAAAATTAAAAGTAAAACTTTTAACTAAAATTTTCATCCCACACCCATTCTTTCCCATATCCGTCTCCAGGCCCTTGTCCCCTTCTGCCCCTGTCTTTCCCATTCCTCACTGACATCACCCCACATTCCAACCCCTCCAGGATCTTCAAGTCCATTAAACCTCAAGTTCCTTTGCTTCTCATTTTCTTGCTCTGCTTGTTTTTCTTCCTTTTGAAGTCCATACTTTGCTTCATCCCAAGCATATTTTTTATAGTCCAAGTCCTCTTTAGAATTTTCATCAAATTGTTTCTCCTGGCATCCAGTCTCAATCTCCACAGTCTCCAAATTCAAATTTTTCTCTAAGTCCTGGACTTGGACTTCAACCTCAGCTGCTGGTAAATTGGGATGTTGCCGTTCCTTGTAAATGTCCTCCCATATTTGTAGATAGTTTAGCACAGCCTCCTGGAAGGCTCGAGAGTACTTTGTTTTCATACTTTTCCTAACCGCAGACAAACAGGAGGTGGAGAACAAAGGGTGCTGGAAAATTCCTTCCTTAGACGATCGACTCCATTTTGGCTGTTCTTTTCCTTTGTCTTTTAATTCAATCACAAATCCATTCTTAGTTCCAATATTAAATAGTTCTACCACATCTTCAGTCAATTTTTACTAATCTCAGCAATGCAATAAATCCACCCGGTCTTTTGACAGTTTGACAGCTTTTTACAGCTGTCAAAGCACTCTCCCCCTTGATAATGCTGTACCTCAAGGGGTGCCGGACTCGGGAGTTGAGAGGGTTCGAAAAAGTCTTTCTTTCTCTCGGGTCCACAATTCCAAATACTTTTCGTCGTTCGGCTTAAGATTTTTTAAACCGCCTCCCAGTTTTCCATTAGGAAGAAACCGACTTCCGTTACTTTAAAGTCTCTCCTATTTTTCCAATTGATGAATTTAGAGTCCGTAATCAAAATTCCACTTACTTTATGGAAACCTTTAACTTTGTTCGGAAGAATCTGCCGCTTGCTGGGTCAGGACTCGGAGCTTCACTTCTCGGAGGTAAGATTAAGCCCAAAATGGCTCCCGCGGTTCCACCCCGCCGGCTCTCGATCGCTCTAGTGAGCTCTCGGGCAGCGGGGGATCCGCAAAACGGAGCAGCCGCTGGGCGCGTGAGTCACCGGGACTCTCTACCCGGTGCTTTTACGGGGAGTCCGCTCGCTCTGCGGACTTCCCCCCCCCTCCGCGAAGCCAGGGACTTCGGCACGCGAAGTCCCTGCGTCCTTCTCTCCGCCGTGACAGACCGCTGGAAGCGCAAAGCCATATATGTATGAGTGGTTGCGGGAAACCAACTCCACACCGCTCCCACGGTAAAAGAGATACAAATGGTCAATTGAAGCCAAATTGATGAAAAAGTGATACAAATGGTCAATTGAAGCCAAATTGATGAGACCTGTTCTTTGGATATTATCCAGGTTTCACAACAAGCTTCATCAGTCAATAAACTCAACACAGTTCACTCAAGACAAAAGGTCACACAAAATACTCCCAGGCACAGCAAATATGTACTTTGCAACCCCATAATCACCTTTGACTAGACTTGACCATCAAGGGATCTTTTAAGTTAACAAAAAAACAAAAAAACCTAATATGAACTTGTACTAATATGAACATCTGCATCTTGCTTCTCTTCCAAAAGATGACAAGAAATGAATTAAATGAACATACAATTCTGCTCTTACTTTATTCTCCCACCTCATTAAAAGCATTGTTGCTGTTTCCCAACTTTATTATCTTTTTCAAGTTTATTTGAATAAGTAAGCAGAATAATTTGCTTTAGTCTCTCCCCAGCTCCAGTTAGCTCAGTTCTGACGAGTTGCAAATTTGGGAGCAGACATAGAGATGCCTACTCTAGCATCCTTGGAGTGCAGAGGAAGGGTCACTTCACACAGTCTGTGTTTTGTCTCTGAGAGTGGATACAACCTTATACACATTTGTTGACTTAATGAAAGCTGATATAGATCTGGTTCAAATTTTAAAATGGTCACCTTGGGTTGTATTCCGCCTCCCCTCGGTGCCTATTTAACCCCTCTGTTGGTAGAATGGTGCATAGAGAAATGGCTTTGCAGACTGGGCTGTACAGCTCAGGATGGCCAGCAGCCATTTCTGAATCTGCTGTGTATGACCATGGGAAATGGCTGCCAGCCAGCAGTGTACAGCTTGGTTTATAAAGCAATTTTGCCTTCCCAGGGTTGCCATATTTCAAAAAGTAAAAACCAGGACACCCCAAAAGTTGTTGAGCTTTTCAATTAACTTGCCAAAGGCCCAGGACAAAGTGCCACCTTTCAGAAATCCCCCCCCCCCAAAAAAAGATGTCAATTTTGCCTTTGAAATCTTGATAGTGTCTGGGAAAATCCGGACTTATGGCAGCTCTAGCTTTCCATAATTCCAGAAGAATTATGTGGAAGGGATGGCAGAAATGCAACCATTTGATGGGCTGAATCATCAGGCCATGATAAGCAGCAGGTCCCATTAATATACCAGAGAGGTGGGGGAGGAGGGAGGGAATGGCATCCTGGCACTCATATCTGTTGTATGACCTGAGTCTTAGAAGCATTAATGGTGTGTTATCATGAGGGCTTCCTTTTATCAGATTTATTGATTGCATAGAAGAGGAGGTGCTTGCTTTCAGTCTGGAAGGCCACATTCCTCAAAGAGGTGCATATTGGGGTGTAAATAATCTGTTTCCCCCTTGGACAGCAAGCCTGTCAAACATGTCTCTCTTAAGCCATTATGCCGCTTGCCTCTGTCTACTGGCTAATGCACCCTTGGCTTTTGGTGCCCTTGTCCTTTTCAGTATTCCGAAGGCACACTCACTGCAGCAACATAGGCCAGTGTCACTCTTATTACCTTTACCTGTTTTATCTTTTGTGAAATTGAGCCTTTAGCCAGAATTGTCTGAGCTGCTTCTCCAGCAATTGGTTACCTGTGAGACTCCTCGAGCTCATTTCACTCAAGTAATTTGATTCCCCCATGCTTATGAAGATTGCTTTTTTGCTGAAGGCCATCATGGAAGAGAACAGACCGTACCGTTATAAGCAATAACACAGCTCCAAGATAAAAACAAAACAGTGAAAATGGCTGGAAAGCTGGGGTTGCATTCTAGCTCATGTCACTCATACCCTGTCGGTGAATAGCCTTGCCTTTTGCATTAGCTGTCATGATAAGGTAGCCCCTGGTTCTTTTCATCACCTATCCCGCTTTCTAAAAATCTGGTTCAAATGGTGCAGTAACTCTCTGGACATTGAACAGCTTCTCAGCTTTCTACAGGGTATGGGAAGAAGCTCTGCAATTCCCAAATAGTTACTGGATTTGAACCAGATCCATGGTGGTAGAGCACATGCTTTGGTATGCAGAAGGTGTCGGGTTGAATCCTTGACATCTCCAGGAAAAGATTCTTACCTGAAACCCAGAGAGCTACTTCAAGTTACTGTAGGCAAATCTGAGCTATATAAATAGGCAACATGATTGTTGGTGTGTGTGTGTGTGTTTGTATTGCTTTATCAGAGCTTCCAGCAAGGACATGAAGGTGTAAATATTAGCATTTTAAAGGTGAATCATTCCTGCTGGAAGAAAAATGTTTCTTTTGAAAATAGGCTATGCATAAACAATCATATATTTTAGTTGGCTGAAATACTGTTTTGGCACTGTTGGCTGAAACACTGTTCATTATAATTTATGATCAAGAAGCCATAGAAGAGTAAGTTAGGGAAACAATGCACTGTGGAGGCCGTTGCTAAAGGGGTTATGATATTAATTTAAACTCATCTTATCTATAAATGGAGGGTATATATTGGATATGCAGTTCATTAAAAAAAACTTTTCCATGGATACAGCCATGCAATTTCCATCTAAAATAATGAGCCATGCATATAGAGCTAGGACAGAATTGGATCAATCAATCTTTCAACTATACCTTCTGTTCTGTAGCCTCAATTAAAAAGGCATATGGGAACTTCTGCAGTACTACAATTCCCAGCAGACTCTGTAAGGCATGCAGGAAATAAAAGGATCAAGGAAATATAGTAGCAGCCAGGGGAAAGAGCTAGAGATTAGAAGAAATACATTTCTAGTAAGTACAGGAATGGCTAGAGATCAGAACTGTTGGAGGAATAAAAAGATTTAAAACATCCATCTAAAAAGTGATTTCATTGTTAGACGAACATCAAACTTGTCCTAGCCTTATACAGTCTGCCAACTTGGTCTTTTTCTTCACAGCCAAATTATTATTATTTTAAAGGGGGATGTTTTAATCTTTTCATCCATTCAAATTATATTTCAGAATGGTTCCTATTCAGTAGCTCATATTGCTGTGCTTTGTTTTCTTATTGCCAAGGCTGAACATAATGTTAGAATGTTTAAGTCTTATCTGTTCTAAGATAAATGATTTCTAAGCTAGGTATTTTCAAGTTTGCTTGTTGACTAAGGAGGTAATTGTTTGGGTAATTAGCCAACATTTCCTAACTTTGAACTGAATTCATGTAAAAAACCTTAGATCTGTGCTATCTAGCAGCTGTAGTTCATGAAAATCAGCTTAACATGCAGAGTCCTTGCAAAGTTTTCAGAAGAGTTGCTGCTCAGCAAAGTTATTTGCTTTTATCTGGAAAGCTCAGTTCTTGGAAAGCTTTCCAATGAAATTATTTGGGAAATTTCACGTGGGCCAGAACAAAGCAAAGTCATGAGATCAGATTTTGAGGCTAGACCAAAGAGATCAGCCTCAAATTGGATACGTCTCATTCAAAGCAAGGCAATTGTGTGGGTGTGCATGCGCGCACACCCACACACAGAGAATAAAATGTCACTTTGGAATCTTTGAGAATTACTGTGTAGCCTAACCTGTCTATCTTGCAAACCCAGCTGTTGTCAGGGACCATCAGCAGTATCAGTATTAACGTTTTGTTTCTTTGTATGTCAATGACCTGCTATACAGCACATGGAAGCAGAATAATTTTTAGCAATAACACATTTGGAATTAATTAATCTAGAGCTAGCTACTAATGATGGCGAGGAAAGATAAGAACCAATTTTAAAGTAGGTACTGCACTTCCTAATTATTTCCATAATATCCAAAGGATCAAAGGATCTAGATCAGGCATCCCCAAACTTTGGCCGTCCAGATGTTTTGGACTACAATTCCCATCTTCCCCGACCACTGGTCCTGTTAGCCAGGGATCATGGGAGTTGTAGGCCAAAACATCTGGAGGGCCGCAGTTTGGGGATGCCTGATCTAGATGTAAGGGGCCAAAGGGAACACTTTTTACTTTATCACAGTACATTATATCCTATGACTTGGGATAGGAAAGGTTTCTGCCTAAGAGAATTGGATTTGAGATTTGAGATGCGCTGACATAATTGGGGTGCATGATACCCACCAGAATAATGAATTGGAATAATTGCGGCCCCATCATTCTTCCAGCATACAGTGACATATACACACAGAGTTCTAGGATCATGATGCAACTATGAACTTGCATAATTTCCTACTGTGTGAGCCTGAGCCTAGAGCTCTCTCACACACATTGACCATGGTGCACAACTTTTACTTCCGCAGCCTCAGTTTCCTGGGATATTAGCAATTGGGGAACTGTAGTGTATTTAACTCCTAGTTGATATACACCAAATGTCAAAACTATAGTTTGAAGTCTATGCATTCTGACCAGAGAATATCCATAGTGCCCAGAGAATCTACAAAATTAAATCAAGATACATTGTTCAATGATTGTTGGAGACTATGCATAATGAGCAGGCAATGTGCATATTTGGAAGGATTATGTGCACATTCTTGTATTTACAAACACAAACACATTTAAATTACTCTCTCTGAGTATGCATTCATGTGCCCTTTGGATCGTGACTCTGCTAATTCGGAAGGCCTTAAATTTTATTGCATATTGCTCTTCTCTCCACAGGGTTGTTGTTTTTGTTTTTAAGCGCTGTGGGTTAAACCACTGAGCCTAGGGCTTGCTGATCAGAAGGTCGGGGGTTCGAATCCCCGCGATGGGGTGAGCTCCCGTTGCTCGGTCCCAGCTCCTGCCAACCTAGCAGTTCGAAAGCACGTCAAAGTGCAAGTAGATAAATAGGTACCGCTACAGCAGGAAGGTAAACGGTGTTTCCGTCTGCTGCTCTGGTTCTCCAGACAGAAGCGGCTTTGTCATGCTGGCCACATGACCTGGAAGCTGTACGTCGACTCCCTCGGCCAATAACGCGAGATGAGCGCCGCAACCCCAGAGTTGGTCGTGACTGGACCTAATGGTCAGGGGTCCCTTTACCTTTATGGTCATATCCTAACTCAACATTGTCTCTCTTAATTCTTCATCTCCTGTATTTACATTCTGTGGGTTTGCTGTTCCTCAGGCTCTGGTTTTCTTTGACCAGCAAACAAAGGTTGCAATCCTGTAATTTCTTACTTGAGAGCAAATGCAATTGAATGCATTGGGACTTACTTCTGAGTGAACATGCATTGATGTGCACTGTAACTGACTTTTAAACAAAGACAGCGTTGAAGATATCAGATAAATCTGTTGTCAAAATGGGTCATCTCACTTACAAATAATGGTTTGCTCTTAAATCAGGAAAGGTTATCCCAAAGGTTATCTGAACATATGTGCATAAAATATTTGCATCAAGTTATGCTGTTATGTTTAAAGATGTGTAGCTGTATGGATAAAAACTATTTCTTCTCTTTCTTTCTTTGCTTAGGTTTTCCAAACGAGCCAGCTGCAATCGTTGCACTTACCACAATCAAGGAATGGTTAAGCAAGAATTATCATGAGGTATTGTTTAGATATAAGTTCAAAATTTTTCATGTTGAGCTTTGCATTTTCTTGGAAACCATGCGATTGAATAGTTGCGCCGATTCCTAAAATGTGGGGGTAGTATATAAAATGAATCCTGATGTCACCGGAATGTGTGTTACTTAGCCAGATAACAGAATGTCCATATTTTTAAACTATTACTTGGCTTGTAAACTATTTCTAGCACCGTGAAGGGGTACATATTGCCCCCAAAGTTTTTGCTCACTATTTTGTCACATATGCAAAAAGCAATGTGAGATTTGGTAGTTTGTCAGCTATGATAGGGATGGTGAAGACCGACCAATAACACTTAGAATCAGCCATCATGAGCTGGAATCTATGTTGGTAAGGTGTGCACATAGCATTTCACTCCCCCCCCCCCAGGTTTTTGTTCATGGCATTATGTTGTGGATAGAACAGATCTACTGTGTTGCATCTGAGGAGGCTCAATTGCATATAGAAAGCATCCTTTGCCGATATATGTTTTGGTTTATATACTATGTTGTATGACTGTTTCGCCTGAGCAAGAACTTGTGCATAAGCAGTAAGATGAAAACTGCCAGGACCAGCTCGAGATATTTTAGCAAGGGGGGAATAAAGATCTGCTACCCCTGTGGATCCTGCTACCTGAGGCGGTTGCCTCTCCTGGCCTCATGGGTGGGCTGGCCCTGAAAACTGCTATAGATTGTACCTACTGTGGCATTGTGCAATTGCATGCATAAGCAGTTGCCAACTGGCTTTTGGGGCTATTGTTCTTTTGCTCATAGTTCATAAGTTTAGGGAATGTAAGGAGGCCATGCTTTCTGTCCTGTCCTGTTTCTGTTCTGCTGCAGTTCAGCTTCTGCTAAAACTTGTTTTTTGTCTTGCTATTTGCAGTGGCTGAAGCGAATATAATTAATTATGCAATTTATTTCATAATCAATTTGGAAGAGCAACATCAAAAGCAATGCAGAAAATAGCTTAATGTTTGTGAACTGGATAAACAACACACCATATCATATAGTGCTTGTATTCGCTTGCATAATTTCTGTTCCTGACCTCCGACAAACATTCAGATTGTGGCCATTTCCAGAATCATTTTTGATTCTGGCAAAATTCTCCATCATCCATATTTTGGAGCAAACATGCAAATCATCTTAGAAAAATAGGACAATAATTAAAGAAAACCTGGTACTCCACTGCTCAAATAATACTTAAGGGGGACTAATTGCTCCCCTTCTATAGCTAAGAGAAAGTAAGCGAGACTACCTACATGTAAAAAGTGACTGACAGCCATATCTACTCAGAAGTCAATCTTGTTGAATTCAGTTGAGTTTACTGTCAGGAAAATGGGGTGAGGATTACAGCCAGGGTTAATTCTTTAATCATCAGGATAACTGTTTTGGCTCATGCACGCATACACCCCTCAGGATTTCAAAGCTGGTCAGGTATAATCCTGAACACATTTACTAAGACAGTATGTTCTGTTTATTTCCTTGGGAGTTAAAGCACATGTATTTAGGATTGAATGAACAATCCATACAAATTAGCAAGCACCTTTCCAAAATTTCTTATTCTGATATAGCACAAAAGTTACTGCAGTCTAAATGCAGAACTCAGCATGGTGGAAACAATTTATGCACTTCCATTAGGAGGAAGGCCACCGCAGCAGCATCGACTAAAGCCGATCTACACCAGGTTCCCTTGAGAAACCCACATAGTAAATAATGACTCGTATCTGGTTGTTCTTTACGAATTGCTCTGATCTGGTATTGAAATACAGTCCTTAGTGGAACTAATTTCTGGCCATGTTTTACACTGAAGTCTGCTGACTTGCAGCTAGAGAGTAAATCGAGTTTGAGGTTAGTAAATGGCAATATATTGTAAGTGTAGAAATCCTTTGCATTGAGTTCACAAGAATGGCAATAGTCAGCAGTACCAGGCTAATTCACTGCAGCCTCCTAGGTTATCTCTTTGGTAAACGACATTTTCACATTTTACAAAATACTCTGAGGGTTTAATAGAATCCTTCAGATCACAGAATAGAACTGGGCCTTGTCCTATACGAAATTCCCCTCTAGAAATGCATTCAAGAAAAGCACATTAGGGCCCTTAAATGGATAGAATGCTGTTTTAGGTGGTCATTTGACAAGGTTAGAGATACGACCACTTGTTTGCTCATTATAATATTACAAAGGAACTGCAGCTCTTCTAGCTAATGGTGTCAGTGCTAGTTTCCCATTCCTTGGTAGAAATCATTGCAATTCACTGTGCTGAAGTTTTTATCACTTCTGTTTCAAAGTTGTGTTCTGTGCAAAAGGCGTTCTGCCAGTGGCATGATCTTGAGAGTGTTGAGAAGGACTTAATGAAATTAGCAGTTTTGACTAAAGCCACATTTTCCTTGTGCTTGAGGTTTTGTTTAGTTTCTTGGTTAGTATTATTATCTTCTGTTGCTTTTATTTTCTAACCAGATACTTTATTTAATGCTTATTTAGCACCAGTGGTGTAGTAGAAGCTGTACAGAACATTGAACTGACACAGTCCCAGCCCTAAGGGCTTACATATTGAGTTACTCCTCTTTTATTGTTCACTGGTGGCACAGCAAATTAGTTGTGACAGGCCTCTGCTCAGAAAAGGACATAATCTCTATGAGGGAGACTTCTAATCAGTTTGCCTCCAGAGCAGATGAGCAGAAATTCTGATTATTATTATTATTATGAGAAGGAAGCTTTGGGTGTCCTTAAGTGTTCTT
This sequence comes from Zootoca vivipara, assembly GCF_965207765.1. Lineage (NCBI taxonomy): Eukaryota > Metazoa > Chordata > Lepidosauria > Squamata > Lacertidae > Zootoca > Zootoca vivipara. Next base: position 14,537,327 of record NC_142586.1, read on the forward strand.
CCTGTATAGCATTATGCTCATAAGATATAACACCATTTACTTACTTATTTACTTACTTACGTACATACGTACGTACTTATTGACTTATATTTATTTTAGCATGTGAATCAAATCACAGTATAGTGAAATGTTTCATGAAACGTATAAATGTCCTATTATGAATGACTTCTGGAAAAATGAATGCTTTGGCTCCATTGCAGCAGGGGCTGAGCCCCACATATCACATTTTGAGTTGATTGAGGCAGCTAAATCCAATGGCTGATCCAAAGTGTTCAAAGACGCAGGATATTTTTTTGGCCAGGATGCATCATTTATGAAAATTTTAATGCAGAGTACAAAGCACAGATAGGCTTTTCATATTCTTTACAGATTTTGGAAATGTAAAAACAAATTTAATCACCTCATAAAAATGGCCAGATTGGTAGTCCCTTCCCCATAATGAAGAACACTAATATACATGGGTAGATTAGGGTCATTTTGTGACTGCAAAGTACACAATACTTCTGAGATCTCTCTTATACATGGCGATAAGAGCTGGATAGTTTCCACAGAACCAGCCTGTTCTTTTTGTATTATTTATTGCAAGTCTCCTGTTTTTAGGGATTGCTTATGAGCAAGCCGGTCCTTTTGGTTGAAATAAACCTTTATTTATTTATTTTCCATGTTACATCTATCAGCAGGGAACCTCATTTTCACTTTCTATATTTCCTCATTTTAGCAAAGTTGGTTAAGCATTCTCAAGGTAAAAATAATAATACATTGCATAACAAATTACTGTTTTTTCTGAACAAAGCACAAAACTTTGCTTAGGTTGTGTGTTTGGAAAATAAGAAATAATACTGTTAATGATCTAGGGTAAGAGTTTTCTAGTTTTAGTTAGTATTAGAAATGAATAAATGGTAAAATTTATGTAATATTTGGAGTATTGAAAGGAAGATACAGGCTAAGCTTTTCCAGGCTGGGGCCTCACCTGGGATAGAAGTCTTTAAGAATGGAAGCTAGTCATTAACCCATCAATCTGAACCAGGGCAAGAGATTATCTGCTAGTGGGCAGAGAGGGGAGTTCCGATTGTTACCATGGGCTGTGAAATGGTTAGAATTTCAGCTTCCATGAGGTAGGAAAACAGGGGGAGCGGGCAGGCTGTGTCTACAGGCAGGGGTGTAGGAAGATAGGGGTGGGCCGCCCTGAGTGGCGCGATCTCAGGGGCGCCATCACAGCGGCCCGCCCTGCCCCAAAACATGTGCCCCGCCCCTGTGCACGGCGTGCCCCACCCCCAAGACGTGCGCCGCGCCTCCAGAACGCGCCCCACGTTTTTCCTGTCTACAGGAAAAAAAGTATTGTTTTGCGCAAGGCTTGGGTTTTTTTTTTTCTAGCAAGGGTCTTTGGGAAGGAGCAGGGTGGAGCTGGAACTTCAGGCAAGGGCCATGCAGGACAGAACTGTATTGGGAGGCTGGAACAGAGGCATGGAGACGGCATGCAGGATGCCTTGGGCTGCAATGTTGTTCTGCTGTGGGGAACAAGTAGTTCTTGAGATGTAATGCTCAGAACTTTCTCCAAAGTAGACCCAGAGGTGTGAATATGTGTAGAATAAATGTTACATCTTAAAGGCACTAGTCTGCTGTGCCTTGGTTTCCCAACAGAAACACAAGCCTGGGTAAGCACCTGGACCCCCAGTATCTTGCTACCACTTGCAGAGACTGGGAGTGGTGTGCAATCTTTGTAAGAATACTTTCAGCATGATCTTAATTCCAGGACTTTGCCAATCCTTCCTAGTGGCATTGGAGTATTCTATTTTAGTCACTTTTGCATGTAAGGGTCCTTAGATTATCAACACTATATTCCCTTTTTAAAACATTCTCTTCGGGTAGCTCAAAATTAGCTGCTTTCTATTTCTATATTCTAATTAAAGTAGTAATCACGCGCTGCTGATTGAAATGAAAATCAGCCATCATCCTACTGTCATCTAGCTTAAGTCAATAATGGGGAAAATAGGCTTTTCAACTTTACACAAAAATATAAGGATTCATTCATTTTATGGCACTCCCCTTGGGCTTCCTAAATAGAGAATTAGCTCTTCTCCCCAATGGCTAAACTGAAATATCCCACCAGACAAATCACATTCACGTATGCTAAAGAAGCCATCAGGGGAATGTATTTTTTCCCCCTTATGAGATCTCAAGACTGCACCTACCTTCATTCAGTAATCTTTTTGTGCCTCTTTAATTATGACATATCTATTAAAAGAAGAAAAGATGCATGATACTCACTCTCTTAGGAGGATGTGTAAGTATTTACATTGGCTCATGTCTGTCAGGACTCAATGAGCCCTGCTTGGAAGATAACTCTATCAACAGCAAATAAACTCTGGAGCCCAAACGGCTTGGGCTTCCTTTTTTCCTCATCTCTCATTTGTGTGACAGTACCAGGAGGAAATGGCTACCCTTTCCAGGACAGTGGTGACAATGGAACTGGAACTTAGTGACTGGAAATTATTTGAGCATGCCACTCATCTGCCACCGATTTACCCCCTATTTCTGACAGGCTTGGACAGATGCTGTGACACCTTTGAATCTGCTACCCCTCTGATATCCCTGGAATTACAGGCGACCTGACATGTGGTTGATTCAGCTGCATAACTTGGGAGAAGTGTTATTGGTTGCCAAGCAATGCAGCAGTGGCTTGCTAGCTGGGATAGAGCTTCTTTGCTAGCTTCCCAGCAGCTGGGGTGCTGCCACTTACCAGGAGTGGGAGGGGAGAGGTGGTGGAGAGCTTGATGCAATGCAGATGCATTTGCGGAGCCAATCCAATGCTGCTGCAGCTACATTTGCACCACTACAACCTCCCTGCTGCCTTGCCTCTCCCTCTATACAATAGTGACTCCCCTGCCAGGAAGTTCGTGTAGCAGCTCCACGCCACCTGGTGAGTCAGTTCTGTTTCCTTGAGCTTAGTGTCAGGGCCGTCTCAAGCAGGTCGGGCACCCTGGCGCTGAGGCACGGAGATCGCTCCGGTGCCCCCGCAGCGCGCAGCACACACCCCCTGCCGGCCCTGCACCCTGGTGTCCCGCGCCACCGGGACCTTACCTAGAGCCGGGCCTGGTTAGTGTTGCTGTCCGGAAGAAACGAGGGTGGCACTGTGGTCTAAACCACTGAGCCTAGGGCTTGCTGATCAGAAGGTTGGCGGTCCGAATCCATGCGACGGGGTGAGCTCCCGTTGCTCAGTCCCTGCTCCTGCCAACCTAGCAGTTCGAAAGCACGTCAAAGTGCAAGTAGATAACTAGGTACCGCTCCGATGGGAAGGCAAATGGTGTTTCTGCATGCTGCTCTGGTTTTGCCAGAAGTGGCTCAGTCATGCTGGCCACGACCCCAAAAAACTGTCTGTGGACAAACGTCGGCTCCCTCAGCCAGTAAAGCGAGATGAGCGCTGCAACCCCAGAGTCGTTTGAGACTGGACTTAACTGTCAGGGGTACTTTACCTTTGCCTTTAATTCTGAAAGCACGCCCAGAATACCACACTCCAATTCCCAGGTGATGCTATCCTGGCAGGACAGTTTTGTAAGCCAAAACTAAGATAATTAATTCTCTTGTAATTCAAAATACTTCTTAGGGAATTATAAACTCTTTTCTTTATCACTGTTCAGAAAATAATAATTGCTGATGCCATTATGTGATACTCACCTCCCCCGAGGCTTCTAAAGAGCAAGAAGCCAGTCAGTACATCTTTGTAAAGCTTTGTGTATGGTGAATGTACTATTGTAAGCAATGACCTAATTCTACATAATTGCTAATTAGTGCCACTAAAACAAAGCTCTTTGCTGTACGGGTTCTTGGATATTTACATTTCCCATCTCACAGTTGACACCTTCCATGGTATGTTTTATTTTGTAGGACTAAGTAGGCAACTCTTCCTTGAATACCAGAGACAACAAAGCTTCTATTTGAAACGAGAATATAATTGCTGTTATGCTTGCTTCAGGGTGTCAGTGGCCCCACTGTTGTAGCAATGCATACTCAAGATATTTCAGAATAAAGAAAATATTAGTGAAGTCTTAGTGAAGATGGACCATTGGACTATCTGACTCAGTACTGAGGCAGCTCCTGTGTTCCAGAATTTCCCCTCTGCATCAGCAGACTGGCTGGGTAATGCTGTGAAGCAATGCCAGAGTGCCCATCCCTAACGCTACAGGGGAGTCAGCAGATGGTCTCTACCTGCTTAAACATACACAGCAGGGTACCTGTAACCTACATTTTATCTGCAGCCACCACGTACCCTGTCTCCCCAGACTTCAAAACAGTTGTGAGGAAGTGGTTGTGCTGCTTGTGCAGACGTTTAACATATGACTGGAGCCTACAGACAACCACTTACAGTATAAGTAAGTTTCATCAGTTCCGTTTTAACAGCAGCCACTTGCTTCCACCCATACTATCCACAGCTGGTCACCACATCTGGAGGTTTAAGGGGTCATTATACCTTTATATTTATATTTATGCCACAGTTTCTTGTTTTAAATTTCACACTTTTGGTGGTAGGGCAGTCATAGCTTGTGATTTTGTAGTGTTGAATTGGTTGGTGTGCCCAATTCAGGTTACTTGGTCAGTTGCCCTTTTGCCATCTCACTTTGGCATCTGTGCCACCTTCTTGGACCTGTACTTTCTCCTCTCAAGCTTTCTACCTTGTTGTCTGAGCTCAATTTTCCTTCATTCCACCCTTCCAAGCTCTTTTCATTTTAGGAGCAGAGTGACTGAAAACTCCTGCAGATCTGATAGCTAAGACCAATCTCTTGTGTGTCCAGTGACTTAAGACTATATTCAGAGTTACAGATTGCTTAATTTTTTTTATTTTTATTTTTTGCTGTGGAGCGGGGAGGGGTTACATTTGGTTGCAATGTGTGAATGTGTCCACAAAAGTTTCTTTGGTTTGCAAATGTGCCCACATGTCTAAAAAGGTTGGCAGCCCCAGCTCTGAGTTCTCATTGGCTGACTCAGTAAGATACTGTAGTTGTCATTAGAAGTTCAATAATTCAGTGGTTTTCGGCCTTCTGACAAAGTAGTGGAATAATGTTTTTCAGTTGCTCACTACACTAGCATTCATCTGCTTACAGGTAGAGGAAGACTGAAATTCCTTTGCTGTGAATTAATACTAATGATAATTAGCAATTACTTTCAAGATTTCAGATGACTGTGTTCTAAACGGTTAATATGACTGTGTCCTAAAAGTTAATATGAGCAGCTAGAATGTATGAGCAGCTTAAATACTGCATAAAGACTGACACACTTGTAAGAAGGCACTTTTAGCTGATGACGAAGAGAGAGAGAGAGGGGGAGAGAGAGAGAGAGAGAGAGAGAGAGAGAGAGAGAGAGAGTGTTTAAGGGCAAATACACATGACTCTGTCCCACTTACTTCGGTTCTGAGTGAAATCATTATAGAGTCTTTTATTCAAAGTGTCTTCTTTCATAAGAAATGTGGTTTAATTCTTGCCAGAACCCAGCATTTCAAGATACAGAAGGAAATGTATGATTCTGACATAGTTAAGGTGATAACAGTCAAATATTCCATAGATTAGGTATTAGACTAAGTTTTGGAGAAGGTTAAAGATGTCTGTCCAGCTGATATGCAATGACAGAGCTGGTGTTATGAATGCTGTAGCTGAAAATTGGTAAGGGTACAAGGGATGGTTGTCTGGGAGCCAGAAGAGAGGCACCAAATCCATAGCCTTCCAAACTAAAAATGGAATGCTTTCAATAATAGAATTTGAAAATGAAGTACTGGAGATTTATAATGACAATGTGTTTATTGTTGTCAACCAGCTGATTCAGTAAAACTGGCAGGTAGCTATGGAAGGTGTTCAGGCTAGATGACATAGGGATGACAGACAAACTTTGGCTTCAGATTCATTTCCAGGACACCCAATTTTGGCTGATTTGGACTACACAGTGCTATGTGGTTGAGAACCTTCCTTCCTTTTTGCGTCCTTCCTTTTTGTACTTACATGCACCTTAAGACAGGGATATGGAACCTGAGGCCCTCCAGATATTACTGAACTAAATTCCCATCATCTGTGACTTTTGTGTTTTTATATTGTATTTTTATGTTGTGAACTGCCCTGAGATCTAGGATGAAGGGTGGTGAAAGAAAGAAAGAAAGAAAGAGAGAGAGAGAGAGAGAGAGAGAGAGAGAGAGAGAGAGAGAGAGAGAGAGAGAAGTCATTCTAATTTGGGCGGCAGAGGGTTCTGGCCCAGCAACATTTGGTTGCCCGTTCCTGCTTTAATATTATCAGAGATCCTTCTCCAAGTCCTGGTTCAATGGATGGCTACAAGAAAGAAGGCCTTTTTAGTGATGGCCCCTGATTGTGGAATGCTCTTCCTAGAGGAATATGGCAAAGGAGTAACAAAACTATTGTGATTTGCAGGTTACAGAGTAGAGGTAAATACTGAAAAAAAATGGCCGTAGTAGTCTAGGGGCGCCCCCAGAAACCTGGAAGAATTGTTTGATTTTGCGGGGCACCCGAAGCTTAGGAAATACTTGTGGGGAGAAATGTGTTATGGTTACCAATAGGACAAAGTTAAACTCTTACCAAGTGCTTTTTTTCCCTAAAAAAGATGTTTAGGGGTACTCTCATTTTGACTCAAGAAAATCACCATTTTATAGTTCAAATTGTGAAAAATAAATACAGTAAATGGACAAAAGTACAAAGATTCACAAAATGTTTAGGGGTATGTGCCCCCCTGTGTCCCCCCAGAAAAAAAGCACTGCTCTTACCTATCAAAACTGAAAAGCAGTATAGCACAGTGTCTCTCAAAACATTTCTCTCTGCAGACCTCCTGAAAATTGCTCAGTAGAGACTATTTAATAAGTAGAGACTATTTTTCTTCAGCACCAGCATCGTTGTCAAAACCAGCAGAAAATGTGGGTCCTAACCAGGTATCTGCAACAGTCATATTTCACTGGTAATTTTGAAGGGGGGAATCTGTGGACTGTATTATAAAAAATCACAAGCTCTAGGCCAGGGCTGTGTTATCCCTTTCGAGTAAACCAAGCCCTGGTTAAAGCCGCCTCCATCTTTGTGGTCAGGTTACATAAATCTGACATGTACAGTACTTGACAGGGCCAAATACAGAAAGTCTGTCATGGTAAGCAACCATTAATCATGGTTGAGCCTTTCTGGGCTGTTTGCCTCTTCTGCTCTCACACAGAGATGATACAAACCACAGTCCCCAGCTTAGTGTTATATACCTGGCCTGGGGTCATGGTTTATTCTGCTCCCACCAAACGATGATCAGTAAGCCAACGAAAACAAAAACAAAACCTCTATTCTACAGATTGTGGGAGGAAAATGTACTACAGTTCATGGTTCATATGCTATGTCAGGGATTATGGTTTGTTGCTTTCCAGTATAAGCAGGTAATAGCAAAGTGTAGGGATTCGGCATAGTCAGGGTAAACGATTAGCCATGGTTTACTGTGGCATTCGAATGAGGCCTGAGAGAAAAATTGATCTAATCATCAATAAGCATGGTACCTAACATTTCCAATTTTGATTCCAATTTTGCAGTCTTCTTCAGTGGCGTATAAATGGCAACTAGTACTGATTATATCAGTTTCTCTCTGTCTTGCAGTGAGAGCTTTATTTTATTAACAACACATTGAACGTTTTGGTTTGGATTTTAAATGCTTTTTTATGTACCAGTAATAAGAAATGTGTGGATAAAATGTTGCACTATATTTGTTCCTTACTTCTCTAGGGGGTCTTAATGAATGCAATGACATATGACGGAGCAGGTTATGAAATGTCAGCCAGGTATAAATGTATATCAAGTACTGGCTTGTACTGCTTGGCAGCCCCTAAAGTTTCTATCACTAATATGGGTCAGATTTGATAGGCATGCTTAAAGTGGAGGCAACTAGTACTGATTATATCAGTTTCTCTCTGTCTTGCAGTGAGAGCTTTATTTTATTAACAACACATTGAACGTTTTGGTTTGGATTTTAAATGCTTTTTTATGTACCAGTAATAAGAAATGTGTGGATAAAATGTTGCACTATATTTGTTCCTTACTTCTCTAGGGGGTCTTAATGAATGCAATGACATATGACGGAGCAGGTTATGAAATGTCAGCCAGGTATAAATGTATATCAAGTACTGGCTTGTACTGCTTGGCAGCCCCTAAAGTTTCTATCACTAATATGGGTCAGATTTGATAGGCATGCTTAAAGTGGAGGCCACCTCATTTTATTTGATAAGGAAATTTCAGACAAGTGCAAGAGTTAGCAAAACTGGGTCACTTTTCCATTTCAGTTCTTCTGGCATGTTGCCGCACAACAGTGCTTTCCATTAATAATGAAGACATTTTAGAGACATAATATTAGCAGTCAGTTGACTTTATTTAATTGGCATGCTATTGTATTCCCATAAATTCTGTCAGGAACTGCTGTGAAAGGCTTTGAAGGTTTGCAAAAGAAAAAGCAGCGAGGCCCTTAAGAAAGAAGTTATTTTAAGCTAAAGGTTTTAAGATTCCAGGTTTCGTGCATCTGGCTGAGAATTAACTAAAATGCTTTGAGTTTTTTATGTGTTTTTTCCCCCACTCTCAAGAATGCCAGTGTAATGAGCCTATTAAGTTGTCTCTGTGGGAACAAAGCATAAGCTCTGGCAGGACTGGGCCAAGGTACTGAGCATTTCAAATGATATGAATTTGAATGACTTAATGACACATCCTTTTATTTATGGATTTCATCCAGTGCTCCACTTCACGACTCAGGATAATGACGCTGACAATTAGTTTAAGAGATAAACTCTATGTGCTACTGAGCTATGACTGGTAATTATTGGATTTTTTGTTTTCCAAAAAAACTAGTTCCTAAAAGTGAATGCCTCTCTCTGCTCTTATAATGAAAGCTCTAGGTTGAAAGAAGGTGAATGGTGTTTTCAGATAATGGTTGATGAGGGAGATGGGGGCTTGGGGGCCACAAAATTACTCCTCAAGCAGATGGAACTTTTCACTTCAAGTAATTGTAGCGACATCAGATACGTGTGTTACTTATTAGAAGTTTGCACTGACAGGATTCAGGCAACCATGTGAAAAGGGTATGTACTTCGGTCCAAAAGGATGTGTGGCGGCTGGCTTGTTATTAACTGAACTGTTTGCCATAACTGCTTAGAAAACAGATTGTGGATGGTGAGAGTGTTTTAAGTCCTCCAAGGAGGTGGAGCCTCCACAAGTAGAAAATGTGTTCTCTGTGAATAAATTATGGTACACTGGAACATAGGGGAGCTATCAGAGGCAATGGCAGAGGCCTAGCTAAAGTCCCCATAGCCCTTTTCTGCTGGTTTTGCCCCTTTGTGCAAACTCAAAGAGAGCTTTAATAGACAACTATAGAAGACTTGTTCCCATGTGACACTAACCTCAGGTATGCAAGTGTTTGTGTGAAATAGTGGATCTGGACATTTGGCACTCTGATCTGCTCATTTAAAGATCTACCCTGATACTTTCCCACTGTTGAGGGAAGCAAAGGTAGGGAAAAAATATTTGATGCAGATGAAATGTTGGGCTGGGGAGAAAAAAAACTGGAATGGATGTATTTGCACTTTACATAGTGATTGGTTTTTGTTGTTTACTCTTAATAATGTAGAGTACAGAACCTCAAATCGCATCTAGCTGTGCTATGCACAGTGGTGTAGCATGGCTTACTAGCACCCAGAGCCGTGCAGAGGGGTGGGTGGAAGGGAGGGAAATGGACAGAGTGTGCTTGCACATTCAAACGCCTAACAGCGCCCACATTACCTGGGAGATTGCAGCCACGGAACTAAGAAAAGAAGAGTCATCATGTTGTCTGGAGAGATCATTTCCAGGTTCACGTGGATAGCCCAGTGACAGAAGTGTTCAGCTACATTGAAGCAACACCAGGTGTTAAAATTTTGCACCCTTAACAATTTTGGGCCCAAGGAAACTGCCATTGGCTACACACAGTTGTGCTTTCCTGTTTTTTTCACTGGTCCTTTAGAAGTGGAAGGGAAGGGAAAGGAGCATTATTTTAAATATGACTGCTAGAATCGGCGGTTGTTTTTTATAAAAAAAAAAAGCCCTTTTCTTATTTCGTAGCATGATAAGAGTTGGCAGAGAACTTAGTTATCTTCTCCAACTGCTCTTGCTCAGTCCTGGAGCAGTCCTTGACAGATCCAGATCCAACTCCACCTTAAATACCCGCAATGAAGCATGGCCCAGCCCTGCCTAAGACAGACTGCTTCAATGTCAATCAGCTCTTACTTTAATTCTTTATTTTCTGTATGTAAATGACCTTTTGCTAAATCAGGCATAAGAGAGAAGTGGCCCTCCAGATGTTGCTGAACTGCAGTTCTCATCATCCCCAACCATTGGCCATGCCTGCCAGGGCTGATGGAAGTTGTAGTTCAGCCGCATCTGGAGGGTCACAGGTTTCCCACCTCTGTGCAAAATTGACCACAAAACAATCTGTTTTGCTGTAACAGCATGGAACACTGGATTACCACAAGAGGTGGCAGTCATAAAAGAAAAAAGTCATGCACACGGGTGTGCTTAAAGGAGACTCATTGGGCCATGGAATGTTAACAAAACAATAGAATGATATTAGAAGGGGCATTATGTCACATACTCAAGTATCAAATTATGTAGGACTTTATAGGTCAGAGCCAATCCTTTGAATTGAGTATTGGAAATTGACTGAAAGCCAGTGAATATGAAAATATGTTATATGTTCATAACACCTGGTCCTCAATCTCTTCATTGCCATAGTTTTTCACCAGCTGAAGTTTCAAGGCAGCCCCACGTACAACACATATGCTCATGTGCGCATAAAATACGGGAGCCCTCTTGATATTTCCAGTAATATAGTTTTTTTCTACTGACTACTGGTGCAGAATATGAAAATGGCTCAATATTGTAAGTAATGTCAATGCAATCAGATAGTGCCTGTCAAGAAAGTAGAACTTTTCCACTCTTGAGGCAAGCTAAGGTAGCAAAATTCTTTTTAATAAAAAGGTATTGAGTTTTATAATATGTACAGAAAGATCAGCAGGATGATATAACACTATTTGCATGAACAATTCATATACTTCTCATATTCTCTTTGCAGTAATCTGTGCTTTCATCCTTTTGATGTTGGGATAGTAACCTGCTCTTTATTATAATTTTACAATATTTTAGCTAAAATTATATAACATAATTACCAGCTACATGCACCAAAACCCACTTCACCACTATATCAAAGCTGTCTTTAAAAATGGAGAAACTAATGATCTCAGCCTGGTTGTTTCCACTACTTTTGTCAGAAAAATTGCATCTATTTTCATCTTCTTCCTTTTAGTATTCTAGATCCATGCTTTTCAAACTGTATCCTGGGGTTCCTGGGGTTCAACGGAGCTTTATGAAAGGTTCTGAAAGAAAGAAGGTGAATGATGGTGGCCAAGATTCTTATAAATACTACTTGCCCACCTCCACCAATCTTCCCCTGCCACACACAACCACAGAGTGCACATGGGAGTGTGAGCAGCAGAAGTGACTAAAGCACAAACTTTTCAAGGGAGGGATTCTGTAGCACATACACAGGGAGATCCTTCAGGAGACAAGAGTATGTTAGGCTTTCCTGAAAGAAAGAAGTTTGAGAAACGTTCATCTATGCAAGTGGATATCACCAATGGCAGAGTGTGCTGTATTTATATTTCAGTATATGAAATGCAATAATCTACAGATAGCATTGCCTTGCGGTATATTGCCTAATTTACCATATGAGTATTGGGACTGAACATCTGATTTTTGTATATGTGAAAACAGGGATAGATGCTATTAAATATATGGTAGTAGAGTTAAGTTTCATTTAATGTAGGTTTGGGCTGTGCTTGTGCATGGGTGATGAGCTTAATGTTCATAAAAAAGAACTTTGTGATTAACTTGCATTCCCTTGAAGAAAAAGAAAAGTGTTGAACACAATGAGCTGATGGGACTTACTTCTGAATGGACATAGCTAAGGTTGCATCCTGTCTCTCTCTGTGTCTTTCTCTCTCTCTCTCTGCTAGCTTCCCCCAAGAGAGTTGTAATCTGGGAAATCTGTGGCTCACTTTCACTTACTAGATTGTTGATCCACTTGCTTTCCTGTATGATGTTAGCACAATATCACTGCTCTTTTCATTTCTTTTTTTCTTTCAATTATTGGAAACATCTTTCTGTATTTGGGACACTTTTAAGTGAAGCTCCAATGTGCATTTTTCAGTTGCAGAAACTAAAATAATATATATTCATAACAAACCTAGCACTTGCAAATAAAACCCCCTCAATTCCTCACCAGTAAATTTCACTTAACTTAAAAAAGGCGAGGAAACAAACAATGAGGCACAGATTATAGGAGGAAAAGCAAAACTGGTGAAAACAGCCATAAACAACTAGTTCTCTGTCATCCTTTGAGTTTGAAGCATTTTAAAAGCTGATTCAAAGGTTAAAGCCGCCACGTGGATGTCACTGAGAATTGTTCCCCATGCTGCTACACTGCTGGGTGAAGCAGGCATCATGCTCTGATCCCCAATGCCAGGCACCCCCAAACTTCGGCCCTCCAGATGTTTTGGACTACAATTCCCATCTTCCCCGACCACTGGTCCTATTAGCTAGGGATCATGGGAGTTGTAGGCCAAAACATCTGGAGGGCCACAGTTTGGGGATGCCTGCCCAATGCTCTCCAGACCTCACCCCCCCCATTTCAGAAGAGGGCTACCACATAGCTTCTATATTCTTGTATTCAAGAAACACAAGCTGAAACTTCTCTTGTCTTTGCGGAATTAGTTGCTATGGTCAGGCTGGCCTAAGACATTTGTCTGAAGCAAATGGTGTCCTCCTCACCATACCCCAAGTCAAGGTTCATAGTACCCAAGTTATTTCACATGTAGGCAAGGCCTGGCTGAGAAGATTATCCAACCGGGGGGGGGATTTTGGTTTTTGTCCAACAGTACAGTATGTTATATCCTCAATCAATGGGCCCACACGCAGCTTAGTCAAGCCTGCTATGGCCTGCTGCTCTATGGCATAAAGTCAAGATCATTGTTTTATCTTTCATGATATGTTAGTCTAATGTCCTGCTTAATAAATCAATTCATACTAATAAGCTTTGAGGAGTGATTTTCTTGCAGCAGGGATCATTGCAGAAACCATTCTTATTAGCCACTTGTCACTTTGTGGATGTGGTGAGTTTAAGAACTTATCAGCTGGTTTACTAGCAAGTCACGCTTCAACTAAAAGCAGAAAAGCATTGCAGCGCCGTGAACAGCATGCTTTTAAAAAGGTCATCTAGTTGCCTGTCTTGCTTTGTTCTGTTTCCTGTCTACTTGCCTTAAATCAAATAAGCCTCAGTTAGAGACAGCATATTTATTTAACCTTCAGAAGTGCCTACACTGCACCTCAGACATAGGTGTAGGAATGTGTACTGTACAAACTTTATGTAATCTAGTCTTTTCCTTGCCTGTTACTGTAGCTGGGGTAAGGAAACCACAGAGTATTATATCACATATCTGTGAATGCAGTGCTTGGAAATGTCCTACAAGATGTGTTGATCTTGAACTTAGATGGCTTTTTAAATGGGTTGGGCAAATCCATGGAACACTGATATATCAACAGTGATCAGTTATGTGCATTCCATGTTTCAAAACAGTATCCTATGTACAAATAGCAAACTTATTCTTCAGTTCTGCATTAGTCTGTTGCTGGTCTCACTCCTAGCCTAGCCCATTTCATACTGTGGAATCTGCTCAGCTCCTTCAATAATAATAATAATAATAATAATAATAATAATAATAATAATAATAATAATAATAATAATAATAAAAAACTATTATTATTATTATTATTATTATTATTATTATTATTATTATTTATACCCCACCCATCTGGCTGGGTTTCCCCAGCCACTCTGGGCGGCTTCCAACAGAAAAATGATATAAAGTAATCCATTAAACAATAAAAGCCTCCCTAAACAGGGCTGCCTTCAGATGTCTTCTAAAAGTCTGGTAGTTGTTTTCTCTTTGACATCCGATGGGAGGGCGTTCCACAGGACAGGCGCCACCACCGAGAAGGCCCTCTGCCTAGTTCCCTGCAACTTCGCTTCTCGCAACGAGGGAACCGCCAGAAGGCCCTCGGTACTGGACCTCAGTGTCCGGGCAGAACGATGGGGGTGGAGACGCTCCTTCAGGTATACTGGGCTGAGGCCATTTAGGCCTTCTCAGAACTGTTCTCCTAAAGTCAGGGCAGGGCAAACAGGGCAATGCAAGTGTGGGAGGATGTGCAAGGAGAGCTGGGGTATTGTGGCTTTTCCCAGAGAAAGGGGTCATATGGTAGAAGGAGAATGTAAAATATGTGCATGAAGACAGAAGTGGATTGGGTCCTCATCCTACTGGGAGCTGGAAGTGGGACTCTGACTGGGGAGCTAGCCTGGAAGCCTTTGGGCAGAATGAAAGCCTCTGGCAAGTCAAACAACTTGCCCTAATTTGGGGAGGTGAGACAGAGAAAGGATAAAGTAGATTCATGCCTTATATCAAGTCTCCAGAAACTGGAGGAGCCCATGCCACACAATTCCATGGGGGAATATTCCAGTGATTCAATTAGGATTCAAAACTTTGGGACTGGGATTCTCTTTACTTTCCCAGATTGGATGAACCCAATTCACCCAAAGCAACTGTCCAGAGTCCTGATTACCAGAAGGCCAAAGGCATGAAGACAGATCATTTATAATTTAGGTTACAGGTAGGTAGCCGTGTTGGTCTGGATCGAAGTAAAATTAAAAATATTCCTTCAGTAGCACCTTAAAGACCAACTAAGTTTTTATTTTGGTATGAGCTTTCGTGTGCATGCACACTTCTTCAGATACTTTACTTTACTTTAGTAAAGGAATGCCGTCACTCATCATTATAAGTAATGTACCCTCTATTTCTATATGGTTCATCAAATTTAGCAATGTTGAATATTTTTGTCAGCAATGAGGTCAAAAGGCCTTCAAAATATATTTTAACTGCTTTTTAAAAATGAAACACCACTGCTGTAGAACAGTTTGGTTGAAATGATATATTGCCACATCTTTCACCTGAGCACTGTCAGTTGCCTCTCGTTCTTAATGTTTTAGATGCAGTGCTTCCATCTCAAAAGGCACACTGTCTGCTGGCCTTTCACAGAAAGAGGAAAGAAAAGTTCTATTTTGTCAAATTTGGGCCCAAGGAGAAAATAGCTGATACTTGACCAACTTGTTATACTCCTTGGCATAAGTCCACAGTAGGAGAATAATTTCAAAAGCGAGGAAGCACAGAACTGAATTCTGCCAGTCTGGAAATCCCGAGCTATTACAAACTAAGCCAAACCCTCCAAATTACCATTTCTTTCATATTTTAAATCGGAGCATATGGAAGTGGGCCATTTTCTTTACGTCCCATGCTAAAAGCAGCAGCACCAGTGAGCAATTCATTGTCAAGCAGCAGCTGTAGCAGCAGTTTCAAACTTAACACTCAGGAGGTCAGGAGGTCATTAATATTATTTTTGAAGTCTCTCTGGCAATAAACTGGTTGCAGGGTTCTGTTTTGTTTTGTTTTGCCTGTGCTCTTCATGTAATAGCCCTTTCCACTTGTCAGCATTTCTGTTTCCAAAAGGATTATGCCTTTGATGAACAAAGCCAGCAAATGCGCGCTGCTGGATTTGCATAAGGCGAAACAGCCGCTGACTGGCAGTTGTTGATAAAGATGTATCACCCTCTGGTTTTGTTTTTCTCCATCCATATGGAGGTGAACTGGGAATGAGAAGGCCTTTTTATCTCTTCCACATGGATTGTCTTCTCTGAACAATGAAATCACGGCAGGGCTGGGCATTCATTCCCCCTACCCGGGCACCCTTTGAAAGCATTTAAAGGCACTTGATTTATCCCCTGGGCTTCTGAGGTTTGCCTCCTATAAGAACATTTAAGGAACCAGAAAGGAGCTGAGTACTAAAGCAGTGGCTTCAGTATTGCTTCCTCGATATCAACAGAGCAAGGTTAAAAACCCCAAGGGATAGCTTTCAGTCATTTATCACGGATATTAATTGTGCTGCTATCTTTTTCTTGCAGGATTGCATGATTATGAAGAATGCAATGATCATTTTGGCTTGTTGAAAATGGCTCTTTATTTAACACGTGCCTTATCAACTCATTCAAACTGTGGAGTACCCTCCTTTCCCTCTTTATATCAGCCTTTGCACTGACATCTATGCCAGCATTAATATCTTAAGTCTTTTCAGGAAAAGGTTTTATTGGCATAATGTGTCTCTTTGGAATGTTGCCCTGACCGTGCTACATGGGCATAGTAGCATTGCTGCTGGGACAATTATCTGTGATAGCAACAGTTGAGAGTAAGGCGAGAGGGGGCCCTGTGGAGGACTTACTCCAAGAAGACAGCCATCACTGTGATTTTCAGGATGCTCTGTGTCTACAGTCTTGGCAGATTTGGACAAGAATCAGAAGGGCAGCACCTGCCAACTTCAACATGTAGGGAACCTCAGGCCTGGGGACTGAATGTGACCTTCCAGGCTGTTCCATGAGGCCCTCAGGACTGCCCCTACACTTTACCCTTTATGCCTAGGGCACATGCCTGAGCCACAATTTCCCTGGATGCTTTTGTCTGACTGAACATATCCTTGGACTCTGATGGTGCCTGTTGCTTCCCCCTGGTTAGAGAGACATTTGAGTGTACGCAGAGCCCCCTGACTTTTTCCTTGCTAGAATGTAGCCTACTGTAGAGAGTAGCCAGCTGTACAGAAGAAAAAGTTACATCCATAGCTCCTTTCACTTGTGCTTCTAACTACTGTACAGCCCCCTTTGGTCCTACCTACCATTGGCATGTGGACCCCAGGAGGTTTCCTAAGAGGGTGTATGGCCCTTGGGCTGGAAAGGTTCCCCCACCCCTTTTTGTATACTTTGGTATCCTTGAACTTTGTGGGGACTTTCTTCTGAGCAGGCATGCATAGGGTTGCAGGATAATGCAACGTGTCCACAAGCCAAAGCATGCACACACTTAGTGCCCTCCATTATAGGCCACACACAAGACGCTTTTCCCTTCCATAGCCTGAAATGGATAATCCCCTGCAAGGAGCTGCCATGCTGGGCAGGTTTACCCATTTTAGGCTAGGGAAACAGATATAGTCTTGTATGAGCACTCAGCTCTGTCTGACAGCTATGGGAGCTGTGGGGTTGTAGCCAATGTGTTAAGACATTTAGAGTCCCAACATACTTTGTGTTTCACTGTTTCACTGGAGCAGTTGGCCCTCAGTCAGCCCCCACTTACAACCAATCTAGGGGGTAGCATTGGCTGTTAGCTTCCTCCTCCTTAGTGTCAGTTCTGCCCTTGCAGAACTCAGCAGAGAGGAGTATGTGGGGGAACAAGAATTACTGTGTTTTTCCGTGTATAAGATGAGATTTTTTCACTAAAAAATAATGTCAAAAATTAGGTGGCATCATATACACGGATATATCTCTCCCCCCCATTTTCTTAAATCTGAGTCCCAAAAAATAGGGGGCATCTTATACATGGGGGCATCTTATAGATTGAAAAATACAGTACTTGACTCTGTCTACCATTGGCTCTGATTCCACCTTCAGTTGGCCTCCCTACCTTCTTCGTTTCCAGTCCCAATGGGCATGACCCACCACAGCATGCTAGTTTGTACAAAAGATGGACTTAAGCTTCAGTCCTACACATAGTTCCTGAGGGCTAAAGTGGACATGATCCTAAATGCACAAATGCATTTAATCTTTGCTTGCTTGCTTGCTTGCTTGCTTGCTTTCTGCTATAGGGAGGACCACAGGGGTTATGCCTTTGCCCATCTGCAACAGTCACATGGAAATTTACTCCTCAAAGTGGCTATTAGTCTCAGGAAGGGGGCTTTCACCAGGACCAGGGAGTGGGAAAGGGTTAAGAACTCCTTCCTGTATGCTGCGCTCACACACCTAGCATCATGTCTTGTTTGGTTTTGTGAAGTAAGTCCTATTGGAGTCAGTGTAAATATCTGGGGTAATCATACTTAAGATTGGTTGTTAGTATCAAAAAACTATCAGACACTGAGAACAGGATGCTGGACTAAATGGGTCACTGGCCAAATAAAGCAGCTCTTCTTATGTCATATGTTCTTAAACTATGCTGTCTTTACTTGTTTTCAGCATCTTTCTGTTTCAATAGACAGTGGTGTACACCTCCAGGGATGAAGTTAAACCTCTGTATTAGCAGCACTGAAGTGGCCTCCTAGTCTGTGGGTATGGAGGTCCTGGGCTGCACAGAAAGCAAGACCCCCTCTCTGCCTCACTGATGTGGACTAAAGGAAAGCAGAGCAATGCATCTGGCACCAGCTTTACTAATACTGTAGTTTTTTAATCATTATATCTAGAAAGCTTTTCCTGAATCCAGACTAGTAATTGGAAGACTGTAGTCTAGGGCTTCTAGAGCAATATCTCTGATGCCAGTAAGACTTTTTTGATGTTTTGATTTGCAAAAGATAGTTCATATACCGATAATTTGATTTTATTTGCTACAAATTCTTTTAGAGTCCTGGCTTGATTGGTTGTTTTTTAAAATAAAAGTTTCCTGAAATTTCATAAATAACTTTGTCCAGTGCACTACGGTATTTTGACACGGCTGGACAGCCCATAAAACTCTTTTGAAACTTGTCTGCATGCCATGGAATTTCATAATCAAAAGGTTACAGATCACAACACAAGTTCTACTTTAAATTGCTAAAAGCCAAATGAACATAAAATCTGCATATTTTTTGGAGCCACATATGAATGAACAGCAGGCGGAAACAAATGCTTGACATTGGATTTAGTTTTGTAAACCTTGCCAACTATACTTGTACTATGCCTATTATCATCATGTCATAGGAAGTTTTTATTGTGTGCAGGCTAGGAATTCCAGACCAGTTGTGTATCTTTTTTGGGGGGGTCTAAAATTACTGATGTTTTGATAGGCTCCCCACCCCTTCATTTTTCTTGTTCACATAAAATTGCTTATGATTAAGATAGCAGGAGAGAAAGCCAAGTGAGAACATTTGGGACCACAGCTGGGGTGGAGGCAAAAGCTGTACTCCCTGTGATATTGCTATGCAAAAAGAGAAAGTAGACACATTTTGGGAAATAATTCTGTAGTATGTAAGCTAAATCTAACTTCCTTTCTTTTAACAAAGGCAACCTGCCAAGGGGGGGACGGGACGACATGTGCTGCCCTATCCCAACAGTCTCATGAACTACACCTCTTTACTTTTTTCGAGAGGGCAGTACGATATGGATAAGATGACTAAATGTTAAAAGCCAGAGAACTGCCTGCCACTGAAACACACAGGAAGGAGTGGTCACTAGGGTTGCTTGTGTCAGTAATGCGGAGCAGATATTGGTTATATCACAGGTCTGTTGCTACTTGAAATCCCTTTAATTTCTATCACACATGTCAGTGGGAGCCATTGGTGTCATTTGGAGGAGTTTATGGGAGACAATTCATTAGGTTGAAGGGTGAAACCTCTCTTTCTCCCTTGACATAGTGGTTCTAAGTGTCTGCAGAGGCAGAACAGGTGTGCTGACTTCTCCCCAATTGTGTTCCCAGCATCCCTAGATTGACCTTTCTCTTCATTTTCCTTATTGTAAAAAAAAAGAATCTGATATTTTGGGGGAGTGGGTTTGTTGCATAAGAGCTCTAGATCAGGTTTAACTTTGTGATATGAATTTTCCAGTATGTGATTGAATCCCACCCAAAAATAGTGGTAGTCTGGAAGTGCCCTTTGTGGCTTCCAATAACTACGGGATAAATTGAGTACAGTCCATCTTACTGATGGGCAATTGGCTAGTATAACAATACGATTTACTGGGATTTATCTACTTCCTAACTCTGATGACCTGCATTGACATTCACATCCTTTTCACCTAAGAGACTGGGATCTTTGGCACCGTTGAAATTCACAAAATGATCAATAAAACCACAGACAGATTATCTAAAACAGTGGCTTGTGCATAAGATAAATTTTACAGCCATCTTCACTCCGTTACTCAGAGTGAAAGGAACAAACTCTGTGTTACACTGTAGGAGCTCCTTCAAGTTGTCATTCTCATGCACCTAGTGTCCCTTTGTCACTGCTATATCCCTCCATAGAAGGGCTGTTCCTCTGCAGGCAGAAGATACAGAACAATAGAAAATCAGTGGAAGCGACACAACGGCTACTTTTACTTTCTGTCCTCCTCCTTGTTCTGCCCCCTAAATCTCTGGCAAATGTCACTGCAGACAATGCAACTCAGATTGGAACCGACACGTGGTAAATTACAAATACAGGCAAACCTTGGCGGCGGAAAATGTCATTGTAATTATGCTGCATGGCCAGTATTTACTGGTGTGAACTCACTTTCTATGTTCAAGAGTTCCCACCCATTCTTTTTACTTTAACTTAATCATTTAAATTTAAGCAGGAGTGGACAGAGTATTCATGGGCATTAACCACCAGTTTACAAACTTTTTGGATATTCAGATAGAATTATGTTTTGTTGCATGTGAGGCACAGAAAAAAAACCCTGCAGGGATGATACAGTTTCTGTAGAAGGTTTATCAGGTGGGTGTGGTACAACAACAACTCTTTGATGGACAGCTGTGGCAAATCCCCCGTCTTCATAGTGGAGAAGGGCCATAACTCTGCTTGGCATGCAGAACATCCCAGGTTCAACATCCATCATCTACCTGTAGTACAGTACTTAAAATGTCCCCTGCCTGAAACCTTGTAGAGCCCTTGTTAGTCAATGTAGACCAGGCATCCCCAAACTTCGGCCCTACAGATGTTTTAGACTACAATTCCTATCATCCTTGACCACTGGTCCTGTTAGCTAGGGATCATGGGAGTTGTAGGCCAAAACATCTGGAGGGCCACAGTTTGGGGACGCCTGATGTAGACAGTAGTGAGCTAGATGGACCAGTGATCTGATTTGGTATAAGTCAGCTTTCCACATTCTGGACAAAACATTTTAGCCCTAGATGTATTATAACTTGTGTTGTTTCCCTTTGGCTGGCTTCTAAGCAATTCAATCCATTGTTTGGTTCCTGAAGCTACAGAATCATATACAAATACATATTTCTGTTAGGTACAGCTCATCATTAGAGTCTTTGCATTCAGAACTAAATATAGGGGAAGAAGTTTTATGTTTGTTGTCAGGCAGAAATAATTCTTACTTGGAGACTGGGGCAATCCAATCAAACAATGCTTTCTTCCAAGAGAAAACATACATCACTTGGCTACAGGAGCAACTTGGATGTTAGAAAATGCATGACTTTTGGCAAAGTTACAAGCAGTGCATCAAAAGAATTATGTAGTACATCTACGCTTAAGCAAGTCAATAAGTGCCTTCAAATCAGGCATGTAAGCTATGTTTCACAGGCTGAAATTTATTTTAAGAATTGGATGGTCTGAAGTGCTCTTAAATTATCTGTTGCCAGATTCTTGTTACTTTTAAAGCATCAGCCTGTGGAGTAGGCCCCACTTAGGAGGGTATGAGTGCTGGTTCCTCTTGAGACTGATCTGCAGCCATGAGGAAACAAAGGGTGCCTGGAGCTTCTCCAATGAATGTGCTCCCTTTTCCTTCCTGAGGTTCCAAACACATTAGAGTCCTGCTTCTGGCAGGTGTGGGGCAGGGTGAGAGTGAAGCTGAAGACTCCCTAATAGGGTCCTTGGTTTTACCGTGATGTCCTGACGGGGGCGGGTTCACAGCACCTGGGCACACAACCTCTCTCTCTCTCTGCTAACCATGCCTTTTTGGGGGAATGAACAGGCATGCCAAGGTTTGATGTTTGTGTATACTCCATGCAAGCCCTGGTTTGCACTCAAAGCTCCTTCCTTCACTGCCACCAGCTCCTCCTCTCCCATTCACTCTTCCTCCTGGGAGAACACCGAACATGCTTTTGGCAAGAGGGAACAGCAGCTGAGTCAGAGTCTGCATCACTGCCAAGGAAAGGAAATGATGTTCAGTCTCATCAACCCCAATGGAAAATTATATGGATACCATCACATGCTTATTGGGGGATGCTGAGACTTGCGCAACCTGCCTCTGCTGCCTGCCCTTCCTCACACTCCATGTGAGCTTGGTGGGCCCCTTGGAAGCTGTGGGATGGTGATGCTGCAGGCTAGACACAGGGCCCTCCTCAGTCCACTCCCATTCATGAGGATTCAAACAGGGGCACAGACTTTCTCAAGACATCCCTAGATATTCCTTACCCAAGAACTGCTGCTATTGTGTTTTCAGAACAGCAGCAAGAGGTAAAGTACCGTTTCCCCCTTCCATTTTCTGACAACCAGAGAAGTCAGGAAGGAGAAGTTCTGCAGCTGGATTTCACAGTAGCATAGAATTCAGTTCAGCGTGGGGCATATTCCCAACTGTAAGCATGGAACTGAGTAGTGGCATAACACATTATGGCTTGTAATGGCGACATAAGGCTCATAGGAATGCTTCACAACTAGCACACCAAAACCTGGCTAGAAAAGAATCAATCCAAGGATTCTTCAAGTAAGTCCTTCTACACCGTCTCATAAGTGCTGCTAATGAGACTGAGAGAGGGAGAACTGGATCTACAGTTTTGCAGAACCCATTTCTGCAGCCTGAGCATTCTCAGTAAAATTGGACAGATGGGGGAACTGCACAGGGAGAGAAATAATAGCCAAAGCTGTCAGAGCACTATAAATGTAACAGTACTAGTTGTTCTCATAACTTTCTCATCTCAGTTGCTTTCCCCTAGCAATCTGTCCATGATAGTGAGCTTTGTTCTCATTCTCTAAGCCATATGCTATTACTGGGCCAATCTGCAAAATAGGGACCTGGCATTTTGTACTGAACTTGCACAATTGGCAGTGCTGACCAGTAATTTAAAGCTTAATATTTGTGTGGTATCATAATCCCATCCTTTTAATTAAACAGTTAGTATTAAACTGTGTGTGTGTCTTATGTGTATATTTATTTCATTGGGTTGCATCTATTAGACATGACCTTTCACAGTTCTCAGCACGCTGTTTCAAAGGGAGAACTTTTTGTGGATGTGACTTCTTGCTTCCGACTTTGTACTGGATGTTAGCAGCTGTTCAAGGCAGATGGTTTTGTCTATTCATATATAGGAAACATTCATAGCTGATCATCCACTTTTCTTCCACAAAACATTTCCACATTGGGGTATCATTTTTGTGGTCTTGCCTTCTTAGACCAGTAAGCAAATTCAATTGCTGATTAAGGATAATCCGATTCATTGCTTTTTGCAAGGATTTGTATATTTTAAAACTTACTATCCATGGCCTCCCCCCCCCAATAACCTTCCCCCATTTGTTCAACTTCTTATTAGCACTGCAAGGTGTCCCTGAGTAAGGTCCAGTATTGTCAGCAACAAGTTAATATCTAGGACACATTTTGGGACCTGGCACCAGATCCCCAACCTCTGACAGGGTAGAAGCCATAGAGAGAGTCCCCCTTCCAAAGACCAAGAAGCAACTCAGAGGTTTCCTAGGTATGAGTGGGTTCTGTAGGGCTTGGATCCTGGGACATGGAGAATTGGCCATGTCCCTTGTCAAAATGACTCACAAGGATACATCTCTCTCTCTCTCATTGTCAGGGACTGGGAAGAGGAGGAATGGTGGAGACCACCTCCCCAGCTTGACCCTTCCAGGGAGAAGGAAGAGGAAGACAGTATAGATTTACAGCAGGGGTTTGAGGGAGGTCACAGCTCAGAGGCTGATGAGGGGAAAAGTTGGGAGATGATGGGAGAGGAGGAGGAGAAGGAGGAAGCACCAGGGGATGACAGCTGATGAACACATTCCATCAGCATTCCAGACCCCCACTCCCAGAACTCAGTGAGCCTTGAAAGTAGGAGAGCAAAGAGCTCAAAGACAGAGGACACGCAGCAGCACGGATGAGGAAGTGGGAGAGATGGGGTGGGTGGGTTGGAGATTAACTCAGGACAATGCCATTATCCAACAGACTAGGTTATATAGCCTCTCTGTGTAAATACTGAATAAACAGCGGACGGCAGGGAACATTTCCTTGTCTTTGTAGATTCCTGGGCAACCAACTGGGAGTTGCTGGCAGCAGCCTGACACCCACAAACTCAAATGCATCAGACAGGACAACTATAAACAACTTTAAATATCAACAGGTGAAATAGGCAGGTGCTGGGTCTGTAATAATAATGAAGGGTACCATCACATCCTTCTCCTCAGGCAGCAAAATATCTTTGGCCAGCCTTAGTTGTATGCCGTGGTGGATGTGGTCTTTGCAACAATTGGTGCTTCTCCCACATGCCAGAACTAATATAGTTCTGCTGAACAGGAAGCTTTGGGTGGATACCGTGCTGATAAATCCTACTCTATCTTCTCACATTGTGGTCCAAGAGTCAGCACATCCATCCTTAATTAATCTTGCAGAAATAAAGAACCAGCTTTGGGTGTGTAATTTATCCTCGGCATATTTTGTCATGCTGAGCCCTTCTTGCAGATGACAATGAAAGAATTCTCAGATATTTTGCCAGCGGCAGCATCTGATTGTCTGACACCCACCTCAGGCATTACTCTAGTAGCTTTGAACTTCCCTTTGTGTTTGCAGGCACGTTTATCCATCTATCTATCACAGAGTTAACATGTCGCTGCCTTTCGTCAGCTTGCTTGACTGCCATCCACTTAGATGACAGCTTTTAAATGACAGCCTTTCAGTATGCAACAAGCTGTAGCGAGGTTTGGGCCTTTTAAAAAACTAATTGTATTAATTCTTTTTAAATTCTCTGCTTTGATATGTAATAAGAAAATGCAGTTGTGCTTACAATTCATAGCAGGATATAATTATATAGGCAGGGGGAACTGCCAAGTACTTTTGGTTATATTTATCTATGGCCATTTTATAGGGTTAGGGTTCCCTGACACCTGCCATAACTTGGCGCCTTGCGCCACCAGCCTCTATGGGTAAGATGCCCAGTGTGTCCTACTCAGGGGCATTGGGGAGGGGGCTGCGGGAGCTATCGCCTTGGGTGCATTTTTCGGTGTGTGTGTGTGTGCTGCCCACCTTCCCTGACCCTGCTGCTTTGAACGGTTTGGATCTGATCAATGTGGCTCAGGGAGACGGCATGAAAAGGACACTAATCCCAGCCTCACTCTCAAGGGGCTGGGATTGAAGGGGGCATGGCTGTTGCGTCCTTCTCACACCGCCCTCCCTAAGCCAGTTGAGATTCTGGTTCCAAAACAATAGCAAGATATTAAGACAATAGGCCACTCATGGATTATGGTAGAGAGTAGGACTGTGATTGAAGCCTCTCCTGTATGTTGACGAAGCAAACACTGCTAAGCAAAATTCTAGGCAGGTTTTTTTGTTTTTGTTTTTAACATTTATCATTTTGGCATGTGCTAATGCAGACTTATTTTTAAGCTGCTGCACTTCATCATTTAATACAGTGTTCAGCCCCTCTATTCTGTCTTTACAAGGACGGGTATGAAAAATTGGATTCTATCAAATTTTCATGTGGCTTATTCAGCAAGGGCTGTAATGCCTGGTAGCTGTACAATCATTTTCCTGGTCTCGAGTATGCATTATGTATGAATTTACATCTAATCTAAGAGGGCTAACAGGTTTGATAAAATCAATATATCCCACAGGTAAAACTCCTCCAACCCCACACAGATGAAACACGTGAAGGACTGTGCACTATTATCACCCCAATTGTTTTTTAAAAGTTTTGAGACCTTAAATGGAGCTAAAACTCCAAAACTGGCCCTCTGCATAAACTGGGGGTTGTTTCCATTGACAGCTAATTCAAATATTAACCACAGTGAAAATGAGCAATACTTCATACATTTCTCCATTAAAAATTTATCTTGCATAGTATTACAAGCCATTACTTCCTTATTTATATAGGGTTGCCATAATTTATCAGTGTCTGTCTCTAATTTAAATATATCTTGGATTCTTATACGGTCTAAAATCTTTATGCAGATAACATTTTGTGTTGGCAGACAAAAGCAGTTAAGCCATCTCCAAGTTACGTGCCAGGACTCTAAAAAAAATTATGATGTCTAAAATGGAAATGCTAAATTCTCTGAAATTTGTATTTTGTTTACCTCAGAATTGGGGAGACTGTGACCTTCCAGATATTTTTGTGGTACAGCTACCATTATCCCTTACCATTAGCCATGATCCTCTGAAGGAACACTGGTTCCTGACATCAACTTTAATAATATTATATTGCTATATTTTTCAGAGTATCATTGGGAAAAAAGTTTCCTTTTTAGCAGAGAGGGCCATGGTGTCTACAGAAACTGGATACAATCAATAGGCCATTAGAGATCCCTCCCCTTCTATGGAAGGAAATGTTCCTGCTAATAGCATTATTTATTATTATTATTATTTATTAAATTTATATACCACCCTATACCCAGAGGTCTCAGGGCGGTTCTTCTAACAGAGGAAAATGGGAGCCCCTGTAACTGAGCCCCATTTGTGCATCAGTGCTGCTGGGTCATGACCAATTACTGTGGCAGAAAGATAGGGGCCTGATTCTGAGTAGCTGTGTTGGAAGGGCTTGTATCTGAGCTCTTAAGAGTACCACAGCCAATCAGAATAGTCAATATTGGCCTAAATGGACCAGTGTTCTGACCCTGTGTAACACACCCTCATGCATACAAGTTAGTTCCATGTGGAACTATTGTTCAGAATATAGCCCCCTTTTCCTTAAGTCTGCATGGAAGTTGGTATTTGATTGGCCTTAGGTTGTCCCTGTGGGAAAAGTAATTGGACAACTGCCCAGGAATAATTTGAAAGGATGAAATATTAAAAGGTTCCATCTCTCTATTTTGTTAGAACAGTTCCATCTAGAAAGTCAATTAACATCACCTCCTTGCTAGTGTGAAATGGACATAAAATTGTTTGAATCAAAGTATTTGGAATGTCTCCAGGAAATAAGTATTGGCTTGCTGTGAACAGTGTATTGTGAACATGTGCTATTAATAATGCTGTATGAGTTAATCTCTGTAGGTCACATGATGTTGTTTGTTCTTTGATTATTGAAAGACCAGCCAAAACAGCATGAGTTAAAATCATGCATTTCAAGGAAAGATAAATAAAAGTGGGCAATTTACTTTTGCCAATTACTTTAGCCCATGGAAGAAATCACTTGTGAACACTGATTTAAGGGAAAACCAAAGGCTTGCATATTGCATAACCAAAATACCCGTAGAATTTGCTGAATGTCTACTGAAAACAAAGGTTGCAGGGGTTCAAAGACCAGCTACTATTTCTGCAGCAGGGTCCCTGTCTCCAGCATCCTAGAGCTGAATGAAAGCAAAGGGGAGTTTTTTAGCCACTGTGGTGAGTCAGCCTATGGGGAATTGCTCCTAAGGTCACTGGAGAAGGTTTGCAGGAAGAACAAAAGGGAGCTGTTGCTCTGTAGGCTCCAAATTTAGGCATTTAGGAACACTGAAAAACACCAAGTGCTTCAATTTCAAGAGAATGGTGTGCAAGGTCTGTTATATACAATAGAATTTCAAGGAAAACACAACTGAAGTCACTCTTATAAATAAGATATGGGGGCTCTTCCATGTATGTGCACAGAAAATAGTAGATCTGGCTGAAAGGAAATGTGGAGATCTGCATGGATCAATGCAATGCCTCCCTAATTATTATTGTATAATTATAATATTATTGTATCATTTTGGAAAGTTGTATAATCCTAGGAGCAGCACTTTTTTCTGGGAGTAGTCATGGGTACACAGTACCAACAACTTTCTCCCAAAATGTTAAAAGTGTGGCACTTACTGAAACAAATTCATGGCAATTACCAGCACCTTTTTTTGTTTTCTTTAAAAAGCACTACCTAGGAAGGAGTGTGGCTTCTGGTGGTGTGGGGAGCTGTCGCTG
The DNA here is from genome assembly GCF_965207765.1 of Zootoca vivipara. NCBI lineage: Eukaryota > Metazoa > Chordata > Lepidosauria > Squamata > Lacertidae > Zootoca > Zootoca vivipara. The sequence goes on from NC_142586.1 coordinate 14,565,245, forward strand.
TTACTATCATGAGGGACTCCACACTTCTGAACTTGCCATTATACTACTACCGTGTTTCTCATATTATAAGACACGTCTTATATTTATTTTTTCCTCAAAAAAACACACTATGGCTTATTTTAAAGGGATGTCTTATTTTTTTCCTCCTCCTCCTGCCGCGGCCGGCATTGCTGCTGCGCCTATCACTATGTCTTATTTTCGGGGTATGGCTTATATTCCTTGAATGCTTAAAAATCCTGCTATGGCTTATTTTATGGGTATGTCTTAAAATATGAGAAACAGGGTAGTTAAAAATAGTTTTCGTTTCACTAGTCTACATGATAGTATGCAGGAATTAACATCCAGTTTCCAAGCCAATGTGAAAACAGGAAGAAGAAAATCTACAGCTGAGGCCAGAGTTTCCATTTTTGGAGTATTGGATAAATGGATGTGTTGACAGTAGGGCTAGGCAATACAGTAGTACCTCAGATGTCGAATGGAATCCATTCCAGAAGTCCATTCAACTTACAAAACATTCGGAAACCAAAGTGCAGCTTCTGATTGGCTGCAGGAAGCTCCTTCAGCCAGTCACAAGTTGCGGAAGCCCCATCAGATGTTCGGGTTCCAAAGAATGTTTGCAAACCAGAACACTCACTTCTGGGTTTGCAGCGTTCGGGAGCCAAAACATCCGAGTACCAAGGCGTTCAGGATCCAAGAGGTGTCTGTATATCAATATATGATCCAAAACCAGTTTGAAGCCTATATTGTGACATCAGTTTCATAATTTTTGACCTGGCAATACATTTTGAATCTTGGTGTATGTGGTGTACATGCGCGCGTGCGTGCGCGCGCGCGCGCACACACACACACACACTGTGCAAAAATCACAATGTGGAAAAAACTGTGGCCAGCCAATGCTTCTCTGGGTTCCTGCAGTCCCTATTAACTCTGCCGGCTCATGTCTTCCCTGCCGCCTGCAGGGGAGAGAGAATCACAAGAGCAGACGCTGGCAAAAATCACAATGTGGGGGAACTGGAAAGCCGGCCAATGCCTCTACATAGCTCCATCCTTATTTCGGGCATTGTAATATATTGGTATGTCATGATTTTTAAGTTGGTGATATATCATGATGTTGAAAACCAGATATTGCCCAGCCCTGGTTAGCAGTATGTGCTTACTACTTTTAGATGCCTTTTAACTAGTAAAAGGTAAAGGGACCCCTGACTGTTAGGTCCAGTCACAGACGACTCTGGGGTTGTGGCACTCATCTCACTTTACTGGCCGAGGGAGCCAGTGTATTTAGCTACTTGCACTTTGATGTGCTTTCGAACTGCAAGGTTGGTAGGAGCCGGGACAGAGCAATGGGAGCTCACCCCATTGTGGGGATTCGAACTGCCGACCCTCTGATAGGCAAGCCCTAGGCTCTGTGGTTTAGAGACAACAGCACCACCCACATCCTATCTTTTAACTAGTAGAGGCTACCTATTCCTAGAGCAGTGTGTAAGCTGATTTGATTTAAGTGCAGGGCCTCTGTGCTCCAATCACAGATGAAAGATGCTGGATACCATTAGAAGGAGAATACCAGGATGCAGTTTAGTCATAGTATGGGAACATCACCATAAATGCTTGCACTAAATTACCTGGATGTTGTCAAGGAAAGAAGGGATGCCCAGGCAGGCCTGCCAGGAAATTTGAAGGGGGAAAGAAAAGACCTAACAATCTGTTAAGCCCTAATGCATTTTAGACATGGGACTTTGCCCTTACGGGCAATCAAGTAAGTCTCGTCAAAGAACAATAAAAAAACTGCATGCTATCTTGATAGAGCAACTTTCAACTCCATTTCAGTGGGGTTAAGGAGGGAAACTTGTTTTATTTCAAAATAGCCCATTCCAAAGTTGGGTGCTGTAACATCCCACATGACATCATTAGGAGGAGTATGGTGGCGCTTTCTACCCCAAGCCCTGCCAAACATCTCACACCACCTGTTCTCCCCACCCCACCCGCCCCACAAGCCTTAACTGGCAGAGGCTGTAAAACAACAACAAGCTCACAACACTGCCTTCAATAAACTTTCCCTTTGTGGCCATCACCACCAGGTAAGTCTGAATGGGACAGAGGAGGGCTTTTAATGAAATGAGCCCATTCTGAGTATGCACAAGAGGTTTCGTACTAAGAGAATTAATTTCCTTCCAAGCCACCCCCCCGTTTCAAGCTTGGACAGCATGACAAACACAGGATTGCACATGTAAAGTGTTCTATAGTTCTCTTTCATCTTCAACTTAAGAGCCCCCTTTTATTTCTGATAGCTTTTGAAGATACTTCATGTAGATTCTTAACTTGCATCTTAACAAGGAGTTAAAATGGAATTCTCAGCTCATAGATTCTTGACTGCTTCAGTCAAGACCTGCCACTGAACTGTGACTTGCTCAATGAGGCATATTGTTTGAGTAGAGGAAAATTAGGAAGTGGCCATACACATCTGTGTTTTCTTTGAGGCATGTCATGAAAACAGCCATTCTGGGAAGATCATAAAAATCTTTGCCCATCTGTCCATTTTATGTGCTTGGGGACTATGAGTTCTGGCATTTCAGTGATCAGTGTTGTAATATAATGTTACATGCTAATAAGATATATTTCTTGGATGGTGGAAATCCAACATAAGCAGTGAACTGGTGTCATCCATTTCCATTTAGAAACTTGAGATTTAGCACTCTCTTGAGTGATATTGTGGATTTTCACTTGTTTATCTAAAGTTTTGTCTGTGTAGTGAGATGATTTACTTGCAACAAATACGGACAAATTGTGTCTTTGAGGTTTTCAGCTAAATACAGTACATTATTTACAATTGTGGGAGTCTCTCAGTGTTGTGGAGACAGCAGAGTATCTAACACAGCTGGAGCTTTTAACCACTGGAGGCCTGTTTAAAATTCTACATTTGATATTCATTGAGTCAAATGAAGTCAAACTTGTCTGAATACTGATGCATGCATGTGATGATAACTCCTGGCACTTAATTACTGAAATGTGAAAAATATGTTAAAGTCTACATTTGCAATAATTGGCCGGACCTAGAGATTTCTTACCGTAGTGTGTGTGTCTCAGACAGTAGTTGTGGAATGGGATGTATGGGATGAAAGGGCAATTCCACTGGTTTGCCTTTCACGTGTACAACTTGGTGTACAGATTACTGTGCATGGAATGAGGGAAAGCAGATCTGTTGCAAGATTTTGCACAGGTAGAAATGGGCTTAATTCAGGTGCACTATCTACCTCTGATCAGCAATGAATATGGTTCTTTGCTCTCAGTTAGAGCCATTGCACATGTTATGCAGCTTTGCCATTGTCAGATAGGAGCTACAGTGAGTCATGTTTCCCCAATGAACATATGTTCATGAGACAGGTATTTGACACATTTAAAAACATTTTAGGCATGTACCTTGATAATACCTTGTGTGCGGTCGGTTCTGCCTCCTGCTGTTTCTCTGAGTGGAAGCCAGTTGTCAGTGTGCTCACAGAATGGTTTTTTTTTTTTATCCAATGGAGGTTAATTAGAAAAGAAGAGAGATTATTTTACCAATTCCTCCTTGTCCCTGCTGTGCCTCCTCCCATTGTTCTGGAAAGTACCACAACTTCCTGGAGCTGATTTTCAAGGGGTGCTGATGGCTAATGGCAGTAGAATCATAATACATGATCTCCCCATCTCTTCCATTGTGAGCACAAGGGTGCCAGTTAGATTCTTGCCTCCTTGGGCATGTAAGCTTCTTTGGACTAGGAACAGCATCTATGATCTAGTTCTAGTGCATGGACTCTAGAGACTTTATGGTAATTTCATTGAGGCATTTTCTATATCAAGACCCGTAACTACTTTTTGAAGTTTGAAGGGTTGCCACAACTGAAAGAAATAGCAATGCAAAAACCTAAACCTTTTGAACACATCCTCCAAATAACATGTAAATGCTTTTAATTTTTCTCTCTGCTATTAATTACTATATGGCTGCAACGCCCTTTGGTATTTCTGGTGTGCTGAAATATAGCAAAGATTCTCCTGGAAGGTATTATCTCAATATATGTTACACTTCAAAAACAAACAAAGGCAAAAAAAGCAGCAGTGGTGCTGAAAAATTACTTAATGGTGTGCATGATAATTTACAGATACACATGACTTCCAGAACACTTAACAATATGTTGTCTTGCATAATTATTTTTGTACTATTCAAAACAAACTGCTGTATTGAATTTTAACAAATTAATTTGTCTTATCAAGTAATTTGACATTTCCCCCCAAACTACATCTTCTCTGCAGAGTAGAACTTTAACATTTCAACTTTTAGTATTTCTACTATTTTGAAAACTTTCTCTGTTAGTATAGTTAAAAGCGATGCTCTGCTAGCATAGCGGACCATTGCCTTATTATTATTATCAGTGAATATCCATGAAGTTGTGTAAAAGTGACATTAACTGCCACTGCTTGACTACTGTTTTCTTTCCACAATTGCTTTGTTTTCTAAAGTCTGAATTTATTTATGTATCCATCTGATGTGACAGGCTTTTGCCTTTGGCCTCTGAATAGGGGAAGACACAATGAGACCTGGCCTGTTGAGAAACAATTGATGCTTTACACACAGAACTAGATGACCAAAAGCAGACTGCTCATCAGTTTCCTTGAGGAACTAGATAGCATGTGGGACGTGGTGGGTGGGAGGGTAGACCCAACAAAAGATGGCTCACTGTGCATGCACACTTCTTCAGATGCACACAGTTTCGAATATGTCAGGCCAACACGACTAGAACTGTAGGTATCTAGATGCAGGTCCCAAACCAGAGAGAGAGAGAGAGAGCTGTGCTTAAGTGAAATTTATAGGCTACTTTTATCCGTGGGATTTAAGTGGGATTAGATTCTTCTGGATTGCAACCCAGTAAGTGCACAAAAGACTTTTGTCAAATCATGACAAAATTAAATCCCCTGAAGAGTAGACTTCAGTTTAAAGGCAAGAAACAGTATCATTTAACTGATAAGAAAATGCCTTTCCCCTCTTTTATTCTTTTTGCTTCAAGTAACAGTGTTTTCTTGGACAAGTAGCTACAAAATAGTAAATAGAGCCAAGATGCTACTTGGTATACTCTTGGGTTTGTTTTGTTTTTACATTTAAAATGTAAGAATACGTCACAAGACTCGATCACTCCCTCAATAAAAATATTTAGAGAGAAATGTTATAAAACAGGAATGCAATATTTGTCCACTAATCAAGTCAAAAGAGCCAGCTTCAGCAGGTTTTCATACATAATTATTGTGATGATTTTCCAGTACAGTACAGTACAATATGGCTTCCTTGTGTATGTGGGCATTATTAATGTTCAGTGAATGAGATGTGAATTGAACTAATTTGCCAAAATCTCAACTTTGATTAGATCATTGAAAGTTCTTTCCATTTTTTTTTAGATTTTTGCACACACACACACACACACACACACACACACACACACACCGGTTTAATATATGGTACACCGTTCTCATATGTGAATGTGCTGTGTTGGCCTGCTATCACAGTAGTACAGTAATGGGAATACCTAACATTAGTGCCCCAAATACACAATCATTTAAGAAACACATGATTGCAAAATGTTACAGCACAGATTCATGTTTGTCCACTTTTCCCTTGCCTTTCAAATATTCATGTGTTCCTTCTCATTGTATTCCATATTTGACAGCATCTGTGTTCTACTCTTCCTTATTATTTTTCCCCTATGAGGAATGAAGCCATTTCCCATTTATGAAACCTCTTTGAAGGACTCTGAAAGTCTGTTAAACACATGATGGCTGCTCTCAGTTTGACTGAGGGGCACACGAGAACATGTGGGAGCAAGCCATGTATCTCAATGTCAGGTGCATATTTTTTACTATTGCTGCTACCAGTCCCTCTGATTAGTTATGTCATGTTGTCAAAATGTACAGATGGTGTAATAATTCTCAGGCATTCTTAATCTAACAATGAGATTTGTTAAAACAAGGACCACACTGTAGTTCCACCCCACATCTCTGTGCCTGTCACCCTCAACAAGTTGTTGGACACTTCTAGAGCAGGGAGCATGCTCTATTTGTGCATGCTTTCCTTGTGTACTGGAATCCTAGAAAATCAGGGTTCTGAAATGTGCAGGGAGCCTCCACATGTATAAATGGCTCCCCACTTCAGAGGTAATCCCTCCAACTTGTGTAGGGTAACAGATATGGTGACAAGGGGGGCAAAACTAACATATGAGAGATGTTAATTGCCTGAAAAGGGCTAGGGCACATCTCATGAGTTCAGATTTGAAGTGGCCACCGTTGTGGACAGCTGTAGCTATCTTTCCTTTTGCTTTGTTTGCGAATTATCTTTCCCACTAAATGTGCTTTACGGAAAGATTACCAAAGAGAAATTTCAGTTTGCAGAGAGAAACAAGAGTGAAAGTTGCATGCATGCTTACAGTTCAGGAGCTGATCATAAGCTTATATTTTATTCCCTAGCATTAACAACAGGTTGTGTTAATTGGTTTGAGTCTGAAAAGAAATCAGAAGAACATGTTGCATGCGAAAAGGGGTGTAAGATTTGGCATGGCCACAAAAAAACTGGCAGGGCTACCTTCAGACGATTGCATTTCTCATGCTTGTGATATAACAACAATCTCAGAAATGGGAGCCCTGGAAACTCCGCTGCACAAACAAAACACCATCAGCTGCATGACTACATAGATTGTGTTGACACATGTACATTAAGCATATTTATGCAGAGTTGCCCACTTTGCATATCTTATTCAAACTGCAGACTTTCAGTTTTGTGGTTGAGGAAGTTTGAATGGTTTGCCTTAAAATCCCCGCCCTTGCTTATTACATGCCCTGTAACCTTCTCCAGAATTTCACCCCACTCCATTACACATCATTGTAAGGAGGAGTTAGGAGTTAACTGTCTATTGTGACTGAATGTCATTGCCGCTTGATATTTGTTGGCCGGTGTGAAAAAGAGCTCATTATCTGCAACCTGGTGGCCAGTAGGCAGGTATTCACTTCACAGCACAAAAACTGCTTTCACAATTGGCAGTAATTAGTATTCTTGTTGGCAGTGTCATAAGAGAGATGGGGAACTGAATGGGTGTATGGTGAAGACTTACTGTCCTGCCACGTCAGGGTACAGAGTGTCAGCAGCAGGGCAGCTTGGTTAAACTGCTACCCTCCTTGTCCATGCTGGAAGAGTTCTCCGGATAAAGAGGACTGCTGAGTATATTTTCACAAGCGAGGGACTCTCTTTATCCCATTTTTTTTTGGGGGGGGGAGGAAAGATACTTGATCAAGCACCAACACACTTGAAGTATTGACTTTGCAGACTGTTATAGCTTCCTGATGCTTGCTCCCAACGAGGGCAAACATGATAAGAGAAGAACTGATGTCCGTGCAGTCACCTCAGATAATCTGCTTTGCGCAAAGTATGCAAGATGCAGGAAACTCATCTTAACAACAACAACAACAACAATTTATGCTCCCACAGGATACTGAAGTATTTTTTTTGGTTCTGATTTCTTCCCCAATCGTACGAACTCTACCTAGTCAAATGCCATAGAGAAGGTTGTGCTGTCTTGTCTTGGACACAGATAACTCATCCAGTAGGAGCAAACAATTACTGTTGTGCAACGTGCACATGAGGATCCTTACTGTGAGGCTGAACAGAAGGGGAGCCCATTTGTTAAGATTAATTGAACAAAAAAGCGTTTCTGCATTAGATAGAAAGTCAACGTCCATGTATTTAGTTAACTAAGTCAGTAGTCTTCACAAGTTGGATGAATTATAAATACAATATAGAACATTGTTTATCCACAAAGTCAGATAATTTCACCATAGTTTTTTGTGTTTTGTTTTACATAAAACACAGACCCTAATTCAGCTGTGTTCAATACATTCATAACCCGAGTGTTGTGTAGAATTTAGCAGGTTAGCTTGTATTAAACATGGATTTCTTTGTAAACCAAATTATTTCTTAAAAATAACATAATATGATTGAAATCCTTTTAAAATGCTGTGTATCCACTCTGTGTATTCCATTTCCTTACAGGATTCTCCTAGGAGAGCTAAACCACTTTGAGAAAGTAACTGATTTATTATTTGAGAGACACATTGCTGTGTTATTGGAACAGCTTTTAGAAACAGGCTTTATGTGACATCTTAGTTTTCTTCACAGGTACTGCTTTATTATGTAATGCTAACCACGGGTTGTAATGCTAAGGAGATGGTTCCGTACAAGCATCACCCTCAAGCATGGAACAATCTCCCTTCTTCCCCATGTGCAGAGGTTGTTTTTTGTTCTTACTTAGAACAGATTTGGGGAGACAAGAGATTGATTTTTTTTGCAGAAAAGAAGTGGGGAACGTTTTTGGTCCAGTGGTTAGATCTTAAACTCCCCAACCCTGGCTCGCCAACACTCAGCATTCTGGGAACACCCACCTGCCAATCATTTGATGTCACATTGACATCAAGGCATTGACAAGTGAGTTGTCCTGCCCATCTGCTGCCTTGAGGGTGGGGGAGAGAAGGTTTGGATACAGCAGCCAGCCCCCCTTCCCCCGGGAAACTAGCCGGCATGTCTGAACTGAACAGAATTGAATTCTCTGTGCATTCACTGATGCTTGGGAGTTTAATCCTGCTTTCTGCAGGGTTCGGATGGGCCAGCCCATTCCCAGTAGGAACACTGTAGAGTGTAGACAGTACTGAGCTAGAGGAAGCAATGGTCTGGCTCAGTATAATGCAGTTTCATGTGTTTCCTATTTGCTGAAATTTCCATTGCTTCCATTTTAAAGCTTCCTAAAATCCTAGCTCTTACTTTTTGCATTGCAATTGCCATTTTTCTTAAGAAATGCTCCTGAACTGTGATTCAGACATTGCTTGGACCAATCTATTGTTTAAGGGACAGAATGCGGATCTGACTCTCAAGAGATTAGTGAAATCCAGAATTGTAAAAAAAAAAGACTCATTATTGCATGACCGCATGCTAAATATTTGAACAACCCTTACAGGCTAATCCTGAAAGCAGCTTAACACATGCTACATTTTGTACTCAGTTACAGATATCCTAGCCCAAATTACTTATATCAGTTCTGAAGGGCTCACACATTTATAAATTACTGTTTCCCCTTTTGTGATTATGTAGCCTGATCCTTTCCTAGTCAGTGCTTCTATGTTTTTTAATGGGAAAAAATGATTTATTTGCATATATTCTTGCTTCACAATGTGTGTGCTGCCTGAACCCTTCTTACTTGGGTATCTGTAGTTAGGTAGAACGGTGAGCATGAGAATCTATGCGTAGTCACCTGAGGTCTGCACATGGCTGCATTTTACATGTTTTTAGATGTTTTAATTATTCTTGTTACAGGTAGGTAGCCGTGTTGGTCTGCTGTAGTCGAAACAAAATAAAAAAATTCCTTCCAGTAGCACCTTAGAGACCAACGAAATTTGTCATTGGTATGAGCTTTCATATCTGAAGAAGTGTGCATGCACACGGAAGCTCATAGCAATGACAAACCTAGTCTCTAAGGTGCTACTGGAAGGAATCTTTTCATTTAATTATTCATTTATTTGAATTGTATTGTTTTTATCACTGATGTGTTGGTTACCCTAGCCTGCTGTCATGAATGAGCCAGTCCCCAAGGGAAGTTTGCAGCCAGCTCCAGTGAAGGAAGGAGCCAGAAAGAGAGAGGGTTAACTGCAAGACAGGAGGACTATAGCCGAGAGCCAACTCCCCCGCCCTTAGGAGTGTCAATTGATAGCAGAGTTGCAGAGAGTCAGCTGGCAGCTTGCCAGCACGCCAGTGAAGGACAAAATGCAGGGGCTAGAAAGGAAAGCAGCTCAGAGAGCGGGAAAGACCACGGAAGTACACTCTCAGAGAATGAGGAAGGGGTGGGAGCTGACTCCCTTAGCCCAAGGTCTAGGCGTGTGAGGGGGCTTCAAGACAGAATACGTCACAAGAGGAAGTTTGGCTGTTTCTGGTATCGCTGGAAACACCCTCCTAAGAAGGGACATCTTTGATTTATGGACAGACAGCTATGATCGCCGGTGAACTCTGTTTGTTTTTTTTGCAATAAATCTTCCTTTTAATTAACTACGCTTGTTTGTTATCAAGACTCCCTGACAGCTCCTTAGGGAGGGAGGGGAGGCTGGGATATAAATTTAATAAATAATAAAATAATAGATGTGGAATGGGAGACATTCTTAGCTGCATGTGGAGTGAACACTTGAATTTTTATATCACAGACTTAGTTTGCTTTTGAGGCTATGAGTAAGTTTGGCTGGACGATCATCTTCTGCTGTAATATTGCTGTCTTTCGACATTTGGGTGTACTAAATCTGTGTGAAGTAGCCCTCAAACACTTGAGTACTCAAGATGACACATAGCAATGCGTCATCACATGTATGTTATATGTGGCTTGCAGACAGAATAATAGACACAAATGTTGATGGCATGCCAAGTTCTTTATCTTGGGTTTCCTGGGTTACAAGATATAACAGCATTAACTAAATAAATGTGCATATTGTTGCATCAAAGACCAGTGTAGACATCATGATCATGTTTTCATACCTATTTTGGGGGAACCTCTTAAGCCACTGGTTCATGTGGTTTAAACATCACGGGGAAACTAGAGTCCAAGAAACCAGGATATTTTTCCAAAGCCAGCCCACAAGCAACGAGGAAAAGGGAGGGGGCAAGGGAGAAGTATACATATATAAGGCTCATTCCAAGTCCAGGAAGCCTTGGTATATATTGGACCAAGATCATGATGTCTGAACTGAGCCCATTTAATCAAATTAAGATTTTAGTGTTCAGATGTAAAGTGTTTCTGAATATATGGTTAGGTAGCTATGGTTTTGGAAAACAGAGAGGCAAATGTTTATCAACATTATTAGCTGCCTTATTCTGCGAGGAACAGCGAGGAATTGCAAATGTTTATTATCCCAATAATGTATGCATTCCTTGCTTGGTATAAGAATTGCTTGAGATAGCATCATAAACATTTTTTTGCTGAAAACTTCCCTTTCTGGCAGTATAATCAATAGGACTGAAGGCTTTTATGCTCTCTAAATGTTCATTGTGATGATGTATTAACACTCAGATTGCAAGTAGCAGGAGGAGATGGCATCATTTTGGGAAGTGACAATATGAATGTTTGCCAAAACCCCTTACATAAATCAGCTTACCCAGCTGTAAATTATAAACACATGAACCACATTTCTGAACAGTGGCTGATCAACTTTTGAATCTTTTTCACAGTGTTTGCATTTATCATTGCATTTAAATCTATCTCAACTTTTAAAGTTATTCTTTCAAGGTAATTGAAATGAGCCCATAATTAATTAACAAACCCAAATCCAACCTCACTTACCCCGTCACCCACTGACAACCCCTCCCCCTCCTGTTACACCTCACCCCAAACCCTTCACAGCTCCTTCAAGCCTTCCCATCAGCATAGTTCCTCTGTGTCCCTCCATCCCTGCTTTGTTTAAACATTTGCTGTTGTTTAAAACCATATATTAAAATCTGCCTTCTCTTTTGCTCCCCTTCCCTAGTCTTATGTCATGCACGTCCAACTGCAGCACTACAAATCTCCCAAGGGGACTGGAAGATGTATATAGGAAGATAAGACTGCTGTCAAAGACTGGCTTGCACTCTCTAAAGAACAGTGGCCAAGTAGCTTGAAAGTGTGGTGTGGTGGGTCCGAATCTTACAGTTTCGACCCTACAGAAAAGGAAAAGTGACTGATGTAAATTTGGCTTGCACCCAGTTGTTTAGGATTGCCTCTTTAACCCCCCTATGAATTGTCACTGTAAATAAATAGTGGCAATAGTGACTTAGGATATTGCTAAGCAGTTGGTGGCACTGGTATTAGTGATGACATTGTATCATGCTGTACTGAGGGTTCCACACCACATGTTCTTTTACCACTCCAGTCTAATGAGCTGGATGACTTTAAGGGTGCCTCTGGATGTTCTATTTATTGCCCATTCATGTTGATCTGTGCATGATGCTCTTGGGCAGTCCCATGCAATCCTTCTTTCAATACTGCTCCTGCCTGCAATGTTCTGGGGCGGTCACACTGGACCATTCCCAATCGGTACATATCCCATAACTTCTTGCTCAAATCCCATAAGTTTTTGAACCACAAATAACCCCTCTGTTCAGCCATAATGTGGTAGTGTTGGGGAAGCATCACAGAACAAACTAAAGCAGAATAAATTCACTACTAATGCACTATTACTATGTCAAGAACATGTTGCAGAACCCACCCACAATAAATTACCAGTACGGAAGGGCCCTAAAAGAACACTGGCAAGTTGTAATGGGTGGGGAAACCACCATTGACTTGTGTGGAATGATTAGTAGGTGTTGATATTCAAACATAAACATACATTCACTATTAATGAAATCAGGACAATTATCCTAAATGGCCCATTTTAGAAAACAACAACAGCAGTCATGTATGAAAGATAGCTGTCATATGCATTAATGTGGACTGTCTACACTCCTGGCCCTGCCCTATCGAAGTTTGCTCAAAATGGAGCCCACTTTTTTATTGAATAGGGCTTATATCTTAGTAAGTACACCCAGGATTAAAACATATGTTAATTATTCCATCTGACCATAGTCATGTTTTTTTTCTTCTTTATGTTACAGCATGCAAGCCAGCCTTAAGCTTGGAATTGTTTTTTTCCTTTTCTTTTAATGAATATTTGCCTTTGTAGAACAAATGAATGGTTAAGAGGTTTTGATGCTGATTTGCATAAACACAAATGTTCTGCGGCTAGCTGTGCATTTATTTAGCCTATCCATTCGTGTGTGTGTGTTTTTTTTAAAAAAGAAAAAAACCTTTCAGTTTGAGTAATCTCTGTGACTCCATAGCTAAGCTACTCTGATTTATATTGGTGTTAAGCATAGTTTTACTCATCTTTCCTTTCTTTTCTTTTAAATTCAGTGCACATTTCCATAACCTTGAAAGACTTCAGAATTCTTTAGGTGTTTTCATCCAACCTCCGGGCTAATGTTGCTTATTTTGTACTATATAATCACAGTTACTTTTCCCAGGGTACCAAAGACAAGCAGTACTGAATTCCTGCGAAGCAACAAAGGCAGAAAGCGAATAAGACCTTAATTTCCCCAGTCTCTCTCTCCCTCCAACCCCCACATTTTTTTAAAAAAAAGGAAAGCAGAGGTTTCTTTTCTGAGCCTCTTCTCTAGTGTTAATAATTCTATATAGAGAGCTTATTCTTGAAAGGCTTTTGTAATTAGTCCTTTGCATAATGGCTACCAGGTTTTGGGTTACATACTGTGCATTTTCACATTGATTCTTTTCCTGTGCTCCAAGTCATGAAATCAGTAAAAATCAATTAAAGACCTCTTAAATGTCTATAGAAAGTTGCTTTAATTGGCTCTGCTGTTTTCAGCATGAATGCATTTGAAACCAGAAGACCTATGAACTGCATTCAGCCCACATCATTCCCATTTAGAGTACTATTGCGTACATAGTACTTAGCAAACTGTAACACCTAAAGTGAACAGATTATGTATGCTTTAACACCTGAAAGATCTGAGGACCCATGACTCTTTTTGCAGAATTAGAGGTAGGGCTGGGAGAGCAGAGAGGATAAAATTGTTCTAATTCTCTTCTCCCCGCGCACCAAGGCTTCCAGATAACATGGAGCCATTTCTGGAGATAGCCACTGCAAACCTTGAATGGAATCAGAACGCTCCCCACTCAGGTGGAAGGCATCGTGGACTTGGCTCCAGGGGCAGCTACAGCAGCCACTTCAATCTAGGAAGCCTCACTGATGTCCTGTGAAGAGGCAATGGGATCGGGAGAATGCATGCCTCAGACACACATCTTCTCTAAACCTAATTCCTTCCCTCTCCCTGCCTCCACAATGCATTTCAGTAAGAAGCCTTAAAACTTCATCTTGAAGCTTCATGTTTTACCACCTAGTGGCCAAAAGAGGGGTGTTGTTACTGTCATGGAAAGAAAATGCAGGTTGCAGGGGAGTTGCTTGCCAGCATACCATTTTGCAGCCCCCTCCCCCAGGCCACCATTATTAAACATTACTGCGCATTATGATGTTCAAGACTTTAGCTTGGCTTTTACGCAGAATATTATTACACTAAAATCATGCAAACTAAAGTTTGCCACGCAATCCTAAGGTGGGAATACAGTGGTACCTCGGTTTACAAACACAATTGGTTCTGGAAGTCTGTACTTAACCTGAAGCGTACTTAACCTGAGGTGAACTTTCCCATGGAAAGTAATGGAAAGTGGATTAATCCGTTTCAGACGGTCCGTGGAGTACTTAAACTGAAGCGTACTTAACCCGCGGTATGAGTGTAATTGGTTCCGGATGTCCGTACTTAACCTGAAGCGAACTTTCCCATTGAAAGTAATGGAAAGTGGATTAATTCGTTCCAGACAGGTCCGCAGAGTACTCAAACTGAAAATACTCGAATCGAGGCGTACTTAAACCGAGGTATGACTGTAGAAAGGCATCATATGGTGGAGAAGCTGGGGGCAGGAAGCACAGTCCATGGTTGTAGTTGGTTGTATATGACTGGAGGACTAGTGAAAGGTGCGCAGAAAGAGATGATGCACTATGACTATGCAAAAAAATAATGAGGTACCTACTTAGAGCACTTATCTGTTGTTTGCTACACAAATGCCAGAATGAGAAAACAGGAAATGGTTGCCTGGATACAGGCTAACCACCCCTAGGCCTCATAATTAAGGGAAACTTTCTATTGATTGCACATAATATCATAGGTGCTTGATGTAGTATAGTTAAAGCTATCTGTCTGTGCTTTCAGTGACAAAGGCATGTTTAACTTCCTTATCTCCAGCTGAGATAAAAAGGCCAAGAACACTGGGTTAGAATCCAATTATGCATTCACTCGGTACCTAGTAAAAATGCACAATAAGCTTTTGAGTAATCAAGGAAACTTAGGGAAGTACACTGTAAATTATTTTCTGTAGGTTTTTCCGTGCAGATTGAATTCTGGAGTGGACAGGTGTCCTTTTCTTGCACATCCAGGTAGGGTACACCCCCGCTCTCTTGTCTGAAACCCCAGTGAACTGCTGCCGCTCATTGTGTAGATGTACGGAACTAGGTGGACAGACTCAGTGTAACCCAGCTTCCTATGTGGAGATGTAAAATTATGGTGATGTTGACACTAATGCAGAGAGCTTTAGTTTCACCATAAAAATTAATGGGACAAAGAGATACCTTCACATATTGAGAGGGAGTATCTGAAGTAAGGTTCTGAGTCCACTCATGCTTAAAATCCTCCTTACGTTCTGACATCTTCTCAACATAGCGGGGTCTGATATACAGCCACGTTGAGGTTGGGGCTTGCATGTGTGGCCCCTCCTATCTACAGTTCACAGTAGTGATGGGCACCCACTGGGGTGGCTTTAAAAGATGGTTGGACAAATTGGTGGAGGGGAAGATTATCAATGGCTACCAACTATGGCTACTGCCCATGATGTCTATGTTCTTACTGTTGTACCCAAGTCCTGCTCCTTGCTCCTCCTTTCAGAAAATATACATTTTACTAAACTCATTTGAGATGCATCTCTTCCCAGCTTGCCTTTCATCATGCCAACAATAAACTTGATTGTTTTATCTGATTTGCTCAGTTTTTATGCAAAACGACTACCCCTATTCCATTGTTGGTATCCTTGAAACTTTTCGTTCATTGTCAGTTCACTTAATCAGATGTTATTTTTGGAGTGAATTATCTGGGGATTTATTCTGCTGTACCTTTGTCTCTCCATAGCTAGATATTGATGTCTTTGTAACTGGAAGAATTAACCCTTGATTTGATTTCTGCATGATTGAGATCAGTGCCTGAGCTTTTTGTTAGCTCCAGCTGAGTATAGTGTCTTCATCACAGTACAGTAATTTTGTGTTTGATTGCAAAAGGTCACAGCGTGTCTATTCACATCGGGAAAGACATTTTTCTCTCTGTCAAAAGTGTTACAGTTCTACAAGACTGAATGTCTGCTTTCAACAGAGAACATGACTTGTTGCAAGTTGCAACTGTTGCTGAGCTCTTTGCTAGTGACCATTCACTGACCGAATTCTTCCTGCTTTCTCTCTCTCTCTCTTTTAATTGCATATGTTTTAAACTAGGGTAGTTTAGGAAAGTATAAATATTTGATACTCATTTTGGATTACTGATAGCCCCCATGAAGACTGAAGAAATGTCTTTTGATGCAAATTGTTAATGTCTAAGTTTATATGAACTGGCTCTTTTAAAACTTTTATTGAATCACCTTAAAAATGTTACTTTTAAAGTTTATTTATGCTGGTATTCAGTTATCTTGCTCTTTTGCGAGTGCATCAGCCCACCCCTTTCATTTGCACTCTAATTTTGACTGCTCAGATACTACTATAGCTTTGATGTCCGCTTGGAAACGGCCCTAGCTCAGTAGCAGAACACATGCTTTTTGTGCAAAAGGTCTCAGATTTGATCCCCGATCTCTCCAGATAGAGTTGGGAATGTGCCCTGTCTGAAACCCTAGAAAGCCAATGACCAGCAGGGTAGGCAATACTGAGCTAGATAAAATTGGTGTAAGGCATCCTCAGATATTTCTTCTTGGCAAACTGGATGGTTTCATGGAATGAGACTATAAGGCCATTATTTTTGAGATCATCCATTGGAAATGGCAGGATGCATGAGAGATAACAGAGTGCTATGTGTTGTGGGTATTCAAAATGGATATATGTTGAGAGGAGTGAGCCACTTTATTCCATAGCTGAGCCATAAAAGCAATCCACTGTGTAGCTTGGCTTGTTTTTGAGAATCTCCAAATGTTGACAGCTGGACAGTTTGTTACAAGCCTCCCTGATGCATGACACTCAAATAATAGTTAAAAATAGCTAGGAGAGATTTCTCACAGTGTGCACAGTGTTTGGCATATACAGGCTGCACCTACAAAAGACACTGTGAGAGTAGAAGTCATTTACAGAGGGTGGGTTTCATTTCCCACCAAGGTGCAGAAACTTTATACCCCTTTTCATACTTCAGTAAAGATCAGTCAGTCATTTCATTTGTATGCTGCCTTTCCAAAGTTAAAACCAAGCTGAGTGAGAGCAGATTAAGCTTGGAATTCTTCCACTGAGATTTTAATCAAAGCTGGAGAACGCACACACACACATAACTCAAATATTACACTTATTTAACTTATGTGATCGCAGCTTTGCATGGCTGCGGGAGAAATAAATGAATGGATGGAGAGCGGAGGAAGCCCACTCTCCCTTTATTTACTTCCACACAGTCACCTGTGCAAAGCTGCAATTGCCCGGAGCCCTTGTGTCACCTTCCCATAGTTTTCATGCCACCTTCCCGAAGTCAGGTAAGTAGCCCTCCACTTTGCAGAGAGCCCAGTTCCAGGGTTCCTGGCTTTGCATGTTTTTGCATATATGTGTGGACCCTAGGAACCTAATCCTTGAGTAAGATGTGTGTTGCCTGTACATATTGCTCTGTTCACCTTCCTTCTGAGTTCCCTGAACCAAAGGTCACTCCCAGGCCTGAGCCTATTTGCCAGCATATCTAATGCACAGAAACCTGAATTGCATACTTCTTCCTTCTCTCTCTCTCTCTCCACTCCCTGTCAAAAAAACAGGGAAATGTAATATTATTTGCAATATTGTTTATATGACATCATTGCAATATTGTTTATATGACATCATTGCAATATTGCTTCAATTATACCATTGTGCTGAAGGTTATTCTGTGATTTTAAAATTAAGATTGGTTCAAAACCACAAATCTTTTCTTTCTAAGGTCTGTATAATCATTTCATTGCTCTCCTTCATTACATCCTGGTCAGGTTAGCTTTATATTACCAATATCTTCAAAACTCAGCCAATGCTCAATACTTTACGGAATTTTAGTATTTATATAGGATTTCCTGAATGCCCATATCTTAAACAAATAAATTATTTCAACAGTGTTTTAGCCATAATGTCCCTCCCCCAATTGCATTTAGGTGATTTTAGTGCCTAAATCTTAAACTTACATGAAAATATTCTGTTTTCTCTTTACCCCCCTCCCTTCATCCTTTCTATTGCCTTTTAATCAAAAATCCTTCTTTTTTTACTCTGAATCATTGGAGGATTGGCATGTGTGCTCGAGGCAGATGGTGGTTCAGTCTATAACAGGGAAGCCTTTTACCTTCAGTTGCTCTTCAGGGCAGAAGGTAAATCTCATTAACAGGCAACTTCTACCTCAAGGCAGTCAGCGTATGCTCATATTGATGCATACATACAAGTGAATCTTTTTTCTTGAAAATATAAAGTGGTATAGAAATGAAATGAATAATAATAGTATTTGGTTTAGAGTTCTTTCCAGGTGTTTCTGACATTATTATTTCAACTTTAATTTCCTTTCCAACAATCCTTTTCATACAAAGTCAGTACTTTGACTTTGCTTGTGTATAGCAGTGAAACAGCATCCTTGGCCTGCCTTGTTTGGAGGCCATTGCTAAGGGTAGTTTGAAGGGGGCAACTTACCTTATTAGTTAGGTGTCTAATATGAATTGCTGATTGGATCATGGCTATGATATTGATGCTGTTGGCATTGGATTTATAAGTATGATTCCTTCTCATTGAAAGTTTAAATATATTTTCAAGTTAATTACTTAACTTGATAAAGTTCCATGAGTAGAACTCAACTTATGAGTTACTCCTACCAGAGGCAATTTTTGTTTATCCTCCTGCCCAACTTTTCATGAAAATATCTACCCACCAGGTTGATAATACATTGACATGAAGAACTGGTGCTATGAATTCATATTTAATCAGGACCACCACCACCACCATTTATATACCGCCCTATATCTGGGGGTCTCAGGGCGGTTCACAGAATAAAAACCAGATATAAAACCACAAAATACCCAATTAAAATAAAAACAGCAACCCAATACCCCCCAACTAAGAAACACATTTTAAAAGGGCATAGGATAGAAATCGGATGTATAATGTAAAGGATGTAAAGGTGTATAATGAAGGCGCCAGGCGAACTTCCCTGGGGAGAGCATCCCACAGATGGGGAGCCATTGCAGAGAAGGCCCATTCTCATGTTGCCACCCTCTGGACCTCTCAAGGAGGAGGCACACAAAGGAGGGGCTCAGAAGATGATCTCAGGGTCTGGGTAGGTTCATATGGAAAGAGGTGGTCTTTGAGGTATTGCGGTCCTGAGCTGTGTGAGGTTAAGTACTTGAATGCAATTAATGTGTGCTTTTCCCGGAATAAAAATAGTAACAACAAGGGGGTCTGAGCAGCTGATATGAGGAAGGAGAGTAACTTTTCCACCTGCTGTGGTCTTGGAGGAAAAAAGCCCTGGAGCTGCTTTTTGTGTCAGGAAGAAAGCCTACTTTTGATGTAAATGTGCCCTCAACATACTGTCTTTTTCTGGGTTAGGAATCGAATGTGTGGAATGGATTTGCATACATGGTAATGGCAAATAATTAAAAACAGTAATAATAATTAATAATCTATTGCAGATGTGACTTAACAGGTATCCACTAGCATGAAGTAGGATTTAGATAAAGAATATTATTATGAGGATTTCTAGCATACTGGCTGAAATATGCTTATTGTGAACTTGCAAATCCTACTATAATGTAAATAAGTATTTTTAGATCTCAAGAGATTTATGTTCATAATTATGATGGTTAGGGGAAAAAGCTCTTCAATATGGGAGCCCCCTGCCCTCATTAACTGTGAAAAGATGCTTATTTTCATTTTAACCATAGATTACTGTTGGGGGGGGGGGACTTCCCTAGTCAGAATTTGGAACATGCAATAATTCCAAGCATTTCTTCTATAAGAAATCCTTTAAAGTCCAGTTTTGTATAATAGCTAGGTTGCTCATGTGGAAAAAGCTTGCTGTGCTAATGAATCCTGTCATAAATAATGTTAATGAATAAAATAAATCTTCACAAGTTCCAGAGGCCCTGGGAAGTCAGCTGAACAAGGAGGTCAAAATTATATTCCATGCTGCTGGAGAACTGATTTCTTCAGTGTTTTATATAGAACATTGTGTGTGTTTATACTAAGAGTCTCGGGATTTTAAATGTGTTTCCGAAAAGCTACAAAATCCAATCTTTGAGAAGGTTAGGAAGGCGCTGAAACTGCATACAATTTCTGTAAAACTTTCTCTTTAGACAATAATTACTCATTTATTATAGGCTCATTCAATTAATGAGTCCTGTCAGCAGAAGCCCTCACAAGGACTTGCACAACCTCCCCATGGCTTTGTGCCTCTCGAAACTGGCTCACTGAAATGCTGAACAATTAGAATAGTGCCATGTTGAATCCGTTTCTACATTTATATCCCTCCTTATTCTTCCAAGAAACTCAATAAAACTCCCCGTTTTAGCCTCACAACAACCCTGTGAGGTAGGTTAGGTTGAGGGATTGCAACTGGTCCAATATCATCCAATATCATCCAGTGAACTTCATGACTAAGCAGAGTTTGGTCTCCACAGTCTTAGTTCAAACACTATAACCTCTACACCACACTGACTCAAGCTCCCTTTTGTCCAAAATACCTGTCCTTACATGTAATGATGTTGACATAATGTGTCCATCTGGCTCTCTCTGGGTGTATATCTATAAAACAACACTGATATGCCTT
This sequence comes from Zootoca vivipara, assembly GCF_965207765.1. Lineage (NCBI taxonomy): Eukaryota > Metazoa > Chordata > Lepidosauria > Squamata > Lacertidae > Zootoca > Zootoca vivipara. Next base: position 14,585,916 of record NC_142586.1, read on the forward strand.
TACCCTAGAGCAGGCATGGCCAAACCTGGCCCTCTAGCTGTTTTGGGACTACAATTCCCATAATCCCTGACCACTGGTTCTTGTTAGCTGGGGATGATGGGAGTTGTAGTCCCAAAACAGCTGGAGGGCCAGGTTTGGCCATGCCTGCCCTAGAGGTTTTCTGTTCTGTTGGGAATAGTTTTACTTCATCACCATCAATTATGTAGCTGCAAGGTAAAAGGAACTGCAAGTCCCAAAAGAGATTCAGTATGGTTTCTGTGAGATGAGCACGATTTCTTCCAAACCTCATTTTAGATCTCTCTTTCTTGTCTTGGGGAGCAAAAAGACTTCTGTTCTGTGTGGTCATAAAATGTCTGCAGCGTTTGGCTTAAGTGCCAGGCTAGGTGTACGGTTTTACTCTCAAACCATTGGCGAGTAAAAAGCCAGCCCTGCAGGCTATTGATGGACGACTTCTTTTACTTCAGGAAGTGAAGGAACCTGAAGTGAGACCACTTGACTTTCATGCCCTAATGTGAATGCTGAGAAACAGCTAGATTCATTGCGACGCTTGAGAAATTTCACATTGGCTTGAAGGGCAACTTTTGCTCTAGCATCACAGGAATCCAAACGTGCAGGTTGAAAAGACCCCTCTGTGGCTCCAGGAGACCATTGCAAGGAGTTTGCAGTTGCAGCCCACTTATTTTAGTTGGTTCCCGTTTTTATTTAAAATAAGCATTCTTTTGTTTTGTCAGATCCAGTACTGTGCTGGTTCAATCCCCACACCCTCCAACATTTATCTGAGGAAAATAGTGACATCCTATTCCATAATATTTTTTTTACTATTTATATCCCGCCCATCTGACTGGGTTTCCCAAGCCACTCTGGGAGGCTTCCAATATATATTAAAACATAATAAAACATTAAACATAAAAAACTTCTCTATACAAGACTGCATGTAGATGGCTTGAGGGTCAGATAACTCCATATCCTGCAACATTTCTCTGATGAAAATAGGGACAGCCTAAGGAAAAGCAGGACATTCCAGGGTGAAATCAGAAACATCGTCTGTAAATTTGAGGGACTGTCTTTGGAAAATAGGGACACTTGGAGGACCACAGGGGTCAGCAACCTTTTCCAGCCGTGGGCCAGTCCACTGTCCCTCAGACCATGTGGTGGGCCAGACTATATTTTTTGGGGGAGGGGGGATGAACAAATTCCTATGCCCCACAAATAACCCAGAGATGCATTTTAAATAAAATTCTATTCATTCTATTCATTAAATTCTATTCATGTAAAAACATGCTGATTCCCGGACTGTCCACGGGCAGGATTTAGAAGGCGATTGGGTCGCATCCGGCCCACGGGCCTTAGGTTGCCTACCCCTGGTCTGAACCCTGCTCCTCCCTTGACCTGCCCTTCACTTCATTCTCTTGCCTCCATTTTACCTGACTTTTGCAATTTGCGGCACCATCATTTTGGAGGGAAACAGTAAGATGTTGTATCTGTGCACTGGTGTCAGCATAAAACACTACCTGCTGATTGGTTTCTTCGACCTATTTCAAAGTTATGGCGGAATAAAGGGGTTTTTAAGAATTGTGAGCGCACTGTGGGAAGTCATCTGCCTCACCACCCCTTGCCTTTTGCCACTTGCATGCAAATGCTCTCCCTCCAAATAGTAATAATAATAATAATAATAATAATAATAATAATAATAATAATAATAATTTATTACTTATACCCCGCCTATCTGGCCGGGCCTCCCCAGCCACCTGGGTGGCTTCCCACAGAATATTAAAAACACAATAAAACACCAAACATTTAAAACTTCCCTAAACAGGACTGCCTTCAGACCATCACCAGGCCATGTTTAGATGAAAAAAGAGCACACATAAGCTCTTGTAAACCCAGCAACCATCAGAATTATTGAAGAGAGCTTAGGAACACACCAACTTACATTTTAACTTGAGTTTGTGATGATCACATGCAGCAAACAGGAAGTGAGGGGCAGCTTATCAAGTCCCGAAGTACAGTCCCAAGCCTTGGTATCAGTTTTATATCTAAACTGGGCTCTTAGGCTAGCCATGCATTTATCATGATTGCTACACTAATGGTCCAGGGTGGGGGGGAGATGGTTTCACATGTGATGATAGGAATAAAAATAGCAACTTCTTTCTGATTCCTTGCCATTCTGGAACCGGGGCAGGGGATGTGTGTGCTTTAAAAAGGACATAAGGGAGATGGTGGGTTTATAAAAAATAGGGAAGTTATGAACCTGGATTTTGAGATTCCATGGTAGTCGTATTAGGAAAAAATCCTGACCTCTTTTCTCAAAAACTCTCAGCAAGGTTTCTTCATCTCCCTGATGTACTGTTATTTCTGGCTATGCTAACATTGTGTAATAAAAGTAAAGGGACCCCTGACCATTAGGTCCAGTTGTGACCAACTCTGGGGTTGCGGCACTCATCTCGTGTTATTGGCCGAGGGAGCCGGCATACAGCTTCCAGGTCTTGTGGCCAGCATGACAAAGCCGCTTCTGGCAAACCAGAGCAGCACATGGAAACGCTGTTTACCTTCCCACTGTAGCGGTTCCTATTTATCTACTTGCATTTTGACGTGCTTTCGAACTGCTAGGTTGGCAGGAGCTGGGACCAAGCAACAGGAGCTCACCCCGTCACAGGGATTCGAACCGCCGACCTTCTGATCAGCAAGCCCTAGGCTCAGTGGTTTAACCATAGCACCACCTGGGTCCCAGGAACAGTGTGTAATAATGGCACTTTATTTTTTATTTTTAATGACACCACTAGTATGCACCTCCCAGAGACCATCATTATTTTCTCTTGGTGGTCATTATTATTATTATAAGCAAAGCAGTGGTTGAAAGCAAAGAACCATATCTTCCTATAGATATTAAGGAACTACACATTGTTCATTGTACTTGAGCTATTTGCTTCTGGATTGTTTATAGCTTGTCTATATGCACTTCCTGTCCTCCCAGGGCTGTTTTCTTGCTGATTAGCTATAGAATATACAGTGCTGCATGGTGCATTGCACGGAAGAAGCTATAAAAATGGTTTATGATATTACAGCAAAGAGAAATATGTGGAGGTGTGGGTGAGGGGAGGCTGATTCATTTTTATAAAATGAGCAATGCTGCCTGATAAATGATCTGTCAGCAGTAGATGGTGATTAGTTTATTTGAGATCATTGAACTTTTCATAAAACCCTTGACTGTGGTTCAATGTTTTACTTGGAAATAATTTCATGGAAGTATGTATTTGATATACACGCTTGTCTGGCTGTCTATATGTGTATGTAGCCTGCCTATTTCGTGTAGCTTTCTGAAGCTTCCTTGTTACACACTTTCATCTTACAGTAGAATATAGAATAATTAAATTTGCCTTCTCCAGTAAAGTAAAAAAAAGAAAGCAAAACACAAATTAATCCTCTGGCTGAAATTAGGCCAAAATTAAATACAGGAGCACACATGTGCACACACTAAAAAAAAACAACTGAAGTATCCTCATCAGTTTAATGCTGGATCCAGTGAAAACTTCTAAAATGGAATGTTCTTCGATGTGGAGACTGATGGGAAGGAACCACAAGTTTTCCCCTGGAAACCCAGACATATGATCATTAGCTGTGGCTTCTCCTTGGTATGCTTCACTTACATGCTCAGAGGCAATCTCTGTGCAAAACTCTGCTGTCTTCTAGACAACTTTTGATATTGAAAAAGGTCCTGTACAAATTGTCTTGAATATCCAGACATCATAGCTGCCAAGTTATCCCTTTTTTTAAGGGAAATTCCCTTATGCTGAATAGGCTTCCTCATGAGAAAAGGGAAAACTTGGCAGCTATGCCAGACATGCTTTATTAGCAATATCATGGTGTATTTATTTTATTTTATTTTATTATGATTGTTGTTAAGTGTTACGTTTATGGTGTTGTGTCTGATCAAATTGGCCATGTGAATCTAATTGTAGGATATTTATGTCAACAAATTAAATAACTATTAAAATAAAGGCTATAAAACAAACTCAGGAGATTCCTTAGAACAAGGTTAGTTAGAGTGGTGCCTTGCAAGCAGAGGGCCTTCTTGGTAGTGGCGCCCGCTCTGTGGAACACCCCCCCATCAGATGTCAAAGAAATTAACAACTACCCAACTTTTAGAAGACATCTGAAGGCAGCCCTGTTTAGGGAAGCTTTTAATAACTGATGAATTATTGTATTTTAATGTTTTTTGGAAGCCGCCCAGAGTGGCTGGGGAAACCCAGCCAGATGGGCAGGGTATAAATAATAAATTATTATGGATCCCCATTCACAGTAGAAAAAGCTGTGTGCTTACTCATAGTGTTTTTCCTCATGAGATGGTTCCCTTCCACTTTTGCTGGTCGCTGCATAGAATGCTTCTAGCTCCACTGTGACTTCTGTGGTTTCCTGCAGGGTCTTTGGGTGCCATTCCTTTATTTTCATGCAGAAGTCCGCATCGCTATGCCCATCAATGGTCCTTTGCCAGTGTATCCTCATTGGCATCCCAATATGCTACCCCTGCAAGGCACCTCAGCTCCTTGGCAAACTCTGAAAGAGCCCCTTCTTTTTGCCTCTTGTGACTCTTGACCTGGGACTGGGATAACTCAGCCTGATGTACTACCCCAAACTGCAGATCTAAAGCTTCCACCAGATCAAGGTCCTTTTCAGCTATGCAACACTATTATTCTATTGTTCTATGAAGGGAAGCTGTAGTCCAGCAACATTGGGAGGGCACCACATTTGCTACTGCTGCCTTAGAGTCATAAAGTTATGGGTCAACATCTTTCAAAAATCAGTGTATTGAGTAACAAAGTAATCCTCACATGGTCACTCTATTGAATAACCTGTAGAGGTTTTAATGAGAACTTCTACAGAATTAATTACCCTGGGGAGTTTGATGTCTCTAATTATATGTACGACACGAAATTAGAACAAACTTCTGCCCTCCACTTTCAGGTGCCTGATTGCAATTAATTTGGTTAGGTTCATCTAATAAGGAGATGTATATCTTGATCTGCATATGCTTAAGGAAGCATATTTAAATATTCACATTAATTATTAAGTTTTAAAAGTCTTGGTCCAAACTGGTGGCCCAAAGCCAACTCAGATCATGACAAATTCCTACAAAGCAGGAATGTGATTTTTAGCAGAGTAGGGGGGGTTGGCAGAAGAAGCTCCCTGGATGGGGTGGAGCCACTTTGCCAGCTTCCAGGCAGGTGGGTTAATGTTCCTTACCAAAAGGTCCACGTAGTCCAAGTGAAATGGCAGAGATAATATTGTACTCTTGCTCAATATCGTCTGCATTTACTGGCTTTCCAGGGTTTCAGATCTCAGGTTTTTTCCCAGCCCTACTTTCTGAGATGCGGAAGACTGGATATAATGTGCTCTCCCACGGCCCTCCAACTTGTATGCTAGGACTCAGAACAAATGCCCCTCAATATTCATGGTGCTATTTTCAGGCCATGGATTTGAGGGGGCGTATCTATTTGTTTTGGGGATGCTGGCAAAATTCATGGGTCTGCCTTTTCCCTCCCTGTTTTTGCTAATAGGTGCTGCTGTTACCTGCACATACAGTGCCACTGGAGCAGGGGGCAGGGGGTGAGAAAGGTGGCAAGGCTCCCAAAGAAAGCCATAGGCAGCAATGATGGAAAAGGAGAAAAGAGAAACCCACAGCTGCTCCTGATACTGAGCTCCTCCAAATTCCCTGCATTGTTTGAGGTAGTTTTCCACCTCACCCCAAACCAAAAGTTTAGGTGATTTCTGTTTCAGCCCTTAGCCTATTGCTTGAGGGCCTGGACATCTGCTTTAGGAGAATTGGATTTGAATACAAAGAACACCAAAAAGACACTACAAGAGCCAGCAGACCAAATGGAAAAAGGGGTTGTACCCAACAGTCTCACACAGTTGATAGTAAGTCTTTTGTCAGTTGGACAGGGAAGGAAGCAATTTTGGGTGATTCTTCTGCTTCTTGCAGCTCCTTCCTCCTTACACCTGCTCCAGGTGGATCTACCATAACTGATTTATGGGGATTTATGCAGGGGAAGGGTTGTTCCATTGGTGAAAGCCTTACCATCAACTGAGGGACACAGCTGGACAAAACCTTGCACCTATCGCATGAAAAAGCCACCTAGATACCTTCTATTTCACCGACTTTCCACAGCTCACACATCCTGTTTCTTTATTATATTCTGACCTTGACATTTGTAAAATCAAATTGCTGTCTTATAAAAGATATAAGCCTTTATAGGATTGCAGCTGGCACTGAGTCAGCAAAGAAAACCTCCTTGAAAATACACTTCCAAAGCAACTAAACTGAAATGGAACTGAGTAGACTGATACCAAGTTGGCAAGCTGGGTAGTAATATAAACTCTTGGGGCACCTGAGAGGTGAAAAATCAGGATTTCCAGATTGTCTATCTCTGAATGTATCCTGATATGTTTCTCTCAGGAACACATAACCTATTTTCCAGCCATCATCAAAAGTGTATTTTATAGGCAGGTGTTCTAGATAGATTACGGTGTATTAATTTTATAAAGTCTTGTGTGCTGCCTCTTTCTTCCAGAACTCCCCCCACCCCAGCCCTGCCTGCCTGCCTGCCTGCCTTTCAGCTAGTGGTAATCACCAAGGTGCCCCGCAGTGCAGTAGTTGCTTGGCAAGCAACCAGGTGTACTCTCTCAAATAGCAGTGGGTGTTGTGTAACTTGAAGGGGATTATGTGTCTTATGAAAGACACACAAAAGATTTCAGAATGTAAATAAAAAGCATGCCTCAAATTCCCCCAACTGCAAGGTGGGTGGGTGAGTGGGTGTGTTATAGATGGCTGGAGCCAAATTCAACATTTTAAAGGAAAAGGTTTGCATGTTACCTTTTTGCTGCGCTTTAATGAGTCACTATGTTTCGGGGACACGGGTGGCGCTGTGGTCTAAACCACTGGGCCTAGGATTTGTCGATCAGAAGGTCGGGGGTTCAGATCCCCGCGACGGGGTGAGCTCCTGTTGCTCAGTCCCAGCTCTTGCCAACCTAGCAGTTCGAAAGCACACCAAAAAGTGCAAGTAGATAAATAGGTACTGCTCCGGCGGGGAAGGTAAACGGCATTTCCGTGCGCTGCTCTGGTTTTGCCGGAAGCGGCTTAGTCCAGAAAAACTGTCTGTGGACAAATGCCGGCTTCCTCGGCCAGTAAAGCAAGATGATCGCCGCAACCCCAGAGTCATTCACGACAGGACAACTGTCAGGGGTCCTTTACCTTTTTATGTTTCGGGGGGGGGGGGAACCAACTGTCTATTTCTAAAGTGAGCTTAAGTTATGTAGTAACCTATTGACAGAATATATGAATCTCTTGGATAACAAATGAAGAGAGGGCCCAAGTGATCTCAGGCTCTTGGTCAGGTAATAAGGGGAATTGCTGTATGCTGCAGCACTTATAGCTTGAAATGGGCCACCTAACAAATAGGTGGCCAGAGCACATTCTCTAAAAGAAGTGTTGTATGACTCTATGCATGCACATTGGTCTGCACTGTTGTGGGCATGTTCTTTGCTAGCTGCAGTTTCCAGGCCATCTTCCAGAGCTGCCATTATGCTAAAAAGTTGTGCTAAATGATTTTCTGATGTTTGCTGTAAAATAATTAATACTTGAAATTCAAAAGCAAATCTGTTAGACAGAAATGAACACCTGTTTAAAAGTAAGTTTAACTAATGCAGTATTGAAACTATAATAGTTGAGCCTTTTGGTATTGTGAGGGTACTAGAGATCTAAATTAAAGTATTATGTAAAAAAAAAAGTCAGAATAAACCTTTCATGAAAAGCTTCCATAATAAGAAGTTGGAGTAGGCCTATCATAAGTGTTTTCATGTATTTCCAAAGTTTTTCATCACATTAAAAGAAAAACTCCTTTAGTCTTATTTGGCTCTTTAAATAAATCAGTGATATCTTTGTGAAAAGAACTGAATGCTCTCATTATTATGTGAGTAACCAGCAAAACCTTCAAATGAGAGCTCTGGAGAGGATGTTTAATGCACACAACTATCTGAAGCTTTGGGAAGGCAAAAAGTGTCCCTGGTGAAAGCTTGAGATGTAAGTCCTGTTGGCTAACATGTATAATCAGCAGATTGCTTTAAAAAATGCTGATTATTATAAAGAGAATACGGTTGCAGAGTTCATAAGTTTACAGAAAATCGCATTATTATCTACAATTACTACTACATTTTATTTTATAAGTTACTTGGCATTTTAATTATTTCTTTAATGCTAACATAACACAATTTTATGATTATGTTGTCATAGATGATTACCCATTTTGTAATAAATAAGTGTAATATATGCTAAGGACTTCTTCCCTCTATGTACGATGTCACATTAGTTCATATCAGTGTGACAGTCCTGGAGTCATATGAATATTTAACAGCCTGACATAAAATATAGCTCTTTTAAAAATATGATGAAGCTCCAGTATTTAACCTCTTAAACTAAAATCAAGGCTTTAAGGAATAAATGGCAATTTTATTTAAAATCAACTTCATTTGCAATTGGTTGAATATTACCTCTGTGTTCTTGCTTTATTGGAGCTTAATGCCAATCAGTATCTTCTATTACTCAGGAAAGTTAGGTTGAGTTCTGAAAATCATGCCTCTCTATATAACTCAGCGTTCTCTCTTGGTGTTTCCTTCAGAGGTAGTGCTCCTGTATTGTGTGCATGCATGTGTGCATGTTCATTTTCCTGTTTTAATTCTGCAAGCCAGTCTCCTGGATTTCCAAGTAGGGATAGGGAAGAACATTAATTCTGTTCATATTTAAAAAGAAACCCACCTAATTTGTGCTTTCTAAAACAATACACAAACTGGAACACAGCCACTCCTGGAAATTTGTACTTACTTGAATTTTGCAGTACAGTTCTCCAGCCAAGTAGTACCCTGTTTCTCATATTTTAAGACATACCCATGAAATAAGCCATAGCAGGGACATAGTGATAGGCGCAGCAGCAATGCCGGCCGTGGCAGGAGGAGGAGGAAAAAAATAAGGTATGTACAAAAAATGCATATAGTAGAGTAGAGCAAGTATGTATAAGTAGAATAAGTAAGTAGTAGAGTAAGATGTGCAAAAAAAATGCATTACAGTTATATCTTGGGTTGCATCCACTGTGGGTTGTGTTTTTTCAAGATACAAACACGGCAGACCCGGAAGTGTTTACTTCCAGTTTCCTGCCCATGTGCATGTGCAGAAGCACTCTATCCTGCTTTCTTGCATATGTGAAGGTGCCGCTCGTGTGGCGGACTTTTCAGGGTACGAACGGCACCCCGGAAAGGATCGGGTCCGCAATCCGAGGTACCACTGTATATATGGGGAAATTGTTCTACAGAAAAGTCTATATTTGGCAAAATTGAATACAAAAGTGTTTATTAAGAGAAATTTACACCATAACTGTTGTTGCTGGCATCCGTCTGTCTTGGGAGACAATCAGGGAGTGAGCCTTTGGAAGTGAACTCAAAACTGTTGGAAGGTTGCCACGCCTACTGTGCTTGCAGAGACTGATACTTCAGCTGCATGCATCACTGAACATAATGGCTGTTGGGCAAATGTTATGCAAAACCTGGGGTAACGAACATGGTGCCCTGCAGATGTTCTAGATTACAACTCCATCACCACCGGCCATGCTGGTTGAAGCTGGTGGGAGTTGTAGCTCACCACATTCAGAGGGCACCAAGTTGGCTACCCCTGTGCAAAACCATGGTTTAGTGTGTTCTGCATGAGCAGCAATGAGCTGCAGCGAGTCTTGGGCTTGTGTGCTGCTCCTCTTTTCTTCCTACATAGTCAGAAGACTCACTCCAGAAGCTTTTACTTTCAGTTTTTCTTCCTTAAATATAGTTGGGGAGTCTCTGGTCAAACAAGCTTAAAATCACGTGCTATTAACTAACCATAGCATGGAGCTTATCAAACTATAGCCACCAGACCATCTCTGATATTCAACTTCATTGGTGGGTTCTCCTCTCCAAAAGGTTGCCGGACAATTGGGACTATCTGTACCTGACCTCGTACTTGAATAATTATTTTTCTGACAACAGATATCAAGGCCATTTTGACCAGGGGTAAATTTACTGAGTTGGCTGATAAGGCCCTGGGCTAGGGCCCATGATTTTCATAATATGACATGGTTACTATTTACTATTTACAAGCTGGTGGGCCTACAGCCTTGCCCATGATCTCTATACAACAAAGCTATTTTTGATGATGATGATGCCAATGCAGACACAACAAGAAGCCAATTTTTGGTAAAACTGTAAGTAAAAGCTGCCAAAGCTATCCTTCTGGCAATATGGGAGGAGCTGGGGGAAGGCGTGCACAAGTCAGAGAATTGGAAGTTAAATTATGGTTTAACATGACATGTGAATGTGACCAGTATGCAGCTGTGCATTAAAATTAGACGAAAGAGAGTTCCCTTGAAACTCACTGTGAATATGGGAAAGTCACTGACTTTTGGCTTAGGTTGCCTTAGGGGGGTAAACAGGGCGGTGATATCACCACCTTAGTGTGGAGAGAAATAATAGTAAAATAATATGTTCTCTACAAATGGCAAACATAAGCATGTTGCCATTGCACTGAATAAGCAGTATTATTGGTATCTACAGAGGCAGAAGTTGGTCTAAGTAGCCATGGCAAAGCATTACCTGTGGCACCCAACCAAAGCTATGAATTTCCTGAGAAGTTCCTGTCATCACTTTGGGTAATGAAAAGGAAGGATAAACTCAGCAATATGTTTGGGCCTGTATGCCATTTAATCTAGTTGTCAAGAGCTGACTACATAGAAATATATTCTGTCAGTTATGAAATAAATCATACCAAATAATGAGTGTTTTGGAGGCAAGAGTTTAACAGTCTCACCCAGCATATGCCTATTGAATAGAAAGTAAACGGGCTTAGGATTGCTTCAGACCTCAAGGAGTCACAATAATTTAGCATGTTATTCAGTGCCTTTAGAAAAATTACTTCTATAATTGTACACAAGGGCCACAGTCCGCATTCTTAAGCCATTATTATTTTTTATATATATAAAAAAAAGGTCTAACCTTTACCAACTGTTGGATTGTCGCTGAAGATTATTGTAATCACCATACAAAACTCTATGCTATTTCAGTTTGGGATGATTCAAGAGGAATAATGTGATAATTGGCTGTGTGAAATGGGTAGATTTGGGATTGTTTAAGGCAAGGCGAATTTGATATTTCCATTTTAGAGCCTTGGAGAATTTCACAACAGGACTCACAGTAGAATATACAGAATGCAAAGGCCATCCATTGAGTGCCACAGTGAGAACAGATTTTGCAACCTATGTAAGTGGCAATTACTGTAGAAAAACGGGTCCTTATACAAAAAAAAGGTCCTTACAGGTTACCTTTGAGTTACCTACTTCAACTTATTGAAGTAACTACTCCCAGCTTTCATCTTTGTTAAAAAAAGATAAAGATGCTTCTTAGCTATGAGGTTAATGTGTGTGTGTTAATGATCACAATTTTACCTCTTTTGGCAGAGAAATAAGGTAACCAGTTCCTGGACAGTAAAGTATCACCTAGGGTATAAGGCAAGCATTTACGTTTTTCGTAAGGAAAGAGATTCAATCTTTTATGTATTTGTGTTCTCATGTGCAATAATTACTACATTTATAAAGTTTAAGGGATTTAAAAAGAATTTTAACAATATTTAGTTTATTTAGCTCTTTAAGTTGGTTTTGTGTCCTCTGTGATGATAGAAAGTGTGCTGGGACATTGGAGCTGCGCTTTATGGGCAAGACAATAAATGAAAGAATAAATTGTGTTGGATAATCAATGTAAAATATGTTTCTCCTGCTACCCAGTCCTATCAAAATCTCAATTACTACAATCGATTTCTTTTCTTCCCCTGCATTTAACAACAGCAGAAATTACACAGGAGATGTTGCCAAGTATCCACTGTCAATCTTGAACACATACATTGAAAGCATTGTTTTTATTCTTATTTTATGGATTGCTATGAATGTTAAAATACACCACCCATAATAAAAACATGAAAATACATGTTACTTGGTATATCAAAAAATGTTGTACTTTCTTCAGCCCTAGCAATATTTTTAAACATATAATTTGGATTTGTATATTGCTGGAAAATTATACTGTATGTTGTTTTGCCCCCACCCCATCACGTCTTTTCTTGCCTAGGTCAATTCACTGTGTTTCTAGTACAAAAGAAAACAAATTAGTTATTGGGGGGATTGTAAGTGTTTCGCAAATTGTAGCTTTAACACTGCAAGTTGCTCCTTGTATCTGAAAATTTCTACTTCCACATTTTGTTAACAGTGGAATTGAAATGTGGCAATTTTGGGGAGGATAACCTTCTAAACCACTAGTGGCCAAACTTGGCCCTCCAGCTGTTTAACTGTATAACTGTATAACTGTTCCTGTTAGCTAGGGATGATGGGAGTTGTAGCCCAAAAACAGCTGGAGGGCCAAGTTTGGCCACCACAGTTGACAGACTTGTTAGAATCTGCAGTTTCCTGTTAGCATTCATCTAGGAAGCACACTAGTGTGCTTGTGCCTGTAGCTGAGCCAAAATTTCACAGACTATAGTTTTATGAGAACATTTTTGAGATATCAAACCCCAACCCCACCTCTAGGAAAAGGCCATTTTGCAAACTATTATCCACCATTTTTCTCCTTCCACGCATGCCCTGGAAAGATGCTTGGTGTGGTGCATTGTTGAGGATGCAAGTGCAATTGCTGCTGGTGCCACTACAGCAGCAGCAGAGGGGGAAGAAAGGAAAGAATGGAAGGTACCCTCTTATGATAAAAAGAGAGAGGCTGCACTCCTGCCATTGTAAGGGAGCCCAACCTCTAAGGAAATATTGGGAAATTTCTCCACCTGCTGCAGAAATTCAGTGAAATTGGTTTCCCCAATTTATATGGCTGCAAACAGGACAATAATATCAACAGGTCACTTACAAGGCGTGGTTTGTATTTCTTATTACAACATTTATCCTTGTAATGTGCTAACCTGGTTATGTATTTATTGCACGTCTGTATTGCCCTGTCTTCCAAACTACATTTGGTAATCTCAGCTAACTGCATCATAGCTTTTTCACCAGTTCAGTTGAATGTGTGTTTCTCATTGGACATGTGTATACACGTTATTGCAGTGTAACTTCAAGTGAAGGATGTATACCTGAGAAGTGACAAATTATTAATATTACAATACCAATGATCTACAAGTGACTTTCATATTTATTTGAATCACCCAGTAGTGGTGGAAAGGTAGGGCTGGCAGAATACGCTGCACATGCCAAAAATATCATTAATTCAAAGCACTAAAGCTCCACATCAGAAGAAGTAAAAATTGTACAATTTGTATGCTTATCTGAGAGATGATAATGTTTTCTCCCCTGTTAGGCACCTCTGCTTTCCTCTTCAGATGCATATATCATTGCATTATCATCATTATCTCCCATTAGAGCCTGTCATAGCAAGGACAATTGCTTCAGTAAGACTCTCTACTCGAAATACAATTTCCGGTGAAACACATTTAGCAATAACGTTTTTGTTGTACTTATCATATTTCTGCAAACATATGCAACATAAATTAATTGCACATTTCTGCAACTCCCCAACCAAAATGAAATCCTTGCCTTCTGCGTTTCAATTAGGGCCATGAAATTGTGTGCAATGTGTCTAATACCTCAAATAGCAATGAGCGGTGACTACTGAATGGCACCAAGATGACCATTCTCAGATTAAACATGCATTTAGATTAGACTAAAGCAAGTCTGAGAATCACTGTTAAATCACTGTTAAATACATCTACTATTTGCCACAGCACTCACATTACACATAATACAGAAAGATTAGTTTGATTGAAAAGTGATTGATAAGTACACTTGTCAGCCCTACTTCCTTACAATGCTCAGTGCAACCATTTGTTTTGAGAGGAAGGTGGGAAAACAGGTAAACAGTCTCCCTTGAATGAAAGAAAAACATGTTGTTGTTGTTGTTGTTGTTGTTCTCTGCCCATCAGGCTGGGTTGCCCAACCAATCTTCAACAAGAAGGAATTTGGATGCATACTGTAATATTGAAACTCAGCTGCCGAGTACCTGCTGAGCATGCATGCAGAATGTCTTGGTTCTTGGCATCTCCAGCTCTGTCTGGAAGAGTCCCCATCTGAAATCCTAAAAAGCCACTGGATCCGGCCCAATTGCCTTCTAAATCCGGCCCATGGACGGTCCGGGAATCAGCATGTTTTTACATGAGTAGAATGTGTCCTTTTGTTTAAAATGCATCTCTGGGTTATTTGTAGGGCCTGCCTGGTGTTTTTACATGAGTAGAATGTGTGCTTTTATTTAAAATGCATCTCTGGGTTATTTGTGGGGCATAGGAATTCATTCATTAGTTTCCCCCCAAAATATAGTCCGGCCCACCACAAGGTCTGAGGGACAGTGGACCCTGCTGAAAAAGTTTGCTGACCCTGGTAAACAATTCTTAGCTAGATGGGCCAATGGTGTGGCGTGACACAGGACAGCTTCTTACGTTCCTACAATAATAACAAAATCTGTTGTGCTTCTTTAGTTGGCGTATGTTGTATTATGCCCATTCTTGGGCACCTCCATCAAATAAGCATTCAGACATCAGTGCTGGGAAGAGCTTCTGCCTATACCTTTGGAGAGCTGCTCTAATCAGAGCTGGCAATACTCCCCTGGATGGGCCAATGGTGTCACTTGGTATAAAGCAGTCAAAGATGGTAATGATCAGTCAAATCAAACTGTCTGCGGGATTAGAAGCCTTTTTCATCGAATGTCAGTTTGTGAATGAGAAGATAAACTTGACTTCACAAGCCATAACTTTTTACATTATTAATGACAGGCTGAGTTGTAGATTGTGGTGCTCAAAGTTCCAGAGATCATATTTGGTCCCAATTATTTTGTGTAGTTTTCTCCCTGGCTCCCCGCACCCACCTGCTTGTTTTTAGAAAGAATGTTTAAGGAGGGGGATAACCAGCACTGATCTGGAAGGTTTGCTTTTTGTTATATTCCTCCTGAAATAGCACAGAGCCTCAGGGAAACAATCTGAGGAAGCTTTGTACCAGCAAGTACTGAATTTGAGTCAATTAAATTGAGCCTTTTCTCTGGAAACAAGTATTTCTGGTAAGGTTGTCATGAAATTTTGTCAGTTTGGGATTTGGATTAGAAATGTCACATTTCTGAAGGACTGCGATGCTTGTTTAAAACACCATCCACTGAAAATACAGCAGATCAGTCCTTTTGTCAATTCATGCAGGGGAATGCCTGCATTTCATTTCCCAACATGCTTAATCACAATTTTATTAAACGCCTAGGATTGTTACCGTTTTCTGGTAAGTAGTGATCCATCTTTTTTCCTTTTCTTTTTTTGCTTTCCAGAGTTTGAGAGCAAGATCTAATTGCCTACTGTGCTTATCTTCTCATATCTTATGCAATACTAAAGAAGTACCGTACTGTATACCTTTTGGTTACCAGAGATGCTGCTGCTGCTGCTGCTGGTGGGTTGGAGAGATGTATCTGTCACAGCAGTGGTAGACTTTGGGCTCTCAAATTTCAGCGATGCCCTCTGCAATGCTAAAATTCCACACACACATACACACCCAACCTGCCATGCTCTGTTCTGCATCATGGTTGCAGCACCCCCTGTGTCTGAACTGGCCATGCTGCCCTAAAACTGCCTCTGGTCACAGTCCTAGCCAATCTCACTGCCGCCTCTTAGCATGTTGAAACTATTCCTGAGGGATACTCAGGCTCTTAGCTTCCATTGTTGTGCTGGTTAAATGCGCACTGATTTTCAACATGCTTGTGGACCAGTGTGCCTGCCCATTGCTTTCCCATTTGGGTCTTGTAACAGAGTTAAGCCTGGATTTCTGCAAACATTGGTTTGCAGAATCTGAAACCAGCCAGCTTCCCCTCCCTACTTTTGTTTGCCTGGCTTAAATTTAGGATGATTTAGCATTACATCTGCAGTAATGCTAATTCTAGCCAAGGACCATTATGTATTTCTATGAATTGCTAGTGTAGATATGATGCTAAACCACAAGGGAAGGGAAAGAGTAGTTGCAGTTGGAAGCAGAGAAGTTGTTGGGAAAAGAGGGAGTGCTCATTCCCGAAGCTGACTCCCAGGCACCATGATTTGTAGGGAGCTTGCATTACAACTGCATTGGATAATAAAAAGACGATGCCCGATTTGTGCCTTGGACTACTCCATACTAGCCTCTGGAGACAAGACAAATAAGGTATTTCAAAATTTTGATCCAGCATCCCTAGCATAATGCTTGCCTAGACTTGTCCTTTCACAACTTATAAAATCCGCTTTTAACAATGAGTGAAAACAGGAAAAAAATTGTTATGCCACCAATGCTGGGGCTAGCAACTCAGTCTGATGTGATTTATTAATTTTAGACTCGAAAGCTTGTAAATGAATTCCACTGTCATTCTCCAAATAGTATGTCAGTCAACTTCCTTTCCTTCTCCTGCTCAGCCCTCCTCTATCTGACAGGTGGGTTCCACAAGATCCTATCTCATATGCTCATATGGATGGAAGGAAGGAAGGAAGGAAGGAATCAAGTGATGCAAAGGCAGAAAAAGATGTACAAGATGAGAAAGGAGGGGAATGAAGCATGTGTTTCCCCTTTATCCATTATAAAAAGTGTGATTTAAAGGAGGCAATGGGATTCCTCATAAGCTTATTGTGGGTTCTCCAGAGAATCAGTAACAGCGACTAGCCAGCAATTTACTTTAGAGATCTCCCCCCCTCCAAATAAACTGTCCTTCTTACTCATAATATGGGGGGGGAATTCAAAGTGCCTCACATACAGACCTTGTTATAATAATTACAACAGTTATGTAAAGCAGACCAGCATTTTATACCTATTTTGCAGATGGGCACTAAGGCTGAGATATAATGTTTACTCAGTAGTAAATCCCACTACTGCTAAAGTATTGGGTGTGCGGAAGGTACAGAAGCCCTTATGAATTTCACAAACCCCTGAGTTTAATAGGATTTGCTCTCAATTAGGTATGTACTGGATTGTAGCCTTACATTAGCTGTGCTGCACTAGCTTTTGCCACTTGCTAAATGTGTTCTTGAGAAATATGCAATAATCTGAAGGCATGACAATCTTGAGAATGTTTAGACCTTAATGGGTGTCTCAATTTGATTTTGAATTTCTTGGGACTTCTTTCCTTCCCATGATTAAAAATTCATATTCAAGAACTAAATTAAGTCTGTGAATGAATGTAAACAGAGAGGAAACAAAAGCTTTTTAAATTAGGCTTTTAGCTTCCATTTCTGGAGCACAATAAATTGCTGGTTAGCACTCTTAAAGATAGAAGATGTCAATACTGACCTTACAATAAAGTAGCATGTCACTTATCATTTGCATTGCAATGCGAGTGGAACAAAATATTCAAGGGCAAAGAAAGGACAGTTCCCAAACAGCAAACAGCAAAAGAAAGGTCCTCCAGCACTGAATGTTTCTTTTCTTTCTATTTTAAACACTCTTTGGACCAGCCCTTTCTAATTAATATTACTTTACATTAACTCATTTCCCTGAAGATTTTTTCTTGGGGTCATTGTTGATTATGGGATTTCCAGGAGTACCAAGAATTTGTGCATAAACTAAGGGTGTGTGTTGGCTTTGAATAAGAAGACAAATCAGATGGTTTGGAGTAGCCTTTTACATTACCAAGTCAGATTGCCCCATTAACAAAGGCAGATCAGGGGTTCCCAAGCTTTTGAGGGGCTCTGTTGCCTTAAGTTTTCCATAAAGTTAAATGCACAGCCACTTTCCCCACACCCTGTTTCTCATTCATTCATATATGATTTTACAGTAATTTAGTACATGCATTTCACAATATTCTCCATTATCCTTCTACAGTGTTCTCCCTCTGTGGATTCCTATTTACTCTTTGTTGTGCTACATATCCTTCTACTCCTGGTTAATTTAGCTGCTGCTCATATGTCTGGTCCTACTTGGGGATTTATATAACTGTTGTAATTAATTCTTAAATATTCTCCAAAGTTTTCCCACTCCTCTCTTATAGCATATTCACCTTGGTTTCTTATCTTTGCAGTCAACATGGCTAGCTCAATGTATTCGATTCGCTTATTCTGCCAATCCTCTTTTGTTGGACTATTTTGGCCTTCAACATTTGTGTGTCAATTATTCTGGCTGCAGTGGTTGCATAAAGAAAAAGATTTGATACATTCTTAGGTGTCTCACCCTCTACTACACCCAAAAGGAACATCTCTGTTTTTTGGGGAAATGTCAACCTTAACATTTTTTAAAAAAATTCTGAGTACGGTATATCATCTCCCAATATTCCTTAGCTTTATTGCATCTCTACCATATATGTGGGACCCAGGTGGCGCTGTGGGTTAAACCACTGAGCCTAGGGCTTGCTGATCAGAAGGTCGGCGGTTCGAATCCCTGTGACGGGGTGAGCTCCCGTTGCTTGGTCCTAGCTCCTGCCAACCTAGCAGTTCGAAACCACGTCAAAATGCAAGTAGATAAATGGGAACCGCTACAGCAGGAAGGTAAACGGCGTTTCCATGTGCTGCTCTGGTTTGCCAGAAGCGGCTTTGTCATGCTGGCCACATGACCTGGAAGCTATACGCCGGCTCCCTCGGCCAATAATGTGAGATGAGCACGCAACCCCAGAGTCGGTCACGACTGGACCTAATGGTCAGGGGTCTCTTTACCTTTACCTTTACCACATATGTATTTGTTGTCTCCTCTATCTCTTCACATTTCCAACACTTTTTAGATCCCTTCTTGTACATTTCAACCAATGTACTTGGGTGAGATAGCATCTATAGATCATTTTTGTAGGTTTTCCTTTTGTGTACAATGTAATACCTGTGTACACATAATATGTACATGTTTATTTAAAAGCTTTTGTTTTAGAGAACGAAGGCAAAAAGCATTCCTTGCAAGAGGCCATGCTGTGATGACAGTTGAACAGGCAGATGGGAGGATATGTGCTTGATAGGCCATTTTCAATGGATCTCTCTGATATCCCTAGCTCTTGCACACTTGGGTGGAAGTTTGTTTGTTTGTTTGTTTGTTTAATAAAAAAAAGTTTGTTTAATAAAAAAATTAAAAAATGATGAGCACATGAGGGAAAAGGTAAAAGGTAATGGAGGGTGGGGAAAAAGAGACTAAGGGAAGGGACTAGAAAATCCAGCATGGGGATGTTTCATCAAGCACTGCCCACTGGTGCATATGGGAAACAGCTGAATAACTATGAAAAATGTGTGGGCATTCAGATACCAAATGCTCATGCAGGAAAATCACATCTGAACCATCCATTTATGGTGTCAATCCCTCATCTGGATGTACCCCATGTTCCATTAAACTCAATAAAACTTACTTCTAAGGAGATCTGCATAGAATTGTACTGCATTGTCAATCATTTTGCTCCCATTGACTGGGGTGGGCCACAGCCCAATGCAGACTAGTTGCTGCTCACTGACAGAGGAGAAATTGTGATGCTGTATAAAGCAAAGATGTATATAAAGCATGGGTTATTCTTATAGAGCTGACACACAAGCTTGGATTCAGGAAAGGGGGCTACATATAATTTTGTGAAACTCAGGAGGTGATACAAAATGGTGTAGTTAGTGGAGGAAAACAGCCAGTGTTGGTGCATGATGCTTTCTCAAAAGTAAATGCACAGACTTGGGTTTTTAAAAAATGCAACCTTCCAAACACCACTTTTTAATGTGTTTTCAGTGACATATTACTTTATAAACTAAGGTTTTAGTGTGGTGTTCCATGCAATGTTCCACAGCAATTGCATGGGGGGGGGGGATCCCATATGATGCTGTCATGCAAAGGTAAAGGGCTATGGTCATAAAATCCATTTGCTCGGATTCACTCTTGTTTCTCTTCCATTCTCTCCTCTTGTCTTTCCCATCTCTCTCCCCCATCTTCTGTTCTTCCCCTTCCTTTCTGTCAAAGCAGCAACAGCAGAAGCAGGGATTTATTGTGTGCGTGTTTAAGCAACTCTGTCAAGTGGCAGGTTCATTGATGGCATTGTGTAAATAAATAATCAAGATGGGCTCTCTTTTTTTTCATTCTTGCTATCTGCAGATTTAGTAGCAAAGAGTCCTTGTGGAGTTGAGGAGGCTAAATTCAGCCTCTGAACATCTTGACCATCATTAGTTCAATAAACACTCAACTTCAGCAGAACGAGTCTTCTCTGTATGTTACAAAAATCATTTTATTTTATTTTGCTTTCTAAAGCAACAGAAGCATTATTCCAGAGATATGTATTATCTCTCCTGCTATAGTAAACATTCATTATTTTAGAAAGCACACTGGGTGGTGAGTTTGGGTTTCTTGCAGCTTGCAGGAACCTTCGGTATTTCCTAAGAGTGAAAATGTTCCTTTGTTGGACCAGATTGCTCATATTGTGGTAGGCTTAGTATTAGCAATATGTGCAAGATTTCTCCAGGGGGTGGGGTTCTGTGAAATCTTGAAGCAGAAAACTGATGTCATGGTTATTAATGAAACTAATATCAGGATCTGGGAAATTAGGAGACATTCCAGCATTCCAGTCCCACTGAGCAGACTTGGTCATCATTTGACTGCTTTGTGGGGTTTCCCCTTCTTAGGGCTAGTTTCTCTCAATATTTTCCTGCACGTTTGTCAACATTTGCAAGATCATGTTAAAAAAGACAATCACATTTGTTCCTCCCTCCCCTTTTGCTTCTGGGCTCTGAAACTTTGCTGTAGAAAAACTTTTCTCAATCTTGAGTCCCCAGATGTTGTTGGACTACAATTCTTAACACCCATAGTCAGCAGGGGCAACACTTAGGGGTAATGGGAGTGTTAGTCTAACATCTGTGGGACCAAGGTTGAGGAAAGCTTGCTTTAGAGCAGTGTTAGAAACTGAGATATGAAAGCCAGGAGCTAAATGACACCTGAAACCCAGGTTATGAGTGCAACAACGGAATGTCTAGGCACACTTTTTAATAACAATTATAATAATAATAATAATTTATTATTTATACCCTGCCCATCTGGCTGGGTTTCCCCAGCCACTCTGGGCGGCTTCCAACCGAATATTAAAAACAGTAGAGCATCAAACATTAAAAACTTCCCTAAACAGGGCCGCCTTCAGTTGTCTTCTAAATGTAAAAGAGTTGTTTATTGCCTTGACATCTGCTGGGAGGGCGTTCCACAGGGCGGGTGCCACTACCGAGAAGGCCCTCTGTCTGGTTCCCTGTAACCTCACTTCTCGCAATGAGGGAACTGCCAGAAGGCCCTCGGTGCTGGATCTCAGTGTCCGGGCTGAGTGGTGAGGGTGGAGACGCTCCTTCAGGTATACAGGAACGAGGCCGTTTAGGGCTTTAAAGGTCAGTACCAACACTTTGAATTGTGCTCGGAAACGTACTGGGAGCCAGTGTAGATCTCTCAGGACCGGTGTTATGCGTTCCCGGTGGACACTCCCAGTCACTAGTCTAGCTGCCGCATTCTGGATTAATTGCAGTTTCTGGGTCACCTTCAAAGGTAGCCCCACGTAGAGCGCATTGCAGTAGTCCAAGCGGGAGATAACCAGAATACAAAGCTGAAAATGAATGAACTGCAGCTAAAATTTTCTGTTCATTTTTCACAAAGTCTAGTCCTTCCCCTGCCCGCCCACCCCCTAATATTCTTAAGAGGGTCTCTCTTCTTCAGCCTTCGGAGAGTAGCTAGAAGTGGGGAGGCAGAAAAAGGTCCTCCTTTCCTTCCACTCTGCAGTTTTAATTTGAAATCTTAGGCGCAGTACTGTGCCCAGAGCTCAGAAAATGCTCGCACGAATGAAATTCCCTGTCACAAAATGCGCCTAGAACAATGGGAGTTTTGAACACTGCTTTGGAGACTGAAACCTGAAAGCACAAGTGGTCCAGGAAAATTTCGTCCTCCCACCACACATAAGGAAGACCAATAACCATGAAGCACATGAGATTCTTCATTGAGATCTCAGAGAATCCTCCTTGTCATGGGGCTCAGATCAGAACACAAGGCTGCAAGGACACACACACACACACACACACACACACACACACACACTGGATAACAGAGGCAATAAGTGATCCCCCTAAGACAACTTGCTTCCCTGGGTACAAGGCCAGCTGTGCTGTAAAGAAATTTGCATTTTAAACTTTCCATGTCAGTATTAGCAATCATCGGTACTTCTGTTTGAGACTAAGGAGTTAAAAGTAATTAACTTCTGGCCATGCAGTAGCAGCGGCTATCCACTCTGGGTGCCTGCTCTGCTGGATGCTGACCGCACAGGTGCAGAATCAACAGAGACACTTGTAGCACTTCTTCATTTTAATTATGTAAGAATTGAGCAATAGGTCTCCTCAATAAAGCAAAGTATTTTGAGTTGAGGAAATTCTTATTTCAGGCCTGTTATTTTCAAATTTTGGTGGCATTCCTGCTGAAAATAACGATGGTGTGAATGCAAGGCTAAATGCCCATAGGCAGGTAAATATATCAGTTAAGCAGCATTTTAATTAGACTTTCTAGTGTAAATAATGCTTTCTAGTATTTCTAGAGGAAATATGTTTGGTGTGACAAAGCAGGCATCTTATTTCTCCTTTGAAGCAAATGTATGTGCACAGCTTGGTTTGATTCAGTAAAATATGAAATAGAATCTTATCTCATAACCACATCCTGCTGAACGGTTTTTTCTGAAGTGCAACAGGTTTTGGAGGTTTCTTTCCCTTCTTTCTTTGTTTGCCTGTGAGCTGAACAGGATATTCCAAAAGGGACTCAAATGTGCCTCAGGTTTGTGAACACCGTAAACATGTTCTCAATCAGCGTTTCAGTTGCAAGGAACCCAAAACCTATTTGAGTATAACTTTGAAGAAATCTAACCTGTGCTTCTAAACAGAATATATACTATTTGCAGGCTCATTTTGTTGAGTGTGGGTCCTTATGTAGTCAAAATGCCCAATCGCAAGCACAAGAGGGAAGTAAAAAGTATGCGTGCGGCAAATCCTAAGCAGCCCGATGATGACTGAGTATTCTCCGTGGACACAGATACTGACTAACTGGTGTGTGTGTTAGCATGGGAGAGATAAGTGGAATGGAACAGAATATCCTGGAAAAAGGAATTACTGGCTGTTTGAAATTCTGAACAAGAGCACTCCACATTGCAATGTTTTCTTGTAGGTCCAACTTGTAACTGTCCAAGACTTTTTCTTCCTCACTCCTTGGAGAGAAGGTCTCCTCTTTTCTCACTGAACCATCCTACTTATAATAAGCTTTTGGACCACTTTTGTAGGCTTTTGCAGTGAGCTGCACCAGTTTCAAAGGAGTCTTTGAAAGGGTTATAGTGGATTTTCTTCAGATAAATCCAGTAGCAACCGCAGCCATCCAATTCAGTGTCGGATAGCAGCTTGTAAGCCCAAACACAAATTTTTGAAATGCTAAAAGTACTTTCTGATACTCAGCTGCAGTCTGTAGTTCCCCCAGCTACACTCCAAAGGCAAATTGCTGTCATTCTGGTTCTATGGGAAACTTTTACTTTGGACTGGTGCTTTTAAATATATGATGCTGCTCACAATATGTCTCCATAAAAACAGTATTCACCGTGGACCTGTGGGATTGGATGGAGTCAGAATGTAAAGATACTTCCAAATAGCAGAGCTGTGTTGAAATTAAAACCTTTTTATGAATCACAAAAGATTGCTCTGGTCATTAAGAAATATTTGCTGTAATTTCTCCATGTATAGTTCTGATTCCTACCATTAGGGGATCAAGATATTGAGTCCTCAGAGCTGAAAACAGGAACATTATATACATTTAAATAATAATAATAATAATAATAATAATCCCTGAGCTCATTTTAGCTTGTGTGAGGCAGATAACAGGCATATTTAGAAGTCAGATCCTTTCTAAGAATATTTACACAATTCATATACATTAGTACACAGTTCTAAAACATTCTACAACAGTAGAATGTGTCACAGATATCATACATCCATTAATATTGAAACAAAGAGATTGATCCAGACTTAGTCATCCTTAAGGTCTGATTAATTTCAGCATGTCTACATAACTAAGTCTGTATCCAATCCATAGTGTGATAAGATTTGATGGCCAGGTTCTGGATCAGTTTCATTAAAATCCTGTGACCATTCTTAGCGGTCAACACATATCTGTCCACTGCCAATTATAAGTAGTTTATATTCTAACTGAAACATACTGTAATGCTTCCTTCAGCATTCTCTTTTGTTCTTCCTTTCCTCCTGACCTCTTCTGTCCAACTATGCAATTAAATCTCTTGAGATTAAAATTCCAATGTAATTCCCAGGTGTTGACCCCATTCAATAATTAGTTGTCTGAATCCAGGATATAAAGTGTGAAATGAAAGGTAAATGAAGCTGAGCAGTCTCCTCCTTCCGTTTTTCTCTTAAAAATAAACAAAGCAAAGCAAAGCAAAGCAAAACAAAACAAAACACTATGTCTGAAGATGGTTATAGTTGATCCTAATAAAGGTACTGGTCATTTTTTTAATTGCCATATCTTCATTCATGAACTGAGATACGAAAGAGCCTTTTGGGTGTGCATACAGCCTCTTGGCACTTCCTTTCTCAACAGCAGTAAACCAAACAAGCTAGACATTCAGCAATTAACTAAATAGTTTTCTGTTTTATCTGAACTGTGAAGTTATGGTCAATGGCTTCCATACAAGCCAGGATATTAACTCAATGTCAAACCATGACTTAATATATTGGCTTGTTCCAAAGTCAGGTCTGATTCAGACCTCCTGATTTGTTCTCTTGATTACATGAAGGGAGGAATGAAGAGGTGGGGTAAGGACTCATACATAAATTGGCTTATTAAGCTAAGACAATGTTGTTGTTTAGTCGTTTAGTCGTGTCCGACTCTTCGTGACCCCATGGACCATAGCACGCCAGGCACTCCTGTCTTGCACTGCCTCCCGCAGTTTGGTCAAACTCATGTTCGTAGCTTCGAGAACACTGTCCAACCATCTTGTCCTCTGTCGTCCCCTTCTCCTTGTGCCCTCAATCTTTCCCAACATCAGGGTCTTTTCCAAGGATTCTTCTCTTCTCATGAGGTGGCCAAAGTATTGGAGCCTCAGCTTCACGATCTGTCCTTCCAGGGAGCACTCAGGGCTGATTTCCTTAAGAATGGATAGGTTTGATCTTCTTGCAGTCCATGGGACTCTCAAGAGTCTCCTCCAGCACCATAATTCAAAAGCATCAATTCTTCGGCGATCAGCCTTCTTTATGGTCCAGCTCTCACTTCCATACATCACTACTGGGAAAACCATAGCTTTAACTATATGGACCTTTGTCGGCAAGGTGATGTCTCTGCTTTTTAAGATGCTGTCTAGGTTTGTCCTTGCTTTTCTCCCAAGAAGCAGGCTTCTTTTAATTTCGTGACTGCTGTCACCATCTGCAGTGATCAAGGAGCCCAAGAAAGTAAAATCTCTCACTGCCTCCATTTCTTCCCCTTCTATTTGCCAGGAGGTGATGGGACCAGTGGCCATGATCTTGGTTTTTTTGATGTTGAGCTTCAGACCATATTTTGCGCTCTCCTCTTTCACCCTCATTAAAAGGTTCTTTAATTCCTCCTCGCTTTCTGCCATCAAGGTTGTGTCATCTGCATATCTGAGGTTGTTGATATTTCTTCCGGCAATCTTAATTCTGGCTTGGGATTCATCTAGTCCAGCCTTTCGCATGATGAATTCTGCATATAAGTTAAATAAGCAGGGAGACAATATACAACCTTGTTGTACTCCTTTCCCAATTTTGAACCAATCAGTTGTTCCATATCCAGTTCTAACTGTAGCTTCTTGTCCCACATAGAGACTTCTCAGGAGACAGATGAGGTGATCAGGCACTCCCATTTCTTTAAGAACTTGCCAAAGTTTGCTGTGGTCGACACAGTCAAAGGCTTTTGCATAGTCAATGAAGCAGAAGTAGACGTTTTTCTGGAACTCTCTAGCTTTCTCCATAATCCAGCGCATGTTTGCTATTTGGTCTCTGGTTCCTCTGCCCTTTCGAAATCCAGCTTGCACTTCTGGGAGTTCTCGGTCCACATACTGCCTAAGCCTGCCTTGTAGAATTTTAAGCATAACCTTGCTAGCGTGTGAAATGAGCGCAATTGTGCGGTAGTTGGAGCATTCTTTGGCACTGCCCTTCTTTGGAATTGGGATGTAGACTGATCTTCTCCAATCCTCTGGCCATTGCTGAGTTTTCCAAACTTGCTGGCATATTGGGTGTAGCACCTTAACAGCATCATCTTTTAAAATTTTAAATAGTTCAGCTGGAATATCATCACTTCCACTGGCCTTGTTATTAGCAGTGCTTTCTAAGGCCCATTTGACTTCACTCTCCAAGATGTCTGGCTCAAGGTCAGCAACCACACTACCTGGGGTGTACGAGACCTCCATATCTTTCAGGTATAATTCCTCTGTGTATTCCTGCCACCTCTTGTTGATGTCTTCTGCTTCTGTTAGGTCCTTACCACTTTTGTCCTTGATTATGGTAATCTTTGTACAAAATGTTCCTTTCATATCTCCAATTTTCTTGAACAGATCTCTGGTTTTCCCCATTCTATTGTTTTCCTCTATTTCTTTGCATTGCTCATTTAAGAAGACCCTCTTGTCTCTCCTTGCTGTTTTTTGGAAATCTGCATTCAGTTTCCTGTATCTTTCCCTATCTACCTTGCATTTTGCTTGCCTCCTCTCCTCCGCTATTTGTAAGGCCTCGTTGGACAGCCATTTTGCTTTCTTGCATTTCCTTTTCCTTGGGATGGTTTTCGTTGCTGCCTCCTGTATAATGTTACGAGCCTCCATCCATAGTTCTTCAGGCACTCTGTCCACCAAATCTAAATCCTTAAACCTGTTCCTCACTTCTACTGTGTATTCATAAGGGATTTGATTCAGATTGTATCTTACTGGCCCAGTGGTTTTTCCTACTTTCTTCAGTTTAAGCTGGAATTTTGCTATAAGAAGCTGATGATCTGAGTTACAGTCAGCTCCAGGTCTTGTTTTTGCTGACTGTATAGAGCTTCTCCATCTTTGGCTGCAGAGAATATGATCAATCTGATTTCGATGCTGCCCATTTGGTGATATCCATGTGTAGAGTCGTCTCTTGTGTTGTTGGAAGAGAGTGTTTGTGATGACCAGCTTGTTCTCTTGACAGAACTCTATTAGCCTTTGCCCTGCTTCATTTTGAACTCCAAGGCCAAACTTGCCAGTTGTTCCTTTTATCTCTTGATTCCCTACTTTAGCATTCCAATCCCCTGTAATGAGAAGAACATCCTTCTTTGGTGTCATTTCTAGAAGGTGTTGTAGGTCTTCATAGAATTGGTCAATTTCACTTTCTTCAGCACCGGTAGTTGGTGCATAAACTTGGATTACCGTGATGTTAAAAGGTCTGCCTTGGATTCGTATCGAGATCATTCTGTCATTTTTGAGATTGCATCCCATTACAGCTTTTGCCACTCTTTTGTTGACTATGAGGGCCACTCCATTTCTACTACAGGATTCTTGCCCACAGTAGTAGATATGATAGTCACCCGAACTGAATTCGCCCATTCCCTTCCATTTTAGTTCACTGATGCCCAGGATGTCGATATTTATTCTTGTCATCTCATTTTTGACCACATCCAGCTTGCCTCCATTCATGGTTCTTACATTCCAGGTTCCTATGCAATATTTTTCTTTACAGCATCAGACTTTCCTTTCGCTTCCAGGCATATCCGCAACTGAGCGTCCTTTCGGC
Organism: Zootoca vivipara; assembly: GCF_965207765.1. NCBI lineage: Eukaryota > Metazoa > Chordata > Lepidosauria > Squamata > Lacertidae > Zootoca > Zootoca vivipara. Next base: position 14,613,715 of record NC_142586.1, read on the forward strand.
TTTGGCCCAGCTGCTTCATCAGCTCTGAATCTACTTGTACTTGTCCTCCGCTCTTCCTCAGTAGCATGTTGGACGCCTTCCGACCTGAGGGGCTCATCTTCCAGCGTCATAACTTTTATATGCCTGTTGTCTTTGTCCATGGAGTTTTCTTGGCAGGGATACTGGAGTGGCTTGCCAGTTCCTTCTCCAGGTGGATCACGTTTAGTCAAAACTCTCCACTATGACCTGTCCATCTTGGGTGGCCCTGCATGGCATAGCTCATAGCTTCTCTGAGTTATTCAAGCCCCTTCGCCACGACAAGGCATTGATCCATGAAGGGGAGCTAAGACAATACTCTTTAATAATAAATAAATAAATAAATAAAATTTATTTATACCCTGCCCTCCCCGGCCAGGGCTGGGCTGAGGGCGGCTAACACCAAATTTAATGGACCCATTGCCTGATCCTGTTTGGATTTTTTTCTTAGTTGACCAACACAGATGCCCATGTTTGTTTCTCCACTCCAGAAAGCTTGTTTCCCTTTTCATGTCTACAAGGCTAGAGTGAATTTCATATGGCCTTCTGGTCAGTGATCTAGCTAATAATACATCCACAGGTTCAGTTTTCAGTAATCCCCCTGCTTTCACAATACAGGTATTATTATAACTCTACTGGCAATGGGGCTGCATTGTTTTGTAAGGCTGAGAAAGGCAATATAATCAAAGCAGAATTTACTGGTTATCTCATGAAGCCATTTTCACAGCATTATGAGAGAGAGTGTGTTTGCTGTTTTCCTCTTCCCTCCCAATCCCTTTTTCTTTGAGCCATGTCCATTCGACTGTAAGCCTGAGGACAGGGAATATCTTATCTTATCAGTTATATTTGTGAGCTGCCCTGGGAGCTTTATTTTGACTGAAGAGTGGGATAAAAATGTTTTCAATGAATACGTAATAGCCAATATAGGCATGTATACCTAATAATTTTTTAATGTACTTTCTTTTCCCCCTTTATACATTACCATGTAATCTGCATCTGATATGCTCCCAGTGCTGTGGGGTTTTTTTATAAAATAAGTCATGTACACATGGCATTAGCCACAATATATACCTATCCTGTATTTTCTTGAGAACTATTGCTGTTTGTTGCATTTCCCCTCAAACCAGCTTCAGTCCAAATGGAAAATTTAAGCCACATTCAAGTCACAGTGAAGCTGAGGTGTGTACATTTGAGACAACCATTGCACAGTTCCAGATGACAGATCATGTGCAGATGATGGCTGCTTTAATAGGGGTTGCAGGGGTGGAGAAACCAAGCAGGTAATTGCCCCAGTCCCTGCGAGTAGGGGCAAATGAATTCAAGTTGGTCTCTTGTGGTGGCAAGTAATCTCTCCCTCCCTCCCTCCCTCCCTCTCAAAGTTGATGTCACATTTGCATTAGAGAGAGGTTGCTTCAACCTTATCTTGACATTTTAGGGTTTATGGTTGCGATTATTTTCATTATCTCAGACCACGTGTACATGAAAAAATTTGTCAGAGCAAGAGAGAGAGAAAGATGATGAGTAACTGCAAAATTATTTGACACAGAATGACAGTTCAAAAGAGCATCTGTGCCAGAAGAGTGTACGGAAGAGTGACAAGGCATCAAACTGAGATTGGGATGAGAATTAAAAGCTTGTCGGGGCGGGCCAGAATGAGGAGAAATGTCTCTAGCTGATAAAAGGAGCCAGATTATAAACTAATTTGGAAGGAGCAGAAGCAAAAGCAAGAAAGAACCTTATCAACTGCCTTAATGCTGCTGCCCATACACAATCCAACGAGGAGTAAGCTGGACTAATTCATTGACATACCAAAAGGCTACAACAAAACGCTTGTTGATAGATTGCACTGAACATAGGTACAAGTTGTCTCCACACATGTACAAGTGTTTGTGTGAAAGGTGTACAGTTTACAATCTCCGCAGCTCAACCATTGTGTACATAGGTACACAAACTGTACATTTGTTGAATGTTACATGTGTATAACTGCAGTACAAAGATTGTTGTATATAGGTCATAAAAGATAAATTAGTTATGGGAAACTGCTTTATACATCGTTGTTATCTTTGTTTCCAAAGTGAGTGTTTATGAACATTCTGTTACACTCATTGTTGAGCCTGGGCTGCATTCCTAAAAGCACCCTGTACCCGTTACTTCAAACTGTACTGAGTGGGCAGGGGATGTATATGTGATTTTTATTTTTTAAGAAAAGACATTGTAGCTTTGATAGTTAGAGGCAAACACAGACAGCTGGCAACACTAGATCACTCTGTTCAAACAGCTACATTTTCATGAGTGGTTTGGGCTTTGCTGTTGGGAGTTATTATCTGGTACTTCAGAATAACATTCACAGAGCTCGTTCTCTTGTGACACAGATCTGAACAGGAGTATTTATGAATTATGTTTCAAATTTTTAAATGGTGTAAAGTTATATTGCATTTATTATTTACAGAAACTAAAATCTGAGTTGGGGCAGCATAGACCTATTTCAGAATAATGCTTTTTTATGGCACAAGTTACTATTGCTCCATATGTTCAGGAAAACACATGCTCCCAGAAGCTTTTGGAAAACATTTTTCTTGCCAAGTATATAGCATGTAGAGAGTTCCCTTTAAACTGAAGCCAGCCACCAAGGTAAACCTGATAATTTTACTGGTGGCAGCTGCGTATAGCTGCAATACTTTCTGATTTTTTCTGCCCTTGTGTTATTGCCAAAGTTTTTGCAGATATATTTTGCATATAGATATAAGTATTTGTAATTCACAGCTGTTTGCTATCGCTGTAGTTTGGTGTGTTGTAGGGTATATGTGTGTGTGTGTGTGTGTGTTTGCCTATATGCATGCCTACATATTGTATAATGTATACATGATTTCAGTAATGTTTGCACATTTAGTATGGCATCTTTGTGGAATTGGGTGCATAGATCAGTCACAACCCTGCACAGGGTTCAAAGTATGTAAGCAGAATGGATTTCAATGACACATAAGAGCACCCAAGCCCTGAAAATTGTGGGTGCTGTCTTAGGTGCCATGGCTGATGCTAACATCATTTTTATAATGGTTGTAAATGAGGGAGTTCAGTCAGTTTAAAGACACTGGGAATGAAGCCATGGTAAAGTATTATTAAATCCCCAGATAGTCTAATTGAATTTTATTAGCCACTACAATTGCAATTCCAGTCCCAGATAACAACTTTTGGAGATACATTGAGGCCAGCAGTCTTGTCGCAACATAGTTCTTAGTAAATGGTAAATTTGTGGAATTGTACCCATATACAAGTCATACCTCAGTTTAAGTACGCCTCGGTTTGAGTATTTTCAGTTTAAGTACTCCACGGACCGTCTGGAATGGATTAATCCACTTCCCATTACTTTCAATGGGAAAGTTCGCTTCAGGTTAAGTGCACTTCAGTTTAAGTACTCCACGGACCATCTGGAATGGATTAATCCACTTCCCATTACTTTCAATGGGAAAGTTCGCTTCAGGTTAAGTGCGCTTCAGTTTAAGTACTCCATGGAGCGTCTGGAACGGATTAATCCACTTTCCATTACTTTCAATGGGAAGGTTCGCTTTAGGTTAAGTACGCTTCAGGTTAAGTACAGACTTCTGGAATCAATTACACTCATACCTCGGGTTAAGTACGCTTCAGGTTGAGTACTCCGCGGACCCGTCTGGAACAGATTAATCCACTTTCCATTACTTTCAATGGGAAAGTTCACTTCAGGTTAAGTACGCTTCAGTTTAAGTACTCCGCGGACCGTCTGGAATGGATTAATTCACTTTCCATTACTTTCAATGGGAAAGTTCGCTTCAGGTTGAGTACGCTTCAGGTTAAGTAGAGACTTCCAGAACCAATTGTGTTTGTAAACCGAGGTACCACTGTATTCCCACCTTAGGATTGCTTGGCAAACTTTAGTTTGCATGATTTTAGTGTAATAATATTCTGCGTAAAAGCCAAGCTAAAGTCTTGAACATCATAATGCGCAGTAATATTTAATAATGGTGGCCTGGGGGAGGGGACTTCTGGAACCAATTGTGTTTGTAAACCGAGGTACCACTGTACACAGAAACACCCTAGATCAGGCTAGGCCAAGCTTGGACCTCCAGCTGTTTTGGGACTACAACTCCCATCATCCTTAGCTAACAGGACCTGTGGTCAGGGATGATGGGAATTGTAGCCCCAAAACAGCCGGAGGGCCAAGTTTGGCCATGCCTGCCCTAGATCGTTGTTCTTCAACCTTGGATGCCCAGATGTTCTCAGACTACAATTTCCAGCCATTGGGAGTTGTAATGCAGTAACATCTGGAGATGTAAGATTGAAGAACTCTGCCCTACATAATAAAATTGGCACAGTTTTCCCACAACATGTATGTTGGTATGAGGGTGATGTGGATGATGAAGTAGCCAAGCTTCAGAACCATGAAGCAGGCTGATTGAGCTTTTACGAAAATACATTAGCCAGACAATGTTAACAAGCTTTCTAGGTTCATGGGTGCAATGAGGATAAAAAGTGGGACCTAGGGTGGGGTGGGGTGGGGGTAAGAAAAAGTTCCAGTAAGGAATGAAGCTAAGTCAGATAACAAGCAAAGAAGAAGAAGGGGCATGATACTTCTGTTATTGCTGTCTTCACTTCTTTAATGAGTCAAAAATCTCTTTAGCACAGGGGCAGCCCATAGAATGCAGTGTCACACGCTTCCACCCTCCTTGCACAAACATAACAGATCATGTGAAAAATTGCCAGATTAGCCAATACATTCACTGGGTGGCCTTGGATCAGGTACTACAAGGATCAGGCCTAACCTGAAACTGTGTGAGGATAAAATGGGGCAGACAGGATGGGACAGGACCTTGTACACTGCTTTCAGCTTTTTGGGGGGGAGGGGAGGAGGATAGAAATGGAATACATAGCCTAATAATAATAATAATAATAATATGCATTGGAGCATATGCAGGAAATAACTTCTTTTGTGCTAACTCAGCTCTTTATCTGAAGAACTTTGACTTGCCCTTTACACTCTCAGAGGAAAGATATATGTCATCTTTCTTCTGTATGCATAGCACATCCATTCATGGGGTAACATCCCATGTCAGAACACACCCATTGAAATTAATGGACTTAAATCAATTAATTTAAGTGGGTTAACTCAGAGCATTACTTAGTCACCAATTATCCTTTTTGTAACATGCCTCGTTTCTTGTCACAAATAAAATGCTTGGCAGCTTTCAATGGCTCTTTCCCCATAATGCGAGATTACAAGATTTGTGCTGCACCTCTCCAATATGATATTTGATATTGCCGTACTGTGCAATTGTATTAAACAAGGATCACAAATCTGGGCAACTTGTGCCAAAATTGTGCCCATTTTTATTTTTGAGCTGACATTTGGGGATGGGGCAACTAGATGCTTAATGTTATCTGTTCTTTGAGCCAATGAAATGTGAGGGCAATGCTTCCTAGTGATTCCTAGGTAAGCACCTATAACAGAATGCAAGTCAGTGTTATGACATCACAATGCCAGAAAGGTTTTCCTATGTGCTGATATCACTGAGAGCAAAAGAAGTCTATTCAAAATGAGGGCAATCCTTGAATAGGAAACACATTCATCCTGCTTTTGTGTGTGTGTGTGTGTGTGTGTGTGTGTGTGTGTGTGTGTGTGTGTGTGTAGTGCTTTTTGACACTGATCAAAATGTTCATGAAAATCCCCTACTTTCAGCTTAGTCCTAATAAAAAAAAATAAACTGGTTTGCTGTTATTTGCAAAGCATATGTATACTACAGATGTGGAAATAAATGATTTCTTACTTGCCATCAAGCTTTTGTTTATGTGCAGCTTTAAAGAGGCTAACTTCTTATCTTCAAGTATTGGGAAAATGAACAATTAGAACGGAATCTGCCAAAATCTGTAATTTCAGGCGTGCTGTCTGTGTATATGGAAAGCAAAGAGCTTACTGTAAATGAATAGCAGCTGTTTAAACATGTGTTTAGCCAAGGCGATGTCAAAATGCTTTGAAGTAAACAGCCTTTTGCTGCTACAAATACAGGCGAAAGGGGTTTAAAATATCTGGAGATGGTTTAGTTTCTGGAAACAGCCTTAACGTAGGCGTATTTTGCAGTTTCCATGAGATTACTATAAAAGCTCCACTGCCTCAGTAGGGGTAATCTGATTTTTCAGCACTGTTTCAGCATAATGGCTTCCAATCAGGCTGGATGCAGGTTTGAGTGACCCCTTCAGCTGTGGCCTAGCAGCTGCAGTAGATTCCTATGAGCCATCATTGTAAATTTCTCATTATTATTGTTTCTATCAATAATATGTAGCACTAATTGATTGTTTCAAAGGGTCAAAATATTTCAAATTTGTGAAATGCATGCGGGGGGGGGATGAAACTTTACAGTGATACGTCTGTTGTAAAAGAGTACTGCAGTCCTAGAGTATTCTAAGCTACAGAACATATATTTGATGGGCATGTTATGCTGCACACCTACGTTCCATTTATGAAGTTATTCTTAATATTATTAATTACCCACCCCTCACCCTAACATCCCCCCCTGGCAAATAGAAGGGGAAGAAATGGAGGCAGTGAGAGATTTTACTTTCTTGGGCTCCTTGATCACTGCAGATGGTGACAGCAGTCACGAAATTAAAAGACGCCTGCTTCTTGGGAGAAAAGCAATGACAAACCTAGACAGCATCTTAAAAAGCAGAGACATCACCTTGCCGACAAAGGTCCGTATAGTTAAAGCTATGGTTTTCCCAGTAGTGATGTATGGAAGTGAGAGCTGGACCATAAAGAAGGCTGATCGCCAAAGAATTGATGCTTTTGAATTATGGTGCTGGAGGAGACTCTTGAGAGTCCCATGGACTGCTAGAAGATCAAACCTATCCATTCTTAAGGAAATCAGCCCTCAGTGCTCCCTGGAAGGACAGATTGTGAAGCTGAGGCTCCAATACTTTGGCCACCTCATGAGAAGAGAAGACTCCCTGAAAAAGACCCTGATTTTGGGAAAGATTGAGGGCACAAGGAGAAGAGGACGACAGAGGACAAGATGGTTGGACAGTGTTCTCGAAGCTACGAACATGAGTTTGACCAAACTGCAGGAGGCAGTGCAAGACAGGAGTGCCTGGCGTGCTATGGTCCATGGGGTCACGAAGAGTCGGACACGACTAAACGACTAAACAACAACAACAACATTGCTACTCACAAATTAATGGGACCAATTTTAGTACCCTAAGAAGGAATTATCTAAAGCAGGGGGGGTTCTCCAAGGTGATTTTCTGATGTGAAAGAACCTACATTGGATCTAGAAGAATTACATAGTAGAAATATAGAATCATATAGAATTATATATGAACAACTCCTCCTGAAAAATCTGGTCAGCTTATGGCACTAAGCAGAGAAATTGTTGCCCTAGCAATCTCTGACTATTTCATATAATGCTAGATCTCTTTTCCTTCTCCTGCACTGTGTCTTATTTAAATCCCCCCCCTTTTCTTGGTGTTTTCTTCTTTTGTGCCAGTGGAGTCAAAATTATAGGTATGCCCTTACGTTCAAGATATGTGAGAGTCCCCAAACAGCTCAGGACCTGTTCTGTTTGTTGGTCATACCATTGTGGCTCTGGCCTATTTAACTGTTGGCAGTGGGTGACCTTTCTATTTAAACTGGCGGCTGCTGTACAGTAGAGTGATTAAATTTGCAAGTCTCTTGAGGAGACTTATCCAGATGTCAAGTAACTTTGGGGGTTGTGCACACCAACTAAGCTACAGCGGGGACTGCTAAATTGCACTAAACAGATGGGGAGTGTGATAACTGTTTGAAATGGCAGTTAGAATTTCTTGGAATTAATGCACTGTATAGAAGTTGAAACTCTAGGATCCCATTTTTTTCTTATTATTTAGATAGTTTTTAATACAGTAGTTTGGCAATCTACCTCTAAAACCAGAATGAGTTACTGCTTAGCACCTATTGCAGGTAGCCTAATGGCACACAAGTGTTTCATGATAGAGTTCTGGGACCCCAGTCTCTTAATGCACAATCACAGCTTAAGGAATATGCAACTGAAGCTGAAACAGTATTAGGCCTTTGGCTTACAGTACTGTACTATTTAACGCAGGAACAGGGAATCTGTGGCCCTCGAAATGTTGCTGGGCTCCAACTCTCATCAGCTTTAGCAAGCATGGTCAATCATCAGAGGTGATGGGAGACCATCTGGAGAGCCACAGATCCCCCCCTCCCTGATCTAATGTGTTGTTGACTTTTTATTAACTATTTCTTGGAAATTGCCCCTCTTAGGGCAGTTCCAAAAGTTTGCCATTTTTTATTACTGAGTACAGCTTTGAAACATTACAGTACTGGGCATGGCAGGGTGTGTGTCTTAAACCTTCAGCAGAAAAGCTGTGGCACCTTCCCCCTATTTCAATCGCAGTCTGTCGAAATGTTGCAATAGCTTTGGTGGACGTGCTCCAAATCCCACCACCCTCTGAAGCAAAGTAAGTGATGGCAAGAGACAAGGGGTGGTAGTCAACTAATTTTTATTCAGAGTAGACCCACTGGAGTTATTAATAAACATGACTAAGTTAGGGCCACTGCTTACAATGAGTCTACCAAGGCTTTTTTCGTTACGGGATCCCATTGGCTGCTCTCTTTGCTTTTTCAGTGTCCAATGAAAACATTTTTTATTTGCCCAGGTCTTTTAATGTGTTTGTGGTTTTGTTTTCTGCTTCTGTGTCTTAGTGTGTGAGTTTAGGAGTATTGTTTTAATTGTCATTTTATCATTTTATTGTATGCTGCTGTGAGAGCATTTGCTGAAGAGGAGCCTATAACTTCTTCAAACAAGCCAGCAAACCTATTCTAGTTACTATACCACAATTTGTGTTTGTTATGTTTGTTATGGACTTTACTTGAGGTGAATTCTCCAAACCTTTTTTCTTCCCTCAGGTGACTGCAGAAAGTCACCTTGTGGCAAAAAAGTGAGGTTATCTGAATGAAACATTAGATTGACATTTCAGGAAGTGACAAAAAGTGATGTAGCTACTTCTCGCATACTTACCTTTCACTGATGGAAAGGCAGGATATTGATCATGTTATATTACTGACTCTGTATTCATAACTGTGTGCCGCAAAAAACATGGTCCTGTTTCCCCTCACTACAATTCACTTTGAAAGTAATAGAATTTCTGACTAGTAATCAGATATATTTGGAAGGATTTCTTCCAAAGAAATGCACACCATATCAAAATATGTTTTAGATTTTGTGGAACATTCCAGATACGCGCATTGCTCACTGACAAGTGAATAACATGTCATTCAATTCCCCCCTCCCGAAATGTGCATCGCTGTGAGGACAGATTGCTCAGTGGTTTCCTAAACTCTATGACTTTGAACATAACTACAATCATACCTCTGTTTAAGGATGCTTCAGTTTGAGTACTTTCAGTTTAAGTATTCCATGGGCCTGGAAGTGTTTACCTCCGGGTTGCGCCACACACGCATGCACAGAAGCGATCTGTGCGCTTCGCGCATGCGCAGAAATGATCTATCAGCATTTAGCGAACGTGCGCTATCGCTGCTTGGATTAAGTACTTTTCGGGGTGCGAATGGCACCCCAGAACCAATTAAGTACTTAACCCAAGGTAGCATTGTATTCTGAGGCTCCTCTGTGAGGAAAGTGGCCCATAGAAGCAGAAACGCGGGCGAAACCTCTGGCACTTGAGTTGTTTTCAGTCTGAGAAGCAGCACCAACAAGTGTTTTGTGGATTGCAGACCAAATAGTTTAAGTTTTCAACACCCTCTCTTAAAATGCAAATGGAACATGTGCCCCTTCTGCAGAATTGCATTTTTTTGGGGGGTGGGATGAGAAGCAAAATAGACATTCATAGTTCCCTGACACATTTAGGGATGAACAGCAGCTCCACATTCTAGGAATGTTCTCCATAGCAAAAAGTAGACCGGAGTCAGTTACTGTATCATCAGTGGACATAAGAAAAAAATATGTTAATTTTTTTCAATCTAAAATACTGTCTTATTTATTTTATAGTACAGAACATTGATTATTGCCTTCATTTTATGGATCAATGGTCTCGTTAGACAGTAAAATTCATGTTAAATTGCTGTTTTAGGGGGTGTTTTTCATCGTCTGGAACGGATCAATCCACTTTCCATTACTTTCAATGGGAAAGTTTGCTTCAGGTTAAGTACGCTTCAGGTTAAGTACGGACTTCCGGAACCAACTGTGTACTTAACCTGAGGTACCACTGTAATGTGGTTGAAAGACAACCACACAGCTCCACATTTAACTGATGTTTTCACAAATGAATATCAAGATGTTTCTTTCCATAGGGGCATAGGTGTATTATTCATCAGGTCAAAGCTTGTGTATGTCAGCCATAGTGCCTAGGGAATATCAGGGTACTGTCATGCTTGCTGTTGAGCAAGGAAGTACCTACTGAAGCAGAATAGAGTGTTTTTTATCCACATATCTAGGTTTTCCCCTAAAGCTGAAATTTCCTTACAATTCTTCATGAACATTGTTGGCAATGCCCATAATACTTCACATTTCCAGCAAATTTAAGCAGTTCTTGCAAAAATGCTCACATTTATTTATATTGTCTTCAGTGACATTATCCCAACCATAAATTTGATAAGCTTTCTGGCATTACCCTTTTCACCGCATGATCCCTGGCAATGCAATTTTGAGACTGTTTAACTGTTTTTCATCTTTTGTTTTCTAACTTTGGCTTTCTACTGTGAGCAAAGAAGAATTAATACAAGACTGCATTAATTCCTTGCAGCTCTCCCATGTTTTCCCGGCTGAAGTGAAGGCAATTTTGGTCCACAAGATACCTTCTTTCTGTGATTGGTGACATTTACATCCTTGATTTTTCTTCATTTCTAACATTTCATTAATGCTCTTTTCTCACCTCTGTGTTAGGATTTAGTCATAGGTCAAGCATGAGTGTGCAGTGGGATCCAGATTGCTGGGCATTATGTACCTCTGCAGTGATTTGTGATGCACTGCAGAATATTGGAAGGAACCACTGGTGAAGGAAGGGGGTGCGGTAGGTGCGGTCCGCCCCAGGTGTCATCCCTGAGTGGGGGGGGGGTGACATTGTCGCGCCACCTCCCGGGATGCTCACTGTGGGCGCCGCCCCCCTGGGACGCTCGCCTGCACGAGTGGCTAGCTCCACCCCCGCGGGCGGCTATCCCCACCCCAGATGCACAGCATGTGCACCGCTCCGAGTGCCGGAGCAGCTAGCTCCACCTCTGGAAGGAACCTTGTTATTATTATAACCTGGGAGCCTACATGCAAGGGGAATTTCTTGGATGCATTCTTGCAGAGCTAGCCCTGCCCTGTCATGCAGGAAGGTGAAGTTGCCTGATTCAGGTGGCATAGACTCAAGCAGCTGCAAAAGTATGCAATTTATCATAAGGCTAGGTAAAATACAAATGTGCGTAGTGATAAGAATCTCTCTTGATGTGATCTTGCCTTGAAGAAATTCATCGTAACTTCCATCAAGAAAGATTACTGTGATGGACTCTACAGGGGGAAAACATGCACATCAGAATAGAATAGATTTTCAGTAAGCATTTGAAATGATTGTGTCCCTAGCAGGGCTGCTTGTGAAAACTTGATCTCATAATAAAAAGAAGGCTACATCTTTTTCTAATTTTAATTATTTTAGATAAATGTCTGATAGTATTTACTGGTCATATTTGTGTTGTCTAATAATACAGCAGATTTTTTTATTTTATTTTTAAAAATGACTGAAATGCTGCCAAAAGTTTTGGTCTTTGTAAATATTTATTCATCATGACAAAACCCTACACTCTCAAGTTGGGATTAAATCAACGTAATGGCACACCAAATGGTATTAAATGTGATGGCGTTCATTAGAAACGTTAAGCAGAATGACTAGAATAGCAACTGTCAATCTTCATTCAGAATTGCAGAACCATTTCTAAAAGGCTTTTAGCAAAAAGGGGAGAAAAGATTTAATTTATGATTAGATTGAAAGAGATATATATAGATACTAGCTATGATTCACAGCACTATATGCACACAGTCTAAGAAAAGTATTTCTCCCTTTGATTGATGGTTAAACACAAAATCAGTTCAGGCACACTGGAAGGAAGAGGTCAATTCTCCTTCCTAGAATATAAACGATGTTGTTTTTGTAAAAAAAATATCTAGAATTGAGATTCCCAAATTATAATAAGAAGGGTTGCCATATTTCAAAAAGTGAAAATTCAGGCATAAAAGTTTTGCCGAGAAATTGGAGGTTTTTGAGCTCTTTTTGTGGGAAGCTGGCAAAAATAACACTGTCATTTAGCCAATTTCCACCCAGGCACTGTTTACAACTGCAGTATTCCAGTTATGTCCAGGAAATTCCGGACGTATGGCAACCCTAATTAAGCTAAGTTTCTTTGACTCTCTAACAAAATTGTTGATGCCAGCTTTCCAAGTATCAAGCCAGTTATTCAAATTTTATGGCATGTTGTAAGTTATCATCATTTATTTATTGTCATTATTATTTTACAAAAAGTAAACTCAAAGCCATTTATGGACTGATGGGAGTTATCCAACAGCATCTGTAGGGCCACAGGTTCTCCACCCCAATTTATTCCAGTGACTGAAAACAGAATTAAATGTTTGCTTTAAACCATGAGAGTTCCATTCCAACAAGTAATTTACTCACTTTGAGAACAGCTTCAAAGAAGAAAAACAAGAATCCTGGAACCATAATGTATGCCAGTATCTTTGCCTATGAATGGCCTTAATTCAGAAGGAACTCATTAAATTCTTTTCTCCTTAATAGTTTGTGAAGCTGAGTTAACCAAGAGTTATTACACCAAGAACCATGGGAAGCTAGCTCCTCTAAATATAATTTAAGTAATCTTGAATTGTCTGTGAACTGCAATCTCAACCTGTAATTTAACATAATAAACCTATTTAGTTGACATGAAGAATTATCAGCTTCCAGTTGAAGTAGAACAACAGAACTGCTGACAGAAATAAAAAGAAATTTTCTCATGAACTTTTGGACTGTTTTGATCCCTAATGAAGTTCAACTTACCCAAAACAGCCCTGGGGTCCAACTTACCCAAAACAGCCCTGGGAGGAAAGGTGGGATGTAGCTCAAACATATACCTATATTCTGTGCCTTCTGATCTCTGCTGGCAGATTACAAAATGGAGACCACATAAAATTGAGTCTGCTTAATAAATTGAGTGGCCATCTAGCTTAGCACCTAGTTATAGCCCGGTGGTTTATCCCTGAATACCATAATCTTCCTCTTGGCATAATTAATGGCAATATGTTATGCCAAACAAGAATTGCCATTTTTTCTTAACCAACTGTTTTGACCTTAGTTAATTTTGTGCCAATAGGATCATGCTGCCTCTTTACAGCGGAACAAGGTAATTTATGATCCTTGATTTTAAATGGAAGGAAACAGTTCCCCTTCAGCGCAGAAAGATATAATGGATGTAAAACTTGTCCTTTTTTGTTGCCAATTATGAGGTATTAAGGTAATTTCAGATTAACATTCTAGGACAGTCTGTCCTCTAGAGTGTATTTCTTAATTCCAGGAGACAATCTGTGTAATGGCATCACAGGTCAGCTGTTGTGAAAATTGCAATTAGGATTACAGAAAAGGCAAAAGGGGCCAGGATCACGGGTGACGGTCATGAATTTATTCAGGCATTGGTGACTACCAAAACTAAGTAACTAAGAACTTGAACCTGAGTTTGCGTACTTCCTTCTCTCCCCCATCCCCACCCATTTTTCTTTTAAGTTTTGTAGTTTTGATTGTGAACCTTAGGGCAGGGGCTATCTTTTTTTTCCTTCAGTGATTTGTAATCCTCTTTGGGAGCTTCTTCTGACTGAAGAGTGAGATTTCAGATTCTTTAAAGAAACAAAGTATATGACCTTGAGAAAGTCAGCATCTCTCACTCTCGCCTACCTTGCTGATTTATATATGGTTTGCTTCTCTCTTGAAAGGCACCCAAGACAGTGTACGATATTGAAACCAACGATGTAGCTACAACTGCAGTCCTGTACACACTTACATGGAAATAAATTCCACTGAACCAAACAGAACTTATTTCTGAGTAGATATCGTATGGCACTATAAAATTATGTTACTGCTGAAATATTGTACCGAGCTTCTTGCAGGAAGGATGAAATGCAAATTAAACCAATAGTCTGCTTTAGTTTAGAGAGGACAGCCCTCTATTTGAAGGGCTTTTGATCCAAATCCAGTTTAAAAATAAAGAACCATAACAAATAGGATCAGGGTCCTTGAAATTGACTATCAACAGTAAGCAGACTAAGTAGGCCCTAAGGTCACCTGCTCACACTCATTCCTAACTGTGGTGAGATGCACTTTTTTCTATTTAAATCATGACAATGGTTTCTAACTCTGCATCTATACCCTTTTAAATAGCATATGTGAACTTTATTCAAATCTGTGCTGCCCTTCTTATTGATGATATAATAATAATAATAATAATAATAATAATAATAATAATAATAATAATCGGCCTCGCTCCTGTATACCTGAAGGAGCGTCTCCACCCCCATCGTTCAGCCCGGACACTGAGATCCAGCGCTGAGGGCCTTCTGGCGGTTCTCTCCTTATGAGAAGTGAGGTTACAGGGAACCAGACAGAGGGCCTTCTCGGTAGTGGAACACCCTCCCATCAGGTGTCAAGGAAATAAGCAGCTATCCTATTTTTAAAAGACATCTGAAGGCAGCCCTGTTTAGGGAAGTTTTTAATATTTAATGCTGTATTGTTTTAATACTCAATTGGGGAGCTGCCCAGAGTTGCTGGGGAGACTCAGCCAGATGGGTGGGGTACAAACAATAAATTATTATTATTATTTGATACCAGACTCTACCTCTCCTTTAAATCGGAACCAGTGAAGGCAGTGAATGCCCTGTGTGAGTGTCTGGAGGTGGTTGGAAGATGGATGGCAGTTAACAAATTGAGGTTGGATCCTGGCAAGACAGAGGGGGACAGATGGCAGGAGGAACCCCTGGTATGGAATGGGGAAAGTGTGCCCCTTAAGGACCAGGTGTCTGAAAGTCATTCTGGACATACAGCTGTCCATGGTGGCACAGATAAATTTTGTGTTCAGGGCGGCTGTCTACCAGCTCCATCTGGTATGCCAGCTGAGACCCTAGCTGCATGTGCACTGTCTCACCGGAGTGGTACATGTTCTGGGTATCTCCCGCTTGGACTACTGCAATGCACTCTAAGTGGGGCTACCTTTAAAAAAAAGTGACTCAGAAACTAATCCAGAATGTGACAGCTAGGCTGGTGACTAGGAGCCACCCCATGGACCATATAAAGAATCTATACTGGCTCCCAGTATATTCTGAGCACAATTCAAAGTCCTAAACACTCACAGCCGTGTATACCTGAAGGAGCATTTCTACCCCCATCATTCAGCCGGGACACTGAGGTCCAGCTCCGAGGGCCTTCTGGCAGTCCCCTAACTGTGAGAAGTGAAGCTACAGGGAACCAGGCAGAGGGTCTTCTTGGCAGTGGCACGCTCCCTTTGGAACACCCTCCATCAGATGTCAAGGAAATAAATAACTATACAACATTTAGAAGATATCTGAATGCAGCCCTGTATTGGGAAGTTTTTAATATTTGATGTTTTATTATGTTTTTGTATGTGTTGGAAGCTGCCCAGAGTGGCTGGGGCAACACAGCCAGATGGGTGGGGTAATAACAATAACAATAATTACTATAGCTTTTCTATTCTTTTGCAGTGTGGAAATGGCCTCCCTATTGCCTTAGAGATAGAGTTTCCCACAGGCATCCTGTTGGCCATTGTAGCAAGAAGATGCGGGACTAGATTGGCCATTGGCTTAATCCAGCCGGCTCTTCTTATTTTATTATGCTAGGAATCTGCTCTGCTGCAACCTCTCTCTTCCTTTTCCTTTCTTGGAAAAGACAAAATGTAGTTGGAGCATCTGTAGTGCCCTTCTTGACCTTACGCAGTAGCTTCACATTATCTGTGGTCAATATTTAGTCACCTTAATAATAATAATTACAGAAGTTAAATTGAAATCCATTTTATTTTAATTAATGATTTCCATTGCTCTCAGAGTAAAATCAATATTGCTGTCTCCCCACCAATTTGTGTAAGAACTTCAGTAGTGCCTTGGCCATGGAATCCACAGTGCAGTTTCTTTTTTAAAAAAAGCCCCCCCCCTTAAAAACATTTAATTGAATTACTGAATATATACCTTGTAAATTGTTTGGCATTGTGAAAGCACATTATTTGAAAAGCTCGGTGCCTTTAAGCTGCATGGCTATTTAAGGATCAGACATGGTGCAGGCAATGTAATAAATGATGTTTATGGATGTGTGAATGTTTAACTGTGTGAATTTCAAGGAAAGTGCAACAATAGTTTAGCAGAGAAATATTTCACTTCCGGCAATACCAACTGCATATTGCAGATGGCCATTTGCAATTTATCCAGGAAACACTTTCACAAGCCCAAATGTATCAATTTAGGTCCCACAGAAGTCAACAGAGCTCACTCTCATGACTAGATTTATGTTGGGCTTTGTTTTGATTGTGAAAAATCCCAATAAATTCATGAAGCATGTTTTGTGAATCTTTGATGCACAAGCTAGATAGGTTCCATTACTGATGCCTTTATTTACATGTGCCTCAAATATGGCACTGGAAACATCCCTTTTGGGTACAAAGCCCAATCTCTTCATTTATTATATTAACTAGCTTCTCTTCAGAACAGTGTAAAAAGATAAATATGCATACTCATGAACAGACCTAATGCTTCTCATAAAACACACTGGTTTTTCCTGGGAACAGACCATGAGAGAAAAGGTAGCTAAAACCATTGCTCTTCTTCATATATATTGATTTACTTCATTCCTATCATAAACAGAGAGCTGAAAACAGCAGGCTGATTTAAAACTGGCCAGATGGCAATGCTAATTAGTTTAATACATGCAAGAAAGTAAAAAAGTTTTGATGCAATCATGTATGATTCTCTGCATTTCTGTTATGTAGCTTTTTAGAGATGAGTTCATGGTCCTCTGTATGCAGATCATTTTGACTTGGGTTCAGCTATAATATATGACATCTTCTAGAAATGGGCTTCATCTTGTACTTTTTACAGCAGTTTTATCAGCTTTATTGGTTCCTAGGTTTTACTGTGCTCGATATAAAATATGTACTGAAATGCTGCTATCTTCCAATTCCCTGTAAACAGTGTATTTTGGAACTGTCAAGACAGAGTATTTATGTTGCTCTCCATGCTCGTTTATTTAACTTTATGACAGACCCTTGAAGTTTCGGCTAATAAATCAGAAAAGCAGTAACTACTTTTGAACAGTACAAATCTTAGCAGTTTATTAGTGTTATAATTTACCCAGGCATTTGGTTAATTCCAACGGAATTGTCTTCTTTAAGTTGTACAGCAAATAACATCTTTCTCTTTCAGGTTCCCTAGCATCCCCAGGGAGAGGTGGGGAAGATCTGTGTCCGAAACCCTACAAAAGTCTCTCCCAGTCAGTGTAGCCAGTAATGAGTTTAATGTGAGACCATTGTTCCATTAAACTCATTACTGACTACACTGACTAGGAGAGGCTTTTCTAGGGTTTCGGACACAGATCTTCCCCACCTCTCCCTGGGGTGGGATGTCAGGTGAACATGATGACACCATTCTGCCTGCTATGGTGCTGCTGCTTATTGGGATGTAGAGAGGGAGGGCAAGGCAGCAGGCAGGCTGGTGCAGTGGAAATGCACTGTCGGGAAGCAGCACACCATGGACTTCCATCAGTGTGTCATTTTTTAAAAACAAAGCTCCATAACTGTCATACTGGTTGATGTCTTCTAACATTTGCTGCTTGAACCTTTATTTCTGCAGAATATTTAGAACACTTAATGGTAAGGTACCCCTGACCATTAGGACCAGTCGCGGGCGACTCTGGGGTTGCGGTGCTCATCTCACTTTACTGGCCAAGGGAGCCGGCGTACAGCTTCCGGGTCATGTGGCCAGCATGACTAAGCCGCTTGTGGCAAACCAGAGCAGCACACGGAAACGCCGTTTACCTTCCCGCCAGAGCGGTACCTATTTATCTACTTGCACTTTAACGTGCTTTCGAACTGCTAGGTTGACAGGAACAGGGACCAAGCAACAGGAGCTCACCCCGTCGCGGGGATTCAAACCGCCGACCTTCTGATCGGCAAGCCCTAGGCTCTGTGGTTTAGACCACAGCGCCACCCGCGTCCCTTTAGAACACTTAGCATATCATTAATTTATTTTATTTGTCTTGTGACAAGTAGGTTAACTTTGAAACCTTTACATTCAACCATGCTGTGTGTCGTCGTCCCCCATATTTCTATTTAGCATGTCTGCTGCAAGTAAAAGCCACCATTCTGTGTCGCTTTTAGTGATGTACCTTTTAAAATATTCATTTGATATAGTGCTCCCCCACCATGAGCTAATTGAATCCCAGGGGAAACTGAAGATCACTTTGCAAATGGATTAGGAATGAGTAAATAACAGGGTTATTAGACAAAGGGCTGTACTGTTCTGTCAATTTTTCTCACTGCTCCATGCAAGAAAAATATTTAACTGTGCAGCAAATATATTTACTTATGAGCATAATAGCTGGAGGCATTTTGTACAATCTGAACGGTGCATTTTGTATTTTTGTGGCTTCCCAGATAATTTGGCTGTTCTTTCCCCACCCCCACCCACGTACAGTGGTACCTTGGGTTAAGAACTTAATTAGTTTTGGAGGTCCGTTCTTAACCTGAAACTGTTCTTAACCTGAGGTACCACTTTCGCTAATGGAACCTCCCGCTGCTGCTGCGCCGCCATCACATGATTTCTGTTCTCATCCTGAAGCAAAGTTCTTAACCTGAGGTACTATTTCTGGATTAGCGGAGTTTGTAACCTGAAGCGTTTGTAACCTGAAGTGTCCGTAACCCGAGGTACCACTGTACTTTCTGAAAGTTTTAAGACATAAGATTTTGACTGTAAAGCTAGAAGGTAATTCAGAAATATGACAGCACAAAAGTTTCTAAGTAGACACGCAAAGCTATATTCGGCTGTTTGGTGATTATCACCATCCTTTGACCCTCCAGACATTACACACCATTTACATACTGTGAAAAGTATGCCAGTTTGAAACATCTGAGAGTACCCTCCCCTCTGTACAAATGTCATTGAGAAGGGGTATATCTACAAACTGAGAAGCAGGACTGATAGTGCTATGCACTGCTTGCCATTGCTCAGTTAACTGTGCCATGAGAATTGAAAGGGGACCACTGAGGCCTGGGTCTATGGGTTACCCTCTCATCTTCCATTCCCAGGGTGGATTAACAGTCATTTCCTCTTCCCAGAGAATTCTGGGAATTGTAGTTCTGCAAAAGGAACAGGTTTATCCTAACAACTCTCAGCACCCTTAAGAAACTAATAGTACCCAGGATTTTTTGGGGTGGGGGTGGGGTGGGGTTGGGATTCAACTAATGAATCCTGTGCAAGGACTTCTGCTTGTGCAATGGGGCTTTGCCAGATGCAATGATCCCCCTCTTCTCCCCCTGAGTGCTGCTTTGGGGTTTTTCCTGAACCCCCCCCCAAAAAAAAACCAATTTGGAGTGAGGCACAGAGGAGGAGAGGAGGATCATGCCATCTGGCAAGCTGAAATGCTTGCACTGATGGAATAATCACAACAACATCACACCGTATTCCTTCCCATGATTATCTGAAGTGATACGACACAGCTTTAAATGTATGGTGCAGATGGGGCTGAAGATTCTCATGCAGATATGTGTGCAAACATTTGCCCCCCCCTCCATATTCTGAGGTGCAATGGAAGAGGACTGTACCAGGTGAGCAGCCAGCTAAACGTTTCACTGATGACTAGATGTGGAAGAAATAATTGTTCAGGCTTGTCTGTCTGCCGTTTAGCATTTGCACTCCTAAAAGTGACACCTCATTAATGTTGTATGAAGCTTCACTCTCTGTGCCATTTTTGAACTGTTCTAAACAATGAGCCGAAAAAAATTTACTTATCATATTTTACTGTCAAAAGCCTTTTAAGCAGGCTCTTCTGTTTGTATTACATCAATGTGTCATGGATGGCTTACCACCACTCTTATCATGATGGGATTTTAAAAAGAGATCATTTGTTTAAAATAGCACATCTAAGATGAAAGGTATTTAATTTTGCAAGATCTGTCATCTTCAGCCTTCCTGAATGCTGGTAATAATTCACATTATTCATCTTCTAAAAGCCATAAGTCAGGACTTTCTTGCCATCATCTCACCCCCCATTACTAATCCAGTAAATCTTTCTTGCTATAAGTGACCTAAGAAGATGGTAATTAATCTGCTTCAGACTATAATAGTAGAATCAGCAAGCAATGAACAATTTCCTTCAAACATGTTAAATAATAGCATCAGGCTTCAAAGTCACTGGCTTGGATTCTCAAAGAAATCGGCAACTTTCATGTAAAAATCATCATTACCACTGAATTGTTGAGCTAGGAACAATGTTTTCTACTGCTGGAGTCTAATGTTTCAGCATTTGTCACAAAATACAGCATATGTTGAGAGACTGTTTGTGTTAACAACTGTATGCAACAGAATAAAATATGTGAAATTGACAGAAAATAGATTCAAAATGTTTTGAAGAAAAGGTATACTATTTTAACGATTAGTGTGTTTCAAAGGATTTTAAAGACCATAGAAGATGGTAATATCATACCCTCCAACATGTCTAGACCAAAAACCGGGTCGTGCTCCTGGGCAAGACATGTGACCCACGTGAGATCGTGGCCTCCTAAAAAAACCGGTTTCCGCCTGCAGGAATGGCGGACCTGTTTTCCATCTCTCTGACCTTCGTAAGGAATTTGGCGGTTGCTAGGGGAGTAAATGGCAACCCCCTACCCTCTCCGGGGATTACGGAGAGGGGCCGCTGGCCCGCGATGCCCCCAGACCCACTCCGACTGTTTTTGGAGTGGGGGGAGCTTGGGCTGAGCACTTACGAGGGCCAGGACTCCCGGACGCTAATCTGCATGGCGGGGATTTCCATGGTTAAAGAAGATAATTAGGCTTAAATCTATGGACATACTTCAGAAGGAGGGGAAGAAGCGCTGTTTACTGCTGAGAAATTTATGTTGCTGAGGGAGAGGAGTCAAAGATTGTACTGCATCTGGAAGAAGGATTGATGGGGACGGAGCGATAAGGGAAGTGAGTTTTTATTTTTTTTCCCTTCATATTGTTGCCTCGTACCTTCCCGGACGCGATGTCCTGGCTTGTTTGGAGTGAAAGAGAAGCAAAAGACTGTGTGAGTTGAACTTTATAACTGTTGTTACTGAGCATATTTTTTAAAGATGTGGAGTTGCCGATGAGAAAAGCCCCCCCCCTAGTCGGACGGAAGGAGTTCTGGACGCACTCGGAGGATTTATGAGCTGTGACGCACTTTAAATTGGAGCAGCGACCTGAAGCTAAGTTCAGCTATAGGGCAAGGAGATCCATTAATTTACCAAGAGTTTATGGTTTGATGTTTGGGTCTCCTGCCTGAAAAAGCTGTAAATTCTATAATGATCGTAAATCTTCATGGCTATGAGAGAAAACGAAAGTGATTTGAGCTTTTCAAGATGGCGCTGCTTCGGGCTGCTTCGACGCAACAGGGAGCTCCATTAAGAAGATTTATGGGGAGGCTGGACTGATTAACTCACACAGGAGAAAGAACATCTGTGAAACTTTGTTTGATATTTATCTCAGCAACTGGGAAACAATCGGATGAAAGTGGAAAACATCTATGTGACTGTAAGGGGAAGATCTGGATTATTATGAACTTGGAGGACGATTTGAACTTTAGAAAAAAGACGGCAGTGGACAGTTGCGAGGAATTCCCAATTTCTTGAAGCATGGGAACCCAAATAAAAAAATTCTTTAGATGATTTGGCATAACATTCGGTTTGATTGATATATATATGTGTATAATTTGAAATATTGAATGTGATATAATTGGTTTTAATTGGAAAATTAATAAAAATATTTTTTTAAAAAACCATTGGGGGTGACATCGCAACGTGAGATTGCAGCGCCCCCAATGGCTGCCATGCTCTCGCATGGAAAAACAGAATGATCCAGTTTTCCCAGAACAGTTGAGAGGTATGTAATATATAGTATTATGAGAAAGTTGGTATATAAAATCACTCACTGAGAATTAAAAAAAAATATTGTGGTGTTAAATCATTCAGATGGCTTGCCTCTTCATTAGCTCTGTGACTTCTCCTCCTGTGTTACCTGTTATCTTTTGTGCCTATAAAAAAATAGAATGAGGCCTTCACTCTCATAACCAGACGAATGATGGGCAAAGTCTGGAAGTAAAGGAAGATGGTATTTTTAAATGGTTTGGTTTTAAGTTAGTGCTACTCTCCTACCCAAATTGCCCTCCTCTTTAGTAATGGAAATACCAAGCCCCAACTCTTGCTGATTTGTTGCTTAACCTGTTCCCATTTTGTTTTAAAAGTTTTATTCAAGGGATATATAGAATGTTAGGTTCTTGAGTGACATATAGCTTGTTTCTCTGCTCTTGCCTTCCTCCTAAGCAGACATATTTAACAGCCAGTAGTTTACTCCTGGGATGTGCTAAGATGTGTAAACTATCTGCGGCGACTCAATTCTGTTTTTAAACTTTAGAAAATTCAGGCATATAGTTGATATAAAAGGTCCCCCGACGTAGCATTTACATCCACATATCTTTTTTACAGACTTTACCTTTTTATCAACCCTTGTGGTGTTTGGTTATTATCAGGCGAATTTGCAGTTAACATGCCTGTCATGGTGAAAGATGGAACACACAGCATTTCATCCAGCTGCCGGTTCATAAAAATGTTTTAGCAGCCTTAATGTTTGTAAAGGCCTGACACAGCTGTTTGGAACTCAAAGGTTCCGAGTTTTCTAAAAATAAAAATATATTGAAGATGATCATGGTGCCCACGTTATCAGTAGTGATTGTGGAAATTGATTATTGACTTCATTGGTAATTGATTGCTGCAGTGGCTGTAACATATATTTGCGGCCATCCTATCCTTTTTGGTACCTGGGATAAGAGAGTTTCAACATAGAATCAAAGAACTGTTCAGTTAGAAGAGACCCTGAGGGTCATCTAGTCCAACCCACGGCAATGCAGGAATCTCAGCTAAAGCATCCATGACAGATGGTCATCCAACCTCTGCTTAAAAACCTCCAAGGAACCACAAGCTCCTGAGGGAGACTGTTCCACTGTTGAACAGCTCTGTCAGAAGGTTATTCCTGATGTTTTGTCGGCAGTGCTGGAGATGAAACTCTGCATAATTGCAGGCTGGCCAGTACTACATCTTATATGGAAGGGAGCAAGTTTGCATTATGTTTCTAATATATGTTCTGGCTCTGATGATTGACTTTGAAAAAGGCTGAAATGCTCTGGACTGGGAATGGCCTTGCAACAGAATCTCATGAAAGAATGTGACATTGCATGAATAGGAGGTGGGCCCAACAAACAAAGATGGATAATAAAATAAATTTGGCATTCCCTTGTACTAGGCATGTTGAAGCAAACTCATCTAATTTCAAAAGAATCAAATTAGATCAGGGATGATAGGAAATGTGTGACCATCTGGATGTTGTTGAACTCCAGCTGAAATTGGTCAGTTTGGGCAAAGCTCATTTAAAGTATGAATCAATGAACTGTAATATGACTAGCTGAACAATTCTAACCTCCAGATCTTCTGCTAGTGGAGAAGAACCTCTTGGCCAGTGGAGGGACCTCCATTCTGGTAGCCCTTGGTTCACCTACACCAGGGGTTCCCAACAAAATTTTCTCGAGGACCCCTCATCGAGCCGCTATTGTGACAAGGACCCCCATTAATTCCTAATCCTAAATCTAATTCCTAATTCCTAATCTAATTTTTTCCAGTAAGCTTAACACTGATCTTGGAAGGGTTAGGTTCAAGGGACGCCGACGATTTAGGTTCAATGGACACTGACAAGATCGGTTCGAGAGTCACTGACTTACTTGCTTGAACATCAAATGCATTATCTTCCTCTTAATCTGTAGGCCTTTGTCGTTTTAACGAACCACTTTTTAACCAACGGTCCATTTTTAACTACGCAAACTGTAGCTTCCACAAAAAACAACGCTTTGTTTACAAACACTACTGTTTTGCAAAGAGGCAGCGCGCGCCAGGGAGGAGGGAGGGGAATGGAGAAGACAGGGTACCTGCGCAGTAGCGCACAAATGAAGCCGACTCGCGCAAAGCATCTTGGGGAGGTGAGCGTTAGTAGAATGTGTGCGCTGCCTCTTTGCAAAACAGTAGTGTTTGTAAAGCGCCACCTAACGGCATACAGCAGAACTACTGCCTCTATCTAATTCTAGTTTTGCGCTACACTCTGCTCATGCAGGAAGCAGCCAAAACAAAAAATCTGTTATCATATGAAATATATTTAATATATTTTTTATTCTAATAGCATCTTGCGGACCCCTCTGGCATAGCTCGCGGACCCCTGGGGGTCCCCGGACCACCTGTTGGGAACCACTGACCTACACAAAGCCTCACAGACATAACTCTGCTGCCATAAATGTTTCCATCAGCAGTTGTCCAGTTCTGTGGGAGCTTGAGGGTTGCAGGGGAAGGTGAGCAGAGTCTATTCAAGCCATGTCCAAGCAGAGAGCAGACAAGAGCAAGTCCTGATAGCTGAAGCATCTCCCTCCTGAGGCAGCTAAAGAAAAAGTATGTGCAGGGAGCTACAGGCAACTGAAGCCATATGCAGCAGGCTGAAACAGAATGGAGCAAAGATAGTCTAGCAGGATCTGCAGGTTCCAAAGCCCCTCCATACCCCTGAGAGGCCGTATCAACTACACCAGCTTGGAGTTGGTATAGTAGTAGTAGTAGTAGTAATATGATAAAGACAACGACATACCACCTCCCCCTTCCCATCCTGGCTGGTGTGAACTGGCAAGGCTTTGGAAATGGTGGGTTTTTATACCTGATGTTAGCCGCCCTGAGCCCAGTCTTGACCGGGGAGGGCGGGGTATAAATTATTATTATTATTATTATTATTATTATTATTATTATTATTATTATTACCATTTTGCTCCCTCTCTTTCCTACTTGGATTTTTTTGTTCTTTCTAGGAAAGTGGTAACATAGAAGCGCCTACAGTTTATTAAGAACATAGTTAATTTAATCTGTGACTTCTGCATTGTCAGATTGGTTTCTTATGCATCCTAGAGTCTTACTTCATCTGCAGGCTTTTGTTAAACCCTGTGCATATCATAGTAATAATGTTGTCAGCTCTCATAATTTTCTTGTCAGCCGAACATGTGAGAAGCTTGGAAATGTGAAACCAGGTGAACGTATTGAAACCAGGTTAATGTACTGAATGATTGTGATATTTCTGGAGGTGGCAGCATATTTCTAAGTGGAAATAAATATTACACAGGCTTATACTGATTTATCATTGTGCAGCTACTAGAACTGCAACATTCAGTGAATTGTTTTGATATTTCCTTTGCTACTAAATAACCGGTTCAATAATAAGTGCAAACAGTTTTGATTGCATACAACAATACAAATATACACAGTAAAAGTGGCATACGTCTTGCTCCATGGTAGAGCACTTGTTTCCCATGCAAAAAGCTCCGCTTTCAATCCCTGGCATTTCCTTATAGGGCCTGAAATTTAGCAGAGTCTCTGCCAGCCAACACATACCTAGGCTAGTGAATTCTTTACCCTCCAGTTGGGACTGTCCACTTCCATCAGCCTCAGCCAGCATGGCCAATGGTCAGAGATGATGGGAGCTGCCATCAGAAATTAGAGAAATACTGTATACCCAGTATTATATATCTGATGATCTTGTGGGGTTATTGTTCTGCCAAGATAGTTTTCATGAAGCTAGTCTTCTTTAGTATAGTACGACTACATCATTTTGGGTTGGTGTGCATGTTTCTGCAGTGTTGCTTCACTATTTATTTTGTGCTCTCCCTACTTGTGAATTTGCTGTAGAGGATTTAACCCCCCCCCCCACACACACACCCATTGTGACATGCATTTCATTATTCAGGTTCCTTTCCCCCATCCTTAGTAACCTGTTAACAGTTTTTGCCGGCATGTTGTTAAATTTGTCCTCGGCTGGTTCTTCTTTCGTTTCTGGCCAAAACACAAGGACAGCAGCATGGATTTCTGATTAGCTCATAAGCAAACACGCAAAAGCTGCAACCGTCATTTTGTGGATAGATTAATTGCTCAGAGTTGGCGTGGCAGAGGGACGGAGCCAAGCGATGTGGTTTTCCCCTCTCTATACCGAAAGCTAACCTTGACAGCAGCTCACTTGCCCAGCACTAAGAAGCATTCTCTATCTGGAAATCCATCCGTCCTTGACTGTCATATTAGCAAGTTTTATTTTTCATTGCTTGTCTTTGATCATGTGTTGTACACTCCCACAGGAGAAATTTAAGCTCAACCGCCTGTGAGCTACTTACTGTGCTTAATGAATATCTGCTCATGGTTTTACAGGTATTTCTGACAGTATTATTGGCCAAGATTTTCATTAGCATTGTGTCTGTAAACATGCACATATGTGGGCTGTTTTCTTTTTGTTTGGCAAGAAGTGGGATATATTTTTAGATTTATCTGCATCTCTTTCCCCCTTGCCCTTCTAATTCCTCCTCCCACCCCCTTCCTCATGTAGGATCTATTAACAGACATGCTGTTCCAGTCACTTTAGAACTGGTTTATATTATCCTGTACATCAGGATGTAATACCATCCTTTCTGATGTTCTTTTAAAGCACGAAGAAAAATATGAGTTAAAAAGCATTGCATACTTTAAAAGGCAATATGGATGTTTTGTGCCAGCTTGTTTTTTGAACGTTGAAGATTTGGGGGTGGGAGAAGTGTCCTGACCTGGGACATTTTGCAAAGCCAACCCACTGAAAGGGCCTTATGTGTAGTTTCTTTTCTTTGCATTTAGTACAGTGCCAACTCAAGACGTCTTGGCCCCTGAAGCAAAATATGTTTTCCTGTGGACCAAAACTTTATAAAAGTCTTGTTCCACCCAGTATTTGCCTCCATCTAAGCACAGTCCTCATCACAGTGCTGCCTTTAAGCCTACTCACCTTGCTGGGTTGGTAGGGCTGGGACTGGTTCTGTAGCTGTCTTGGTTTGTTCAGGCCAGGCATAGGCAAACTCGGCCCTCCAGATGTTTTGGGACTACAACTCCCATCATCCCTAGCTAGCAGGACCAGTGGTCAGGGGTGACGGGACTTGTAGTCTCAAAACATCTGGAGGGCCGAATTTGCCTATGCCTGGTTCAGGCTTTCATTTTCATAGAATACCTGCTTTAAGACTTCATTCACAGGGGCTTACAATCATTCTGATTCCTCGTGCTGTTGTTCTGTGGCAGAAGAGAATTTTCAAAATGCTAAGAAATAATGGAAATGGGGAGGCATTGTTTATTATATAACTGTTTTCATAAAAATAGCAACTTGTTTCTTTACCGTCATTTTAAATAGGTCCATGTTTCCCAGTCAGAAAGGAGTTCAAATAATCATTTCTGCAGTAGCTATTTTCTTTGCTGCAAATGGGAATGAAAATTTAAGCTAAAATGAGCACAGAGTTCCCTGAGCAAGCAAAACCTTGGATTTAATTCACATACTTTAGCCACTTACACTCATTGCTTTCCTTTTAGTTTTTTTGTTTTTTAAAATCAACACAAAATCTCCGGCACAAAAGTAGAAGCATATGATGAGAATGCTTTCAAAGGAGCCATTTATTCTCAGGCAGGCTTAATTCAAAACCAAATTTTGAATTAAGAGCAGAGAATAAGTTGTACTGTACTAACGTTTCTCTTAGTTCCATTCTTTCAAGGCTTCTTTCAAGGCTTCTTTATAGCTGTGAAATATCTCCATGCTAATCCTGCAGGGCCAAGCCCAAGAAATGCTGCTGCCTGAGGCGGAACAACAAATCCCAGCCACCCAAGTCAAGGTACCAAGTACCAAGGCTGGCCAAGTTATTTTGGCAGAAAATCCCCAAATTGGCTCTCCCTGGGAGTAAAAGGGCCACCAGCTGTTTGAGGCAGTGCCCTCATTCTGCCTAAAAAGAGGGCTGGCTGAGCATGCTTATTCTTATAAGTGGTGGCAGCAAGAAGATTTTATCCAAGGAATCAGTCTGGGGTTGGTGCCCTGCAAAACTCTTTTCAGGGAGGCTGGTGTATTTTAATCTTCTCAGGCCTTTTATTTCAATCTGATCCATTTTATCGCAGCTCGGTTTGTTGTTTTTATGCTGTTTCTAGTGATTATACTATTTTTAATACTTTTTTTGTATAATCTTTTAATTTGTTTGCTTTGCTGTTTTGTGCTTATTTAAATTTTATAACCGGCCCTGGGAATGTTATGGAAGGGCAGAATATAAATCCCTCAAATAAACGAATGAATGCAAGTTCTGCTGAGGATGTAGTCATTCATATACCCCAGCCTAGCAGCTCTTGTGCAGTCAATGTAGAGATAAACAAGATCTCTCACAATTCTTGAGAAAAGTTGCATGTCTCTGTGCATGCATGGGGTTTCTCTTTCAGTGAACTGATGGGGAATGCTTGCTTCTGAAGAACACTGTGCATGTACTGGATTTCAGAAATCTTGATAACACAGGTATGTTTCTTCTCTGTTTAGAAGCATTTACTCTCTCCTGAACTTTAAAAATATTTTTCATATGTTGTGCTCTGGTGACGGTTGCAAATAATTCAAAAGGAGAGCTAGAAACATATATTGTACCCTCAGCTCCTCCTTGACCCTGTCTGTTTGTCTGTGGCATGTTTTGTCCATATTTAAGCTTGTTTGCTGAATAAAGTTCTAAAAGAAAAAAGAAATCAGGACAGAATGATCTCTCCTCTCCTCCTCCTGACCCGGCGGAGCTGATTTCGGGGGCACGGGTGTGTGAGAGAGGATGCTACACGAGTTGGAACATCTCAGTTGGTATTGTGATGACATGGGAGTTATGCCTCAGTTGAGACGGATCTGCAGTGCATATTAGAGAAATGGGCACCAAATATCTGATGCTGTACAGAATGCATCAAATATCAGAGTCTTGTAGTGCCTTAAAGAGTTGCAAATTCATTGTTGCCTAAGCTTTTAAGTTTAAAGGCTTCAGCGGAGTGTTTGTCCAATACTGAATACAGCTTTTTGAACATGTCTAGTGAGTGTACGTATTTCAAGTATATTGGAAGGATGTCTTCACACGCAATGTGTTTGAAGTATCTCAAGGAATGTGGGATAAACCAAGTAGGTTTATCTTTGGGGGGAAAATGAATGCCATTTTTTAATGAGGCATTTGAAGGAAATGTTGTGTTTCGATCATTCCTAAACTGCAGGACTGGTTGCCACATTATAACTAGACCCAATCCAGGCGGTTTGAGGGTTAAGCCCGAATGCATAGCAAGCTTTCTGAATCTCTTATATCTGGCTGCCGTTGTAGCATGGCAGGGATATGGGAAGGCGTATCCTACACATCAGCTTTTAGTCTCTGGATCATGGCTATGACATTTATTACTAATGCATATTCATTTTTTAAGAAGAAGAAAATGAGATAAAACCAGGAACAGAAAATTCTTTATTTCCTTTCTGCTTCCTTTTCAGGGCAATTTATTTTAGTGTGCTGATTAAAACTTCTTCTCGTTACCATAGAATGAATTGAACACAAATAATCTTATAAAAGATGATTTTCTTCTTAGAAGATTTCAAGAACAAATCTGCAGAACATTTAAAGCCTTTTATCTAAAATTAAAATGGGTATAGAGTCTCTGAACTGTTTAGGCAGATCAGTTCTTTGAAGTGTCTTTGCACTGGTGAGCTTTTAAGTCTACCATTCTGCTGAACAACCTGAATTGATCTGGAACTTATTTCTGTAAGGATTCCTCTTCATTCTGCAAAAAAAGAAGGGAAAAACCTTATTGAACCCTGTGTGTGTGTGTGTGTGTGTGTGTGATATAACAAGGATAAACACTAGGGAGTTGGTAGTGTTGCCTTTTAAAATCCAGCTCTGTGCCAAACAAGAGTACTGTATGGCAATTGATGGAATTCTAAGTAATATTAAACTGAAAGCTATAGTGTTAACACTTATTTATGCTAATAATTTCAATACATCACCTTGACTTGAAATCCAGTGCTTTCCCAACAATGTCCTTTGATATTTTAATTCTAAAACTGAATCTAAGGACTGGGTTGGACATTTGGCAACACACCTGTGTCACCGCCAAACATCTTTCAAGCAAGCAGGAATGGTGCAGGCAGGTGGTTTATGGTAAGGGGTGAAAAAACATGTGTGGGGCTCCAAAACATGTGTTACCAGCAGTAGCACTGTTTAGGAAGGATAGTACTGTTCTGTCTAGACTGGCAGGGGTGCAGACAGCTGTGAATCTAGTGCATGTGTCCCGATTTTCCAGGGACAGTCCTGGAATTACAGAAGCCATCCTGGTTTCTGATTTGATCCTGGAATGTTCCACTTTTCTTTTTCCCTCCCTCCACGTCTTGGAGAACAATTAAAAGAGGTGTGGAGGTGGAGGTGTAAAAATGGGAGTCCTGTTTATACTGAAAATAAAATGCCTGCACCAAATGAAGGAAATTGTGAAGCTGGCATATGAAGACCTTCCTATAATTTTGAAGGAAAATGTACAGGGTGGCATACAAACAGCAGCAACCACCACCAATCCACTTTATTAATTGCAATGCTTCACCAACCAGCAATATTTTCGGAAATGTGTGGAGTGTTTATTCCTTTTATTGTAAACTGAGCCTAATCTGTTTTTTCAACCCCCTGTACCATGCTGGCTCTCAGCTAAAATCCTCACAATCCAATTGGAGGATCAAAATATCTGATTTTCACATATGGCAAGAAGACCTTCCTGTTTCTCTATTTAAACACTTTGTTGCTTCAGTCTTGAATGCCGACACAATGGCTTAGTTCAAAATGCCTTGTTTTGTTAGAAGTTGGCATTGATGTGGTCATCTGGAATCAATATAGCTAAATGTCTTTCCACAATTTAATAGCTGCCTAGTCCGTTGAATTAAAGTCCTGTTGTTAATGAGCATTTGCATTTTGTTCCCCACCCCAAACCCAATGCAAAAATAATCTGTGAGAAACCCTTTCCTTCTGCCTGGTTACTAAACCATTATGTGCTCATTTATTTAATGCACATGAATTTACAGAGTCAAGGCAATCTGTTTTGTTTAGCTTTCATATCAGAAATGAATAGCACTAACAGTTACATGAAACAAACAGTATGTGGTGAATACAGAGAGTAATTTTTTCCCCCTGTGGACAAGTGGTCTTTTGTTGCTATGACACAGATCCTGAATTGGTTGTCCCTCCTTCCCAAGTATAGGCTACACTCAGCATTATATCAAGTGATACACAAACAAACAAAATCACTGCTGTGATCTAATTATTTGAAATTTTCTTCTGCCAAAATGTGTTACATATATTGATACCCTAACTTAAGCACCTTTAAAATTATGTATCTTAAGATCATACATTTTTGTAGGTCTAGAGGGGTGAAATCTCATCAGGACAGAAGATGCTGTGTGCTATAGAGAATATATTAAAAGGGGGAGCAGAATTAAATGGATGCTGTGAGCATCTTTGTTTCTGTACAATTTAGAAAACTTGCCTAAATCCTAGTAGTCTGCCAGAATCAATGTGTGATGAGTATATATTTTTTACTGAAAAGTGGACTATAAATGTCCCAAATAAATAAATAATGCATTATTACTTAATTCCACCTTCTAAAAATGCTCTGTACTTATTAAAATGATTGAACTCATTCCCCCAAATAATGTCTTAGCCACTCAACTAGCGAAATTAATTTTAGGAAAGAGAGTTATGGCCTTTTCTCATTACTGCCCTATATATTGTGTGGGCTACAGAGAACTGGTTGTAATTTCTTCCTCTTCATAGCCCATTTTGATTTCCTTTGCTCCTATAAGCTGAGAACAGCAAAAGGTATAATTGGGTCACTAATTAAATGTCAGGCATAGACTGTCTGGTGAAATTGGAAGTTAACCAGTTGTAAGATCATTTGTGACAGGATAACAGTTAAGGCTGCAGAATGCCAGGCAGCTAGTCTGGTTTAAAAGAACATGCCATTTTCTGTCTATTAAATATACCACCACCCTTATTTCCAGAATTATTTTGATGGTGGCAGCAAAGATCCTTAATATTTTGCCTACCTGCAGAAGTCACTTTAGAAACCTCTGTTGCCATAACAAACACCTGCAATTAAACCTCTGCCAATACCTTGAAAAATCATTAGTATTTTCAGAAAAAGCAAAATGTGCTTATTGCATATTGTTCCAGTTGAAGGCATTATCCATAGCTGCCAAGTTATCCCTTTTTTTAAGGGATTTTCCCTTATGCTGAATAGGCTTCCTCGCGAGAAAAGGGAAAACTTGGCAGCTATGAATATCTGAGCTTCTTTTTGTGTATGTGGGTCCTGTTCACTATGTAGCAAATATCTGGTCTTGTGCGACCTCTCATTTTAAAAGAAACTCTTTTGGGTTTCTGGATTGTTTTCTTACCTTTTCCTCTTTTTAAAAGTCAAATGCGCTTGTGTTATACTTGCTTGGCCATTGCCTGCTTACATATATGTTGAATTTGATAGCACAGTGGTCATTGTTTCCAGTTGGTTCAGCAGCACTTTTGCGTGTTCAAAACCAGAGACCTCCCCCCTAAATAAATTCACACTTGACTCAAATTTTAGTTTTGGTTTTTGGCAGAATTTAGGCCACAACATTATTGATTACAGAATGTGAGTGGTTGCATAGGCTCTGGTTCGACTAGCTCCCTGCATAGGTCAGCCAAGGGTGAACATCTGGGAAGGTGAAAAGCTGGGAACAGACTATGTTCACCACCCCCTGGACTCAGGCACGGGCACAACCCCCTCTCAGGGGCTGATCAAACCAGTTGAGTCCCTGGGTTCCTTTAACGGAATACCCTTCACATAGGGATGGCGAGACCGCTCTCCCATCCCTATCACCTTGAACCAGTGCCTATCCGCCACACAAGCACTGCACTCGCCGCCAACCACTCACACCTGTAACCAATCCCTTAATCCCGCGGAGGTCAGCCACAAATCATTCCCAATTACAGACAGATCCTTGGTGTCGCTTCACAGTGCAAAGGCATTGCGGTTTTACATAAACAAATGTTCTGTGGTGCAATAGCTTGCACACTTCTTGCACGATTTTTCGTGGAAGTGAAAGTATGCAGTGAGAAAGTGAGAGCTGCACTGGCTGCCAAAATACTGCTAGGCACAATTCAAGCTCCTGTTTTTAGCATTTAGAGCATGGGTAGGCAAACTAAGGCCCGGGGGCCAGATCCAGCCCAATCACCTTCTAAATCTGGCCCGCGGATAGTCCAGGAATCAGCGTGTTTTTACATGAGTAGAATGTGTCTTTTTATTTAAAATGCATCTCTGAGTTATTTGTGGGGCATAGGAATTTGTTCATTTCCCAAAAAAAATATAGTCTGGCCCCCCACAAGGTCTGAGGGATAGTGGACTGGCCCCCTGCTGAAAAGTTTGTTGACCCCTGATTTGGAGCCCTGAACAATTTGAGACTGGGACTATATCCCTGCCCTGCAATTGTACTCCTCAGGGTACTGCTGAGAATTCCATATGACCCAGAAGTGCAATTAGCCTGTAATGGACTTTTAGTGTTACAGCTCCAGCCCTCTGGAATGAAATCATCAGCCAAAATCAGACAGGCACCTAGCGTGAATATATCTTGGTGTCTACTGAAGACATTTTTTGTTTAGGAAAGCTTTTCCTGAGGTGCAAACCACCTTAGCTGTCTGTTAGTGCAGATACAGGTCATTGAGCCTGAGCTTCCACAGCCGCTGCCCCCCCCCCCATGAACCACCATGGGCAGCAACAGCAGCAAACATGTTCTATGCTTCTGATGATATTTTATTCTCTTGCTAATTGTGCTGTTTTAAAGGTGCATTTTATATTTGACTTCCTTCGGTAGTGTTTTCTTTTGAAATGTTTAAGGTAATTTTGTTGCTGTTGTTAGCTTTGCTGTGTTAAATCTGCATTCTGTGGTTGACCTCCTTTGTAATGTCTTATTCTGAAATCTTTAAGATAATATTTTTGTTTCCTATTAATTATGCTGCTTTGAATGTTTACTTGATATTTGACTTTCTTCAGTAATGCTTTATTCTGGATTTTATTTTATGTTTTAATGTGTTGTAAACCACTTTGATGTTTTTTCTTAAAATAATAATAATAATAATAATAATAATAATAATAATAATAATAATAGGAACACTATGTGAACTCTTGTGCAAGCATTAGCAGAACAGAACTCTTGTGCAAGCATTAGCAGAACAGAACAGAACTAGTAGATACAGTATTTTGCTTCCAGCCATACTTCTTTACATCAAGCTCATAGGAATAGTAGAGATTTCTGTTGCTTCTTTTCCTCCGAACAGAGCAAACTGGAATTCTCTGGACCTTGATTAAAGGTTTCACCTGGAGAGAACTACATTATTATCATTTTTAATGCATCTAGATAGTGGCGGAGAATATGCTATTTACGTGATCAGTGGAACACTCTGTATAATATTGTAAAATGAATATTTTAACACAAGTATACTTGCCCAATGCAATAATACATCATAATAATCGTAAACAGGGTCCCTTTATTTGATGGATTCTTTACAGCATGCATCCTGTTTAACTCTCTAAATATTTTATTGTGAATATTTTACTATTTAAATATTTTAAATATTAAGTGTGCCTTAAATTACAGAGCAGCACATCCTCTCTTTATTTTATAAAAAGGAAGATGAAATAAATAAAAGATGATATAATTTATTCAGTCGCCTCATATCACATTTCCGACATCATCCCTTTCATTTTTTGTTTCCTGTTTACCAGCAGCATTCACACAACTATTTCAATGTAGATTATCCAATGAATCTCTTTTCCTATACCTCTCAAAGTTCAGTCATCAGAGAAAAGAATTAAAAGCAGTATCTAAGCAAGATAGGTTTTGGTCTGAAATGTCTGTTCCCCTTGTTCTCCATATTACGCCCAAATGTTTCATTCACATTGCCCAAAGCCTTTGCCAAACATTCAAATCCTGTTGCCCGAACTCATCAACGCAAAGCAAATTATATCTCTCTGATCAACTTATTTTGGCACAGCTGAACATCTCATCCTCTCTAAAGCCTCTTGATAGGTGCCATTTTTCTCTTCACCTTGCAGGACCTCTTCCTTACTGTGAGATATGTGAGGGTCACATACATTTGAAAGCATGCATCTAGTTGTATGGAGATACAAGCGTTCTCCTTCAGACATTGCCTTGTTGTTTCTTCTGTGTAGCAAAGACTAGGCAAATGTTCAACTGGTCATGGGGTAGTGATACAGTCTTGCGGTCTGTGCTTGCCACATGTCCTTCAAAAGACAAATATGAGTGCACCGGCCAAGCAAAACGTACTCAGACTTCCAGAGCAGGTATCACAGAGCATTCTTTGAGACTGATGAAATCTGCAGCTTCTTGATCAGCTCAAGTAAGGTCAATTTTATTTTTTCTGTAATGCAACCCCAGGATATTACTTTTCCTCTCATTAGTTTGCTCTTTGTGTTCAGTTAATTTGTATTATCCTCATTTGATCAAGCCAAAGTCTGTTTCATTTTTCTCTCATAATATTAATGCTGCTAAAAAGACATTCCTGCATACCGGTAGTTGATTAATATATTAGCAGGAGGAAAATGAATGTATTTTTTTTTAGATGTCACAAATAAGAGTTCTTCACACAAGCAGAATGTACAGTATTCAATGCCATAAGAAGGTGCAAAAATAAATAAATATCAGTTTGTTATTTTGTTTTCAGTCAATTGCTCTATCAAGTGTTTGAACATTTGTTGTTCATTCAGTATTCTTTAAAAGTCCTTAAGTCCATTTTCTTTGGAATTTCCCATTAACACATGTGTTTGGCAAATAATACGTGACCAATTTTATGTGACTGGATATGTGACTGAATCCCACAAGAGGGGTTTTGGACAGGTAACAGTAGATGCAGGGCTTTTTCCAGCCAGAACCCACCAGAACTCAGTTCTGCCACCATTGCTGTTCTAAGAGAACAAGAGAGGAGTTCATGGTGAGTTCCAGCACCTCTTTTCCTATAAAAGTAGCACTGAGCAGATGTATAATTTTTACATGGTATCTATCATAGATAAGAACATGTTAATAAACTAGCTGATATCCAGAAACGTTTTGTTTGTATATGATGAAATTAATGTCCTTATTACATAGATAATTTCATAATCTGTTAAATAGCATGGATCAATACAATATTTTAACCTTCATTTAATTGCAACTATCAGCCAGCAGCAATGTTTCATCAGGGTCCACTCCACCAGCTCTGCTGAGAGGCCATCAATAAATAAAATTGTGGCCATATATGTCCACACACAAGCAAAACAGACTTCTGTTTACACAGAAGAGCTTCCTCTCCCATGCCTGTAGCTCCCCTTCCTTTACAATCTGCTTTGGGAGACAATTATGAGTACATGAAATTAATAAGTTCTAAGTCATATCTTAAATACTGGGAGGGATTGAAGAGATAAGATCTCAACTGAGAGAACACTGCATGAATTAAAAAGCAATCAAAGAAGCCCTGGGGTGCAGCTGGTTCACATATACAATGCCATGGGCATTCCAGATGTGCATCTCTGGAGTAAGCCATGGTTTCTCAATGCTATGTGGGGTTCGGAAGACACTCCATGCTGCTCCTGGTGGACTGAGAAGGTCCACATGCAGCTGACATTCTCAGCCACTTCTTCTCCTGGAGATAAGACTTGGTGAATTGAAGAGCCTCGGGAAAGATTGCAGAGACCTATACACAAGGAATAAGCTGATACAATAAGGCCACTTCAGTAGGCACACAGTTGCAATGATGGACTAGATTTCATTTAGGGTGTTGTGTGTGTGTGTGTGTGTGTGTGTGTGTGTGTGTGTGTGTGTGTGTAACAACTCCCCTTTCTTCCCATATGACTAATCTAATGGGGAAAAAAACATTTAAACATTTTATGGAACAAATTGTATTATTTTCAAGCTTAGCCACCATCTGAAGAGGTTAGTGGAAATTAATCTTAAAGATTAAAGTATAGCAAATGTGTGTTTATTATAGCCTAAAAGACAAATTATCAGTATTTCCCAGAGAGTTTATAATTCAGATGAACAGTACACATTTTTGTGAGTCTTCCTTTGCTCTCTTTACCAGTTTTAGCAGCAGAGAGAATGTGCTTATTCCAGATTTATAGTTTGTTACATGAAGCCTGTAGTTTAGAGTCAGGAACTGTCGTGTTTCAATTTTACTGACAATATATGCCACTGATTTTACCTTAGCTTATACATTTATGTTAATGAATTCCTCTTATACTGGCAGACAAGTCCACTTAGGAACAAAGTTTGTTTTATCATGGACTGTTGTCATAATGAGAGATTTACTGCCAGCCATTTGTCTTTAAAATTGCTCACCTGAAACAGACAAATGCCTTCTTGCCATGTGGAGGCCTTTTTATTTGTGCAGATTATCAGGGAGGAGAATGGATTACAAGACTTGTTTATGCAAAGGCTCATGGTCAAAAATTGAAGCATTTTTTGTGTGAATGCATGAAACATTGCAATCATATGTTTTGTGAAATGTCACCAGAAAAGGAGATAGTAAAAATATAGACTTCCAGAAGGCTGTTTAAAGTGAAGGATAGCCCATTACTAAAGATGTATTTTGACAGCTGCCTATCTTCTGATTTTGAATAAAACATCTGCTCATTTTAATGTTTTTTTTTAAAAAACACAGTTTATATATATATATATATAATACAATACTGTAGCCATGCCTTTAAAATGATAGTGGTTTGGAGAAAAGATGCATTAATCTTCCCTTTCACCTGTAAAATGTGAATAGAGATCAGCTTCCTGAAGCCAGTTAAATTGTCAGCTTTAAAGTTGACATGGTAAAGGATTCATGCTCAGATATTCTAGATGCCAAGCTGCTGGGGTTCAGAGAGCCACCCAATTAGTTCCCCGTGCTTTGGGTGGGCTAGTTAGTCAAACACCACGTCCCATTTGCTGTATAACAAGCCTCCTTTGAATTCTGGGTCAGTTTCCAAACCAGTGTGTGTGTGTGTGTGTGTGTGTGTGTGTGTGTGTGTGTGTGTGTGTGTGTAATATTGAATGAGGGTTTGCAGTTAAGAACACAGAGAAGAGCACCTGCTGGATCAGATCAAAGACCCCCATCTAGCCCAGCATCCTGTTCTCACAGCAGCCAACCAGATTTCAGTGGGGTGCAAAACATGTACCAACTGAGTGCAACAGCACTCTTGTTAAAAAGTGGAGTGGGGAGCAAAAAGCCATGAGATGGAAACCTGCAGCTTAAGGGCTACATTCAGCCATAGCTGCCAAGTTATCCCTTTTTTACAGGGATTTTCCCTTACGCTGAATAGGCTTCCTCGCGAGAAAAGGGAAAACTTGGCAGCTATGCATTCAGCCCCCAGCCTCATTTCCATGTGGGTGGCAAGGATGGGAAAATGGGAGGAAAGGGGTGCAAGAAAGAAAAGAGGTGGCAGAAAGAGAGAAAAAGCGGGTGCCTTGTCCAGTTTTGGCTTGGGCCCTTCCTCCCTTTTGTCCCAGGTTCCACTGGCTCCATCTCCTGCCTGCTGACAACCAGGCTGACTTTAGACTCTCAAATTTCAGCGGCACCTTGCTTGATGCTAAAATTCAGTGCCTCCCACCTCTCTTGTGCTCCACTCTGCAGCATTTTTGCAGCGCCTCCTGCAGTGCATGATGCAGTTTCACTACCCTAAAACCACCTCTGCATGCAACATGTGGCCCCTGACGTCACCCCATGGCACAGAAAAAGTTCCTCAGCCCTGCTCTAGGCAGTCACAAGTTTTTCGACCATACCTCTTTGGATCTGGGCCAATGGGTTTCACATCTTTCAAAGGCTGACTCTATTTGTCAGAAATCTGCTTTTTCGTTTTTGACTCAAAAGATGCTTTCCGGACAAAGCTTTTTGTTGATGAAACAGGCTAGAATGCAGCCTTACACCTTTGATCTTATAGAGTGCCATGGAACAGACTGCAAAAAAAACTTAAACAAAAGCGTCGCAAAAGCAAGGTAATAAAAGCATCTTGCCAGGATGAATCATGATGCTTTCTGTGGTGAAATTGCTCATCCCTCCTAGTGGTCCTAATGTATCATTATCACAACAGGACAAATAACAGGATCTCAGCAGGTTTACTTATTGAATTTTGGTTTTCCCTACCCTTGGGTCAATTATTCACTTATACCAAATATCAGTCTTCTGACCTCAGGCTGTAATCCTGCTCTGTGTTTTGCCATTGGGGAGCAGGATATGCCATAAGTCTTCCTCAGATGAAGGATTTTAATAAATTTACTTGGAATATTATGTCACGTGGACATTAGAAATACCATTGACCTTTTAACATGGTGGCAGCATCTGTCCTTTGGAACTCACTGCCTATTGATATTAGGCAAGCACCCTCACTAAGCTGTTTTGAGGTAAAACATTTTTTCTGTGTTTCATTGATTTATTTATTTTTAAATGCACAATGCTTAGTGTTCTGAGTAAGTGGTCTACTGATTGTTACTTAATAAATATATTTGCCCCAAAGTGGACTATCTCATTTACTGACTGCTCAAGTTAATCATCTAGGTCAGTGGTTCCCAACAGGTGGTCCGGGGACCCCCAGGGGTCCACGAGCTATGCCTGAGGGGTCCGCAAGATGCTATTAGAATAAAAAATATATTAAATATATTTCGTATGATAACAGATTTTTTGTTTTGGCCGCTTCCTGCATGAGCAGAGTCTAGCGCAAAACTAGAATTAGATAGAGGCAGTAGTTCTGCTGTATGCCGTTAGGTGGCGCTTTACAAACACTACTGTTTTGCAAAGAGGCAGCGCGCGCATTCTACTAACGCTCACCTCCCCAAGATGCTTTGCGCGCATCGGCTTCATTTGTGCGCTACTGCGCAGGTACCCTGTCTTCTCCATTCCCCTCCCTCCTCCCTGGCGCGCGCTGCCTCTTTGCAAAACAGTAGTGTTTGTAAACAAAGTGTTGTTTTTCGCGGAAGCTACAGTTCGCGTAGTTAAAAATGGACCGTTGGTTAAAAAGTGGTTCGTTAAAACGACAAAGGCCTACAGATGAAGAGGAAGAACTGTAAAAAACGTATAAATATAAAATATAAAAAGACTCTTAATTTGGCTCTCACTTTTTAATTTTAGGATTAGGAATTAATGGGGGTCCTTGTCACAATAGCGGCTCGATGAGGGGTCCTCGCGAAAATTTTGTTGGGAACCCCTGATCTAGGTATTAGAAAGACACCCGTTTCTGGCCATAGTTTAGTCCTATATGACTTCCAAGTCTACAAAACGTTTGCACATCCAAATCTTTGGTGTTGCATTTGAATTCTGTGAGGCAGCTCATGGACCTACATTGCAGAGGGACTGGGGAAACGGATGCTTTTGCAGCAGCATAAATGATATGGGTAGGATCTACCTGATACAGAAATGTCACCTCCACAGTTTATGAACCTCAGAAACCTCTGTTCCATTTCTTTTATGAAAAGTCTGGCATGAAATTTCAGGAGAGTGAATAGCACCACTATGGCATATTTGTGAAGCATTTAAAGGTTACTTAGTAAGTGCAAGATGCTTTAAATGGAAAGCAAACCTTAAAATGGGAAGCATTTCCGTGCTTAACTTTTAATAGGTTTTCTGATGAAAATGTATTATTTGATGAATTCAGAAGTGGTTTAGGAAAGGCGCAGTCCTTATGTTTGCTTAGGACTAGTCATGACCTATGTAATCTTGTCCAAAGACTGTGAGCAATAATGCATTGCACTTGTGGGGGAAATGTACTGTGAATGATAATATTGGCATGCTTTAGCTGGGATTTCTATCTTCAGTCAGCAAAAAAAGGATTGAATCTGCTAAATGAATGCAACCAACTGAGCCAAGTAAAAGTATTACCGAAATGGATTTAGACATAGTCTGTTGGCTAAACAACCTTACTAGCAAGAATTTAGCAGAGATGGCATTAGGCTTCCCTGGTTTATGTGTAATTTAAAGAAGCTTCCTCTCCCATGCTAAGCAGTGAGTCTCTTTAAGGGACTTTGTCTCAAGTCATACGAGTCTGCTTTTTCCTTGTCACTGAGAAATGTAGTTAAGAGTATCCCCAAAATTAGAGGGAAACAGGATGAAGGAACCAAGCTCTGTGAAAATAGAGGTTACTTCCAAAGGGCAAAAAAAGGAAATTGAAAATAAGATAGAGAGTTTGAGGGAAAGGAATGCAATGTAGCTGCATATTTACTTTCTACGTAGGAAGGCAACAGCTGCCAATTGAAAAATTAAGAAGTGAAGTGTTGTGTATGGTGTCCTTAATCACAGGCTGCCGTATATAGATCGCTCGACAGAATCTAATCAGTTCATTTGTGAGAGAAGCACCTGGAATGTAGATGGGCCCAATACTAGTTAAGGAGAGCCACGTTTTCCCGATGATGTGTCAAAGTGGAAAGACATAAAAAGCTAAAAACATCAGCTTGGATCCAAAGGTCTCCAGCATGAACAGACAGGCACTTCAGCTTGTATAAGGAGGTGGGGGGGGGGCGTGATTTCTGCCAGCCCCACCTCCAACTGCAGCCCATACACCATATTCCACACAACCAACACTCTGGATGGACTTGGGGGTAGTGGGGGCTGAAGAGGGGAGGCAAAGGAGGGAAATAATAATGATAATAATTTTACTTACTTACTTATTACACCCTGCCCATCTGACTGGGTTGCCCCAGCTATTCTGGACGGCTTCCAACATAATAAAAACACAGCAAGATATCAAACATTAAAAACTTACTGATACAGGGCTGTCTTCAGAAAGTCATGTAGTAGTTTATCTGTTTGACATCTGACAGGAGGGCATTCCACAGGGCAGGTACCACTACCAAGAAGGCCCTCTGCCTGGTTCCCTGAAATCTCACTTCTCACAGTGTGGGAACCGCCAGAAGGCCCTCGGAGCTGGACCTCAGTGTCCGGGCTAAATGATGAGGGGTGGAGATGCTCCTTCACGTATACAGGGCCAAAGCCATTTACAGCTTTAAAGGTCAAGTTCTACAAGCGAAGAGCCACTGACACTTCTTAGCATTCATCCCATTATTTTCTAAGGTAAATGTGGGATTTTAGATAAGATGCCTCACTATGTATCTCAGATATGTCTAGTAGTCTGCATCTGGAATAAAAAAGATTGCCGACTGAAATATATTCATGCCATAATCATCGCTTTGATGCTTCCTTCCTCAGCCACACACTGCTATTCATGTTGTTTCTTACCCTTGTAATCCTGGGAATTAGCTAAATCAGTCAATTGCTGCAATTGCATGCTGATGACACAGGATATACAACGTTCCAGCAAACAAAAACACTACCGTGTGAAGAGCAGTTTGGCAGCTGTTGAAAAAGCTTCCTCAATAGCAGGGTGAGCCACATTTTCTGTCACTGTAATGTTCATTATATTAATTAAGCTTCAATGCCACTTACTTTTTTTTTAGTCCAGGAGAGCAAAGAAAAACAAAACAAAACAAAAAAAACTACAACACTGTCCTGGCAAAAGTATCCTTTTGTGTTTCACGCACACAGAGACTCGTGTGTATGGCACGCTTTTGGAAAGATTAATTCAAAATATTTTTAACAACAACAATGTATGTCAAACTGTCAAAGGTTTAGTGACAAATGTTTACTGTTAGCCAACCACATTCCCATCCCCCACTGCCACATTCCACTCCTCCATTTTCCTTATGGAAGATGTTGTACAGTCCTACTCCAATGCACAGTAATGCCAAACCTTTTGTTAAAATGCTACCATTGTTAGGTGTCGCAGGGACATTGTCCTCTCTTTTTCTCCCATCCCAAAGCAAGGTCTCTCAGTCCAGATGAAGAAATACATGCCAGTGCTCATATGCAGAATAAGAAAACCAGCTAGCCAATTTAGCACCTCCTCTCTTTCCCCTTCGTAGATGGGTCTCCTGAATCCATTTTTCCTTCACCATCATGCTTCATGGAGAATCACATACATCTGTAGAAGAGATAATCTCCAAAACAAACAAACAAGACAGAGAAGGAGTCAGTCACTCACTACACAGAAAGCAAATGATGCTTAATCATGCAAATATCTCATGTATATCAAATAACTACAAAACAACGACTGATGGGTCACAATTCAAAGAGTGTATGTGCATGTGAACAGGGATGGACATAGGCAAATGTATGTGGTTTAAAATTAACCTATGAGACTGTCATGATGAAGCTCCTCCTGATGTGTTTCATGCATGCAAGCTTTCAGCAAACTTCATATACATACTGGGATATTCAAGATTGTATTATGAATCAAACAGTTGTTCAAAGCTTTCCCTAGGAATCTGTCATGATTATATCAAACAATTGCAAAAGCAACTGCAATATCATCTTTCTTATAGTCAGGCACCCATTAAGCTCATTTTGTAAATTGCTAAGATCTCTGTGAAATATGCCCTTATACTGGAATTTTGCAATTAGAATATGAAGATGCATTTACAGTAACCACACTGGGATGGAGAATATACCGGTATATATTCAGGGGCATGCTTCTTTCTATTGTTCAATAGCTTGGCATAGGATTCACTCCTTGCTAAGAATATTACAAAGCAAATTCATGTCAGTATTGATAGGGCTAAACTAGAAGCCTTTCTGTTTGTCTGGGTCCCAGAGTATTCTGTGGCTCTTTATAGGCCACCATTACAGCCTGTTAAATACAAACCTTAGTGTGTTGTGAGCACACAATTAATTATGTGGTTCAGAGTGCAATATTAACCCACCCAGAATTTAAGGGGTGAGTTGGGATTAGTATGGCTCTCTCGCAATAGAAGCCCCTAGTGGGCAGAAAGCTACCACTGGTGGTTCTCCTGTCAGTAGAAAAAAACCCAAAGGGGTGTGTGTTGGGTGTAAGGTATCTGTAGTTTAGGGTCCACTGGATCCAAAGCCCCTTGGATTCTCAAGCCCCTCGGCTACACCAGTCTAAAGCTCTGTTAATGTCACCGTCTGAAGCGCTTACAATGTTCTGTATTATTCAAAATTGTTGCATAACTTTATTTGAACTAATAATACTGATTTTGTTGTTGGGAGTCTTTCTGTTTTGTTTTGTTTTGTTTTATGTGTTTGTATCTATTGGTTCTAAAATATTTTGTTCATGTAAAAAAGCTTTTAAAAAATAACATGGGGGGCCTCAACATTTCCTTTCCCTTTTATTGAGCCCTATCCCATTATCAGGATTTGCACTTCTGTGAAATGTTCATGGTGGTGACCTGAAGATAAGATAAGAAGAAGGATACAAGTGGCTTAATAAGTATGAAAAGTAATCTTGACAGAATCTGTATATGTGTAATGGTACACATCCATTATCCAGGCCAGTCAATTATTTATTTCATTGAAAAAGTAGATGTATTTTCCCAGTGAACCACTCAGTGAATATT
Organism: Zootoca vivipara; assembly: GCF_965207765.1. Classification (NCBI taxonomy): domain Eukaryota; kingdom Metazoa; phylum Chordata; class Lepidosauria; order Squamata; family Lacertidae; genus Zootoca; species Zootoca vivipara. Next base: position 14,658,351 of record NC_142586.1, read on the forward strand.
ACTGCCACAGGCAACTGTATTTTGCAGTTTTTAAAGTGCGTTTTAAAAGACCTGCTAATTAGCTGTTTAATTACACGTCCAGGCTTCGAGGGTGCATTTGCTTTTGTAAGCAGTTATTTATCAGAAAGCACTCCTTTCCTAATGCTTTTGTTTCTGCTTTCTACAAATTAAATTACAGAGAGATTTAATTTTGAGCTAATTAGGCATGAATATCAGAGAAACTGTGCAAGGCAATTGGGAACAATGCATTCGGTCCTAGAAGTTATATTCCATTGAGGACTACATTGCATTTGGTGTCATTACCTATATTAGTCATCTGAGTTAAGACAGTCAGATTGGGACAAAATGTATACACCAGAGAGGCTGCCAAGGTCTGGAAAACAAATCAATTTAAATTGCATGTTCTGGTTTCATCAGTTATGAATCGTGACCCAAAAATTCTAGGGGACACTCCAGATCTTCCGTGCTTTCAGCCAGCTCACTTACAAGTCATGCCCGGGGAGGGGAGGAAGTGCTAAGCTACGTGTAAGTTATATTATATGTGATTCCATCTATATTTGTTTTGTTGGGAATCAAAGACTGGCTGTAGCTTTCCAGCAAACATGCCTAGTAGCAAAATGAGCAATGTGTATAGTCATAACCACACACGGCTTTTACAGTTTTAGCTAGGCAGAACCTCCCCGTTTAAAAGGAGAAGCATTCTTCAGTTGGAATAAAATGCTGACCTGTTTGAGAACTGAAATACTGGTGGAAGGAAGCTGTTGTTCATGCAGCAAGTCTTAGCATGAACCAGATAAGGAGCAAGAGGGGCAGAACCCCAAAATCTGTCAGGACAGCAGGTTAGGTATAGAATCATAGAATCATGGCATTGTAGAATTGGAAGGGACCCTGTGGGTCATCTATTCGAATTCCCTGGAATGAGGAATCTCAACATGCTGTCCCAGGGTTCTTTCCCATCCCTTTAAAGAGCATGCCTTCCTTGAAAGAGGAACACCCAATATTATCATTATCAAATCCATCCTTCATAAAAAGCAGTAGTTTACTCATACGTGATGTTAAGTCCATGGCATGCTTCCTTAGGCAACTGGATAAGCAAATTCCTATCTTAAGGCATAAACATCCCCTGCTTTCACCTGCTACAACTTACCTCATTTGCAGTGTGAAAGTATTTCTGGCCATTTTATGTACAGCTTTATGGTGTGTTTAAAATGCATTTCTCAGAGAAAAACAACTCCCCTCCCCTCCCCACAGACTGTCTTACTGTGGGCAATATCAATTCAAATAAAGGCTATTCATGAAATGTTATTGCCCAGTGGCAATGAGGTTGTGAGCAGGCACCGTAAGTGTTTTATGTCATCTTTATAGCAGATTTCAAGCCAGCTCATTCGTACAGTTTGAGCTGGGGAACAAACTAAAGTTTTCTGCAACAAAAGCAGGTACCGGTAGAGAGGTTCCAATGAGGAAATAATTATGTTTTCTTTTTCAACTTTCAATTCCCATCAGCCCCAGCCACCAGCATGAATAATAATATTCCATGATGGTGTGTGACTGCTTTTGAAGGGACTCTCTCTGGATTCAGAGCTTTATGTCAACAGCAAACGTTTGGGGGTGTGTGTGCAAGGTGATCGAGAGAGTAGTGGTGGTTCAGCTGCAGATGCTCTTGGAGGAAACTGATTCTCTTGACCCATTTCAGTCTGGATTCAGGCCCAGTTTAAGGACAGAGTCACCCTTGGTCAGAGATGCCTAGAGAGGCCTTGAAGGGGACATTTCCTCCCTGGAGTGGCTTCACCCCTCCCCATCTTTCCCCAGAAATCAGGTGCAAGTGCAAGGAGGAACAGATGCATAAAATTGACGAATCGGGTGGGTAGAAATTGAGGGATAAAGACCCTTTAATTAGTATACCTTTCTTGTCTGGTAGGGTTCGGGAGGGAGGCATCCCATTTCATGATGGGAAAGTTAAGCAACCCTCTATACATAACGTAGATTATACAGTTATACAGTTTCATTGCTTTTTCCTTGCCCCCAGGAACCTACAGCTTGTCTTAGCATATGGGCTCCTCAGAAGGGGTTAAAGAGGCTGAATCTGCAGAGGGAGTCTAAGGTGGAGGAAGGGTGGCCATTGCACATGCCCCCCCCTTCTCCCCTTTTTGTCCTCCACCCCTCCAGCAGTGGTGGTACTGAGAGAAAGCATGGGACACAAAGGGAAGATAGCAAGGTCTTTCTCTTGATGTTGGGGGCGGCGAAAGGGGGGGCGGTGTGTGGGGGGGGTGACACAAACCTGACGGAGAGGTGGGCAGCAGGGCAGACCTTTGCCCCCTGTGGCAACATTTGTAGATCCTGCACTGTATTGTACCTTTAAGAGCAGGGGTCAGCAAACTTTTTCAGCAGGGGGCCGGTCCACTGTCCCTCAGACCTTGTGGGGGGCCGGACTATATTTTGGGGAAAAATATGAACGAATTCCTATGTCCCACAAATAACCCAGAGATGCATTTTAAATAAAAGGACACATTCTACTCATGTAAAAACATGCTGGTTCCCGGACCGTCCGTGGGCCGGATTTAGAAGGTGATTGGGCCGCATCCGGCCCCCGGGCCTTAGTTTGGGGACCCCTGTTTAAGAGCTTCACAGTAAGATTGCCAGCCTCTGCCAATAATGAGTGACATTCCTACTTCAGTACAGAAGCTGGCTTGGGTGCAGCATGGGTTATCAGAGCAAACATTGCTTTTAAAAGTAGTGCTGGTTGAAGGTTGCTTCAGACTGCTTTTTGTTGTCAGTATGTGAGGTATAGACACATTAGAGATAACGTTCATTCACACTTCTTGCAAATAAAACAAAAAGGGGAGGATGAGTAGCATGAGCAATGCCATTAGGTGAGAAGGGCATTTTTCAAACCACTGATGGGAAATGATGGAATGCAGGTATAAACTGTAAATGCTACGGAAGTGTAAAAGGGCTCTCCTCTTTTTCTTTTCCCTTTGAAAACTTCTCCAGCAGAAAAGAGCTTATTATAACCATCATTTTTATAAACAGAAAGGTAGCTAGCTACCTGTTTTCATAACCTATGCTCTCTAGCCAAGGCTGTAAAAGCAATGCTAGCATGCATTGGTGTGTGATGTACTGCTTTTAAAAGCTGCTAAGAAAGTATGTCCAGACTCCAGACTAGTGAAGTCATTCAACATGTCATTTTGCTTCCTTCACTTTTCACGAATTATTGAGCCCATCCCACTTCATAAAGAAGAGAAGACCTCTGAGAAGTGCCCAAGACGGGGAATGGTGGATGCAACAGCTCACCCCTGTTTCTTGTCTCCTGGGATTCTGGGCATAGCTGCCAAGTTTTCCCTTTTCTCGCGAGGAAGCCTATTCAGCATAAGGGAATTTCCCTTTAAAAAAGGGAGAACTTGGCAGCTATTATTCTGGGTCTGCAGAAGGATTCTTACCTTGCCTATCCGTTGATATGAAAATTCCTGTAATGTGAATTTGCAGAAGCCATTTTTAAAGCCACCTTGCTGGAGTTGCTTCCTCCCACTCCCCACTGCCCTCCCATAAGGGGGAGGAATCTAGTAATTATGGGTTTAGTATTTCAGTAAAAAAATAAAATATTTCCCATCATCGTTTGAGTTCTTGAAGAACCTTCTTTGAGCTTTGGCAGCCACCAAAAGGGTGCTTTCTCTTTAAAGGGAAGGGAGAATCTTGAGGGGACACACACACCCTATGATCTACTTTATGAATATTAATCAAATGACATTAGGCAAATAGCTGGCATTTCCCAACATGCTCTATTGCTTTGATTTAAAGCAGTCAAATGCAAACAATTTATGTGCTGCAAGTATCCGATACCCAAAGTAAAGCTAACATAACAGGATTTATTATTCTGGAAAAAAAAAGTTTTTTTAAAAAAAGCGTTTTGTGTAAATTTCATATGCAAGACATTGCAATCCTGTAAATTCTCACGGAATCTCACTCATTGTGTGCTAACTTTGATGACGGCACGAAATAGCGAATTACATGAAAATTCATGAACAATTTTAAAATACACAAACTTATTGCATATATTTAGTCAGGACCGATGCAGTTTTTTTTTAAAAAAACATCAACAACAAACCTCTTTGCTGTTTGAACTTTTCAAGACTTTTGGGCAGTAGCATTACAATTTAGCTATCAATATATGTGGAACATTTGGAAAATTGATTTAATATATTAATATTTGACTTAAAAAACATGTAGGTGGATTCATAGGATACTAAATGGCTCATTGGCTTCCCTGCTTGGATATGTCAGAATTGCCAATATCACACTCCTAAACTGGGCTTGACTGGCTGTGATATTAACACAACAATCCCAGCAACGCTGCAGTATTGTCATGTATGTCACAGCTGGCACATTGGCCAATAAGATGCATTGCTGGCATGGCATAGCTTTCAGTCAAAGAAGAAGAGACAACTAATCAGCTCCCAGTGCATAGACATAGCTCTTGTTTGCCCCCATGTGTCTTTAATTTGCACACATCAGATGAGGGTGACATTTTAATTTGGAAAAATTGCTAGGTCTGTTCAACTCTTGACTTAAAGGAGCTCCTTTACCCTGTGGAAAAAGCGATCATTGCATTTTGTATAATCATGAACTTTAAGATCCTATTTGAGTAAAACAGTGGTTTTCATTCATCTCTTTGGTATTTGTTTCTTGGATATTGGGGTTGTAAGAATGCAAGTTCCCACAAAATAGACCTTTACCAGTCAAGAGCCGAGATACTGTTGGTTTGTTGACTCCAATCCGACATGCATCGACATTTTATCATTGCTAGAGTTGCTGGAACCATATTCTGCTTCAGTGAAGAAATTACAGATGTTACATAATGGTTGCACCTGTTATTGTTATGACATGGTAAGACAGTAAAAATAATGATTCTGTAGGATGTACATAGAGAAAAAACAGGAACGGGGGATTCTATTCATGCATGTGGAATCAACATGTGTTGGTAGTTTGGCTGGCTGACATAATCCCTCTCCATTTAAATATTTCTGAACTTGGTTTTTTTATGCACAGTTTATGGGTTTTGACGCTAACCATAGTTGCATGGCAGTAACTGCTCAAGGCTTGGATTAGCTAGAAAGCTTTGCCCTCCTGATGCTAATTGATCTATGATGCAGTGAGATCTTGAAGATTATTCTGGTGCAGTTGTAAGGCAAGTCCTCATTAATATAAGAGTTATCATGAGAAGGACTACAGACAAACACAGAATCAGTCTGCCACCTGAACAGTGATGGAAGCTGGGCATTGTAGACTTCCAAGAAGAGTTAGATTTCAGATCTGCTGTACTGCAAAATAAATTGCAGTGAAGCATCCCTGTTCCCCGCTAACAGTGAAAGAAACAAAACAAGGTCTTCCTGTGTGTGAAAAGCAAACTGAAGCTTTTCATTAGATGTCTTCCTTTATTGAAAAGGAGTGAGCTTAAGGTTTTGGCACAAAGGTCTCTGGATCATATCAAATTAAATTGTACCATGTTTTATATTTTCGTTCCCCACCCCACTTAAAAACGGGGGTGGGGTGGAGGTGGTATTAAAAATTAAAACCCAAAATTATATTCTGAACATGTGAACTAAATTAATTCAGGTATCTCAGTATTAGATGGACACATTATGTACAAGATGACAAACATACAAAGGAGATACTGGGTTGACCGAAGGCCCCACGTGGTTATTTGAATCATTACTTATGGGCTGATTCTGCAACAATAGTTCCATTTTATATTCTGAAGCTTATTCTAGAAAATTAGAAATGCCCATTTTCATGTTGATTAATGGTCTAATGGCCTTCAGCAAGTATAAGGAGATCATTTCTCCTTTTGGATATTACTGTTGTTTCTTTTGCCATACTTCTTTGCTCACATATGTTTAAAGGCAAGATATGCCTTGCTTACTTTGTCCAGGGTATCAAAATTTGAAGCAAGGAGCAACGTACACAGCTTTCTCATTTTAAAAAAACAAAACTGTAGGAAAAATATCCCTCTTAAGTAAATTATATGTCTGCCTCTGATGCATCTGCATAGAAAAAGGAATTGACAGTGTATAGTTGGACTGAAAGAAGGACTCGGCCAAAATGGTCCACCTGACTGCAGCCCAGATTAAGAGCTTTGAAAGCTGACCTCCTTTTGGCAATGCTTCAAGGGAGCTCGTGAAGTGGTAAAAAAAAAAAATGTGTCCATTATATAAGAGAAGGAGACTGCATATCTGTGTTACCTAGGCAGCATCTGTCTTACCTACTGGTAGGTTGATGCGCTCTTCTGGCATATGCAGAATGGAAATGCTTCTCTATATTGCTTAGGGGATGTGTTCTAGTGCTGCAGTAGTTTCCTTGCCCACAACTAAAGGGCCAGGAAAAGAGGGGTCTTCAAAGTACTGCATACGGTAGCTAATCTGGTTATGCAAGAAAACATCACACCACTATGTGATCCCTCAAACTTTGGATCTGAGGAAGAGCAGAAATGGGAGACTCACGATCATAGGGGAGGTGGGTGGGAGGGTGAACATAAAGAAAGGGTATGTTGGGAGCCTTTTGTTTTCAACTCCCAAGTCTATCTTTTCTCCTTCAGACATTTCATAGATGATAATTCATCTCAGCCCTAGTAGAGTGAACTCTCAAATGACCCTATGACATTGGGTCACAAATAATTCAGCATGCAAATGTGGATATCATTTACAATTCAGCAGTCTGCTGCCCTGCCTTTATCAATTTGGCAAGCTCATTCTCTATTTGTCTTTTATTTGGCTAGTATGTCTTATAACTGGTGTTATTCTGTGCTCTGGATTCCCACTAGTCTATCTTTCAAGTTCTTGTCTTTATATGTCTAGGGATTTGGCACATAAATAATAAGTATTCATTCTCTTTGTTCATTACTTCTGTGAATTCTGAATTACCCTTTTTATGATTGAGAACTGCCACTTGAGTGATATAATTTTTCAGTTTTACCAGAATCATTTTAAATAGAGAATGATAGTACACTACAATATTAAAAATTATTGAACCTCTGTGAGTAAAATAACTACCCATTCCATGGGGTATGAAGTGAAGTGAATTTATGGCAGCCCTACTTTATCATCATTTCACTGCTGCTGCTGCTGACACTTTTTCTGAGACACCAGTTTATTTCTGCTAGAGCTGCTTGGAAGTGAACACTTACCGTTTTACTAAATAATGATTATCTTGTCAAAAATAAATGTTGTGTTTCTTGTAAAATGAGGGACCCATGACCCAAAATAAACAGTGTAAGCAATGTAATGTAAGCAATATGATGTGACACTGCTGCCAAATTCTTTGATAAGAGTACATGCATTGGGTATCTCCTGTCGGTATTACGCTGATCTGACATTTTGTGGGCTTTTCTGCTTCTAGGCATGTGGAAAAGAAGTCCAGATCACCAATCAGGTGGTGGTTGTTGTTTTTTTAAAAAGAAAGAAATAGAACTGGTATATGATGCATTGCATACAAATACTGTACATTGTGTACAATTCCTTCAGTTTAATTGTCATTCTTATATATTCATTTTACTACTTTTGTTTACTTTTTAAAAAACATAATTTTATTAATCTAGATTTTTAAGATAGCCTACCAAATCGAACCATAAAGCAAATATAAAGCAGATCAAAAAACATCAGAAACAAAGGCAATTATTGTAGCAACAGTAAAAATACAAAAAAGCAGTAGATATAAAAGCTTTTGTTACTTGATTAATTCCATATATGGATTGCTTCTCCTAAAATATTTCTAACGCGATTTCACAGTAAACACATCAACAATTGAAAACAATTATGTATGTAAATAAAATTTCAGTTCTAACACAAATTGGGATAAAGTTACCAGTAATTGTGATATTACTGTTTGTTTCAGTGGCTATTTTTATTTCTTAATGTGTAGTCAGACAGTTTTAGGGTAGTGCGATTGGTGCAAGCACGCTGGACACAGCACCGCAAGGGGTGTCACAACAATGCGGTAGAATGAAGCATGAGAGGTGTAAGGAGTGCCAAATTTTAGCGTCGCAAAGGGCAGCTGAAATTTGAGACCCCAAAGTCCACCACTGGTGTAGTTTACAGTTGGGGGTGAAACGAATACACTCATGCTCAGGAACTCAAGAAAGGCTAACGTAATGACTGAGGGCTGCTTTACACATTCCAGCTTCATCTTCCTGCAACTGGAGTCTGCATATCTGCTCCTTTTGTGCGTAACTTGCACAGGAAAGCAGCAGCAAAAGCCCGCTAGTATTTCCACTTGCCCTCCACAAATTGGAATATGCATAGTAGCCCCCACCTCCCAGGTTACCGTACATACCGGACAGAGGAGACCTGCCTCATTTTTGAATAGATGCAGTCAACCTATGACCCTCCAGACGTTGATGGACTTACAGCTCCCACCATTCCTGATCATTGGCAATACTGGGGTGGGTGGGAACTGTAGCCCAAAACATATGACAGGCCGCAGGATCCCCATCCCTGTTCTAGAACTTCTGGAATGTGTATGATATAACAGTTGCAGTTGAAAGTCTTCAAACCACTTGAAGCATCTGTTGTGTTGAGCTATTTCAATTGCTTTTGTTTGATTTTCTCATTTCAAACAGCTGAAAGTCTTTAAATTTTGATAATAAATTTTTATTTATTTATTTTGATTTGCAATGGGGGTTGAATGATTTCGATTGCAAATATACATAATATGTTGGTGTTTTCATTTCTTTTTGTTTTTTATATACCTTTGCAAGAAAAACTAATTTGGTCTAGTCTGCATTAGTCCATAGCTCTTAGTGGGAAGGTGTTTAATCTCTCTTATTCCTTGCTACCACAGCTTCATGAGAATGTAGGTCAAGGGATGGTGCCTTTTGTGATATAAAAAACTCCAACTTTCCTCCACAGACACACTAACCTTTTGTGAGTAGTTTCTTCTTTTTCTCTAAACTGATGGAAGGAAGGTAGAATAGGAGATTAAATATCTATGAGCAAAAATGTGCATGGGGAAAAATGCTTCTTCTGGTATATGACGGTGAGGTTAAGTGTCAGAAGATAATACAGTGTTCTGCAAAGGTGACTGTGCTTCACTCGTGTCGTCCCGCCCCCTTAATATGATTATGGTCTATTCCTTCTCCATTGTATTTTAAACCTTCAGCTTTTCCCATGCTCGACAGTGTTGAGACTGTTCTTAGAACCTGAAATGCCATTATCTCATGGATCAGTTGCTGTAATATAGAACACTTTCCTTGGGTTCAGCAGCAGTTGGACTTATTGCGAAACTTGGCTCAGACAGAAGTACCTTTTATTTGCCGAAACCAAAGCTATTAACCAAGAGAGTGTTCTCAGAGTGCTGCATAACTTCAGACTGCAGTATGCCTGCACACAGAGTAGAGGAACAGGAGCTGCCTGGTCTCACTGCTGCATTTTGTATTCAGATGTTCTTTATAGGCTCTTCCTTATGACCGCCCAAGAAACATTTGCCTGCATTAATGTTGTGTTTTTGTTTTTAAATTATCAAGTTGGTGGGGCAAAGGGCCCCATAACATCGCACAACTGAATTTGCTAGTAGTTAATTAATTTATATTCAGCAACTCAGCATATCTAAGAGATTCACTGTCTGCTAAGAGCTATATCCCTCCGTACACTCTGAAAATCCAATGACAGCAGGCTCCTAACAGCACTGCCCATATATCACGTTAAGGAAAGCTAGTGTATACTGAGAAATTGACTCCTCAGTGGCTATCTCATCCCTGGAGACTCACCAAAGCATTGTTTGGAAATGATCAAAGTCCATATTGTTTCTCTTAGTTTAAGGCGTTGGACTGAGTTGATAGAAAGGTTTTTAAAAAGCACATTTGTTACAGTAGCTTGTGTAACCGGATTTTAAATCGATGCTTTATATTCATTGCTTAAAAAGTCAAACCCAGACCCAGAACTGGGTCACACTTGCCTCATTGTTTATCATGCTTTATGAATAGCATCCAATTTTTACTCCAAAACCCCCAGTTGGACAATACTTTTGTTAGGTCCAACCAAAATGTAACCAAACTGTGGCGAAGTTTGAGTTCTCCAGAGCTTTTCATCACAACACACCGCGGAGGAGGCGGTGGAATTAAAACACACACCAAAAAGTGCAAAAATTAAGCTAGATGTTATAGCCATGTGATCAGCTAGTAGTAGCTCAGTTCCAAGATGGGGACCGAAGACTGACTGTATCATTCCCAGATGCTAATGGCATTGGGTTACACACTTAAAATTATGAAATAAAGAAGCAATGACTACTCCCCATATTTGAGAAATTAAGGCCCAGCTTGTAACCCAGATATGTCTAGACTGAAGCAGAGGTGGCTTCCGGCAAGATCTCACAGAACTCTCATGAGATCTTGTGATAGTCCTGCAAGATCTTGTGATATCTGGCAAGAAGCCACCATCACGGTGCAACCTCAGTAAGCTTCAGGGTAGGGGGGAGCACCTTCCCATTTCACCTCAGGCAGCAAAACGGGATGGGCTACCCCTGCAGCACATAGGAAACTGCCCAAATGGATTAAAATAGTATTTATTTAGCCCTCTGATGCAGTTGTATTGAAAGTATGGGGCCCTGGGACAGTGGGTTGGTGTATGTATGCACTGTGGGGTGTTGGGAAAGGGGAAGTGTTGATGTGCAGTGAATAGGAGAATCTACTCTTCACAAAGATGATTTATAAGTGAAGGCATGCTGTCTAGGGGTGATGCCATTCTGATTCAGGCTCTGGAAAATGCTCTCAACATTTTTCTCTATTATTTTTGTCATCTCATGGGCAAATGTTTTAGAGTTACTATGTTTTGAAATGACCTCATCCTTCATAACCTTGTGTGACATCAAATTTGTACTTGGTGAATTTCCACTTGAAGGCATATTGCTTGGAGTGCAATTGTTTCTGTGCTAGCGCAGCTTTGATGTAGTGGGTTTAAGTGGGAAGAATGTGAGTTATTGACAGCAATTATTATAAAGCTATATAATTATTGATTTTGTCGACCTAGCAGAGTTAACAATTTGCCAGATATAATGAAGGAAAATATATGGAGTAACTCAATTAATATGGAGCCAACAAGTATATTTCTAAAAGAGACTTAATTTATTTTAATAGATATGCACTAATTACCCAGAAAGCAGTGTTATTTTCTAAACTATTAATGATTAAGATTAACTGGCAGAACTATAATTTAAAATTATTAGTGTTTAGAACAGTAGATACATAAAACCTTTGTGTTTACCGATCTGTGCTAGAACTGAACAGTCTGTGTTAGAATAATATCAGTATTCCTGCCCTTTTTCTTTCGCACCGTTTTAAATTTCTCAATATTGGGAAGCTCCTTTAAAAAACAGACTGCAAAAATCTGTATGGAATGGATATTCAATAATTTTTTTCTTAGATAGAAAGCAGGAGAGAGTCTTCTGGGGCCTCAGCTTAAGGTATCCTAGATATTTAAATCCTGATCCATAGACTGCTAAGCCTTCCCCTCTGGCAAAAACACCTCAACAGTAGGTCAGTAATTCAACAGCAACTCCCAGGGGCAAGATAAGGAATAAGTCTCCTGCAGCATATGCAAACGGCTGTGGATCAAAACTGTAAGACAAACTAGAAATGAAGTTTCTCTTATACTGAGAAACCTTGGCACTAAATACAGGAGCATACTTGAACTAAGTTGTAGATGCACTAGTTGTAGATCTAGCTTTTTCTTCACATTGTGTTTATTATATAACCCATGAACCTTTTATTATATGACTGGTGAAATGTTTGTTATGACAATGGATTGACATAATGTGTGTGTGTGTGTGTGTGTGTGCGCGCGCGCACGCGCACGCGCGCACACACACACACTGTGTTTATGGAGAGGGCCTAAGTACTGCCTGAGTCTACCTTAGTGGATGTTGTTGTTGTTGTTTAGTTGTTTAGTCGTGTCCGACTCTTCGTGACCCCATGGACTAGAGTACGCCAGGCACTCCTGTCTTCTACTGTCTCCCGCAGCTTGGTCAAACTCACGTTCATAGCTTCAAGAACACTGTCCAATCATCTCGTCCTCTGTCATCCCCTTCTCCTTGTGCCCTCCATCTTTCCCAACATCAGGGTCTTTTCCAGGGAGTCTTCTCTTCTCATGAGGTGGCCAAAGTATTGGAGCCTCAGCTTCATGACCTGTCCTTCCAGGGCTGATTTCCTTAAGAATGGATAGGTTTGATCTTCTTGCAGTCAGTCCTTAGTCAAAACAGGTAGGAAGATTTTTCCCAGCCTCCTTGCTCCCCATGGTGGTATATATTTTTCTTCATAGGAGCAAATGTGAGCTGTTCCTTTATAAGGGGCCAAGTAAAGGAGTGTATTCAAGGACATTTTTAGAGTAGGGGCTGAATCAGTCCATATCTGCAATGTGGGGGGTCATGGTAGTGAACTAACTGACAACTTTGTAGTTTGGGTTTCAACAAAATGATGTATGTGAAACACTTTGAACATTTGAAAGCACTTTCTATATGCTTTTTGTGTAAGAAACAAGAGTTGATCATAAGAGTGTTTGAGATGGTAAAAAAAAAATGCCCATGTTGTTTGGTTGCTGAGCAAACTAACTGGAAAGCATGAAGTATGAGCTCATAGGCTCTGTTTGCCCAGATCAAAAGAAATAAGTTTTTAAAAAAGAATAGTGAAGAAATGCTTTATTGTCTCTCAGAAAAGCTGAAGTGCATTAAGAACCACCTTTAAAAGTTTACTTACTACAGTACTTGGTTACGTTCATCTTAAAAGGTAGAGAAACTAGGGGCAGGGATGTGGGGGGAAGAGAAAATTGGAATCCTGTCCCTTCTTACAGTTATTTTGTTACCTCTTTGATATTGTAGGGGTACTTTTAAATGTGAATGCTACAGGATTTGCCACATAAAACTCCAAACTTTTGTCTTCTATGTACAGAGGGAAACATTTGTCAGGTGGTGAAAGAGAGTGGCAGCCATTAACTTAAAGGAATGCCATCTGAGTACTAGAGCACCAAACAAAATTTCATTTCCTTTTTCTGATACAAGCTGCTAAGATCTTCAAGGATCATAATTATTGCTTTTGGTCCAAGCCATAGGGTCTTTGACCATTCCCAGAATCTGGCCCTTTACAGCTTACCCTCCCATTCAATTAAATAGGTTTTAGAAAGTTAAGTCTGCCTGTGTGAAGATAAAAGGAAGCCTCTGGTCTTTATCCTTGCCTTGTTCTGCAGCCCACTCAACCAAATCCAGTTTATTAAATGCCTCAAGCAAGGGCAGTTTCTTTGGTCTTGCTGTGCCATTAAACCCCAAGAAGATCTCACCTACTGGCAACAGTGAGATCACATTTCAGCTACAGCCTTTCATAGAAGGAGAGGCCCTCTGTCTTCCATATACTGCAAACAGTACCAAAGAACAATGTCAACCGACCTCACAAACCTCGCAACATTCAGAATCCATATTCTCATCATAGGGTAGTTTTGTTTGGTATTGACTTTGAAACTGCTCTCAGGGAAGTGGTGCCAATGTTCTGGATTCCTTACTGAGCAGCCCTGGATAGGCTAAGGTGGGAGGGAAACAGAATTTCCTAGAGAAAATGACGTATCTATGACTGCAAGTAGAAAGCTGGGCTATTTCCGGTTAAAACAGGATGACTGGGAGAGTGTACCTTTTGTAGCCATTGGTAATGCTTTGTTACCAATAGAACTCTGCAGATGCCCCAGAACTGCATGTGTGGTTTGTCCTTACTCTGAACAATTACTGTGTTATTGTAGTAGGCAGGGAAAGAACCTCTGTGCTGCAGCTATTGTTGTATCCAGAGCCCGGTAGGAATTGGTGGCATATGAATAATCCAAGTTGTGGAACCCAACTGGCCGACACCTATATGTACTATTTTGATCCCAAAGCAGAAAGCATTTCAGATAAGACCAACACAATTCAAGAACAAAAGACATGAGTTGAATGTCTTTTTTTTTTAATCAAAATGAAATCAAACTCTACTATGACCAGTATAGTATAGCCCGGTAACGATTCAGTGCCATCTTTCACAGGGTGCCTCACACAGGTAGCAGGATTCTTTCAAGGGAGTGGGCAAGCCTGACACTTCACTTCAACTTGTCAACATAGCACTAGACATCATTTTAGCGTTACAGTACAGTACAAGCAAGAGCAGCCAGTCTTTGAGTTACTTAAATGTATTTCACAGGGTTATTGTAAAAACAGAAAGCTGTACCCTCTCCTTGTTACTTGAAGGAAGGGTGAGATACAAATCACTGATACATCCTCATCACAGTTTGTGGCATTTTGTAGAAAATTAAGACAAAGGTACTTAAAGGACCCCTGGATGGTTAAGTCCAGTCAAAGGTGACTATGGGATTGCGGTGCTCATCTCGCTTTCAGGCCAAGGGAGCCGGCATTTGTCCACAGACAACTTTCTGGGTCATGTGGCCAGCATGACTAAACTGTTTCTGGTGCAACGGGACACCGTGACAGAAACCAGAGCGCACGGAAACGCCGATTACCTTCCCACCACAGCGGTACCTATTTATCTATGTACACTTTGACATGCTTTCAAACTGCTAGGTTGGCAGGAGCTGGGACAGAGCAACGGGATCTCACCCCATCGTGGGGATTCGAACTGCCGACCTTCTGATCGGCAAGCCCAAGAGGCTCAGTGGTTTAGACCACAGCGCCACCTGCGTCCTATTTTGTAGAACCAGGCAAAAAAGGAACCAAATTTACCTACCTATGGTCAGAGAGGGAGCCAAAGAGTGCAAAGATTATGCATCATAAATGGAACTTTATGAATTGGAACTCACTGTGTGTGTCTGTGTGGTTTGGGATTATCTTGTGTTTTGTGAAAACCTATTCAGAGTCCACAGACTTCAGAGGAGAAATATTAGAAGTATGCTGTAAGGTGCACTGAAATGCATGACTTGACATTCTCTTTGCAGGGAAGGGGTTCTCTTTACATTTCAGTAAATGTCAAGCCTTTATCATTTTAATATGATTGGAATCTTAATAGTGGCTTTACCTTTTCAACTTCAGCAATGGAGTCCGACATATGTGTACAGTTTGCTTTCAAAGTAAGCTGCCTGGGGCAGGGGGTCTTGGTTCCATTTTCTTTTGTCAAGCACAATATGCATGAATGGTACTGGAATCCTCCAGATCTACAAATCTCATCAGTCTTGCTGGTTGGGGCTGATGGAACCAACTGTGTTGGGTTTGGGAAGGCTGAAGTATATAAAAAATAAAGTGACACACACATGGCTCTTTTAAATAACACACTGGAAGAATTTGGGGAAATGAGGTAACATTATGCGCGCGCGCGCACACACACACACACACACACACACACACACACATATATATATATATATATATATATATATATATATATATATATATACTTGGAAAGAAAGTAATTCCACTAATGAGCAATCAAATATACACTTTTTTGAACAAGAGACGATCTGAAGTGTGCTTTAAAATAAAGCCTGCCTTTATTGGAGTGACATATCTCCTTTCTGTTTTGACATTGAACTGCATTAGTGTACCCTTGTTAAACTTGTATGTCTAAATCCCATTTGTCAGACATTCACTATCTTCACGCACTTTCACCCAGAGCTCAAGTTGCACCACTTTCCAACCACTTAACACATTTCAAGTGTTTGAGTGCTAACAAACACTTCCTTACTTTATAGACTTCTCTGCCATTAAACGAGAGGACCTTTTTTCCTTTTCTTTTTACAACACAGGGAAAAAAGTATTTTTACTATTAATTGGGAAAGGGAAAGGGAAACCAAAGTGTGTTTCAGGTGTGCCTAATGCCACAAAGTTTGTTTTTTTGTAATTAAAATGTTACAGGGCACGCAAGTTAACTCTCTATTGCTACAGGTTAGGAGAGGGTTGAGTAACAAAAAAGTATATCATGGTCTGCATCGTCTTTATTTCCTCCTCAATCAATGTGGATCCTCAGCTGGAATACTGTCTCTGGCTTACAAAAGCAGTAACATATTCCCTAACCCAGTGTCCATTTAGTTGGTGTTATAGTAACTGAGTATGGTAGTGTGAAAAGTGCTCTGTCTGACATCACTCAAACATGCTGGTACCAGTTCACAGGTTCTGCTTTGGCACTGAGAAATGGTTTGGGAGCTAAGTCCTGGCTTAAGGCAAAACTCTCTGATTAAATGTTTGACTTGCTTATTCCAAGTCAAAAAAACAGCACTGCGATTGGGCTGCCTGCAAAGGATGTCTTTTTTCTCTGAGCCTTTCCCTCTGAAGAAAACCACTGCAGGGGATTGGACTAGATGATGCTCGTGGTTCCCTTCCAACTCTACAATGTTATGATTCTATGAAATGAATTAAAATGATGTTGAGTTTCAGACCATATTTTGTGCTCTCCTCTTTCACCCTCATTAAAAGGTTCTTTAATTCCTCCTCACTTTCTGCCATCAAGGTTGTGTCATCAGCATATCTGAGGTTGTTGATATTTCTTACGGCAATCTTAATTCTGGTTTGGGAGAGAAGAATAAAGGAAGGCAATTGGGACTCAAGTACTCCTGGAAGTCTCTCCCAATTCCTGATATAAGGTGATTTGCTAAGCACCTGCTTAGGAGAGCCCTCTGCAGTGTCACTCGTATTCTTCAGGACTAAAACCTGGAACTGAAAATAAATGAAGAACACAAAAATAGTCCTGGTGATCAGACCAAAGGCCTGCCTAATCCAGCCTCCTGTTTTCCACAGTGTGGGACCAAATGCCCCAAAGGAAAGCCCCCAAGCAATAGCCCTGCCCCACTGTTGTTCCTCAACAGTTGGCATTCAGAGCAGCCTGGGACAGAAATGCTCTCCCAACACCAGTGTTTCTGCAGTTTACCTGGATAGGGATGGGGCAGGGCATGGAGTCAATGAGCTTGGGGCTGTGTAGAAACACCAGCAGGAGCACCAGATGTCGCTACTGGTGCCTTCCTCAGTCCCAACATCCCTCCATTCTACCTCAAACTTGTCCTAGTAAGCTACAGCAACTCTGGTGACAGGAGGATAGCTCAACTGCAATGCATGGGCTCCTAGTGTCTGGAGGTAGCACATAACCACCATGACTAGTAGCTATGGATAGCCTAATCCCCAGTTAGTTTATCTAAACCCTCTTTAGATAAATTTTAATTAGGGACTACCAATACATCCTCTGGTCACTGGCGGAGGAAGAGGTGTGGGGGAGAGCGCACCGTCCCCAACAGCGCGATCCCGGTGGGGTGCTATCATGGCTGCCCCCAGCCCCTGCTGGGTGCCCACCTCCAGGACGCGCACTATGCCCCTGCGGGCAGTGCGCCACGCCCCCAGGATCTGCGCCAGTCACGCCCCCGCCTGCTCTCCACCACCGGTAATTACACAACTCCAAAGCCACTCAAACCAAAGAAGACCCCTTTCTGGATTAGGCCAAAAGGCCCGTCTAGTCCAGCATTCTGTTCTCACAGTTGCCAGTCAGTTTTGTATGGGGAGCCCACCAATAGGACCCAATTGCATCCCTGAACAGAATGTGATGTGGAGGACAAGGGAACATTTATTTTTCACCAGGAGTGGAAGCAAGTTTTGAGCTGCACCCACTAATGTTCACGTAGCTACTACGAGGTTTGAGGAGTTAAGAGTTAACCTCTTACTACAGAATGAATTCCAGGATGAGGAAACCTTTGGAGCGCTTTAGAAAAGGCTACCTTTACTGATTTTACCTTTACAGATTTTATGGTTGCTACTTTTGCAATTTTGTATTGTTCCTTCATTGAGTTTTTTCTGCATTTGTTTTTATTATGAATTGTACACCACCCTGGGAGTTTGGTACTGTGAAGGGCAGTTTATAAAAATTGTTTTCCTGAGGTACATATAAATGTAAAAAAGAATAGCCTGGAAAAATCCTGTAGTTGCAATATCCCCTGAAGTGTGCTGAGCATGCCCTGCATTTATTTTCCAAGTCAAAAATATCCATGGAAATAAAGGTTTCACACCTCTTCCAAATATGAAATTGATCCAGGTTGCTTTTCCTATCAGGACATAGCAGTTTTGTTCCTAATCCCACAGTCATAACCCAGGATGTCAGTTCTTAAAACCAACCAATGCATGTTGCAAAATCATAGCGATCCAGGACACTGGCAATCAGTGGCATCACAACGGGGTGGGGGTGGTATGCACCGGGTTCCATGTCTGCAGGGATGTCAAGAAGTCACCCCCATGGGGGCTTGTGACGGCGTGAGCAGCCATCACACCGCCGCAGCCGCCTTTGGAGGAGCCTCCATTCACGGCTGCAGCTCCAAGCAGAGGACCCCGGCGCCAGCAGCAAACTGCTTAGTACAGCGCATTCCTTCGCCCCTGCTAGCAATATTGTAATCCTCATGAGTCCCACAGTGTGCTCAGGGTCAGACTTGAGTTGGCAGGCCACAAGAGGAGGAGAAAGAAGGAAAAGCTGATTGTTGGGGAAGGGAGCTCGAGGGAGTGTTCTCTCCCATGTGCGTTGATTTCAGCCACTTATATGCAGGCCTGTCATTTCAATCTCTGTATTGTGTTTGAATGTAATGGATTTCATTTTATATTGTTGCCAGCTGGTGAAGAATTATCATTGAAACAGTTCATTACCCTGGAAGAACTGTTGTGTCTGCTGCTGTGCTCGGAGCACCCTTTTGTGATGTTTGGGGCACCTACCATCTCACTTCTGTGTTGCTGTTCTTATAGCTCCACCATGCTCCAGCTCTCGACAACATTTTGGATATGATATTTACTGTGGAAAGGCATTCAGCCTCAATTTCAGTGATTCTTTAAAGTTACATACCATTCTAATCATTCTGCTTATGGAATAGTTTGTTGTTGTTGTTTAGTCGTCTTAGTCATGTTCGAATCTCCATAACCCCATGAACCAGAGCACGCCTTGGAAACTCTCACTTTCTTCTCAAAGCTTCTCCTTTTTTATGTCCGTGGAGTTTTCTTGGCAAAATACTGGAGTGGTTTGCCAGTTCCTTCTCCAGGTGGATCACATTTAGTCTACACTCTCGGGTATGACCTGTCTGTCTTGGGTGGCCCTGCACGGCATAGCTCATAGCTTCTTGGAGTTATTCAAGCCCCTTCACTGCAACAAGGCAGTGATCCATGAAGGAGATGGAATAGTTACTTGGCTCTTATTAGTTTGTGACTCCCTGCACATATTGCATGTCTTCTGTTTATGAATTTTGAAACACTTTGGAAGGAGGAGCAGGGATGCTGGCTCTTCCCCCTGAGCTCCTCAGAGGGGAATCTCAGTGCAGGCTAAGGGGAGCTTTGGGTAGACAAGGCAACTCAGGAGGCAGCAGCAACTGATTAGGAGCCTGAACAGCATTGTTCCGTGGAATTGGGTGCTGCCTCTTCAGATGGGAGCAGACCCACATGCCCCTGAAGAGCACACACAGCATTCTTGCGAAGTGAGCGAGTCTCACAAATGAGCGCATCACAACTCATCTTTGAAAGCTTAGGAGGTGCGGCGTGGAAACTATTGGGACATCTTTGTTGCTTCTGTCCTGTTGTGAACTTCTTGCCTCATTCCTGAGCTCCTGAATTGTGCCTGCCTGTGTTGGGTGGGAGGCAGGACGGTTGATGAAACTTTGTTCAGAATTCTAAACACCTGAACTTAGGAGCCTTAAGGCCAGCTGGGTGGTATTTTGACTACTTCCCCAACAATTTGTACTTATTGCTGCAGGGATTTCATTTTCGCCTTCAGATTTTGTGATTCATCTTGTCAGTATGACAACTAAGGGACTTGTTTTCAGTGAGGAAAACAGGTCAGACATTCAATGTGAGAGAGCAAGATATAAAAATTTCCCCATTATTTATAGATACAGTGTTCATGGGACCTAAGCAGCCATGCCACTTTAGAGAGCGAGAGCTGGGGAAAAAAAGGGGGGGGGAGAGATTTATATGTATGACCTGATTCATTAATCTTTCAGCACTTCTGAATAGATTTATCCCAGAGGTGCTGACTAGAGTTTTATTTTATTTCGTTTTACAGTATTATGTTTATTATGTGTGGTGCGCGCCTGCGAGAGGATAAATTGCTGTCAATAAATTAATGACACATATCAATTATTTATAAATGATGGCTTTTGAGTCAGCATGGCATGTGCCCAGCTTTGCTATAGTGGCCTGCCATTGAATCTAATGGTGGTTCTGTAGTGGTGTATACATTCAGAAATTGGTTTCCCCCTCTGCAATTCAGTCTGAAGTGATGAGAAAAGGAGAGCAATTTACTTTATGGGAAATGGTGGATGCTGCTGCTGTTAACTGAACCAGTTGTGGGAGATAGCAGTCTTCTTTATGGGGCCAGAAGAGGGCAATACAAGGCATGGGAAGACGCACACGTTTACATTTTAATTTATCTGCCATGTTCACATACAAAGCAGAGGTAGGGGGCTTCCTGTTTAAACATGAAAATGAATGCAGGTGAGAAGTGCCAAATTGTGCCCTTTTCTGCTTTACGGCCCTCAGGCTAAGCACTTTAAAGGGCCACTGGACCATAATTCAAAAAAGAAATGCATATATTTCACCTTGCATACAATGCCAACTAATATTGGAAGTTCAAATGGCCCTAGTAGCAAGGGTTGGGTGCAGAACAGAACAGAATGAAATTTGCGTCAGCCATCGGCCATAGCAACAAAAGAACATTGTGATGTACACAGAACCAAAAAGTTGATTATATAAAACACAGTTTAGGGTCCTGAATGAGCAATCAAATAGTGGACCTTACTTACATGATCTGTACCAGCTACAAACGGAGTCAAGCAAGCGTGTATCCTATATAAATGACATTGTCCAGTGCCTAACATTTACACAGTATCATACCCCTAAACTGGCTACAAAACCCATCTCAATTCTACTATACGCAGATGACACGGTTCTCCTATCTCAAACAAAAGTAGGCCTAAAAAGATTGATCAAAGCATTTGCAGGGTATTGCCAGAGAGAACAGCCGGCTTTGAATTACAAGAAAACCAATGTCATGGTTTTCTCAATAAACTATAGAGCCCATAAATGGCGTACGGACAACCAGCCAATCGAACAGGTCAACAATTGGGTGCTTTCTGCCCCCAGTCATACATTTTGATCTTGCTGTTGTGATTCACTGCTACATGTTAAAGATGGTAACATTAATGTAACAATTTATTCATATTTTGAATTTATGACTTACCAGAAGGCTGGCCCTACCATTAGACAAAACGAGGCAACTGAATTTGGGTGTCAAAAACAGCAAGGTGCTAGCTATAGAACTTATTACAATTGCATTTTATGTTGCACACTGCCCTGTGATCTTTGCATGAAGGGTGGTATATCAATTTAATTAAAAATTATAATAATGTTTTGGATCGAGAGAGGTGTTTGTGCAATACCATATTTTGATATTTGATGTTTATTGTGAGGTGCTTTGGGCATTGTGGGGTGGGGAATGGGGAACCAGAAGATTAAAAAACTCAACTAACTGTCATGGACATTTCTGTTACAGAATACTATCAGCACATGACAGAAGAGCAGAAACAGAAGTATTCAAGGTGTTAGATCAGGCATCCCCAAACTGCGGCCCTCCAGATGTTTTGGCCTACAACTCCCATGATCCCTAGCTAACAGGACCAGTGGTCAGGGAAGATGGGAATTGTGGTCCAAAACATCTGGAGGGCCGAAGTTTGGGGATGCCTGTGTTAGATCCTTGTAGGGAAAGGAAAGAGTTTGTTGTATAGAATAAACACCTACAGATGCAAGACGGAAAGTTGCCTTTCGTGCTAGGCTTTTTCAGACACTGAGAGATGCCTCTTGTAAATCCACCGTGTGGCCATCGAGCTGAGTAATACACATGACTAACTTTGTGACAGAGCTTTGAACTTCAATTCTCTGGAAAAGCTCTGTTGCTCATAGATGTATTGCCAGTATTATTCATTCAGGCAGGTTTTTGTGTGTATATATGTAGACATGGAAGTGGGTTGCGAGAGTTATTCTGTTTTAGAAAGGGGGGGGAAATGTAATGTGAGAAGCAGCCTGGAGATAAATGGCCCTCTGCATGCCTCTGACTGTGGCAGGCAAGAGTGCCTCAGTTCAAATTGTGAAGATTATTTCCACAATATGTAAGGTCTATAAAAAGAGGTGCTCTTAGGAGGAGTAACGATCAAAAGGCAAGTGTGATTCTGAACAGCAGTCTCCATTTGTAGTCAGTGAGCCTTGTCTTAGAAAAATCTTTTATCCAGGAAAGACATGTATGGTGTTTAATAAAATTGTATTGATTTATCACAGTTTGAAACTTCATGGTTCGGTTCTAAATATCCATTTATTTTCTAGGCCTATGCATAGAGCAGATGGCAAAATAATAGTTGTCTCTTATTATCTGAAGGCCAGCGCAGTAATGTTCTTCTGCTCTGTTTTGAGGGCCGAAAGCTGTCTTGTGAATGCAAGTGACACAAATAATGAATGAGACTCCTGCTCTCTGGGCACCACATATAGCAGAATTCATGTGTTTACTTCAGGCTGTGTAAATGGGTCTTCAAATCTGTTTCTCATTTATTCCTATGTAAAGGCAAATGCAACAAAGTGAAAGCAAAAAATCATGCATTAATAAAATCTCTTTATGATCCCAGCTGGCATAGGAAGTAACAATTGTGCTTCAGTGAAAATGTGTTTGGGCTAGCATTTTTGATGCATTTAGAATCTCTGTTTTTATCTATGAAGCCATCACTCATGTATTATCTTACTTTTATCGTTGCTTTATGGAAGCTTTACTTTATCAGATGGGGAAACAACAAGAGAAACATTTTTATTTTTTGTGATTTGCAATGAAGTTCAAGTCTGGTATTTATGGCCATGTATAAATATTCATAAATAGCAATGAACAAAGAAATTAGAAAATAACTATGTTTAAAAAGTGTTGGAATTTTATTTTATTTTAAAAAGATCTTTTTCTAGACATCAAAAAGCATGAAGCTTTGGGGAAATTATAGGTAATTTTACAACCCAGTGCTAGACAATTCTGTGCTGGTAAAGCTGTGCACATCAAATAATATAGGGCTGGATTTATTTTACATATTAATATAAAGCAGAGCACCCAAGGGGGACTTTGGAGCTTTATGGAGCCTGACAGGTCAATTCTTCTTCATACCTGCCTCTGGTATTGGAGAAAAAAGTTCGCTTTCAGGAGGACCTGACCTGCTTATTTTGTGCATTATGTACAAGCTTAGTATGAACCCAAGCAAAACCTAGAGCTTATGCACTCCACTTTCTTTTCCTCTGCAGTGAGGAGAAATACTTCACTAGTGTTTAGTGAAGGTTGATGTTTGGGACCAACCTGAAACTGGGGTTTAAAACAAGCCAGCTTCATAGTTTGAGGCTGTCTCGTTTATAAACTGACCAGAAAGTTATCACTGTCTTTCCAAAAGCACAGATTAATTTTGCCAAGTGTCTGTGTGTAGTAGCTATTCGGACTTAACAACAGATCATGGTTTATCATTCGTTACAAGAAAGGGCTTGTGCACTTCCTACTGCCTTTCCTATCCCCTCCTTCTTATTGGTTTGTTTATTTTACCGGTAGTAATGTATAAATGATTTAACACTGCTGTTTCTCAGCTCTGTGCAAAAAGGATACAGCAGACATAGTAAAATCAGTTTAAATGATTAAATTAAGTAAAATTATTTCATAAAAGCATGGAATGATTTTGCTTCTAATTCACAGCGAGGCACAATTTGTCATTTTTACTGATTATGACAAACAGTGATTTCGGCGAACCATCATTTGCAGCCAAACCAGACCCCAGCTGTGGTCAAATGGTTGTATGTTATCCTAGTTTTGACTGCAAACCTCACACACTGTGGAGGGGGCAACTGGGGGAGGCCCTAAGTGAGACCGCAGCTTGCTCCGGCTCATTCTTATACCAATGAACCATCATTTGCTGTTCCATATGAAGACAGGGTTGGGGATTATTCTAATTTGCACATACTTGTGATATATTTTATTTCATATTCGAGGCGGATAATACAGTGATAATTGTGGAAATGACAGAAGAGGAGAATGCATGCATTGTTGGGTAATAATTTCCAGATCACCCATTTTTAATATTTAAGAGCCAAGGGCCATCAATGTTTAGGTTTCTTCTGTCTGTCTGACATGGAGAAATTAAATTGATCTACAACTAATATGGATGCATAAAGGTCAGTTTGCATATGGATGAATAAATAATTCATGGACCCTTAAGCCCTTAATATCCTCCCGTGTTTGCCTTGAGCAAACTATAATGATAGAACGTGTGAGGTTCTTTCCTTACTAAATGCCAGCATCTACCATTCAGAACTACCATTCTTGTTCTTTTCTCACTCTCTCTTTTTTTTAATTGTATGGAAACATTAAAGAGGAAGCTTCTGCTAACGGGTATTCAAATTCCAAAGCTTTGCATATCTCGAGGGAACACTGTTACTCCTGTTACTCCAAGAAAGCTGCTTTTGGTGGATAATTATACACTATATTTAATGCTCATTCCACACAGATGTTGCTTTGGGTCCCCCCCCCTGTTCCATCAGACAGAGCAGGGATTGGACATGGTGGATGAGAGGAGTGGTTCAAAAGAAGGATAGCTTGCAAATGTCTCAGTTTAAGCTATCAGGGGAAAGTGCAACAAGAAGCGAAGAGAGTTGAGTAGCATGTTGGGAGTTGAAGCCATTTATTGAACGAAGGCAGTATTTCACTGCTGTATCCCCTTAGGAGAAAATGTTTTTCACTATTGGAATAAAAAAAAACCCTCTGCCATAGAACTAAATATAAATCTAATCTGCTATGGAGGTTTATTTCACAAAGATATATACTATAGAAATAACTAAATTGCAAGTTATTTAAGGTGGAGCAGGAAAACACTTTGAACGTGAATCAAGAATTGGATGTCTTCTGGTTGAACTAAGTCATGATTTAGACGCACACTGAACCAACCAAGTTCTATTCTTTTCCCCAAATAGTAACTAAAAAGGAGGGGGGACCAGGCAGAAGGTATGTTACTAATTTTAGGGGTAACCTCTTCCATTTGTATTTACTTACAGACATTATGATTATTTCTAATTATCCCTAATGATTGATTTTTATATTTTTTTGGTTATGCTTATTATTGTTCATTTGATAAGTTGTGAACCACTTTGGACATCTTATGGGAAAGTGGCATGGAAATAAACAGATGGTGCCATTTATTTAATTAACTGTCAAGAATTAAATTCTTCCCAAGGCAGTTTGCAGACTACATGTACAAAATACAAAGTATATTGTTGTCAGCTTGTTGGGTCATCCTCTCCTGCCAAGGTGCCTCGATGGTGCAGGGGATTCTGAACTTGGCTCCCAGCACCTTTTTCCTGAGTGGCTAATGGCCTCACAAAATGGTGGCATGAATATAAAGTTGAAAGTTAGGTTGCTGACATATGGTTACACTGAGAGGAAGCTACAAAATGGATCCATGTAGCTGTAGTTTGGAAAATAGATGCTCTTCTGTTTGATTGAGAGAGCTAGTATATAACACACACACACAAAAAGTTTAGCTCTTCTACAGAGGCACGATATCTACCGGTATGGTTTCTGACTATGCTTCAAAAGTGCCAATCATAGGTAATGGGAGGAGGCATAGGAGATAAATTTACAACTGCTATGAAAATTCAGTGTTTGCCTCTGAGGGTAAAAGGTAAAGGTAAAGGGACCCCTGACCATTAGGTCCAGTCGTGACCGACTCTGGGGTTGCGCGCTCATCTCGCATTATTGGCCAAGGGAGCCAGCGTATAGCTTCCAGGTCATGTGGCCAGCATGACAAAGCCGCTTCTGGCAAACCAGAGCAGCACACGGAAACGTCGTTTACCTTCCCGCTGTAGCGGTTCCTATTTATCTACTTGCATTTTGACGTGCTTTCGAACTGCTAGGTTGGCAGGAGCTGGGACCGAGCAACGGGAGCTCACCCCGTCGCAGGGATTCGAACCGCTGACCTTCTGATCAGCAAGCCTAGGCTCAGTGGTTTAACCCACAGAGCCACCTGGGTCCCCAGTATATTAAAACAACTTTATTTATGCTGCAAGTGGATATAATTGTGTAGCTGGTTGTGCTGTTGTCTGTTCCTCATTCACATGGCCCATTTTCAACAGACAGAATGTACATTATATTTGTGAAATGAATATTGTATGTGGTAGGTGATTAATTAACTTTTATGAAACTTTCTGCAAGTGGCACATCCCTCACTTTCACATATGGCCGCAGGACGTTTGTTTTTTTAAATTTTTATATGCTGAAGGCTCCCAGGTTTTTTCACAACCACTCATCATACGTGTAACTCGGGAACAAAAAGAGATGTTAATTTACGCACTTCAGGTGTTCAGAAGTGGTGTTGGGAAACTGGTTTGTATTTGTAAAACACTTTTGAATTGCCTATAAGCAGTTTAAAATAGAATAAAAATATCTCCTGACTCAAGATTAAAATCACCCAATTTGATGGGCTTGTGGGTTTTCAAACTTGGAGATTTTCCTAATTTGTCTTTAAAACAGATCCTGCATAAATTTCACCCAAGCTCTATGCAATCT
Source organism: Zootoca vivipara (assembly GCF_965207765.1). Taxonomy (NCBI): domain Eukaryota; kingdom Metazoa; phylum Chordata; class Lepidosauria; order Squamata; family Lacertidae; genus Zootoca; species Zootoca vivipara. The sequence continues at coordinate 14,684,917 of NC_142586.1, forward strand.
GCACTGTGAAACTTTCTTTTCTGCTACGTCCCTAAGTGCAAGAATGATTGCACTTCAGGCATCCTTAGAAGCCTCCCTATCAAGCTGAAAGCTCATCCCAGCGTGATACTATCTGTGACTTCATGTGTCACCAGAAGTGCTCTTTGAATAGGAGATGATTGCATCTCCATATTGCGTCTTTCTCTGAACCGCCTTCATTTCTTGAATGGAACTTGAATTATTCACTCATGCATTTATAATTTAATTTATCTCCCTTAAAATGAAGTGCTGAACAGGGCTATTATGCAAAAGCGATATCAGTTCCTGAGAAGTTGCGTAATGCTCTTTATTTTGTTTTTTACATGTGCCCCTCAGAAAAAAAGTATTGTGTTTTCATTTGGACAGATATGTGCTACTTCTGGCCTCCGTAATGGAAACCAAATGTTCTTTTTAGCTTGAGTGAATTTCTACAATAATGCTTCAGATGCAAGTTTAGGCATTTGTATCTCTGTACCATCCCCAATGCGCATAGGCCTTCTGACACAAATGAGATTAACATGTAATGCCTATCTTTAAGTAATAATTAGCAATGCAATTTTCTGTCATTTGGAGCTCTAACATAGTGTTTGAAGTAGTAGAGTTGGGTACTTTGGTACCCTCTGCAAGGCAAAAATTTTGTGGGGGGGGGCAGCTCTCACACTGTCTTCCCAAATGTAGGTAAGGAGGCACCCAGCTTTGCGAAATAGGTATGAGGGCTCTGGCGGGGTGCTAGAGCCTTCCCATCTGCTTTCCAAAGCTGACAAAGCCCTCATGCCTCCTTCCCAAACCCCAGTGGCTCACTTACTGGGTTTTCAAACGGCATCCTCTTGGCTCAGCACCCAGTGCATGTGCACTGCTCGCATTCTTTGAAATTTGTACTTCTCCGAACTTTGCAATGCAGTTCTGCAGCCAAGTAATGTGTACAGAAAAGAGCATATATCACCATATAAAACTGCATACAAAAATGCATTATATTAGGGGGGGATTTGCAAAAATGTTGACATTAGGGCAATGGTTGTTGGCATCTGTCTGTCTTGAGAGATAATGAAAGAGTACACCACCGGGGGTTGTAGAGTTACAGCGCCTGCTGTGGCTGTAGAGACTGATACGGGAGAGGCATGAGAAGAAATGACATATATTTACTAGTTGTGTTCGCATGATATTGTAAGCCAAGCTATGACTTTCCTCCTCCTCCTCCTTCTCTGGCGATCACTCATAGCCAAGTAAGATTGCCTTCCATGAACACGGTTTTAACAGTGAGTCCGTAAATGACTGTGGAGGCCAATTCTGGATCCACACATCCTTCCACATTGGGGACATAGGTTTCCAGGTGGGAGTTTATAACTGTGAGGGCGTGCCTTCCTCTTAGTATGTTTCTCCCTTTTGTCCTGAGTTCGAGCGTCTTCAGAGCCCATGACACCTTTGGTAAAGACTATTCTCCAATTGGAGAACTGCATCAACACAAGGACTCCTGGAGAAGAGCCTTGCTCCTCCTGATCTTTTTTATTCCCACACTGAGCTAAGCTGTCCAAGCCCAGGGTCGTGGTTAAGCTCCCTCCTCATTAACCAGCATAGTTAGTGGATAAGAGCGGTGGACTCATAATCTGGTGAACCAGGTTCACTTCCCCGCTCCTCCACATGCAGCTGCCGAGTGACCTTATGCTAGTCACACTTCTCTGAAGTCTCTCGGCCTCACTCACCTCACAGAGTATTTGTTGGGGAGGAAGGAAAAGGAGATTGTTAGCCACTTTGAGACTCCTTAAGGGGAGTGAAAGGCGGGATATCAAGTCCAAACTTCTCCTTCTCCTCCTCCTCCTCCTCCTCCTCCTCCTCCTCCTCCTCCTCCTCCTCCTCCTCTTCCTCTTCTTCCCATGAGGGTCGAGAATAAACCTTAGCTTGGCATGCTGCATTGGGTGAAGCAGGCCATTATCGGGAGAAGTGAAGGAGCTAATATTCGATTTCACATTTGTTCATTGTAAGCTAAAATGTGTAGCTGCTAGCAAAGTAAAACTCTTTAGCTTCTTTTCATAGTATGTAATCACACCTATGAGTAATTAATGGTTCTGTTTGCCAAATGTCATTTCCCCCCCAGAGGGCTAATTGGAGTTGCATGGGCTTTGGTATTGATCCTTGCCTGTGGGAAGACCACTGCATTGATTTATTGCAAATTGTTATCAGCAGCTCAGTTGCTTCTTCTTTTTTAAAACTTTATTTAGCAGATAATATTCCTGGTAAGTGCTGAATTGTTGATCTATAAAGCATCATGGGTGTTCTTTAAAAGGCTTGCTTCCACCTGTTTAAATCAAATCTGGTTGTCACTTCGCAAATGGGGAAAAAATGGTTCATTTTAAGTGGCAAATGAGCATGAATGGCATGTGGAATAGGAAAGAGCGTTCTAATTAATGCTCCAGCTAATATTGTTACAAAGCAATGTTTTTGGACTGACAGATTCAGACTAGAAAATACAGATGTAAAAATATATAGCTTATTTGCATTTCAAAGAGACTTGCCAGGACCTGTGCTATGCTATGATGGTGCATTGTCAAGATGTTGCAGATTGGCCCAATAATGTACTCCCCTGAGGTTGTACTGAGTAAACAACTGCTGAAAAAACACACCAGGAAGACATTTGAATGTGGTTGGTTTTGAAGTTTATTTTGAAAAATCCAGAGTACACATCCCCACCCATACTTCTGCTTGTTTTACCGTGTGCTCATTGTAGGATTACTGAACATTCATGGCCACTGTTGGTACAGGGGAGCATGCATTGGGCTAATTTGATGAAATCTTGCTAGAAGAAGAAGCAAAAGATCACTCTCACCATGATTTGAAACATTCCTTATAGAAAGCAGTACAACAAATGAACATGTGGAGTGCTTATACAATGAATGTGGGGACACGGGTGGCACTGTGGTCTAAACCACTGAGCCTCTTGGGCTTGCTGATCAGAAGGCTAGCAGTTTGAATCCCTGCGATGGGGTGAGGTCCTGTTGCTCTGTCCCAGCTCCTGCCAACCTAGCAGTTCGAAAGCATGCTGATGCGAGTAGATAAAGAGGTACTGCTGTGGCAGGAAAACAAACGGCGTTTTCATGCGCTCTGGTTTCTGTCACAGTGTTCCGTTGCACCAGAAGTGATTTAGTCATGCTGGTCACATGACCTGGAAAGATGTCTGTGAATAAACGCTGGCTCCCTCGACCTGAAAGCGAGATGAGCGCCGCAACCCCATATTCGCCTTTGACTGGACTTCCCCATCCAGGGGTCCTTTTTGTTGTTGTTGTTGTTTAGTCGTTTCCGACTCTTCATGACCCCATGGACCATAGCACGCCAGGCACTCCTGTCTTCCACTGCCTCCCGCAGTTTGGTCAAACTCATGTTCGTAGCTTCGAGAACACTGTCCAACCATCTTGTCCTCTGTCGTCCCCTTCTCCTAGTGCCCTCAATCTTTCCCAACATCAGGGTCTTTTCCAAGGATTCTTCTCTTCTCATGAGGTGGCCAAAGTATTGGAGCCTCAGCTTCACGATCTGTCCTTCCAGGGAGCACTCAGGGCTGATTTCCTTAAGAATGGATAGGTTTGATCTTCTTGCAGTCCATGGGACTCTCAAGAGTCTCCTCCAGCACCATAATTCAAAAGCATCAATTCTTCGGCGATCAGCCTTCTTTATGGTCCAGCTCTCACTTCCATACATCACTACTGGGAAAACCATAGCTTTAACTATACGGACCTTTGTCAGCAAGGTGATGTCTCTGCTTTTTAAGATGCTATCTAGGTTTGTCATTGCTTTACCTTTACCTTTTTAACCTTACAATGAATGTATATGTCAGAATGTCAGACAAGGACCTGGGAGAACAGGGTTCAAATTCCTACTCAGACATCAAGCACACTGGGTGACCTTGGGTTGGTCCTTGCCTCTCAACCTAACATACCTCACAGGGTTGCTATGAGGATAAAAGAGAAAGGGAAGAGAACTATGTATTCCACCTCCAGGTCCTCGGAGAAAAAGGTGAGATAAAAATGCAATAATAAAAATAATAAATCTCCCTAGAAACTGATCAGTTGCAAGGCAGTTTTTTTAGAACTTACATGACACTTTCTCTAATTTCTCTTAGCAGACAGTAATGCTTATCTTAATCATGTGCAGTGCATCTAATTATCTGCATACTACAAATAGGAGGCCAAGGCAGAGAAAAAGTAGCTTAACCAATGCTGCCTGATGTGTTTGTAACAGAGGTGAGACCAAAGTTTAAACCAAGGACTTTCTGGCAAATGCTGTGTAAACTGTTGGACTACAACAACCCTCATTTAGTGCCCACGTTCATTGCGGAAATGATACAACACCCATTAGTCACTTTCCAGGGAACTGAGTATGGTCCCACAGAAGTGGCCACATCATGAAAATTTCTTTTAAGGTTGGCATTGACTTTGGAATGATTTTCCAGATGGGAAAAGAAAATAGAAATTAAGAATGGCAGCTTGAGTTGTTATTCTGAAAATCGTATAACTAGTATTAACTTATTTATAGGCAGATCATGTTGTGCTCTGAGTGAATTAGTGGGTTATGTGGGTGTATGGAAAAGAACCCCACTCCCTACATTTGAAAATAAAGAATAATTATAATAGGTATTCCATGCATTTCTCACAAATCAGCTTCCCTTATAACTAGTTGAAAGTGGAAATCTTTTAACTTAACTCCATTTTAAAAGTGCAGACTTTTAACTTTAACAAGTGTTTATTAATTTGTCCCATGCTTGCTTACTTGAGATAGTAGAAACAGAGGGTATAAGGAATCTGATGCATACTTTCTAAGGTATCTCCTCCTACACCCCCAACCTTGAATATAAAAATGCAATTATCATCAGAGTATTGTATAATTTAAGCTACCAATATGTTTACCTCCCCCCGCCCTTCAAGTTTTCCTCTGTAGTATAAGACGGCTTTGGGTTATTTATATTCATGTTTCCACTTCATTGCATAGATTCAGGAGTACATCCCCTCCCGATCACAGAATATTTTAACTCATCCATCAATGAAAAAAGATGTTGCGGGTATCTAGATTATATAAAAAGAACTTTTATTTTTGTGTGGGTAGATCATTTTAACATTTGTGTGTGCCAGCAAAATGAAACCTTATTGTCTTGAGGGAGGAAAAAAGCTATGGGACAAAAACAAAACAAAACACAGCACCCTATAATTCAGAGGACAATGATCATCAGTATAAGGCTATATCTCTCAGAAGAAAGCACAAACATATTCCTCATTGTGTTCCAACAAAGCTTAATTAATTATGTGAAGCATTTATCATGCTAATGAGCTGTTTAAGGAGCTAAATAAATAACAAGGTGTGTGTAATTAAAACACTGTTTTACATTAACTGTACTGCATTAGCTTCCAGGGACCTTAAGCCATATATTATATTCTGGGTGAAAATGTGCTCAGTAAAATACAATAGTGTTGCCCAAAGTGTTCATATGCTCTACCTAACTTTATCATTGTTGAGATTAAAGATGCCTAGTTCAACCAAGCACACACCTCAATCATATGCAAACTTGCCTGGAAATATCCTCCCTCCTACCAACTTCAGTGGGATCTGCTTGCAATGTGGTTTGCATAGCATTCCAGCCTTAAGCATGCATACTGCATAATGCTTGGGTCACAGATCTTTGGCATGCAAACATCAGCACTCATGTGGAAAAGCACAGGGGGAAACTGTCCTTTAAATGAGGCCACAACTGTGTGGAGTCTCTGTATTGAGAAGTTATTTTCATGCAGCAAATTTAAATGAGATAATGCACCTTTACTATTGCAATTTGTATTTTGAGAATAATAATAATAATTTATTATTTATATCCCACCCATATGGCTGGGTGCTGTTGAAATGTGCTGTTCCTACCTATGTGTGTGTGTGTGTGTGTGTGTGTGTGTGTGTGTGTGTGTGTGTGTGTGTTATGGAAGGAAGCTAGTAAAAATAGTAGCAGCAGCATTTATTTAGAGACTGCAAAGTGTGCTACATACATTATCTTGATATACTACTCTCAACAACCCTTAACTCTTATTAGGTGATGAGTCCACAGTCTGGATGAGTGCATGGAAAAGATTCAAAGTGGACAGTACCTGATTTGTAGCTGCACATTAAACTCTTAGCCACTGTGTTTTACAAGCCCAGTAAAGAATAAATATTTATTGGTTAAAGTACTAATATTTAGTTTCTTCATTTCTAATTCACTAGTGAAAGTTGGTGAACCAGTACCAAGATGTATTTGGTGTTAATCTTTCTTTTCACCCCTTCTGCAATGGATCTGTGACAGCTGGCCATAAAGAATCTATGGAGAAATATTTCACCCCAAAAGTTGGGCCAAAACCTCATTACCCAAATGGTTAATAAAGTGTTTTGGGACCGAAGTTGAATGTCCCGAATACTTCAAAAGTATTATGAGATGGTTGTCACAAGAAAGGTCTTAAAATAATCACATATATAAAATCTTCTTAGTGTGTCAACCAGATAGTTGCTGGATTTTGAATTCCCACAAATATCCGTGTCAAACCTGTTCCTCATTCTGGAATATAAGACTCCTTATAGCTGTCATACGTGACCCAGATTGTAAGCTGGCAGGCAAAGCCTGTGTTTAAATTGTTGTACAGAGCCTAGCAATTTTAGATGCTTAGAAAATATCTAATAACTTGGTCTGTGTATTTGTTCAGCCTACAGTCTGAGGACAACAGAAGCACAATGTCTGCTGAAGTATTTCTGTTGAAAGCTACAAATAAATGCCCCAACTCAGCCCCACAGTAATCTACGTAATTTAAAGGTTACAGACACATTGATGACAAATGCCAGGCTGTAACTGTATTACCAACCAAAGTTGGTCAAAAGCACTCTTAGCCACCAAAGTCCTCTGGCCCTCTAATAACAGAAATGAATTCAAAAGCAGCCCTAGACAGAAAATCACACCCTTGTCCCACCTGGTCATACCCCCTTGGCAAGTTTTGAAGTAACATGATTGACTGTATTGTCACAAGCGCCTTGTTCATGTCATCATCCTGCATCAGCTGGAATTGTTTCTGTAGTGTTGCAGGAGATGATGCATGAAACACCTCACTGAATACTGCAGTGAATGTGGATTGCTATGGAGGCAAGCAACTTTACCCTCCAAATACCTTGCAAACAAATTACAGTTTGTTTCCAAAGGGTCTAAAACTCCATTGCCCGGAGTCGTTGTCTTCTTCTTTTTCTTCTTCTTCTTCTTCTTCTTCTTCTTCTTCTTCTTCTTCTTCTTCTTCTTCTTCTTCGGCAATCACTCGTAGCCAAGTAAGATTGTCTTCCATAAACACGGTTTTAACAGTGAGTCAATAAGTGACTGTGGAGGCCAATTCTGGATCCACACGCCCTTCCACAGCGGGGGCATAAGTTTCAGGGTGGGAGTTGATCATGGTGAGGGTTTGCCAAGCGTGCCTCCCTCTTAGTGTGTTTCTCCCTTTCGTCCTGAGTTCTAGCGTCTTCAAAACCCACAACGCCTTTGGTAAAGACTGTTCTCCAGTTGGAGTGCTCGCAGACCAGTGTTTCCCAGTTGTCAGTGTTTATACTACTTATTTTTTAGTTTGCCTTAAGAGAGCCTTTGAAGCTCTTTTGTTAACCACCAGCATTACGCTTACCATTTTTTAAGTTCGGACATCTACTCTGCCTGGAGTAAATGTCAACAGACCCTGGGCAATATAAAACAGCTCTGTTGGATGGCTACTTGAGGATGCAGTAGACACAGTGGGCTGCCTTGTTTAGGATCCTGTAACTTCTACAAACATACATGGCTTTATTACAGAATCCTTAATTTTGGCTGCAGGAAGGTTCTAAAAGATTGCCGTCATTAAATGAAGGCACCTGCCAGGGTGTGGGTCTTTAATTTAATCATAACCTGTGCATGTATTTATGTGTTTGCGTAAGTTATTAAAGCATAACTTTTAAAAATGTTTTTACAGAAAAGTGTCAAACCCGTTTTTTCATGTTTGCATTGATTTTTACACCTGCAAGCAAACTGCTGAATCAGAATATGTTGCAGTAATAATAGTTTATTGCTCTAAGGCACTAACATCTCTTATAAATATATTCACGATTGCCTCATAAATCTGCTAAATTTCAGAATGGCTGTTTCTATGTTTTATTTAGTAACAGCATGATTAAAGAATTTGGTCAACATTAACAAACCTTTAAAAAATGTACCTTGTAAAACATCCATGATTTGGAGGTGGGACTCAAAGCTTAGTTGCATTTTGAACAGGAAACACTAGGGCCATGCAAATAGTTCTCTGCTCCCAAAGGAGCTTTAAGCTCATGCTTCTCCAGTAGCAGCCTCCCATGCCACATATTAAAAATGAAAGATCATTGAAAAGTAGTTTCCATTGTCTGACATGAGAGTGTATTGTTGAAAGAATTTCGTTGTGTTTTTTTAAAGAACTCACCATTGAGCATACTCAAGCCCTAAAGGTAAAGGTAAAGGGACCCCTGACCATTAGGTCCAGTCGTGACCGACTCTGGGGTTGCGGTGCTCATCTCGCGTTATTAGCCGAGGGAGCCAGCGTACAGCTTCCAGGTCATGTGGCCAGCATGACAAAGCTGCTTCTGGCGAACCACCGCAGCACATGGAAACGCCGTTTAACTTCCCGCTGTAGCGGTACCTATTTATCTACTTGCACTTTGATGTGCTTTCGAACTGCTAGGTTGGCAGGAGCTGGGACCGAGCAACAGGAGCTCACAGGGATTCGAACCGCCGAACCGCCCTAAATCATCTATTTGGATACAGGTGCATTTCTTATATAATTGTATGGAACATACAATATAAACATAGTAAAGTATACTGTACTTTTTACCGTTCAGATGGCATTCATATTATGTATTGCTAGCTGAAGAAAAAATATATTGCAGTGATGTATCTTTTCATATATAGTTTTCTAGCTTGTAGATTCTGCTCTGCTCTTCTGGGAGATTTTTATGATAGGCAGCTCCTAACCATTTGGGAGCATTTGGTTGTGGGTGATTGGCTCTCTGTTGGCTATCTTCTTTTTTAGTTATATCTGCCCTTGATCTTATCTGCTGATGTTTTGCTGTTGTTTTGTTTTTATTTTGGTTTTTAATTGATAGTAGCCACTTTGGGTATCTCCAAAGCAAGGGAGCAAACATTAACATTGTTTTTGCATCAGTGGAGATAAGTTTACTAAACGATCTTCCAATTTCAGTGCTATGGTTATAGTGAACTACCTCCTAAAGGATCCCATCAAGAGCTTGCTGCTATTGTTCAAAGCTTGCCTCTAGTTCTCATATCATCCATTACCCCTTTGTGTTAATTGATCTCTAGCACTTGTGACCTATGGTGAGTTCTCTCCCAGAACTACTACCATTTCCAAAAGCTGCCAGTTTATAGCCAGTGGGTGAAAAATGTGGTTTGTGTGTGTCCCATCAAATCACCCCAAAACCATCCAATTTTTGATCCAATACTGGACTACCAATGGTGGGGCAGCCACAGGGTGAGAAAGCTTCATAGCTTTCCAGGGAGAATCTTCAGTAGTGGAATTCTATTTCTGCAGAGTGGGGAGTTTGCAATATTTGCAATAGCCCCTTGCACTACAGGACTGAGCCTTCAGTCTGGTTGTAAATCTGCCTGGGCTCTACCAGTTCAGGTGGAAGGTCTGGTGGAGGTTTCACAGTTTTAAAAAGCTCCCTGATTCATTCAGGGATCATTCCCCGTTGGCAGGGGGTGGGGAGCTTATTTATTTACAGCAGGCTTTGTTCTTCAGAACTTCCAAGAGATGGAGCAAGGGATACAGTGGGATACAAATCTTTGGTCCTGCTCTGTTCCTCACACAATGCTAATCGTGCATTATAATAATGCCTGAATAGTGTTAGAGTTTGCCCCTTAGTCTGAGCATTTCATTTTGAGCATGATGATTCTGCTTGCATTACTGCTTCTGTTTCCACACTGCTGCTTCAGATCTTGCATAACATTGAAAACTATGCACCTGCCTCTAGCCCATGGGTAGGCAAACTAAGGCCCGGGGGATGGATCCGGCCCAACTGCCTTCTAAATCTGGCCCGCAGATGGTCCTGGAATCAGCATGTTTTTACATGAGTAGAATGTGTGCTTTTAATTAAAATGCATCTCTGAGTTATTTGTGGGGCATAGGAATTTGTTCTTTTTTCTCTCCTACCCCCCACCCCCCAAAAATATAGTCCGGCCCCCCACAAGGTCTGAGGGACAGTGGACCACCCCCCTGCTGAAAAAGTTTGCTGACCCCTGCTCTATCCCCTCTGTTGTGTGACAAACTTCAACTTTCTACCTGTTTCTATTTACCTGCCTCTAGTCCATAGATCCTAGCCCATCTTCTTTGGAACTCATCATTGCCTATTTTGAACCTTTTGCCTCCCACTACATGCCCCTGCAGCAACATGGAACCCACTCGGCTTAGGAATGGCACTCTGCAATACAGTCATATTAAATCTATATAGTTAGCTCAGTATTGCAGAGTCATATATTTAAATAGAATTATTAGCTTCTGTAAAAAATCAAACCTGTACAGTTCTGCTTCTGTGCCTTTTAGGATAAAAACTATTTTTTTTCCAGTAGTGAATGAAACGGTTTCTAATCAATATTAGCTGAGTTTCACAATGTGTACCATGCTGTGTTTCTAGACAGTAACTTGCCTTGACCTATATGAATTCATATAAAATTAGAAGCACTATATATTTTCTCATGTTGCAAATCTACCCCCAACACAAGCACTTAAATCTTTCTGACTTTTCTGAAAATAAAGATGCTTCTGAAGATTATCAATATCCTTTATGAACTTACTTTTTTGGATATGAAATCTCCCAAATAACGTCCCTCCAGAAGCAATGTTTCCTTCCAGATAATAAAAGGGAATTTAAAAAATGGATCCATACATGACTTGTGAATCTTTACTCCAACAATAAGCAGTATATGACTCCTATTCAAAGCTTGATTCATGCACAGATGAGCCAGAATTCTTGATAAAGTCTTGTTACATGGACGTAAGCTTCTGTAACGTTAGCAAGTTCTAGTAATAATGAGCTGCTAAAGGAATAATAAGTTCGGTAAGCTGTGTTTGTTGCAGCTAATGAGGGTAGAGAGGTCTGACTTTTGAGGGAAGTTGCACTAATTGACTTAAAAATAGTAGAATATGTCCCTGTGGTTAGTTTGACAGAGGCAAAAGTTCCTTCCTATTTCTATCATTTTTTAAAATGGTTGTACTTAATTATGTGCATGATCTGTCTCTTTCTGAAGTTATGGGTTCTTAGTTGCATTAGGAGATTTTGATTGAGAGTAATGGTACCAGGAGCTACAGATGGAGGAGGGAGTTTGTAATTGCACATTCCCCTTCTTGAATGGAGGTGCAACTTAGGATCCATGTCTGTCTGTCTGTCTATCAATCATCATCTATCTATCCATCCATTGTGATGTTCATAAGTTCTTACTCAGGAGAAGCCAGCTGGAAAACCCACAGAAGTTACTATGTTTTTACAAACTTGTGAAACCGTGGTACTTCTGTTTGAAGAGAGAGTTGTAAAGTTGCCAAGAGTCTTGTAATTCAGCTTGCATGTTTCCAATCACAGAAGGACTAACATTTCTTTTTCCTTTGCCTTATGTCAATCAGTCATTTGGGATAAATTTTAGAGGCATTATGCAGGAGGTACAAACACATGCCCTCTTGTCTCTTAACCAAATTTAAGTGCATACCTCCCAAGAATCACTTTGAAATATTACTCTCGATTTAGCTCGTTGCTGCAGGTGTCAAGCAACAAATTTCAGATCCCGCTTGTGCTGACATTTGCTCTCGGGGAGAAGGAAATTAGATTTCTACTAGTCTGAAACCAGAAACAAATGTTAGAACTGAGAGCAGTTTGTTTGAGCTGCAAGTTATAAGATTGAAATAATAATGATGAAGGCAATTTTAGAAGCCTTTACCTTTTGCATGCAGGGAAAGTGAAACCAATTATTTCATTTTTGAAACTAGCTGGTTAATAATAGTAAATGTGTCTCAAACAATAAGCTTAAGATTTGTGGAAGAACCTATTAGCATATTTACAGTAGATTGGATGTGTGCCCAATAATGCATACAAAATAAATAATGAAGGTGAGTCATTTGTAAAATCTAAGCTTTTATAAATGACTAGTGAAAAAAGTAAAGGACCCTTGGATGGTTAAGTCCAGTCAAAGGTGACTATGGGGTTGCGGTGCTCATCTCGCTTCAGATCAAGGGAGCCGGTGTTTGTCCACAGACAGTTTTCCAGGTCATGTGGCCAGCATGACTAAACCGCTTCAGTTGCAACGGGACACCATGACGGAAACCAGAGCGCATGGAAATGCTGTTTGCCTTCCTGCCGCAGTGGTACCTATTTATCTACTTGCACTGGCGTGCTTTCAAACTGCTGGGTTGGCAGGAGCTGGAACAGAGCAACAGGAGCTCACCCCATCACGGGGATTCAAACTGCCAATCTTCTGATCAGCAAGCCCAAGAGGCTTAGTGGTTTAGACCACAGCGCCACTTGTGTCCCATTTTGTAGAACCAAGCAGGCAAAAAAGGGACCAAATTTACCTACCACAGTGCCACCCACTCTCCTCCAAACTAGTGTAGGGAGAGAATTGCTAATTGTATTACTGAGCTAAATCTGATCTTATAGTTTGCATCGCCTGCATTGTATAATTCTGATTGTGTGGCTTAGCCCCCCAAATTCCTAAAATGCTTTTCTCCTTAAAATGCTTTTCTCTTTGCCTCTATGCCTCTGTGTCAAAGTGTAATGAAAACATTCAACAGCTAGACAGGATGGCCTTGCCAGAAAGCACAAGGAGCATCAGGAGATGCTCAAGGTCTACACCAGGAGATGACGCAAATATCAGGCACACTCAAGGCTGCTTGAGGCTGGCACCGGGGTAGCATTGCTGAGTCAGCGTGTGTTTATGAGAAGGACAGGATACGGATCTTCCTTATATGTATTTGTAACCTATGACCCTCTTGCGTGCACACTCTTACAGAGTGGATTCCTGAGGAGCCCAAGAAGTGTATAAGAATCTTTGCAAATTTGTCTTTCTTTACTCTTGTCGTGAAATATGGATCACCAAGAGTCTTTCTATATATCTCTGGATTCAACCCTTGGTGTTGTTATTGACTGTTTCTGTCCCTGCCTGGGCGCAACTTAAGGAACCATTAGTAAGCCAATAAGGCTACACTAGTATATGCATATATGACTAGTATATGCAGCTATCAATAACACACTTGTAAGCAGGCACTTGTAATCAGAAAGTGTACCGCTTGTGATCTCTGTGGATGGAAGAAAGCTATGTGTTTCTGTGGTTCTCTGTGGCTTGGTTTTTGGAGATATAGCATACCTGTGTGTGTGTGTGTGCGCGCAAGACTGAAAAACATTTAGTGGAATAAAGTGCCTGTCCTGCCCAACACCCATCTTCTGTCTCCTTGGCCATCTGCACAGGCAGCTGAGATCATTAGCACGATAGAGATACTTTGGGAATTATTCTGCCCTCCCGAGGCTATTAGTGGCTGCTGTATGCTAGTCATTTCTAAAGCCTCAGCCTTTACAAGAGACTCGTCTTAAAATGTTTGCTTTAGTATGCATAATATTCTGCATACAATTCGCTGCCCTTTCTTTCTGCAGTGCTCTTGGTCTCACGCCTTGCTTGGCCCTGTAGATAAACAGCACCGTCCTCCTCCTGCACCATGCAAGGATTTAAATATTACCTCTTATCCCTGCAGCAGTCTGCCTAGGTAGAAAATTCAGTGGAAGGCACTGCATAATATAGGCATTGTTTTTCCTGCAGAAGTTGTAATTAGTCCCCAGCCACAGTCAGGGTGCAGACATTTACAAAGAACATGAATAACAAATCTTTCAACAGTCTTTAACTGTCAGAAGAAGACTTGCCTGTACTTTTCGGACAAATGTTTTATGTCTGGTGCCAGACAATAAACAGGATTTGCTGGCCCTCATGCCAGAAAAGTAACTATAGATGCCTCCTTAGGGACTCTGCAGTAAAGGAGGCTATGGCAAGCGAGTACGTTTTCTGTTTCTGTCCACAAGGTTTTACTGCACAGCCCTAATTGGAGCAGAAATTGGCCTTAAATAACAGAGGTATGAGGGATGCTGACCTTTCCCCATTTATCTATGAGCTTGGCTTATGCTTTCCCTAGCTTTCAGGGATATTGTATTTGCTGCTGGCAAACAATGAATAATTCCCTTTTTGCATCAGTGTTATTTCTGTATCTGACATCACATTGATATCCATGCTCCATAGGTTAGCCATTTATATATCTGTATGAGAATATATCTTGGGTAATGTAACCTTGGTCTTGGCAATGTCTGATTTACCTGCTCAAATATTAGCTATGAGAAACTTTGACATCCCCTATGGGTAAAACATATCACCTCATGTATGGTTGAATTCTGTGAAATGGCTGGGCAAGGGACCTCTTCTTGTCACCTGCAAGACACTTCCTGCATGGAGAAGCAACATGCCATAAGCACAGAGCAGTGGTAACTCCCCGACCACAATACCTGCAGTCTCCAGGTGCAGCATCTATTTGCAGCACACTGCCATCTCACCTTGGTTTTTTGGAAAGTTGATACACTGAATTACATGAGCCCTCATGGGAGAAGGTGCAAAATTTAACTTTACTGTGGCTGCAATCAGCACAGTAGGTGAAAGAATGTTGTGGAGGGTGTGCAAATTTGGACCTAGCTGGTTCAAGTTAGGCTCAGTGTTCAGAGAAGCTCTCTGGCTAACTTTGAACAAAAATCCAACTTTGAATCAAACTCGAGGCACAAGATAAGCTGATAAATGTAGTAAAATATTCACAACACACTTGTACATTGAATAGAGAAGACAACTGCAGTAGCAAACAATGCTTACTGTGACATCAGTCATTTCCTACAAAGAAGTTCTTCCCTTGACTTCTGGTACCTGCCCCACAGACAATCAGTGACAGGGGCCCCAGTCCAGATCCTATTATGGGGGCAGGCAGGGGGTGCTTTACTCCTTTACCATAGGTAAAGTGGTAAGTGTAGATCAGATTCAATTTTTTACTTAACTGTCAAGATCAGGCATCCCCAAACTTCGGCCCTCCAGATGCTTTTGACTACAATTCCAATCTCCCCCAACCACTGGTCCTGTTAGCTAGGGATCATGGGAGTTGTAGGCCAAAACATCTGGAGGGCCGCAGTTTGGGGATGCCTGGTCAAGATCCTTCTGAGTAGTCTGGGTCTAGTTGCTCTCAGACCAAAGCTGCTTGCATATTCTTCACAAGCAGCCGAGGCCTTCAAATATACACACACCACATAAACCCCTGAGCCCTTCACACACCACACAGAAGCAAAGACAATCTGGGGGTTCTCTTCTGCTTTAGTACTAACCCGCCCTCCTAGTTTAATAACGCTGGTGTGAATTTTCTATAAATGTTACAGCAAACCAGTAGGTAGGGAAGTATTCTTGTAATGGAGGTGAGGGGCTGAGAGAAAAAGCTGTTTGCCTAAAACCATCGCTGAGAAGAGATTTGAGGCAGGACTTCACAGGTTAGCAGAGAAGGATTGGCCTTTTGCTTACACACAACCATGGGATGCAGCCCATTGGAGAGAAATGTGAAGTCTGCTTTACATCTAAGGCTGAGCCAAAAATTGTGGGGCTAAGAGGCAAAACGTAAAAGCAAAAGCCATTCTTTTTCATGAGGTAAGAACAACCTTCTTCCAAACTGGGACAGGGTTTGCTGGGAATAATTGGTGGCAACTCTCCCTCTTTCCTTGTTAAAAAAATATGCTCCCATCTCTCTAATTCTGTCTCTCTCAACCAACAACGCCTCTGGAATGAGGGTGTGTTAGGTTGTAGCACTATTTGAAATGAGTTATCATAGGAGAACATGGTGGACCAGTGGCCCATTGAGAAATGGCCTGCCATGTCTTAATGGCAGCAAGGTAAAGTCACCTACTCTCCTTGACCCTGACAGGCATCCTCTCTCCATTCCAGACAATTCAGATGATTTATCCCACTTACCTCTAAAAATAAGAGAATATGCCATCTCACTTTCTCAGCCAACAAATGGAGCTGTTCATGGGGTGGCACTTTCAGCTCAGCTCTGGTTCTATGTCCCTTGAAGAGACATCAGAAAATGGAATTGAAGTTGGTTGAGAAAGGCACCAGTTTACATAGCAAGTCCCAGTTCTTGCATGCAGCAGCATTTGAAGCTGGGAGCAGGTTTTTCGGTTGCACTGAAGAGCGGAGACGTCGTCATGCATCGTGCAACTGTTCTTCCATTTGCCTGCCTCCTTCTGTGAGACCAAGAAAGCAAGAAATATTTAGCTTGGATTTCAGCATGATTTCATTAGCTAGCTCATATGCATGAGGAATATACACCGCTTGCTCAGAAATCACTTTTAGGATGCTCAGAAGCTGCCTTGAAACAAGTCAGATCATTCACTTATACAGCTCAGTATTATCTTCACTGACTGTCAGAGGCTCTGCATGGTTTTAAATAGGGATCCCCCATAGCCTCATATAAGGGATGCCCAGGATTGAAGGTGATGAATATTTGGATGCAAAGCATGTGTTCCACTACTGAGTTACATATTTTCCCTTTGGGGTTTTTGTGAAGGACATTATGTGTGGAGATAAGCCTTACACCTTCATATCAAATGATGGATTGTATCTTTCTGCACAATTTCTAGCATCTCTTTAGCTTGATTATTCCTCATGACTAAAATGGATCTTTGAAGCTGCTAAGAGTATCCTCCATCTGTGATACTCGTGGTTTTTCTCAGGTTTGTAAAATAAAAATGTTAATTTGCTGTATGTTCATTTATTGTTTTCCAAACTTTAAAAAAATAAGATGTTTCCAGATAGGTTTCAACCTGAATCCTTAATCACGTCTCCTTTCTTTAAATAATGAATTCTTTAGGCAACCGTACTCCTGGAGTGGAACTTGTTCATTGTTATCACCCTGGCAGAAGTGTTTTTATGAAATAACTGGGTGGCCTTCTGGCTTATCTCAAGCACTTTGCAATATCCTACCCGTTTTAGCACAGCGTGAGCACAGTTAGGTTCTTATCAAATGTAACAGATTGGTTTTGTATTGCATATTCCGAGAGGTCTTTTTAAAATAAAAAAAATTGGAAGTGTGTGGAATAGCATAGCATTTTAAGCTAGCATTAATGCAACATTTGGCCAATGTAACACACGGTGTTAGAAGTGGCAGTCTCTGTACAGTGTAGATACAGGTACCTATTACATGAGTCGCTCAATTTCTGTCACTTAAAGCACACACAGGTAAGCTGGGGAGTATGTTTCCCACCAGAAAAGGGTCCGTACATTCTTTTGTGATTATATATATATCACTTAAGTCCTAACCTTTCCTACATGCACACTTGCTCAGATGCCCATAACATGCTGTAATGAACTGGGTAATAATGGTAAGGAGAGCATTTCCTATGATATACAGTGGTACCTCGGGTTACAGACTCCACTAACCCAGAAATAGTACCTCGGGTTAAGAACTTTACTTCAGGATGAGAACAGAAATCGCATGGTGGCAGGGCAGCGGCGGCAGCAAGAGGCCCCATTAGCTAAAGTGGTACCTCAGGTTAAGAACAGTTTCAGGTTAAGAACGGACCTCCAGAACGAATTAAGTTCTTAACCCGAGGTACCACTGTAGTTGGTGTATGCAGTGGTATATGCGAAAAAATGGAAAGAAAAAGAGATACCCACGAAAGAAATTTGGCAGAATAAATTGATAGAATACACAGAATTAGCAACTATGACTTCATAATTAAGAAATAAGGATGAGTCACGGAAAAGAGAGGAGTGGAAGTGCTTTGAAGAGTATCTTAGAGGGTATAATAGTTTAATCTACAAGTAGGAATGAACATAAGAACAGAAGATAACAGTAAATAAAGGAAGATTTGAGACAAAAATGGGTGAATAATAGAATATGTAGCCAACAAAAGACTACCTAGAATGCCCAGGAGAGATGAACCCTGCCATTGGCCATGCTTACTGGGGCTGATGGGAGTTGTAATTCGGCATTAGCTGAAGGGCCAAAGGTTCCCCATACCTGAGCCCTAAGGACTGCTCACATATGAGAAATGGCTTGTCTGTGCCTCAGTAGCATAGAATTTGAATGGTTGCAAAGACCACCTGCTTGAGGACTGGATCCTGATTCACACATCACTTAATCATAGATCAAACCTTGTATTCAGTGTTTCACAAGCAGAGTGTGAAGGGAGGCATCACTAAGCTCACCTGAAGATGAGAGAGCTTCAGATGACTCAGGCAAATGAATTAATCTGCACAAGACTAGAGGAAGCCTCAAAACACCCTTTTTAATAAAAAAACAAAACAATCCAATCCAAACAACTTTATTGTACTATCCATTGGTCATGACAAATCTGAATCAAAAAATAATTACAAGCAAAAGGGGTGTCGCGCCACAAATAACGGTCTCCATTTAGATCTCTGCGTCTCCCTTACAGTTCACTGCTAAAACAAGATTCTTGCCCTCATCATTTGAGCATTAAACTCTTAATTTTGGGCCTGTGGGTTTGAGCCCCACATAGGGCCAAAGTTTCCTCCATTGCAGGGAGTTGGACTAGATGACCCTTGTGGTCCCTTTGGACTCTACAGTTCTATGATTATAGTGGGGAAATCATTATTATAGTGGAAATGTTGAAGAAATGTTGCCTATCAAAATGTCTGAGTAGGCAATTGTGATCAGTCACACCTCACTTCCTCCCATGGTTTTTCAATCTCTGTTTCAATATCTACATCTCCATTTCTACTAGATTAATTCCTTCCCCTGCTTTTAAAATGTCCAGACTGGGGACAGGGGGCAGGGGAAGGGGAAGATAAACTATGCAACCTTAGTAAATGACTGTAAATTGCACAAATTAATCCAGATTCAGAATTTGAGTTCCCTGCAGAATGGGTTATTTTTTTAAACTGCAAATTCCAGATCTACCCCCAACCCCCACCACCTTAGCCATGGCACTTTCTTTTCCTGTCTTAAGGCGAGCAGCTGACCTATACTTGAAACTAATCATCTTCTCTTCTGCATCTATCACAGCACAGATTAAAGGGCACAGCAAGCTCTCACAGTCATACTTGTCTTTGGAACCACAAATCTTCACTATTAGGGGTCTTCTCTTTTGACAACCCTCAAAAGGTTATACCTGCTGGAGGTCAAAACACCACTAAGGTCTTTCTTTTCTGAAAGGAACAGTTGACACAGTTAGGCATCTGACCAAAGCAAGCAAGAAAAAAGTAGGCATTAATTTCTTCCAATACCTTCTCAGAAATAATACAAGGTCAGATCTCATACTGGAGTTTTAAAATGAGCAAGGCTAGCAATAAAGAGTGCTTGTTATGGTTCAGTCTTATGAAAGGCTATTTTATGTCCAGATGCAAAATCCTTGATGGTTAGTAAGCTTGTGAGAGGCAATAGAGCAGGCATCCCCAAACTTCGGCCTTCCAGATGTTTTGGACTACAATTCCCATCTTCCCCAACCACTGGTCTTGTTAGCTAGGGATCATGGGAGTTGTAGGCCAAAACATCTGGAAGGCCGCAGTTTGGGGATGCCTACAATAGAGACTTACTTTATTATGATAACTCCTTGAGCAGGCAACAGTTAGAAACCAAAGCAAGAAGACATAAGAAACACCGTAAAGAAGATTTCAGTAAAACACGAATGATGCATAAATCTGAAGGGAAGTTGGAGTTCTGGTTGGTCAAAATGGGTATCAGAAGTTGTTCCAGAACAGCTTTGCCAGTTTAAGGATCATACTAAGGCTGATTTATTTGAAAGTTTTGGGTGGCCTCTTCTGGTGTTTTTTGGTCAGATGGATAGCCAGGTCCGACCTCCTGTTTCATGGCTCAACTTTTGGAGAACCTTAGTTTGAGACCATGGCCATCGGTGATGCCAAGTGTAGGCTACATATTGTTCTCCTTGTAGCCCTGTGGTGCTCTCTCCTATTAAATGAATGATGTTGAGTATTTCCAATGTACAGCCTTGGAAGTTAAATGGAATCTGTTCTGGAAGCCCATTTGACTTCCAAACTGTTCGAAAACCAAAGTGCAGCTTTTGATTGGCTTCTGGAAGCTCCTGCAGCCAATTGGAAGCCACAGAAGCCCTGTCGGACATTTAGTTTCCAAAAATAGTTCGCAAACTGGCACAGTCACTTCCAGGTTTGTGGCGTTCGGGAGCCAAAACCTTCGAGAACTAAGCTGTTCGAAAACCAAGGTACAACTGTATTGTTCTTTTTTATTGTGCAGTTCCTTACTATTGTTACCCTGTTTTCCTTCCTGGTGTTTCAATTGTTCTATCTACACACTTTTGTAAAAGAAAATGAAATGAAGAACTCTTTGATGGTGGGGTGGAGAGGGAAGACGTTGCCCTAAGTACCGGAAAATAAAAATTCAGTTTTCATACCAAAACTAAAAATGCAAATCACATTCTGTTTTAATTTATGTTTACATTTGAAATGAGTAATTTAAAGCTACCCTGAGTGATTGTACAAATTAGCATCCTTGTTGGTTGTGAATGCTTAATTTGGAAAGGAATAAATGTGTAAAGAGTTGCTCTGACATTTCTTTTGTCTTGTCTTTGATTCATTTGAAGTCGGTTCTCCAATATGTCGTAGACATCGGGCTTGGCAGGAAATCTTTAGTGCCATCACTGAGACTGTGAGGGTGTTGCCTGTGCAGAAGGTTTTTAATCAAATGAAACCAGGGCTTGGTGGATGCCTCTTCTTCCTTTAGCATGATATGGGAAGCTCCCGGGGGATGCCCAGGAAAAGGCCACCGTTTTAGTGACTAAACCTGAGACCGTTGCTGAATCCCTGGTGTAATGAACCCATAATGTCTCAATTAAAAATCCAGTATTTTATTTGCATGGCTGAGGCATAACGGTCAAAGTATAGAATAAACATAAATGATAAGAGGATAGCCATTCCTTTGGTGGCTGCCAGCGGTGTGTGTATGGAGAATAACGAGACTCAGCTGATGTGGCATGGTAGAGTGGGTGAAAGTTACAGAGGAATTTGAGAGGTGGCTTTCTGTGGCTTGTGGGTTTACTAAACAGCAAATTTAAACCAATGGCCACAGAAACTGCCTCGAACCTCTCCATTTACTGCGCTCCAGACAAACCTGTCATAAAGACAAGAATCCGTCTAGTGTTTCTGAAGCACCTCTTGCTGTTTGTTTTAGGGCTCCGCCAGGGCACAGAACTCATTAAGCTACCTCTGTACTGCTCCTGGTGCTGTGTACAACAGATGCCAGGATTTGTGAATCTTGTTCCTCCTCTAAGAAGGGATGTGAAAGGCAGACGCTAAGGGGGATGGCGGTACTTATGCTCAGCAGAATGGTTAATGGCCACCTTTTCAACTAAGAGCTCAACTAAGTGTTCAGCTATTTTGTGTACAAAAGAGCGGTTGCAAAGTGCTGAAAGCCTTTGAGACGTATTTTTGCTTGGCTTACTTCAGTGTGTTTTCTTCTGTTTTCCTCCCTTCTAATTGTGCGTACAAATGCTTCATTCTGTTTGTTAGATGTGGGGGAAGGATCCTTGCAGGGAAAAGGTGCTGGGGATTGAACCAACTTCCCCCAGTCCTGACCTCCAACAGCTGAGGACCAGGGTTTCTGTATAGGAACAACTTCTACAGAAGGACTGCATACTCCCAGTAAAAGGTAGACAGCTGGCAATTGCAGAGAAAGCCTTTATTTGGAATGAATTATTAGATGTTTTTCTCCAGGGAGACTCACCTGGCATCTACTCCTATGTCTTTTCAATGCAAGGCTAGGTATCATTAGGATAGGTGCTGACAATAAAACTGCCGATGTCATAATGCTGTTATACACATCTATGGCACAACCACATTTAGAATAAAGGGTGCCAACTTGAATCAAATATTGAAGGGGACCAGGTAAGCATTGCCCTGAAGAATCAGTCACAGTGTGCACACACCATTTGAATAGCAATGGCTGTCAACTTGGGGGGCAGTCCCCTCAAATATTTTATGGGGGGGCAAAGAGACCTTGGAGGTATTGTAGAAATTGGAAAGTTTCAGAAAAGGGCAACCAAAATTTTCAGGTGTGTGTGTGGAGTAATTCCCCTATGAAGAAAGGCCACAGTGCTCTGAACTTTTTAGTTTGGCAAAATGGCAAACAAGAGGTGACATGATAGAAATTCATAAAGTTATGCATGGCATAGAGAAGGTGGACTGAGAAAAGTGTTTCTTTCTTATAACACAAGAATTTGTGGGCTTCCAGTGAAGCTGAATGTTGGAAGATTCAGGACAGATGAAAGAAAATACTTCTTCAGGCAGCACATGGTTCATCTAGGGAATTTGCTCGCACAGGAGGCAGTGATGGCCCCCAACTTAGATGGCTTTAGAAGAGGATTAGATAAATTCATGAAGAGAAGTCTATCAGGGGCTACTTGCTGTGAAGACTATTCTCTGCCTCTTTAGATGGAGGCAGCAATGCTTCCGAATGCCAGTTAGTGTAACCCACAGAAAGGTAGAGTGCTCTTGAACTCAGATCCCTCTTATGGGTTTCCAACAGGCACCTGGTTGGTCACTTTGAGAACAGGATGTTTGACTGGATGGGCCATTGGTCTGGTCCAATCAGGCAGTTCTTATGTTCTCGAGGCTCTTGTTTTCTTTTCTCAGGCCTAACACTGACTTGTTTCACCAACTCCTAGGTCCTGCTGCTTTTATTTTAATGTAGTATGCCATCTTTATATTTTCTTATTTTTTTAATAGTTAAATTGGTTTTAATATGACTTTACTTGCTACCCTTTCCTCCCCAAAAAATGACCCCTGAATTTTTGAATTTTATTGATATTGATGCTGCATTTTATGTTGTATTTTATGCTGTTTTAAAGTCACATTCTAATCAATGTTTTATATTTGCCGTTAGCTGCCCAGAGGCCGGTTTTTAAACCAGGAAGGCGGGGTATAAATAATAATAATAATAATATTTATTATTATTATTATTATTATTATTATTATTACCCTGAGGGTATTTGTTACTGAACATGTGATACATAAATGATGTCACTCAATCAATTATAGGGCCAACAAATGTAGGATACAGGTACAAGAACCCTTAGCCAACCAGTGCTCAGGGACTTAAATGGGGTTGGGGTGTAAGGACTATATCCTATAGGTCACTTCCCTACAATCCAACTTTCTAAGGAAAATGTGAATCTTCTGAGTGTGCAATATTCGGTTGTCTTGCAAGCTTTCCTCGCTCTGAAATTCTTACTTTGTTCATAATTAACATTAAAACAAGTGTAATGAGTGAATGTGCTAATTTTGCACTTGCATGGTTGCAAAACACTGCAAAAATGTGATATGTTCTCACGTGTTCTGGAATGGTGCTCCCAATTTATGACCCAATTATGATCTGATCCCGTCACCACTTGAGATCAGATTTCCTGCTTTCTCTTTTTCTTCCTGCCTGTTGTTTCTCAAATGAATGATGCAACAAAGGCTCAAGCACTGAGCAGCATTTGACTTTCAATCCTAAACAGACTTGCTAGGAAATAAAGCTAATTTGAGGTAAGTAATGCCTCTGAGTAAATATGCTTAGAATGTAAGGATTTTTATTTCAGTTGCACCCTTAAAGGGTAATTATTTAAGGCTCTGGAGAACCCAAGTGCTCAGTGTTTGTGTGATTTGCGTAGCTGTTTAATGAAAGGCTCTCCCCCACTGAACATATTTTTTAGCATACTTCTGCACAAAGAACCCAGAATGCTGCTTTATGGGCTCATGTGCAGATTCTTTATTTTATGTTCTTGGGGAAATGACACTCAATTTGAAATGCATCTGAACATTATGAAATGGCCAATTTTGTATTCTGGAGCAGGTAATTACAAACGTTGGCACCCTTGGTATCCCCCAGAAGTGAGTCATGGTGTTGCTGCAACACTTGAACTGGAGCATCTATTGCAGGCTTCCTCAATATTGGCCCTCCAGATGTTTTGAGACTACAATTCCCATCATCCCTGACCACTGGTCCTGCTAGCTAGGGATCATGGTAGTTGTAGGTCAAAAACATCTGGAGGGCCAAGGTTGAGGAAGCCTGATCTATTGCTACTCCTACAGCTGGGGATTTTTATTTCATAAACTTAGTTATACAAGGGATCTCTTTTCTTGCAGAACATTGAGAATTGGTGGTGATAGCTGTAAACAGACTGGTCATGATCCAAGTTCATTATAGCTGTCAAGTTCTCCCTTTTTCTAAGGGAAATTCTCTTATGCTGAATAGGCTTCCTTGTGAGAAAAGGGAAAACTTGACAGCTATGAAGTACATGCCCCCTTTAGAGGACCAAATATAGTCAAACATGGAGTGGAAAACATTTTCCCCATTGACATTGCCTCTATTAAGTGAACAGATTAATTTTTTAAAAAAATGAAACATAGAGGGCTCATTTCCTCCCCATCCCCAACCTGCAAATGAGCCTCTATCCAAACCGCTAGCCAGGACCGTCTTAAGCATATCTGGCGCCCTGGCGCCCTGGTGCAAAGATCCCTCCAGCGCACCACCCCGCCCCGTTTCCCAGCACAGCTGTCTGGTGGGCGCAGCAGTGCGGCGCCCCCCTGGCCGCCTGGCGCCCTGCGCCACCCAGCCTTGCCGTAGGGCTGGCCCTGCTGCTAGCCTTCATTTTGGAAAAAGAAGTGGATTGCATTTGCAACTATGTGTTTAAGATGGTTGATGCTCCTAATCAGTTGATCAGTTGATGCTCCTAATAGAGAGAAAGGTCTAAGTATTATGAACTTTCCTTTAAATTCTCATCTGAAGAAGCCCTATAACTTTGACATTGTTTGTTATCACAGTGAGCTAAATGAAGACTGCAGAAGAACCCTTCAGGTTTCTGCAGCAACCATAATTGGTTGTTCAGTCTGCTCATTTAGTGTTTGACCTTTCAAATGCATAAAATGAGAAGTAATTTCTCCAGTGCTGTGGAATGACCGTTACACTACAGCTGTCATCAAAAGGCACCGTGCCTGCCTTTTGGCACTATGGAATAGAAAGGGGAAAGGCCTGATCCAAAATCTGCTTCTTACACATACATAATTGCTATTATATTTCTGCTTGATCACTGAGATCTGTCACTGTTAGTGACACCCCGTGGCTCAGATGCATGTTTTGTATCCATGTTCAGTTGTGTGTTCAGTATTGTGAGCCCAATTTTGCAGAACTCCCTTCTAGATGGGGTCAGATACATGACCAGATCAAGAAGATCTTCTGTTTTGCACTCCGTGTTTGGAACCCTAACTCCACATTCAGAGGAGAAAATATTTCAAACAGGCACATTATATGACAATCACTTACATACAGATTTGTCCCAGGAAAGTTTTCAGTTCCAGAACAGGATTAAATTTCCATTTTATTTTATTCTGTTCTTCAAACAGAACTGGTCGGGTTCTTTTTAGCAATACCACCTACCCCCCCCCACCCAAAAAAACCCCTTTCAGTCATTTTGTTCCACTCTCTTCCGCGCTCCCCCAAAGTGATTTGGTGAGAAAGAAAGTAGTTTGTGATGGCATGGAAAAGAGCATGTTGCCACCTGCTCAACACATGGCTTGCCATACAAGGCAATCTGCATCCCTGGGCTTCATTGCCTATAAGAATTACAGCTTCGACTTGCTGCACAAAGTAACATCTCAGCTGCCTGCAGATGGATGGAAGCATCTTATTTTGTGAAATGACAACGGCAGAGGATATTATAGCAGAATGTAAAGGATTGGCCATGGCAAATAAGCCCATCTTGAAGTCTGGCAGCATTTCTCTTCTCTGTCAATTTCTGCTTTGGCAGAAATCTAAGCAATAACACAATTTTGGCATTTACACTGAATAAGCAGCTTTATTCATTTCTCATTAGACAGTCTCCCTCTGCACGCACCCCGGGCAATGTTGACTCTTCTCATTCAGTATCCACTGCTTGTGTTCCTTGTCCTTTTGTTGAAGAAGTCCTGTCACTTAAAGCTAGGGATATGGCATATAATTATCTAACAGTGAACTGCCTTCCTTGAGCCAATTACAGTAGCTCTAGGTTTGTTCAGATTGTAGTTGAACAGAGGCAGAACAGTGTAGCACTAAGTCAAGAGTTCACATATTAATCTGTTTACTTAAGCATGTAACACATTTACCAGTACGCAACTAACAGAAAAGCACCTGCAAAGCAAGTTGTGCCTCTCCCGTGAAGATCATTTGTTGCCCCTCTGGGTTAGCCTGGTGGCTGAGCATTTTAACCCAGAAGTTAAAGAAGATGAACAGATTCCCTTAGTGGCAAGGAGATGGAGTCAGACACCCAAGATCTGCTGTGCTCTTTGATTTTGCAGCCAAGAAAGAGTGCCAAGACAATACTGGTCATTCTTTGGATTTTCAGAAGACGGTTTCTCCTTGAGCTTGCGCACTACCCAAGCTCTCTCAGACCTGACTTCAGAACAGGCTCTTTCTATAGGCAAAAGATGCTCTATGGTTAGATCTAAGTGTAAGGAAAGGTCAGTAGTAGCTTTCCTTCCCGACAGCTTTCATGAGTAGATTTTTCAAAGCGTCTGAGCAGGTCTGGCCATCCTGCCTGCTTCAGATTTCAACCTTAGAACACTTCTTTACATTCTCTGAGCATTAATTCACGCATACCCAGTACTTTTTGTGTGAAAGCCAAATCATCCAAATTATGCTTAGTTCTCTATTTCTCAAGGTGCTTTCATGCTGCAGGGCCTCAAGAGAACATACAGTGTGCTTTTGACCAGTTTAAACTGCAAATTAGCAAATATAGTCCTGCTATTTTTCCTTCCCTCAAACCTTCTGACATGACATTCTGATTAAGTTCTTTAGCCACCTGGATTTAGGGGGCCTGCTCCAGCTTCCTGACTGAGGGTTCCTGTTACGGTTAGTTGAGTAAAGAATCATACTAGCCTCGTATGATATCAGTCTCAAAAAACTCCTGCCCCTAATTTTTGGAGGGTTGTTTTGTTGTTGTTCATTTCAATGAAATGCCCATGGAATTATGCATTTATTTATAGCACCCAGAAGTACTGCTGGAATTGCTACTTGGATGTGATCCTGCTGTCCAGTATTAGACTAACAACTGAAATGGCAAGTTATGCTAAATTGCAGTATGTGCAAAAGAAATGGTGTAACTTTTAAGTGTTCATGGGTTAGCAGCTAAAGCTGAGGCTAGACCACAGCCATTGCTTTGTAAAAGGTCCAACCCTGCTACAGATAATATGCCTCAGAGCAATCTCTTCACCAAATCAGAAACAGATTCAGGGAACACTGCCCATGTATAACCTTCCTGCATTCCAATGAGAAATGGTTTTGGCTTGGGTTCAGTCAGTATTTGTATTTTTCTTGTGGGAAAACTTTGGCTCTTTTGGATGCTATGCAGTGCACCATTTCTGACAGCATATGGTTTATTGTGCGTACGTCCATTATAGTGCATTGAACAGCATCTGTACTATTTGTGTGGAATACATAACAATCCTCATTATATACCCTGTATAGTCATAACTATTCCAAGGCTGGCTCCAGGTTTAAGGGGGGGGAGCCATGGGGAAAATGCCCACTGGGCCACACTTCTCTTCTCAGTGGGCTCTGACAGGCTTCAAGCAGTGCTGAGTGGCTGAGTTTAGTCACCCTTTCAATTTCCTACATTGCCACAGAGCAGCGCTTGTTCAAGG
Source organism: Zootoca vivipara (assembly GCF_965207765.1). NCBI lineage: Eukaryota > Metazoa > Chordata > Lepidosauria > Squamata > Lacertidae > Zootoca > Zootoca vivipara. The sequence continues at coordinate 14,712,677 of NC_142586.1, forward strand.
GCATTGTGGGAAATTAAAATGGTAGCTAGATCCAAGTGCTTGGTGTAGCTTGGAAATGCTGGGTGAAGGGGAGAAAACTGGGGGAGGTGTCAGCAATGGCCAGTGATCTTGGGCCTTGTAAGCTGTCCAATGATGTCTGGTGCCGAATCTTGACCTGAACTATCCCCCACTTCAGAGCCTTCCAAACTGTGTGTTGTGACATGTTAGTGTGTCAGCTGCAGTGCATGGGTGTGTTGTGCGAACGCACCCCACGCTCCTCCCGGGGATGGAAAGGTTAACCTCCGGTTTGCTAGTAAAACTGAATTACTGTGTTACGAAATGATCTGTGTCTAAAAAAGTGTGTCACAAACATGAAAAGTTTGGAAAGCTCTGCCCTGCTTGCTTAATTAGGAAAGTTTACAGGATTGTAGAACCCAAACACACAATAATTTATGTTTAGATAGATGAGGATAGACTTACAAGGAAGTCAATAGGCATTCAAACAAATGTTCTATTCTGGCATTCAAAAGATCATGTGAGGGCACAAACTGTATAAGGGGAATGAGATGGTGGGCACTAGCACTTTCACAAAGGTTTGAAGAGAGGTTCAGGATTCAATTGACTGCGCTTGGCATCTGCCTGCAGTTCCTTCCACTCAACGTGGGAAGGCAAGGGGTGGAGCAGACAGGGCCAGCATATTCAGGAATGTGCTGGGGGCAGGATGCATGCATGCGCCCCTTACATAATTTGTGCTGCTGTGCATTCATTTGAGCACCTAATGCAGGCATCCCCAAACTGCGGCCCTCCAGATGTTTTGGCCTACAACTCCCATGATCCCTAGCTAAGAGGACCAGTGGTCAGGGATGATGGTAATTGTAGTCCAAAACTTCTGGAGGGCTGAAGTTTGGGGATGCCTGACCTAATGTGTTAGTCTGTAAAGTACCTTTGCATCTAAAAAAAAATACTGAACGAACTCACTGAAAGCTAACATACCAAACAGCGCCCAAATCGGCCTGCTATTCACTTGCAAGTGGCTGTGCTTGTCCACAACTAGTTTGATAGTTCAGAGGTTGGGGATGACGATCCCCCACGAACCACCATGATGTCTGTTGACTTAGCAAGAAATGGTTTGAGCTTTTTAATGAGAGCTTTTGTTTCTGATTTATCTAATTGGTAGTTTCGTTCTCATGGAGGGGGTGGGCTGAAGGCAATCAGTAATGATTGTCTTAGAAGGCAGCAGTTCACTCTGCCACAGAAGGTGTCACTTGCTCATCCCTTTTATACTGATCCCATTTAGCACAGCGTTGCATGAGCCTCCAGGTTTTAGTGTTCCAAATCCTTTAATTATACACTCATCAAAAGTGTAGAAAATCATTTAAAAGTGTTAATCAGCCATTTCCGACTGTTGTCTCATTCATTTTCATTATCCTTTCCACTGTTCTCCCTTTCCCAACTCCACCCCGGTTTCCACTTTACTTGCTCAGTATGACTTAAGTTAGTGTGATTTGTATGGGGTGGGGTGGGGGGACTTCTTTTGGTTCATTTCATTTTATTATCTTTTAGCAATGCTTTTACATCTACATAGATAACTTTACTGTAATTGTGCCTTGATGAAATGAGATTACCCACTGCAGCCATAGAACAATAACATTGAGATAAAATTTAGCCTCTCTGCTCTCTTTTGATGAGCTGCCCATATTCTGCTGTGTGAAAAACAGCACACATAAAAGACAAATTAAAAAGCATTTTACATTCCAAATTGCTCTGAATTAAGGCAGATGGGATCTTTTAAATACATGCAACTTGAATGAAATGATGAAATAGTTAATCTTAAGATGTGGTTTTTTTTAAAAAAATTAAAAATCTTCTTACAGCATGGTTCTATTTCACCAGTGAACACACAGCAGTTTCTCTGAAAGAGTGTTTCTTAAAAGTTTCTTAAAGAATTTGTTTAGCAATAGACATTTAGAAGGCCCATTGTGATAATGCTAGTATTTTGTCTCAAGTTAAACTGGCTTGTTACAGGAGCTTCAAGTTTTTAAATCTAGTGCTAGTTGGCCATCTTCAGCCAAAATTGCCAATTTGCATGTCCAGCCTTGTGCATCATTTTCTGCAACAGTCCTGGTAGCAGATCGCTTTCAAACAAAACTAAAATAATACGTAATATATTGTATTATTTTGCTCAAAATTTGAGAGGCAGCAGGTGAACTCCAGAGGCAGTGGTGTTGCAGCCAGCCAGGTGATGTTGATAGGCTGCAGGTGCAGTGAGCAACTCCTCCTGCTCTCAGCTGCTTGGACTGGCTTGCTTGATGGCAAGAGGCTCAGCAGGTGCAAGGCTAGCAGGAGGAAAGGAGCTGTAGATGGTGAGAGGATCTTGCCTACTCTCCTCTTCACCTTCTCGCCACAAACAGCAGTTCCTTGGTTCCCAGAACAATGAATGAGTAAAGCAAACCCAGGGAAAGAGGCCAAGGGAAGAGTGAGATGTGGAGCTAGTGAAGCTCTAATAACAAGGTAAGGTGCCACCCTGTGGTGTTTTCAACTATCCAGTGTACTTCCTAATAAGTAAATGATTAAACTATCCTGTGCCAGCCTGGGGAGTTTGCCATTCTCTAGAAGGTACAGAGAGCTGGTGGTTCAGGAGGTAAGGCTTCTGGGAGCTCAGTTTGAAGACCCCTCCTGGTGCATTACATGACCACTGTAATATCCAAGGGGAACTTGTATGGTTGAGATAATTCAGATGTGTGCACAAATTGCACGTTCCTCCTCTCTGACCCGTTGAAGTGAACCCTTGCCATGCACATTGATGAAGGTGACGCAGCATGTTGTGTTTGCATTGATTGAAGCTAACACATCCTGAAAAGGGGCATCGGAGGAAGCTAGATAGGATTTGCCCAATACAAGAGGGAAGCAGTAGCACTTTTCTTCCCCACTAAAGCAGAAGAAAGGAGCTCTGATCTACTCCATCTGAAATGGAAAGAGAGAGCTATACAGTGGTACCTCGGTTTATGAACACAATTGGTTCCGGAAGTCTGTTCATAAACTGAAGCGTTCATAAACTGAAGCGAACTTTCCCATTGAAAGTAATGGAAAGTGGATTAATCTGTTCCAGATGGGTCCGCGGAGTACTCAACCTGAAGCGTACTTAACCCGAAGCATTCGTAAACTGAAAATTTGTAAACCGAGGTGTTCATAAACTGAGGTTCCACTGTATATTAAATTTCTGCAGATATAGTTTAAAAACACATAATTGCTTTAAGAGGTCTCATGTCATAGATATTGGTTATTTGAAAAACGTTTCCTAACAAGGCAGTATTATCTGACAGATCGTGTCAATTGATTGGGAAATTTAAAAATCTACCTGATTATTCTGACGCAGTGATGTGATTTATGATTTATATAGCATCATCAACGTGCATGATGAATCCTACCTTTCCCATTAAGTAATATTTCATTACTTGGCAGGATGAGCAAGATACATTATTCTCTAGTTCCTAGTGCTTCAATTTATAGATTTTTGTCCTTTTCTTCTTTTGTGAAATTCATCATCTAGAGGCTTCTCCTTTTGTTGTGCGTTTAAAAATACTTGGCTTTGAAATTTGGCACAGTGAAAAGAGTTTAATTTTATTAAACAATGTTTGGTTTTGAAGTTATTTTGACATCTTTACCTCAAATTTTCTTCTCCATTTGCTGTCTTGAAAATATGTTGTGAGAAAGCTGAGGAAGAGGTCCAAAAATTTTAAAATACCCAACTAGCATACAGAAAAGCCCTCTCCCATGCATGGGGAATAATTAGCCAGAATGGGCAGCTCCCTACTTATCTAGGATGATGGTCTCTTTGCCACTTTCCCTGTGGCAAAGCACTGTGGGAGTATCCTGCCTGTGGCCTTCTCATAGGCATCTGGTTGGCCAGTGTAAGAACAAGTTGTCGGACTAGATGGGCCTTGACCTGATCTAGCATGGCTATTCTTATTTTCCCTCTTCCCATTTGCCTCTCTTGGTAAACAGTCACTGTGATGGAGGGCACCCAGTCCAGCTAAGACCCTGAAGTACGTAACAGTCCACTGTGCAGTAGAGCTGGGTTTAATAGACTGGTTATTGCTTTGAAATACCTTTTTCTAAATGATATCTGCAGTCTTTGAAAACAGTGAGCTATATATTCTTATAAATAGCAATTATTATTGTTGTTGTTGTTGTTGTTATTTGTTATTGTTATTATGATGTCATAAACTTACATCACTCCATTGATTCCAATTTGTTTTTGTTGCGGGTGGGGAATGTGTTCCAGGTCTACAGCTTCATACCATATATCAGTGGCTCATGTGCTTCTGGCTTGCACTCTTTATAAAGATTTGAGGAGTGAGGTTATTACCCCTCTACTATTGTCCATGCCGGGTCACTCAGTCATTGCTACGGTGACCTTTCTTCTAGCAGATCAAGATGATCAGGTGACAGAAAAAACTGCAAGGTTTTTAGCGGGGGCAATTAGAATAAGATCTATCATTTGGTTATTGATCTAAAGCCCCAAAATGTGTCTTATATACTTAAAACTATATAAAACCTTTATCTTCTGTACATTTTATTTTATTCTATTGCTATGGCTGGTGGCTGATGCAAATGAATATTATTCTGATTCTGATTCTTCACACCATACAAATACAGACCCTTCAACTTTGAATTCTTTACAGTGTTGGTGTATAGTTGGTGCAAGTTCATATTGAAATCAGAATAGAGAATAAGAGGTATTGTGCAATTCAAGAAATGCAATTGGCACATCTACAGTTTATTGGTTATATCTAGCCTTGCCTTCTGCAAATGGAAGGGCTCCTGTTTGTGAAAGGAACTGAGAGCTAGTGGAACCTCCCTGTACCTCCTCCTGACCTGCACTGTTCTCCCAACCCATTAGGAGCAGGTTTACAGGAAAGGGGTCTTCAGGGGAAGAAGGAACTGGCAAATCGCCTCCCCCTTTCCTCTGGTGAGAGTATCTTGTAAGTGGAGAACCACACCTAAAAAAAACCCATATCCTTATCCCTGTATACCTTGGATATACTTCTTGGGTATATCTCCTTGGGGAGGTGATCCTGTTTTGGATGCTACAGTGGAAACCAGGAAGCTAGTGTGGTATTCCCTCGCACATCCATTTTGCACTGTAACTTCTGAACACACCGTTGGGAAGGTTCAGTGTGACAAAACTGGATTGGCCTGCTTGTTACCCATGTTTAAATGATATTAACAATGTAGGACTTCTGTGGTCAGACATATAACATTGAATGAGAGAGTTGGATTATTATTGAGAAAAAAATACTTTACAGCTAGCAAACCTCTGGCTTGTGCAGGCTTTGGAAATGGCAAACAGCATGCTAGGAACGTGTCACATATGATGGGACTTCTTTATGACTTTTATAAGTCCCTGTGAATAAGAACGGTTGTGCTTCGCATTCAGATTTTTCAAGAGGTTAAGCAGATTTTCATGAATTAATGAATGAAGTGAACTTCCCATTTTGTGCATTTAACATAGACATTTTGTCAATAGTAAGTGATATATATTTTGTATGCAGCCGTGCCTTTGAGAATTTGATGCTCTCCCCCTCCCCACCATTCCACCCCACTCCCCATGCTAATGCTATAAATTTCCACTTGATCAACAACTTGGTATTTTTGGGCACTGTCTACCTTGATAATGAATAGATGGATGGATGGATGGCATGTCAGCAGCAAACAGCGGAAATGCAAATGGGATATCTGCTTTTCTATCTCTCTAATAAATGTAAATCAATGCCTATTTTCTTGTGCTGTTTTTCAGCTGTGACCTGTGGCAGAGACTAGAAAAGCAAGTATTAAAAATAGAAAAAAAATACCTCACTGACAGCAGTCTTTAATATTCCAAATGAAGAAGGAAAACTAGGTCTAGAAGATGAATTTTGCAGGGCTGCTGTACCTAATATTTTAGAAATATAATACTCAGTAAAATGATGGAACATATGTTGGCTGCTTTTGGAAAGCTGTCGTTTTATTACCATCTATTAAAATTAATTTTAAGCTAAACCTTTGGAGATATTTCTCTCCCCTCCTCAGAAAGAGATAACTGGCATAAATTTGACATTTATATAATGGGAGCCTGGTGCTTTTTTTCAAAAATGGAAAGTATATTATGTCAATTTTCCCCTTAAAACCCCAGTCCTCAAACTCATGTGAAAACATAGACTTTAATTAAAGTGTTTTTCTCTTTAATGACTGCTGAGAAACACATATAATGTGTCTTGATACTTTTAAAGGACAAAACTTGGTTTTGTAGCCATTTTGATGATTCTGGGGCTTTATCTTAAGTGTGTTTTTTTAAAAAAAAAATGTGATGTGACAACCCTGAAATGTTAAATCTAGTCAGTTGTGCAGTGTATTTCTCAGTATTATCTTAGTTTTGCACTCTAAATGCAAACTCCTTCTCATAAGGATTTATCAGTCCCCTCCAGAGAACATCTGCATTTAAATTGATTATAGGCACAACCTGCAGGACGATCTTGATTTTCAGTTCCATTTTCCCAACCAAATCTTGCACACACACAAAAACCCAAAACCAAACATGAAATACACTTAGTTCCACATGCATTTCTATACATCACTCTTTCCCACTGTTTGATCATAAGAATAGTCATGTTGGATCAGGCCAAAGGCCCATCTAACCCAGAATCCTGTTCTCACTGAGCTCCTTGAAAATAAAGGTATAACAACAACAACAACAGCAGCAGCAGCAGCAGCAGCAACAACAACAACCTCTCATTACACCTCTATTTAGATCATTGATTGTGTAATTTTAAAGCTGAGTAACAGTCCTACTCACACGTGGTTATCTTGGTCGGTCTTGAAATTTTGGCCATTCTTGTGCATATGTATTTGGCCATTTGTAAATAGTGACATTGCAGGATTTGATGAGGGTACAGAAAAACAAATATGTGAGTGTATTGAAAAAATGTAAATATTGCACCCAAACTTAATGCCTGTGTGCATAACAGCTCATATGCATAACGGATAAGGGAACTTTTCAGTACACAACAGATTTTCTGAAAGCATAGCAGCCGTTGAAAAAGCACTTCGGGATTGTTTGCAAATCTCGTTCTGAGCTGTGATTCGTGTCCATGGTTTTTTAAAAAACAAAAAATGCACAAGATGTTGTTAAAAATGAAAGTCAGTATAATATGGCACAGTGATCACTGAGTCAATTTAGAACTCTGAAAAAAGACTAGTATTTCCCCATGCACTCTACAATAATATGCAAAATTGCAGACTAGTTCATATATCAAGGATAACCAATATAGTGCTCCCTAGATGTTTTTGGACTCCAGTTCCCATAAGTCCCAGCTAGCCTGGCCAATAAGCAGGAATTATGAAAGCTGTAGTCCACAACAACTTGTGTCTATCACATTGGCTACTGCCGCCATACATAAACTAGGATTGACGCAGAATCTGTGTGGTGGTAGAGTACCACAAGCCTCTTGACTCATGTAGAAAGCCCCCCAAACTGGATCAGAGCGCAAGTTTGAACCATTTCTCCCATTCAAACAAGGTGGGATGAATCACACCAACATCTGCATCTCAACATGTTCAGTGGTTGGTTCACACCGAGGCCACACCCACAGCTGCATGTACAAACTGTGGTTGTTTCCCCCACTCGTGCCCAGTGTCCCTTGCACTACTACCCAAAGAGGATTTCTGTTGGACATCTGGTGAACTGAATGATTTTGATAATGTTGCCAAGAAATGGAATCATGGTATCCTTACAACTTTCTTATAACTACACCATAGACAGGGGCGTAGGAAGGGGGGTGCGGATCACCCCAGGTTTCATCCCGGGGGATGACACACACCCCCGGGTGGACCTCTGCTGCGCCGATCGCCCCGCCCCCGGGTGCACGACATGTGCACTGCTCCGGGTGCCCGAGCGGCTAGCTCCACCGCTGACCATAGAATCCAAATAGTAGAAGGAATTAAACCTCATTCTCTTCTGATCATTCTATCAACATAAAATGTTTGTCTTGCTAGATGGAATGATCCCCCTCTCCTGCCCCTGTGTGCTGTTTCAGGTTTCTCCTGCCCTCCCCCAATCTAATTTTGGCGGGCACATGGGGGCAGGAGACAGCACAAAACCATGTTGCGCAAGTGGTAGTCCTTGCGCAGGGCAGAAAAATGACAGGGTGAGAATGAGAATGACCAAAGTTTCACTTTGCATATCGTAAGGCATGTAAATGATCATAAGCGCTTTAATTTGAAAGAAACACAGTGTTAGCCCATTCTCAGAATCTATGCTTTGGTTTCCAGTGCTGTTGAAAATCATTCTGTCTGTTCTGTCTCCACTGATCACAAGGCAGATCATTTTTTGTTTTTAGAATGGTGTCAGTTCATGGGGATTGTGGTAGCTGTAAAGATTACCGTCTGTCTGTTGTAAGCCCATGTTAATGAGCTTTAATTGGATTTGTAAAGTACATTTTCCTAATAGCCACACATTATTTTTTATATAGAAGGATGGGAATTATTTACAGGGGGCCATCTATGTGAGCAAAAGTAATGAAATCTTTACTGGTACTGCTGAGCTAGAGTGACCACATTTAAAAACACAACACCCTGCCACCAGAATGATAAATTTGTATCTTACGATAAAACATTTGTGTGACAGTTCTGTGGTTTTTAATGTCTTGTCTATCCTGCTCTCATAACCTTGGTACCAGACACCTTATTTTCCCCTAATGATTTTTAATTACCAAGGCAGGAAAACGGTAATTAATAACTTCTTGTATCAGCACGTCTCCGGATGTTCTCCATCAAATGCTACACGGAGGTCTGGAGAAGCTAGCTATGAAATATACACTAGAAGGGAGACGCTGGCGTAATGTTAACATAATGGAAATGTCCTGATAAACAGTCATTCCATCACCGGCAACATGGTTTCATGCCACTTGCTGAATTACTGGACGATTTTTGTTTTGGAGGACCTTCTGCACACAGCCTTAGGGTGTCAGCTGCAGGCTAGAGTGATACCAGAGATAAGATCAGCGCTGGCAGGCCTTGTCAGGGGAAGGTCAAGCCAAGAAGAATGTCTTTGACAGGGAGGGTGCTGGGTGGCAAGGGAGAAAACCACAGCTAAGCGGAGGAATGAGAACCAGAAGCTGAAAGAGAGAGCTAAATTAGAAAGGAAAAGGGGGGAAGCAAAGAACAAATTGGGAGAGGGACAATGGAAGGAAGGAAGGAAGGAAGGAAGGAAGGAAGGAAGGAAGGAAGGAAGGAAGGAAGGAAGGAAGGAAGGAAGGAAGGAAGGAAGGAAGGAAATCTAAACCATGGAAAATGTTTAATCTGTGTACATTTAATCTGAATGATTGTGCCTGCTGGCTCTGCCTTTGACCTCCACATGTTCTGAATTCCTATGTGGATGGTGACAAAAGACCTCAGATGTCTAGATAAAGGTTAGGCCAGAAGGACTAGTACCTGTCTCCTCCTCTACCTGTTCATCTCTGCAAGGATTAAGCATCTGCAGTGCTGTTGTTTGGTTTATCACATGGGAAGCACTGTTGGGTGTACCCACAAGGCCTCAGACAGCAAGAAATGCATTACCTGCTGCTCTCCAATGCTTCAGCGAATAGGAGGCACTACTGGGAAGGAAATGGTGGGGGCTGCCCTTTTAGGTCTCCTGGGCTTTACACCCCCACAACAGCCTTTGATCCTTACTTCAGCTGTTGAGTAAGGTTGATTTGACACCCCCCCCCCATTCACTCACCATTTCTTCTCTGGTGGGGGTGTCATTTTGTAGCTTGCCTCAGGTGCCAAAATGTCTTGAGCCGGCCCTGGCTTCAAGCCAGGTTGGAACTCATTCTTTTTGGGTTAGGAATGACTCCGAAATGTATTAGCACTCTATTTTTAATTACCTCTTTGGTTATTATGAAGTATGGAAACAAAACTCAAAGTCCATTGAATTGCTATTCCAGGCTACCGTTTCTTCCAGCTCCAGTTTAATACAATTTAGCTTTTATATTTCTTGTTTCTTTGCATTTCAGCATCAGGATCACTGGAATGAAATGTTGAATCACTTCCATATTTTAATAGAAATATGTATCAATGTTGAAACTATAATATAGCAGTGAGTTGTGTTTTCCACACACACCCCAGCAAAGAAAAGGGAACTTCTTGGCGAATTGCCATGAGGCTTTGCATTACATCTGCCTTTTTCATATCAAAGATTAAAGGAGATATTTGATGGGGAAAGGCTGAAAATACAATTATATTTAAGTCGTGTAACACATGTAAACAGAATATTTTGAGGAAACACATCATAAATATATATTTATGTTCTATACTGTGCCTTTATTTTTATTAAGTTGAACAAATAGGGTGCTATGAACCTTGGCATATGCTGTATTTTTGTTCTTTCATGTGAAGAGGTTGCAAACATTTCCCGCAATTTTTACAACAGCATTTAAAAAAAGGCCCTCATTTTTAAATTTTTATTTTAATCAATGGGAAAATTAAGGTGCAATATTAACAGGTTTAGGATTGGGCTAGGTCTTCAGAAATGCAAATTCATTTTGGGTCTTGACTATTTTTTGTGTATTCCAACAGACATCTGTGTCCCAGCCGCTTGCATGCATAGTAAATATCCAGTTTTGAGCATGTCCCCCCAACTGTACAAATTGCAGATTGTTAATGAAGCTGGCAAAAACCACGTTGGCCTGGTCCACATCAACCCTGTTTCTGCAGGTGCCACAGCTCACATTACGTTAGAAGCAATCAAAGCCAAAGGAAAAATATCGGTTGATGATCATTTAGCTATGTGTTTTAGAAATGGTTGCTCAGAGGGCTGACCACAGAGCATGGCAGACAAGACACAGTCTAGCATGTGGCTAACTGAGCAACTGCTGGAAGATACTCTGGCATCTGCTCTCAAGGGGCAGATTGCAGAACTCAGAAGATAACCACAAAGAGCAAAAGACAATGCGATGTATTAAAGGAGTAAGTCTAGCTGGCTGTCAGGTTTCATAGGGTCCAGGGAAGGCATGGTAGGTTTCAAAGGTAGTGGGGGAGTGCTAGAAAGGGGAGGGGAAAACTACACCAGTCTTTCTAATAATTTGTTTCATTGTAATTATGGTGATATTAGTAATCCAGTCTGTTCACATTGAAATATATTTACCTTGGATCCCGAACGCCTTACTCAGACGTTTTGGCTCCCAAACCCTGCAAACCTGGAAGTGAGTGTTCTGGATGTGAACGTTCTTTGGAAGCTGAACCTCTGACAGGACTTCTGCGGATTCTGATTGGCTACAGGTGCTCCCTGCAGCCAATCAGAAGCCGCGCTTTGGTTTCCGAACAGTTTGAAAGTTTTGAAATTCCTTTCGACTTCCAAGGTATGACTGTACTTTTGTGAGCAATTTCCATAGACCAGGGAGAGAAAGGGAATGGATGGATGGATGGAAGGAAGGAAGGAAGATAGAAGACAGATGTATGAAGGAGAGAGGGGGTGATACTGTGTGTGTGTGTGTGTGTGTGTGTGTGTGAGAGAGAGAGAGAGAGAGAGAGAGAGAGAGAGAGAGTGCATGAATGACCCAGGCCTCATCCACTGCCATGCTAAGTTCATATGCCCTCCCAGTATAAGCATCTCTCTAATATAGACTCACAATCCAGGTTTGTTACTGTCACAGCAGCATTGATTCCTGAACCTACTGCAACATTTTAAATCTTTGTTGTGCTGATCAATTGATGTCATAAAGCAGGAGAAATGTGCCAGAAGTTAGCTTATTGAATTAGAAAATTGGTTTAATTGTGTGCTGGGATGTCATCGTACTCAACGGAGAGTCAGAATAAAGGTGGGATGATAACTTAATGGGAATTGATGACTGATCGGCTCTGAAAAACGAGCTTGTTGTAAAACTGTCTATCGGATAGTTCCCAAGTACTATCCTTCACAAGGCCTTATTTAACACAGCAATATTTGCATGCATATCCTCTCTTCACATTTGCCATTTGTCACTGAGATAGCAAATTACATTCATCAAAATCCATTCATTCTCCCAGTATCGCTGAATACAGGATTATCTTGGCTGTGTCAGCTGCCCTATGACTGGTAACAGTGAAAAATGGAGGTCGACATGCATCTTCAGGAGACAGTGGGTATCAAGCTGAAAAGATTAATGGCGCTGATGTCATCATGTTTGTATGGCATAAAAATGAATTCTGGAAACTGATGGATCTCTTGGTAACAATGAATGCATTTTAAGCTACTCCCCTGCTGCCCCTTGGCTGATGAGTTTTACTGGCCATCAAAAGAAATATACTGGGAGATTTTATTAGATACAGAAAAGTTTGCTTTGGTCCCCTGGGTTGCTGAACAGCTTTTGCTATTGACCTGGCAGGACCAATACTTCAACATCAGCAGACTGCAAGTTCTTTGTTAACTTAGTTGAAATGTTGTAGCCATCTTGCCTCTCTCCAGCATCTCCCGGCCAGCCGTACTGAAGCAAGCAGCCCTTATGCCTAATGACAATATGGAGCTGAAACGGGGAGTCCAATAATCTGCTACCCAATCTCTGATGGCTGCAAATGATCATAGAATCATAGAATTGTAGAGTTGGAAGGTACCCTGAAGGTCTTCTAGTCTAATCCCCAGCAATGCATGAATGTCAACTAAATCTCCAATAATTCTAGAATTTTATTTTTCCATCAGAGAGAGGTGGCTATTATTTATTCCTGCCACATGGTAATAATAGCTCTTTGTGCTGTATAAGAAGTAAAATAAGTATTTTAATCAATGGTTCTCAACCTTTCTCCAGTGAAAAGCCCTTGTGTAAGTTAAAGCACCACTCCAGTCAAAGGCTTGCTGTGTTAACTACAGTCTATTAGCAACTGCTAGCTAATTTCAGAGTACTCACAAATAAGTTGGTCGCAATAACTAAAAGAGAAATGTTTTGATGACGGTGACCCTGGCATAAGTGTGTGCAGTGATTTCTGAAAATCTTTGGGAAGGGCTACTCAAATGTGGTGATCCAAATGCCCTGAGTTTTATTAGCATGGCACTTTAAATATTTGTTTTACACAAATGTGGGTTCATTTCTACATACATAGGTTGTCCTTTGCAGAGTTTTTTAAGACATGCTTTAGTTTCTCGTCATGTAACAATGGGACAGGTTCCTGGGACAGGGGTTTTACTCTCAAGTAAGTGTGCTTCAGCTTGCGGTTTTGAATAATGTGATGTGCACACTCTTTTTGCATCTGATGTTTGCACATCTCACACTACCTTATAAGTTCCTCTTCATCCACCCTGGATTGTTTTTTTGGGAGGAGAGAGCAGTATAAATATCTAAGTACATAATTGGGTGGAGACATATACAGAGTCCTTAAGCAAGAATAATTAAATAAAGAGTAAGCATACTGTTCCTTCTCTGTCCATTCATGTGAACATTAACTGGGATAGGATCAGCTACGCACTTTCTCATGGTGGTTCTATCCACCCATGTATATCCAACAGAAACAATGACTATTTGTATGGGGTGGGATAGGTGACCAGTTTGAGGAGAAGCTGTGATATCCCCATGTGATTTCACTGAGCAATCATCTTTCTTGGCAGGAAAACAGCGTATTTTCACAGGTGATATCTTCACCAAAATTGGGCAGTGGAAGTACTGATTGCCCACACCAGTCCACCATTCTCTCTCCAGGAAAGAATGTGGTTGATGTTCAGGTCTCATTAAGTGGTCCTTCCTTTTGTGTTTGTGTAGTTTAAAAAACAAACAAAAAACCAGTGTGTTTTTGTATAGCTTGGGGCCTGCCCAAACATGCTGATACCTCCCTCTTCTTTCACAGTAGGTGGGTTCCAATCCTGCCTGCATTCAAAAACCCGAGCTTGCTGTTAGAAGGAATGTTTTGTGAGCAATGTCTGTGAACAGTTCAGAAGTGGGACTATCTACAGCACAACCCCAAAGGCCTGTAGCTGAGAGTCTTGACAATCATATGCCATGATGACAGCTGCTCTGAGCTCTAGGAACTGTACAGAACATCACTTGGTTTGGTCTTTGTACCATTTCGCTATAATCTTCAAATCATTATTCAGAAGTGGTTTAGTTCAACAAACAAGGCATATAATAGACTGTCTGTGCATGTGGAAACGTGCATTCCAATTACTGCTCTCGGTTAACGCAGACACATTCCTAGAACGAGTTCCTATTTGCATAGCCCTTTCAGGTAAATTGTGCAGAAGATGTTCCAAGAGAATATTTCAATGTAGGTTCCTTTGCGTCCCTAATATTTTTTTGCTGTTGGCCCATGCAGTACTCAGGATGGTGTTAATCTGCTCTCAGATATTTCATTTGATCTGGATAATAGCATCCTGCCCTCAGGATTACTGATCAGGCAGTAGGAGTTGTTCTCATGATGTATCACATCTATCTTGCTTCATTTCTGAGTACCTTGCCATTCAATATCCTGTTATGACTGTAGATTGTTGTGAAGCTGAAGGACTCCATTTAGATTTTGTGGCCCACATTAATCTTTTAGGTCATAATAAACATTGGGGGTTGTTTTCCCCCCTTTTTGCCTCAACAACTTAATTATATTTCACTGCAGGCTTTTTAGAAAAAAAACCTTCACACAGTAAACAGTAATCTCACAACTTTAAAATATAGCTTTCACTTTTGTTTAAGTGGAGAAAATCTTAGTAGGGGGATACTATCAACTGTCTGACTAAAGTGTTCATCATTTTACATCTCATTTTGTTTCACGTAATCTCTACTTTTTTATTGCTAAAGTAGCATGATAATTTATCTTCAGGTTAAATGTTTGTTTGTTTCCCACAAATAGCTTTCTCCTATCTGGATCTGCTAAGAAGGTATATCCATAAAGGTGTATCATTAGAGCAGTGCAGTCTTACAATTTCAGTGTTGCAGGCTGCTTGGCACATAAACATAAATCTTTGGCTAGCCTGATGTTCTAACATTAATTTCCTCATATCTCACTTGCTGAGATAGTCTCACTCCCCAAACCCTTTGCGCCAGCCAGCCATACTGCTACAGTACCAATAAGCAACAAGGTATAAGCAGTGGCAGAGCATCATGCTCTGGTACTGGGGGGGTGGAGAGCAGGAGGGAGCGGGGCTGGCATGCATCCTGGGGGCGGGGTCAGCCGCCATGGCATCTCACTGGGATTGCGCTGCCAAGGGCGGTGCGCTCCCCCCGCACTCCTCTTCCTCCGCCAGTGGGTTTAAGGTTAACTGCCAGTGTAACACTTGCTCAGTCAACACAGAGTGAAGTTGGATGGACTTGAGGGTGTGGTGAGACAAATGCATAATTTTTGAAGCAGTTGTTGGAGAAAAAGAACCTTTTTGGGTTCAGCAGAGATGTGAATTAATCTATGACTATATATATACAGTATATTATTCTGATGCCTCAGTTATAGCATACTGGGGTCAGAAATACTACCCCCCCCCCAAAAAAAATATTGTTTTCAGTTCTGCCCCACTTTCACTTTGTATATTTTAAAATTAAAACAATTATTAGTTTATATTGTTATTATTCTTGTCCACATCATCATCTGTATATACTGATACCTTCCTTCTGTATCATTAGCCGTTTATGAAATATATACCCCACTTTTCAATTTAAAATGCCCAAGGCACCAAACAATAAAAAATGATTAGAAAGACAGACAGACAGAGCAATCGTGGATCATTATAACACACTTCATGCTACTGGTTGTATTAGATAATCCTTTGGTTCCTTCCCAATCTGTGAGTCTTCACAGAATGGAACTATGGGATGCATGTCTAAAAATGTCAAATTAAAAAGGAACCAGGGAATGTTATACTTTGATGAGGCTTGTAAGATTGATTCTTCATTAAAAGTGCAGCTGCCAGAGTCAGGTTCCAGAGGCCCTATCCAGGCCCTAAACTGCTCAGCTTTGAATGAAGAGAACTGGGTTAAAAGGTTCAGATCCTAGTCGATGTCAACTGTTTTCTTTTATTTTCAAATCTGATGCAGTGTGAAAGTCCATTGTTAATTAAATCTCTCCTTTTATAAAGTCATCCTTTCTTGTTGTGCACTCTGCTGTCCAGTAATTGACAATAATTGAGGGGTATAGTCTCCAGTGAAAAGAAAAGCTTGTTGCAATATGTCATTAAAATATTTGAAATGTTAAGATGCTTAATAATTTAGCTTGTCACATTTGAAAACATCAGAACTGACCTAGGGCCTGTTAAAGGCAATCAATAGATTCCCTTTGGCATCAGTAGGCTTTGAACCAAAACGGCTGTAAATGTCGTAAATATGAAAGGTACAGCAAGTATCTGGAGGTTAGCAATTATTTAGTGTGCTGTTACTAATAAGGTTTACTTAAAGGATGGGGAACTTGCAGCAGTCCAGATGTTGCTGGAATCCAACTCCCATCAGCCCCAGCCAGCATATTTTCTTTCTTTTTAAAAAATATTTTATTGATTTGCTTTTCTGATAACATTCCACATCAGCAAAGCATAAACAAAAACGATACAAAAAAAAGAAAAAAATATTTCCTTTCAAAGATTTTAAATAATTGGCATTTATTGACTTCCTATCCTCTCTTTCCATGGTTACTTTTCTCCCCTCTTTTCTTTGTATTTTCTTAGTTCACCCCATCTTTCGCAGCTACTTTTATATACTTTGTCTGTTTCTTACTCTGCTGAAAAATTTACCATCCTGCTAGGTGAATTTTTTGCTTATGATACTTTTTCCATATATTCTATAAGTCCTCTTTATATCTTACATCTTTACAACAATTCAAAGCAAGTTTTCCAAACCTGGTGCCCTCCAGATGTTGTTGGTTTACAACTTCTGCCTCAGCAACATCTACGCTGGCTTGTTCATGTACACAGGAGATGGAAGATGGCAGGCTCCCCAAGGATGCGCTTTATGGAGAGCTGGCTTCAGGCACGAGGCCTGTTGCAGACCAACTCTGTGTTACAAATATGTCTGCAAACAAGACATAAAGGCCGGCAACATTTAATGCCACCATATGGGAATCCCTTGCAGATGATCACAGTGCCTAGAGACAGTCAGGTTGTGTATCCACAGCAGCGACCAGAGGAGGAATGACCGCTGGGGAGAGTGCAGAGAGAAGAAATCCCATTGTGCACCTGTAGCAGCAAAACCACACACCTTCATCTGCCCCACCTGCAATAAAACATGTCTCTCCCACATCGGTCTCCACAGCCACAGCAGGCGCTGTAGCTCTCCAACAGTTTCACTTTGTCCCCAAAGGCATACTCTTCCATTGTCTCCTGAGACAGAGGGATGTCAAGAGCAACAGATCTCATTGTCCCTGGCTATTGGCCGTGCCATGTGGGGCTGATCAGAATTGTAGTCTGCAGCATCTGGTTTTGACACCAGACTGGGTATTTCCTAATGAAATAGTGGAAGATCTGCTTCCTCCCCTATCCCTTTTACCATAATAATTTCAGTGTCTAAATGCACAGCAGAAAAATATTTCTTACGTTTAATTTTTTTACTGGTTTTAAAGATCTGACTTAGGGTCAGGATGGGTTTCTCTCGAAATATGAACAACCTGCTACCACCATGCTATGCAGAGTCCTGCAAAACTGCCAGTGCTAGGGAGATGCTTGGGTACATAAGAGTGGTGTTCCAGTCTTAAATAGACTTCATGAATTACCACAGGCTCCAAAGAAGAGAAAAAGATCAATGTGATCTGCAGCCTGGAGCTGTAAAGCTGCCTTGTAAGTGAAAAAGCTAATGCAATTGAACTTTCTTTTTCCTTTGCTACAGTGCTCTCCACTTATGGCCTCTTTGATCTGCCTATTCATAGCCGTGAAGCAAGCAAAATTTAATCAAGCCTGCAGGGTGGAGGAAAGAGCAATGGAAGAAGTGCTCCCGGCACTAGGTGCCAAAAACAGAGCTGTCAATCAAGGATGAGTCATGATGCCTTCATGTTGTTAGCCTCTTTATGCTTCTTCCTCAGACGACTGGTTCTCTCTTCCACTTGGCTGTGGAAGAACCAGAGGCTATAGAAGGATATTGGCTGGCCAGATGAGTGTCTCCATATTCTTGCTCTCCCTTCTACAATGGGGACAGCATGAAATGTCTAATCACGTTGACATTTCACAAGCCACAAGAGAAGGAAGATTTGCTTTGTAGAATGACAAAAGACAGTCCCAGGGGTCCTGTAGTGCTTTTGTAAGTCAGCATCCAAGCAATTTCTCTCCCCATACCCAGCCTTTGCAGCCATTTGATTTGGAAAGGAAGTGGTGAAGAGAACAGCTTAAATTCACCTTATTTTATCTATATCTGGGGGGTGGGGGTGGGGGGGTTCTCTGACTGGCAAGATGCAAGAATATGGTACAATTTCAAATTTACTATCTGCCAACACATGCCATTCAATCAGATAAACACAGGATCTGAGCTGTCATCACAACATTTTATGCATGCTTAAAAATAGGACACTTCACACATTTGCAGTGGAATTGACTCATATAGATTATATATGCTAGGGCCACTTAAAAAGTTTCATGGGGTTGGAAAACTATTCAGTGCCTAGAAAGTTCCCTTCTTGTTTAGCATGAAGAAATGTGGAGCTTGAAAAAGCTGCCGTTGAGTTGCAGAATGTGTGCCTACAACGCAGGCGTGTATGCATAATGTGCAGTTTGTAAAGTGTGAATGTGTGTGGACCCGTCTGCATATTTTGTGTGGAAAATATTGCCGCGCCACAGAATACAACAATAAAATCCCTATTAAGCTAGTTGTTCCCTGCATGACTAAGAAACTGACAACTTGCAGAAAGCATTAAAGAAATCACGGCCTCCCTAGACTAAACAAAGTGATGACTCTAGTGCCAAGTCCTATATCCAGTGCTGTTTCTGAAGTGAGAGAGAAGGGACATGGCAGCTGTAACATCAGGATGGAGAGGGTCAAGGGTAGAGGCCCGTGGGAGCAAGTGGAGAAAGCACAAGGAGATCAATGTAGCTTGGTGGTACAGCATCTGCCTTGCATGCAGAAGGTTCGAGGTTTAGTCTCAGCATCTTTAGTGAGGGCTAGGAATTGTGCCCTGGTTGAAACCCAAGGGAGCTGCCGGCAATCAAGATACGCAGCAGTGAAATAGATTGACCAGTGGTCTGGCCCGGTATAAGGCAGCTTCCTATGTTCTTAAGGTTGTGGGTGGGGGTAGGCGGAAAGGAAGGAAAGTAATAGATAGGAAGGATTTGCAGCACCTTCTGAGAGCCAGTGTGGTGTAGTGGTTAAGAGCAGTGGACTCATAATCTGGTGAACCAGGTTCAATTCCCCACTCCTCCACATGCAGCTGCTGGGTAACCTTGGGCTAGTCACACTTCTCTGAAGTCTCTCAGCCTCACTCACATCACAGAGTGTTTGTTGTGGGAGAGGAAGGGAAAGGAGATTGTTAACCGCATTGAGACGCCTTAGGGTAGTGATAAAGCGGGATATCAAATCCAAACTCTTCTTCTTCTGCTTCTGCTTCTGTTCCAAAGCCCATGCTAATGAGAAAGCAAACCATCTGCTTTATTCCCACAAAGTGGAAGCCCACATTGAATATGCTGACATTGGCTCAGTCCTTGGCTGACCTCACCCACAATCTCAGTTACCCAGGACAATGGGCATCATGGGCTTTAAGCTACAAGCTGTCATCAGTTACCTTCATGACAGCTCTTGCACCGGATACATGCTGACATGCGCTGCTGTTGCTTCCTGACATCCCCAGGCAAGTGTGATGGCAGCGTGCCATGTAGCAGCACTGTAGAACAAAAAGGGGTGTGGTGGCAGGGATAGTGGACCGGCTTCAGCAGGCAGCTGCAGAGTATGTCGTCGGTGTGCAAATAACACGAAAGTGCTTACAGTATGCTGCCCCTGTTTTGGCAGAAGTTGTACCACTGACAATTTGAATGAATGGGGTGGATAAGCAAGAAGGGCTGTTAGCCAAAGAGACCACACTGAAGATAGGGGGCAGCTAAGTAGTTTCATATGCTGATTTGAACTCGCCAGCCAAATCATTGACTTCAGGTTCCTAGTAACCAATTGCTATGTACTATGAATTTCTAGTAGAACAAGCACGTTGCCAAGTATCGAGAAGCCTGGTGAGTAGCAGAATGCTCCACCAGGTGGTTATGTGGTGAATTGTTTGTCATTCGCCTACTTCCTCTCCAGGAAGCCACAGAAGATGGCTGCTCTGAAGTGTTAACCAGCCCTCTTGAGCTATTGAATCCTTAGTCTGTCTCAACGGTGTCAGCACTTATGATGGTTGGAGAGATGTAGAGTTACAGGCAAAGCATTTTTCTTTTTCTTTTTAATTCCTTTTTAAAATGAATTATTTGGATAAAACCTCTTTTTTAAATTTGAAAGCTGCCTGCCAGGAATCCATGTTAAGAACTGGTAGTTGTGTACTGTTTGCAGCTTTTACGTGGCTAGCTTTATTTGGCTTTTTAAAAATTCTGTATGAACTGTTTTATTTACCGTGCTCGCTGGCTGCCATCTGGCTGGCTTGTGCTGTTCTCTTTGTTTTTGCATAAGCACTTCTAGATTAAGAGTAGGTAGGTTTCTATAAATATAACGATGGACTAAAAGCTTTTGAGAAGTCTTTCAAAAGCAGTAAACATTCCCGCAGAAACACTTTTTGCTTTGTTTTTGGTGGGACTGAATGATGGGGTTCTTTGTTTTAACCCATTTACTCTATTGTATACCTGGCAGATGTCCGTCTTATGAGTCATCTGCCAAATGTTAGATTGCTGCATAGTCAAAATATCCTGGTCTTGCTTGTATCAGGCTCAAGGCCAAGTTGCATAAGCAGCTGGCTGTTAACAAAGGACACAGCACAGAACTAATTTTACACATGCAGTCCTATGTTTGTCTATTTGTTTAGTATTGTAAGGGCCTTGGGTGGTGGTGACCTTACCCACTTAGCTTGCAATCCTTGGAGCAGGGTATAATCTATCAACAGTAATCTATTGTGCTTTCAAATGCTCATTATAACATTTTATAGTTATAATTCTCACAACAACCCTGTAAGGTTAGTAGTATTCTTACCCATGGGACGCAGGTGGCGCTGTGGGTTAAACCACTGAGCCTAGGGCTTGCCAATCAGAAGGTCGGCAGTTTGAATCCCTGCGACAGGGTGAGCTCCCGTTGCTCGGTCCCAGCTCCTGCCAACCTAGCAGTTCGAAAGCACGTCAAAGTGCAAGTAGATTAATAGGTACCGCTACAGTGGGAAGGTAAACGGCATTTCCGTGTGCTGCTCTGGTTCACCAGAAGCGGCTTTGTCATGCTGGCCACATGACCTGGAAGCTGTACGCCGGCTCCCTCGGCCAATAAGGCGAGATGAGCGCCGCAACCCCAGAGTCGGTCACGATTGGACCTAAAGGTCAGGGGTCCCTTTACCTTTATTCTTACCCATATGCAGATAGTGGGAAGGGAACTGAAGCTGAAAGAGGGAGACTAAGACAAAGAGAGTGGCTTGCCTAAGGCTACATAGTGATTTCATGAGAGAGACAAGTGTCAAACTGGGTACCTCTTGATTCATACCTTAGTTTCAAACCCTTAATGTGTCCATGATCTGTACAGCAGATACATGCTCACTTGCAACACCAAAGCTCTTTTTGGCATGTTCTCCCCTCCTCCCTCCAAACCCAGTTTCTGCAGGTGTGTTTGAGAAAGAGAAGGACTCTCTAACATATACACAGGTGGTCATTTCCAAGTTGTCATTTCCTTTAACATGCATAGAGTCATCACACCACCAACAAATAGCTCCCTGGCTTCATTTCTGCTGCTGAAAATAATGGCCTTGCTTGCATGTGTTCATGATAGCAGAAGACATACCTGTAGGAGTGGGAGGAACTTATGGATTGACATACCAGGCCATTTGCCAACAAGCCCGCCCTTCATTACAGCTCGGAATAGAGTCCAGAAACCACCTTGCTTAATAAACCTTTGGCTTTTCTTTTCCCCTTACAGATGGATCGTGTCATTTTTTGTGTATTTTTGGAGGTTGACTACAAAATTTACAAGAAGAAAATGAATGAATTCTTCCCTGCAGGTGTGTTAATTTATTTGTTTCCTTGAAAAAGAAATGTATTCTTCTTCAGATACTGCCCACATACTATATGTATGTATGGTGTGTGATTTATATCTTTATAGCATTTCTCAATTTCTTCAATGGTGTATAAAACATTTTTAAAGAATCATGTAAACATGGGTGTATAGTCATAAGTGTTCAATAACTGACCTGAAATTTTAGGGTTTATTGGAACAAACTTTGGCAAAAACATTTCTTCACATGGAAGTATCCCCTTTTCCTTCAGAAATCTGTTTCATGCACTCACACAAGTTTGCAGCTATTTCTAATTACCTCCAAGAGCTACAGGTAAAATCAAACAACCATTTTCTCTCTCTTCACTGTTGTGCTTCACCATGTCCAAATGTA
Source organism: Zootoca vivipara (assembly GCF_965207765.1). Lineage (NCBI taxonomy): Eukaryota > Metazoa > Chordata > Lepidosauria > Squamata > Lacertidae > Zootoca > Zootoca vivipara. Next base: position 14,735,087 of record NC_142586.1, read on the forward strand.
ACTTCCCCACCCACAGACCTCCTCATCTGTTGGGCACACACTAAGGGCCAGTTCAGATGTTTCAGTGAAGGTCTTCCAAGGACTGCCTGATTGCTCTGTGTGCTTCCCTCCTGGATGGATGCAGGACCATAGATAGCGAGCAGGGCTTGCTGGTGGGGAATGCCTGGGAGATAACCCTGTACTCAGACTAGACACACCATTTATCTTCTCTGCTGCTGGGCTGGCCCAGGACATTTTGCCTGTCTCCTGCAGGTGCATGCATGCACCACTGTGGCTGCCTCTGAGGAGGTGGGGGCAAAGGGGGCTGCTGGGAGCAAAGGTGGCAGCAGCTGCCTCACCTCATGGATGGACTGACCCTGCCCTGCCCTGCAATAGGGCCTAATAAGACAGATAAGAAACAACAGAGGGGAGACATAGATATTGGCAGTGAAACTTCAGAGTTCCTTATAATGGAGGAGGAAGGGAAGGGGTGGGGTGGGGGGTGTTGCTGGGTGCATTTCCAGTTGGGCCAAAGCCCCATAAGGGAAAAACTATATGGAGAAGCTATAGGAACTATAGGGGCTGGCTGGCTTCAGAGTGAGACCTTGGCCTAATGTCAACTACTGGCCCAACAAACAACTGCAGGAAGGGTATTCAATGGGGGAATAATGTGACGCCTTGCCCCTAATAAACAGCAATGAACTGAACAATCCAGTAGTTGTGGCTGTTCATGAATATGAAGAGAGGAACTAGGGGCATAGGAACTGTCCCATGGAAGCCAAACAGCAGGCAACAGCCTAATTGTTCCTGGGAGACACAGCTGTATGGATGGGAAAGCTTCTATCCTCCTGCATCCCCAGAAATAGTTACTGTTTTTCAGCAGTGATTTATATGAACTTTTACTAAACAGATGATTGACAGATGCTTATAATTTCAACTATTTTCATATTGATTTTGAAATACTGGCAGCCCCCTCCATCTTTTTTTGCCTCCTTTTCAGAATCTCTCCGAATCCTTTAAATCCCTCCCTGACACCATGGGTCTTCAGAGGGATTAGTTATAATTCACCTCAAGGCTGAGAAACGAGTAATGATCTCTTGTGATCCTCATTTTCCCATGCATTCCCCCTGATCTCACTCATTACGTTGGTAAAATTATCTCGTATAGGTCTGGAGGCCTCTCTTGTCTTGAAAACATGAAAATGTAAGGCTGAAATTGTCCCTGCAAACAACAAGCTACCCTCAGCACAAGACAGCTTCCCTCAGACCAGTTTAGAAATGGCATTTTCTGTTTTTTCCATAGCAGTCTCCTCTCCCTCCACACACCCCTTACTTTATTTATTTCATTTATATCTCACCTTTTCTCCAATGAGCTCAAGATTATGTACATGGTTCTCTCCCTTCTAATTTAAACCCCACAGCCATCCTGTGAGTTATGCGAGGCTGAGACACTGTGCCTGGACCAAGGCCACCTAGTTATCTTCATGGCTAAGCGGGGATTTGAATCCTGCTCTCCCAGGTCCTTGTCTGACACACTAACCACTGCACCACACTGGCTCTCAACAATGTAGTTAAATTCTTCTGGTCTGTTCCTCCTCCTGTTCTTCATGCCTCTGTTGAAGAGCCCTCTAGCAAGTGAAGCAGATAATGGGACAAGTACTTCCCGTGCTACCATCTCAGCACTGCAGTCCACAGATAATAATATGGCTTCAGGGTATGGTCTGAAGGCAGCTAATGCAGCTTTGCTAAAGCTAAGCAACTCTGGGTCTGGTCAGTGCTTGGATGGGAGAACTGCAGGAGAATAATATACTGTATGCATTGCCCCGGGTTCCAAGACAGAAGAAGAGGTGGGGTATAAATGTGAAACAAACATGCAAGCAGAGGTTCACACTGGCCTCGGCCTTGGGCCTCCACCTCACAGTGGGAGGAAGAAGAGTGCTTATATCTGGAGTCAGAAGTCTTCCAGTGCTAAATATCCCTGTCCCCATATTGTTTGTGGTGAAGGGAGGGGAAAGAGATGCTTGAAAAGGAGGACACACTTCTCTCCTTTAACCATTGTTTCCAGTCCCATTTTCACCTTTCGGATCAGAGGTGGGCGGAAGGGCCTGTACATATAGCCTACTGAAGTAACCAGCAGATTTGTCTGAAGCAGCTCAACAGATTGCCTGAATTACAGCCAACAAGTTTGCCTATTAAGGAAAACTAAGATCTACTTTGCTGCCGGAGTGCCAGAGTAAACAAAAATGAAAAATCAAACTTTTAATCCTCACATGAACTCTCAGTTGCTACTGGCTGTCCAGCTACTTACTGTGGCCAAAAAAGAAAAGGAAAAGAAAAGCTCATTTTATGTAGTTATTTATTTATTTATTTATTTATTTATTTATTTATTTATATGAAGAGAATTTCTAGCTTCTCTTCATCATGTGATCCCAGGACAAATTATGACAAAAGTAGTAAAGCAATGCTACAATAAAACCAGTTCAATGCAACTTATAAAGGCAGGTAAAAGTACAGCATCATAAAAATGGCATCTGTCGAGTCCTTCAGATATTTTTGACACCTCCATACGGAGATATTGCCATGATATCTAAAGATACATTATTAAAATAATAACATTCAGATCGTCCCAATGCTACAATTCTATGATTCTATGAAATCACCCCACGCATGGACTCATAATATTGTCCTGCACATGGTCAGGGAAGTTGAAGAACAGTAAAAGGATGTGTCTTCTCCATCCTTTTGAGCTACCACTTGATGGAGTGGTGATTCTAATGACCATGAGATCAGAATTTAACAGCATTAATTATTATGAATTCAGAAGTAATTATTTTATGTCCAAAAGTAAGATCTTCTGTCTATGTCTTAAGGTTGAACTTGCTATCACTTCAGTGAGCACAAATGCCTTCTACCACTTAATAATGTTCTTATTCTCAAGTAATTAACTCATTAAAACTGTTTCTTTACCACTAAAAAAGGTACAGTTACAATTCAAAAGTACAGTGTCTACTGAAGAACCATGCTCAGTGATACGTCCCAGATTCAAATTCTGGCATCTCTAAGGGGGACTGGGAGAGAACCCTGTCTGAGACCCCAGATTGCTTCTGGCAGTCTATGTAGACAAACTTGACCTAGATGGACCAGTGATCTCATGCAGTGTAAGACAGTCTCCTGAGATCCTACAAAAGGCTAAAAAAGAGTCAGATAAAGCAGAGATTGGAGAAGAGATATTATCCCAGGAAGCAGCATTAGCCTAAGAAAGGTCATAGGGTTTTGTGTTTAGTAGAACCAGGGCTTTTTCCCCAGTTGGAACTCATAGGAACTCAGTTCTGGCACCTCTTAGGTGGGTGTCATTGCCATTCTAAGAGAACAAGGGAGGCGCTGGTGGTGAGCTCCACCACCTCTTTTTCTAGAAAAACAGCACTGAGTGGAACAAAATGGACCATTTGACTTCAAACCCTCAAGAAGACATGCTGAAAGGGTTAGTTTCTCTGTTGCTAGCATAGCTATACACTCTAATGAGATTGTTTGGTTTATGGATGAGCAGTCTTAGTTACGTTTTGTTTATTATGCTATTTTAATGTTTGCTTCATGAGATATTTGTGCAAAATGTTCTTGTGTGAGTTTTATTATATATGTATACCCAGTGGGTTTTTTCTGGGGGGACACAGGGGGGACGCATACCTCTAAACATTTTGTGAATTTAAGTTTGGCCTCATTGAGGGGCAGTATTTCAGTATGAGTAGGAAAATGAGAGTACCCCTAAACATTTTTTTTGGGGGGGGAAGCACTGCATATACCACTTCGGACCTTTTGGTGGAAGGCAGATTTATAAATCTAACCGATCAGTCAGTCACTAGATCAAGAAGAAAGCTGAAAGGGAAGAGTCAGGTGCACCTGGTATATACCACATGCTCAAGCAATTTAGAGAAGCACATAAGAAGAGTCCTGATGGATCAGAGATGCCTGGTCCAGCATCCTATTTCTCACAGGGGCCAACCATATGCCAGCACATAGAAGCATCAGCTGTCTCTTACCCAGTTTCCCAGCAACAGAGGGGTAGCATATAGCTATCATGACTATTAGCCATTGATAACCCTATCCTACCTGAATTTGTCTAAACTAAAAAAAAGGCCCCCAAATGTTGCAATTTTTGCCCGTACGGGAGTTGCTCCAGCCCCTTGATCATTGCAGTTTCCATTTTCTGCACCCCTTTCCAGCTCTATTGTATCCTAAAAGTAAAGGGACCCCTGACCGTTAGGTCCAGTCGCAGACGACTCTGGGGTTGCAGTGTTCATCTCGCTTTACTGGCCGAGGGAGCCGGCGTACAGCTTCCGGGTCATGTGGCCAGCATGACTAAGCCGCTTCTGGCAAAACAGAACAGCGCACATAAATGCCATTTACCTTCCCACCAGAGCGGTACCTATTTATCCACTTTGACTTTGATGTGCTTTTGAACTGCTAGGTTGGCAGGAGCTGGGACTGAGCAACAGGAGCTCACTCCGTCGTGGGGATTCGAACTGCCGACCTTCTGATCAGCAAGCCCTAGGCTCTGTGGTTTAGACCACAGCGCCCCCCACACTCCTACTATATCCTAGCTGCAGTCCAAACAATCACAAAGTTTTCCAAGTGTTGCACACAGCATGGATTCATGTAAAGGCATTACAATATTGGCATTTTTCTTTTTGATCCTTTTCCTAATGCTTCCTAGAATGGAATTTGCCTTTTTCACAACCGTCATGCACCTGGATCTCTTTCCTTGACAGTCAGTTCCAACTCAGAGGTATAAGAAATTGGGACATTTTTGCCCTAGTGTGCATCATTTTACACTTATTTATGTTAAATTGCATGATATTTCCCATTTATCCATTTTGGTGAGATACTTTGGGAGCTCTTTGCAATCCCGCCTTTGTTTTTCGCCAAACTTGGCCACCTCGCTCATCCCCCTTAACTCTAGGCCATTCATGAACAAGATAAAATCTGTGAGTCCCACTTCAGATTCTTGTATCTCTTCATTGTGAGAACTGTCCATTTATCCCTACTCTCTACTTCCTGTTCTTTACCAATTACTGTTCCATAAGAGGACTTTCCCTCTTATCCCTTTACAGCTGTGTTAATACAGGAGCCAATCTTAATGGTTGACATGTTCAAAAGCTTTTTTGGAACTCAAGCCCACAACATCTCATAGTTCACTCTTATTCACATGCTCACTGACACTCATATTCTCAATGAACTTTAAAATGTTAATGAGACAGGGCTTACCTTTCTTCTTCAGCAATACTTCTTCCATATGCTTGACAATTTTATCTCTAGTGATGTTTTCTACCAGTTTACCCAAAACAGCCATTAACCTAGCTAACCTGTACTTTCTAGGATCTTTACCTGCTCCCTATCCATCATCCTTTCAAAAATATCAATGTTACATTGGCTTATTTCCAGTCCTCTAGTACAGAGGCCAAAAAGAAAATAGAGTATGTGAATTGAGAGTATTTTTCAGAGGGTGGGCAGAAAATGAGTCTGCCTGAAAGCAAAGAGGAGGAAATTAAAGGACGGAAACAAGGAAGACTAGGCAAGAGAGCTGCCGCTTCGAGTCAGAGTTTGAAAGATCCTTGTAACAAACATGCAGGCTTTATATTCAAATAACTGCAGGGTAAATTATTATCTGTGGCCTACAAATACTGTGTAATGTGGACCACATGTTGGGGCTCTTCTCAAAACAGTTTCTATTTCTGAAGGGATTCATAGCATAGTTGTGTCAGAGATATCTCCTGGTTAGGGCACAACATTTGAATCTGTTAAGGTGGCCAATATATCTAAATCCAGAGTAGCCTCATTATTACAATGGAATATAGCTCTGTTCTTATACCTTAAAAATAAGTCAGAGGCGAAACCATTATGAGGTCACTGACACACTCATGTACGCAAATTATATGTGAAACAGGATCATTCTGAGTCAGCTGTTCAACTCTTTGTAGTTTGTCATATACAGGGCATATTGTTGCTAACCTCAAATCTTCAGCACCTGCTCTACCCAAGCTTATTTATCCCATCCTAGATTCTGTGTAACAGTATACTCAGATCCGTGGATTGCTTAGTGCTTCTGTCTTAGAGCTTTATGCTAGAATTGTTGCTGTGATGAGAAAGTATATAGTGAAATGGAATCGGTAATAGCTGTAGAGATGCTGGCAGCAGTATTTTCCATGAACAGCAAGTGCAGAAAGAATGTGCCATTTTGCAATTCTTGCTGGAGAATTAAAAGGAAGCAGAGACCTAGGAATAGGTGCAAGTGAAAGCTGCTCAGAGCTTTAGTCCTTAAGCAAAGCAAAGAAAGGATGTTTATTCGGCTGTACGCCCATCATATAACACAACACAACAAAACAAATCAAATAAAAACCGCAGACTCGTACAAACCACAGATAATATAACACAATTCACAGCTCACAAGGACAAATATTAACAATTCAAAAAACATATCTTGAAGGTTTAAGATTAAGATTAAAATTTTAGGCGCCTAACTAAAATCAATATCTGATGTCATTTAAAAATCTCAACACTTGTTTTCAGTCACAGAATCTTGGGAGGAAGTTGAAATGGAAAAAAAATATTACAGGAGCAAAGCACTTCCTTGTCTTCAAGAAAACACCTTCACAGCAAGTCAAGCATATAGCTCTATGTATCAAAAGGTTATCTGAAGTACCACTAAACCAACATATCCTAGCAAACCAGGCAGGCACTGTATAGACACTAAATAGGATTATCAGGTTTTTATAAAAGCTGTGCTGGCTCTATCTAGATCTATTTAGCATCCTGTTTCCTACAATGCCCAAACAATATGAGCATCAGAAGCAGTGTGGTAAACCAGTGCTTCAGCAAATGGAAGAGATGCTCACCTAAGGTGGAGGCGTGATCTTAATGGAAATAAGCTGAATTTGTTTTTTGTTTTTGTTTTTTCCCTGATACTCAGTGAGTGATGAAAGCAGCTTTCACTAACTTCTTCAGATGTTTGCTGAACTACAGTTCCCATTACTCCCAAACATTGACCATGCTGGTTGGGGCTGATGGGAGTTTTAGTCCAAAACCATTGAAGGACACCAGGTTGGCAAAGGCTAGATTGATCAGTACAGATATTAAAGAAAATAGGGGTACCATATCTTGAAGAGCAAAAAAGAGGGCAGCCCGAGCTGCTGCCAGCCTGAGCTGGGGAAAGAGGCGTGCTGGGCTCCCGCACCTCTTTTCCCAACTCAGGCTGGCAGTGGCCACGGTGTGCAGAGCAGCATAAGCCGCCCGCGCTAAATAAATACCGCTCCCCCAAAAAAACCTGGACATTTTCTTTAAAATGTAAAAATCCCCCTGGGTGGGCATGTTGGCCCCCCAAAAGAGGACATGTCCGGGATTTCCCAGACATATGGCAACCATAACAGAGAAGAGGAAAGTAAGCAGTGAGGTTTCCTAGAAACGATATGTATGAGGCTGCAGGGGGATGAAATGCAAAAGACATCATCATTTTCTGACTATTCCATAAGAAGATTTTGAGAGTCGCACTTAAGTCTCTAGGCTTGGTTTGTATCGGGTCTCGTGATGGCAACTCCTGGTCTCATTATATTGTGTCTCCAAGCAATGGTGTCATCAGAGTCTCCATGGAGATCATGGTCTGCACAATCTTTTTCAGGACATCTTCATCATCCCTTCCTTTAAATTCATCTGAAAGCAATATTAATCTTTTTCAAAAAGAGAGAGAGAGAGAGAGAGAGAGAGAGAGAGAGAGAGAGAGAGAGAGAAGCACCAGCAGAGAAGTCAAGGACTTGAATGGACTTGCAAGAAAATATATATTCCTAGAGGAGGTTCCCTAACAATACAAGAACAGCATGCAGACATTGATAAGGGTATTTGCCTGTTTTGTGATAGTACTGAAAACTTCCCTTCTCCTGGGTTTTTTGCTCCAGCGCTAAATTTACATCCTTTCTACAAAAGTAATAAAAAAAAACCTGATGAAAATGAACACATTTCCTAAATGATTCCATTCTGCCTTCTCTTTTTACCTCCTTTTTCTTTACTCTTTTGTGAATGATTCTCTTTGTTCAGCTTCTTCGCTCTGATTTGCATATAAAGACACTTATAATTATTCTGGGCTGTCAAGATATTCCCTATCTCCAGAAGAACCTGCAGTTTTGCACAATGGATATGGTTACATGGTGCCATGTCAAAGAGCATGGGGCCACTGTGCTGGCTGCCTGACACTCAGATTACATTCAGAAGGGATTCATGAATGTTCGTCTGTATTGTTGAGGGGTTATTTCATATCGTACATGTTCATAAAGTGGGAAAGTGGGCATTTCAAATAGCGATGATATTGCTGCCTGGCCTGGGTTTTTGAATGGACAGGGTTCTCCCTGTGTTCACAGGAATGGCACATTTTTCTTCAAAGAGAAGTTAAGTTCTAAAGAAATATGTTTTAATATGTGAACCTTTTATTTTATTTTATTTTTTAAAAAAACCAGCCAGTAAAGAATAACCAGGACAGAAATTGGTTTGTCATACTTAAGACACAGATATTTCTTGTTATTTCAAACCCCACATATTAATAAACCCCAAAAGACATTTCAGATAGTACAGCCAAGTCGAGTGATAATGAAACACAATGAATGTCACACCCTAGTGTTTTACAGCAACTGCTGTACTAGGTATCGGGGAAAGGACCTATTTCATATGCATATTTCATAAAGGATTTTTTTCCAGAGAAATGCCAAGAAAGTACCGTAAGTTGAATGGTCTTGCTTGATTCCTGAGACTAAAGTTATCTGTAAAATCTACATATCAAAGCTACAGACTAGCTTTGACAATCTCATGGATGCAAACAGTTGTTTCTAAGTAGCACTACAGTATTTGATTGTTTCCAGCTATTTCAGTAACTGCAGTGACTTTTGTCAGAGGGACTCTTAAAAACTATCTGAAAGGTATTGGTGGCAGCAGTAGCAGTACTGTAGTTAGCAGTCACTGATTGAAACATTTTAATACCCATTTACAAATTGCTCATCAGTGAAAACATTCCTCCCTGTTTTCATTGGTTTCTGTAGCAGGGTCGTTCTTTTGCTTCTTCTGGTCTTGACTCCATTCCATTCCCTTTGGAAAGGAGAACATGGATACATCACAATTTTTTCCAGGTAGTTGAGAAGAGGGAGTTCGTATTTCTCTCCAAATGTTTGATTTTCAAAACCGTATTATGAATCATGTGAGCAAGTCCACTGTCTGTATATGAACATTCGTCACTTCACCTCCTGAATGTCAGTATTTTGCAGGATTCAATTACATAACAGAAATGTGGGTTTCTGCAATCAAAGTAGATCAAGACGTTCTTGCACAAGAAATGGCAGTTTTTTTAAAGGACAATTTACTGTTAGAAAAGTGGTGGAGAAATGCACTAAAAAGTATAGGATAAACAGGAAGACATATAACCACAGTGCATGGATGAATTCAGGATGAATTCTCAAAACACCTACCCACAAGCAAATATGGTGACTTGAAATGCAGAATGGAGAAATAACCTCACGGAGTTTTAAACTGCTAACGTGTACAGAGCCATAGAATTAATATGAGACATTATGTGGCCTTCTTTAACTCCACCCCCAAAATAGCTGCCTTCTTCTCCTTCATTCTCTTCTCCACTCTCATATTTCCTTCAGTTTTACAGTGAATAAACTACCAAATACAAATTTCCTATTGAAATAAATGTTTGATAGTTTATTCAGAGAAACACTGAATTTACATTTACATTTAGATCTTTATCACCTAAGTGCATTACCCATTTCTGATTTACAAAAAAAAAAAAATCCCTAAGGCTAATTCACTCAGCTTTTGAAAATGCCCCCCCCCCAATCAATCAGTGACACAAAATAACTGTGTATATAAGAATAGAAATAGTTGCTAGGCAGAGAGTCAGGTTCTTGCCCTGTTCATCGGTTTGTGTCAGAGCACTGAGAGCGGTTTCTACTTATGAGACATTATCTCAGGGATTATGATACATTTCCTTTCTGGTGGCATATATGCATGGGTGTGTTGCAATTGTCTAAATTTGAATAAAAACTCACAACTACCGTGTTTCTCCAAAAATAAGACACCGTCTTATATTTATTTTTCCTTAAAAAAAACACCACGGTGGCTTATTTTCAGGGGATGTCTCTCTCTCTTTTTTTTAAAGTATGGTACAGTTTAACCTACAAGGTTAACCTACAAGGTTAAACTGCCTATCACTATGGCTTATTTATGGGGTGTGGCTTATTTTCGGGGTATGGCTTATTTTCGGAGAAACACGGTAGTAGCACCAAAAGAGAACACGAAAGTGGTAGAATAACCACCTTTCTTAGCCTGTGTATTCAACATACCTTTAAAACACGTTTGATGCACATTCCCCCCCTCAAAGAATTATGGGTACCGTAGATTACCCCTCAAAGAATTATGGGTACCGTAGATTACCCCTCAAATAGTTACAATTCTACCCAGAAATCTTTGAGGGAAAGAATGTGATTCAAATGTGTTCTAAAGGTATAGTGTGTGTGTATAGCCCTACTGTAACAATTTCGAACGGGGTTAGTTTTGTTAGGCTGTTGTAGCAAAAACAACAAAGGCATATTACAGACTAACGAATTTATTGCACATGAAAGCTTGTCTCATAATTTGTTTTTAAGGTGTCACAAGACTCTTTGCTGTCTTTGAAACTGTCTTCAAAGAAGCTGCCTGCCTTCTTTACTAGATTGTTCATTCCCTTTTCTTTTAATATGCTAATAATGATAAGGAAACTGTGGCCCTCCAGATGTTGTTGCACTGCAATTCCCATCATCTCTGACCATAGACTATGCTGACTGGAGCTGATGGGTGTTGGAGTCCAAGGTCATGGAGGGTCACAAGTTCCCTGTTTCTGTGATACAGGGTTAAAGAGAAATATGGAAGAGATCTTATTTCCTATAATTTGAGGAACAGCCCATGGGCGTACCCAGCGAGGGGCAAGGGGGACAGCTGCCCCCCTCAGAAGCAAAAAAAAAAAATTACCGTATTTTACGGACCATATCCCGCACTTTTCCCCTCCAAAAACTGAAGGGGAAAAGTCGCTGCGAATTATGGAAATTGGGCTGTTTCTGCCCCCTCCGCGGCTGCAGCCAGCGACAGGAACGGGGGGGGAGCAGTCCAAAATCGGGCTGTTTTCGCCCCCTCCGCGGTTGCAGCCAGCGACAGGAACGTGAGAGGGGGGAGGAGAAGCCTGAGCTTGGGGAGCGGGGGCCGGACGGGAGCTCCATCCTTCCTTCCATCCTTCCTTCTCCCCTCTTTCTTTCTTCCTTTTTTTCTCTCTCTCTCCCTCCCTCCCTCCCTTCTCTCTCTCTCTCTCTCTCACACACACACACACACACACCTTCCTTCCTTCTCTCTCTTCCCTCCCTCCCTCCTTCCTTTCCTCTCTCTTCCCCTCTCTTGCCCCCCCCCCAGTTTTGATCCTGGGTATGCCCCTGGAACAGCCTTCAATTTCCCACCCATTTGCTGTCTCCCACCTTTTAAGCTCCTCAGTAGTAACTTAGAAAGAGCAGGGAATGGTTGCAGTTCTACCACCAGACATTTCAGTTAGCAGTCCCAAGTTAATCACAAGCTGTTGCATTGCTTCTTAGTGTCATATAATTGAAGGCCTTGAACTTCAGCTTATGGGTTGGGCCCTATTATTGGGACACAGCGACAGTACTGCCACCATAGAAATATATGGCAAAAAAATTAAAAGCGGGTCCTCAGATGTATACTAAGGTGACTGAGATCCTATCAGAACTTTGTATGGCATTGCTGGAGTGATTCCGTTGTTTTTCTAAAAAATGCAAGGCCTTTGTGCCTCCATATCACTGGTTCTTCTTCTGCCACTTGAATATTTATGAGAAAAGAAACACAAGTAACTGCATATTTATTCTTATGTTAGGATCTTTGAATGGAGGTTGTGATCTGAGCAGACTGGAACAATTTTGTCTTAGTTTGGATGCATATGGAATAGAACCTTCATTTATACTGAGTGTGAGAAGACGAGATTTATCACTCCATGTGCATTCTGTTGCAAAAGGAGCAATGTAAAAGGGTGCCATCTCAACCATGACATAAGACAAAAAAAAGGTGTTGAACTTCTTAGGAATTGACTGCTAGGGATTTCTGTTTGGAATTGCTTCAAATGCTGCAAAAACGGACTTCGCATGTAATGAGACCAAAGTGTAAGGATGCTGTTACTAAGCAACTAGGAAGAGTAATTGCACAGATGCTGAGGTTCGGGACTACAGTGCAGAAAATAAACATTGCTTTTTTAATATAAACTGTCACAGGAAGTTGGATTAAACTGGACCTGCATTCATATTAGAAAGGTTACGGAAGACAGGGAATGTGAAGTCAGGGAACTGCAATTGTGTTCCTTTCTTCACTGTCTATTAGTGATCTGCCCCAAATATTTATCTCACTGAGATCTGAGGACCGACAAAAGAGGCTCCCTACAAGCAATAGCTCAGTCTTCCGGAACCTGGTGCTGTCTAGATGTTTTTTGTGTCCATTATCACTATTGGGCTGTGCTGGCTGGAGCTGATGAGAGCTGTAGTCCAACAACACCTAGGGAGCAGATGGGGATGACTCCATTAAATTTGTGCTTTGAATTTCAAGGCAAATGGCTCCTGTCCATGTCCAGCGCAAGGCAGCCATGCTTTCAATTGGCTGTCCCTTTTGCACACAACATGCCGTTATGTACTGGCAAATGTACCACAGGGACCCTCTGGCAGTTCACAGGGTGCCAATCCAAGTGCAGAATATGGTTTAGAGTTGGCATGGCTAGGTGTTGCAGGCCTACAACTTCATCATCCCTGCTGGATGGAGCTGATACGAGTTGGAATCCATTAACATCTGGAGGACCCAGGTTAGCCACCCCTGGTTTATAGGCTTACAAACCCCACTGTTTTACTTATTGATTTGAGCTCCAGTGGGTTTGAACTTTGACCTTGAGCATGTGGCTATTTGCTTATTGTCTATTTGGGGAAACAATAGTTTGGATCCAGACTAAATTAGTTTCACTGGCAGTGCAATCCTATACATGTCTACACAGACTTGAGTCCCATTGAGATCAAGAGGATACAAGATTTCCACCTCATTTACCAATTGAAACCAATAAGACTTGAGCCATGACATTCACACTTATGCTCCCTTGTCGTTATAAAACAAACTCAAAGTAACTTACAAAAATGTTTATACAATGCTTTTAAAAAACAGTTGAAATTACCAAGATCAATTCCATACAAGGAAACCATAAGAGCAGGATAGTATGAGACCTATCGTACCTAACTTAGTCTGGATCTAGCCCAGTGAGAAAAAGTGACACACAAACTGCTTTGGGACGCTATGACTCTTCTAATAACTGGCTCCTGGGCATGCAGTTGGCTGCTGCTTTTTCTGTTTGGCGTGCTGCTTTCAAAACGATCACCTGAACATTCTGCCACATGCATCAACTGAATGACAGAGCACCAACTTCAGGTTTGTGCCTGCGAGGCAGCATGCAGACTATGGCTTAACTACAGGCACACCAGAATTTTGGCCGACAAGAGGGAAAACCCAGCCGAGATACCCAATAAGCACTTCAATATTTCATTTCCACCCATCTGTAGTTATGTGTGACTGCAGCGGCCAGTTCTAATCAAAATTGAGAGGATAAAGCTGGTTTTTCTCTGACAAAATGTGGAAGTGATCGATGAATAGCGATAGCTCTCTCTTGCCAAGTAGAAGTTGTAAACGGGACTAAAACATACTGTTTAAGCCTCAAACTTTTACCGTTATCAAATAGGTGCAGAATTCCACAAGGACAGCTTATAATTATGTGAAACTTCACAGCCGATATACAAGGGATGAATATGGAACATGGAGACCTAGAATGAAAGTCATAAGGGCTTCTTGACACCCTATTTAACATGGCTATCCTTCTGTTTTTACCAGTTAGTTTTTTTACACACTGATTTGCTAGCCTGATGTCATATTTAGCTGTAGCTTGAATCAAGTTGTAGTTTAAGTTGCAAGTTTTATTAGTTATCTGCTATTAAGGAATCCCCAGTGTTTAATTCAATTTTAGCACAGGTTTCAGTTACTTGAGTGGTACATAAATTTTACAGTTGTATCCTGATAATCCCACTAGTGTGTTAGGTTAAACAACTTTCTTGGTCGAGACAGTAAAATAGCTCAGCAGGACATGTAAAGAACTGTAAATGCCAACGTGTTTGTCAAGTCTTTTTTTTTTTAATGATGACATTTTACCTTGCCTCATGATGTTTATTCCTTTGCCTCTCTGTTAATGTAGTTTATCTGCCCTAAGCTAAGTAGAACGTGTTGTGGAACATACTTTCTCATGCTTTAAGTGTTTGCACACAAACAAATCTGAGTACTCGTTTGATATACACATGTGAAAGGAGGGCAGTTGGGATAGCAGGCTAAGGTGGGAACCAAGAGAAGAGACATCTGGGAACTGATGGGAATTAAATGAGTGGAAACAAGAGAACTGTGACTGAAGGAGGAGTAGGAGAGAGAGAGATGAAAAGGAAACTGGAGAAAGACAAAACAAGTGTTGGAAAAGTAAATGAAAGATGAGATTCAGCGGTGCAAGGAGCAGCTGCTCTTCTCTAAGGATGTAGGGGATATATAAACACAAGGACCCCTCCTTAGAGCAGAATCCAGTGCATTTGTCATGTTGCTTCTGTTCAAGTAATTTATTTGGTTAAGCAGGCGCTGCCCTGTGAGAGAACATCTCAGAATGCTTACGGGATGTGGGTTCTGCATAACTCAGCTGGAAGCAGCCCGGGTGAGAGAAGACTGATTGCTGGACTTAATGTCCAATGGGGGCAAGGGTTATACTATTAAAACACTGAGGGTTGTGCCCACATGGGTTGTGCCACTTCATGTGCCCACATGAAGATCATGGAAATGTCTAGGCAAGTAGCTTTCCACATACCTGCCTTGACAAGCTCTGCCATCCTTTCTTCACACACATTCACAATGGGGTATGAAACATGTTGACATCACAGTTTAATGTGGACCCTCTAAATCAGGCACCCCCAAACATCGGCCCTCCAGATGTTTTGGACTACAATTCCCATCTTCCCCGACCACTGGTCCTGTTATCTAGGGATCATGGGAGGTGTAGGCCAAAACATCTGGAGGGCCGCAGTTTGGGGGTGCCTGCTCTAAATCTTATGAATTGTTTGAAACCAGAATGGACTAAAGTGCCAAGTACATCTGGTTCCCCCTTAGCAAGTTTTTGCTGTCTTTGCAAGCATGACATTAATATAGTGGCTCAGGCTGGAAGTTATGCCAAACTATGACTTGAACGAGCCCTGAGCTTAGGTGTCTCTTCTCCATATCTCATGTGCTCTCACTGACTTCTTCTATTGTGGCAAGTAATAATTGGCCATACCCAAAATGGGTTTTGGTTTGCATGAACCATAGTTTCCCTGCAAACTGAACTAAAAACCACAATCAAAATGTGTTTTTAATTCCTCTTTTGGTTTGTGGAAATCATAGTTTGTACATTTTAGATATTTTGGCAAATATTAGTTTCCTGGGAAACCAAAGTTTATATAACTCCAAACCATGGTTTGATGTTACATCTGAAACAAACTGTTCTTATCTCCCATGTATATGGTGTTTTGAGAATGTTCCACATTTATTAACATATATGAGGTAAAGACGCGAGTGGGACGCGGGTGGCGCATGGGACATGGGTGGCGCTGTGTTCTAAACCACAGAGCCTAAGGCTTGCTGATCAGAAGGTCGGCGGTTAGAATCCCCGTGACGGGGTGAGCTCCCGTTGTTTGGTCCCAGCTCCTGCCCACCTAGCAGTTCGAAAGTGCATCAAAGTGCAAGTAGATAAATAGGTACCACTCCGGCTAGAAGGTAAACTGCCTTTCTGTGTGCTGCTCTGGTTCGCCAGAAGCGGCTTAGTCATGCTGGGCACATGACCTGGAAGCTGTACGCCAGCTCCCTCAGACAGTAAAGCAAGATGAGCGCCGCAACCCCAGAGTCATCCGCGATGGGACCTAACGGTCAGGGGTCCTTTTACCTTTTATGAGGTAAAGAAGTGCCTTAAGGTCAGATTGCAGACTTGATAAATATGCAGGTTTGGGCCATAGGTTCTCAGTAGTTAGGTCGATCTAGCTAGCTACCCTTTTGTACCATTTATTTTAACAGATTGTTGTAAAGCAATAAGAACAAATAAGGCAGTGCATTCTGCAAAAGGAAACAGTAAGTAACACACCCTGTGCCAAAAAATGTTTTCATATTTAAGACTGCTAAACATATGTAAATTGAAAACAGGATTGTCACCTCTTGCTGTACTTAAGCAGTATACAGAAACTCATGTTACTAATTAGTAGATGTATTACTACAGCAAATATGGTGTATAAAAGTAAAATAAATTAAAAGGAGTGGATGAAATTGAACAGGAATAGGAAGGCTAACATTTTTCTTTTGAGTGTAATGGATATAAATGGATCTATATTTAAAGGGTGTAGTATATGGTCCGCATATACATTAAAAGGACTGCCAACATTCTGGAAAGGCATTAGAAAGTATTATCCTGACTTTCTTCCATCTGACAGAAAATATTGTCCATAATAAGAAAAGCACTGGACTTTCTAAACCATGGCTGACTGGAAAGGACTTTTCTATTTTTCCTCCTCCTGAAGTTTAGACAGACTTATTATCATCAGGCTGCTTCTAGGCTGAGACATTTTTCTGAATGCTGAGGTATTTTAAGAAGACAACTTGTAGTGGATTAATAGGAATTTGATGAACCATGATACACCTAATATATTAGATGTCTAAAATGATTTTAACCTCATGAGCCATCTGTAGACTGTTTCAGAATGTCTGTTTTTTCACGGAGGTTCCTTAAAAATATTACAGTCAAGGCCTAGTTCACAGTGGCAAAACTGAGATACACAACTTCATACCGCTGCTGTGGTGGTCTCATGATGGACTGCACCTCAATATAAAAATCATTCTTTCCGCCTAGAAATGGACATGTCTGACAGAAGGGTTCAAACTTCTAGCCACTCTTCAAACACTCTGGCTAGACTCTCCCTGGGGAAAAGGAAGGAGAGAGGCTCTGCAGCCAGATTGTGGAGTGTGTGGATCAATTTCAAGGAGCTGTTAGAGGAGACACTAAGTGCTGGCCTGAGACATTTTGCTGCTTGAAGAGGAGTGCAAATGGTCCTTACCCCCATTATTATATTTTCTGCAAATTGTGAACTTGAACTGTGGAATTAAAATATGTATATTAGGGTCATGTATTGTATAATTTCACTTAACTAACCCTTCACAAAAGTCAACAGAAATTGTGCAAACTCGGTGCTAGCAGATGACAACCTAAATGTGACAATAAAAGTAACAGAAAGAACTGTTTTTAAAGATGCACATGCTACCAGGCCCAACTTGTTCATTGCAATAACTAATGACTTGAAGGGCAAACTGCCCATGAGGTTAGATGCAAATATAACTAGACACCGAGGTTGCTTTGTTTTGGTTTCTTTTTTTATATAAAAAACACACACAAATAACATCACCTAGAGGATGATAACTAACAGCATCAGAGCCAGCATGGAGAGGATTTAAAAAAAAAAAAACCTTCCCCACTGACTCCTGGGGTCTTGAAGAAAATCCCTCCTCTGAAGCTAGTATTTGCTTTGGGGAGAAATCCCCAATTGCCATCAGTCAAAGGCATCTTGAATGCTTTTGTCTAGTTTGGTCCACAATGATACCTAAAAGCAAGTCAGCATTTTAAAGAAGCCCAAAACCTTGAACTATGATGAAGTGACATTATCTACTCATGTTTCCATATTTAATGGCACCATCCTATACATATCTACTTGGGGATAAAAAGGTAAAGGGACATCTGACCATTAGGTCCAGTCGTGACCAACTCTGGGGTTGCGGCGCTCATCTCATGTTATTGGCTGAGGGAGCCAACGTACAGCTTTCGGGTCATGTGGCCAGCATGACAAAGCTGCTTCTGGCAAACCAGAGCAGCGCACGGAAATGCCGTTTACCTTCCCGCACTTTTTATCTACTTGCACTTTCGAACTGCTAGGTGGGCAGGAGCTGGGACTGAGCAACGGGATCTCACCCCGTCACGGGGATTCGAACCACCGACCTTCTGATCAGCAAGCCCTAGGCTCTGACCCACAGCCCCACCCGCATCTACTTGGGGATAAACTCCACTAAATTCAAAAGTATAATATCCCAAATAAGTGTGCAACATAATAAATGCACCATCTATTTTTGTATTGAATGTATTGTTCATCTTATGCACAGATACAAGCATACACATAATTTTATTTGTATGCCATATTTCCATAGTTAAAACCAACAATAAATTCATAATTACCAACATAACAAAAGCTGTCAATTCATAAGCAATAAATAAAACAACAAAAAGTATACAACCAAATTAAATAATTTCCACATAAATCATATTAAGATCTAAAATAAAGATTAAAAAAACCAAAAAACCAGAAACCGACCCCGACCCCCAGCAACTCCTACTAACCAATGCCCCAACCCAGGAGTCTGTTCAGCAGATTCATCCTCAGTCAGAGCCCCACCTCCCAGTCCAGGTGCATAAAGGCCTGCAAGGCTGGGAGCAAGTCTTCCAGGACTTGCAGCCAAGATGATCATAAGAATTATTTTTAAATGGTGGCTCTTAGTTTTAATTGTGTTCTTCCTTCCCCAAAAATGTGGTTGACAGATGAGGTCTAATGAGAAGGAGATTGAAATGAATGAGAATGCAATTTATACACTCTCTCACACACATGCATATATTTTAGGCATAATCAGAACTTGTGGTGATGCTAGCAGGTTTCTCCAGTATTTGCAGATGGTGTGATTTGCTTTCATGGTTAGGTTTTATAGGGTATGGATTTTCTCTTACTTCAGCATAGCTGGTTACACTGG
Organism: Zootoca vivipara; assembly: GCF_965207765.1. Lineage (NCBI taxonomy): Eukaryota > Metazoa > Chordata > Lepidosauria > Squamata > Lacertidae > Zootoca > Zootoca vivipara. The sequence goes on from NC_142586.1 coordinate 14,754,052, forward strand.
GGATTCCCCCCTTGCTCCTGAACGTGGAAGGAATACACGAAAATCATAGCCTGAATCTATGAACACAATGAATAGTTAATGCAACATTGTGTGTGCAAAAACGGGGGGTAAACTCCATCAATATAAGTTGACTTTTCGAGAGTCGGTCATGTGAGCAGATACCAAGATGAGCGTAGAATCTTGTTCAAAGCCTAATCCTTAGAAAAGCTAACCTGGATAATATCCACAGATGACATGGGTAAAAGGTACGCATCCTGGTGCAACCTTCCCATTTTTACAAGTTCCTAGAAGAATTTCAAAATGCTATTGTGCGAGTGGCAAGCACTGCATCGGAATTATTAGGAGAGTATGCCACTAATGCTAGGAATTTAATGAGCATTAACCCCTAATCCGTTGCAGCCAGTGTGGTGGGGCTCACCTGTAGCTTACCTTGAAGGCACCAAGATGGAGCAGGGCAGCGGTGAGGCTGGGACTGTGTTGATGCCCTGGTGGAGCCAATCCAGCACTCCATCAGTGTATCTGCATGGCTATGACCTTCCTGGTCCCCCTGCAGCAGCTCCCAGGTCACTTGCAGTGACACTGGTAATGGAAAGACAGCTTCGCCTCACACCCTCAAACCACCAGCTGCTACTGGATCTTATTGTTAATTCTACAAGATGTCTAATTTTGGTTTTATCCCAGAGTGTTGCTCCATCTTCCCTATGAACAGCCCTTCAGATACAACAGAATAACAGAACCATTCACAGAGTTGAAAGGGAACCACCAGGGTCATCTAGTCCAACCCCCCTGCAATGCAGGAATCTTTTGCCCAACGTGGGGCTTGAAACCACAATCCTGAGATTAAGAGTCTCGTGCTTTACTGACTGAGGTTTGTTTATGTTTCCTGTTCTCTTTTCCCAAGCAGACATAATGTGTAAGCATGGTGCCAGCTCCCTAAACAAAGGTCAACAACTCTGGGGAACCTTTCCTAAAACAAGGTCAACAACTTAGGGGTTCGCCCCCTTAAAAAAGGTTGACAACTCTGGGAAAGGGTGGGATCTTTGCACCACGGCACTGGATATGCTTAAGACGGCCCTGTAGGCATCACAATTGTCAACAGAGAGAAGAGAGGCCTTTAAATCAGTGAGCTTAAGGAACTAAGCAGTGGAAATTCTCCTTGTATTTGCCTTGTATGCCGTCTGGCGGTTTGGAAAGGTGGTTATGAAAATGTTTCAAGGAATGGTTGGTACCTTAAGGGTCTATCCAACTGACTGCTACAACCCAGTCCACTGTTCTGACTTAGCAAAGACTTTCCTGCACTAGCCTTACCTGTAGAACGAGAAGAGAAAATTAACTGGATCCACTGGCTGTTGTTTTAAGTTCATTGCAAAGGGGTGTGCTGTTGCTGTGGTCCTCCTGCAGCTTTCCTCTTGCACCTTCCCTTTGTGCTGCTCCATTTAGCTGCAGGCCACCTTGCCTTGTAGTTGTAAGGATAGGCTTGTGAAATACCCTCACATATCTGAGGATGCCATGAACTCCATTTAGGGCATTCTTACCCTCCCTCACATACTGCTGACACAGTCATTGCAAACGGCTTACTGCTCCCAATAGCTTTTTCTTTCTAATCAGAGCTATGTTCAGATAGATATTCTTTTAATGTGACAAGTAGTATAGCGTGTTTTCAAATGCCACATAGAAATACATGCATGCATGACACGTGAAGCAACTTAGACGTTTGCCTCCGCACTTGTACAGTTATTTCCCTTCTGAAAATTCAGGGGGGAAGTTCATCTCAGCCGTGGCATTCCATAAACATGTCTGCATGCTCAGAACCGAAATGGATGGGGTTTATAAATTGAATGGCATATTAAAATAGTCTTGTTCTTTGTAAGTGAGGCTACTTCAAAATAAGCTTGCTGTTCCACTTACCTAATTTAAAAGAAAATGATTTAACCATTTCAATTTGCAAACAGAAAAAAGGACAACTCCTGTTTCCTCTTCTCTTCAAACTTTGAAATGATGCTAATTCCAATTAGACTATGCTACAAGTCCATGCAAAATTAGCCCATTAGACTGGAATGTTTGTCTCTACATCTGCTCCCCTTCTGTTAGACATGAGTCGGGGCTCGCCGCAGGCATGTCATCACTCACAGAGCCATCAGGCTCTCTTAAGCTGGAGCTGTAGAGACCAGACAAAGTGCACCTGTTGGACAGAGAGTGAGTGATATTTTTTCAATGTGAACTTAGGAAGGGGGTTAAATGAGCACCTGGGCACCTAAACGGGGAAGAAAGGAATAGCCATGTTTTGAGTTCTGGCACCTCCTGGTGGTGGCACCAAGAATTGGCCCAGTGCAGCTGTCGGTCTTCCCATCTCCTCTCTGGGGCATTTGGAAGAAGCACTGCAGTGCTGAGGCACAACTAGCCTCTCTAGAGACTTTATTATCTCGTTTGAGTAGCCTCCCTTTTCTTTTTAGCAGGCACCCCGCTTTAGGATGGCATGACCCAAAACAAAGCAAAATGAAAAACCAGCAGTTGGGAAGTTTCCACAGCAGAGGAAATGCTTTTGAAAGCCATTTGGATGAACATGGTTAAAATTACTTTTAAATATTTTTGCACCCAGATGCTCTCTTAAAATCCAGTTCTGGTTCAGCCATGTTAAATCACAGCCGATGTGCAAATCTTTTCTTTTCAGCACTCCTTCTGCATTCCCTTTCCTTACTCTACATTATGATGCATTAGCAGTTGCACTGACTTCAGTGTGTGTGTGTGTGTGTGTACATTATTTTCAGGCTGGCATGTATCACAATTTTTTTCTCTGGGCGGCTCACTCAATAAAATAACAAAACAACAAAAATACAATAAAAATGCAGCAAAATAGGTGCAATTAGTGCATCTCTTCTCTGGCGAATGGCAAGGGGTCCCGAAAGCAATATTGGAAATGAATTCTCTATGGGGCAGTCGCCATTTGATACACTGTTAATCACTGCATTGCCACAGTTAACATGATCTTCATATGCCCTATAACAGAAGAGTGTTTATTCCACACTATCCCATTAGTGCCTAGGCTTAATATCATTAAACTAGCAAGGAAACATTTGCAAAAGTGTCACATATTCAGCCCAGCTGAGTTATTCTTTGTACCAAGCCAGTCTTTCGTTTGAAGAGTATCTTTTCTTTCCATATTTGAAAGGATTCGTAGTGAGTAATAGAGGTTGCAACTGCAATTAGCCATTTCCTATCATTAATGGACTTCCAGTTCATTTCATCTGTAGGTCATGACTCTAGCAGATGGAACTCTCAGTTGTAGACCATCTTTATGAATTATTGCCACTGCCTGCATGCTATCCATACTCAACTTTCTCTAATATCAGCTCCCCCCCCCCAAAAAAAATTAACTCCAGAATTATACATTTGTAACCTATTTTCTTCTGACACGGGCCTTTCAAACTGATTTCATCCTAATTCAGAGGCACGTGTGACCATAAGAAGGAACTGCCGATCTGCACATAGGGCCTGAAATCAGCCTCATCTGAAGCCACTGGGCGAGGGGAAATATCATGGCATTTCCATCAGGTCTTTGAAACAGCTACAAAAGGGCTCCAATGAAAAAATAACAGATGACCAAATGCATAGCATACTGAGATAAATGCATTCTCTGTTTTACATTTCTCTGCCACCAAGGAAGGCTCATATCTTATTACCTTTGCAAACTTTGCTTCTGTGGGTCAGTGTGAGGCTTCCCCCCCCCCAATGAACAGCAGGATGTTTACACTGCTAATACAATCCTTTTTTTTTAGAGAAGCCACTAATGCTCTTTTGAGTATGGAGACTTATTAGGAATTAGTTAGAGGCAAGGGAAAATGAATAACAGTATTCGGAAAAATCACACTTAATGATTACACATTGGCTTTCTTATTTCAGATACAAGAATTGTGCACGAAAAAGCTTGTGTGTGTGTGTGTGTGTGTGTGTGTGTGTGTGTGTGTTGAGACAGTATATTTTAACCTTCAGCAGTGTCCAACTCCTGTTGAAATCAATGACAAATCTCTCATAGATTTAAATGGATCAGAATTTCACCTCTTAATTTTTAGTTTACTCCCCTCCCCCCAAACAAGTGTCCTTTCTTTTCTAGCAGCTGCTTCCATATTGTGATGTTCAGTTAAAAGCTCTCCAATGCGGTCATATTTCATGCAGCATGTTGCTGGTCTGGCTTGAATCAAAGGGGCAGATGTAGTTAAAAACTTTCCATGGACCTTAGTTGCACAGTATCAGATATGTCTTCTGTCTGTATTTTCATGCTGCATTGGCAGAAGAAAAGATTTGTGGATGTAGCAAATCTTTTCCAGCTCTAAAAATGTGTGATTTAATAGTGCATTAGAGCAATCTTATCTTTGGAGTTGCATGGCTTTTTTTAAAAAAAAAATTATTGGGTGACTTTAAAAAAAAGAAAGGATGAAAGAACCATATATAAATTCACTTAGGTTACTAACACTGTTTGTTTCTTTATTTAAAGCATTCCCCCCCCCTTGGTGCTCTTTAACAGAAAAGGCTCACAGAATAGCTTACATAAGATCAATAAAAACAATACAGCCCCCTGCCCACAGGCTTACAATCCAAAAGACCCAACACAAAAGGAAAAAGGAGTGGAGAGGAAATAAAGCAACCTCAGGCATCAGTTCTGAAGATTGCACAACAGTCCTTATAATGACCAGTTGGAGTGGAACTAGTACAGGGAGGGAAGGAGCCTGATAGAGCTGTTCTCTAAGCAAAGCTGATAAAGCCTGGCAGAATAGCAGTTCCATCTACAAATGCATGACTGCATCTAAAGATCAGTGTACATCTGCGATATATGCTAGCATTTTTTAATACATTTCTGTTATTACGCGTATTTTAATTATACATTAGATTGTGGTTGTTGCTGCAATTGTTGTTTTCAATGTATATAGCTACCCATGTAAAATATATATCTTGGGTGGGTTGCAAACAGAGTCACCAGAAAGCTTTTTAAGTGGAGGACTCACGTTGCGATACTAGTTTATTGCAATTATGTATACACTTGGCTTTCAAAAGAAAAAGAAATCCCTGAAAGTGGTAATTGATCAAATCAAAATTATAGGACAAACTCCGTGCCCCTTGGTCAGTCTTAGGAGGGACTCTAGGCTCCTTTGCCTGCTCCCACCTCTGGAGGCTGTTGACCCAAGAATAAAACATTTAATATACTAAGATCAATATACTTAAGAAAGAAAGAAAGAAGACTTAGGAACTTTGACTCCAACTCCCAGTGCAGCTTGCACATAATTCTTACTGATTTAACTGATTTAAAGGGGACTTTGAACTTGCCAGAGATTATTAGTTTCTGATATTCAGCTAGCTAAATGAATTCAGCTTTTTCTTAAGGATGGGTATGGTTGGATGCTAGTTTGCTATTGAGAAATTTTCTTGTTGATGCCAATATTTCTACCTCCATTCCTAAATGTGCAATCCTATATGTGGCTGCTCGGAAATAAGTCCCATTGTTTTCAATGGGGCTTATTCCCATGTGAATACATGTGAATGCTGTCTAATCTCCCAAGCTGAGGTTACTGTTCCTTGTCTGTAAAGCTCCTGGGTTTTTGAAACTTTGTGCATTCAAGTGATATTATTGTGATACTACAGGAGAATGTGGTAGTTTACATGTGAGGGATGGTGGCTTTAGGTGTTTTGAGTCCAGCCGAAAGTCCCTCGGAGCCAGGATGATGGCATGTGAGGTAGAAATGCATCTTCATGGTGCTTAGAGGCACCACTCTTTCTGAAAGCAGCACAGAGATAATATCTGTTTATTCTTCCAATATCTTTCACGTTCATGTTTAATTTTTAAAAATGCTAACTCAAAAATTCCCTCTATTTATGAATTCTTTGTTCTTGCAGAGGGAGTGGAGCAGAAAGGCCAGTCTCCTTCACCCGTGAAATGCAAAGCAAAGCAATCTGAGGACCTGGAGGACGATAATGAGGGTAGGTGGGATTAAGCCTCCTTGGAGTCATTTATCACTTTTTCATTACACAAAGATAGGTTCCCTTTAATTTTTAAATTATACAGTTTGCAGTCTATTTGTTTTAAAATATTACCAGTGTCTATATTTACTGTGCGATTTCTTTATTCCTAGTGCAGTTTGGCCCTGGGTTAAGTGAGCTAAGCCACTTTTCTTTTATCTTTTCCCATGTGCGACCCAAAGTTTTTGTGACAATGATATCCTTTCTGGCAGGAGAGAGATAACAATTGTTTTAATGCCACAATGCTATTTAGTATTTACGGACGTTGGAAAGACAGGATGTGTAGTTTTCAAAAAATGTGTGACCAGGAAACTAAGCAGTTGTCATAATTCTAAAATTGAGTAATTCCGTCTTGCCACGCTACTATGATTGGTCTTAAATAAGAGTTGGAACAGGGCACAAAAAGTCATATTGTTAAATCGCAATAGCAATTTTCTGTTGAACATTCCATTGACTTTAATCTATTGGATTTCAGGTTTACAGCCTGATCCAAACCTTAGCTGGATCTTGGCTACATACACAGAGCTCCCAATGCAACCCAAAATTTCACATTTATTTCGGCCCAGCATGTCTGATGTTGATGTACCTATGCAGCTGATACCCACCGAGGTGAGGAGAAAGCTCCCTGCTCACACGGGAGCTCCATGCATGGATCAGAGCTGGTGTAGTGTACAAGTTAAGAGACTGAGCTATGAGAATGAACCTTGGCTACAGCTCATGCTTGAGGAAGACAGAGCTTAACCACAACCCTGGGTCTGGATGACACACTGAGCCAAACTTTAGCTTAACCCAGGACAGTTTGGGAGCAGGAAGGACCAGAGGGGGCATGTTTGCAGAGTCCCAGTAGGCCATAGTTTGGATTACCATGTTCTGCGAACTAGACCACTGATTAAAAGGGCTGATTGTCACCATAGTTTACTTCAGTGTACTAAAGGATTACTGAATGGGGCACAGACTCCCGAAGCTGACTCCTGATTTGTTCATTGTAGTTATCAAGGAGTCAGAGTTGCATCAGCCCAGTGATACAGTGGCAGACCCTCAAAGTGTCTCTATTTTCCAGGGACATCCCTGATTTAGAAAAGTCGTCCTGGTTTCCGATTTGATCCCGGAATGTCCCACTTTTCCCTATTTTCATTGGAGAAATGTTGGAGGGTAGGGTTAGGATGTCTCTATTTTCATTGGAGATAAGTTGGAGGGTATGGAGTCATCCAGCCCCTAAGCTGTCTGAAGGCAATCCTGTACATACAGAGAAGCTTTTTAAAAAATATTTAATGTTTTATTATGTTTTTATATGTTAGAAGCTGTCCAGAGTGGCTGGGGCAACCCAGTAAGATGTGTGGGGTATAAATAGGAAAATTATCATTATGGAATGGGACGCCCCTATTTTCATCGGATAAATGTTGGAGGGTATGCAGTGGTGAGAGAAGCACTTTCAAAATCAGTCCTATTTAGGATGCTTTTAAGCTTCTACATGGGCTTTCCTGAACTGCAAAGCTATTCATCTAAGAACAGAATTTGACTTCCAGTTAAACATCAGCTAAAGAGAGACTAATTATGATCTTATATTGCTGCGTCTATACATAACACAACATGTAAGCAAGCTCAGTGCAGCATATTCTATGATTTGTAGTTGTGCTGTAGATTCTGAATAGCTTTATTTGTGTATTGTATATTCCTGCGTATAAGACTACTTTTTAACCCAGGAAAATCTTCTCCAAAGTCGGGGGTCGTCTTATACGCCAGGTCGTATTTCTTATACGGCGAGTGTATCCCAAACTATATATTTTAACTGGGAAAGTTCGAGGTCGTCTTATATGCCCAGTCGTCTTATACGCCGGAATATACAGTATTTACGATGCATGTTATTCTTTTTCTTGAGTAAGAATAGTCAGTAATAAAACAACACAGATACCCATATACATTTTATCCTGTGAGCCTCCGTTACTTGACATTGTTTCTTTAAATAAACATCAGGGGTTTCTGTATTAACCTTTTAGCAACCACCAAATATCTACAGCTGGCACTCCATACAATTATTCTTTTGATAAAATAATGATATAGTGATGATTAATGCTCTACTCCCCACTCTCTTGTAGTGTATGGAACAGGATTGATATCATTTCCCCACATTAATGAACTACCAAGGTTTGCAATTGCTTGAAAAGGCATGAGTGAAATGTTAAATCAATGTTAGTACTGCAGAGCCTTGGGATGAAGCAACCTAAAAAACTAAATTAATTAACAGGAAGAGGGTGAAAGAGTGACTCTTTGGAACTCCTATGTCCACCACATTTGCAGTAGTAAGCGTACCTGCAGTGCCTTGCTAGCTCTGATGTGGCACCTGTATTTTAATGACATTGCACAGGTGCTACATTTGAGACACTTCATCCAAAGCACTTATATGCTTTAGCCGCAAATCTTAGGATTAGATAGATTCACTGTTTGTGCAATACCTTGCTAGCATATAAAAGTGTTTGACGGATGACCCAATCATCACTGGAAGCAAGGGTCGGCAAATCATCTTTAACACGGTGAATCATGGATTGACCCCTTTGCCTTTTAGCTTTTAGGTTCAACGTGAAATGTATGAAATACTGTTGAGGAGCTGAAAGCCGTAAGTTTCCTGGCAGATGGGTACTCTCACCTTCCGCATGGAGTGCAAAGGCACTGAGGAGTTCACACAGCCTTGACAAGTCAATGGACAATTATTTTCCAATCTTCTTTATAGATGTGTATTTAGAGATTGATGCTTCTAGCTTTCTTTCTCCGGGGTTCTTTCTCCCCTTATAAATATCTCTGGCAGGGCGGCCCACCCATGAGGCAGAGGGGAGCTGCCGTCTCAGATGGCAGAATCCCATAGGGAGCTATCCGCTCACAAACCCTGCTTGCCCCTGCCATTGTTAGGGTTGTACAGCGGCAGCAAGCAGGGGGACTTCACCTCAGGCGGCAAAATGGGACGGCTCATCCCTGCTCTGTGGGGAAATATATTGGTGAGATCTGGACTGTTGGTCATTTTACTGCCACACTTCAGTTCCCATTTAAACAATTTAGAAATATCCCCAAAGGGTGCTTCACAAACTGCAGGGTCAGTTCCACGTACACAGCCAGAAGCAGGGGCTTACCACATGCCCCCAAGTGGCGGTTTAAAAAACATTAGGTTTCTAGCTGTTACACTGTAATGCCCTTGGTCAGGAAAGCAGTCCTGAACTGATTCAGCAGCACATTTGACCATTTGCTTAAGGGGTTCTGCTGTGTCATTTTCTATCCCTTCTAAAGACGGTGATTGTTTGTTGTTTTGAGACTTAAGTGCTTTGGCACTGTGATACTGGAGCAAAGGGGTTATACATGTATGATTATGTTTGTACCTCACCCTTCCTCCAAGGAGCTCAAGATGGTGTACAGTACCTAGTTCTCTTCTTCTCCATGTTATTCTATTGCTTCTCGGCCTTTTGGCTAACATCAAGTGTAGTATTTCCCCATTTTATCCTTGCAACAACTCTGAGAGGTAGGTTAGGCTGAGAGAGTGAGTGGCCCAAGGCCACGTTATGACTGAGGGGGGATTTGAACCTTGGTCCTAGTCCAGCGCTCTACTGCACTAGAGCAAGGGATTGCCTATGGATTATCTCTTTAACCACATATGCAAGAAGTTGCTAAGAACAGGGAGGCTACTCTGTCTTGTGCTGTAATTCAACAATCAGAAACACCATCCTTTAATTCTTATTTTAAGTATTTTGCTAGCTGAAACGTACCTCTTCTTCTTCTTTTTTTTTAAGCTTCACATTCATTCCCTCAAGAACAGACAATTTGTCTCCCTCCCTCATCCCCACACCCAATTAAATAGTTGCTGGATACTGTGCTACTGGTGCTGAAGCAGGAGAGGGCCACTAGCTAAGTGGAATATTAATTTGAATGCTTTTTAAATATTTGTCTACAAATCCCTTAATTTGTTCTCCTTTGGGGATTTCCACTCAGTCACTGGTGAAACAGCCTGCCTGGCAAATTAATCACTCATTTACAGTGGCTGTTCAGAAGGGATAGAAAAAAGCCATTTCGGCTCAATTTTTGTATGCCTTCCTCCTTACGAATGTAGGAAATAGTTCAGAAGTTACTTACATGTGTGAAGATTCTTAACTATCATCCTGATGGAAGGTCTCTTCCTGTTCTATACCAGATGCCCATAGAATTAGATCTCTGCTTTGATATAGACCAAAGAGACTTATCTGAAATCAGAGAACCCCTGAACTGAATAGTGTTGATTGTAACTTTGTCTGTGATATCCTCAGGGACAACCATTTAATTTTCCACTATAAACCTGAGCCCCATTTGCTATGTTGCAGAAATATATGCCAACACAAAACATGCAGTGGTTGTTAAGCTCTAAAAAAATCCCGGACTATCTTTTTTTTTTTAGAAAAAAGAAAGAAAGGTTTTAAAGAGTAGCATTCTTAGCATCCAGTCAAATCATTTCTCTTCAATAAAGGGAATTTTATAGATCTCTTGAAAAGGACAATTTAAATGAAGATAAAGTACTGCAGAAAAAGTCCTTTGGGGAGTAGCAAGGCAGCAAATATCGCCATGAAACATTCACTCTTTAATGCAAAAATATACTTAAAGGAATTCAGCCTTTCTAGTCTGCTTGAGACCTTGTTACTGCATTTTAGGTTTGACAGTTTCCATTTGTCTTGACACATTATAAATACCTGGGCTACCAGATACCGGTAGTTTCTTTCTGTATACATACGGTATATTTAAAAACACTATGGCCGGGATCCAAAAAGTTCCAAGTGAAAGTGGAATGCACTTCTGCATTTATACAGTGTATGTGAGAGAGAAAGAGAGGAGGGGGTAATGATTTACCCAACTTCTGCTGCATCTCATATTATGCCAGAGGGGATCCCCCCCCCCCCTACTCTCAGAAGTAGCTTATCAGGTAGGGCAAGACCATCTTTGTCTATCTAATACGTGGGTGTGTTTATTACACTTAAATACCACCTTTTCCTCTAAGGAGCTCAAGGCAGTATAAATGGTCTCCCCTCCCCATTTTATCCTCACAACAACCCTGTGAAGTAGGTTAGGCTGAGAGACAGTGACTTTACCGAAGGTTACCCAATGAGCTTCATGGAAACCCTGCTCTCCTAGGTCATAGCCCTAAGGTCTGAACATCAAACCACATTGGCTTTTCAGGTCCTATATCTAACTAGACCAATTCTGTTCTGTTTGGGTTTTATTTTATTACAGTCTGTAGCACTGTTTCGTGAAATTGGAGCCCACAACATACAACGCACATTACATTGCAAAACAAAACCCACTAGTAAAAATATGCACCGACAGGACAGAAGTTGATGCAGAAGGACTCTAATTTTTTTTAGTAGTAAGTGTGGGAGCCAGGCCTTCTGGTTTTTCTAGAAATGGTTTTAATTCTGTTTCCCTTTTCTTCTTTTCCATTGAGCTAAAATAAGGTGCAAAGTTCCAAGACACTAAAGTGACTAATGTAATGTTGTCAGAGGAAAATTATATACAGTGACAACCCGCAGTACCTCCAGGGTACTCATCTGTCAAGGAACTCATTTCACATTTCTATCCATTATCTGAATAACCAATAAACCCCCATGACTGCGCGGTGCAGAGAGGAAGCAGGGATGATAGCCTTTATGAAATTTTAACACAGCTATGGCTTTAAATAGCATTGTGTGCGTTTGGAATACCACACTGCCAGGTCTCTCCTTTTGTTCTTCTCCTCCCATTATTATTACTATTATTACAACTAGTAGTGGCGGCGCCAATGGTGATGTTTTCTGGAAGGCATCTAATATTGACCTTACCTTTTAGTGACCTCCTCTATTTCCTTTTAACAGTTTTCCAACCCACTACATTGCACTGCACAGAGCTGTATGCAAACAACAGACTTTTATTAATTTGTGGCACATAAAAAGAACTGTGCTCCATTGACTAGCAACCCATATAAAATAACAGCAATCCGCTGTGTTAATTACAAAAATAGATTCCACAACTTCAGTGTGAACAATGACTTAATCAATGCAGTAAGCAGTGATACTGAAGAAAGGCATCAAAGCATTTAAGAGGAAGTGTTCTGTTCCTTTTTTATTTTCTTGTGGCGAATGTTTCTTTTTTCATTTTTGACAGAGCAAGGTTGTTCACCATTTTTAATATTCAGATGATAATGTCATGCTACATGTGCTCCAACTACCTCAGCTGGTCACCAGGGACAGCCCTTATTTGCTGGTATCTGCCTCTGGTAAAAATATCTCAATGCCACGTGGGAAGATGCAAGGGATGCTTTTTAAGCACATGCTTGGATGTCTCTTCTGCAAATGAAAGAGCTCATCCTGCTTCTGGAAGGGACTGAGATCCAGCAGAGGCTCCTGCTGGAGGATCGAGGGAGGTGATTTTTGTTTACCCTCCCTCCCCACTGCAGCCCCTCCCCATGCAACTTCCCACACCGTTCCGGGGGGTCCTCGGACCCTCTAGAGCAGCTTTTCAGGGGTCACAAGGGGCTGCAAGGGAAAGGAGCAATGGGTGGAAAGTGTCTTCCCCCGGGGGCACTGACTTGCACCCAAGATCGAGGGGGCCTGGTGCTCATCGTGTGCATGTTGCGCGTTGGATGTGTGCGACGTCATGCATGCATTGCACATGCAACGTCACATCGTTGGAAGGAGGCCGTGCGCAGAGACCAGCACGCTGCGGCTTCAATGGTTGGTGGCTCCTCCTCTCTCATGCTCAGGAGGAGCTGACCACTGAAGCTGCACCATTCTTGGCTCTGTGCTCAGCCTCCTCTGCCCCCTCAAGAATAAGGGAACCCAGCCCTCTGGCAACAGATACTGGTGGGGGCAAAGACAGCTTGGCCCTGTAGAGTCAGCCTTCCTGCCTTTCCCCATCCTCCAACAGGAAGATTCGATGAGCTCATGAGAATTCTGAATCCAACCCTTTGTCAGTATCCATGCCCATTCACTAGATCTGTGCATTTTCATGACTACTGACTGAAGAGAAGAGAAATCCTAAGTAGCAGCATCTAAAGCTGTAACCTTGAACACATTTACTAGGATGTGAGCCCAGTTAAGCACAGTGGGGCTTACCTTGGAATAAACATGCCTAGGATTGCACTGTGAATGGCTTGAAATGTTGGCCCCATTTATTCTTAAGGCCATTATACTGAAAATAATATTCATTATCTCACTGTTTTTACGGTCAAGTAAGTGAACAGCGTTTATGCCTCCGCCTTCCTTTCAGAGCCATGAGGTTGTTCAGACAAGGCCCCTTGATTAATGGGAATTTAATGAAGTGGCTGCTGCTGCAGCGAAGCAAGGAGACCTCCAAAGTTGTTTTGGCTAGCCAGGCACATCGCATGTCCAAGGTTTCCTGGAAATCAAACGCAGGAGCTTTAGGTGAGCGTCTAGTAGGAAATTGCAGCTGAAGCAGAGGCTCTGCAGGTGTGCGTGCTTAGTTTGAGTCCAGAGAGTTTGTATTGATTCTGCATTGGTAATAGAACCGCCATAGCTGATCATGCTTGTTTCCTAACAATTCCTTCACAATTTATAAATACACTGTATTTGAACAAAGACACCACAAGATTTTGCTGCTTTCTCCTGGGAAAGAGGACTGCCCTGAGTTTCCTGCCACTTGACAAAGTAGGAACAAAACAACAGGAATCTTGTTTCCTGAGAACAGTGTATACCTTCTCCCATAATGCTTGGTTCAAGAGGGGCAAGAGGTATTGAACCCTGTAGAGACAAAACAGCAAAGCATCCCATGAACTCAAGTTCACGTTCTGAATGCCTGCCCAGTGCCTTTGTCTTCTCAGGCCTCTTTACTTTCTGAAACCTTTGAGAAGAAACCTTGTTGGCTCATGTTTTCTTTCTAGTTTTTCCCTTGATTATTACAGAGCAGTTGCTGAGGGAAGGAGATTTGTGGGTTTCCCCTGTCTTTTTCGTAAGCAACTGGATGTTGCAAGCAAGTGCAAAGAGCAGCCTGACAAATTGATAACCTTGTGCTAAATTCTGACTCAATGTTGAAATAAGCTGTTTGGACTGTGAACACACTATTGGGCTCGGAAAACTGTTTAACAATTACTAATTCTGCTACACCTCAGTTGAAAATGCTTCCCCCCCCAATTCACTGCCTTAGCCCCCTCTCCCTACCATCAGGTTACACACCAAGCTGTAATTAAAACAGACCCAAATCATCATTTATTTCTAAATATGAAAATGTGTGGAAGATTCTGTACATCAGGCAATTGCCCTGATGATTAATTTTAAGATATTTGTTGGGGCTTGGCTTTGAAGACAAGGGAAGGGGGCAGGGAGAAAGTTGTTTAAATTTTGGACGTCTTCTGTAACTGGAATAGTCTGAACTCCAGCTCTGTTTTCTACCAGGTGTTTGTGATTAATCGCAATGCATGTATTTAACACAGAAAGCACCACACAATTGTGTTGCTTAGATTTTCAGAATATTTCTGGAAAAGGTGTTGTGTATTGCCTGAGACATAACTGTTGCCAAATGTTGACTTGTGTCAGCTCAACACGAATGTTCAGGAAGCTCAGTTTTGTGCTCTGAGCTCAAATAAATTGTAGATGTGCTTTGGCTGGTAACTGGCCCATGGCTTCATGATGTTCTGCTTGATATGCATTTCCCATATGGCCACTGAATACAACTGGTGGGGTATTGTTGTTGGACCTGCTGGTCTGCAGTGTAGGTAATCTATAAAGCCTTAAACGGCTCAAGACCACAATACCTCAAGGACTGCCTCTTTCCATATGAACCTCCCCGGACCCTGAGATAATCTTCTGAGGCCCTCCTTCCTGTGCCTCCTCCTTGAGAGGTCCAGAAGGTGACAACATGAGAACGGGCCTTCTCTGCAGTGGCTCCCCATCTGTGGAATGCTCTCCCCAGGGAAGTTCGCCTGGCGCCTTCATTATACACCTTTAGGCACCAGGCAAAAATGTTCCTTTTTAACCAGGCCTTTGATTGATCTGATTGACATCCTATGCCCTTTTAAAAAGTGGCTCTTTGGGGGGGTGGGGTGCGAGGTGTTATTGGGTTGTTGTTTTTATTTTGATTATATATATTGTGGTTTTTATGTTGACCTTTTCTGTGAACTGCCCTGAGACCTCCAGGTATAGGGTGGTATATAAATTCAATCAATCAATCAATCATCTTAGAGCCCCACAAGTGCTCCTGTCCCGCCCCGTCCCGCCCCCGGTTCCCTGGCATGATATTATTCCATGGCCCTTTCCTGTGCCAGGGAAGCAATATGCCTGAATGACTAACACAATCAGTGGTGGCTTGAGAAACTCACTGACATCAGACCCCTCAAATCCCACTGGCAGCCTGTGGATCTTCTTAGGAGCCAGTTACATGGTGGTCTAGTGGTCTACCTAGTGGTCTAGTGATGGAACTGATGCTTCTGTGACACTCCATCCCTCACCACCTAGGTTACATATGAACCCTGGGAAGCATGTAGGACGGGCCATCCATAAGTGCTCCTGTTGTACTTTGAGCAATGGGTGACATGTTTACGTCTCATCTCCTGGGCACAGCAGAAGAGTCGTTGATTCTGGGGAAGCAGTATTCCTACCAAGAGCTGAATGCCCCCAAGGGAAAAGCTTGCAGTTGAGGTGTTACGCTTCCTTTATACAGACCACTTGCACAGTAGGGCATAACTTCTGACTGCCAAAATAGGAAGAAAGCATCTTAGCATTTCTTAAAAGCTGTGCAACGAAGGAAAAATCAAATGGCCAGGCAGCAGGTTGCTAAGTTTCTTCGGCTTTCTATGTTCGTGATGGGATCAGTAAGTGGTGTGACAATGCATTCTCTGGAGAGCTGTTACAATGAAAGTGGAAAATGCTGAAACTCTCTCTCCTGTTATAGCTCTGAGATTACTTTCTGCTTTCTACAAAATTCTTGTTTCATCCTCTCCCATCTGACCTCCTGGCTTATTATTGCATCAGCTGTTTCATTTGGGGGCTGCTACTGCAGCATATGCATTTAGCCTTGCCTCTTTGCATACTGAGCACCACTCCTTAAAAGTGGTGGAAAAGAATGCAGGCTTTAGCAAGTTTCTGTATTTTCTATTTTTAGTGGGTAAGCCTCTTGTCTTCATTGTGAATGAAACAGCTGCTTATTAAACACTGGGCTGACTGCTTCTTCTAGCTATAGATGTGCATATCAACCCTTAAATTCCTTTAGTGTCATAAAAGAAATTGAGGAAGAGGGGAATATTAATTATATTCAGTGGCCGTTCTGGCAAAGGAAAAGAAGGCCCACAGCCAGAAATCTGTATTCAGTGAGTGATGGGCTTATTTGTCTGTGATGTGCTACCGCAACTCACAGTCTCCTGTTTTAAAATTGTTTCTTTCTCCTCAGAAAGGCAGACAGATGTTTCTGTTTGGCATTAGATATAACTTGGAACCATTTAAATTTCCTTGTCTGAAATGATACAGGGTGTCATGCGCCGCATTTGCTATCATATTTGGAAGGAGTGACAGATTACTACAAATCAATTATTGTTTAAGGGAGAGGAGGAGATCTTGCGAAGCAGTTGTCACCTAAATAAAAATTATATAATTTCCAGTTTCTGCTGTAGCAGACAGAAGGCAGCAGAAGATATTGTCAAGTTGGGGCAAAGGAACAGATATTTTTATTACTAATGGTGTCATCAGGACAGACGCCAGACAATAAGTTTGGATTTTCCATTGCTCCTACAGAGTGAATGAGAGAGCGAGAGAAATGAAGCTAGGGAACAGACACATGTTTTTGCCTCTTTGCTTGAGACATGCACTATTAAAAACCTTTCCATTTGCTTTGATTCTAGTGTCAGTAGAGAGACATAATTAGGAAAAGGTTCTTCATCAATAAAAGATGTTCAGTGAAAGACTGTCATTTGCAAACATGTTTTTTCTTTTAAATATTTGTGAATGTTTAAGAAGGGGGCTTCTTTAGATCTCTGTGTACTATTTTCCTATAACAGTTCTTTACCATCTCTCTCATTCATATATATATATATATATATATATATATATATATATATATATATATATATATATCCTTTGCCTCTGTGCAATAAGCTCTGCCCCTTTGACTAGACATTGCCAATAAATTGCCTCCATCCATATGCTTTGGGTATCATTTTACGACATACGTTATGCAGCTCTGGTATAATTGAACCAAGTCATCCGACGGACATTTGCCTATTGCAAATGTTACTGGAACATTTTGACGCACGCTTCCACATTACTTTTCCCGTGTCACCTTTGTAGCCCCCGCAGCAAGAAAGGGGATATTGCAGTCTGTAAAAGGTCACATGTGTGTGTCTGGCAATGCTTTGGGAGGCTTCACTGTCATTCATGTGTTGGAGACTCTGATCTGAACTTTTGAACATTGCAATCTGTCTCTATTTTCTACTTACATTGAAACCAGCCTTGTGTATGGCCCTGGCGTAGGTCATCATGTCTTGGAATATCTTTGAAAAGTAGGCTGAATAAATGACACGTTGACAGCCTGAATGAGTACATACTGAATCATTCTCCAAAGGCTTGTTCAACATGAACATATTCAGCTTGAACTGACCAAGGTGGGCAGGGAGGAAGTCTGCATGGTAGACTGAGAGAATCTAAAACAATTGTTGTGTCAATCAGGACTGAAATTCCTATAGAAGACGCAGGGTTGCGGCCACCACTTCTGACTTAGTTACTCTAGTGTGACATTTACCCTACGTGATGTGGTTGGAATTACCCAGAAGGTGTAATTTGTTACACATTGTTACTAACTGCATGCCACATGGCCAGTTAAGTATGGGTTTCATAGCATTGATTGAATACTTTTAGAAAACTATTTTATGAGCAACCCCCTAGAACAGTGCTCATCTGCCATAAGTAGGATCACACATGTGGTGTCCAAACCATTCCTGAAAGTGCCACTGCTCTGAATATATTTAGAAGAGCAAAATATACATTATTATCAGTAAATGTTTTTCAATGTGACAGCCGATCTTCTGGCCAAAGAAACTATGTTGAAATAGTAGGAATAAGCCAAAATGCTCTTGTCCTTCCCTACCAACGGGTGATTTATTACAAACTCGATGGAAGACACTAGAGAAAAAGTTAAGTAGCACAACACAAAATTGCTCTGTGCTGCTATTTTTTTTTACTTTGATATCATCTGCTTTTGTGGTTTACGTTTATGATTTTAATCCTATGTGGTATTTAATTTTGATATTTTTTGTAACCCGCCCTGCAACCATTTTGTTGAGGTTTTTATTTTTTTTGATTAAATTTCTATACTGCTCTTCATCCAAGGTTCACAGGGTGGTTTACAATATAAAAACACAACATACAGTAGTAACAAACAAAACAATAATGTCCATGCACAGTTTAAAAGGCCATAAACTGTTTAATTAGTCAAAGGCCTGGGCAGAGAGGAATGTTTTTGCCTGACACCTAAAGATATGCAATGAAGGTTCCAGACTGCAAGTTCCTCACCCATATCAACGTTTGATTTCTTTACAGGAAGATCAGTCTGTGGGTCACTCAAGATTTTTTTTCTTTCTGTCTCTATTGGTAGGAACTTAACGCTATTCAAAAGAAGTATGTACAGTCATACCTCGGTTTAAGTACGCTTTGGTTTGAGTACTTTCAGTTTAAGTACTCTGCGGACCCATCTGGAACGGATTAATCCACTTTCCATTACTTTCAATGGGAAAGTTCGCTTCAGGTTAAGTACGCTTCAGGTTGAGTACTCCGTGGACCCGTCTGGAACGGATTATTTCACTTTCCATTACTTTCAATGGGAAGGTTCGCTTCAGGTTAAGTACGCTTCAGGTTAAGTACAGACTTCCAGAACCAATTACACTCATACTTTGGGTTAAGAACACTTCAGGTTAAGTACAGACTTCCGGGACCAATTGTGTACTTAAACCGAGGTACCACTGTATATGAATCTAATCCATGTGCTGTAAAACTGCAAAGCAGCATGAGTAAACTTGTGTGATTAAGGTGCAGGATGTTAAATGAAGAAACAAACAGAACAATCCTAAAACTATATTAAAAATGCTTGAATTTAGCAATATTGGCCCCCAAAAATCCATCATATAGCATGACCTCTGAAATATGTCATTAAGGCACAACAAAAGGTATTAGGTTGTATCCAGGTTTAGTCCTACTTAGCGTAATTTAGTCATGCTCATTCGTTGCTGAAGGTTGTATCCAATGTAGTTCTAAGTACGCCTCCCGTCAACACAACAATTTCTACTTGCAGAATAGAACCCTTTCCTCCCCCTGTGACCCTTAAACTTGTTCTGGGGGGTTATTCCAATCCTCCAGAGCAGATTTGATGAGGCAGGGAAATGCTCAGTGGACAAATGAAAGCCTTTGTAGTGATGGGATGTGTTAGTTTTGCTACCACCCTCCGTGCTGGAATAAACCCTGTGGAGGCCCCTAGGCAGTCAAAATCCCGGGAGGATGCTAGCATTGAACTAAGAAAGCTTGATTGAGATTTTCTTTCAAGATCAAATCAATATTATTTGGCTCCATTGTTGTGGGGCCCCTATATAGGCTGGTGCGTACTCTGCCTATTTGTAATCCCTGTGCATTTACTCTGAGTAGAACTAACATTGGCTACAACCCATTGCTGAAATAAGTAGCATTGAATACAATGCAAAATAAATATTTACTTACTAGTGTTGTTCTGTTTTAACTTTGTGTCACTTTCCTTTGTACACATCATCAGTTGTGGTGAGCTAATGATATAGCTCTTATTGAAGACTGATGATCATGTTATTTATTATTTATTTATTATTTTATGCAGGCTGCAAACCACTGAAGTACTAAGAAATTACTAGAGCTTGCCATCCATTTAGGTCAGCTGAAATCAGTGTGAGATGTTATAAGTGAACTAAAGGTCCAAGGGTCCCCAGCATGACTACTGAATGTAATGTCAAGGCACTGATTTATACCAGTTGAGAATCTTTCCCCTAGTGCTGATCTGAATGTAACTGCAGGATCTGTAGTTGGGAGGGGGGGGATTAAATCCTCTACACTAGCTCCATCTGGTGGTTTTTTTAAAAAAATGTGCAGACTGCAAAGAAGCTAAAAGAGCGAGAAAACCGGTTGTTTATAATGACTACTAGCTGAATAAACAATTCTGTTAAATGCAAAATGTTCCCTTAGTGGACATTTACCTTTCCTTCCTTCCTCCTTCCTTCCTTCTTTCCTTTCTCATTGGCATAAAGGTGCTATCATGCTTCTCTGTGCTGCTGTGAGGGCTTTCACGTGTTAAGGCACAGATGTGCTAAAGGAACGGGGTATATAAATTGCAATACCGAAAAGGAAGCAGAGCAGGAGATACAATCATAGCAGCACGAGAGGGAGGATTGATGTTGATCATTACCAAGCCTTTTGCAGGATCAGCTGATGTACATCTGCAAATGAATTTCACTCAGTTCATTTTCTAGATAAATTTCTAGCATTTCTCTTTATACCTATTCCTATTCAGTGCTCTCTGTCTCTCTCTCACACACAGAGTTTGGCAACGTTGTTCAAGCAATTACTCTGCTGTCTTATTATTATGGCCATTTGAGCTCAGGGGTTCCAGACTAGTGGAAACAGCAGTTACCTGGTTCATTCAGGCTACGGTTCAGGAACTTGGTGCTCTCCACATAGCATCCTCTTATGGTGAAGCCTTGTCTTTACTTCTGGGATTCAAGAAGCAGGGAAAAGAATGTCACTCGAAGCCAGGGAGGGTGATCCAGCCAGCAAAACTTAGCCACACTGCTGCATTTTGTCTTTCTGTCTCACACAGCCTTCGAGTCATTTGTCATGCATTTTTTATAAGGTGTTGAGCATCTTGAAAGGTTCAGATGCAAGGTGAACATTTTGACTGTTTTATCCAGGATTTCTGCATGCTACGTAGCCTTGATTTTTAATGAGATTTCCGTGTTTCAAAAATGTAGCTATATTAAGACATTTTCTAGAGTGGTCTACACTTTTATTGGAGGAGCAACAGAGAGCATGGCTTGAGTCCAAAATAGTGCAAGGTTGTTTTCACTCAATCAAGGATGCTTTCTGTAGCAGGCCCCTGTGACCCCTAAAGATTTGGGGACCCGCCAGAGCCGCTGAGAAAGTCGGGGAAGGCAACAGCTGAATGACATTGGCAGTGTTCCCCAAACATGTATGGGGAAGTACTTTCCATTGGTGCATAGAAAGAAAACACAATTGAAAATTATCCTGCCTAGTATGGAGTCTTCATGGAAGCCAGTAAAGCACGTACAAATGAGTATAGGTTTACAGGCAGTGCTGTCGAATGCTGCAAGCTGCTTCGATCAGCCACACTGTTAGGGAGGTAGATATTATTAACTATTTACGTTTGCCATTTTTCACTTCTGAATATCCTCCTTTTTTGTTACAGATCCTGCCATAAATCAGAAGGTTTATTGGCTGCAGTTATTCCCACATTGCCTGATTAACTAATAAACTGTATTTCATAACTTTTGTCATTGTTTCTGGCAGGTGACAACGTCACAGAGGCTAAGCAAAGTGCCGATGAAATCGAGAGTCAGAGTCAAGAAGCAGGTTTGTGTTGTGCTGCGCTCTGTTAAAGCATTCTATCACTCAGGCTCCCCCTACCTTGGTGAACAATAATCCTAGTCAATGCTATTGACTGAAAACGTTTGTACATTTTCACCGGATTAAGTCGGGGCTTGTGCAGTTCTCCCGTTGGAGGCCAGAGCCCTATTCATTATGAATGAATGTATTCCCTTCCAGCCCAGGAATGCAGTCTTTCCTGTTAGTAACTGGCAGCACATTCCCTTCTTAAGGTGGAATAGATCCTAGAAACCCTGTAAATGGAAAATGTTTACAGCAGTATCGTATAAGGTTCATACATCAAAGAAGGAAAGGAATGTGGAGAAAATAAGATGGAGCTTCTCTGCCTTTAGTAAACCTACAATTTATCATGTATATTTAGCTTCTAAGTAACCATTTTTATGCATGCTGCTTTACAAATTGGATTACTGACATTTCAGAAAGATTCGGTGAACAAACCTTGAAAAATAAGCATCATTCAAAGCTCATAAAAGCAGTAGGAATAAACTGTGGGTGTCATTCAACCAGGTTGCACTCAGAGTAGACCCATTGAAATCAGTGGACATATCTTAGTCATCTTCAGTCACATTAGTGGGATCTACTCTTAGTTCAAACCACCCCATGTTTAAAATTTCTGAATTACACATTTAAAAGTGAAGTTTTTATAGAAAAAATGCCATGCTTCCATTCAAAGCGGGTTATTTTCCTTTCGTTATTTTAGGTTTTTGTGGGGTGGGAGCTGCCCAAAGTGGCCTCAGCACAACGAAACTATCAAAGTAACTACCCTGTAACAAGTAAAAATTGCTTTGAAAGCCCTTATCCCACTGCTGCATTATAATACTAGGTTATTTTTCATGTACTTCAAATAGCATACTCTTCATCTTGTCTGGCCCACCTAACCAGCACTAATGGTATATTCTGTTGCTTGCACATATTTAATTCAGGTAGCACGGCCCATCTTTTAGTGAAAACTTTTCTATCAGCTCTGAAAGCTTTTATTAATACCTGGAAGCTACAGCAGGAGAGGTCCAATCACTCAATGCAGTAGAGCGAAGCAGCCAAGCTATCCAGCCTACATTACTGAGTCATTTGGTCTGTGTATACGGCATTGTGGCTGTTTCTAAAGAGTTGAATTTATGTTACAGCAAAATCCCCTTCCATTCCTGCCCCTTGTTATGGTCTGCAGGAGAATCACTGTGTATGAAACTCTATCACCTTTCTGCCATAGAATTCTGCTGACTCCGATTATCCAACTATTTATTCACAGTTGCAATGTTCTCTTGATGCTTTCTGATTTAAGCTGATTTTATCTATCAACCCATTTTTAGGCTGTTTTTTTTTTCTTCAATGCCTGCTTAGTGAGCATCTACACATGTGCAGTCATGCACTCAGTTTTCATTGGGACTCATTTTAAATCTCATTTTATTTTTCAAAATGGCAAGAGCTCCGTTCAAATCCTGCCAAGATGTGGTTTTCATTTTGCTGTATCAAATCTAAGCGTTAGAAATGGGCCTGAAAAGTATAGCTTTTTATATGTCACAGGTAGAATGTCTAGAGAATAAGGGCCAGACCTTTAATGATGGGAGTTATGACCTAGCTTCTTTCTCCCCTACTGTCTTATTTCCAACTCTTGAAATAAAGGACAAAGTAGATGCTGTGCATTGGAGCAAGTTGCTCAACTTTTCTTTCATGTGGGAATGAGCACTGCATGTGTTTTCTGACATGAGACATGCCACTTGAAGTCTTGCACATACGATTTCCTGCTGTCAAGTCCTCTCTCCAAGCAATGATATCTAATCACCTGTAGACTTACATTTAAATGAGATGTTTAATATTGAGTGCCACACTGGGCTGCTTTTATGTGCCATTTTTTCCATTGCCAGCCCAACACTGGTACATTCTGTACCACTGTGTGTCATGGATACTAATCAATATTGATCCAGAGCAGATTCCAATGTATGGTTAGCAGAGTAACACCTTAAACACGTTGCAGGATTCCCCAAAAATAGACCAGAGGCAATTGTATTTCATCCAGCAGAGCTTTACTGCTACTGAAGGCAAATGAACATAATGGCCACAAATCCAATACATTCAGGGTTAGCACTGTCCATAAGAAATCCAGTTGCAGCAGACCAAAGTCAAACTTACAAT
The DNA here is from genome assembly GCF_965207765.1 of Zootoca vivipara. NCBI lineage: Eukaryota > Metazoa > Chordata > Lepidosauria > Squamata > Lacertidae > Zootoca > Zootoca vivipara. The sequence continues at coordinate 14,777,805 of NC_142586.1, forward strand.
AAGTCTCAAACCTTAACACTAAGCATCTACAGTGGTACCTCGAGTTACAAACGCCTCAGGTTATAAACGCTTCAGGTTACAAACTCCGCTAACCTGGAAGAGTTACATCAAGTTGAGAACTTTGCCCCAGGACAAAGTTGCAATCCTATACACAGTAGGAATAACTGCCATTGAGCAAAACGGTCTGAACAACAAGCAACACGTCGGCTAATAATATACTGAGAATATTTTTATAACACTATACTGTTTGAAAATTCATAAACAGAAGACGTATAATATGTGCATGGAGTCACAAACTAATAAGAATCAAATAAATGTTTCATGAACAGGAATGGTGGGAGTGGCAAGTCACTGTCAAAGATCACTGAAATGGAGGCAGAATGCCTTTCCAAGTCAATATCCTTCCTACAAACGTGAGATGATGGGTGCTCCAGACGTTGCAATAGGGTGCTCCGAGCACAGCAGCAGACAGTGCAGTTCTTTCAGGATAATGAACCATTTCAATGATAAATCTTCATCAGCTGGCAATAATATGAAATGAAATCCATTACATTCAAATATAGTTCAGTGAAAGAAATGACAGGCCTGCATGTTAACCAACCAGTAATAAATACATACCAAATCAATAGTCCCCAAAGGGTACATCAAATGGCCATTGAACAAAATGGGGCTCATTCCTGAGCTGTCAGTCACATATGCCCCCCTTTTTCTTTCTTTTTTTCTTTTACAAAGCGCAGCCACAGATGCTGCAGTCTAAATGGAAGGAGAAGCTTCTTAACTCTTTCCCTTTGGGTAATTTTTCAATTAAAAATTGCCCCCAAGTTGCTTTCCCACCAATTAAATGGAAAATATCTATTTTAGAATGAAACGAGAATGGCGGGGGAAACTAGGCTACTCTTTGATCAGTTAAATTGACAGCATTTTGCAAATCCTCAAAATGCATTGTATATGTTAATGGAGCATAAGAACTGTTTGTCACTCCCTCCATCTGCACCCAGGTTGTAAATATGTGTTAATAAACCATATTTATTAAAGAAACGACAGTCACCGCCACGTCTTGATTCCCAATGGAAACATGAACCTGGATGAGCTCCTGGAACCCCCAAAATCTTGCTACTTCTAAGCAGAGATTGGGGGTTTCACACAACCTTTGTAATAATATTGTACAGAAAGTTGGCTTTTCTATTAAGCGTGTGCTTTAGGCTTTGTTTATTTTGATAGTGGGGTCAAAAAAGAAGCAGCAAATGTCAAGATGAACATCTTTCTAAGTGTCAAAATGGGGAAAGAAAACATGCTAAGAATATGTAAGAGTGCTAGGAATTAGAATGAGTAAAAATGTTCTTACTTTGTGGAAGAATCAGTCAAATAAGCGAAGAAGTTCCTTTGTATCCATATTACTGTCCCATGGAAGAAAAGGACAAAGGCCGAAAGCTAATGACATGAATAACATATGCATTTGAGAGCAGGTGTAACAGTTTACAATCATTACTAAACTCAATTTATAATCTAATAAGTGTAATTTCTCTCTTTAAAAAACAGATGAGGCAAAACCTACCGTTATAAACAGCTCAACAGATGGAGGAGAGAACGTTTGCAAGGAAAAAGGTACAGATAATAAAACTGGCTTAAAAAATATCAAATCCCCGAAGGGGATTTTATAAAGCAGTATTTTCTGTTAAACCAAGGAAAACCCAGGTTCAAGCTTTAAAGGCCAGATGTCAGATAAACACTTCTGGGATGTCTTTTAGAAAATTCTTTTTAATGAACCACTTGGCATCATAGCTGTGCCAGTATGGATCGATGCCATGCATTTTCATCTACAATCATTATAGATTTCCCATAAAAAAATATCGTCAGGGTCATAGAAAAACTCTGGTGCCGAAATCTGTAGGAATGTTCATGTACAAAGGTTTATGTCTGCCTTCGCTGTTGCATGATTAGAGGGCTTCAGTTAGCTCTCTGGTGATATGGCAGCAAAAGAAAAGATAAGGAGAAGGCTATAAACACAACATGCAGAGTTGGAGAATGAAGACGCAGCTGAGAGAGGGAAATTACTATTTATTTTCTGTAGACTGTGCTGGGCACTCTGATCATTTACTTTGTGATTAAATATTTAAAAGTCACGGGATGGGGGGGGGGACGCAAGTGACAGCAAGTTTAGAAAACAAAGAAAGAGAGACTACCTAATTTAAATGTTTCCAGCTGAGTTTTATCCTGTTGAGTTGTTTGGTTTTCAGCAAGGAGTGAGACAGAGAGCCATACTGTTCTTGACACTTGTATGGTATGACACCATTAATTGCTTACACTTTATTTTAATTCTTCTGGGTTCCTCGGCAAGGAGGGTTGTGGAACATGGTTTATAAAATTGTAGCTGTGGATAATTCAAAGCAGGAAGTCTCTTGTTTGTAATGAATATGGGCCACAAGTGTAGTCTTCAAGAAAGACTAAATAGAGAATTTGACTGGTTTTTTTCCTTTTTCTTTTCCTGAGATAACATAATGATTACCAACCACTAATCTGTTGATGTTAAAGAACAGGGTGGTGCTTGTTTTAAAAGTTGTTCATTTGCTTGTTCGGTAGGAGCTTTTTGCCCTTGATTTTCTGAAATATCGTTTTAAAGCACTTTTGGGTTTGTTATTGTTTATTACTCCCCATGCATATCCCCTCCTATTGACATCTGATGTGAGATCCAGTCAAAACCTCAGCTGCAGCAATATTCATTCTGCTCTCAGTTCTGAGTGACAAAAACTAACCTTGCACTGTTTTTGTTTTCATCATACCTCACACCCTCGATTTCAATATGCAATTTCTGAAAATTAGACAATTTATTCCGCTCTCTTTCTTCATTTGCTTATCTGAAAAACTACCGAAGTTGGAAACTGGAGGGTGATCTCAGAACATGGAGGTGGCACCTACCCTCTGTCCATCCTTGGATGTCACTTTCCTTGTGAAAGAATTGGACACCTGTGACTCTTCAGCAGCCTGGCTCTTCTCTGCCTCTTGGCCTCCCTTGTCCCACTTGCCTTCTTCAGCTTCTGCCTCTGATTCTAGACTTCTCTCTGCCACTAAGCTCTGTTACCTCTTCAGCTTCCAATGCTTCCACTTCCCAGTTGTGTCCCTCTTCTCCTTCTGACCACCCTTTGTTGTCCCACCACCAATCCCCTGGCTCTGAGCCTTCTTCCCGTGGTGGTTTCCCAGCTGGTTCCTCCCACAACTCCTCTGCCTCCAACCAGTCAATGACAGGCCACCTCCTAGACCTTTTTACAACGTAGCATTTACAAGACATGGTTTCGTTCCTGGTGTAAGCTTTGAATTGCCTCCTAAAAGCTGAACAATATATGAAAGTTAGAAAGATAGACATTGTTGTGACGTGGGGTTTGTGATTTCAGCTCTCTTGACATAACATGCTGGAGACAGTTCTCTAGTAACAGCTCTTTATTAAAGTGAACAAGACTGAAGACTGAGGAGAGGAAAGCTACATTTATAGGGACAGGGGACTAGCTAGGAAGGGATACATTTTGGAGGGAACAATATCAAGCAATCACAGTGCTGCCTTTTGGAGGAAACCAATAAGACAGAGGATCCAAATACAGCAGCTTAAATGAACCAATAGTAGCTGTACCCTCTGGAACCAAAAGGCAGTTACTTTATCCTAATGCAAATACAGACAATAATAATACAGATATAAAATCCTTTGACTCAATACACAACACCCCTCCCCCCCTAGTGAGCACAGCAGACGTAATCCCTCAGGTACTGTGGGGTCCTACAACTTCTACCTGATCTCCTGACAACAGGTGTTGCAGGTTCTGGATTGGGTGTTACCTGTGGTGGAGGGGCTGCTATAGGGGTTTCGTCAGGAACAGATGGAGTCCCAGACATCTCAGGGTCCCCGACCTGTACCTCGTCATCCTGAGGACTAGCAGACCCTGGTTCATTTGCTGAAGCCCCTGGTGACTGCACCTCTGGGCCATCTTCACTCTGGTCTCGCAGCTGTGCGTCATTAGCCAGGGATGAATTATCTGACTCCTCCCTGCTGAGCGCCCGGCGCCTCAGCTGATCTATATGTCTCTTCTAAACTTGCCCATTTTCCAAGGTCACATAATAGGACACAGGTCCACTAGCCCGGGTGATCACACCGGCCACCCACCGCGGACCTCGTGAATAGTTCCTCACCCAGACCAGATCTTCAGGGGCGAGATACCTTGTTGTGTCAGTCTCAGCCTGGGGGGTTGCTCTTGAATTACGGTTTGGCATTTTATCTGGGTGGACATAATCCAGCACCGTTACCAGTCTTCTACCTAAGAGCAGCTCGGCTGGCGACTTGCCCGTCGCAGTACACGGCGTCGCATGCTGCAAAAATAACATTCGCGCAATGCGAGCCGACCAGTTACCCTCCATTAAGCGCGCAATGGATTCTTTGGCTGTTCTTACCATGCGCTCAGCCTGCCCATTGGAGGATGGGTGAAAGGGCGCGGATGTGACCCCTCTTATAAAGTTATCAGCCAAGAATGCCCTGAATTCTTGGGATACAAAAGCTGCCCCATTATCTGATACAATGGTCTCAGGTAACCCGTGGGTAGCAAACAGCTGCCTCAACACCTTGATTACGGCAGCTGATGCCATGCTAGGGACCATCGCCACTTCTAACCATTTGGAATATGCATCAACGATAACCAAAAAGACCTTCCCTTGGAATGGCCCAGCAAAATCTATGTGCAGCCGGCTCCAGGGAGTCCTGGACTGCTCCCACCAGTGGACTGGTGCTCTGGCCACTTCTGGCCGCACCTCTTGGCATGCCTTGCATGTTCGTACCCATTGTTCTATGTTCTGGTCCATTCCAGGCCACCACACATAACATCGGGCTAGCGACTTCATCCTGACCATTCCCGGGTGTCCCATGTGAAGCGTCTCAAGAACCCTGTTTCTCAGTGGTGCTGGGATGATCACCCTATCTCCCCATAGGAGACAACCCTTATGCATGGACAATTCGTGCTGCCTTGTCGCATAAGGCCTGAATTTTTCTTCATGCGGACCACCTGGCCACCCCCTCCCCACCCAAGTGAGCACACGGGAGAGAACAGCATCTTTCCTAGTTTTCTCAGCTATATCCGTAGCTGTTACAGGAGCCCCCGGAAGTGTTTCTAGCATCATAATGTGCTCCGCCGGAGCAGGATCCTCATTGCTCCCGCCAGGAAGGGGCAATCGACTCAGCGCATCAGCATGGCACAACTGTTTCCCCGGCACATGGGTCAAGGTGTACTGGAACCCATTCAGGAATATTGACCAACGCAACATTCTGGGGGAGAGAATTTGTGGCGTTTGTTTGTTTGGGTTGAACAACCCTAACAGTGGTTTGTGGTCCGTTTCAATGGAGAAATGGCGACCGTACAAATAATCATAGAACCTTTTGATTCCGGACACAATAGCCAGTGCCTCTTTATCAATTTGAGCATAGTTGCGCTCTGTGGGCGACAACGTACGGGAATAGAAAGAGATGGGCTTTTCCGACCCATCCGGTTCCCTATGACTCAGCACAGCCCCCAGACCGTATTGAGAGGCATCACATGCCAGGACCAGCGGCTTTGACTCATCATAATGAGCAAGGACGCTCCTGCTACTCAGCATTCCTCGCAAGGAGTCAAAAGCCTTCTGCTGCTCCCGCCCCCATCGCCACACATTCTTTTTCTGCAATAGTCTATGTAATGGTTCAGCTACCGAAGCTTTCTGGGGTAAGAACGAATGATAAAAGTTAATAAGTCCCAGGAATGACTGCAACTCCGTCTTGTTCTGTGGTCGTGGTGCCTCGATGATGGCCTTAATCTTAGCATCTGTGGGGTGGATGCCTGATGCATCAATTTTAAACCCCAAGAAATCCACAGTTGGCACCCCAAAACTGCATTTTTCTTTTTTCAGTTGCAACCCCACCTCCTTGAACTTGAGCAACACTGCACGGACACGCGCAACCAGTTCCTGTGGGTCTTTTCCAGCAATCAAAACGTCATCAAAAAATGGCAAGACCCCCGGCAGACCTCTTAACAGGCGTTCCATGAGCCCTTGAAAAATCCCTGGGGCCACACAAACTCCGAACTGTAATCTGTTAACTCTGAACGCCCCTTTATGTGTGACAATAGTCTGTGCTTCCGCTGATTGTGGGGTTACTGGCAGCTGTTGGTAAGCTTGTGCCAGGTCAATTTTGGCGAACACCTTGCCCCCAGCCAGTTTAGCCAACAGATGTGATACGACTGGAATGGGGTATGAGTTTCCCCTGAGTGCCGTATTGATAGTACATTTGTAATCTGCACATATCCTGACTTCCCCATTTGCTTTAAGGGGCGTGACAATTGGAGTCTCCCACTTAGCAGAGTCCACGGGTGAGAGAACTCCCTGCTTGACCAATTTATCCAGCTCTGCCTCGATCTTGGGTTGCAGTGCAAATGGCACTCGCCTTGGTTTGAGTCGGATTGGGGCCACACCGGGGTCCAACTCGAAGTCAACTGGGGGCCCTTTATAACAACCCAGTTTTCCATTAAAGAGACCAGCAAATTCCTTGCATAATGCCTCGCTCATCTCAGGGCAGGTTTGGATTGAATTAAGCCCTGAGATACTCAGTCCCAGGGCGGGGAACCAGTCAGTGCCCAGGAGACTGGGGCGACTGCCCTTCGCAATCACCAGTTTGAGTACAGCCTGTTTGTCCCGGAACTGTACTCTCACGGCACACATTCCCATAACATGGATGCGGCCTGCTGAGTACGACTGCAAGGTTGCCGGGAAGGGCTCCAGAGGGGGCAACTTACCCCTGGGGAAGAATGTCTTCGCGGTCTGGTCCGACACGATGGTGAATGCAGATCCGGAGTCCACCTCCATGTCGCACTGCTGACCCTCAATCTTCACCTTGACGTGTGCCTTGCCTTGCGCTGGAAACTGCACGGCCCTCCCGTTGATCTCCGTTACGTAGTGGCAGTCCTTTAGAAAACGAGTTGCTGTGGGCGGTCTGCGATGCTCCAGTCTAGGTGCTCCTGTTGCTCCCGACGCCGCCGATCTACAGACCCTGGCGATGTGACCCGTCTTTCCGCACGTCCGGCACATAGCATCCCTAAAACGACAACTCTTCCGCTCATGGTTTCCGCCACAACCTGGGCAACTGCCTCGGCGATCTTTGTGCACTGTGCAGGCCTGACGCACCGACTCGACCCCACAGACTGGGCTCTGGCTCGGAGTAGCCTCTAGCTCGTCCATGGCATGCGCAACTTCTATCTGTGGCTTAGTGGCCTTGCGACTGGCATCAAGCTCCTCTCTTTCATAATTCTCCGTGGCGGTGGCCTCCTTCAAGGCTGAAGCAAGGGTAACCTCTTCTTTAGCCACGATGCGTCTTCTGGCTTTCTTGCTGCTCAGACCACCAATAAACCGATCCAGGAGAGTCTCTTCCAGATTTTGGAAGCCGCAGTGCTGAGCGAGCTTCCGGAGTTCAGCCAGAAATGTGGATACAGACTCCCCAGCATGCTGCTGCCTCTTATGGAACTCCATCCGCCGGGCCATCTTGGTCTCAGTAGGCGCCAAGTGGCTTGTTAGGCAGGCAAGAATATCTTTGAGAGATGTCTCACTCAGCTTCGCTGGAGCAAGTAATGCCTTGGCCAGCTTGAAGGTCTCGGGCCCACAGTAGCTCAGGAATGTGGCCCTTCTTTTGCTGGCATCGGTGATCCCTTGAGCCACTGCAAAGAACTCGAAGCGTTCGACGTAGTCTTCCCATGTGTGGGGCTCTGATGGCTGGAAGGGCTCCAATACCCTTGGACTCTCCATTGTCCTAGCGGGCAGGGTCGTCTTCTCAGCTGGCCAGTGAGTCTTGTTCTAAGCTGCAATCCGGACTCTGAGGCAGGGCTGTGTTTAACCGCTCCTCAGCATTCCGGATCCCACCTTCGTCGCCAGTTGTTGTGACGTGGGGTTTGTGATTTCAGCTCTCTTGACATAACATGCTGGAGACAGTTCTCTAGTAACAGCTCTTTATTAAAGTGAACAAGACTGAAGACTGAGGAGAGGAAAGCTACATTTATAGGGACAGGGGACTAGCTAGGAAGGGATACATTTTGGAGGGAACAATATCAAGCAATCACAGTGCTGCCTTTTGGAGGAAACCAATAAGACAGAGGATCCAAATACAGCAGCTTAAATGAACCAATAGTAGCTGTACCCTCTGGAACCAAAAGGCAGTTACTTTATCCTAATGCAAATACAGACAATAATAATACAGATATAAAATCCTTTGACTCAATACACAACACCGACATCATCTTCCACATACTCACCTCACTACTTCTGTATTGTTGGGACAAGTCAAGAATGCATGATTTCATGTTACCAGAGGGGGCACTGGAATGCACATCATATTGATGGTAAGAAAGTACTAGAAGGCTGAATAAAAGTTTTTTTTGTTTTTTACAAAGACCAGAAGTATAACAAGGTGTCAGAAAAAAAGCAAAGTTAAAAGCTGAAAATAAAACAGGAGGTATGGTCTCTAGCACCAGGCAAATACCTCCTATGGACTTTGATAATGTAAATATTGATGAAAACTGGGCCCGGGGGAAGAACTAATCTTTGCAGGCCCAGAAGCAGATATGTTGTCTGAAGAATAAAGAGCTACACGGTCGCAGCTCAGCTTTGAGCAGGAAGGCAGATATGTCTGCAGGGCTTGGGGTACGACTGGCAAACTGTCTACACAGGAGAAAGAGGGGGGGCCAAAAAACCCACCCCTACAGTACTGTTTCAATTGTTTGAAGTACACTGGATACTCAGAAATAAATGTATGTGTACTGCAAACTGTTTTATGAAAGGCAGCAAGGGACAACAGAAGCAGGTTACAAGTTGGTCACACAATTATGCATAATAAAGACTCTGCTTTATGACAGAGATTTTATGATATGATATATGATATGAGATATGATATGTGTTCTGTACTGTAGACCCAACAGTGAGCTAACGGGAGTGTTTGGGTGCAGGTATGCCAAAGACATCAGAATGGCCAGCTATAATACTTTGTTAAGAAAGGCTTACAGCATGCCAGCCGGCCTGGCCTCCTAGCCTTCTCTTGCAGAGATGCGGGACAGACACCGCAGCAAGAAGATGCCTTGTCTATGCCTGGGCAAAAGTGTACACATTATTTATACACAAAGCAGCATACATCACATTGCCTAGGACTGCCCATCAGTCCACCTGCCCAGTTGAGGGCATGGGTGGCAAATACCCAAGTCTTACAGATAATTCCCCTTTCTGGGTTTAGAGCCCAGCACTCCAAGCCCATGGATAAGTATACCATCAAAGCAAGCCAATTCGCTTATATAAATGCAAGTGAACATAAACAGTGCTTTTGGGGGGGGGTAGGTACTCAAGGGTACGCAATACCGGCACCTCCCCTCCCCCAATGTGGCACTTACTGTAGCAACATCATGGTGAGTACCATAGCCTTTTTTCCTTAAAAAAAACACACACTGGATATGAGCATAGAAAGGGTAAAAGGTAAAATTGTGGGGTTATCTTGACTGCCAAGATGATAATGATGATGGTGATAATATATAACTTATACCCTGTCCATCTGGCCGGGCCTCCCCAGCCACTCTGGGTGGTTCTCAACATGATAAAGCATAAACATTAAAAACTTCCCTAAACAGGGCTGCCTTCAGATGTCTTCTAAAAGTCAGATAGTTGTTGATTTCCTTGGCATCTCTTGGTAGTTCTGCCACCCCCAGAGATGCTGACCGAGGAGAGGGCTTTCTCTGTAGCTGCCCCTAAATGGTGGGATTCGGTTCCCACAGAAGTGCACCTAGCACCTTTGTTGCACAGGTTTCACCATATCCTGAAGTCTTTATTGATGGCACACTGTAGTGTGGCTCCTCCCTAGGAAGGCATGGCATCAACCCTAAAGCACTGTTGGAAAGGTGCAGAGAGGAAAAGACGATACGTTTTCTAGATCTGATGCTTTGATCACACAATGACTGCTAAAGGAATAAAACCAGATCCAGACATGAGTGCAGTAACAACTTACAGACATTTCATCGTATCACCAAACAAGATAGAGAAGAGTCTGCATGCTTCCTATATATTTCATTTCTGCTCCCACCTCTAAAACCCACTGCTGTTTTTAGCACACTTTTCACCTGTGAAGAGTCAACAAAAGAAGCGTAGTGCAGAACAGCCCACTGATCTATGAGCTGGTGTTTAGCAGTTCAGTGTTTCTTTAGGTCTGATCTTGCTTTTTCTCGATTATAAAATAAAATTTAAACAAGGTCACATTTTGCCTCTCAGCAGGCAAAACGAGTGCAAGAACTGGGTGGTATAGGCATAGCTGCACCTGCCTGGTCTTTTGCTGCTACAGACCTCTTAAAGGAATGAATATATCTAGTTTGCCTAGTTACCATTGTGTTCCTGAAACCTTGCGTATCTCCAGTAAGGGCTACTTTATTCCTCGTTGAGAATATGGCTCTTTAAAGTAAGAGTGCTAAAGCTAAATAGAAATCAGAAATCGGGTTTATGCTGTACAAACGTCCTCAGCATTGTTTTCCATACAATAGAGAGTCTCAGCTTTGTGAAAGGGAAAGCATTCTCTCAGCCTACCACCAAGAGGAGGCTTATTAGCTCTCTTCTATTCTTCCTGCTGCTCTCCTACAGGAGCCTATAAGAGGTTCTTCTTGGAGCCTCTGCTACGTTTTCCTGCCCATGGGGGCCAGCTTTCTACTTCTCCAATCACTACTCACTACCTGCTTAATGACATTTACCTGATCTGTCTTCTCACAGCAAGATCCAATTAGCCCTGTTAAACTCTCTCCGTCAACTCAAGTCCTTCCTAAAGAGGTATACACACTCACACGGACTCTCCACGTCAAGCACAGTCATGTCTATCCAAAGCAGACAAATAATAATAATCAGATAGCTATGCTGGCCCATTGAAAGGGCTAGGGGGAATCGGAGGCAATGGTAGCATAACACCTTTATTAAGAAAACCGACGAAAAAGTTACAGAACAGGCAAAAACATTCAAATTCAATTAAAGATTTGATGATAAATAGTCATATGAGGCTTTACTAATTAAAATGGATTGTTTCAGACCACCCATAATTTGGCATTTCAAAACCAGGCACACAATTTATGGGTAAATATTCTCATTGGCATACAGATCCAGTCTTTGAAATGGTAATTGCAATGCCATCTGATAAGTATAGTTGATATCGTATTGGTGAATTATGAAGACTCACCTTCAAAAAGAAAAGAGTGGGGGGGGGGGGAAAGGTCCTGGATAATGTACCAACAAGATTTATTAGTGCTAATTGAAAAGAGAACTGAACTGTATATGCATCAATGGCATCGCAGTCCATACAGCCTGAACACCATTTATTCCAATGTCGGTAACACTGAGATGTTAGAGATATGATTTTCTTAGCACAGGCTTTATGCATAATTTCTCAGTATACCCACATACAGAAAGGTTTTGGAAGGCAAATCCTGGGCAAAATTCAAGAAATAACAGGATTATGATATTTGTCAGGAGCGTAAAGAGATTTTGGTTGGGCCATATAATTGAAGTCATAGAACAGTGACCTTGAAATGCCTTCTTCGTTTACTAGCAGTAGCATGAACGTGTATCGCATTTTATTGGAAGACCAACTGTTTCACAAGGGCTCAAAAATTAAATAAATAAAAAGGGATGCTCCATCATTAATAAAGTGAACTTATTTACTAATTTCTCAAGGGGGGGGTGTTTTAAAAATCAAGATTTGGTTTTTTTAATAATTTATTTATTGAGAGCATTTTTTACCCCAACTTCAAGTTATAAAAAGCAACTCCTAAAATGTGGTTTAAAGTAACCCCTCAGCATCATTCAAATGATGTGTGTACAAAGCCATTGGCAGGCATTCTCCTCTGAAGTTTAAAATCAGAATATAATAGAATATCATATAGAAAACAGAATAGAGTAGGCTACCTGAGCTGTTTGCACCCTTTTATAAAAACTGCAAATTTAAGAACTGGTGCCGCTTCACTACTTGTCCCCTTTTTCTTACATGTCATGTCTTTTAGATTATAAGCCTAAAGGCACGGACTTTCTTACTATGTACTGATCTTTTAAAGCTGATTTTAGAGGGTTTTTCCAGCTAAAGAACAAAATAAAATACTTAAATTAAATTAAATTAAATGATTTTATAATGGTTCCACACATGTGGATTTAAATATGTTATGCAAAACATAGCCTAAGAAGGATATTTATTAATGCGGATTCCAATTGCTATTGAAATGATTAAAAACTGTCTGGTCCATGACATATATTTTGTATAAGTGCAATAGGGCACTGCGTTGGAAAAGCAGATGTTTGTATCCACACAAAGTTATATTGATGTAGATCCTTTTCCACATTTCAGATTGACCCTTGAATATGTGTAGCATATAAATAATGCTAATTATTACTAGCCTGGGTTATTTTGAGCCTGGGACTTGGAAAAAGATTCAGCGGCAGGTTACCATAGTCATCAAATCTTCCATGTCCTGATGTAACAATCTGTGGTGGGAAGTGGAGGCGATGGAGCCTCTCACATTATGTAACCCTTCCACATAATGTACTAACTCTAATTCATTACAGCTTAATAGAAGTGTAATTGTGCATTTGAAGGTCAGCTAAATTAAATCATATGTTAATAAATCTTAAAAATAAAGCACCAATTACTACATTTCCAGGTGTTCATAGAAGCCTAGTTTCCTTTGGGAAATACCCTACAGAACCACTTTCCTGTTTTCAATATAGAAATGAAGAAGGTGTCAGTCATCCAGGAAAAATGTTGTATTTATGAGTGAGAGTTCTTAGTTTGTCTCAAGCAGAATTTAATGTTGGCAAATGTTTGTTCAGGTAGCAGCAGAGCTTTCATAAGCAACAGACGCCTGAGCAGCTCCTAAAAGTCACATTCAGCCACTTATTTGTTTAGAAAGAATAACGGGTTGTTTGAAAGGCCGAGAAGAAATATCCTAAACCTAAAATAAGTATGAAAAGAGCTTGCAAGTGGGTGGAAAAAGATAATATTACAGGGAAGTGAAATTTATATTTTCAAGTTTTGTTTTGGGTTTTTTTAGGAGTTATCGGGTGGGGGGAGAGAAACTGAACAAAAGGAGGTGACTTTGAGCTCTAGCTGGGCTTCCAATAGAAAAGGATTGCAGAGGCATTTCTTGTTGAAAAACAGCCATGCACGCACAAAAAAACCTCTTGGATCACATAACCTTCACTAGTCAATAGGTCTAGGCTACTCTAGAGCAAAATATACATCAGGAGGTTTAGTTTGGTCACAATTGAGTACAGTTGTACCTTGGAAGTCGAAGGGAAGTTCGACTTCCAAAAAGTTTGGAAACCAAAGTGCGACTTCTGATTGGCTGCAGGAAGCTCCTGCAGCCAATCGGAAGCCGCAGAAGCCCTGCCGGATGTTTGGCTTCCAAAAATAATTCACAAACTGGAACACTCACTTCCAGGTTGGCAGTGTTCGGGAGCCAAAACCTTTGAGTATTCGAAAACCAAGGTACAACTGTATACGCTTCCAACGCTAAACACATTAGGTATAAAAACAGAGCCAACATAGCCACTAGAGGGCTGCAAAAATTTGTGTCCCGGGCTTTTTTAGACTCATCTACCCATGTTCTATCTGAAACCAAAGGGGCACATTGGTTGTCAGATGTGAACTTTTTTTTTCAGCTCTCCTACCCCACTAAATAACTTGGACTGCTGCCTTGGTGCACTGCCAGCCAAGCCACTCCTCTCAAATAGTGAGATAACTATTCCCCCCGCCCCCAAAGCCTGGTCCTCTGAATAAACATGACCCAAAATGGCTTCCAAAGCCATTGCTTTTCAGCACTAGTGCCCAAACGGCAGTTCTGTGGTCCCACTGAAATAACTACTGCACAGCTACCCCAGAGGAGATGATTTAGGAACCGCTACTCAGAGGGCAAAAGCCCTCAAATTCTTTCTCCTACAAGCTGCAACTTTCCTTATTAAGTTAAGCTTTGGTCATTGCATTTTAAGTGTATGTGCCATGATGTGACACATCTAAGGTCTGCCTGTCATATTCTTATGAGTGATCCTCTTCTCCCTCCTTTGATCTGGTAAGAGAACAGACCCCCACACTTCCCCTTGGCAAGCAGCCTGAGAATCTTTACCAGAGTAGTGGAGAGTTGTGTTCCTTTGCTGCATACCACCCAAACTGGTCTGCATGTGTACAGGCAAATACCTGTTTTGTATTTTCAGACCTGTCCTGAATTTACCTTTTAAGAATGGGTAGGCTGTAGACACCTGTTGTTTTGACATGTCATCCAAGATAAACAAGATAATGTGCCGAACTTGATTAGCAATGAAGTACAATTCTAGGCTTGGCTGTTCATTCTTATACTCAACCTGGGAAGTTCTCAGGCTGATCAGATGGGCAAGCATGGAGATGATGCACATAAGTACCTGCCTCAGTAGTTACTATTCACCCAGGAAGTCATCTGTGTGCTCTTTTCGTGAAAATGGATACATCCAAGAAGGGAAAAAAGTATCACCAATGGCAAGAAAGAAATGGGAAAGGGAAATCACAAGAGGAGAGGTTTCTATAGGTTGAAGCTGGGGGGTTTATTTGTGGCTCTTATTTTTGACTATGTGGATTCTGCTCACTTGGACTTTGGTTCCCTCCCACTTGGCCCTTGGAGTGTTGGTGAGATAAGAATCCATCTCGACTTAAAAAGATTCCCCTTCCCAGTTTTAGTGCCAGTTTTCTCTGGTCTCAGAGCTTACCTTTTCACCACCTCCCACACCAACCAGGTCCTTGTGCATATTCAGGGAAAGGGGAAATACTAATACTAATAATTTATTATCTATACCGCCACCCATCTGGCTGGAATGTGAAGGAATTTCTTCCCTCTGTCCTGCTCCTTGAAGACTATGGGAAGCAGAGGAGAAATCTTACTGTTGAAATGCAGCAAAACTTCTAGCTGTTACTTTCAACAATAAAATATAATAGGCAAGATCTCTTAATGTGTTACTCTTCCCGATTTTCTCCTCATATTGTATCAACTTTCCTTATGCCCTTCCATTTGTTGGTGAGTCATTTGTCCTGTTTTCTTTCATAAACAACCTTCATGAATGTGGTGACCTTTCCAAACCAGATGGCGAAGCTATTTAAAACCCATTCCCTCAATGATGGAAAAACTGCCATCTACTGAAAACTAAGAGTGGCTACTGTGGCATCTGCCATTCATCCTTTATACTGTTTTCAAGTTCCATTTCTGTATTTGCTTGCTGGTTTATTTCAAAGGTGATCTGTTTGCAAACTTTATTTCAGCATTTTTTCAGGTCAGCATAGAATGACATACAAGATCATTAGACATTGCAGTACTGAGTTGGCTCCTTCATGTGAATGTCTAGTCTTCTACACCAGACTGTGATAGATTTTCTTTGTAGAATAAAGGAACATTATTTTGCTTCCCATTGACAATCACTGGTTGTTTCAAGTGGCAAAATGCTTTCTTGTCATACTTGTAACTTTTGTTTCTTTAAAAAAGAGAGAGGCAGTTTTCAGTCTTCAGCTGCTAAAACCTTCCCTTTTCCCCGTCATGCTAGGAAATTATAGGCCTGTTTCCAACTTCCTTTTTTGACCAAGTTAGCTGAGTACAAAGTGCTTATCAGCTCCATCAATTTCCATCTGACTTCTAGCTAGGGTTCAATGTAGAAATTGCAGCAGTTGCCCTGTTCTGTAAAAGGTAAAAAAAAAGTAAGGGACCCCTGGACAGTTAAGTCCAGTCAAAGGCAACTATAGTGTGCGGTGCTCATCTCACTTTTCAGGCTAAGGGAGCCAGCATTTGTCCACAGTCAGCTTTCCAGGTCATGTGGCTAGCATGACTGAACCGCTTCTGGCGCAACAGGACACCGTGACAGAAGCCAGAGCGCACAGAAACACTGTTTACCTTCCTGCCACAGTCATACCTATTTATGTACTTGCACTGGCATGCATTCAAACTGCTAGGTTGGCAGAAGCTGGGACAGAGCAATGGGAGCTCACCTCGTCATGGGGATTCAAACCGCCAACCTTCTGATCAGCTAGCCCATGAGGCTCAGTGGTTTAGACCACAGTGCCACCTGCATCCCTTGGATAATCTGTACTGGAAGGGAAGTAGGGGTGGGGACCATTTATAATTCTCTTGGATGTTTCAGTGGTTATTGATACCATTGGACCGGAGTTGCCAACATGGTACCCTGCCCAAAGAAGCCTTTCCCACAGGGTTCCCACCTCTGAAATGAGTATTGAAAGAAGCATTCTATTCTAGCCAATATAATATATTGAGGTGTAGCTTGGCTGCAAGGTGTGTGTGCAGATGCACCCACAAAAGTTTTTCCAGTTTGCAAATATGTCAATGGGCCCAGAAAGGTCGACGACCCCTGTCTGAACTATGGTAACAACAACAACAACAACAACAACAACAACAACAACTTTATTTGCATTACCCAAAGGCCGTAGCAACAATAAAATGATACACTATGTACAGAAAAAGATTTGTTAAAAGCACAAATTAGAATCCAGAATTATCAATCAGTTGGTGGCCCTTATTCTAATTGCCCCAGCAATGTAGCTAGCAACCTTAGCTGTTATCTGGTCATTTAGGTCTGATAAAAGGAAATGCATTGTGGCCATAGTTGAGCGCCCTGGGATGGTTAGAAGGAGTGGGGTAATGATCATGTTCCTCAGGTCTTTATAAAGGGGACAGGACAGGAGGACATGTGCCACTGATTCTATACTACCATCTCCACAGGGGCAAAGTCATTTCTCAAATAAGATCTTTTGGAATCGACTGGCAGAACGTCCAGTCTTGCGAGTGTAAAGGCATGACTATATTTTGGGATAATAAGTTTGTGCAAATATGGAGCCAGAGAATCAAAGTTGGAAGTTGGGAAATGAGCATACCAGGGGCAAAATTTCTTTATAGTGGCCAGGTTGTTCTGATGCTCTATGTCTTTTAAGCGTTGACCGATTAGACTGTTTGCTTTGGTAGGACCCATCATAAGTAGGTGTTGTAGGGATACGCCACAGGAGAGAAGTTTTTGATGAACAGTTTTGGTCCAGGCACTTTTATGAGAATCTTGAAGTACTAGAGGTAATAAGCCGGGGGAGACTATGGTAGCTTTCTGGACCACCTGGATAGGCTTGAAGTCAGAAATGCTGTTTTACATTTGTTCCACTCCTACCAGATCAGTAGGTGAAAGGTGATACCAGCAGCTCTGGACCTTGAGGACTTTCCTAAGAAATAATGCAAAGTTCCATCCCCCCGCCCATGTTCTTTAACGTGTGTGAAACCACTGGGCAAACTTACTCATGGATTTTGAACATGGTGTCATAAGTATACTCTATTTCTCCTTTCCTTCAGCACCAGGAATTGAAACCCAGCCCAATCAAGAGATTCTGTTGCTAGGGGACATGGCCAACCCAAATTTGGTAGATATCACTGGTCCTGGATGGGGTTATACTTTTTTGCATCCACCTTGGGAGTGTACCTGGAACTGATACGTTCATGTGTCCAGCCAAGAGGAATTACTAGCTTCAGCTGGTGTGCCAGAAAAACAACCAGGCCACTGTAATGTGTGCTCTGGTGTTGTATTGACTTAAATATTGTACTATACTTTATTTCAGGCTGCCTGTTTAATAACGATTTGGAAACTTCAGCTAGTCCAGAACGAAGCAGGTCATCTTTTTTTTCTGATTCTTGTTGCAGAGATCATGTAAACGTCACTTAGCTTCACCGTTTTCCAGTTTATTTCCAGGCTAAATTCAAGGTGCTGGTTTTATTCTTTAAGCCCCCAAATGACAGAGATTTCAGGTTTTAAGGAGAACATATTCTCTACCAGAACCATGTTGCTTCAGGTGCCACCATCATAGGAAAAAGAATACTAGGAAACAGAAATAGATATTTTTAGTAGTTCCAGTATGCTGGAATTGCCTACTGGGAGAATCTCTACAGGTTCCCTCCTCCCCAGTCATTAAGAGATCTGTAAATATGTTTTTATTCTACCAGACTTTCTGAGAACAAAAGTTTCTTCTTATTTCAATAAGTGATGGACTGGTGATGTGTATTTGTACAGTGGTACCTCGGTTTAAGTACACAATTGGTTCCAGAAGTCTGTACTTAACCTGAAGCGTACTTAACCTGAAGTGAACTTTCCCATTGAAAGTAATGGAAAGTGGACCAATCCGTTACAGACGGGTCCGCAGAGTACAGTACTTAAACTGAAAGTACTCAAACCGAAGCGTACTTAAACCAAGGTATGACTGTAGTTTGTTTTAGGAATTGTTTTATGAAATATTATGATTTTACTGTAAGCCACTCTGCGGGCTCCTGTGACTGAAAAGTAACCTGTAATTTTTAATATAAATAAGATTAATAAACATCCAATTAAAAAATGGCCTAAAAAAAGAACAATTATGAATGATTTATTCCTATCTTCCACATGCTGTTTTACTTTATGTTTTCAGAAACTAATGCCTTAATTATATTTTTCAGAAGAATAATGCCCCTGAATAATAATAATAATAATAATAATAATAATAATAATTTATTTATACCCCGCCCATCTGGCTGAGTCTCCCCAGCCACTCTGGGCGGCTCCCAATTGAATATTAAAACAATACAGCATTAAATATTAAAAGCTTCCCTAATAATTTGGTATCCAAAGGATAAAATAAATGGTATCCTTTTTAAAAACAGTATAATTTTCCCACCCCTACCTCCATACAGTTTCTTCCTTTGCTCTTCTGAATGATCCATAGAGCTACTCTTCTGTATCAAGTTTTATAATCCACACCCATTGAAACAGACGCAATCCATCATATCAGTTTATCACTTGCACCAATGTATATATTGTATATATTAGTTCAGACAAATCTAACACATCATAAAGATAGATTACAATGAAAGAATGAAAACTGTAAAAATAATTTGAAGTCAGAAATCAAGAATATCTCATAAGCTTCCATTTTCTACTACTACTACATTTTGTAATACATTTTCCTCAGTTTATGAGGCTCAAGAATACTGCAATCATGCATCAACTTCTGTGCGCACCATTATCTGTAATTTTGGGTGCCTGGCTGATTTCTTTTCCTGCAGAAATTTCCATTTTTTTCACAGGATCTTACTTACAAATCAAGTGCAATGAATCAGTTTTGTTCCTAAGTGTCAACTTTACCACGCTTTTCATTTCTTGCTGGCTAAAACAAGGTGTTTCACTCGTGCTGTGTGCGAAACCTAGGTGTGTTACACGCTAGAAATAAGAAATAAGTAAATCAAACATGCAGGGCCTAGTTGGGGAAGTGACTATAAAGCCACTTAATATTCAGTCTGACATATCCTCTCTTCATAAGGCTTTGTTAATTTTATATTTGAGCATTACTGCCTAGGATGAAAGGGAGTAATCTAATAATGCAGAAACAAAAGTACAGGTGGTGATAGGTTTGCTTAGAATGAAGTTGCTACAGTAAGTGCCACACTTTTAACATGTTTGTGGGGAGAAAGGTTCTGGTACTGTGTACCCTTGAGTACCCCCAGAAAAAAACATTGGGTTTGCTTTTGTTTATGGTTGCAGAGAATGCATTTGGAATATTCGTTATAGTTCTGTTCTTGAACTATCTGGCTGAATTCGTGTAGATTTCTAGTATCATCCTGCCTTGAAGTTGTCCACCAATTAAACGTTCTTCCCATAACTTTTTAACTGACAGCCCTTTAAGATAGAACCTATCATAATTTGTTTTGAACAATGGAGATCTGGTGTACATAGGTACTAATGGAAAAATAACATCTAAGGATGGCAGCTTCCCTAGCAAGGGACAACAACAACAACAACAACAACAACAACAACAACAACAACAACAACAACAACAACAATTTATACCCCGCCCATCTGGCTTAGTTTCCCCAGCCACTCTGGGCGGCTCCCAGCAGAATATTAAAAACACAATAAAACATCAAACATTAAAAACTTACCTAAACAGGGCTGCCTTCAGATGTCTTCTAAAAGTCAGATAGTTGTTTATTTCCTTGACATCTGATGGGGGTGTTCCACAGGCGGACACCACTAACTGAGAAGGCCCTCTGCCTGGTTTCCTGTAACTTCACTCCTCGCAGTGAGGGAAGGAATAGTTCCTTACTCTTGAAGAACAAATGACAGAGCATTCCCATAAAATCTGTCCAGCAGCGGCTGCCACTGGTCCTGTTAGCTAGGGATCATGGGAGTTGTAGGCCAAAACATCTGGAGGGCCACAGTTTGGGGGTGCCTGTTCTAGGGCATGGGTAGGCAAACTAAGGCCCGGGGGCCGGATCCGGCCCAATCGCCTTCTCAATCTGGCCTACAGACGGTCCAGGAATCAGTGTGTTTTTACATGAATAGAATGTGTCCTTTTTTAAAAAAAATGCATCTCTGGGTTATTTGTGGGGCATAGGAATTCGTTCATCCCCCCCCCCCCAAAAAATAGCCCGGCCACCCACAAGGTCTGAGGGACAGTGGACCGGCCCCCTGCTGAAAAAGTTTGCTGACCCCTGTTCTAGGGGGATACTCTGGATGCTCATGATGAACAAACGCATTTTTCAAGAGCCAGGATAGAGCACCATGCCATCATCACTTCCCAGAGAACTTTGGTTCTTTGTGGCATAGCAATACAAAGAAATAAATAATTTCCTTTAGAAATAACATCTACACTATAAATTTGCTGATAGGAGTGATACCTTGTCAACAATACTTTTTATTAATGCTTTTCTTGTATACTGCTTTGAGGGGTTTATTTTGCAATCAAGCAGTGTGTAAATTTTATGAAATGTATGTATGTATATATGTATGCATTTTATAGATAACAGCCACTGCTACTGTTTTTGGCCTGCTGGAATAGGGCTGAAGACCTTACCTCACATCAGCTATAAGAGTCCCTTTTCATGATATATATTGAAGCTAATCTTTTTTACACTTGTCATACATTTTCCATTAACTGGATTTTCTTTATGAATGTGGGTTTACTAGCTTCCTTTATTTTATTCCTGTTAATCTTAAAAGTAAATCTATCCTTGGGCCCTTAGGCTTGAATATTTGATTTAATATTTGCATTTGAGGAGGAGGAGAGTCTTCAATATAGTCTTGACCTTAACAATTTTGAAAGTCAAAATCTGCATAGCAATGTAATAGCACTCTTGGAAGCTTATACTGTATATGTAAAATAAAATTGAGAATCTTCTACTGTAGCCTAGATTGCTATTATATTACACTTATTTATAACATTCAGTGTAATTATCTCAGGACTAGAAGCCCTTACAAAGAATTTCCCCATGTTAGTGATTTGCAATGCATCACACACTTACCAGCAAAAACATCAAACTAATTCTCTCACTGTGTATAAGTATGAAGTAAACTAAAAAGGGGGGAAAGAATATGGTCATTAGGAAGAGTAAGGGTATTGTTTATTTATTAATTTGTTAACTGCATTTATATAGCCACCCCCATAATAGGAATTTTATGAGATGCTTGCCAAAAATAAAACACATATATCACTGAAAGACTCAGTCTGTAAAATGTACATTATTTAAAAGAAAGGTTTTCACCTGGCACCTACAAGACCATAAAGGTGGTGCCAGTTGAAGATATTTACTAGTACTAGTTTGTATGCAGAAGGTCAGAATGGCTGAAAACGAACAGAATCAAGGTGCTGCAATGGCAATGGCAAAGTCCACATCTCAACCCAATTGAAATGCTGGGCATTTCAGAGAGCTGTGCATAGACAAATGCCAGCAAACCTCAATGAACTGAAGCAACATTGTAAAGAAGAATGGGCCAAAATTCATCCACAACAATGTGGGATACATATAAAGTCCTACAAAAAACAAATACTTCAAGTTATTGCTGCTGAAGGTGATTCTACAAGCTATTGAAACATAAGGTGTACTTACGGTAGTTCTTCACACTTGGATTTTCCATTTTGGCCTTATTTCTGTTAAATACATCACGAGATGGTGTAACATGTCATGTGTTGTTGTTCATCTGAGGTTGCATATCCCTAATTTGAAGACCTGCTAAGGAACAGATGATTGTTATTATGTCTTCCTATGTAAAACCACAAAATTCCAAGAGGGTGCGCTTTCTTTTTCCCATGACTGTGGCTCAGTTCTGTGTAGATACTAGCAAACAAGGCTTGCATTCTGGAATCGCAGGGATAAATGTAGTCTGCCTTCCCTAATTTAGGAGTAGCAAAGTTCTGTGAAAACAGTATTCTCACAACCCTTCCTTCTGTCAATAGGTAGGGTTTAGTTTGCTCTGTTCATCGAGTGTTAGCTGCTTTATGTGCAATATCTCAAGCTGGCTATAGCTGTCCAGTTTTTCTAGTTATGGAGGTTATTTGCAACATACGACTACTGCATCTCAGTATTTTGTCTGTTGCGGACTTAAGATCATGACTGAATGGAATCGAGTCACTGATATGTACTTACAATGAGCAATAGCATATAGTATGATCTAATTAACGTTGATAGGTCAGAATATTGATCTAGTCCAGTATTGTCTACTCTGACTATGTGCAGCTGCCTAGTGTCTGAGGCAGAGTGAGGTCTTCATAATCACCTGCTTCTCTGAGAGAGAGAATGCATGAGATTTTATGCATTGAAACCATGTGCTCTGCCACATTTACCCTGCTGTCTTGAGTTCTAATTGTGACTGATTACAGGTAATGGACCACCTAATTAACATTGTTCAATTCTAAGCTGTCCAAAATGAGAAAGTGTTGGCTGCTGGAAATAATTCATATACCATACCGCAAAAGACAGAATGAGGATGTGAAAGCTAAATATTTTTCTACCGGAATCCAGGCAGGTTTCTGACATTTTAGAATCTGAAGAAGAATGTTTGCACTTTAAACATTACTATGAAATCCATAGCTGTGATCCATAGTGCTACTTGACATGCACTCTCTGTGCATTTTAACATTTCTCCTTTGAAGAGCAAACCCACATGTCTTATCACAAACTGCTTTAGACATTCTTCATCATTTCAAGATGAAGCTTGCCATGAGACACTGGGAGTGAGAAAAGCAAGCCTTCATGCAAAACTAGTTGCATGGGTTTTGTTTTGTTTATCCAGGTCCTGTATGTATCTCAGCCGGACCCGTAGTCAGCTTTGACTGGACTTAACTATCCAGGGGTCCTTTACCTTTTATGTATGTATGCAATGTATTTATATCAAAAGGCATAGATGTAGTTTCTACACACAAAGAGTTTTATCAATACTAAATTAAAACAACATAGAACATGGATCATATTAAAAGGTTGCACCTGCCACTCAATAGTTGAACGTGGTATGAACTGGTGCTTTGAATCGGTGCACCTTTCTATCAATAGGTTTGGGATCAAGGCGTAAATTAATGTCTATTCTAGTTGCCAAAATTATTCTCAACTTTTTCATTAATGTCTAATTCGTGAATTGATTACATATTGGTAAAACATTATCTTATCAGCTAAAATTTATTGTGCGTCCAATTCATTTTCTTTTCTTTTGTCCTTTCCTTTGATTTTGCTTGCTTCAATACTCTGGAGTTATTTTCTCGGCAGGCAACTTTCTGCAGTACACCTGCTCGCTGCTTTTAGCACACTGTTGTCTGGATTGTTTGGACTGCTTGGACAGCCTTTTGGCTCTCCCCCCCCCCCTGCTTCTGTGATTTAATTCTGAAATCTCTCTTTCTCTCTATTATTTTGATAGTATTAGCAGAAACCATTTAGAATTCTGAATAAGATTAATAAAACACAGTGGATTAGTTTGAGGAGCTTTAACATAGATAATTTGAAAAATGTGTATACATAACAGTTCTACTTCAAAAGTTGACTTTGTAAACTTATTGCAAAGAAGCTGTGTAGGTAATTAAATATTTGCCTTGGGGAATTATTTGCAGTTAATTAAAATCACAAACTTTCAATGCATACCTGCTTTACAGATTATTAAATTTGGATCAGATGTTAACTACCCAGGTTTCTCACATATCCCACATTGATCGTTTTTGGCAGGTTTAGGATGCTGATTCTTTGGCCCACTGCCCACCATTTGATAAAATTTCATAAACCACAAGTTTATGAAACTGAGGTTTCTGTTTGATATACTTGTGGACATGCACTATCCAGTTTATTCATACTGGAAGCAGCTGAGTGATCGGCACACCCCTCAGATGTTGTCCAGCAACCAACTGGGGGAGATTGGCATGATGGGGTTGCTGAGATCCCATCATGCACTTCTTCCCCCTGCCCATCCGATTAGTGCTGGAAATATCTAAAAAGACTGCAGAACCAACCAACCTGCACACTCCAAATTTGTTCCTATCACCAATTCACTGGGCAGCAAGGAGGTGCAATAGGATATTGATGCACCAGGAGAGTTAGACATCCCCATGTGCTCAGTTGGGGTAGGAAGCGTGTTGCGAGCTTGTAAGGGGAGGAGGCTGTGTGACCTTTGGATTCATCAGAAGCTGTGTTTAAAGCTTGTTCAACAGAGAATTCACTTCAGTTTTATTTTTTATTTTTGTTAGAATCCTCCCAAGATGCCAAAGCTACACAAGAACATAACCCAATGCCTCATGAAGTCTGTGAACAAGATCAAGCTGACGGTATGCTTTCGATCAAAATATTCCCTAGAATCCTCATAATTGATCAGATGGGACCATATAAGTTTTCATAGTTATAAAAGTCAAGTTTTCCCTCACATGGTTATTGATGCCTCGGGGAAACATCCATAAGCTTCAATGAATAGCTGCTGCAACCATTCAATTTGAGTAGCATAATCTCTAATGTAAGCAAAAAAGGCCTTCCAGTTAAATTGTTATAACAGTATTGATCCAAGGTCATAACGTAACCTCATTGAGTCTTGAGAAGATAATGACTGTAGTTTTCTTTATTTTTTAATAATGCAAGTGTCATTTATTCATTACTGCTTAATAGAATGAATTCTTTACTGGAGAATTTTAATTTTTTTTGATAGCTGATTGGAACTTGGCATCATTCAATATGATCATTATTTTCAATCACAGAAGTTCTGAATTTCACTTAGATATGTTCTGATAAGTGGTATGCTTTTCCATTTATTATCTGTTTTTATGATTTGTTTTGATTATAAATTGTATGCGCACTTAAGTATCATATTGGTATAATCTTCCAATCCTTTTGGTGTCAACAGGACACCAAGATGAATCCACAGAGGTTGAAATGAACACTCAGACAGATTCTCAAGTCTCCTACATGGAAGCAGAAGGTACTTTCTGTACTTTAAGAATGTGAGCAACACAGGAAAAAAAGACATTCCAAAATGATAAAGGCTACATTTTTTTAAAAAATATTGTGACAAGTTTATTGTACATTTTTGCAACAAACATCTGTTTCTTCAGTTGTCTGGTACTGAATGAGAACAGGAAATAATTAATATCCCAATGACACCCATGTCTAAGTGAGAGGCTTGAAAGCTGATGTATTCTTCTTGCTAAACCTGTGGGTGTTGTTACAGCTTTGTGCTAGATGATTTGGCCCTCACTTTGCCATTTATTCTCACATATTATATTATATGCTAGTTAACTAGAAATTAAATATTTTTCTCCTGGAATATTTCTCAGCCTAACTAAACAATGATCTTGAAGAACTTGCATTAAAAACAAGTCATCAGTTTCAATGTGACTTACTTTCGCAGTTTGTGTTCAATGTGTTAGCTTTATTTCACTGAGGGTTCTCTTGAATTCACTACATCGACAATGTCCGATGAAAAACTGCTGTCTAGGTTAAATGAGGACTACAGGGTGGGCATATATATCATTCTCGATAATAATATTATATTATTTATACCCTGTCCATCTGGCTGGGTTTCCCCAGCCACTCAAGGCGGCTTCAAGCAGAATATAAAATAACTTGACTAGTGGTCTCTTTGCATTTATTATGGTCTGTATTCTCTGTTTTTTTCTGTTCAGAGACTTTGATAACCCAGGAGGAGACCATACCAAAAGAGAAACCACAGGCGCCCGAGGTAGATAGAACTAATCAAGAAAACAAAGGGGAAGAAAAAGGTAAGCTGGTAAATTCAACTAAGACAAATGAGACCCTACAAGAAAATGTTGCTGTGTTGAGTGCTTCTCCATTTCATCAGCCCTCCCCCTGGTTTCCCTCCGCCTTCCAAGTCAGCATTCTGTGCTCATTGGACATGCACAGTCCCATAGCTGCCAAGTTTTCCCTTTTCTCGCGAGGAAGCCTATTCAGCATAAGGGAATTTCCCTTTTAAAAAGGGAGAACTTGGCAGCTATGCACAGTCCTCATTGGGCTGCTTTAGGTTTTCTCTCTCTCCATTTGGGAAGTGTCAGTTTCTCCATTGCCTTCTATGGCAGCTCTCTCTTCTTTCCCTGGGGACATTGAGAAATAGTGACCTACCCATTCCATGTCCCCCTCCCATTTAGTTGACTATTCCCCCCACCCCCAAATCCCTAAACGTTATGTGCTATTGTGTTATGGGGTTGTTTTGGTGTCTCTTTCCTTCCCCCCACCCCACTATTTTAGCATTTCGGTGTACCTCGTGATTAATCCTAAATCTAGTAGTGTGCTGTTTTGTGTGTCTTGGTTTTTTGGTTTTGAATACTTGATACAAGTTCTATGTGTCAATGCTCCCTTGAAAACTAGGTTGATAGATATGCCTAACCCCACACTTTGTGTCTACTTTTGATTTAGAGGGGTGGCAAAAACACAAAACCCAATTAGGATGATTTAGAAAATTTCCCAGGTGGCATCAAAATGCCATAGGAAGGCATTTGGCTTGGATCCATATTGTGTTCTGATTAGAATTATAGGTTATTCTTTTATCCCTGGCCAAAGTGTCAGAGGACTGTTTATAATGGCCTCTTTTTGCCAACGTGACCCTAGTGACCAAGTGTGCAGCGACATCAACAACCGCATCCGGTCCTGGCACCTTCTTGCAGAGCTGACTGCGGTGCGGCAATAGGAAAGGCCCCACAATTCCCAGAAGGGTATTTGATGGTAGGGTCCAGGTTAACAAGTTCCTCCTGGTCAGATCATTCCACAGCTAGGACACTCTTTGGGGGGGGGGGGATACACTCTGAAGACACACTTGCTGAGTGGCTGTGGCAATGGACATCTTGTATTGGGGAGGGGACGTTGTTACAGAGGAGCTAAAAGTGCTGTGCAAAATCAGGTTGTAAAGGTAAAAAGCAAACACTGTTTGCAAATTGCACGCACCAAGTCTCCCAGAAATGGTCATGTTGGTCTGAGGTTAGGTTTGCACTGTGTGAAACTTAACATAAAGTTCAATTTTCACATTTAGCATGTGGCTTCATTGTGCCCAGCTACCCATTTGCAACAGCCGTCTCTGGCATCATAATAGCATTCTCTAATCATGAAGGGCTAATAACGACGAGGCCTTCCTTTGTGAGATGCAGAGATCAGATGTTTTGAAATTAAAACCTAGATATGGTCTTTGTGGAAAATCCAGGTCAATGATAACTACATCTTCCTAATTATGAACTTCTTTTGTCAGCTCCATTGACACTGATTTAATTGCAAACCTGTTTGTAATATTGACACTTTTCTGTATTGGAAGCTCAGGTTAATAGCACTTGCTTTTTCCTTTGCTCATATCCAGCTTCGTGGCATTTTCTTTTAATTTTTTTTCATTGCAAATCCAAGTTGAGACTAATCACACCCTCTTTACTGTGCACAATGCTAATGGCCTCAGTGCTGTGTTTCATTACTGTCAGTGATAATAGAATTGATATAATCCTTCCTGCAAATCCAGGTAAATGGTGTGACTTCTCCTTAGTTTGCAAATCTAGGTTAGAAAATGCAGGCTTATTCTTGTTGCAAATGCCAAAACCATTATGCTAATTTCTTCTGAACAGAAATTATTTACATTTTATTTTATGCCTCATCAAAAGCAAGTTGAACCGAATCTACTTTCACTATTCGTACCTTTCCATCTAATACTTTACTGTCCCCTACAGCTGGTAAATTCCATTTAGCTCCCAGCAGATACATTATATTTCACCATCTGTTCTACCTAGGATTCAAATATATGTAGTATAAGAAAAGTTAATGTCAGGAAAGGGTGGTGGTTGTTTGTTTGTTTTTAGCTTGGCATTTTTCCTTTCTAAAAATAAGAGGCTCCTATCAAGCGGCAGACTGATCCTGTGAGTCTACTTTTATCTGCATTAGCACAAACTCTGCTTTAAACTGCTGCATGTAAAATAGCACATAATCCTTGGCAAGGGGGCAAAACCACCCTTCTGAACCTTCATCAAGGAGACCTCCCACCCTGTGCACTTAATCAATGGTCAGTCAGATGCTAGGCTTTGAAGCTAAAACTTGGGGGCTTGGCTAGTTCCTACATTGACACTGGGGTTGGGATTGGGCAACAAGCAAAGATCTATCAGTGCTTGAGCCCTGCATAGAGGTTCATAGGACGGAGCTGTGAAACTTCAATAAATCCCACTTCTGAGGATGCTGAGGAGGTAATTACTGCCTTTAGGGGATTAGGCATAGCTGATTTGTGGAAAAATATGCCAGATTGATTTGGATTCAAAGTGTACTAGGCTCAGTGGAGAGGTTTAACTCTCTCAGGTTTGGCTTAATGGAACAAAACACATTTCATGCAAGCTTCTGTACATCTGCTTATTGTCATAATGAACACTTAGTCCAAATACTGAAAAGTTTTTTAAAAACCCAACTAGCTGCAAGTCACAGAGAATCTATGAAAGGGTGATTTCTTGGCTTCTGAGCATCAGGAATTTCAAGAATATCTTGAGTATCTGGGTGCACTTATGTAAACATGTGGAGTTGCCTTGTACATAGGCAGGCCTGGTACATAGGCATATATCAAGCATGATGTTATCTGCTTTGGCTAGAAGTGGACCTCCAGGGTGTCAGACAGACAGTTCAGCCTTCCTGCTTAAGTTACCTTCCTTGGAGTTGCTGGACATTGAACCTGGGATGGGATCTTCTGGATACAAAACATGGGCTGCACCACTTGCTCTGGCCTTGTTCCCCCAAACCATTAGCCAGAGATCCTGTTTTGATTCCATACATGGCCTGCAGCTAAGCTCCTGTTTGTTGGGAGCAGTCAATAAACACTGCTAACAAGCCCTATCAATTCATTCAAATGTGTCCCACACAAAGTGGACTCATGCAAGTCACTGGATGGTTAAACATTTGCACTGTGGTTGCTGAACTCAACTCAAAAACATATGAGATACAGAAAATAAAACAAATGCTACTCTTTTTACAATTTTCTTAAAAAATAAATAATTTGCAGCATAGTGCTTACTTGGAAGCAAGTCTCACTAAGGTCAGTGTGACTTACTTGTTTTGTAAACCTCCCAGAGGACTTTGTTGAACGGGTGGTAATTGAAGTGATGAAAATAAATAACTCACTGGCTAAATGTGTTTAGGATTGCAGCCCTAATCTAATGGAAGATGCAGGGGGTGCAGGGAATCTAATAAGGAGATTTACTTCAAGGAGAGTTGAATTAGGACAATTTGCTTGAGAAACATTTCCAAAATTAATTTAAGCTGTGGTGAAACTATTTCCTCCTCTTATTGGCCCAAGGCAGGGTACATGTACTTAGTCAAACCAACAAGAAGATATTCAAGAAAAGGCAGCTACCTCCACATTAATTATTGTAAGTAAAATAATGCCATTCTCACCAAAGTATCTTCTACAGAAATTAAAGGGCAGCTCCACTTTCACTTCAAGAAAAATGATTTACACAAAAATCAGAAGCACTGAGATTATATCCAAAATACTTTTCAGCTGTTTCCCTTTCACTCATCTTTTCCATCTTCTCTTGGCAAAGCCTCAGGCAATTTAATTGCATCCACCCCTTTAAGTCTGCCACTCATTATGGGTAGAAGAGAGGCAACAGTGATAAGAAGGGATTCAATAAACCATGGAATGAGACATAGATCTCTCTGGCTTCTGCACACTGATGATTCTGCAGCATGGAAAACCTCATGAACTCTCTTGAGTTGCCTCATTTGATCATTGACAAAAGCCTCTCTGAGCCTTCCTGAATTTGCGCTTGAAGAGCACATTCCCAACGTAGTACAAATCAAGAAGTCAAGGAACAGGTGGTGAATAATGCAAGGTCGTAGTGCTATAACTAGATTGACCTGTGATTGGCCTTCAGGATGAGCACAGCCCTTGTATGGCTTGGAAGTGTTAGGAATGTCTACACCATTGTGTGGCGTTTGGAGGGAGACGCAATGGGAAAGTGCCTCCCTTGTGTGCAAAATATCCCAGGTTGAATCCCTAGGATCTCCAGGTGGGACTGGAGAAGAACCCTGTTTGAAACTCCAGAGAGTCATGGCCAGTCAGTGTAGAGAACATGGACCAAAAGTCTGATTCTTTATAAGGCAGCTTTAAATGTTCAAAGTCCGCCATATAGAAGCATTCTAAGAGGTGCCCCCAGGGCAGATAAACAAACAGCACAAAATTCCTTTGAGTTTTCTCTGAAAGATTAGATGAAGGCTACTGCAAACCAACTCTTTTTACACCCTTAAACAAGCATGTATGTTCGACCCCTGCCCATTGCTCACGGAAGATTGATGACAACCGAAACCTGCGCGGTTTCCTCTTCATTCCCCCAAGGCCAACTACCTGACTGGAAAGTTTTATTAATGATTTGAAAGAGTAGCTTGTTCTAATGAAGTATTTTGCTGTGGAAACTGCTTGCCATGTTGTTGACTGATGGAATAAAAAAAATTGCTGTTTCCAATCTCTTGATGAATAGCAGCAATATTGCATTATAGGTCCATAATTTATTTCCTATCTAACCAACATTAACCAATATGGTGGCCTAAAGTGAGAGAAAGAAATATTTCCACACGTGATCTGATAACAATTCACAAAATCTATTCTATTCTAGTCTCCTAAAAAAACTGATCCCCTCCCCCAGGAAACTATGGAATATTCCAAAATCCTTTTATTCATCAAAGAAGGAGAGCAGGGTAAATTTTTATCCATATTTTTATCCACACAGCATAAGCTTCTGTACGGCCTGGAGAGTACTTATATGGAGACAGTGTTCCCCTTCTCACAAAAACTATATTCAAGGTGGTTTGATTCTGCCTACCTTTTTTTTACAATTTATAACAAAGCTAGGGTAGTCAGGTCTCATGGTTTCACCTACCGTTTTATAATTTTAGCCTCCTTCTCAGGACATCCTGGGAAAGGAGCAGAGTCACAGAATGAAACACTGTTTTTTCCACAGGTCTTATCCCCCAGCTTCCTTCCAGGGTTTTCACATCACTCTTTACCAGCACATTCTTCCAATCTTAGCACTTTGCACTTGCTGCGGGAGTGACAGAAAAGCGGACACATAATGAAGGTATACTAGATGCATTTTGAACAGAGATGGGAAAGTGAGCAAACATTCACTGAAGAACAGGCAGAACAAGACATGCATTTATTCATGACCAACCTTTGGGGGCCATAGGCCTGTGATCAAAGAGGACCTCCCCTCCTGCCCATTTGTTGTTGGACTGCAACTCCCATGAGACCTGGCCAATGATCAGGGATGATCAAGGTGTGGATAAGCAGCAACTGGAGGGCCAAAGGGAGGGTTTCAATGTTGCACTAAGGTGATCGTTTCATCAGGGCAGATATTTTTGTTTTGGCAGAGGAAATGACGCCCCTCCCACCCCTAAGTGCACTTTTCTGGGGGTTCTCTTGGCACCCCCAACCAAATTTTAGGGGTCACACAATGGGAGGAAACCTTGTACAAACAGAAGTCCTTGTGCATGGCTTCAACTCATGGGATTTATTAGTTGAATCCCACCCAAAGGGGGAAGGATATTTCCTATCCCTGCTGCTTGAGATCGCTTGAGATATGTCTACTACTTCTGTGGCACCTTTTCTAGAAAGGCACGGTTGTGATCTCTTTATGTGTAAGTACTTCCAGCTTCAGTAGGTACTATCTTGAAACTCCAAGGCGCTACCCTTTGGCAGCAGATTTAAGAAACCTGTCAATCCTAAGCAACAGTCACCATGCATCATGGGTGGTGATAAATTCTGAATTTGTTTTGTTCTGCTTCGTTTTAATCATAATCAACAGCCTCAAATTTAGGGAGATCATATTTCATTGTGAACATGCGTATACACACACATAAGTTTCCCTGAAAAAGTTTCATATTGCACCATAGTCCGTGTGGTGACTGGAGAACGTATCTCACTGTCATTTTCCTGTCGACTTATTCTTTGCTAGATTTGAAAGTATGAACGTAGAAAAGACTAATAGAATAAAACAGGGCAGAATATACACTTTGACCAGCTTGGCTTAAAGCCTTTTGAGCTTAATCCTTTGTAGAATTTGTCACCTTTTGATAAAAAGCAACCTCAGCTATTGTAACAGTGCTGTCTTCCCTTTTTTGCAGTTCTGCAAGGCTTTGTGTTTTTCCTACTCTTCTGGTTTCCTTAAAAGTGCATATAACTTTCCAAACAGACTGATTGGCACAAATGCCACAGATATTGGGGAAAAGGTGTGTTGAGTCTCCTACTCAATTTCTCTCATAGTTAATCCAGATTTTCCTTTTTTAAACTCTATTGATTGACCCACTATAACGGGATATTGTGACTGTGGAAGGACTCTAGCATATGCTTCTCACCTCACCAATTCCAAAAGTTTGGTTTCTGGCTTTTCTTTTCTTTTTTCTCTCCTCCTTTCACTATTTTTTTTAGCTGTTATTCATATTTGCAGCATGCCGGGGTGCTTCACAACCATGCCGTACAATTCCAATAAAATCAACACAGTAAAATAGAATTAATTACATTGCAATCCACAGTAGACCAGCCAGATCAGATGCCACCCAGGACTAACTACTTTCAATAATCTCCAAAATTACTTAGAACGTATGAAGTATTTATGACACATGTAAACTCAAACCGAATAACTTTTCACCAGAGATTCTATCAAAAGTAGAAGAGTCTAAGAGGATTTCTGGGCTATATATTTCCTAAAGAAACACCTGTGCCACCATGAGAATGTGCAGGAGGAGATGACATCTTCCTTGTTTCTCCTCCTCACCTGTTTTGCGAGGGTAGAAATATTTGGCTCATTAGACAAGCGAGGATAAAGTTGGCTTCTACAGATGAGGCTGATATTTACAAGATGCGTCAGTTCTGCCGATTACATTGATTCTTGGTGCTGCTTTCTGAAGAGACTAAAAAAGGGGGTAGAGGAGCCTGCCTTTCTGTTTGCAGTGCTCCTGTCAAATTTTATACAGTTTTGCAGGGGAAACCTTTCACTAATAGTGGTGTGTCAGGATGCAGAGAAACCTTTGTAATACCATATCAGCAAAAACGAGATTCTGTCAATATCTGAATCGATGACACAAAACCGCTGTTTCATCTCAGCAGGAGTTACCACCAACTGGATCGTACTTTGCAGGACAGTCTGGTTATTGGATCTGTTTTAAGGCATAATTTATCAGCCTGGAGGAAAGAATAATGCAGTCCATCCTTCTGAAACAGGAAGCAAGCCAGTTCCTGTTCATTTTCTTGTATGCATTATGTACACAGAAGCTGAGATTGCATGTAAAGAGCAGGTGGTACAGGTTCAGTTCTGAATTTTAATTGTTTCCATTTCTTTCACCGGGAGGATTTTGCCTTTTATGTGCTAATAAGAATAGAAACAATTAAGGAATGTGAAGCTTTCCCATTTTGTCACAATCATTTAAGGACATCTGCTTTGATAGCAAAAAACAGAAAGGAACAAACAGAAACATTAGACGTAAAAATACTTTATCAATGACAGAGGAGTAGACTTCATTATATTTGACTCCTTTCTTCACAAACAGAACAAAATACAGTAGCTATTTGTCCCACTTAATATTGTCCCGTTCTTTAATTGAGCATTGTTTTGACAATCTGACATTCAATTTTAAGTATTCAGTCCAAGACAACATTTATGTCAATTGTCAATCAGACATTTGATTAATTTTTCTAAGCCAGCAAAAAAGAAAGGAGCTTAAAGCTGCATGAATTAATGTTTGTTAGTATTGTTCTGTGAGATTAGGTAATGCTTTGCACTTGGGTACTGCATTGTTTAAACAGTTGGAAGATGACAGTAACATCCCACTGAAAGTACAAAGACAGGGAAGAGAATAGAATGCATGTTTCAGATTGTGAAGAAGAGTAGCCATCTTTGTTTTTACAACACTGCTAGCAGAAACTAAGCCGTAGCTCATGCCATTGTATCTCTTGGATTAAATATATATATATATTGCTAAAGTAGCAGTGCAAAATGGTGATATTATTGTAGCACTTTATTTGACTTGCTTTATATTGAAAAGTTAGTACAAACCAAGAAGGCATCAATCAACACGGTCTGTCATCCTCTTCACATTATCTGTAATGGTGGTGGCTTACATAAGATAACTAAAACAAGACAGCTCCTGTTCTAGGACTTACAGTCTATAAAAATTAATGGCATAAAATTAAAAATGGAGGAGGAAGGCAAGCAAACTCAGGTATTGGTTCTTAAAGTTACAAAATTCTTATTAGGACCAGAGGAGTTAGTTCTGGTAGAGAAGCTTGTGGTCTCTTACTAATTCCAGTAAAGTGTCCCCGCTTCCCAATTTCCTCTTAGCTGTGGCCTGATGGAATAGCCTCTGCCAGGTGAAAGTTGAAGGAGGGAGAAGCCAGTGGAGTGTTGCTGCTTCCCACCTCTTCCTCTGCTAGAAGAATGTCACCCTCTGGTAGGTGACACTGTTCAAGGATAAAGCAGCTCTGGCTTTCTATGTAGACTGGCTGGTGTTTTGGCTCTTGCTGCAATAGAAATTCCAAACAAATATATAACAAAGTATCTGCATGAGGCCACGTCAATTCTTTATTTAACTGGGATAAATATAGAGGAACATTGGATACCCAGCATGCCGCATCACCCTGTTTCCATGGTTATTATCATTTGGAGAATTGTCCTCTCTGGTATGCAGGGTGTATGAAAAGTCAGTTTCCTGGAAACTCAAGATGAGGTTTGAACAGTAGTGCTTTGTGGGTCTGGGTAGTGCTGTTCACCTGAACTCCTGGCACCACCATCACTACGGCATACCAGGAGGCAAGGAGGAGAGGAGGGGCATTGGCAAAGTTGGTATGGTGCAAATACACCAGCAGGAACACCAAATTGGCTCTGCTGGTGTGTTTGCCCCTTGCCACCATCTCACCCCTCGCCCTCCTAGTGCACCACGGTGATAGAGGTCAAGTAAGCAATGTTGGCCTGCCAATCACTACTGGGTTTTAATGACCCCAGATAGTTGACAAAGTATTCTTTAGCCATGGTGGCAGGAGTGGTCTCAGAATAACAGCCCTTAGATAAAATCATTTGATTATGATGATTTGTCAGTAACAACAGTGAACATATATAGACCCTGGCCAACCTGTGATATACAGGTCACAGAATTACCCAGAAATTCCTAATGAGGAGGAGTGGAGTTGGTTCAAGTCAATGACAAGTGTTATCACCCTTGTGAGATATCTTTGTCACTTTTCAATAAAAATCTGGGGAGGGGTTCTGAGCATCACCAGTTGTTGCTTTTTTCCCTTTGAAGTATGTATCTTGTGGTGCCCACAGCAGTTTCTCAGAATTTCAAATGTGCTAAGAACGTTGGAGACCCCTGATTTACACTGTGTTTACAACCAATTTTTGCAAAGTTCCAGTATTCCCAGGTAAGGTCTGAGGACAAATGAGGCCACCACCTTGCTGCAGTTAAGTGAGTTTGAATCTGGTCAGTGCATGGATAAGTGACCATTATTTCTGGGTAATGAGTCCGTATTCTACTCCCTTGCTTCACAGCTCTATCTTTGATACTTCACCTTGCCTTTTCAGCATGTTAATCTGTTCCCTCATGTTCTCCCAATTTTCATCTTGTTTGCACAGTCCGTAAGTTGTGTAAAGCATCTGTTGAGGTGACACAAAGCAGAAACAATAGGAGGTTATTATAGGATTCAGCAATGAATCAAAAAGAGGACACTTTTGTATGAAAAGAAGGTACGAGATGAACAACTCTGTACGGAAATAAATCTTCTCCCTGACAGGAGGAACTTATCGGCAAAGGAGTCATTGATAATAATGTGACATAACCTCACCCATCACTTCAGAATATTGCCCCTTTTTGAACTTGAAGCTATTCAGACTGTCACTCACATTCCTGCAATTCTTCTAAGGCTCTCAGTTCTCTTAACACAGTGGGCAGCTGATCATCCAATCATGCAGACTCCACCATCTGGAATAATTTCTCTGCACTTAGCTGGCTCATAAAAATCTTCTTTTGAGCAAAAAGAGGATTATGTGCCAGTCACTAGGGGCTTGCACCAAGGGACGGGAGCCAAAATGTGTCTATTTTTAATGTGGCAAATGTTACCATATGGATTCCCTGAGTAGCCATGTCCCTTACAGTCATTTTGAGTAGTTGCTTGGAGTGGACCCAGTGGCAGTGTTAGGATTCCATTTTAGGAGTGAATTAAGAATAGTGTTGATTCACATTCAGTATTGGTGGTAGCTTCTTCCAAGCTGAGTTGCATTTGGTTGTATTTTGAAAAACATTCTCTTGTTTTGCTGCTTCTATACATGGTCTGGGCAAGCAGCAGTACCAATAGGGTAGCTGCAGAAAAAATGAAAATAACAATTAACAAAAAGCCTCTGGTTTCACCTATAGTGTTAAGGTCTTTCCATGTTCACTCAAGCTTCAAAATGCCAGGAGATTACAGCTGTTCAGAGCCATGCCCCTAACAGATGTGTTATTTAAGGAGTATTGATATGCTTTGGCACCCTATGCTGTAGTTAGTTCCACCTTCACCACTACATTGGAGTTAGATGTTTCTTAGTGGTGGAACAATGGATCTAAGTCCTTTCAACCTAAAATGCAGCATGGATTATTCTAAAACCTACCTCTCCTACACAGCCAAGTTTCAAAGCAGAGTGTGATTCGGCTGATGCACCCTTAACTTAGAGCCAGGACTGTGGCCCTAAAACACTGACATAAATGAAAACTGAAAAGCTGTATTCCAGCTACCCAGATCCCTGTACAAGTCTTGTTGCAGAGAATGGACAAGGAAGACCAGATTCTTCTGCAGCATCCTAAAGGCATTAGTTGAACTGGCTGTAAATCAAGCGACATGCAAAAATGTCAGAGCAGGTTTCGTTGTACTGTAAAACCAACACTGTTTGGTTTGTATGTCACCCTTGCCACCTTCAAGGCATAAACCCTCTTTTCCTACACAGTGATAGTGGAAATAGAACTCCGTTGTTGAACTTTTTTTATGTCTAACACAAATGTCAGATTTTACTTCCATTGCCCTCATTAGACTTCCTGAGATGTAATCAATTCCCTTTCTCCAGTCTTCCCTCACCTTTAGATTCAAAGTAACATGGTACGCTGTGCACTCTTTGGCATTATTAATATCTGCAGCATTTGGAGTGGAGTCAATTTGTAAATTACCCTGTCATCCATTCTGTTTTCTTGTGCAGCCCTGGAAATGGGGTGTATACCGTAGAATGGGCCCTTCCTCCCATGATACTTAAATTCTTACTGGATCATCCCAGCTAGAAAATGGATGCGTACATTTGGCACAGTACACTCCATGTAAGCAGCGGTTTAAATATTAGTTCATCTTTTTCAAGTTTCCAGGGGTTCCAGGCCTCAAGGTTTGTGTTTCCTTTTGGAAATGAGGCACATCGGGGATCGTAGTGTCTTTATCCATGCATATTTACAACCTGAGCCACAATGGAAAGATTCACAGCATTAACACCCCAAAAGTGTCTTGTTTCTCCCATAGCTGCAGCCTTAGATTCATGCAGAAATCAGCCATGGTTTTTATCTGCCTTTCCAGCCTACAGCTTATTCCTCTGGGCTACATCACAGCCAACTCTGCCCTCAAAACTCCTGCTTTGTCCTACTATCTAAAAGAGGGAGTGGGTGGCCCCACCCATTTGTCATCTAGCACACTGCCCCCTTTCCTTACACTGTTTTATATTTGAATTTTTTTTATTGCACTAGCCAAAAGCCATGGCAACATCCAAATAAGGAAGGAGGGGGGTGGACAGCAGTCACTACATATGCAGTAAACTCATGGTCAGATCCACCAAAATTTCTTATTACACAGAATAAAAAGTAATTCTCAAATAGAATGGGCAGATTAGAGCTCAGAGTCCCCTTTGCAACTGACCGCTAGCCCATCCAGTTGTTTCTTCCTAATCTTCCTAGCTGCCAGGGCATAGAGAGACACCTTATAAGTCACAGAGTCATCACTATCAATCAGCAGCCACTTCACCCTCTCCGCCCTGGTTAGATTTGTTTCCTTCGTCAAAGGGGGTTTTATGAATTGATTTCTTGGGTCTGTATATAGTGGGCATTGCAGTAAGTAATGGCAAATGTCCTGTGCACATGGTTGCCCACACAGAGTCTCTCTTCATAAGGTATTCCGTTGTATTGTCCATCTAGGACCGGTGAGGGCATAGATTGAAAGGGTAGTTCTTGGAAGGCGACTCTTAATGAGGCAGGTGGAATATTTGTCAAATATTAATGACCCATCACAGTTCCTTTTGTTCTCTTAATGGCCCATCACCCAGGCTGGCCTGGTCCATGCTGGATCCAGG
The DNA here is from genome assembly GCF_965207765.1 of Zootoca vivipara. Lineage (NCBI taxonomy): Eukaryota > Metazoa > Chordata > Lepidosauria > Squamata > Lacertidae > Zootoca > Zootoca vivipara. The sequence continues at coordinate 14,816,488 of NC_142586.1, forward strand.
AATTAGAAGGGTCTTGCATACAGCCTACTTCCTCACCCCCACCTCCACCCTGCCAAACTGGCCTAGCATCCACAAACTTATAACAATATGTTCATCCTTCTGGCTTCTTCTGAAATGTTGAGCTCAGATGTTGAGCTCTTTCTGCAAACTACAGTACGTTTTCTTTCATAGGTCTAAATCATCTTTTGCTGCCTTCATTGAGTTTCTGTGGCTTCTCTATTTGTTTCTGTCTAGAACTTTAGAGTCTGCCTATTTGTACCTCTGTGTATTACTCTAAAAAAAAAAGAAAATTAATAAAACATTTTAAAGGCAGATAAAAGCCAAAGACTATAATAACAGCCAGCAGCAAGTTGGAGGGGGAGGGGGGAAATACTTTAAAACAATAATAACAAAAGGCAAGCAGATGCCATTAAAACCCAAAGGATACTTTGTGTGGCACTTGAAAGACAGAATTGAAGACATCATAATATGATGGGTGGGAATTCCACAGTCTGGATATTGAGGCCTGCTTACAGGCTTCCCATGGGATGGGCTTTTCCATGGGCATCCAGTTAGCTAGACCCACCAGGGCTGTTCTTACATCCTTATGAGAAGGTTGCATTCCTGTTAGCCACCTGCCTAACTTCAGGAGGTAGTGGAGGCACCAATGAAGATCTCAGTTGACAGGCAGGTTCATATGCAGAATGTGGCAATTCAGATACGTGGCCACAGGCCAAAACTAGCATGTTGAAAACCAGCATCATGCCTAAAGGGTTTTAGTCCCAACTCACAATCTGGCTGCCTTTTTTTGGGCCAGCTGTAATTTTCAGCTGCTGCTTCAGGGGTAGTTGATCATACAATGCATTACAGTAATCTATCTTGGACATTATTGGGGCATAGATAATGCTGCAGTTGTTGGGCCACTCCAACCATTGGGCAGTGTGACACAGCTGTTTCAAGCAGCTAGTTTGGGTGTCACAGATAGGGAAGTAAATAACAATGTATTTCTACTGCATTTGTACTGTCAGGTAAGGGGAGAGTCACTTGTGCAATTTTCTGCTCCAGGTGACAAGCTGCTTTGACTAGCCTCTGTGGTGATCATGATGGGGCATTTGCTGCTCTGCCTCAGGCAGCAAAATGTGTTGTGCTAGCCATGCTTGCACACCAGTCAAAGCTGATAGGAGGCACCACGAACAATTGATACCATTTGACATCCAACCAAGCATCACCCCCAAACTACAAACCAGGTTCTAAAGGGGGAAAGTGAGCAAGCTGAATACCAGTTCCTTGGACTGATAAACTCAAGAACAGCACCTTTTATCTTCTCTGGATTGACTTTCTAGCACTAATCTAGCCCATTATTGATTCCAGACAACAATGATTACACATTGGGTCAGATAGGAAGCAGAGATAGAGCTGGGTGTCATCTACTTACCAATCTAATACCAAGCTGGGCTCAAGGTTCTTCTATTAATTCACAAAACCCTAAATAACTTGGGTCCAAGTACCTTAGGGACCATCTGATTGTACGCTACATCAATCAAGGTGGTCCTCTGATGGGGCACTTCTGGTGGTTCCCCATGCCCCTGAGGTTCAGTTAGCCTTCCCTAGGAGCTGAGTAGTGTGGCAGGTCCTGCCCTATGCAACACCCTCTCTGGTGATATTTGGCAGGAACCACCCCTGCCTTCTTTCAGCTGTCTTTTGAATTTCCCCCCTTTTTAACCAACCAATATCTACTGCTGTTTTATTGATTTTTTTGTATTTATATCATCATTCGTATTTATTTTGTATTTTTTATTCATTGTAAGCTGCCCTGACATATTTTATGAAAGTACAGATTATAAATAGTTAAATAAATAAGAAATCAAATCACTCAGCTCCAAAACGCCTAATGACCTCCCTCTAGGACCACCATCTAGAGCCAGTGTGGTGTAGTGTAAGAGCGGTAGACTCGTAATCTGGGGGACCGGGTTCGCGTCTCCGCTGCTCCACATGCAGCTGCTGGGTGACCTTGGGGTAGTCACACTTCTCTGAAGTCTCTCAGCCCCACTCCCCTCACAGAGTGTTTGTTGTGGGGGAGGAAGGGAAAGGAGATTGTTAGCCACTTTGAGACTTGTTAGGGTAGTGATAAAGCGGGATATCAAATCCAAACTCTTCTTCTTCATCTAGATGTTATACAGAATGAAGACACTGTAAAACCTTGTGGTACAAGCATAATTGCCTAGTTTTAGTAATAATATGTGAGGGACCCAGGTGGCGCTGTGGTTAAACCACTGAGCCTAGGGCTTGCTGATCAGAAGGTCGGCAGTTCGAATCCCTGTGACGGGGTGAGCTCCTGTTGCTTGGTCCCAGCTCCTGCCAACCTAGCAGTTCGAAAGCACGTCAAAATGCAAGTAGATAAATACAGCGGGAAGGTAAACGGTGTTTCCATGTGCTGCTCTGGTTTGCCACAAGCGGCTTTGTCATGCTGGCCACATGACCTGGAAGCTATACGCCGGCTCCCTCGGCCAATAATGCAAGATGAGCGCGCAACCCCAGAGTCGGTCACGACTGGGCCTAATGGTCAGGGGTCCCTTTACCTTTACCTTTAGTAATAATATGTACTGTACTGAAATAATTTTCTTTGTTGTTGTTGTTGTTTAGTCGTTTAGTCGTGTCCGACTCTTCGTGACCCCATGGACCATAGCACGCCAGGCACTCCTGTCTTGCACTGCCTCCCGCAGTTTGGTCAAACTCATGTTCGTAGCTTCGAGAACACTGTCCAGCCATCTTGTCCTCTGTCGTCCCCTTCTCCTAGTGCCCTCAATCTTTCCCAACATCAGGGTCTTTTCCAAGGATTCTTCTCTTCTCATGAGGTGGCCAAAGTATTGGAGCCTCAGCTTCACGATCTGTCCTTCCAGGGAGCACTCAGGGCTGATTTCCTTAAGAATGGATAGGTTTGATCTTCTTGCAGTCCATGGGACTCTCAAGAGTCTCCTCCAGCACCATAATTCAAAAGCATCAATTCTTCGGCGATCAGCCTTCTTTATGGTCCAGCTCTCACTTCCATACATCACTACTGGGAAAACCATAGCTTTAACTATACGGACCTTTGTCGGCAAGGTGATGTCTCTGCTTTTTAAGATGCTGTCTAAGTTTGTCATTGCTTTTCTCCCAAGAAGCAGGCGTCTTTTAATTTCGTGACTGCTGTCACCATCTGCAGTGATCAAGGAGCCCAAGAAAGTAAAATCTCTCACTGCCTCCATTTCTTCCCCTTCTATTTGCCAGGAGGTGATGGGACCAGTGGCCATGATCTTGGTTTTTTGATGTTGAGCTTCAGACCATATTTTGCGCTCTCCTCTTTCACCCTCATTAAAAGGTTCTTTAATTCCTCCTCGCTTTCTGCCATCAAGGTTGTGTCATCTGCATATCTGAGGTTGTTGATATTTCTTCCGGCAATCTTAATTCCAGTTTGGGATTCATCTAGTCCAGCCTTTCGCATGATGAATTCTGCATATAAGTTAAATAAGCAGGGAGACAATATACAACCTTGTCGTACTCCTTTCCCAATTTTGAACCAATCAGTTGTTCCATATCCAGTTCTAACTGTAGCTTCTTGTCCCACATAGAGATTTCTCAGGAGACAGATGAGGTGATCAGGCACTCCCATTTCTTTAAGAACTTGCCATAGTTTGCTGTGGTCAACACAGTCAAAGGCTTTTGCATAGTCAATGAAGCAGAATTTTCTTTATCCATTACCAAAGGCTGCTAGCTGGCATAAAAACCCTAAATTCATTTTTATTCCATGCAGAGGAGCATTAAACAAACCAAAGGTTGTGTGCATGGAACATTAGCCTTTTAAAAATGGCATAGTACAAGTCTGGAGTTTTCTAAGTGAATCAAATGAATAAAGTACTAGATTCAGAAGTGCATTTGGCAGGGATTTGAGAGAGGGACTTTTTGGTAGCTGTGCCCAGACTCTAGAACACCTTCTTTGGGGATGCTAGGTGTTCTGTGGTGGCTTCCATCACACAAGTACCTTCTTATTTAGACAAGCCTTTGACCTATCAAGCTGTTTTATCTGATCCCACTGCTGTGTTTTATTTTGTTTTGTTTTTATTTATTTTTTAAGCCTGGCTGTCTTATTGATCTGTTTTCTTACCTGTTTGTTTTATATACTGTTTGCATTTTATAGGATTGCTTTATGTTATATTTTACTGCGTTTGTTGTTAGCCACCTTGGCTCCATTATGTAGGATGTAAATTATTTCTGTAACAGGCATAACAATAATTAGGAGGCTTTTAAACTGTACTGCTTTCCAAGGAGGAAAATAAGGAAAGAAAATCTGCCTCTTTTCTAATGCATATTTTATTTCAGATAACAAGGAGGGAGGGAAGAAGGGAGGGAGGCATGATCAGAGTGTTTGATAAGGAGATGAGTGAAGACCGGCTGTGAAGATAAAGGGTACAGAATAGACCAGAGATAGAAACTTTGGAGTGCCACGAAGCTATCTATTCCATTAGCAGTCTGGTACTGAGCCCACTGTTCAGACAATACATAACGTTTGACTAGGCATTCACCGGAACTTCTGAGGAGATCCTCTCTGGGTTCAAAATAGCCATGGTATCTGTACCCTTCAAAAATTCAGGATACAGGTCTGTAGTCTTGCAGGCTCTGTCCACAAGTTCCCATGAATGTGTGGCAGATGGGGCAATCTCAGTGGGCACAAATCCAACCCTCTTCTCCTTTAGTCCTTGTGCAGGTTCATTTCATTTTTATTTATTTTCAGTTTTTGAAATTTACAAACAATTATCAAACAACCAACATAGAAAGAGAATTCCGAAGAATCTCCTGGACTTCCCTTCCTCCCCTTTGTGGGTTGTGCAGGTTAATTTCAACCTTCCCTACACTGAATGAGCAGGTTGCAAGGCTTCCAAAGATACATCATCTTTGTACTGTTCAGACATGATAGTTTGGATCCAGAATGTAACTTATGCTCATGGAAACTCTGTGAACTCCAGCTGGAGGAAGAAGGGGGGGTCAATTCTCACTGCTTCCTGTGCTGCTTTCCACACCATTCCAGAGGGTCCCCCAATGTGCAAGGGCAGCTTTTCAGGGGGTGCAGGGATTGGGGGGGAGGCTACAGGGTATAGGAATGAGTGAAAATGATCTCCTCTGCTCCCACAGGATTTCAGAATCCACCCCAGTCATCCCTTTTGAAATTATCTGAGTCTTTGGGGTTCGTTGTACCAATAACTTTTAAATAACAAAGTGTTAAAAAAGTAAAAATATGGTTTCTTCCTGCTTCAGACTAAGCTACTGATTTAATCGGGGGGGGGGGCAGAATAACTTGAAAATAAATAAACATAGAGGATACATGTTTAAAAGTCTAAAAAGAGCATGTTTGCTTGAAATGGATTTATCTGCTTCCAGGAGGCAGTTAGCAGCTTCCCCAGCATAAAAGAGTAACCCATTTTTCACACATCAGAACTTGCATATGAGATGAAGACATGGATATCTGAAAACTCACACACAGCATAGAATCATAGAGTTGGAAGAGACCACAAGGGCCATCCAGTCCAACCCCCTGCCAAGCAGGAAACACCATCAAAGCATTCCTGACAGATGGCTGTCAAGCCTCTGCTTAAAGACCTCCAAAGAAGGAGACTCCACCACACTCCTTGGCAGCAAATTCCACTGCCGAACAGCTCTTACTGTCAGGAAGTTCTTCCTAATGTTTAGGTGGAATCTTCTTTCTTGTAGTTTGAATCCATTGCTCCGTGTCCGCTTCTCTGGAGCAGCAGAAAACAACATTTCTCCCTCCTCTATATGACATCCTTTTATATATTTGAACATGGCTATCACATCACCCCTTAACCTTCTCTTCTCCAGGCTAAACATACCCAGCTCCCTAAGCCGTTCCTCATAAGGCATTGTTTCCAGGCCTTTGACCATTTTGGTTGCCCTCCTCTGGACACGTTCCAGCTTTTCAGTATCCTGCTTGAACTGTGGTGCCCAGAACTGGACACAGTACTCCAGGTGAGGTCTGACCAGAGCAGAATACAGTGGTATTACTACTTCCCTTGATCTAGATGCTATACTCCTATTGATGCAGCCCAGAATTGCATTGGCCTTTTTAGCTGCTGCATCACACTGTTGACTCATGTCAAGTTTGTGGTCTACCAAGACTCCTAGATCATTTTCACATGTACTGCTTTCAAGCCATGTGTCACCCATCCTGTATTTGCGCCTTTCATTTTTTATTTTTTTATTTTTGCCCACGTGTAGTACTTTACATTTTTCCCTGTTAAAATTCATCTTGTTTGCTTTGGCCCAGTTGTCTAATCTGTTAAGGTCATTTTGAAGTGTGATCCTGTCCTCTGTGCTATTAGCCACCCCTCCCAATTTGGTGTCATTTGCAAACTTGATCAGGATACCCTCAAGCCCATCATTGATAAAGATGTTGAATAAGACTGGGCCCAAGACAGAACCCTGTGGCACCCCACTAGTCATTTCTCTCCAGGGTGAAGAGAAGCCATTGATAAGCACCCTTTGGGCTCCGTCAGTCAGCCAGTTACAAATCCACTGAATGGTAGCATTGTCTAGCCCGTATTTTACCAGCTCCTTTACTAGAATATCATGGGGCACCTTGTCAAAGGCCTTGCTGAAATCAAGATAGGCTATATCCACAGTGTTCCCTTCATCTACCAGGCTTGTAATTCTGTCAAAAAATGAGATCAGATTAGTCTAACATGACCTATTTTTCAGAAACCCATGCTGAATTTTAGTGATCACAGCGTTCCTTTCTAGGTGCTCACAGACCGTTTGCTTAATGATCTGCTCTAGAATCTTTCCTGGTATTGATGTCAGGCTGACTGGGCGGTAATTGTTTGGGTCCTCTCTTTCCCCATTTTTGAAAATAGGGACAACATTTGCCCTCCTCCAGTCTGCCGGGACTTTGCCTGTTCTCTAGGAATTCTCAAAGATTACTGCCAGTGGTTCTGAAATCACCTGTGCCATTTCTTTTAATACTCTTGGATGTAGCTCATAAGCATACGTTTTAATTTCAGTGAGGTTCTTATTTGTTTTTAGACTCGGAAGGTAGTTTTTTAAATAAAAAAAATTAAAAGAATTTAATTTTTAAAATGAAAGATGTCTTCTTGACCCATTAGTAGTTAATGGGTGACTGAGTTCAATAGTGTCATGAATCTGTGGGTGCAATGCATCCTTGATGCACCTTTAGGGTGTGCTGGCTTTGAGGAGGAGGGAACCCTCCCAGGAGTGATATGAAGCCAGGACTGGGTTGCTCATAAAGTACGCATGGAAATATTCCTTCCTTAGACGTAAGGCAACATCTACTTGGAGTCGATTAATAAAAATGTGGCCTGCATTTTCATACCAGGGTATTGTTGGATATGAAAAATGGCATGCGCCGTGTAGCAGGCACCAAAAATTTCAGGTTTATTCAAAGAACACATAACACAACATGAATACTGCCTGGAATATTTATCTGTGATTCCTGCATTGTAGGGGGTTGAACTAGATGGCCCTCTTGGGGTACCTTCCAACTCCATGATTCTGTGAATCTGTTTTGCCTCAAGTGGCAAAATGCATTGGGCTGGCCCTACAGTCCAGAATACTCTGATGCAGCATTGGTGAATTAGTGATTCCAGGATAAGGTTGTCAGATTCAACCCTGGACAGGTCTCCTAAAACTTTCAAAGAGGAGAGTGCTCAGCAGCTATGGCTTTTCCAGCTGAATTCTGTACAGAGCTTCTCTCTGACATTCTACTACTTTTAACAACAAAGGGGTCCAATCCAAAATGGGGCCGGATGGCCTCAATTCAGAATTCACGAACCACCCATGCACACTGAATCATGAGATATATTATTGCTCTTGGGTAAAAAATTTCCTCCAAACACCTTTAAGGCTCTGTCAGCTTTGAAAAGCTTTGGAAACAACAAAGTGATATAGCTAGTGCAGTGAAATAACAAAAGGGAAAAAGACAACCTGAATTTATTATTATAAAAATGAGGTTATTGAACATATTACCACAGCTTAGGGGACTGTTTACTCCCCCTCAGAACTAAGGGGCTGCTCGTTCATTCAGAAGAATGTACTCCTTCATGAGGATAACACATTTCATAGCCTGGCAAAAAAACAATGGTTCAAATCTGATTAGTGGTACCCCGGGTTAGCAAACTTTTGCCTTCCCTGTAATTTTTCTCTAGTGGATTGTATAATAGTGAAAACACAGGTGCGCTTTGCCAAGCCTTTAGAGCTCACAGCGCCTAAGCTGTGCACCATATTGAATAAACACCTGGGGCATTCATTTAAAACCTTAATTCAGGCTGTTCACCTGCACTGCCAAATGAAACAGAAGCTTCTCTCAGGCTGTGCAGTATTCATTTAAGCAGAGCTCCATCTGCAGGACTTCAAGGGCTGCAAATGAAAGGAAGGATAAGGCAGAGGAATGAAGCTTCTTCGGAGCTTGCACGCATTACCTATGATTTCTAATTAACTAAGGTTTCGTGAGCAACACTGACCTAAATTGCTTTCTTACGGGCTGGGCTGTTGTTGTTGTTTTTTTAAAAAAATGAGCTGCTGTTGTTTTCCTGAGCTTTCCGAGCTGCTTCTGCTGACGTTTTTTTTGAGCGGTAATGGCCTCATTGACCCAATAATTGAAGGATCCTTTACCTTTTCCCTCCATCTAGCAGCCCCCCCCCCCTCTTCCCCACTTCTTATTCCCCTCTCATTGTTCTCAAAGCATTGCCACTAAGCAGATGGCTGGATATTTTTGCATCCTTTCAAAGGGGTTCGTGTTTTTTCCCATCTCATCAAGCATGTCTCAGTCATGTCTGGGTAAATATCTTAAGGCTTCTCATCAAGTCCCCCTTATGGTAGATCTTTAAAGGCCTGAGTAATTTTTAATAAAGGAACTTGGAAAATAAGACTTGGAAAGTTAGACACTCCATACCCTTTAGCAGAAGATGCAACTTTCCTTCCATTCATAATATTTACAAAGCTGCCTCCTTGGCTTAGTAATATTTGGTAGGTGCTCAAGTTGCATCAAGGGCACATTACACTTTGAGTTTATAGTTCATTTGCATAAAAAAACAAGCAAACTCAGAATTATTTTGGTGCTGATGGCCCTGTTTGGTCATCCTTCAGAAAGAGAACACCACAAACACAATTAGTTTCTGTGGAATTTGATCATCCATGGGCTTTTCCTCCCCTCTACTACCTCCTGTGTCTCTTCTCCCTTTGTGTTTTATAAAACTGGTTTGGGAGTTTTATTTACAGATCACAGAACTGCGATGAAAGCTCAATTAATTAACAGGAAAAGAAATTTGCATCCTGCTTTGGATCTGACAGTGAACTCTTTTTTTGTTTGATTGTTTTGCTTTCTTTACTACACAGCCATATAAGCACTTTTATTCTTAATGAATAAAAATGATCTATGTAACTGGGGGATGGGGAGGGTGCATTTACAAATGCTCTGCTCCTAATAATATGCTGCAGAAGGCAACTCGCTGTGTGAAGCACAGATTTTATGTGGGATGTCAGCTACATTGCAGATGCCCTTGAGGACATTTTCCACATAACTGAATTATGTAGTTTTCTATTTTCTACATGCAGGCAAGTGAGATAACCCAAGTGTCAGGTGGTATATATTAATACAATTAAGTACCTGCTAATTTAGCCATAATGGAGATAAATATTTGGTTATAATTAAAACCATTAGATGTAAATATAAAATCATCCTTTGGGTTATGGAAGGAAAACAGCCAATAAAATGCACTGTTTAACTCAGGGGCAGTAGCCTCTTCAGGAGCAAACTCTGCACTGGAAACAAATTATAATGTGTTAGCCATTCTGAGTATTTTATTTGAGCACACAATAAACTTGATTTATAGAACCAGGCCACAGGTATTGGACAAAAAGAATAAAGAGGAGCATCTTAAACATCTAAAAAAGGAGTTGGTTCCCCAGTGATACCCTCCCATTTGACCAGATGTCCACACACTCACATATATGCAAGGTCTGTTTTCAATAAGGTGTCTATGTGTTCTACTTTATTGGTCCGTTTGACAGTGTTGTCTATTGGTGTTCAAGTCCAGTTGGAAAACAAAGAACCATAAGATGGGAGAGCAGATGCACAGCTCACCTGGTCACAGTCTCCCCCACTAAGATGATGTACTATATTTTTACAGTGGTAGCTCGACTTACGAAGACGGTTCTGCGGCTGTCTTCGTAAGTCGAAGTCTTCAGTTGTCGAAGCGCTGCTTGTGCGCATGCGTGAAGCGTGATTTCGCGCTTCTGCGCATGTGCCGACCACATGCGCTGGTTTGCGCAGGCGCAGAACGCACGCACGGTGAAACAACTTCCGAGGTTGTCAACTTCGGAAGTCAAAACCTTCGGAAGTCGAATCGTTCGGTTGTCGAGGTACCACTGTATTTAAATTAGTTATTTCTAAACTTCTCTGCATGTGCACATTTTATGCAAATTTGTGCCCTCGGTTCTCTTTTTTGTTATGTGTTTCCTGTTTTTTAGTCGTGTGTGTGTGTGTCTTAAGTGCCCTCCACAGTTTTCAGACATTGCAGATGTACAAAAGCAAGAATTGCAACTTTTGCAAATGGTTTTCATTCAGCACTTGTTAAAATATCCATAGTATTCTGGCTCTTTTTACAAACCTTTTGTTTCTTCACAGTACATTTGTGCCAATATCAATGTGGTTGCTTTAGAGTCACTGATGTGTGGGACTGTGTGATTTATTTTGATTATTTTATTGGGCAATTATAGATAAGAGAATTTGAATGCAAAATGCCACATTTTTTACATCATTGAGGAAAGATATTTCACCTTTCCAATATTTTTCAGTGGGCGCACTATCTGAATCAGTGTAATTTAACATGCATAGCTGTCAACCCTCCCTTTTTTTGCTAGAAATTCCCTTATTCCAGCGCCGTTTCCCGCTGCTATCCTGGATTGTTAGATATACCGTAGACTGTCCCCGGGACAGGTGAGGCTGCTGGTCCCTTATTTTCAAATCCAAAAGTTGACAGCTATGTTGTTATGAGTCTGGGGTTGCAAAACACCATACGTTCTGGATTAAGCTATTGATTGGATTGGATTGGATTGGATTGAATTGAAGTTTGGAGTGTTAAAGCCAAGAAATACTTGTGTGTATTTAGGTTAGACCCAAGTGTGCATTTGAGCCATGGGCAAAGCATGCCTGGAACTTCTGGAATTTCACTCTGTGGAGTTTGGGGTGGTGTGTAACAATATGATGAACCAGCCTGCTTAGCATTTGACTTGTCACAGATTCAGCTTTACTTATTTCCATCTTCACACACTTTTTTATCTTTTCTGCACAGATGGGTTGGTGGCAAAGGATTAGAGTTTGTTCTCTAGACTATTTGCCATTGATATGCTCCTGCTGACAATTATAGCAAATTTGTTTTCATGGTTCCCTCTTTTGTGTTTTATTTAAAGGATCAGTTAGAGAGAGAGAGAGAGAGAGAGAGAGAGAGAGAGAGAGAGAGAGAGAGAGAGAGAGAGAGAGAGAGAGAGAGAGAGCAGCCTTGACAATCCAGATTATTATTATTTTTAAAAAATGCTTCTGTTTGCTAAATTGCACCAAACTTGGCTGTCTATTGAAAATTAGTATTTGACTGTTTCTACAGTACTTTAGATATGCAATTGTTGCTATAGAAATGTAAACGTTCATAATTCCACCAATCAAACAGTGAGACAGCATTGTTTGGCGGTGGTTTCTGCCTCTTCCCACATTTCCATCCCAGGGGTGATGAAAATCACAGCCCTCCTTTATGGTGTTTTTTGGTTTCCATGCAGATACATAACTGCTCATTGCCCAGGGTTGCAGCCAAATTGTAGAAAAAGAGTGGTACTAATGATGATGATGATGATAACAATAATAATAATAATAATAAATTAAAGACCTTTTTCACTGCTATGTTTTGTGGCTTTTACCCTAGGAGAAATTAGTTTTGCCCTGAAGTAGTTTCCATCTGTCTTACACAACGCAAGGAGCATGTTGCATTTGGCCCCAATAGATTTTTGTTTGTTTCTGGCAAATTATCTCTAGTCTCTGTATAGAGTAAAGGCTTCTCATTAACTCACATGACAGTTAACTCAGTAAGGGGATAAAAAGTAATGTTTGCAACCTGCCTGGAGTAACATGGGGGCAAATAGCAGGTACCACAAAATGAAATGAGTCCACATAGTACAAACAGAAATTTGCGGTTGAAATACCTTGGTCCGTTTCCTGACACACACAAAGTAATAACCTTTTTATAGGGAAACTTGGAGGCTCTGTCATTGCACCCATGGTGTTTTGACTATATTCCATTTTGGCTTTATGCACTATTCCTGGAACATAACCCCCACCCCACATAACTTGTGAGTCTACTGTACTGATTTTAACTAATCAGTCAATTATTTGGCTACCGTTAGTTAATAAATGTGTTCCAGTGTTATGTAAGGAAGACTTAGTTAACAGGATGAATCCTTGAGAAAATTTAAAATATAGCACACAGGCTCAAAAGGATCAGAAAAAATATTTCTTGGTGCCCAAACACCTTACTATTTCTGTGCGAAGGGGCTTTGCATTGTTTGTGTGCTTTTTTGCGTGCGGCTCACCATCAGTGCATGTCACATGATGGAGTCATAACAAGGAAGCTTACAACTCAAAATCTAAACACTTACAACCAAAAAAACCTTTATATGAGTGCTGCTGTTACAGAGAGCCCAGAAGCCCCTGTGCTTATTACCAGCCTCTGAAAGACAGATTTGAAGGGAAAATAATATTTCTTAGACCTGATATGAAAATCATTTTTGTATTGTGCTCTGGAGGGATGGCCTTTGCTAGCAAACTGCGCTACATCATCAGAAAACTTCTGCACATGATCAAAGAAGCAGAGCTCTGAGGATTGTGCTTTGATTATGAACGGCACAAAGTGATCTTACATGAACTCACTCGCAGGAATGTAATACTATGTACAGGAGGAGATCTATATCACCTGACTGAGATCTATATCTATCTATATACCGTAGATAGAAATTTATCATTTCTTTACGTTATCTGTAAAATTCTTTCATGTTTTGGCTGGGGAAGGAGACTCATTAGTAACAGGCAGAAAACATTAGGTTAACCAGCAATAACGTGAACTCAACCCTATGTGTTTACTCAAACTGAAAGCTCTTCCAGCGAGGAAGATCCACCCTGCAAGAATATTAGGTGAAATTATTCATTTACTTTTCAGTCATCCATATTTTTCATTGTCCTTTAAAGTGTTAACATTGCTACCTTGAATAGATTTGTGGATGCAGAAGCTATTTTTTTCCAGCATTCACTTGATTTATTTAGCATCACCACAAAACAAAGTTTACATTCAGCCACATATTTTAAACAGAAGAATTAAAAACAGGCCAAGCTGACAGGGAATGGATTCTTCCTGCTGCTTCACTTATACGTCTTCATATGCCAGAGACCATCATTTAAATAGTGGATATTCTCAATGCCAATTCCTTTGTTGACCTTCTCAATATTCTCTGCCGACATCTTCATGACTCCAACACCCAGGGCACGTTGCTTTCCTTCGGCCATTATTGCCACAATTGTATCAGCAGCAGCAGGATAAAGTTTAGCTCCTGGAGACGTCAGACCAGGGCACATGATATTTGCTCCACCAAGTACAAATTTAATGGCTCCTTTATCAACTTGTTGATGTGGTAGAATGAATGGATATTTATGAAGTAATCGGAGTGTGGGATAAAATGGTCCTTCCCTTTGCCTGAAGAATAACAATTCTCCATTTACTGTGAGGATTTCTATATGTTCATGACAACGTACTATCTTCACAGGGTATTTCTTTGGTATAATTTGGTTTAGCCATGGTTCGATCCCAGGAAACTGGTCTATCAGCTGGTTCTTAAGGCCTTTAATAACAGATGTTTTCAGTTGGATGCAGTTGGACACATTCTCCTTTTCATCAAATTTTTTGAACATCTTGGCGGGATTCCCACGAGAGCACTAAGAACCGAGGGGCTGGAAGGCCAGCGACTGACAGCAGCAGCAGCTCCCACACAGGCTCCCACTCTTGAACCCACGCCGATGCAGAAGCTATTGAGCCAATGGAGTAATCTCAGCACTTTACTGGAAAGAGCCCTGTGAAAATATCAGCAGTCAAATTGAGATTTCCAGTGTATGAACTTCTGGCCTCTCATCACTTCGTTTCCTACAATCTTATGTAGCACACTCTTAAGCAATAACAATAATGCTTGTAATAGGATTGTCCCAAAAGGAACCCACCCATATCTTTATGGCTTGTTTCTAAATTCCAAAAAGAAGACACACCCACTCTTTAGGGAGAAGGGTGTGGTAGCAGGTGCTGGGATGTAGAGCTGCCACAGGCTATTGAAAGCTACTTTATACCAGGTCTGACTGCCTACTATTTTATATTCTGACTGGCTGCAGCTGTTTATGGTCTCAGACAATTGTCTTTCTTAACCTGCTCTGGGTTGAACATGGGACCTTCTGCATACAAAGCATGTGTTCTGCAACTGAGCTACAGTCCCTCTTCATATTTGATTTGTGCCAGTTATGACCTGCCTACGAGGAGCATTGCATGTGTTGGGACAGAGCCAAACCCCCAACATTACCATCACTGCCGATGCGGCAGGAATCGGACATGGAACTGCTGCCACCAATCGAGTGTTCTAGCCAGTGTGATTGCCTGACCCCAACGCTGCCATCACCATGCCCTAGGCCAGTCCTTCCCAAGAAAGCAGCCCTTGCTGCTATCAGGAGGACAGTTCCATAGCTTTGTCCATGGAACATATGACACATGACACTACCGCTGCTTAGCAAAACTCAGATGATTCAGCTACGGTATCAGATACAACCTTTATGACAGAGTACAATCCTCCTTTGCCAAATCACAAGCACAATGACATTATTAGATTTAACCTACAGTCATGCCACATGGTTAAGAGTGGCCAAATTAGCTTAAGTTCTTAAATTCTCTCTATGCTATCAGTTTAGTTTTTGTTTTTGTACAATGCAACTTTATGAAATTTTGAATCCACTAAATTCAGTGGGACCTGTACAGGAAAAAACTTGGAACTCTCAGAGTTGTGTTGTTGTTTTTAACAGTGCTGTAGACTTGCACCCTCAGCTGGTTACTATACAGTATTTAAAAACTGTGGCAATAATGTGCCACTACTCTAAATATACATTGCTATTTCCTTTGAGCCCTCTAGACATTTAGAGGTGCATCACTTTCCCATACAAATCCAATATCCAGTTACCAGTAGCATACAGAGCAGTAAAGCTTAAGTAGGCACAGAGGGTTTAAATACAGAGGAAGATTATTGCAATAGATAAAAAATGGGTTTATTGTTAAGAAGTCAGACCACTTTATCCGGATTAACTTTCAGTTTGTTCACTCATATGTAGACCCTCACTGCTCCCAGAGAACAGTTCAGGGTTTTAAGTCCCTTCCTGGGATCTCATGAAAATGGGAAAGAGAGTTGCCTGTCCGGAGCATACAGACAATCCCTCAGTCCAAATCTCCTGTCGACTTCACCTATCAGTTCACGCAGCTGTTGAAAAACATGAGTGACAAGAGGGAACCAAAGTGGTTGAGCAACAGTCCAATAATGCAATCAATCAATCAATCATAAATTTATCATACCCTGCCCATCTGGCTGGGTTTCCCCAGCTACTCTGGGTGGCTTCCAACAAAAGATTAAAATACAATAGTCCTTTGTATTAAAAGCTTCCCTAAATAGGGCTACCTTCAGATGTCTTCTAAAAGTCTGATAGTTGTTTATTTCCTTGACATCTGATAGGAGGGCAGGCACCACTATTGAGAAGGTCCTCTGCCTGGTTCCCTGTAACTTTGCTTCTCGCAATGAGGGAACCGTCAGAAGGCCCTTAGCACTGGACCTCAGTGTCCAAGGCCTACAGGCAGAATGATGGGGGTGAAGACGCTCCTTCAGGTATACTGGGCCAAGGCCATCCCTATTTTCCATTTGATTCTAGCCACTGACATCACTTTGAATCCTTTGTGGCTGAATCCTTCATAGCCCCTCCCCCTTTTTTTCTTTTACTGTGTCCTGGGGGAAGGTCTGCCAAGGCCAGGGGTTCCCAAACAAAGGCCCAGGGGCTGGATGCGGCCCAATAGCCTTCTAAATCCGGCCTGCAGACGGTCCCGGAATCAGCATGTTTTTACATGAGTAGAATGTGTCCTTTTATTTAAAATGCATCTCTGGGTTATTTGCGGGACATAGGAATCTGTTCATTTTTCCCCCGAAATATAGTCTGGCCCCCACAAGATCTGAGGGACAGTGGACCGGCCCCCTGCTGAAAAAGTTTGCTGACCCCTGGCCAAGGCCTTGACCCACTTTGCATTCCTGTGCAAGGCTGTGAAATAAAAAGAAGCTAAGACAACAATGGAAAGCCTGTTGGTCATGACAGTCCTGCCCCCTGACTTTGGCCACAGAAAACAACAAAGAAATGTTAAAGGAACATTGCAGACTTTGCTATACCAATCCTCAATTAAAATGTAGCTGTGGAACGAGATACCGATTTACCCCCGATATTCTGGCAAAAAAAGTTGTGTCTTCTGGTAGTGTTCCAAAACAGCTTCTTTCTCTGTTCCTAGGGCTTGTAAGGAAATGAAAATTATGACCATACTACTTGTTTGAATTATGAAAAGTGCTCTGTATACAATGCCTTCCTTCTTTCAAACTTTATGTAGCTTGAGGTCTCTTAATATGCCTTAAAAGTAAATTTTATGCCCATGTAATGGGATAAAGGGCTTCAATTTCTGCCAGCTACTGAAGTTATTCATGTAGTTCAAATTTTGAAAGCTCGTCCCTTTGATCAGCCAGGTCAAACTCTTCTAACAACTTATGGCAAAAATTGTTACAGAAGGAATAATAGCTTATTCGCATGGCATGCCCCAGGGAATGATTCCTTGTGATGCTTTTAATAGCATGTAGTAACCTTGGCAGAGATTCCAGAAGTTGGCCACGAGTGACAAGGATTTATTGATTAATGACTGCCTTGTGCTTACCCTCTTGAAATGTGCTATCAATCCACTAGCACAGAATCCAGCCATATGGTTGATCTTGCCCAACACAAACAGCCATATTGCTTCATTACACACACATTTACGTAGCACTAACAGTTCAGTGGCAACGGAGAACACCAAGTGATGAGCGGTAGCAAGACTACTCCACCATAAATCTGGAAGGGAAGTACCAACAGTCTTGTGTTGGTGCTGAGACCTGTGTGCCACCTTTCACCTTTCACTAGGAGAAAGGCCATAGCTCAAAGGCAGAGCATCTCTTTTCCATACAGAAGGTCCCAAGTTCAGTTCTTGGCATCTCCAGGTAGGGCTGGAATAGACTCTGTCTGCAACCCTGGAGAGAGAGCTGCTGCCAGTCAATGTAGATAATGGTAGCGGGGTTCATCTGACCCCACCCCCAGGTCTACTTTGTGTTGCACTAACACTTGTTTTATTTGTTTTTTGTGGCTTTTAGATTGTTTTATGGTGACTTCCTTCTGGGTGGCAAAGAGTGTGTGGTATGTAGAGAGAGATATAGCTAGATATAGATTTGTCTCTAAATTTTTATCACATTTCTCATGATGAGCTAAGGTGGTGGTAACAAAGGTTGTGCTGGACTCCAACTCCCATAATCCCTGACCCCTGACCCCTGGCCATGTTTGCTAGGAGCTGATGGGAGTTGTAGAGCAAGGGTCTGCTGTCTTTTTAATATTATATATATATATATATATATATATATATATATATATATATATATATAGTTGTAGGAACAGGCCAGTTATTAATAATAATTTCCATACTGCCATGTCCTTACAACATCTGACTGATGAAAGGCTGTTATATGGTTTCATAGCATGGTAAGTGAATGGCCCTAAACAGACAAGATCCTTCCTCTGGGAGACGGGATCATTGCCTTTCTAAAGACTTTTTCAATTACTTATTTTAAATTGTGCATTTCCTCCAAGAAAGTGCCTTTCCTCAACTCAAGAAAAGCTGCCTGACACTCAGGTTGATGCCACAAATAAGTAACACTTTATTTTTATTGTAACACAGCATCTCATCACTAAAATACTAGCATAGCACTCCTTCTAACCATCCCAGGGCGCTCAACCATGGCCATAATGCATTTCCTTCTATCAGACCTAAATGACCAGACAACAGCTAAGTTTGCTAGCATCATTGCTGGGGGAATTAGAATAAGGGCCACCAACTGACTGATAATTCAGGATTCCAATTTGTGCTTTTAACAAATCTTTCATTGTACACAGTGTATTGTTTTATTGTTGCTATGCCTTTAGCTAATGTGAATAAAGTTTATTTTAAAAAAATATATTTTAAAAATACTAGCATATACTAGTGAAAATGGTATTGAGCCAGTTGGCAAGGAAGCTCCAGGACAAATACACATGCAGCATGCAGTAACAAACTACTGCGTATGTGTACTGATGCTTTCAATCCTGACCAATAATAATGGCATAAAGGGACATTTTAAAAACCACCCCAGCAGCCAATCATTTGACAGGCCAGATTAAAGTAACACTTCCTTGAGGGAACACAAATACAGTGGTACTGTACCTTGGTTGTCGAACGGCTTGCCTCCTGAACAAATCAGCTCCTGAACACCGCAAACCCGGAAGTGAGTGTTCTGGTTTGCAAACATTTTTCGGAAGCTGAATGTCTGACATGGTTTCTGCAGCTTCCGATTGAGTGCAGGAAGCTCCTGCAGCCAATCGGAAGCTATGCCTTGGTTTTCGAATGGACTCCCGGAACGGATTAAGTTCAACAACCAAGGTACCACTGTAGTTGCACCTGGGTGGTGAAAACAAAAGCTGACAAATGGGAAAATTAGGTTTCACGCAACACATATGGCCTACGCTAGGGCCCATAAATGGAACAGGACGAGCAGTGTCGGATAGTTAGTACTCTTCACAGACTAATACTGATATCAGGGAAGAAATCTTACCCTGTGGTTTGTTTAGAAGTTTTACTTTAATCATCGACCACAGGAGCAGAGCAACAGTTGGACCCATGATAATACTAAGCATCAAAAGGATGCCCTAATAAAAGTTTTATATGCTTCCTAACTCCCTTAAAGCAGAGGCTTGCTAAGTAGATACTACCCTATTGGGGACTGAAGAGGAAACTAGTTGCATCATACACACGTATCTGTGAAAACAAAGAAGGCAGGAGATTTCCAGAAATAGGTGGCTCCTTGCCCTATGTGCGGGAGAGTTTTTCAATGAAAGGAAGCACTGCTTCCTTTCCTTATTAGTTAGGAGCTTCAGGGAATGTTTAAAATGTTGTTTGGAACAGAAAAGTGCCACTTTCCATTGGAATTTAGAGGAATGTCAGACCCTCCCCCCCAAAAAAAGTTCTTCCTATTCCCTAAGCTTATAAACAGATGGGATTATGTAGACGTATGAGGCCAGCGATTGCACTTTGTTGTGTTTTGCAAATCTACATCTGTTTAACAATCCATTCCTTTTATATGTTAGTAGACTATTACCTGCAGAGCTGGGGAGATGTTTTACCTAAGAATGTGAGCTATGAGTCCAATTCATATGTCATCTTAGTCACAAATGTACCCCACTTACTGAATACAATTAGATTACTATTTACAATGGTCAGAATGTGATATAAGGGGATGAACGACGGTGACTAATCCAGAATCTGGCAGCTAGACTGGTGATTGGGAGCGGCCGCCGAGGCCACATAACACCAGTCTTGGAAGACCTACATTGGCTCCCAGTACGTTTCCGAGCACAATTCCAAATGTTGGTGCTGACCTTTAAAGCCCTAAACAGCCTTGGCCCAGTATACCTGAAGGAGCGTCTCCACCTCCATCATTCAGCCCAGACATGGAGGTCCAGCTCCAAGGGCCTTCTGGCAGTTGCCTTGCTGCAAGAAGCCAAGTTACAGGGAACCAGGCAGAGGGCCTTCTCAATAGTGGCAGCTGCCCTATGGAATGCCCTCCCATTAGATGTCAAAGAAATAAACTATCTGATGTTTAGAAGACATCTGAAGGCAGCCCTGTTTAGAGAAGTTTTTAATGACTTATGTTTTAATGTATTTTTAATCTTTTGTTGGAAGCCACCCAGAGTGGCTGGGAAAACCCAGCCAGATGGGCTGGGTATAAATAAAATTATCTATTTATTTATTTATTATTACTACTACTATGATGCTTATATGATTGACTCATAGAATTGTAGAGTTGGGAGGGATCATGAGGCCCATGAGTTTTGCAGGGTTCCCAAATACATGGTGCCCCTGCATATGAGTGGCAGGTCATATGTTTGGGTTTCACTTCGGACAAAAGCAGGCAAATGCAAGTTGCTGGAGGAAGGAGATATGATGTGCCTTGAGGAGGATGGAAGCAAGCTAAAAGCATAGCCCTGCTTCCAAGTAATCATGGCAGCACACTATATGAAACTAACACAGGAATGAGTTATAGACATGCAGTGATGCTAGAGAAATATGTCCCCTGTTGGGCTGGCTGAGATGTCACAATAATGTTTTGTGCTGTGTGAATGATCCTTAGTGAACCTTGAGCTCAGATACTCCATCTGTATTCTGTTTTTTTAATAAACCACAGCTTGTCATTTCATCAGAACCTAACAAACTGTGGATAAACTATGGTCAGTAATGCAGTGGTGACGCAGTCACTGCACTTGCCTTAAGAACCAGATAAGGTCAACCACAAATGGTCCCCTTGATCTGATTCTCCCTTTCTTGGGCACACAGACACACACTCCCAATACTTTGTGCCTCTTCCATTAATAGTGACAGAATATAGAGAGGATCATAATAGCTACGTCTAAAATATATTTTGTTTTATTTGGCTGCAGTGCATAAATGTGTTTGCTTCCCTTCGGTGGAATCAGTTAATATAAAGCAGAATTAATATAAGCTTGGTTGAGACAGAAATGAGATCTCATATAAATAAGTAGAGATTATTTCCGTTTTAAATGAATTTAAATGAATTGCTGTAAGTAGTAGCAAGGAGAGGGATATGAGAAATGGCCCTTGCCAAGTTCTTTTTATTCAGCACCATTAATCCCTGCTTTTTCGGCATTAAAATGTTATATCCAGCAAGGGCTACGTGAACCTTGCACAGTTAGAAGCTTAAAACAGAGTGATGACACTGTACCTGACTAGTCATTATGGATTGAATTAGCCTTTTATAGAAATGGGGTCTCAAAATTGTCTCTGGTAATACAAACTTTAAATAGGAAGGAGTTTATATAATAGTTCCTGAGGGTTACTTGTGATTATCTGAAGGTGGGATTTCCCCCTCTCATGCTGCCTTCTGCCTTCCAATATTTTAACAAAATTCAGTACACCCGAAAGGTCACCTAGTTATTTATAGCCTAGCTTAAGCCTATCACGCTCTCTGGAAACATATTACTTCTCCCAACATCAGATTTACAGATTTGGGCTGCAAACCTATACACAGCTGAATATACTCCAGAAAGCACTCTATAATTTTCCAATTGCCATCCCAAGACTGCATTGGCGAGCCATAGCAGTAACTGTGACTGTGACGAAGAGAGATTTTCACTGTGTGGGTGCATGCCCTCTGCTGCTGTCTCCAATATGACTAGTAAAGGGTTAATTGGAAGATCAGGCATTTGTTGAGAAATGAGTTGAAAAGACGTGCTTTGCACCAAACCTCCAAATTTGCAACTGTCCACAATAAACTGATCATTCTGCTTGACTATCATTGAGCTCCTGTTCTACAGCATATTATATTGATTGAAATGGGATGAAGGATGGCACTTTGTGTTGAATGGGGTAACTGTGCCCCTGAAGGACCAGGTGTGCAGCCTGGGAGTCACTTTGGACTCACAGCTGTCCATGGAGGCGCAGGTCAATTCTGTGTCCAGGGCATTATCAGCTCCATGTGGTACGACAGCTGAGACCCTACCTGCCCGCAGACTGTCTTGCCAGAGTGGTGCATGCTCTGATTATCTCCCGCTTGGACTACTGCAATGTGCTCTACGTGGGGCTACCTTTGAAGGTGACCCGGAAACTGCAACTAGACTGGTTACTGGGAGTGGCTGCCAAGCCCACATAACACTGGTACTGAAAGACCTACATTGACTCCCAGTCCATTTCCAAGCACAATTCAAAGTGCTGATGCTGACCTTTAAAGCCCTAAACTGCCTCCGCCCAGTATAATAATAATAATAATAATTATTATTAATAATTTATTATTCATACCCAACCCATCCGGCTGGATTTCCCCAGCCACTCTGGGTGGCTTCCAACAAAATATTAAAATACAATGGTCTGTTGTTAAACATGAAAAGCTTCCCTAAACAGGACTGCCTTCAGATGTCGTCTAAAAGTCTGGTAGTTGTTTTTTTCTTTGACATCTGGTGGGAGAGCGTTCCACAGGGCAGGTGCCACTACCAAGAAGGCCCTCTGCCTGGTTCCCTGTAACTTGTCTTCTCGCAAGGGAACCGCCAGAAGGCCCTCTGCGCTGGACCTCAGTGTCTGGGCAGAACGATGGGGGTGGAGACCCTCCTTCAGGTATACTGGACCTGAAGGAGTATCTCCACCCCCATTGTTCAGCCCGGGCACTGAGGTTCAGCTCCAAGGGCCTTCTGGCGGTTCCCTTCTCGGTTAGTGGTGTCCGCCTGTGGAACACCCCCCATAAGATGTCAAGGAAATAAACAACTATCTGACTTTTAGAAGACATCTGAAGGCAGCCCTGTGTAGGGAAGTTTTTAATGTTTGATGTTTTATTGTGTTTTTAATATTCTGTTGGGAGCCGCCCAGACTGGCAACCCATTTACACGGGTTCAATATGCATCACATCAAGCCTAGAAGTGACCTGAAAACATCACAAAAAGGGGTATGGTGGGGTGTTTGGAATATTAGGAATAAGAATAAAGCACAAGTGCAGAGAAAAAGAACTGAGTGTTGACAAGTGTTATGAAAAGAACCAATAGAATCTGAAGTGATATAGTGGGTATTCTATATTGGATAACCCCTCCATCTCATACAAAAGAACAAATATTGACTGCAGTTTACATTTAGCGAGGAGGGAGCTTAACCATTAGCCTG
Source organism: Zootoca vivipara (assembly GCF_965207765.1). NCBI lineage: Eukaryota > Metazoa > Chordata > Lepidosauria > Squamata > Lacertidae > Zootoca > Zootoca vivipara. The sequence continues at coordinate 14,839,614 of NC_142586.1, forward strand.
GGTTTAGGCAACACATTTAAGTCAAACATTGGATTAACTCAGTGAGATGCCCGGGTTTTGGGGGGGGGGGAGAGAGAGAGAGACCAGGAAGGAGCAAAGCAGCAGTCCCAGTAAACTGTAAACAGGGCCATTTTGTCCCCATTTCTGAAATCCAGAGGATTGAGAATTCTGGATAAGAGAGGGAAAGTGGGTTTACTATTTGAACTAACTGTGATTGGCTTCCATGTACTTCAGCACCTTGCCTAAATTGTGTCCTCCTTTCAGACAGGAAGCTATCCATTCACCTGCAAGCCTAACATCCGTCACTGTAGAGAATGATAAAACCAGGTATCCTAATATATGTATCCAGCACCATGAGAGTTAACATACTACAGTATTTAAATATTAAAGAACTGCTTTGTGAATGCCTCTACTCTTGACAAACTATCCATGGCTCCAAAAGCAGCGCTCAGCTGCTCCAGAGGCAGGCAAGCTTATGTCATAGCAAGTTCAAATTTCTTTCAAGGCTTCATTCTTTCCTTTTTCATCCTACTCTCCCCAAATGCCAAGTTTTTGATCAAGGTAGAATATTCCCAATTAGCATACTGAAACTTTTGGTTGGTAAGGAAGCTCCATTCAGTTTCCATATGTAAATATACGCTCATTTTGTCACTTAAAAAATGTTCTTTTTCAGGCAGCTGAGCTTATGTGCAAGTGAATGTTAATAAGATAGCATTTGCTCATTGATTCGAAGGAAGGAAGGTACAAGCTTGCCCTCGGGCTCACAGTGCCTGTTAAAGTAAGGCTGATAATGGTTATAAAGGCATTCGGTAAGAATTAGAATTGGGGCCTCTGACATTCTCATCAGCAAGGGATGCATCAGGAGGAGTCAGGCTAAGCAATATCACTTTTGTTTGAACTTCTACCTCTGAGCTGCCACACATTTACAATGCTGCTGAAAACACAGCAGTAAGCAATGCATACGGAGGCTTGACATTAATATTAGCAGGCATCCACCGGTGACTTGACTGAAAAAATATCCTTCAATTCTGACAACCTACAATTGTGAGAGAAGCGAAACCATACTTGGCAGGAAAACAAGTCAGCATAGCTGGGGGTTAGGACAACGTTGTGCGGTTATTCCCTGCGAGTGACAAATTACCAAGTGAGGAATAGTGGGGAAACATTCAGTGCTCTGCCTAATTAGGAGAAACAAATTCAAGATGCAGTTTTGTTTGCAATGGGAAGGGTTTGGACGCATTGGGCTGAAAAGTTAGAGCACATATATGTCTACTGCTTGCTGTACACTGGGCAATTAAGTGGTGGGATCTGCTTCGGATTGCTTTGACTTGCAACATCCCAGTGGCATCAGGCTCCTCTGTGTGGCTGCACTGACTAGAGGTTACCATCTTGTGTGGGATACAGAGGCTGATGAGGCAATTGAAAACACATCTGTGGTGCTGTTGCATCATGCAACTGAACCATTCTAGGACCAGGCCAAATATTCTCCCCCCGGCTTCCTGTTTCTTATGCTGTTAAGACTACACCTCCCTCAAAACAGTGATTCATCTCTACTGTATACAGATGCTATTATGCTTAGAAATACAACATGTGTTGGGATGCAACTCAGCTTGCACTGGAGGCTGATGTGGCTGCGTGGGACAGAGCTCAGAGAGAAAAGAATCTCAAAGGTTCCTAAAATGTCCTTTCTCACCGAACCTGCACTGACCTTCTCGCAGCTAGCAGACTCTTAGGGTTGATGGCCTCATTTTCTACTTCTTGATTTTTTATTCTCACTTTGGGAAAGGAGTCATCTTTTGTGACTCTTCTGCTGAGATGCAGAACAAGCGCGGGACAAGGCATTTCCACCTTACTTAGAGAGAACTAGAGCGCTTTCCTATCAAGCACGTCTTTCCTGAAATAAACACAGGTTTCGCTAAACTCAGACTCTCAGGGCAAAGTGTGCTCCTCCAACAGGGATTTAATGCTAAGTTCAAATGCTGCTGAGTGTTTTAACTCCAAACACCAAGAGAATATGCCCATGGAGACTTGGGGAGCAGGCCCTGAACTCATATGCTCCTTATTTTTTTCATCTTTCACCACAGAGAAAACTGAATACAGTACCAAGCTTGGAAACCCTGCATTAAGCTACTTAATTTTGCAGAATCAGGAGTGATCCCATGTTCATATAAATTAAGATGAGAAAAATAAGGAACAAAGTGTGTCAACCCCTTCCAATCTCTTCCCTCTTAATGCAATCTTAGAATGGGGGATAAGGTTCAAATTCAAAGTGAAGTAATTAATCACCTTTGGGAATGCAGGCAAATTCATTGCTACTTTTAGCAAGTATTTCACTGATTTAACTTTACAATCAGGCAAGTTGTTTCTTATTTCCAGTGTGAAAGGCCACAAGAGGTGCCCAGTTCATCTGTACCTGCAAGATGCCAACACATGGCATAAATTCACTCCGTTATGAATCCCATAGACAAAAAGTTGCCCAAAGCCCTCTGTATAACCCGTAAAGACAACCAGTTGGCAGGCATATAGTGCGGGGTCTTTTCAGTGGTGGCCCCACAACTGTGCAATTTGATTCCAAGACTAGGTCAACCACATCCCTTGATACTTTTAAATGGGCATTAAAGACCCAGTTTTTTCATTGTGGACTTTAAGGCTTAATTATAACCTGGGCTGTAGATATAGCATGGTGATTATTAAAATAATGCAGAGCTTTTATTACTATATGGCTTACCGTACTTTTCCGTATATAAGACTAGTTTTTCTTTTACTTTAAAATAAGATTAAAAATCTGGGGGCATCTTATACACGGATAGTGCATATGCCCATTTTCTAATTTCGGGGTCCCCAAAAGTAGGGGGCATCTTATATATTGGGGGGGGGCGTCTTATACATGGAAAAATACAGTATATAGTGGTACCTCGGGTTAAGAACTTAATTTGTTCCAGTGGTCCGTTCTTAACCTGAGGGGTGCTTTCGCTAATGGGGCCTCCTGCTGCCGCTGCGCCGCTGGCACGCAATTTCCGTTCTTATCCTGGGGCAATGTTCCTAACCTGGAGCAACCACTTCTTGTTAGCGGAGAAGGCATCTATAACCCGAAGCGTCTATAACCCAAGGCATCTATAACCCGAAGCGTCTGTAACCCGAGGTACCACTGTATTGGCTTTTAATACTGTTGCAAAGGAAATGGATCCTTCATATTGTATTGGCTATGTCTGGATACATAGTTTGTTATCTGCTTTGAGAGACATCATTCACTTGAAAGGTGGTCTATAAGTAATTTAACATAACATATTAACACAACATAAACATATTAACATAACATAAACTATTTGCAAGCAGGAGGGCCATGTCTTCTGGGTCTTCTTGCATTATCTCTTTTTAAAGTGTCTCATTCAGATTTTCTGGTACCTACATTGTGATCACTAGCAATTTGACAAAGTGAAGAAGAATCAGATTTTTTTAAGGTTGTTGTGACCTTTTAAACTGTACTGTATGGGGCGTATTGTTTTTGTTTGCTACTATGTTATGTGTTTTTGTATTTTAAACTGCCCTATGATGCTCGGATGAAGGGTGATGTTGTTGTTTAGTCGTTTAGTCGTGTCCGACTCTTTGTGACCCCATGGACCATAGCACGCCAGGCACTCCTGTCTTGCACTGCCTCCCGCAGTTTGGTCAAACTCATGTTCGTAGCTTCGAGAACACTGTCCAACCATCTTGTCCTCTGTCGTCCCCTTCTCCTAGTGCCCTCAATCTTTCCCAACATCAGGGTCTTTTCCAAGGATTCTTCTCTTCTCATAAGGTGGCCAAAATATTGGAGCCTCAGCTTCACGATCTGTCCTTCCAGGGAGCACTCAGGGCTGATTTCTTTAAGAATGGATAGGTTTGATCTTCTAGCAGTCCATGGGACTCTCAAGAGTCTCCTCCAGCACCATAATTCAAAAGCATCAATTCTTCGGCGATCAGCCTTTTTTATGGTCCAGCTCTCACTTCCATACATCACTACTGGGAAAACCATAGCTTTAACTATACGGACCTTTGTCGGCAAGGTGATGTCTCTGCTTTTTAAGATGCTGTCTAGGTTTGTCATTGCTTTTCTCCCAAGAAGCAGGCGTCTTTTAATTTCGTGACTGCTGTCACCATCTGCAGTGATCAAGGAGCCCAAGAAAGTAAAATCTCTCACTGCCTCCATTTCTTCCCCTTCTATTTGCCAGGAGGTGATGGGACCAGTGGCCATGATCTTGGTTTTTTTGATGTTGAGCTTCAGACCATATTTTGCGCTCTCCTCTTTCACCCTCATTAAAAGGTTCTTTAATTCCTCCTCACTTTCTGCCATCAAGGTTGTGTCATCTGCATATCTGAGGTTGTTGATATTTCTTCCGGCAATCTTAATTCCGGCTTGGGATTCATCTAGTCCAGCCTTTCGCATGATGAATTCTGCATATAAGTTAAATAAGCAGGGAGACAATATACAACCTTGTCGTACTCCTTTCCCAATTTTGAACCAATCAGTTGTTCCATATCCAGTTCTAACTGTAGCTTCTTGTCCCACATAGAGATTTCTCAGGAGACAGATGAGGTGATCAGGCACTCCCATTTCTTTAAGAACTTGCCATAGTTTGCTGTGGTCCACACAGTCAAAGGCTTTTGCATAGTCAATGAAGCAGAAGTAGACGTTTTTCTGGAACTCTCTAGCTTTCTCCATAATCCAGCGCATGTTTGCTATTTGGTCTCTGGTTCCTCTGCCCTTTCGAAATCCAGCTTGCACTTCTGGGAGTTCTCGATCCACATACTGCCAAGCCTGCCTTGTAGAATTTTAAGCATAACCTTGCTAGCGTGTGAAATGAGCGCAATTGTGCGGTAGAAGGGTGATATAGAAATTTAATAATAATCATAACAATAGAGAATTCAGTGGGACTTAGTTAAGGATATATAGGATTACAGCCATACAAACTTACTTTGGGGCAATTGAAATTTATTATTTGCCCCGTGAACGAAATCTAAGGTGTGTATGCATTGATTTTCAGCACAATCCTAACCACATGTACTCAGAAGTAAGTCCTGCAGATAGCTATTATTGTGCATATGGGTGGTGGTGGTGTTTGTTGCTTATTTGTATGTGTGTGGCAAATGGTTAAATGCTTTATTTAAAAAATAGGATGCCCTAGATTCTCAGCAAATCTTTGCAGGATTTATTTTAAAACCTGTCTGGAAGCAATTTTGTGCACTATCCTAGCCTCCTCCTCATACTGCATGGCTGGCTTTGAGTACTGATTTTCTAGAAATATCACCCACCTATGAAATTTTATGATAATCAAGGCTGTCAGTAATGCAATTGGAAATGGTAATTGAAAGTGGTATCTTGCAAACTGTATCTCTCATCTCCTAGCGGGGTGGCCCTGAAATGTGCATCTTGTTTGTGTTCCAAGCAGTAGCAATCAAGATTGAAAAGGAGAGAGAGGGGAAAAAATGAATAAAAATGCTTGTAAAGGCACTTCTTGTTTTGATCAGATTCTGCTGTTTATGTGGAATGGACTCATTTCTCTGTGGCACAAAGTTTTATTGCCCAGCAGGAAAGAAGTGCTTTGGGATAATACCTGTTTCACTTGCATGTCAGAATAACAAATGCTTCTGTTTTCCCCCTTCTACACATGCACACACTGGGCAAGGCAGAATGAGCAAAAGGGAGATTAATATAAATGGAGATCCAGTGTCATGGAAACCCTGCTGATCTTATGGCCAGTGCTTCCTTTTCTTGCCACCCACAGCAAATGATTTTACCTTTGATTCACTTGCAACTTCTCCATGTGGCAAGTCCTCACATCACTTCTCATAATGACACTTTGTCATTCACAAAGCAGATATGACTGTTCTGATGGTCTCTGTTATACAAGCAGTCATTCGGGCCAAAAAAAATCTAACAGCATTTCCTTTGTGTGGCTGTTGCTTATTCATTCTGCACTACTGCCAGCATCACAAGTATACCCTCCAACATTTCTCTGACGGAAATAGGGATGTCCTATCTAATAATAATAATAATAATACCCCACCCATCTGACTGGGTTGCCTCATCCACTCCGAGTGGCTTCCAACATATATAAAAACATAACAAAACATTAAAAATTGGAAAAAAACTTACCTATACAGGACTGCCTTCTGATGTCTTCTAAAGATTGTATGGTTACTTGGCTCGGGGGTTGCATAATTCCATAGCTTCCAACATTTATCCAATGAAAATAGGGACGTCCTAAGGAAAAACAGGACATTCTGGGATCAAATCAGAAACCAGGGTGGTTTCTGTAAATCTGGGACTGCCCCTGGAAAATAGGGGCACTTGGAGGGTCTGCACAAGAAAGAATGCTATACATTTCAGATGCTGAATGCCATTCTGTGTTGGCACCCACCATGTTTATCATATCCCAACAGCGCAATCCTAACCATATCTACTCAATCCTATTGAATTCAATGGGGCTCCTAGGTAAACGAGGTGAAGATTGCAGCCTTAGTTATTCAAAGGTGTTCCTTTCCTTGAACTATTTTCTAGCACAGTGCCAGTTAAATAATTGTGCCAGTTCTTGTACCTAGAGAAGCAAAAGCTTCATGTACACAGATAAGCATCTTCAACGACACCTATTCAGGAGTGTGTCTGCCGCTATGAAGCTTCCATCATTAATACATTCGCTTTGTTTGACCTAATTTATAAATGACTTTAAAAGGGGTAAAACCTGAAGCATAGAATTATTTACACAGAATAATACAAATATTCGTAAGGAGAAACCGGTGAAATCAACAGACTTCAAAAACAAGCAGGCCTAATAAAATCACCAAAATATATTTATTTTTTCTTTAGGAAGATTTATAGACCGCTTAATCAAAACACACACATAATTCCCCTTACATAACATCCTTCTGAAAACCTAGGAGGAGGAAAACTGGAGAGATTTAGCTGCTTTAGCTGCTCCCCTCAAGAGTCTCCAATGGCAGATGCCATGGAAGAATGGGGGGGGCAGGTGCACAGGGGAGAGGTGGACTACAGATGGGGGCCACACCTCTGTATGTGCCTTCTTACTCCTCAACCTCTGATATTAATGAAATTGTGGGTATGTGTTCCTTTTGGTGTCCCCACATCCTACCTGGTTTCCCCCCCCTGTTTATAAGCACAAAATAGGATGTGTGTGACACTGTGGTCTAAACCACTGAGCCTAGGGCTTGCCAATCAGAAGGTTGGCGGTTCGAATCCCTGCGACAGAGTGAGCTCCTGTTGCTCGGTCCCAGCTCCTGCCAACCCAGCAGTTCAAAGGCACGCCCAAAAGTGCAAGTAGATAAATAGGTACCGCTCTGGCGGGAAGATAAATGGCATTTCCATGCGCTGCTCTGGTTTCAGTGTTCCGTTGTACCAGAAGAGGCTTAGTCATGCTGGCCACATGACCTGGAAAGCTGTCTATGGACAAATGCTGGCTCCAGAAAGCTGTCTATGGACAAACACATGACCCGGAAAGATGTCTATGGACAAACGCCTGTAAAGTGACATAAGCGCCACAACCCCAGAGTCGTCTGCGACTGGACTTAACTGTCAGGGGTCCTTTACCTTTTTTTAGCACAAAATAATAGGCAAGATGCTCACTGGAAGGACAGATCGTGAAGCTGAGGCTCCAATACTTTGGCCACCTCATGAGAAGAGAAGACGCCCTGGAAAAGACCCTGATGTTGGGAAAGATGGAGGGCACTAGGAGAAGGGGACGACAGAGGACGAGATGGTTGGACAGTGTTCTCGAAGCTACGAACATGAGTTTGACCAAACTGTGGAAGGCAGTGCAAGACAGGAGTGCCTGGCGTGCTATGGTCCATGGGGTCACGAAGAGTCGGACACGACTAAACGACTAAACAACAACAACAACAATAGGCAAGATAGGATGCCAACAGAGTGGGTTCTGCCCGCTGATTATCACAATAGGTGAACTATGCCAGTCCCTCTCGCCCAGTGGTAGCTGGCATACCAGCACTAACAGCAGCATTTATGTGCAGCACCTCACAACCATTGGCTCTATCCAAGCACCTTGCTTCTACCTGGGTCACAAGTGCATGAAGCAGAAGAGAAGTTCATTTGGTTGAAGAGAAGCCAGTCATGCTGACTAGCTAATGGGCAATCTTGAGGCAATGCTTATGAACTTCACATGAGCCTCTTTAGTCCTGACAACATCAGCACACCTAGATATCCCTGAACGGGAGCGAAATTGGGGAGCCGAGGCGCTTACCTGTCACATCATGCCAGGGTTGCTTGGTTAACAGGCAGCATCTCAAAGAAAGCCGTCACAGAACTGTGAGGTATCAGCTGTCAGGCAGGGATGTGGTGTGGATATTTATCATATATCCCAAACATAGGTACGTTAGATATTTGAGGGAACCTCAGTAGCAAACATCTGAAACCTGACAGCTCCCCCCCCCCTGCAAGATGGTTATTTTTATAAAGCACTTCTGAGCATTCTTTTCCTGAGCCTTTAAAAATGTACAAAGAAACAGAGCGCTTTCATATTTATTTATTATCATTTTCTTTCATGGCCAATTAATAGTTTCATACTAATCAAACCACTTCAGTGGTTTTCACATCGCCTAGAGAATTTATGTCACAAAGGTAACTAACAAATATACATATATCTTAAAAACCAATGAAAACTCAGTGAGTGATTTTAAATGTGTGCTTGAACTTGACAGATCCTTCAGAAAATATACAGATGATTCAACAATAGAGTGACACAGTTGTATCTGTCAAGTGTGAACGACAGTGATGAGTAAAATGCTTGGGAAGTTTAGGCCCATTGGTGTCTAACAAATGCCAAGGGAAAACCTCCTTTGCTCTACAGAATTCTCAGGAGAAGTCTTGAAATTTTAACATGCATGCCAAGTTGTCATTCCAGAAGTTCACTGACAGGGAAAGTCTGAACACAAAGATGTTTATATGCAATTTAGCAGGGGGTTGAGAAGAAGAACAATAAAAAACAAGATGAAGGAAGGAATATGTTAAAAAATAAAATTACTGCAAGATTTCTTTAAAAAAAATGTATTTTAAAAAATCAGAGAATTTCAGGATTTTGTTGCTGCTGTCTCAAGTTTCTTTATTGGAAGACTACTAATAATGAGGTTGCTCTGACTCAAAACCTAATGCCTTAACTCTGAAGGTGTGTTGTATAGACCAGGGAGTCCTGGTTTCAAATTCCTATGCAGTCATAAAGCTCCCTGTGTGACCTTGGGTCAATCATTCCCATGGCTTCACCTACTTCACAGGGTTGTTATCAAGATAAAATTGAATTGGTAGATGAGAAAACAGTGTGCACTTCACTGAGTTCCTTGGAGCAAAGGTGTGGGGTGTCTTTTTTAATGACAGAATTGCATCATAGATTTTGACTCTGTCCCTACCCCAGAGATGCTCTCCATTGTCTCTTGAGACAGGTGGGTGCCAGCAACCAACAAAAGCTTGCTGCCATTGAGTTGAGTGACCCTGAGCAATTTTTCTGTCTCACCTGTAGAAAAGATACATTTGTGCTTAAGGTGTTATGCTCCGTCCCTGCATCCACTCTCTCCAAATTCTGCTGATTGCCTAACAACCAATTGCTTGATTTCTATAGCTCAGCCATCACAAGCTTTATAGTTGCCACAAAATATGGAAGTGCCATCATGGAAATTAGCTAACAATTGGTCTCTCAGAAATCCTGAATGGTGAAAATCTTAAAGAACAGAGTATAAAACAGAAAAGGCCCTTTTCCTGTATGTTTCAAATTTAGCATTCTTGGGAGTTTCTATCGGAGCTTCCCCGCCAGCCTCAAGGCACCAAAAAATAAAAATATTGAGTGCCTGCCATCTACATTTTCCGAAATTTAAATTCTAGTCTCTGTATGAGTGCTCAATGTGTAAGCTCTCCAAGAGCATCAATTTTAACTCTGTCCCTTAGAGGAAAGGTTTAAATACAGTATGTGATTAGGGGCCCATCCCATACTATATTTTGCAAGGAGGAGATTCTTCACAAAGGATCAGAGAAGAGAAGGTCAGGCAGCCCAGAGGAAAGTCCATATTGCACCATAGGTTTTAACAGTCCCATTTAACAAAAGAGCACAATCCTGAAACAGCTTTGAAGTAATTCTTTTTTTAAAAAGCCATGCCTCCCTCGCTATCACTTTTCAGAGAAACCTTTGCCCTTTCTTTGAATGGCTACCACTATCGTAACAGAGGCATTCATAAAGCTGTGTTATGACTAGAAAATAATGGACACTCCATCTGTGAATAATACATTAATCAAATACTCTGCATGTTGTCCCCCCCCCCTTTGTCATTTCTAAAGGAGCAGAAGAAGAGAAAGGGAAACATACTGCAGAGCCGGTGCAACCCGAAGGTCCATGTGATACAGAAAACATTTCAAGTAATGACAGTAAGTTTCCAAATAGCTTTACCGTTGCCAAAAAAAAAAATGGCACATTCAGACGAGTGAAGGCTGCATTACAGTTCACCCTTTGATGCACAGGTAAAATATGATATGATCAAGTCTTCAAAGGTAGCCTACTAAAAGCCTGGGTTGTGCAAAGAGTTGGCAGCACTAATTGCTAGCCACAAGGAATGCTGCACAGCCATCAGTTACACAACTGTAATTTCAATGCGACTTAACGCATGACCAATCAAGCCTAGGATTGTAGCTCTAAGATGCCCATGCCAAGAACTCCATTGCACAGCCGAGACGCACAGCCGTATGCACAAACAGACAAAAGCATTTCGTGTTTTTGTTCTCTCTTCCCTCCCAGCTCCACAGTCTCCTGGTGCGCTTTGAAAATAAGTCAGCCACTATTAGAGGATAAGGATTAAAATTAGCTGCGTTTGAATTTAGAGAATGTCATCATTCCTTTCTGTCAACCATATCTCTAAACAGAGTCTCTCTCTCTCTCTCTCTCTCTCTCTCTCACACACACACACACACACACACATTTCACTTAGCTCATTCCAAACACCTTTGGGCCGTTTAGTCAGTATGAGGTTCTGTCTTACAGAGATATGTGCATTATAAATGCTTGTTGTAAACAGAGGTGGATTGTCCTTTTGCTGCATGTCATAGGTAGTTTCCAAGCTCATAAAATATATATTGGAATAAAACACACCCAGCAGTCTATTCTTGGCTATTATCCCATTTGAAGAATATTTCTCCTCAGCCCTAACAACACACACACACACACGCACACACTTTCCATGGTGCTGCAGATATCCAAAGTTTGAGCACAGCAACTCAACATGATAAACCACACGTATTTGTCTTGCCCAGTTTCTTTTGGCTTAGACATTTAATTTGAGTCGTTGCATTTTCAGCACGATTCATGTAAATAGGCCCTACATTTTTAAAAGGGGGGGGGGGTGTATTTCAAGATGCTCCTGAGCATGCCTGGTGACCTGCACAGTTTCTATTGTGCTTTATTGCATTTGGTGTATGCAAACAAAATTTACACACCATGCATCAAACTTTGTCATGGTCCTGAAATCTATCTGTATATTTATTGCTTATATCCTTCAGAAGTATAGTTGTCTCCTAGGGATCTAAGTCAGCCCTTGCAAGCTACACATGGGACACTCTGCCTTTCACACCCTCGGTAGCAAATGTGCCCTTCCAAACACAAAGCTACCATTTACATGGGTAGCAAGGAAAGTGAAGGCTTCCTCCTTTGTTCCTCCTCCTTCCTTTTCTATTGTTGCTGAACGGTGGCTGCTGCTATGGCCCCACTTGCATCCCTCTCCTCCTGGAGCCAATCCTGGCACAGGATTGTGGTTGACTGCAGCAAGGAGGAATGGCCACCTCCTTTAGGGTGTCTGTAGGTCCTACTTTACAGCAGTCCTCTATTAAAATAAGTCCTCTGTTTTACAGGCTCTCCAGTCTATGAGAGCATAAAGAGGGAAATCAGGGGACTTGAGTTGCCCATCAGCAGTTAGCAGGTACACAGGTTAACTGGTCACTGTCTTTCTCACTGTAGTGAGTTGCATTGCATTTCTGTTTAAGGAACAGCAATTCTTTCTAAAATATGCATCCATACTGTCCCCTCTTTTTTCGGCAATGCACCCCCCCCCCCCCTTTTACATGATGCTGCATCTGAATTTGTCTGCACACTCTTTCCCTCTCTGGCTCTGCTTCCGTTTTTGTAGAACAGTGGCAGGCAGCAAAGGCAAGAAGAAGAATGGGCAGCTGTGAAGGAGAGCCTCAAAAGTATTATTAACCCATTAATTATAATACATTTTATATGGGAGAAGTTCTTTTCTTGTATAAAAAATACTCCATGTAGTTAAGATTGGCTGTCCATGGAAAGCTAAGAGATTTCATGAAAGATTACTGCAGTAGCCCTCTTTGTAATAACACCGCAGAAATATAGACGCACGTTTGACTTTTGAGTGTGTTCTAAGGAGACATTTGTTGCCCTCCGAGGTTGCATCTCCCATGTATTCTAACTTATGCCATAGATTTAGGGTTGGGATAGCACACCTTCCCCCTTTAAATCTGTAGAACAAATAAAAAATGAATGAATATGTTAAATCCAAATTAGATATTTCATTAAGGGAAATTTAATAGAACAACGCCATCAAGCATCAGGCCAGCAGCCGCAGAAAGGTTTCTATATGAGCAATGCCTTGATTTAAGTTTGGTGGAACATTTGGCAGGAGGAAAAGTTGGGCTTATTCTGGACTCTGAGGACCATGTTGTTGCAGCACTTATTTTTCTACATATCTATAGTGTGTGCAGTATTATTTAAGCCTTGAACAAAGTCTGTGCACCACTTGTAAAAGGTTTAGTATTGCAGCCACACACATCCTGACAAGTTTGAAAGTTGAATATAGATGAACAATTCACAAGCAATTCGACAGACTCTTTGCAGGTGTATTGATATAACAACAGTGAGTCAGAAGCAGACATGCTTCATAGCATATGACCAGCATATTTACATTTTCTTCTTCTTTATTTTTAAACTTTCATTCAGGTGTGCATTTCTTTCAGGCAATTTCAAAACTTTCACACAAGAGCTTTCCAGGGAAACTCCCAGTATCAGCAATGGATGTACCAAAACAGCTTCTTCCAGAGCGTTAGTATAGTACTTTTATAGGGACAAGTTATTAAAGCTTATGAAAGGTCTCATTCAATCCTACAGGAACAAATCAGAAGAAAGGCTGTGAAAGTATATTCAGAAGTACTGTACTAGAGACCATGTTCTCTTATCCGTTTTACAGTCCATTTATAGTCTTTGGGTCTTTCTAATGGCAAATAACTGTATTATGATAACTGCATTTGTTGCTTTTGCAAAACCGCAACAATAGGCATTATGTTGAGGGAGCTAAGGTTTAGCCCATTCTATATAAAAGAAGCCTGAACTATAGAAAGTTTAGAGCTCAGGTTCCTTTTAAATTTCAATCCCTTTCTGCTTGCTTGGCATATGAGTAGAAACTGCCCACAATACCAAAGCAGATAATTGACTGGTGTGACTGCAAAATCCGATTTCAGCCATGTTGTGTTAGTTCAGGTTTGTTTTGGACTGTGTCTCTCATTGATGGGGATTTATCCCCATCCCAGCTACTGAAAATAAAACAGGACCAGACATAACTATTGTTGATGGAAGTGACTAATGTCTTCCTGGACTGCCTTAACAGAAACATTCTCTTGCCCATGATTTCCCTGTCTGGCTAATAATGCACATCTACAGTTCCCATTGGAAGAGAGATTTGAGTGGATAGTCACCTTTCTGTATGAAAGGTGTATGAAATTTTATTTGAAGGCCAAACCCAGTTTATATCCTTGCCTGGGTATTTATGGCATCCAACTTCTTCATTTATTTATTTTTATTTGGACCATTTATATACCACTCGTAGTTAAACAAAACTCTTAAGCGGGTTTACAACATAGGTTAAAACATCTTAAATACACAGCAAATACCAAAACAAAAAGAAGAGAATTTCTACGTTCTATAAAACTAAATGAAATAGAGCATCCTCGTATCAAAAAAACATTGCCAAATAAAAATCAGCTGCAAAAGAATGCAAGGAAAATCCATAGTAAAGGACTAAATTCAAGCAAAATACTTAAAAATGAAAATGAGCTAAAAGGGATAATTTTCACGTTTTCAAAAAACAAAAGCTGATTCGCAATGAAGCAAAAGAAAATCAACTCATTCTTCCCCACCATCATTCTTTTGCTTCATCAATCAATCATCCCATAAATGAATCAATCCAATTAAATGCCCAGCTCCCTATTCTCTATTTTTTCTGGTCACTGTCAATAATGTGGACAGGCAACACCTTCTAAAGCTGCTGCTGCTGCTGCTGCTGCTGTGCCTGGGAACTTCAAGACCGGATTATTGCAGTGCACTCTGCGTGGGGCTGGCCTTGAAGGAAACTTGCAACTGGTCCAAAATGCAGTCATCCCATTGCTGACTGGGGTTCCATTTGGAAACCCAATTCCAAATTAAAACAGTTGCATGGCTGAATTCAAACACATTAGTGTTAAAAAAGCCCTAAATGGCTTAGGCTGCAATTGTCTAAAAGATCACCTCTTTCCCTTCAGACCCTCTCCACTTTTAAGATCAGCAGTGGGGGGCCTCTTGGCAGTTCCACCACCCTCAGGAGCTCTGGTGCGGTGGGAAGACTGGGAGATGGCATTCTCTGTGGCAGCTCCTAAGTTGTGAAACTCCCTCTCCACTGAGCTGCAGCCAGCACCTCCATTATGTAGTTTTTGTTGTATGTTGACGATGCACCTCTTTCCCTGGCCTATGAATGATATATACCGTAGTTTTCTGTGTATATGACTATATTTTTTCCGAAATTTTTGAAGTTTAAAATAAAGGGTCGTCTTATACACGAATAGTGCATTTTCTTAATTTTGAGTCCCCCAAATTTTCCGTCTTATACACAGAAAAATATGGTATATAGGATCCACCCTATTATTGTGATTGTAATTTTTTAAAAATATTTTTAATTGTATTAAAATTGCTGTAACCCATTGTGAGATATTATGGAGTAAGGAATAATAATAACAGCATGTCTTGGGTGCCTGTGCAAATTCTTCTGCATAGAGTAGCAGCTCAGAGAATCATCCCTGTGGCCTCTGTCTCAGAGTATTTCTTCAGTAGTCAGACGGTGAAAGAGATCATGAAGAATAAAGGAAATAAAGTGGGAAGCATACTTGCTGCCTGGACCTGCATTATATAGCATTTGACAGTAGTGCTTGATAAATACTGTTTTGCCTATCAGGTCCTGCTGTGATGCAGCTATTGGATTCTCCCAATCTTGTGAGATTGGAAACGAAAACATTGCAACATCTGAATATTCTACATGTAAAAATTGCACCAAATAACATCAGTGGTAATATCAAAGGTGGTGTTTCAATTTGGGGTTGGAGGGTGCCAGATTCACAGCAATTATAGCAACATTCCTATTTAAAGAAAGTGGAATTGGGCTTTGAGTTGTGGAACTTCTCACAGAAGTGCTAGCAGTTCAGATGAATTTGTATTACATATTGATGTTTGGAAATGTACTTATGCAATGGATTGCTCTGAAAATAAGGTTATAGCTCAGTTACTAAGCTTAAATACTAGTGCTATTAAAAATGTGCAGAAGTATAATCTTACTACTTTATTTGTAGTTGAAATGAATAGTCAGGTTGAAGACATAGATGAACCTACAGAATCCCAGGCAGACAATTAATTTGTAGGTAAGTCAATTCACTTTTCTATTCTGTCATTATTTTTTTCTTTTCCTTAGCTGGTTCATGTATGGTTCATGTATAGTCTTTCTGCAAGTTTTGTGCCTGTAGAAGCCAATGATGTAAGAAAAACAAAAGGAAAAGAGTATGAATCACACTTACATTCCAGAATTCTAAAATTCAGCAGATTTGTATATGTGCCAATCACAGATTCAGTCCCAGCTGTCCGGGGCTGAAGATTTGTATGGGCAACATAACTCCATATCTGAGTGAATAACTGGTGTGAACCAAACTTTACAGCTGCAACGATTCTCATATTTGTAGAGAATTCGGGGGGGGGGGAGAGAAAAAAAGAGCTGCCACCATTTCAGACACAGCTGCTACTTGTTTCCAAGTCATGCCAGATTCACCTTCCATTTATCTATGTGATGAAGAAAATAATGCTTTTTCTGAATTGGCCATGACATCACTTCACGTGTAAAGGGGGGGGGGAGAGTCTGCTACAGCAGATATGCCACTACTGTGTCTGATCTTTATAATATCCTACCCATGAAAATGAGTGATCATCTCTCTATATATTATTGTACAGTGGTACCTCGGTTTGTATATACAGAAATGTAAAGGGAAGGGGACCAAAGTGGTCTATGATTAACCATGAAGTCCTACACATGTCCTCTCAGAAGACATTCAGTTTAATAGGACGTATTCAGAGTTAAGCGTGTCTAGAATTACAGCAATGTGACCTACATACAAAATAAAAAAATATGGAAATTAGTTGCCAAATAAATCTGGTAACAAGTGTTCTGGGTAACAACCCAAGAGAAGGTGTATTCTGTGGCTACCAAGGTAGGACCCATGGGCGCAGATGTGCCCAGGGAGACATTTCTTGAACCTACAGGATTTTCTCCACCTGCTTTTTGCTCAGTTTATTCTTGAAAGAAGCATTCTGTTGTTGCCAACAGAATAGGTTGTGTTGTGTGCCGTGCCAGTGTCTCTTTCCTCAGTTGACATGCCCACCAGCCCCAAAAGTTTGGCAACCCCCTATATGTGTATATTTTATTTATTTGTGTACCACCCTTCATCTGAAGATCACAGGGAGGTTCACAACACCTCTGTGTGTGTATTAGACCAGCAAAACTCCAGCAAAAGCAATGTGAGCAATTAAATACTTTTTTTAAGCTGGAACTCAGAGGAACTTAGTTCCAGCACCTCTCAGGTGTATGCCATTGCCATTTTAAGAGAAGGGAGATGTTTGTTGTGAGTTTTGGCACCTCTTCTAGAAAAATAGCACTGCAGAATGAGCATGTTAAATTACAGTTTAGGAAGATGATAAGCAATACATACTGGCTAGAATTAATCTTTGCAGTAGACTGGCTTTTGAACTGTCCTGCTTTTTATATATATATTTTTAAAAAACCTAAATGATGTACCAGTTCAGAGTTTGGTTACAGAATAAAATAATAATAATAATAATTACTCACAAATATTGGCACACACATATCAGCTGGATTCCTAGATAGAAAAGCAACAACCTGTGGCTTGCTGAAATAAGACAAATTCCTGTCATACCCTAATTATAAAATGCAGTTTTGAGATCACTTTGGAAGATGGGTACTACACACACACATAGAAACAAATCCGTTTCTACCATTCTTTTGTAATGCTTGTTACAAGATACCAATATCATATAGACCGTGATGTGTTATTTACACCCATAATGGGATTTTGTGTATCTCAAAACCATTATAGAAGCTTTGTAACAGTGGCAGTTCTGTCACAGAGATGTTCAAAGTGTCTTTTACTATGTGCACCTTTTTGTCCTTGTCAGTATATTGACAATATACTGCAGTGCTGCAGATGGGAGAGAGAAATAGGGCCCTGCTATAGCCTCCATTTAAAAAGTTGCCAGGCAAAAAGGAAGGGAGGCCACACACAGCATAACAATTAAAATGCCACATTGAAATTCTTCTTTTCTGTTTCACCATCTAATTCATTTTCATTCTCTCTCAGCATTTATATACTAAAAATAAAGCTATCGAGTGCTTGCCATTTTAGAAATAGTTTGAAAGGCTATGACCTCCACTGAACAGAAAAATATAACTAGTTTCTATAAATTGCTTTCATCTAAATGGAAAGACTCTCTTTTTCACCGAGTAGTGAATTGAATTATTTATTTTTTCCACAAATATATGCATTAGGAGATATCAGGTGGAATTAACAAGCAAAAAAGACAGGAAAAGAAAATAGAAAGTTATTAGCCAATTCCATTGAATCTTTGTATCTTTCATTCTCGGGGAAAGAAAAAGATCTGATTTGCAGAAGGTGGGAGCAATCATTCAAAACTTAACCTACTCTTGTACCCTCAAAACCTCATGTATTAGCCATGGTTAGATAGACTTGACCAGGGTTGCAGAGACGGCAACCAGAATTCATTTATTTTTATATTTTAAGTGAAAATTGTTTACAGTGCATATAGGCTAAGAAATAAGTCTCACTGAGTTTAATAGGAACTATGTTCAGGTGGCGCTGTGGGTTAAACCACAGAGCCTAGGGCTTGCTAATCAGAAGGTCGGCAGTTTGACTCCTTGCGACGGGGTGAGCTCCCGTTGCTCGGTCCCAGCTCCTGCCAACCTAGTGCAAGTAGATACAGCGGGAAGGTAAACAGCGTTTCCACGTGCTGCTCTGGTTCACCAGAAGCGGCTTTGTCATGCTGGCCACATGACCTGGAAGCTGTACACCGGCTCCCTCGGCCAATAAGGCAAGATGAGCGCCGCAACCCCAGAGTCGGTCACGACTGGACCTAAGAGTCAGGGGTCCCTTTACTTTTACCTTTATGTTCAGGTAGGATTGCTGTCTTAAAGTCTCCACTAGAAGGTCGGACAACTTGTGCACACGTATAAATACAGATATTTTTAATAAATGTTCAATCAAAACGAAGGAAAGAATGGACAAAAGTACAGACACTCCTATCTTGGTTTAATAAGCTGAGGTATGAATGCCATCTTTTGGCCACACAAACACAGGTTCTTCCCTCGTCTCATGTGAGCCACACACAAAAAGCCAGAAAGCCTTCTACTAACTGTAGTTTAACACTGAAGGTATTACCAGTCATGGTTTGAAGTTGGCTTAATATTCTTGTTTGTCTGAGGCCCTTAACCAGTTTCCCAGTTTTGTTGAAACAGGAAACTATACTCTGGTTTGTTTGCACACTGACAGGGCATCACAAAGGTGCTGCCAGTTCAGCCGAAAGGATCATTCATACTTTGGCTTCTTAAGCTGAGATACAATCATCCAAAAGTGGCCAATATCTAAGTAGTGAAAAGGTAATATACATGTAACAAGAAATTGGGGGAATAAAGAACATGGATAAAATATTGGAGAAACTCATTCAGTGTAGTGAGTGAAGAGATGGAAGATAGGATAAAATAATACTTAACCAAACATGAAGCAGTATAATTACTTACTTATAATAAAAGATAACGTAATAGCAAAGAAGCCTGGAGGAGGGGGGGGAGAGAGAAAAACCCAGCCAGGTATGCCCGCATATGCAGAGAAAAAGCTCAACAAGACGGGGAAACTTCAGAACAAATAATCCCTTTCACTGCAGACCTTTTACAGAGTCTAGTATTATCACCTTGTCTGATCAAAAAGCTTTTGTCATCTGCACTAAAGAAACTATAAGGAATCACTAATTGGATAAGCCTTTTTTATAAAAAAAAAAATCTCTAATTCATATTTATATCATTATGTGATGTTTCTCAGAGTCCTTCCACTTTTGCCCGCAGAAGCATTTAAAAATAGTAAGTAGGCAAAAGATTAGAACTTTGTGACTGCTAGAAACACACGTTCTAAGCACATGAGATCACTCGCTTCCTTTTAGTTCCCACAAAGCTAATCAAAAAAAGGAAGCATAAGCTTTATGATGCACCACGAAGATAATTCAAGGTGATTCAAAATTAATAACTGATGCTAATAATGCTTTGGATGCAAGCTCACCATTTAATTACTCTGTGATAATCAGTTTCTAACATCCTCATAATTAAGTGCAATAGTTCATGGTAATGCTGGTGGTTAAAATTATGGATGTCACAAAGGATAACAAATATTGCATTTGTAATATGCATCTACTAGCTCACTGCCACACTCATTTCACTATGAGACAAGCATCTCTACCCACAAAAACAGTGCAACCCGATTACAATTAATTACAGAGCATTTTGAGTCTTTGTCCCACTGTTGCACCTGTGAGCAGCATTCATAAAACAAAGCTGGCTGCTGTTGGTGCATGCTTAGGACTTGTTTTGTTAATGTTTTTTAACTCCTTACTTAGACTTGCTGCTTACTGAGTATCCATCCTGATTTGTTTGCACAAAGTTTGCAGAGAGGTGAGAAAATGTTCTGGTAACTTCTTAGTGAATAGCAGACAACCCAAAAACTGTATGGAAAAAGCTTATGCCCCAGTTCCAAACTTAGAAATCCTTAAATTAAGCTGGAAAGTTTGATGGTGCATAATGCAGGCCAGAGCCAAACCACCAAACAGAAGGGTCCAGGAGGCAGTTGTTCTTCAGTATTTCCTCCACATATTTGCAAAGCCAGGACTACTAAAATGTAATGTCAGAAGTAGCTTTCCTAAAACACAGGTAAAAGTACATCATCAGTGCTCTTGCAGAACTCTGTGACATTTCAGTAATTGCATGATGAGTTGCTTTCTTTCCATTTCCATCTCCGCAGACGACCATGATGAGAGAAGAAGAGAAGAGGAGAGTGGAACAAGAACTGCAGTCAGTGGTGCACTATATGACAACTTTATGACTAGCAGACAACAGCACACCAAGGAGAGTGCGGGGTGGGGGGAGGGGGACTAAGGAGAAGGATCCTTTACATTCATTTCTCTTCTTTGTTTCGTTGTTCAGTACACAACATGAAGCTTCTCTACTTTGGTTACGATGTCCTGGTTCAATCTTCTTTGCTTCAACCCTGTATGTTTTTCACCTTCTTTTGAAAACCTAAGCCCCTCTGCAGAATATGTATACACACACACACACACACACACACACACACACACACACACCCTAAATATTATTTCTTAGCTCTAATACATCTTCAAGGCAACATATGCAAATGACCTTTAAACGTCGTTAAAAATCCTCAGAGGTTTACGGGTTTGTTCCAAGGGATTACAAAGTGCTTGCATCAGCAGCTTCCCAAACCCATACGCTGATGCCGGCAATGTTTGTATCCTTTGCCATACTGGTACTTGTCAGCCTGTCAATGTCAGTGCCTCATAGTGTTCAGCTTGTTATACTTTTCTATGGGCAGCGGGGAAAGTGTAAGAACTAGAAATGCATAGAGGCTTTATGCTATAGAGTTTCTAGACTAACTTGACTTTTCATATGACAATCAATTACGTAGTTAGCAAATCCTTTGCTAAACTACTCACAGCATGAAACATTTTTGTACTCCAACTGTGTTGCCACACGGCCCAATATTTTATTGTCTAGTAGATAAATAGGAACCGCTACAGCGGGAAGGTAAACGGCGTTTCCATGTGCTGCTCTGGTTTGCCAGAAGCGGCTTTGTCATGCTGGCCACATGACCTGGAAGCTATGCGCCAGCTCCCTCGGCCAATAATGCGAGATGAGCGCGCAACCCCAGAGTCGGTCACGACTGGACCTAATGGTCAGGGGTCCCTTTACCTTTACCTTTAATGGTCAGTTAGATACAGAACATTACTGTCATTTTTGGTGCCCTCTGATGAGAGGGAGAGCTGATATTCTGCATCTAGCACATTATAAAATGTGGCTTCTGGCTTTAACAATTTCTTGTCAACTCTTGTTATATTTTCAACTGCATATGCACACTTTTTAATACATAAAAATGCAATTAACAGTTATTTGGTGACGAATGTTGTACCATATGTCATCTGTTCTGCTCGCAAATGCTGTGCTCGACTTAAAAACAAGAATTTTGCATTCATTTTTCAACCACACTGGAAATTAAAATGATACCCTACTTGCAAGATTGAAAGAACACACAGCATGAGTCCAAGGTTTGATATTCTGAAAACTATTTTCCAACTGCTGTTAAAAACAATTAGAGGAATGTTTTTACATTATGAGATTCTGGTTTAACTTATTATGCATAGACACAATCTTCCACAGTCCTAAAATAATTTTAGGAATTTTCAAAACAACAGCAAAACCCCAAACAATAAAGGGGTAGTGTGTGTGTGTGTGTGTGTGTGCGCGTGCGCGTGCGCATGCATTTATGTGAAATGAAGCTAAAATCTATCAGCCCATCTCTCCCCCCCCCCAGTTTTGCCAACTTGAATTTGTAACAAAGTAGTAAACGTATTTTAAGCTTCCACAATTGTATATGGAAATATGAATTAGTTTACCGCATGCCACGTAGGTGGGTTACCAAGCCAAGGCTGCTGTTTCCATTGTGATCTATAGTTGTGTTGCCAATTAAGCAACATTTATGTATGGGCAGGGGGAAGAAACACTGTGCTATGAAAAGATGGCATCGTCCATTGCTAATTTCAACTGTCATTTTCAACCATCCGTTGCGGTGATGTCCAGAAAGTAAGATTTTTTCCATCTGGAATCACACAGGCATTAATGAAATCAGCATTAATATGAACCTAGGTTCCCTGTATAATAAATTGTATGGGTTACATTTAAATCCATGTCGTCTGATATTTTGCTATACTTAGTACGAATGTATTTTAGTCTCCCATTATATCTGTGGAGCTCCTGTGCCTCTTCTTTTCCATTCCTGCTAACTGGAATCAGAAATATCTTTTTTATGTATTCTGCCCCACCTCCCTTCTCTTTGATTTATCATTTCTGGTACATTCCACGTACTGTGATCGAAGGACTAGCAAGCTATACGTCACAAGACACACTCCAAATTAGCAGAAGCCATCTGCATGTGGAAGCAGCCTTCAGAGAACAGATTACCTTGCCCAATTTGATCCATGCATGAAAAGAGAGGCGCTGGGGCTTTTTTTTTTTAAAAAAAAAAACACAATACATGGGGCTACCTAAATGATGCCCTTTAGTGACTCGCATAAGTAGTGAGACTCATCCACACTTCCTGTGCTGCTGCCTTCCTCTAGGGAAAACCACTCTTTATGCTCAATTGGAGCAAATGGCAATTTGGGTTTTCTCCAGATTGACATTGCCTCCAATTTAGCACAAAGGAGCAGGTTTTCCCCAGGAAAGGAGAGAGGCATGGGGGAAACGACATGGGGCAAGTAGAAGTGTGGACGAGCCCTTAGTCATGTTGATATGCTCAGCCAAACTTTGGCTTAGCTCTGTATGACGTGGCAGTAAAAAAAGAGAGTGGAGAGGAACAAAGCAGTATATAAATTCAATAAATAATAATAATAAATAAATAAATAAATAAATAAATAAATAAAGTGGCTGTGAACTCTCCAGAAGCCCAGTAAGCCATAATTTGGAATGTTACATCATGTGAGCCAATTTTTTTCCCCATATGGGATTGTAAAGTTGTATGGGCGAGATTCGACTAAGGTAGGCATCCCCAAACTCGGCCCTCCAGATGTTTTGGGACTACAACTCCCATCATCCCTGACCACTGGTCCTGTTAGCTAGGGATGATGGGAGTTGTAGTCCCAAAACATCTGGAGGGCCGAGTTTGGGGATGCCTGGACTAAGGAGTCCCATCAGTGGAAGCCCTGCACAAGAACCTCTGCTTGTGCAATGAGATTCCCTTTGCCCCACCAAGCACCCCTGGAATTGGTTGTGGGGGGTTCGGGAGAACCCCTAGAACAGCACATGGGGGGGGAGATAGGGGAGATGGTTCTATCTGGCAGGTTCCTAGCAGAACAATCGGAAAAGTGTGAAGCTGAATTCCTCCCCGAGTGTTTTTGAAAGTAAGCAATGTGCATGCAATAATATAGTTTCCCATTTTCTTTTGGCTTGTGCTATACAGGCACATGCTTATGCAGGCTAAGTGGGGTTTTTTTTTAAGAGCTTGGTTAGAAGTACACACAGTAGATTCTACAGAAAATATCAAAGCTGGACATGAGCTTGGAGGTGCACGGGGTTAAATCCAGACCATGCCTACTGCCTCCACCCTTAGCCATATGTTTGGTGCTGCTTGGCCAGTGCGCCTGTAATTATCTGTGAACATGAGGATCCAACTGGGCCAGTGCACAGCAGCAAATTATTCCTCTAAAAAGCCTCATCTCTGTATGTAGTGGAGAACCAAAGCCTATTGGCATCTAAATCCCCTCAGGCAGCATTGTGATTAAGTTTTAGAAAGGAGTAGACAAAAAGGGGACCAGGCTAGACAATAGAGGGATGTAGGAAAATATGCAGAGACACGAAAAGCTGTTTGAACTTCTACTGAAGATGGAGAGGTGCACGACATAATTAACTACCAAAATACGTGGATTGGAGCCTATCCCCCCCCCCCCCCAATGCATGTGGCAGTAATTTCATTGCCATTTCCACTTAACCTTGGTCCTCCTTAACAGTGGTGCTTCTTTCTGAAAGTCTTGCCTCAGGATGCTATCACGAAGTGTGAAGCAAACACAGAATCTCAGACTACAAAGGTGGGGAAGGTCGATTAAATCGCAACAGTCTGGTGTCAGATTTGACTCTTATGACTTATGATTTTCTCATTTGGGACTGTAGGGCTGTATGTGCTTTCAGTTCAGGCGGGGTGGGTGTTTTTAAACTAAATAATGCAGGCAATAATACAATTCCCATTTTCTCAGCTACCGCTGCACACAGAACACTCTTAATACAGCCTGAGTAGATTCTGTTAGAGCTCAGAGAAACACACGCACAGTAGGCTCTACAGAAGATATTAAAATGTGTGAACTCTTACATTAACACCAAGTTTTACTGACATCTAAAATATATACTGCCCCCCCCCCAATCCTGACTGCCTTCACAATACTTTGCACATGGAGAACAGAGGCCCTATATTACTTGTGTTTGCATCCAAAAACTATTATCTTAACGTTATTGTTCCTACGTGTCCTTTTCATGTCCTCATTCTATCACTGAGGGGGGAGACACTATTCTAGCAACTGTTCTGATGATTGACAAGTTTCCTTTTCATAAAAAGTTTACAGATGAGATGTCTGGGACATTACGTTCTCTAATATTGGACCGCATACTATTCACTGCAGCTAACTGTAAATCTCTCCCTGAAGCACTGAAAAGCCTCTTTTGTGAATTAACATTGTTCTGCTTATGCACTTGATTTCAAAGAAGACATTTCTCTATATGCAGTGCATGTTTGCTTTTAAAATGACAAAAGTTAGCAAAATATGTTGGATATATTTTCTTGGGAAATAGGATTTTTATCATACAATTCATCAAGGATTTGCCTTACCCTGACATTTGTGATATAAAGAAAGTCAGAAAAAATGTAATTTTCTTGATCAAAAATATGTTTTTACTTCAATGCAAATAAATGTAGTCTCTTGCTTGCAAAATATCTTCTAATATAGACTGCTAAATAGGGTTAACACAAGCCTCTTTTGTTAATCTGACATTTAAATGCTGGACTTGCTGATGAATCTGTTCTTTTCCTTTTGTCTGTGCCATACATAACTGAAAACTCTAACAAATGATGCCTTCATACTAAAATGTTTGTGAAAAACAAAATCAGAATAAATCTTGTTCTGAGGATGAAGCTGAATTGCTTGTGTTCCTCCCAGATTTGCAAAATGTGTGTTCCATGGGCTCTGTGCTATTTGACATTGAGTTTAGTCCTATCAACATTGTCATTGATGTTTTCCCTGAAGAATGCTCATGGTGTTTGGAGATTATTCAAATATCAAAAAAATATTGCAAAAGCTATAGAGAACACTATTTAAGGGGAATAAGAATCCTGATGCACAAAATTCTCACCACTGTTGCAAGTTCTGGCCTTAGTATAGCTGCTTTCACCAACAATACACTCTCACCCTGAGATCATCAAAAGTATTGCTGAAATATCTGAATCTATACCAATACAGAACGTGTTTGCACAAATTACAAGAATTGGTTCAGACACCAATTCAATGCTTCGGGAAACAGCCTGCCTCAGTCCAAAGTGCTTTGACAGCTGCCTGAATCAGCTCAAATTTTGTTTTATGGTTGGTGGTTTGTTTGTTTCCTTTGTCTGCATGAAGGGCAGGTGGGAGGCACGTATCCTGAGAAAGAGCACATGCCAAAGAGTTATGAGCTCTTGAAAAATTACCAGTGGCAATGTTTATCACACACATTCTCCGATGATGCTTGTTACTTGCCAACTCAATTCTCAAGTAAGCCAAGGGAAGTTTGCCTTCTCAAGGGGAGTGGAAAAAGAGGGTAGCTGTAGGATTGTCAGTATGCTATGCTCTACACTATGACGTATAAAATGCGCAACAAGCCCGTATCTAGTAGTTGATGGGCCTAGTACCAAAACAGAAGCACCAGAATTTCTCAAATATGGTAGCCCTACAAAATTTCGATTTTTTTAAAGTGGTTGTAAGAGAAAGGTAGTGAACCCTAATCTCTTCCACACAAACATGATCTAAAAAGGTGTAACATAGGAAGCTGTCTTAAACCAAGTCAGACCATTAATCCATCAGTGTTTCTCAAACTTAGGTCTCCAGCTCTTGTGAGACTACAATATCCATCATCCCTGACCACTGGTTTCTGACAGCGCAGGATGATGGGAACTGTAGTCCAACAACAGCTGGAGATGCAAGCTTGAGAAGCGCTGAAGTTCATTCTGGTTAACACTGACAGACAGTGGCTCTGTCCAGGGAGGTCTGGGATTAGAACCGGGGACCATATTTGTGCAACAGCAGATGCTCTGCCATTGAGCTGCAGCTTCTCCAAGCAAGCAAAGAGGTTGTCACACATACATCTACGTGCCAGCAAGAAAACAGCACCAGACATCCAAACACATGCAACACAGATGCAAAAAGACATCCATCTGCTTACTGCTGATGGGCAATGACAAGAATTTCCTGCACATCAGATTTGGGAGGCAAAATTGTTGTAAGAACCTGGCTGGAGTCGTTCTTTTGCTCTAACTTCACATACGGCAGATTTCACAGGGTTCTGTTTAAAGCAAACTATCTCCACAAAAGCCAAACAAGCTGCACAGGAAACCCAAGTTTTTCCATAAGTAAAACCATTCAGCCAAAACAGCTCTGAATTAAAAGTTCCATCAATGCAGCTACCCTGTTTTGAGTGCAATGATAATTTTGTAAAACTCCATTGTTATTCTGATTCTCCAGCTCGGGTCAGTGGTTTTCTTCTTCCCCTTGAAAATCCCATCCTGGTCCACTTGCCCGACAAATGTGCATGAGTACAGCTGGGAGGCAGGGGAGGGGACAAAAACGATAGGAGTCCAGGTCTACTTTGCTAAATGAAAATTATACAGCGAGAGCTTGGTTCTACAGCCACTCCAGAATTGGGATGAGGTTTGTTGAGCATCGAAAGTGCTCCTTAGCCGTTTTTCCTCAGTGAGATAATGCTGGTAAAGCAGACTCTATCTTTTCTAGCCTTCTGCCATTGTGGTTTTTGTGTCTTTGTTTAAAAGCCCAGAGTAAGAACAATTCAATGGTCAGAAATTCTTCCATTCATCCCATGTGTTGCCTGCAACTACCCTTGACAGCTCCACCCAATCCATCCATCCATCCATCCTTCCTTCCTTCCTTGTTGATTGAATATACCGGTATATACCACCCTATACCCAGAGGTCTCAGGGCGGTTCACAGAAAATATCAACATAAAAACCACAACATAAAAACCTTCTCTCCACGTTACTCAATTTCACCATACTATCTGGTTGTGGCCAATGTAATTAACATGTGCTGCATCCCAATTCACAAACAGCAGTATTGACAAGACAGGAAATCTTTGTGCTAGAGCTGCAAATTCCAGACACCTTATTTGCCTCAGCATTGCAAACTGCAGTTAGCTGGTAAGCATTTAACCTCAAGAATGCATGCTCCATCCCTCCCCTTTTTCCTCCATCCAAGGCACATTCCCTGCTTCCTTCCCTCGTGAGCTTTAACCATGGCATATTACACCTGCCCTCGCTGGTCTGAATTAAGGATGCACCAAATAGTGCCAAGCAAACATTTTGGGACAGAGAGAGGGGGGGAGAGGGGGGGAGAGAGAGGGAGAGAGAGAGAAGGAAGTAGTGCCCTCACTTCAATTTGACTTTGTGATGTGATCACACACCCAAATCTGATTGGCTTGGTGATGTCATCTGTGCTGTGTGGCTGAAGAAGAAAATGGCACTGAATATCAGGGAGCAGGTGTCACTGGTAAGAGAGCCAGCCACTTTGACCCTGTTCCTTGCAGGAGTCCAAAGATTGCCCTCGCTATACGATTCCTCTGTGACATGGAACACCACAGAGAAGTATTTAGGGTGAGAGTAGAACAAGCATAGGAAAACTCAACCCTCCAGATGTTTTGGGACTGCAACTCCCATCATCCCTGACCACTGGTCTTGTTAGCTAGGGATGATGGGAGTTGTGGTCCCAAAACATCTGGAGGGTCGAGTTTGCCTATGCCTGGGGTAGAATTTTGTGAAAGCAACTTTAAAGTAAGGGCTTAGAGCAGACTCTTTCATAGCTGCTTGGGCAAGTCTAATCTTGGGGAGGAGTTGCGAGGAAGAGGGAGGTCCTATCAAAGCACTCAAAAGGATGTGTAAGGGGAGTCGTAGTGTACGACAGCCTTCTCTCTCATGTCCCCATGTATGCCTGGTGCACTCCGCTCCCGACCTTTCCCGTCGCAGGGAGGCTTCTAAGAGTGCTCAGATATGAGGGAAGTGAAGCCCCCTTCAGAATTTGTTGCTTAAGCAGGAATGCAGGTTGGAGGCGAATGGGAGGGGAGCTCGGGAGGAAGTAGGGTCGGCACATGCATGCATGCTATACCTACGCTATGCCAACATGCCTGACTAGGACTAGCGATAGCAGCTGGTAGGGCAGGGGTGGGCTTGTGCTGCTTACTGAGGTTCCTAATGTTGCAGTTTCTGCCAGTCACTGAGAGGAGGAGAGGGAGAGGGGAAGTTAGTGGGGAGTGGGGGCAGTGCTGCAGCCAATCCAATGCTGCTGCACCCACACTGCGCTGACCTGCCCTCGGTTTCACACTCTCAGTAACCAGCAATGCTCCCATCATCACGAAGCCAAGTAAGCTTTGCCCTGCCACAACATGCTGGATGCTATTGAGGCTGAGAGAGCCACTAGATCAGCCTTCCCCTAAATGCTTCCGACTACAACAACCTCAGATATGCAGATAACACAACTTTGATGGCAGAAAGTGAGGAGGAATTAAAGAACCTCTTAATGAGAGTGAAAGAGGAGAGCGCAAAATAGGGTCTGAAGCTCAACATAAAAAAACAACAACAATCCTAAGATCATGGTCACTGGTCCTATCACCTCCTGGCAAATAGAATGGGAGGAAATGGAGGCAGTGAGAGATTTTACTGGTACTTTCTTGGGCTCTATGATCACTGCAGATGGTGACAGCAGTCACAAAATTGAAAGACGCCTGCTTCTTGGGAGAAAAATGATGAAAAAACCTAGACAGCATCTTAAAAAGCAGAGACATCACCTTGCCGACAAAGGTCCATATAGTTAAAGCTATGGTTTTCCCAGTAGTGATGTATGGAAGTGAAAGCTGGACCATAAAGAAGGCTGATCGCCGAAGAATTGATGCTTTTGAATTATGGTGCTGGAGGAGACTCTTGAGAGTCCCATGGACTGCAAGAAGATCAAACCTATCCATTCTGAAGGAAATCAACCCTGGGTGCTCACTGGAAGGACAGATCCTGAAGCTGAGGCTCCAATACTTTGGCCACCTCATGAGAAGAGAAGACGCCCTGGAAAAGACCCTGATGTTGGGAAAGATTGAGGGCACAAGGAGAAGGGGACAACAGAGGACGAGATGATTGGACAATGTTCTCGAAGCTACTAACATGAGTCTGACCAAACTGCGGGAGGCAGCGGAAGATAGGAGTGCCTGGCATGCTCTGGTCCATGGGGTCATGAAGAGATGGACACAACTAAACAACAACAACTCTAAAACATCTGGAGGGCACCAGGTTGGGGAAGGCTAGACTGGATTCTGGTGCATTTGAACTGCTGGAAAAAACATGACGTGGACTTCTAGATGCTGCAAATGTGGCTGTAGGTGGGTGTCCTGACTCATGAACTACAGTGACCTAGATAGACTTTTGCTCCTTCCAACTCTTTGCTTCTCTGTACCATGCTTTATGACATGTTTTTGTGAACTCTGACTATGTTGCTTAAATTAGAGTAAGGCCAATTGTCTTGGCAAGAGACAAAGACCCTCCCCTTCCCTACCTTTCCCTGCTAGGTGGTTTCTTTAAGAAGATCTGCAGAGGTTGTTTACCATTAAGAATAATGTAGCAGATTAACACTTCCAAGAAAATAAAAAATAATTGCATCCCTTTAAAAAAATGAAAATAAAGCAGCGAAGTTTTTTAGTTGCTCACTGAGAATTCCCTTTCTAGTGTGACAAATTAGTATTTTGCCTTTGACTATCTTCCATTTAAATTAAACGCAAGATAAAACATAATGAGAGGCATGGAGTGTTGATATGTTTGACACTAGTCAGTCTTCTTAGTTGTGGTTTGTTTTGCAGAAAAATAAATACATCCAAATGGGGAGCCCAAGATCAGGAGCAAAAGGTCATAGGATACATTTAGCGCTTTTGATATTGCTGTACAGCCATCCAGCTGGGATGGCTACATGACATGCAATGCCTGATTGCTTTTGTACAGTGGTAGCTCCTATCTATTACTTTTCAAATTAAAATCTGTTGCTTTTGGTAGCAAGACCAAATCTGAATTCTGCTTCAACATAAACACTTAGAAAAATTGACTTGCAACTAGCAATGTCAGGTTTCACTGACCCTTTTCAATCAATTTCTAATATTATCAAATAACCCATTCATTTCAATAATTGCAGCTGTTCTGCTCATTATTCGATTATACCAAATGTTTGTGGAGTCTTTGTTCCGATTTGTTTGTGGGGTGGTTATATGACAATGAGCATTCATCGTGGGTTTCTTGTGGGGTGTTTATATGTCTTTCCCTTAATCATTTGTCTATCCCACACATTTCAGGGCATTTCCAGGTAATTGCAGAAAGTTTTTTTTTAATTAGCTTAATAATAATAATAATAATAATAATAATAATAATAATTTATTATTTATACCCCGCCCATCTGGCTGGGTTTCCCCAGCCACTCTGGGCGGCTTCCAACAGAACATTAAAATACAATAATCTATTAAACATTAAAAACTTCCCTAAACAGGGCTGCCTTCAGATGTCTTCTAAAAGTCTGGTAGTTGTTTTTCTCTCTGACATCTGGTGGGAGGGCGTTCCACAGGGCGGGTGCCAGTACTGAGAAGGCCCTCCTGGTTCCCTGTAACTTGGCTTCTTGCAGCGAGGAAACCACCAGAAGGCCCTCGGCAATGGACCTCAGTGTCCGGGTAGAACGATGGGGGTGGAGACGCTCCTTCAGGTATACTGGACTAAGGCCGTTTAGGGCTTTAAAGGTCAGCACCAACACTTCGAATTCTGCACGAAAACGTACTGAGAGCCAATGTAGGTCTTTCAAGACTGCTGTTACGTGGTCTCGGCAGCTGCTCCTAGTCAGCAGTCTAGCTGCCGCATTCTGGGTTAGTTGTAGTTTCCGGGTCAAAGGTAGCCCCACATAGAGCGCATTGCAGTAGTCCAAGCGAGAGATAACTAGAGCATGCTCCACTCTGGCAAGACAGTCTGAGGGCAGGTAGGGTCTTAGCCTGCCTACCAGATGGAGCTGATAAATAGCTGCTCTGGACACAGAATTGACCTGCGCCTCCATGGACAGCTGTGAGTCCAAAATGACTCCCAGGCTGCGCACCTGGTCCTTCAGGGGCACAGTTACCCCATTCAGGACCAGGGAATCCTCCACACCTGCCCGTTTCCCGTCCCCCCAAAACAGTACTTCTGTCTTGTCAGGATTCAACCTCAATCTGTTAGCCGCCATCCTTCCTCCAACCGCCTCCAGGCACTCACGTAGGACCTTCACTGCCTTCACTGGTTCCGATTTGAAAGAGGTAGAGCTGGGTATCATCCGCATACTGATGAACACGCAGCCCAAACCCCCTGATGATCTCTCCCATGTATGTAGATGTTGAAAAGCATGGGGGGAGGACAGAACCCTGAGGCACCCAAGTGAGAGCCCAGGGGTCTGAACACTCATCCCCCCACCATCACTTTCTGAGCATGGCCCAGGAGGAAGGAGCGGAACCACTGTATAATAGTGCCCCCAGCTCCCAGCCCTCCAGACGGTCCAGAAGGATGTTATGGTTGATGGTATCAAAAGCCGCTGAGAGATCCAGCAGAACTAGGAAACAGCTCTCACCTTTGTCCCTAGCCCGCCGGAGTTCATCGACCAGTGCAACCAAGGCAGTTTCAGTCCCATGATGAGGCGTGAATCCCGACTGGAAGGGATCCAAATGGTCCGCCTCTTCCAGGCGTGCCTGGAGTTGTTCAGCAACCAGTCGCTCAATCACCTTGCCCAAGAATGGAAGATTTGAGAC
The DNA here is from genome assembly GCF_965207765.1 of Zootoca vivipara. Taxonomy (NCBI): domain Eukaryota; kingdom Metazoa; phylum Chordata; class Lepidosauria; order Squamata; family Lacertidae; genus Zootoca; species Zootoca vivipara. Next base: position 14,871,900 of record NC_142586.1, read on the forward strand.
TGGGCGATAGTTGGCCATATTGGCTGGGTCTAAAGATGTTTTTTTAAGAAGGAGTTTAATGATCGCCTCTTTCAGTGGGTCTGGGAACGCTCCCTCACAGAGAGAATCATTCACCACCCCGCAGAGCCCATCGCCCAGCCCTTCCCGGCTAGCTTTTATAAGCCAGGATGGGCAAGGATCAAGGAGACAGGTGGTTGGTTTCACTCGTCCGAGCAGCCTGTCCACATTCTCAAAGGTAACAGATTGGAACAACTTGACTAGTTCTGGCGAAAGGAAGGGGAAAGCCATAGATCTTTAGCAGAGAATTCTCAGCACCCTTGCCAGACAACAATCCCCAGGATTCCAAGTGGTTGTTCCTATTGTTTTCCCTGGTCCCCTGCTAGAAATGTTCACTCACTTGCAACAAGATCCTCTACATATTTAGCCAAAAGCAACTTCCACTGATTTCAATGGGACTTGCTCTGAACTATCTGTGCTGTCCACCCTGAACAGATTAAGTGACCTGGGAAGTACCCAGTGATTTGTACATACTGGACACGCTCAAAGGTCCTCAGTAGGGATTCAACTAAGTTCACATTTAAAGGCAAACTTACCAAAAATGCACTTTCCAAAACAATTCACACACCAAAGCACAGCCAACCTTCAAAATTTGCACATCTCTGAATTTTGGAGTGCGGTTCTCCAGCCAAGTAAAGCTTACAAAAATGCATGTAAGAGGGCAAAGTGTGCATAACAGTGCATCTAGCATATTAGGAGAAATTGCTTTGCATTAAGAAATTTGCAGTGCCATTTTTTTTCTAAAAGACAACACCCAAATATTGCTGTGGAAATGTGGAGCATGGAATTTGTGATGAGGAAAATGAGAAACTGAGTGAAATGAACCCTAACCCTATTCCTCAATCCCCTTTGGAGAGAGAGAAATATAGGCAAGCATAATGGCAGAGATTCTTGGTGGCTGAGATAAAGCTAGGTTGGCCTCAAGCCTTGATCAATGCATGACCTGAGGAAAGATTTCTGATATATTCACAACCACTGATTCTGCATAAACAGCAAACTACTCGTCGCTGAAGAAAACTTTTGATTACACAAACAATAGGATTTGGGATGGATCTCCAACTTCATCTGCATCTCATAGCCTTGTCCTAAAGTCTGAGTCACCCTGACCCTATTCTTGTTGGAAGGCCGTGTAGGCATTTAATACTATAAATCAGGCATAGGCAAACTCAGCCCTCCAGATGTTTTGAGACTACAACTCTCATCATCCCCGACCACTGGTCCTGTTAGCTAGGGATGATGGGAGTTGTAGTCCCAAAACATCTGGAGGGCTGAGTTTGCCTATGCCTGCTATAAATACATGGCAAAGGAGCATATACAGTACCCAGCTCTACCCACTGCAGGCTAGCCTGGATTTAGCAGCCAAATCCTGGCTTCCTCTGCTGAGCATGTAACTGAACAAAGTCAGCCAGGCAAAATATATCCTCATTCAACCATCTCCTTCTGCTGTACTATGCACTGAAGTGGAGCTAATGAAGTAAAATAAAAAAATTCCTTCAGTAGCACCTTAAAGACCAACTAAGTTTTTATTTTGGTATGAGCTTTTGTGTGCATGCACACTTCTTCAGATACCGCTAATGAGTTCAATGATAATGTCTGAGATCACAAACATGCTATTAAGCAGTGACTGGAAACACTGTTTAAGGAAGCATGTCAAAGTGAGTCTTCTCCATGATCAAAGAGTGGGATTTTAACTCCCACATAATACATTCTTGCAACTGCCTCCTAGCATTTCAGGTGAGAAAACACTGACACTACAATGCAGGGTTTTCTCCGTGGAAAACATGTACTAGCAATACCACAAGCTACAAAAATGGGTGCATGATCAATTACTGTAATGATTCCTGTAACGACTCCAGTGTATCAGGGGAAACATTTGTCTATATTCAAGACAACTCAGAGTTGTCTATATTCAAGACAACTCAGAACATTGGATATTGTGATATGAATGCCATCAGAAACAGTAGCAACTTTATTAAACATTTGTGAATGCCCAAAAGCTCTTACTAATTCATTTGTTTAGCACAAATGGTGTGCTAGGTGCTGAACCCAAAGGGCTTTCAAGTAATGGATAAGAAAAAGAGAAAGATAGTAGGAGAAAGCCAGGGACTGATTCAGAATAGTGTTAATTAGAGGTGCCAGTAAAATTCACCTGCCAAGCTTCCTTCGAGGAAACCCTTTGGAGAACCACATACACAGCCAGATCTCCTTTTTATTGTACATTCATTATGAGTTGTGCTCATGATGCTATTGAGGTAGCCACAGACAATACCCCTTCACATCTGTTTGCACTTGCAAAGGTTTGGGGGCAGTCACACTGCTTCATTTCCAGTCAGTGCACATCCTATAACTTGCTGCTGATGTCTCGTTAATGTTCTATATCACAAATGTTCTGGTTAATCTCATGTTCTGACCAATATCCATTTCAAAACGACAAATGACTTTCTGCTGGGGTAAATACAAACACAACTACTTTGTTTGCACTTTAGTCAAGCACCCGATCCATGATTGCATGAAATAATATTCCTTAAATATGAAATGTGAAACGTGGACCACTTATAAACGCCATCTCTAACTCCTCTAAAAATTCCATCAATTGTGTCTCTGAAAATGTTTACACATCACTTGGGAAGACAGGTGAACTAATGCCAGTGTACTGGAAGAAGCAAAGATCACCAGTGTTGAAGCAATTATTCTTCAACATCAACTTCATTGGACTGGTCATGTTGTGCAGATGCTTGATGATCATCTTCCAAAGCAACTGCTCTATTCCGAACTTTAAAATGGTAAGCATAATACTGGTGGTCAACAAAAGAGGTTCAAAGACTCTCTCAAGCCAAATCTTTAAAAATGTAGTATAAACACCGACAATTGGGAAACACTGGCCTGCAAGCACTCCAGTTGGAGAACAGCCTTTACCGAAGGTGCCATGGGCTTTGAAGACACTCAAATTCAGGACGAAAGGGAGAAATGTGCTAAGTGGAAGGCACGCTTGGCAAATCCATATGTGATAAACTCCCTCCCGGGAACCAATGTCCCCACCGTGGAAGGATGTGTGGGTCCAGAATTGGCCTCTACAGTCACTTATGGACTCATTGTTAAAACCATGTTTATGGGAGACAATCTTACTCGGCTACGAGTGATCACCAAAGAAGAAAAAGAACATGAGAGTATGAAGTAATATTCTTTAAACTGGCGAAAGTGGTTATCAACATTTGTACAAGAAGCTCTATATGGTATAGTTTGAAAAAAGAGACAAAAGCTATGCTAAAAGGTAAGTTATCTTACTTGAGATAAATAACCAGCCGAGTTCTCGGGGTCACTGTTCAGGGATTATTTTATACAGTTGTGACCTTTGGGAAGTAAAGGAGATCTGAAGAAATTTGTGAATGACACCGAGTTAGGAGCCACTGTAAATGGGGAGAAGAATTGCTCCGTTACGCAGAATAAATTGCATGACCTTATAAAATGGAATGATAGAAATATAATGAAATTCAATAGTACATAGTATAAGGTCATGCACACAGGGATAAATAATCAACATTTTTGTTGTCACCTGGGGACTCATCAGTCACCCACTGTTGCCTTCATTCACATGAGGGAAAGCAAAATTCTGCATGTGGGGACAACTTTGCAGTCGGGATGAGAACTGCTCTGCATTTCTGACAGTAGTAGGACAGATGTCTACTAACAGATATGTGGTTGGTTGGTGTGTGTGTGTGTGTGTGTGTGTGTGTGTGTGTGCGTGCAATGTGTTCCAAACTGTGCAAACACAAGCTTATCCGGGCAACCTCAGGGCACGCTCTACCAAGCATAACATTGAGCCATGTGTAGTAAAGATAATGTGGAATTTCCATCTCTTGGTCACACTTTCTGGGCAAGCTCCTGTCCACCAAATTGGTTGGGAGCAGAACAGCCATTAGGAACTCCAATGACTTTCCATGAGATTACGAAGATGGTCCAAGCTGCCACCTGAAGGAGGGAGCGGAAAGTAAAGAAGGCCTGTTGTGTGCCAATGAGGCGAGATGAAGCCATTTGCCTTGGGCGGTCGAACCAAACGCCTTTCTACCCCCACCGTTGTGCTGCTGCCAGCCCCACCAACGCTTTACCCGCCCCACCACAGCACCATTGCCCTCATTACTGCCATGGGTGTAGCCGCAGGTGAGGGGAAATGGCAGTGACACTGTGGGAACAATGGTGGGCACGGGGGGGGGGGCAATAGATCTGCAGGGCAGGTGGGGCTGTGGGATGAGGGGCATTTGCCTGCAGCAGCAAAACATCTCAGGCCGGCCCTGGGCATATGGCTTCTTCTACTCTGTCCATGTTTGGATCTGGGGCAGACATGAACATGGATAGGGATGCCTTGGCGAAGTAAAGGAAATTTGAAAAATGGGGGCAGGGGCGGACACAACAAAATCCGGAAAAATAAGAAATCAATATAACAAACTTTTTATAAAAGAATGGAAGAGTATATATTTAAAGTAGATGAATAAATGAACAAATTAAGTTAATTTGGATATGTAGAAAATATTTAAAATAAATTTAAGGAACCACAGAAAGGGGGGGAAGTAAGACAAGTTTTTTAATGTTAAAATGACTGTAAAATCATTGAAATGCATAAACCTGGAAATCATAATTTTTTTAAAAAATGGATAGGAATGCCTGAGGTTCAGAAATGGATTTTGGTAGTGCATAAAAGCATGCCTTAAAGGAGAGGCAAGCTGGACCCCCCCCCCCCGCAAAAAAACCCTCATATCAAAAATACAGGCCACAGAATGATTTGTTGTTGCTCCCCTCTCTTCTGCATCAGTTTTTCTTTTCCTAACCCCAAACACATCCCTTTTTTTAACCTTCAAGTGGCAGCAGCTGTGAGAATGTTTGTGGACCACATGGGGAAAAGAGAGGAGGAATATTTTCCCTTTCTTCCCTCAGCCTCCTTTGTCTGATGCAGCGTAGGAGTGACCAGGTGATATGCATATCTCTTAATTTCCAGTGTCCCGGCAAGTTATCAGTGGGCTGAGCTTTCAACCCAAGTCTAAGCAGGTGTGCTCAGAAGTTCTACTGAATTTACTCCCTCTCAAGGGTGATATTCAGTGTTAGGCTGCATACACAACGTGTTTGAAGCGCACACAAGCGCACACACAAGCGCGCGCGCGCACACACACACACACACACAAAGAATCTTTGGGAACTGGAGTTTGTTATGGGTCCTGAAAACTGCTGTAGTTTGTTAAGGGTGCTACTCTGTAAGTAGTAAGCTTCAGTTGCTTGGATTCTGATATTTACTGTGAGTAGTAAATATCAGTTTATTGCAGCTATCATCCTACTCAGAAGAGATCTGTTTATTTAAATGGGTCTACTCAAAATGTGACACAGCTGGATATCACCCTAATTCATAGCTGCCAAGTCTCGTGCTGAAAAATGCGGGATCAGCAGCGGCGCGGCACTGGAACTTCCAGTGCCGGTGCTGCCCGATTTCCGGTGCCCAGACATGGGCAGAGCGGCACCAGAAGTCGCTTCTACGCATGTGCAGAAATGCATAGAAGCGACGTCCGGTGCCGCTCTGCCAGATTTCCGGTGCCTAGACATGGGCAGAGCAGCGGTTCCCTCATTGCAAGAAGTAAGGTTACAGGGAGCCAGACAGAGGGCCTTCTCGGTAGTGGCACCCGCCCTGTGGAACGCCCTTCCAACAGATGTCAAGGAAATAAGCAGCTATCCTATGTTTAAAAGACATCTGAAGGCAGCCCTATTCAGGGAAGTTTTTAATATTTAATGCTGTATTGTTTTAATATTTGATTGGAAGCTGCCCAGAGTGGCTGGGGAGACTCAGCCGGATGGGCAGGGTACAAATAATAAATTATTATTATTAATTATTATTATTATTATTATTATTATTATTATTATTATTATTAACTGAAATGAACAGATTTACCCATCCCTAATCCCAACATAAGGCTGCTGCTCTCCATTAGAAATTTCTCACGCCAATGTCAGCAAGACATTGAAGCAGTCCTTTGAAAAAGTGTTATAGCTTAAATGGCATTTATAGTCCACAGAAAAAGGTGATTAGAGGCTTAGGTTGGCACTGATGCTAGCACAGGTGTGGAATTAGTGACGAGGCAAACTCCTTTCAGCTCAATTCAGAATTGACTCAATATTACGAGTTGTCTCAGCAAGTGAAAGAAGCCTGCCTGTCTGGTGTGCTTGTAGGCTTGTTTTTTCTCTTTCAACCTATCCCATAGACACCTGAAAATTCAGCCGCCTGCCCCAGACACACACAACCAGTAACAACAGGGTCAACAGTCATATGTAAGGCTTATAAGAAATAATCAAGAGAGTACAGAATCTCACTCAACAAAAGGCTTATTTGCTTGGTCGGGTAATCTGGGTACAGAGGTAGATTGAGGGCAGGAGAGAGAGCTGCAGGGCGTCACAACTATGACCTAGTGAATTGAGCAGAAAGGAAGGCGAGAGGCGAGGGGCGAAGGGTGCCAAATGTTGGCCTCGCACAGGGTGTGTTGTGGTCTGGCTGGCTGCAGAGGACAGACTGGGAGGAGGGGGTGCCAGAAGCTGAAGAGGTAATAGGGTTTAGTGAGCAGGAAGAGACTGGGGCAGAGAGTAGTCCAGAATTGGAGGCAGGAGAGGAGGGGGGCCAAGAGGCATGCTGCCGAAGAATCCAGGGAGTCTCCCCTTCTTGCTGTGAACAGCTCCCTTCCTCTCCGGTCTCCCAGAACATGCAGAGAAATGTGGTGGAGCAACAAGAGACAAGACAACGGAGCCTTAGGCTACTGGGGAAGGAGCCTTAGAGAATGGTGGAAAGGCAGGGACTCTCCGTCCTTGCAACTGTTTCTACTGGGAAGACTTGCTGTGACCACTAGGCCCGTGCTGTTTCTTTGAATAAAGTTAACTTCACTGACACTGGTGTTTTTTTATTGCTGACCGACTCCTATCAGGGCGCCATTGAAATTTGAAAGACTGAAGCCTGCCCTTGCTGGATATAGAGAGAATACATCTAGATGCAAAGCAGCTGGCCCTGTTGCAGCTGACATAAAGGCTTGGTGCACTCTAACCCTCCAGGTATACACTATACAAGTGAAGAACTAATGGGCCACGGCTGCTGCCCCTACCCATCACACCCCTATACCCTAGTCTCCCTTGATGCCCACTCATTGAGAAGAACTTTGGGTAAGTGAGCCCATTTGGATATAGTGGGATAAGCTCTCCTTCCTGGCATTGCACTCAATGTATGGACATTATGGACATCATGGGAGCCAGTGGACAATCTCCAGCTGTCCCCTCTACAAGTTGGCTATTTACACAGATGGAGGGAGGCCTCTTCTGAATAGCCCTATATTTTCACAGCAGTCAATGAGAGTTTCATCAAGAGTGAAAAGTAGCCTTAAGGAACTTCCATGAGTTCACTTACAAACTGCCGAATGCTAGCCACATATGCTCGGAATCTTATTTGACATTCCTAGCTGGAGAAGAGTTACTCTGGGGAATGGCACTTGGTTCCTAACACAGCTGAGCAGTATTCTGGGTAAATTTGTATGCAGCACCAAGCAATTACGAATGTAACGCTGATAACATCCCCTACCCAGAAATACAGTCGCTTGTAGGAGACGTTGCTGCCCTCCCAGCCAGCCGGTTCTATGCACTCCAGCAAGTCCTACCTACCATTTCAAACACTGTTGTCTGAAGCACCTTCAGTTTGGAGGGCAGCTCTAATTAATGAGTCAGGGTTTATTGGCTGTGATAAGCAGCTCAATGGGAAGGTCAAACACAGACGGCGGTCTTTGTGAAATATTTCTCGAAATGGCAACCATCTACTAATTCCTGGCCCGCACCTGCCGTTTCCTAATAGAAATGCTTCAGGCTCCCATCAAGAATGCTCGGCAGTTTGGGAGAGCGAATGTAATTTAGCTTATCTCATGCAGGGCAATAAAGCATTTTGGTAGCACTGGCATGTGCATTTTATCATGGTCAATAAAGCTGAAGGTCACACCACTAAAAAAAAACCCGGGGACTTCTCCCTTCAGAAAATGGCAGTAAATATTTGGCAGCAGCTTTTGATGAGGAATGTGCTAAAAACAGTTCAATATGGGAAAGGGGGCATTGTTCTTTGTCCCAGGTACAGAAGGTTTAATAGATATGATTGATTTTTGGCTTTTTGCACCAGATCTTGAACCACTTAATAATCCAGATCAGTGGGCTGGGCTGTGGTTTCTTTGTGGGAATGGAAACTCACTTTAACATGTTCTCGCACAGAGTCTGAGCATGAACACTGCAGAGCCTAGTAGGGCAACGAGCCTCATTCTTAGAAGACACCAACAGGTCAAAGGAAACAGGAAAGGTCACTAGGCCGTCTAGCTTCCCGAAACCAGCTACAGTATTGTTTATGGAGTAACAAATTCAGTGTTGTCAAACTCATTCATTCCAGATGGAAACCAGGAACAGTCATCAGCTCTGGATAAATCCTCAGCTGAAGCAGAGTGCACTGGAGGGATTCTAGGCTTGTCTGGACCTTTAAGAAGCATGTGTGAAAGTTGGGGGCACATATTGAAGTGTATCTGGGTGCCTCAGGCACACACACAAAATACTACAGACAAGTCTCTGCTAAAAGTAAAACCAATGTCTCCAAGCTTCTCATATAAGGAAAATGCTAGGGTGCAAGGGGAAGGGGGAGGTAGGGCAAACACCAGGGATGAGGTGGGGTGGGGGAGATTTGCTGACTAACAGATCAAGCCAAAAGGGATGATTTTGCCCTTTCCAGTCTCAGCATTTTGGATGGGGAGATGATCTAATTCAATCCCTTTTAGTTCTCCACCCGCCTCCCCAACAGTAAACTTTAAAGAAGAATGCAAAAACATAGTAGACAGATTTATCTGCAGTTTGGCAGGTTTCTTACCTAGGGGCACCTATCTAATGTGCACTGTTTTTAGACAAATAGTCCACAATACATCAGGAGAGATGATGCGATTCCCATTTTTGATCCATCCCCAAACTGCAAAGTCTGCCCTGGCAGAATATCCACATGGCTTCCTTCTGAACTCCTCTCACGTGGGGCTACCATGCCCACAAACTTCATTTGATTATGTAAAAAAAATAAAAACTATTGTAGATGTTTCATTTACAAAAACAACAACAACAAAAACAAAACTTAGTAGTGGCACCTGCCCTCTGGAATGCCCTCTCATCAGATGTCAAGGAAATAAACAGCTATCTGTCTTTTAGAAGACATCTGAAGGCAACCCTTTGTTGGGAAATTTTTAATGTCTAATGTTTTACCATTTTTAATGTGCTGTAAGCCACCCAGAGTGGCTGGGGAAACCTAGCCAGATGGGCGGGGTATAAATAATAAAATTGTTGTTGTTGTTGTTAACTTAAAAGCCCCTGAACCTATTGGCCTGTAATTAGGCAGACTTAACTGATTCAGCGGCAGTGGGAGGTAGGTAGTGTGCCTGCAAATTTCATCCCACCCAAAGGAAAAGTGTAATAACTATTTTTAAATTTTCCAGCGATTTAAAGTTGTTTTCCAAAGTGTGGCATCAGGAGCTGAACCAAATCTTGTAGTGGATGCACACCCCGAATGGCAACACAAAGCTCAGTACCACGCTGCCTCAAAATATTTTGGTAGGCAGCATCTTTAGAGCCACTCTGTAGAAGACCGAAATCCATATAAAGATTCACAGAGCCCTACTCTGAACAGCAGACAGCAGCTGAAGACAACGCAGGAGAGGGAAGCAGGCACATCTGAAGCGGCAGATGGAATCTAACCCACAGTTGGAGTTGAGTCAATTTTGCAACAGGGGCATACGTAAAAATATTTTTTCAAGCACCACCGCCGCAATACCATGCTCTTGAGAAGACCTAATCAAGCAAAGCTGCAATTATTTTAATTATTTCCCTCACTACCACCATACCCATCCTGAGATTATACTTCTGTTTACAGCTCTGCCTCAGCTTCAAATTCCAAATAATGTTTTGCCATGTTCTGTTTTGACAACTCGAGTTTGGGCAAGACAAGCAAACTGGTAGGTTTGGGGAGTGTAGCTTTGGGGATTATACTTTTCTATCCCACACTGACTTTTCTTGTCAGCCAAGGTGGGTCATGGCACACAGAGAAGCGGTCACCTGAATACAGATTAAGCTTGCCACCACAAAACGCTTCAAGATGGCCGTTTCTCAAGGTGCCATTGTAGTAACTTGACTTCCAGCCTTGTGATAGAGTACTCAGGCAGAAATTACCCATTTTATCTGTATTGGCAGGTAAAAGTCAAGAACGTTTTGAAAACCAAGGTGATTGGGCCACACACAGGAAGAACAAAGATATAGTTTGAGTGTCTCACTTGTAATCTTAGAAATCATTTAATGTGTCGACACAAATTGAAGTTCTTAATATTGCAGTTGTTGTATAGTGGGATTATTATTATGACTGGGATGTAATTGAAATTAATAAGATTTTGGAATGCAGAAATAAAGAAAACCATCAAACAATTCTAGCACAGGGGGGCACTTAAATTATATAATTTGTTATTTGAACGATTGGTATTAGTAATTGTATTATAAATTGGTAATGTTATAATGAGGCTATTATTGGAATGTAATTGAAAACTAATAAAAATTATTATCAAAGAAAAGAAAACCAAAGTGATTTGCATGACTCATTCTACAGTCCCTGTGTGGTGAGATCAGTGCCTCACAGCACCTGGGGGGGCAGCCATTTTAGAATCCAGTAAGAAACAGCAAGATTTACCTGCCAAGCTTGAAGCACTGCTTTCATATATATCAAATATTAAATTGCAAACAAGAGTATATTTTTAGAGCATTTGTAATGGCTTTTTTTAAAAAAGACACCTTACAATTATTACACGCAGCAAACATTTAACCCGTGTTCAATTGACGTGCAATTAGGCACACGCTCGTTGCTGCAAAGCATGTAAATATAGGCCATAAGATATTTAAAATGTGCCTTTCCAGTGAGTCCCAATATGTTCCTTTTTAAAAGCTATTTTCAAGCTTGCCAACTTCCCTAGCACAGATTCCACATTTTTGATAAGACATAAAATTGCTTACTTACAAAACTCTCTGAAGATCAGATTAATAGGCTTTTCCATGCAGGAGTCAGCAAAGGTGCGCAGGAAGTTGCAAATGTTGCTTAGTCACAAAAGTTTCTAAACCCTTAGGACAGAAAAACGCTACTTTCAGACTCCTTTCTGGTCTGAAATGAAAGAATGCTGCTTAAAGCCAAGCTCAGAGCTCCTTCTATACTGAGGGAGGGAAGGAGAGAGAACAAAGGTTTGATGACCCATTTCCTCCCAAGGTGAGAGGAAGTGACATAGGCAGGACAGCTAACTCTATGGTTTTAACCTCTTCATGCACTAATTAGATCTAAGCATGCTAGGGTTATATATGAGGTGGGACCCTGCAATTTGGGGACTTGGGTAGAAAGATTGGGTTTGTTTTTTCTCTCTGAGATGGAACATAATAGTGGGGCTTTATAATGTTCACCCCTGGCACATATGGGGTGAAGATGGAGTGAGGGGAGAGAGACTTTGTGCCAGCTATCAAGCAATGGCTCCCCCACCCTCCCACTCCTGCCTTGCTCCACCCAGTAGAAGCAGCTGGGAAGGGAGAAGAGGAGTTATGAGTTATATATTTTTTAATATAATTTTATGAGTTGTGTGTGTGTTTTTTTTACATGGTTTTGCATGCATTGTGGTGTTTTATGCATTGTAGCTTGCTGTTATTTTTATTGATTGTAGTTTAGTAATTATGATTCTACTTGTTAAGTGTGAATTTCTGTTTCATTTTTATTTGCTAATATATTGAAGGTAAAGGGACCCCTGACCGTTAGGTTCAGTCGCAGACGGCTCGGGGGTTGCAGTGCTCATCTTGCTTTATTGGCCGAGGGTACAGCTTCCAGGTCTTGTGGCCAGCATGACTAAGCCGCTTCTGGCGAACCAAGCAGTGCACGGAAACACCATTTACCTTCCTGTCGAAGCGGTACCTATTTATCTACTTGCACTTTGGTGTGCTTTTGAACTGCTAGGTTGGCGGGAGCTGGGACCGAGCAACGGGAGCTCACCCCATCACAGGGATTCGAACCGCCGACCTTCTTATTGGCAAGCCCTAGGCTCTGATAATTGCATTGTATACTATTCTATTCAAATAGATTGCTGAATATTACTTTATTTGACATAAATAGTTTAAAGTCGTGTTTTTGTTATGACTTTTTGTATTGGATCAGATTGAGTTACAAGGTGTATGATCTTTGTGTATAGCAATATAGAAAGGCAGTGTACAAATAAAAAGCAAAATGAAAATAAAATGACTGGTGTAGCTTCCTTTTAAACAGAGGCTAAGCTAGCTGGCTAACCTTTTTGTGGAGACTACCATTAAGGCTGCAAGACTGACTGCTTCAGTGAGGGGCCATTTCTTCCGGGGATTTCGCTTTTATTGTCCTTCAGACGTTACCGTTGCTACTATATTATAAAGTGCTCCTTTGGGTAGAAATCATAAATGGGAGAAGTGTTGATAGCTTGATATGTGTGACAAGTGATGGGTTGTTTTTGGCTTTGAAAAAATTAATGCACTTAAAACAGATGGAATCTCCATGAATTCCATCACTTGATGATTTATGCTGTTGGAACAATTAATTTCTTTCCACATTGAGCTCAAGGGCTGTAAAGAAGTGCTTGGGGGTTAATAAGCTAAAGTATTTGCAACTCACAAAACCTTCACATCTGTAAAAACCCTTCTGGGAAGTTATATTAACATCACATTACAGTGGAGAAGCTATAAAGCAGTGGGACTGTGTTTCCACCTGATGGGGGAATCTGTCTGCATATAAAATCGTGTCGGAATTCACATATGCATGCCTGGAAGCAAAAAAGGGTCTGCACTTTCCAAAAATGGTTTTAAAGCCCGGAGAAGAGAATGTTAAGATTTTAGTGAAAAATCAGAAGAGACATTCTGATGATCGGAACCACATGAAAAAGTGGAACAGGCAGCCTCAAAGAGGTGGTGAGCAATCACTTGCCGGAGCTGTTTAAGCAGAAGCCAGGCAGCTGTCTGACACAGAGGCTATAGTTACATCCTGCACTGCAGAACTTGCAATGAGCAGCGGGTTCGGCTGGATAAGCTTTAGAGGTCCCTTCCAGCTCCATTATCTTTAAGGCTACAATGTTATGCACACTTACTTGAGAGTAAGCCCCATGGAATTCAGTGTAGTAAGCCCCATGGAATTCTGAGTAGGATTGTGCTGTATGCTTTGTCATTCTCTCTGCACAGCTACCCTGTTTTCCCCTTGCTTTCGTACAGTCTAGGGGCAGGTAACATTTAATTTTTTTAAGTGTGTTTGCCAGGACATATCTTACTATGACAGGGGTGGGGAAAGTTAAGTCTCTATCTAGTCCAGGCATAGGCAACCTTGGCTCTCCAGATGTTTTGGAACTACAACTCCCATGATCCCTGAGCATTGCCCCTGTTAGCTAGGGATCATGGGAGTTGTAGTTCCAAAACATCTGGAGAGCCAAGGTTGCCTATGCCTGATCTAGTCATTAGGGCTTTTCCCTGGGAAAGCCCCTTCCCTAGGCCACGCCCCTTCTTATGAGGCCACACCCATCACAAGCGCAACTCCATCCTCTTATTGGGTGCTTTAGCTTGACTGGAATGTGTCCTTAAACTATGAAGATGATTCTTGATTACCTGGATGGAGAGGTATGTGCGCAGAAACCTCAGAAATGCTCGAATAGAGACTGTTGTACAGAGTTAATAGTGACATCTATTGCCTCATCCACTTTTGCCCCTGCCCCTTCTCAACCGGGAAGCTGCCCCCAGGTTGCTGCCCAGGAGGCAATGAGGTCCCCCACTCCTGTTCTATGAAGACAGCTGAAGCGGGGTAAAGAGGTAGCTCTTAAGCTTTGTTTAACTCATAAAGCACCACCATGGCTTTTCCCTATAAAAATAACGAGAGAAACATTTGTTTGTAATTCAAGCTACAGTCAAAATCTGGCAAGGTTTGTCTTTAAAACTGAAAGCACTTGCATCTGACCCGCTATCTTTCTCGCGGTGCTTTGGGAAATTTGCCAAGTTTCCTTTAATTAAGTGTACAAAGGCTATATTCATTCCAAGGTGCCATATTGATTGGAGCCAACGTTTGTATCAATCAATCATTGCAATTTAAACCCCCTGACTTTTCATTTAATCAGCGGAGATACAAATCAAACTATTTTGAAATGTGGATGAATTAATTCTTACAGGAAACAAATGCCAATATGAGAGACAGCTATCACTTAGGTGATTTGCAGCCTATGTTCTGCCGTAATTGGTTGCTTGAATAGTTCTCAAGTCACTGTCTTTCTTCTCCAATACCTGAAACGCCATCTAGTCAATAATTTTGAGCCGATTTTCCTCCAATGGAAATTTACCTATGACAAGAGGCAGTCACAATGCCAAGATCAATTCTGCCTTTTACCTCTAGTGGCAAATTTGTTGCAGCTGGCTGATTGGCGATGTATAAATTGCCTGCACATACAGAGGCACTGTTTACTTTATTATTATTTCTCATGGCCCAAGGCCTGAGTTCAGAAAGCGGTTTGGGATACAGCTCTGTGGAGTATTGGCCCTATCCTAAAACACACAGGACCAAATTTCACATCAGAAAGATGCTTTCAAAAAGAGACGACCTTTTCTTCTTCTTCTTCAATATAACAAGAAGAAGAAGGAGGAGGAGAAGAAGAAGAAGTGATTGCGATTAATTTGCTGGAACGGATTCAGTTTATGACAGGCCTTAAAATATATCACCATCTTTTTTAATCTGTGATATTTGATGTATTTTAATGTTTGTTGGAAGCCGCCCAGAGTGGCTATATATATATTCAAAGAAAAAGAATTTTTGAACAAGACAAATGAACAATAACATAGCCAATTACAATTTTCCCCCTTTCCCCCTCCCCTCCCTCCCTCTCCTACCCTCTAAGGCAGACATCCCCAAACTGCGGCCCTCCAGATGTTTTGGCCTACAACTCCCATGATCCCTAGCTAACAGGACCAGTAGTCGGGGAAGATGGGAATTGTAGTCCAAAACATCTGGAGGGCCGAAGTTTGGGGGTGCCTACTCTAAGGACTTCCCTCAGCTCCCCTCTCTGATTTGTCTGTACATATTGTTTTCTGCATGTTATAAAATTGTACATATTATTTTATCTATCATATGTTCTACTAATAAATTATGGATATTTATTCAAAACCTGCCAAGGAGTCCAAATCCTTTTGTTGTCTTTTTAAATAGTTTGTAAAAAGTTCCCATTCTTCTTTGAAGTCACGGTTGTCCTTCTCACGTAGTTTATATGTCATCTTTGCCAACTCCGCATAACTCATCAGTTTTTCTTGCCATTGAACACATGACAGTAGATTTGCTTGATACGGAGTCTAGATACATGTTGGAAGCCACATGAATTCAAAATTGACAACCGCCTGGAGCCAAGCTTTTTGAGATACAGGGTGTGATCCTGCTGCTGCTTCCTTTGGATTTGTTGGGGTGTTTCGCCTAATGAGCCCCATCAGCAGAAACAGAATAAAATGATTTACTTAATCCAAATCTCTTCTTTTTAAAGGAAAGAATTCGCCGCTTGCAGGCTGTAGGCTTGGAGCTTTGCTCAAAATGGCTCCCGCGACTGCAACTCCGCTGGCTCTTGGGGCTCTTACGAGCTTACCGGGCAGCGGAGGAGTCGCTCCTGGAGCTCTGCCGAGTTTTTCTGCCCCCGGGACGCTCAACCCAGGGTTCTACGGGGGTCCGCGTCGCCCCCGCGGAATTCGACATGTGAGGGAAGTTTTTGGTTTCAAATGCTGATGAGCTGTGTCAAATTACCGAAAGGACCGGTATGCTTGCCACAACAATGAAACAGTTTTGAAACAATTTCAAAAGCTATTACATATCCATGTACTGAAGGACACATTTCTTCATCTTATACTTCTCTCCCTCTCTCTTTTAATCTTCCCAACGCTCTGACAATGATCAAATTCCCTAGCTGGGGACCAGCTCTCCAGGTGGCAGATTGACAACTAATTGACAAGCTAGAAGCACTAAAGAGCCTCATGAGAGCAGAAAAATTGAAATGGGGCAGTTCAGGCCAGCATCCTGCATACACATCCCCTCCTGCCTCCTATTACTGAAGGTGATGTTCCCAAGCCCTTGCACAGATTGTACTTGATGCAGGTTAAAGTGTTTGCTAAAGGCAAGACGGGGTGGACAGAGCAATGCTTTATTGAACTCATTTATCTTTATGGCCTGTCAGGGGTCCATTTATCATTTGCTGCATTGCAGCTGGTGTCCCTCCCAATGCACTTTGAACTTGACTGATCCTGATAATATTGGCCTGATAGCTGAAGCAGCACAATCCCCAGTCCCTTGCTTGACTCAATGTCTAGTAAGCACATATGGAAGGTTGTTTGTTGCAGATGTATAGATTTCTGTTGGAATATCAAGTTTGCAATTGAAAGGGTCTGTTTACTCCTGGCGGTTTCTCCACAAGGCAAACCTGCTATTGCAGAGGCAGATGATTTAGACAGCAGCCCCAGCCAGCCTGGGCAAGAGGAAAAACAAGGAAGTATTATGTCTTCTGTGTGGAGGAGACGGAGAAATGCTACTGGGTGACAAAGAGAAGGCAGAAGTGCTCCGTACCAATCTTCTCACAGAAGGAAAACAGTGTCCAATTTGGTGATAAAGGAATAAATGATGCAAAGAGGGAGATGCAGCCCAAGAAAGGAAATGAAGTGGTAAGGGAACACCTAGCTACTTTAAACAAATTGAAATCTCCTGGGCCTGATGAGTTGCACCCAAGGGTACTAAAGGTGCTTCCACATGTAATCTCAGAGCCTCTGTCTATAACCTTTGAAGATTCTTGGAGAACAGGTGAGGTCCCTGCAGACTGGAGGGAGGCGAATGTTCCCTCTTCAACAGGGGGGGGGGAGAGAGGACCCATGGAATGACCAATCAAGCAGCTTGATGTCAATACCAGGAAAGGTCCTAGAACAGATAATTAAAGAGTTGGTCTGTGAGCACATCGAAGATTGCTAAGAGCCAGCCAGAGTCTTCAAAAACAAGTCATGCTAGACAAATCTTCTTTCTTTCTTTCTTTCTTTCTTTCTTTCTTTCTTTCTTTCTTTCTTTCTTTCTTGACAGCATTACAGGCTTGGTGGATCAGGGGAATGCTGTGGACATAGCATATCTAGAATAATAGAATCACAGAATTGTAGAACTGTAGAATCTTGATTTCAGCAAGCTTTTTGACACACACTCCCATGATATTTTTGCAGAGAAGACGGTGAAAGGTAGACAAGACAATGTTACTGGTATGTGCATTTGTAACTGGTTTGACTGGCTGAACTCAAAGTGTGCTC
This sequence comes from Zootoca vivipara, assembly GCF_965207765.1. Classification (NCBI taxonomy): domain Eukaryota; kingdom Metazoa; phylum Chordata; class Lepidosauria; order Squamata; family Lacertidae; genus Zootoca; species Zootoca vivipara. Next base: position 14,889,357 of record NC_142586.1, read on the forward strand.
AACTCCTGCTCCCATCAGCCTCAGACAGCATGGTAAATGGACAGGAATGTTGGGACTTGTAGCCCAACCCCCTGCAGTTCGAGAATCTCAACTAGACCATACATGACAGTAGTGTATTCTGAAGTTTAGATAGTCGTGGCAGATCCAAGTTGTTGATTTTTTTAACTTGTTTCTTGTAAAACGCTTTACTTAAGAATTGATGTCACCATTCAAGTATTCTACAGAAAACCTCTAAAATTCAGTGATACCTTGGCCAATATTTTTGGGTACTGTAGGAGATCGTTTTTTAATCTGTTCAGTCTCAGTTAAATGTTGTCACCCAAGCTGGAGGGCTATCGCCAAAATCCATGAATAATTTGAACTTGGGTCTAATTGCGCGTGTCTGACAAAGTGGGGTGCTGTTCTTAAAAATTCAGACAGAATAACTGAAAAATTGCCTTATTTTTAATAAATACTGTTCATATTTATTCACAAGATGCTTGCGTGTTTTCAGTGCTACAGCAGGAATAGTTAGGCATATTTTTGTCATATATATATATATATATTATTTATTATTGCAATAACTTAACCCCTTTCATTGCACGTGTTTGAGAGTAACAGTTGATGGAGCTTTATGGGTAAAGAATTCCTGCAGCAAAATAGAACACCTGCAAATGTAGCGGAAGGACTATAAAACCCTTGACACATTCCAATTAAAAAAGCATATGCAACAAGATCCAGGGCCTACATTGACAAAGCAGGAAATGATAGACGTGCACATCGAAGCAGGTAATTTTAATTAGGGCAATAGATCTTATTGGGTAGGCCAAGAAAATGGAATTGCCATTGTATTCTGCACAATCCTGAATAACATGGTTTCCCCCCCTGTAGCACATGTTGGACTTTGTCTCCGTAAGAATGAGAGCTTGCTTTTTAACAGCTAATTTACAATTAAACTCTGTCAGAGTTCGACAAACTAACAAAGAGGTTAAGACTCCTGGTGCCCTGCAAATATACAGTAATTCCCATATGAGCTGGTAAAATGCGGGCTAGACAATGCTACCATTCAGTGGATTTGTAACTGGCTGACTGACTGAACCCAAAGGGTGCTCATCAATGGCCCCTCTTCAACCTGGAGAGAAGTGACTAGTGGGGTGCCACAGGATTCTGTCTTGGGCCCAGTCTTATTCAACATCTTTATCAATGACTTGGATGATGTGCTTGAGGGTATCCTGAGCAAGTTTGCAGATGAAACCAAATTGGGAGGGGTGGCTAATACCCCAGAGGACAGGATCACACTTCAAAATGACCTTAACAGATTACACGACTGGGCCAAAGCAAACAAGATGGATTTAACAGGGAGAAATGTAAAGTACTACACTTGGGCAAAATAAAAAAATAAAAAATGAAAGGCACAAATACAGGATGGGTGACAACTGGCTTGAGAGCAGTACATGTGAAAAGGATCTAGGAGTCTTGGTAGACCACAAATTTGACATGAGTCAACAGTGTGATTCAGCAGCTAAAAAAGCCAATGCAATTCTGGGCTGCATCAATAGGAGTATAGCATCTAGATCAAGGGAAGTAATAGTACCACTGTATTCTGCTCTGGTCAGACCTCACCTGGAGTACTGTGTCCAGTTCTGGGCACCACACTTCAAGAAGGATACTGACAAGCTGGAACGTGTCCAGAGGAGGGCAACCAAAATGGTCAAAGGCCTGGAAACAATGCCTTATGAGGAACATAAGGGAACTGGGTATGTTTAGCCTGAAGAAGAGATGATTAAGGGGTGATATGATAGCCATGTTCAAATATATAAAAGGATGTCATATGGAGGAGGGAGAAAGATTGTTTTCTGCTGCTCCATAGAAGCGGACACGGAGCAATGGATTCAAGCTACAAGAAAGAAGATTCCACCTAAACATTAGGAAGAACTTCCTGACAGTAAGAGCTGTTCAACAGTGGAATTTTCTGCCAAGGAGTGTGGTGGAGTCTCCTTCTTTGGAGGTCTTTAAGCAGAGGCTTGACAGCCATCTGTCAGGAATGCTTTGATGGTGTTTCCTGCTTGGCAGGGGTTTGGACTGGATGTCCCTTGTGGTCTCTTCCAACTCTATGATTCTATGAAATGAATGGCATTGTTGCTTTGTTCTCTTGCTCAATTTCCATTCATTTCAATGGGTTTTGCAAAGGAGAATTCCAGTGGATGGTACTCTTAATTTTATACCTAGAGTCATCATGTGTATTTTAAAGCAATCTTCATAAAAAAAAAAAATCAAATCAACACAGAGCAAAAATGTTTAGCATGCCAGTGTCTTTCTCTGGAACTTTTCTTGAAGGACATATCCTTCCTAGTTTGAAATGCAAAAATGTAGAAATGGTGCTCATCATAAAAACATAAAACAGCATTGCATATGCACGAAACGAACAAAGCTACAAAATGAGGCAGTAGAGCCATTGTTAGCAAATTACACAGCTGATCTCAGCCATTTTACAGCCTTGAAATGCTAAATAACCAAGTCACCCTTAATGAACTGTAAAGCCATGATATTCATTCAAATATGCCATATTGATTGCAGCTTGTCCCGCACCCAATCCATCATGCCAATTTAAATTCTTGACTGCTACGGAAGCAATAAATGCACCCAATGGTTCATGAGAACTATTGATAATCTTGCAACATGTTTCTAAGAATCTTGCAAGTAATCCAGTATTTGAAGGCCTGTCGATAGCCCTACTCTTGCCTTCAATCACTGGATGTTCTCAGCAGATTTTACTAATAGCTAGCTTTGAGTTGCCTTGGAGTTCTCCTGGTTATCAGATACATTAAAAAAAATATCTAGCAAATAAATCTGCACCCTGGAATAAATATTTCAATATTTGCTTTCATCCAGGTCGTATTTGATTCATTTTGCCATCCTTTTAAGGCAGAAAGGCAAACGTAAGTTTATAAATTCCAGTCTAGGCATATCCTGCTTAAATCTGATTTGCATGACTGCGTGCCTAGCATGGCTGCCACTACTTCTACCTAGCAGAGCATTTTGAGCAGGATCATTCTCCTCCTCTTCCTCCTCCTCCTAAAAGTCAATGTATGCAGAGATCTCTTCTCCATCTTCATGCACACAATGGCCTCCATTCTCAGCACCAGTAAGCAGAAGTCAATGCAGGTGGCACTCAGAAGAGCTGGTTCTTAGTCTGCCGTCATAACTTATCTTGTTTGCAAAGGAACAGGTGCACCGCTTTGCCCCCATGACAGTCAGTGGCGGAGCTTCATGCTCCGGCACCGGGGGCGGAGAGCAGGCGGGGGCGGGGCTGGCAAGTGTCACCGGGGCGGAGCGCGCCGTCCACAGGGCGTGGTGCATGTTCTGGGGACGTGGCATGCCGCCCGCATGGGCATGGCGTGCATTCTGGGGCCATGGCGCACCGCGATGGCACCCTACCAGGGGCGGTGCGCTCCCATCGCCCCCTCTTCCTACACCCCTGATGACAGTGGGTACCTGGTGCGTACGTGCATGCACATGACATTGGCACACCTACTGTATGCACGTCACGTCATGCTCGCAGCGTGCTGATGTCACTCCTGCACGTGGCAGGGGTGTGCCGATGTGACACACACACATCCCCCATGGCATGTGCACACCACCGAGTGGAATCTGGGAAGGGCAGCTCCTTCATTTAACATCTGTGGGTGCCTGGGCACCCAGTGCCCCACATAGTCATCCTGCAGTTGACATGGAATTTACTCAATATTGATCCAGAGTAGATTCCAATGTATAGTTAGCAGAGTAAAAGCTTAAACAAGTTGCAGGATTCCCCCCCCCCAAAAAAGGCCAGAGGCAATTGTATTTCATCCAGCAGAGCTTTACTGCGACTGAAGGCAAATGAGCATAATGGTCGCAAATCCAATACATTCAGGATTGGCACTGTCCATAAGAAATCCAGTTGCAGAAGACTTAACTTAAACTTATAATAAGTCTAAATCTTAACATTATACCATACTACGTACAGAACCCCACACCAGAAGGAAAAGTGATAGAAAGAGAAAGAGAAACCCAGGCTCCTTCTGGCCTTATTATTATAGACAGCATGACCTTGACAGAAAGAGATAAGAGAACCAGTCTAAACCAGCTGTATGTAGCTTCTTTGAAGGAATAACCCCCAAATCATGAACCTTCTGCTTGTTTCTTTCACACAGAGAAGCTTCCAGAAGCTTCCAAAACCCTCTTGTATTAATTAGAATAGGAAAGATCACTACACATCAGATCAATACTTTCTGCACTAAGAAATGCAAACTGAACAAAGGACCGTTCCACATGGGATTGCAGCCAGAATTGTTTTTGGACACACCACATGATTGTTGCATGTGCTTGGTTCCTTTTGAGGTTGACATTAGTGACATGGCAGCTGTTGCGGTGTATTGTGTTACCTCACTACTGAATTGGGTTGGGAGCCCAAGGTCGCATGGGAGGAGTCCACGCTGGGGCTCTTTCACACACCAGCCATTATGACAGTTCCTCCAAAGGGTAGCAGTGATGTGACCTAGAAGAAAAAGCAGCAAGAAGAGACAGAGAGAGTCAGGGGTGGGGGTGGGGGTGGGGGGAGAGATAACCATGCCAGATCTCTGCTTGAATCAAGGCTGCGGCTATGGGAGAAAGAGTCAGGGGTGGGGGGGTGGGGGTAGAGATAACCATGCCAGATCTTTGCTTGGATCAAGGCTGCGGCTATGGGAGAAAGAGTCAGGGTTGGGGGTGAGGGTGGGGGTAGAGATAACCATGCCAGATCTTTGCTTGGATCAAGGCTGCGGCTATGGGAGAAAGAAGACCCTTTTGAGGTGTTAATGCTGTGAACACCTCCATTGCAGGCTCAGGTTGCGTATATGTGTAAATAAAACATATACCATAAAGACAACACAGTCTTCGTCTCGCCTCATTCCAAATCCAAAAGGAAACATAAACCCTGGCTAATTGACTGGAACCCCTGCAGTTTTGTGCCACTCAAAGCATGCAATGATACTTTGCATCCATATTATGTTTTCAGCATGAACACCTCGGTTTATGAATTTTTGGTTTACGAACGCCGCAGACCCATCTAGAACAGATTAATTCACTTTCCATTACTTTCAATGCAATGGGAAAGTTCGCTTCAGTTTATGAACGCTTCAGTTTATGAACCGACTTCCGGAACCAATTACTGTACACCCATGCTTCGGGTTAAGTACACTTCAGGTTGAGTACTCCGCAGACACGTCTGGAACGGATTAATCCACTTTCCATTACTTTCAATGGGAAAGTTCGCTTCAGTTTATGAACGCTTCAGTTTTTGAACAGACTTCCGGAACCAACTGTGTTCATAAACCGAGGTACCACTGTACTGGGTGTTCCCACAGCACAAAATCTATCCAGAACTGCAGGCCAGCCAAGATTTGTGTGTGTGTGCAGTGACGCACACATGTGTACAAGAGAGCCAAAATTTAGGAAGAGGTACCTGAGGTACCTGAATGGTTTTGGTGGCCACAACAAATGGATATAGAAAAGGCCTTGCTGCATGATGTGGCTACAATGAACTTGTTGTTACCACTTTATTCCCCACCCCCCACCCCTTGTTCCGGAAGTAGGTCTTCACTAACCCTTTCTTCCCTGGTGGGGGGGGTGCACCACTTTGTGGTTCGCCTCAGGTGGCAAAATGTCTTGGGCCAGCTCTTTCACAGAGTAATATGCAGAGTATGCATTCCCAATGTGAAAACACAGCATAGTGCTATAACCGGCTTTCGTGGCTGCTAAGTACTGTATATGAATTCTGAAGGATCAGCAGCTTCAATTAACTACAACATGGCTTTATAAAGTGCCCCAGAATTACACATGGTCAGAAGCACAGCAACATTTATCTGTAATCACTTGACTCAGTATGTATAATGGGGATGAACTATTATTACTTCATAATAAAAATTGCTGACAAGCATCAGGCAATTTGTTCAGTGGCACCAGTGGAAAAATAGTGATAAGCAAGCCATAATTAACTTTGCCGAAGAGCTGTGTGTGTGTGTGTGTGTACAGTGGTACCTTGGTTGTTCGAACAGCTTAGTTCTCGAACGTTTTGGCTCCCAAACGCCGCAAACCTGGAAGTGACTGTTCCGGTTCGCAAACTATTTTTGGAACCCGAACATCCAACAGGGCTTGCGCAGCTTCTGCGCTTTGCTTTCCGAACGTTTTGGAAGTCGAACAGACTTCTGGAACAGATTCCGTTCGACTTCCAAGTTCGGAAACTGTTCCAAGGTACGACTCTCTCTCTCTCTATATATATATCTCTCTCTCTCTCTCTCTGTGTGTGTGTGTAGTCAAGGAAGAGACACACAATTTCTTTTTTCTTTTGCAAATGAGGAAACGGGAAGGAAAGGGATTGCTTTGGCCCCTCCAGCTGCAGTTAGAGATGAAATATGCAAAGATCAATATTAATGAGAAGCAGATAGTATCAGTGCCATAAATCTGATCCAGCTGCCTACACCGTCTTCCTGTAACTTATATATTGCACAAAGTATGAAAGCCAGCCAAGTACACAGGACCTAGTACACAGATGGGCCATTCTGTTTGTTGCAAACTTGGATGGGAGCAGAGTGGCCTTGTTTGCCAGGCTGTGAACTTTTCAAGCACTTATGCCATATGTGTACTGGTGATTGGATGCTGTTTCCCCCCACAAAACGAATTACATATGCTCCCTCTAGTCCGAATGGGCACATTTTCAATTTTCTTTAACTTCCAAGCTTCCACAGTTTGCTTGTTGTTGTTTCTCTCTGCCCTCCCTCCCTCCTAAAGCCAGGACTGTGTGCCGTTGCTAATGTATGGGCTTGGTGACGGAGGAACAAGGACAAATAGTGAAATGGCATGTCCCTAAAGAGAGCTCTCTCTTTAATGAACCCTTCTGCTTGAATTAGTGAGCATCTTGAGGGACCCAACGCGGAGGGGCGGAGAAAAGAGAGGGAGAGGCTAGCAGCTCTCAAAATTTAATGAGTGCTGGATCTAAATGGCATGAATTACTAGTCCTGGAGGAAATAAAATGGAAACATGCCCAGGCTTACTCTGCCCAGGGAAGACTCTCAGAGGCATTTGTTGCAATGGACTTTTTAATAAACCAGCAGAACTGAAATTATCCTTCAGCTTGCCATTCATTTAAATGTGGGGACCAAAGCTATTTTAAAAGGCTTAAGGGGCCTGATCAGTAACCCACAAAAAAACAAACAATTCCCATTTACTCATTTTATGGAACAGAGCTTTGAAAACTTCAGCTCATTTTAGGATCATTTAAAGGGGAAACGGAAAGTGCAGCCTAACCTTTGAAAATGTGGGAAGATGCCTTTTCCCGAGGCAAGGAGGGAAAAGAGGTGTTTCCATAGGATTGCTTCTGCTTGTGTCAAAATGGCTCACTGAGATGTAGGGGACTTGCTTTTACGGTTACACTACGAACATCTGGCAAGACTATGATCACAATGTACAAGCAAAGAAGCATTGTTTCATTACTTCCTACGTTATGGCTTTTCTGAATAACAACAACCACCATTTATTTATACCCTACCCATCTGGCTGGGTTTCCCCAGCCACTCTGGGTGGCTCCCAACAGAATATTAAAAACACGATAAAACACCAAACATTAAAAACTTCCCTAAACAGGGCTGCTGCCTTCAAATGTTTTCTAAAAGTCATGTTGTTGTTTATTTCCTTGACATCTGATGGAAGGGCGTTCCACAGGGCAGGCGCCACTACCGAGAAGGCCCTCTGCCTGGTTCCCTGTAACCTCACTTCTCAGTGAGGGAACCACCAGAAGGCCCTTGTAGCTGGACCTCAGCGACGAGGCTGAATGATGGGGGTGGAGACGCTCCTTCAGGTATAGGGATCACTAATGACAAAAATCAGTTCCATATATCTCGTGCAGCAAACAACTGAACATAATTACGTAGTAACAGGAAATATCCCTGTCTTTTGGGACATTAGAAAAGAGAGGGGAGATCCTTCCTAGCTGGTAATCTTACATTAGGGCTGTATATAAACACCAAGCACCTGCATTTATAAGTTTTAATTTATGCTGTGGGTGCTCTGCCCTGCCTAGATATGGTTTTCCACTATTGTTTGGTATTAATCTGCAATGGATTGATGCCCAGCGAGTGCCTTCCCTCCTGCCAAATAAGAAGTTGCGCAAAGATCATGGCAAAAAGACATCATTTCATTCATGTCAGCCTGGTTGCTAGGACACCAGGTTTTGTTCAGTCGGAGAACTGATCTCTCTGCAAGCAGCCAAATCTACATGATAAATTATACTGATGAAGCACTGTTGGGGAAGACCTCTTCCTGGCTGAAAATGACATTATACTGATAGAGCCAGAAAAATATGGGTGGTATAACTTCCCTGGGAGCCAACACAGTGCCCTCCAGATGCTGTTTAGAGTACAACTCTTGTCATCTCTTAGGACTGGCTAATGAATCCAACAGCATCTGAAGGGGCAGCGTTTGTCTCCTCCTGATCTACATTCTCTGTGTGGGTCCCTGTGTTTATACATGCTTCCTCCCACTTTGGCGGTGCCCATACCTGCTACTGGAAGGCAGCCCCCAAGAGCTTTCTCAAGCCTACAGCTTGAGAAAAGTTTCCCATCCTTCTCTAGAAGAGCCATAAAAAGAGTGATCCAGGTATTGTACCCTTGACTTCACAGTAGGGCAATGCTCACAGAAGCCTTCTCCTAGGGTTGCCATATTTCAAAAAGTATAATTCCTGACACCTGCAAAGCCTTTTTTTATGAGGACCCCAAAATTGTTGAGCTTTTTTTTGAGAAATACACCAAAAAGCTTTTTGGGGGGAAGCCCCCCCCCCCAAAAAAATAATGTGATTTTAAGCTTTTGGGAGCTGTTTTCTTGCCATACACCCAGGTTTTCTCTGACATTTTGCCAACTCAGCAAAATTCCCCCGTTGCCATTTTTACACCCAGAAACCAGGACACGACAAGAATTTTCCTGACGTATGGTAAGCCTACCTCTCCACATGTTGCCCTGCCGTGTGGAGATGGCAGTGGAGCTGTGCCCTGACACAGAGGCATGCCTGTGGCACATGCACATTCATTCTTGGTGTGAAGGGGGTCATATGCACATACAGATGCATGTATTTTAGGGTCCTCCACCCAAATAGAAATCCTGTCTGACCAGGGCTCTTCCTGCTCACATCTCCTGGAAGGGCCCATTTTCACGTGCATCTGTACGCCTTTAAGGGCCTTTCACACCGACGCCATATATACGCCACTGCCATGCTCTTTGACATGCAGGAAACAGGAGGCTAATTTGATGGAAATGGGACATATAAATCTCCTAACTAAATAATAATTATTATCAGGCAGGATCCTGCTTCCTTTCACACATTTGGTGAACATCTCTACTGAAAAAAATGCTGACTCAGAGTCCCATTTTGAGTCCCACTGAGGCCACATTCATAACATACATACACAGTGGTACCTCTGGTTACGAACTTAATTCATTCCAGAGGTCCGTTTTTAACCTGAGGTACCACTTTAGCTAATGGGGCCTCCTGCTGCTGCTGCCGCACCGCCATCGCGCAATTTCTGTTTTCATCCTGAGGTAAAGATATTAACCCGAGGTACTTCTTCTGGGTTAGCAGGGTCTGTAACCCAAAATGTTTGTAACCTGAGGTACCACTTTAAAGTACTACCGTATGATACTACTTTAAACAGTCATGGGTTCCCCCAAAGAATTATGGGAGCTGCAGTTTGTTAAGGGCGCTGGGTGTTGTTAGGAGAGCTCCAGTCCCCACGCAGAGTGGTTTAATAATCAATCCCTCTGCCCAGGGAACTCTGGGAATTGTAGTTCTATGAGGGGAATGGGAATAAAGGCCTCTCATCAACTCTAGATGAGTTGATGAAGTAGTGATCTGACTCAATATAAGGCAGTTTCCGTTCTCTGATTTCCTTTCCATACCTGCATTATGTGAAGGGATTGTCCTCCTTTGAACTCTGATGAGAAACAGAGAATATTAACTCCAGTTAATTCAGTCTCTTCACTCATCATTATTACCAACTTCCTTTTCTTATTCTACAATAGCTCCAAACCCTGACTTGTTTTGTTTTGTTTTGTTCCTAATATGCTTTAAAGAGCCTCAGATCTTTTTTATTTATTTCACTATCTGTGCTACATCTCCAGCGTCAGTAATCTTTGTTAAATATTTATACGTTGTAGTGGCAGTCCAATTAATCACAACTGCTTCTTTTATGATGTTTTGTATTTTTGTGAGAGTTTCTTTTGTTCTTTTTTTGCCGGGGGGGGGGGGGGGGAGGCTATATGCCTAAGCAGGACTTTTTTTTCCAGCCAGAACTCATTTCCTGTCTCATTGCCATTATAAGAGAACAAGGGTTCATGAGTTCTGGCACCTCTTTTTCTAGAAAAAAGAGCACTGCATCTTTCTAATTCCTGGATCCAATTCCAGGAATTGCCAGGCTAGCTTCCTGGTAAGATAGTTGATTAAGTATGGGCTATTAAGGTAACAAAGGAGTTGGTTCAGTGCCAGAAGACAAATGGATGCCCCACCCCTCAACTGTCTGGTAGTTAAGTTACAAAGACAAATGGCTGGAGCTGAGGTGTGTGAGCTAGAAGCTAGATGCTGGAAGCAGGCTGGGTAGCTGAGAGATATAGTCATGCTTGATTTATGTTGGAACCCAAGGCTGTAGCTATGGGAGAAGCTATATCCTATCAGGTTGTTAATACTGTGAACCCCTCCATCATAGACACAGCAACTCATCTCCATCAGATCTTGCCCCCATGAAGCAGTTGCTGAGACTAATGGTCCCTGCCTCCCCCAAGTCATCTATGTCTCCTCCTCTCTGGGGTTTTTCCCAAGCAATCAGAGACTGTGCCTTTGCTCCTTCCACTTCATGTCTCCCCTGATTCTGGGAGACAGGGCTGTCTTTACCTGGGGGTGCAAGGGGTGCGGGGCACCAGGCGCCCACCGCTGAAGCCGCCTATAATTATGTTACATATTGTATTGAGCTGCTATGCGGAAGCGGGGTCGGTGGCACCTTTGACACAACTGATCTCACGCCAGCGGCAGGCAGGCGGTGTGAGATTAATCGTGTCAAAGGTGCCGCAAGTGAAACATTGCAAATTGTGTTTTAATTTCATCACTTACAGTTCAAATTCGTTTAGAGAAATCGTAAAAAGTAATCATGTTTATTTTCGCTAATTGTCAGCATTTTCTTTGACTACTTAGTACTTGGGGCTCTACTACACACGCATTTCAGCACGCGATTTTAGTTTTCCATTTCTGCAAAAACCCGCCTAGAGCACACACTATGAATTCTGCGAGCTGCATTTTTCTTCATTTTTACAACAAATACTAAGTGCATAAATGGAGCAAATTAAAAAGTTTGTTTCTTTTTCCTCTCTTCTATTGTAAACAAGAGATAAGGAGTAAGCGTGGGGTCTGACATAAGCATAATAAAAGTTAATTTGGGGGCTAAACTAAAAGGGGGGCCCTGGGCAGATCTTTGCGCCCCAGCAGTGCATATGCTAAAGATGGCCCTGCTGGGAGATGAGGGGCGAGAGGAGTGTGTTGCAGCAAGAGGGGAATACACCTGTGCCTCTTCACAAGCCTGACCCATCTCTGCCTCTTGGCCTTTCTCTTCTTCTGCTTCTGCTTCTGATTGTGGACTTTGCTCTTCCACCAACTCTCCCCACTCACTAAGCCTTGTTACCCCTTCAGCCTCTGACATCTCCTCCTCAGTCTTCTCCCTATGACCACCCATTGTTGTCCCCTGGCTCTGAGCCTTCTTCGCTTGGGAGTTCCCCAGCTGGTTCCTCTTCCTCTCACCATTGCTCTGTGTCCAACTAGTCCATGACACCAGCCCATGCCAAAATCAGAGGATTCTCTACCACTCCACCTAGACAAAGAAGAAGCATTTCAAGGGCATGTTCAGGCCAGACAAACATGCTCAAGGAGTTTGCACAGCAGGGCTAGTAACCGGTACCTTTAAAAATGTATGATGTCCTGCTTCAAAACCACCACATATTTGTTTTCATAGCTGGCTGTTCTACCCATTAGGAATCTGAAAAGCAAAAAGAGTAGATCCTCCAGCCCTATTGAGCAAAAGGCCAATGGAATTTAGTCCAGATTAGGAAAAGCTAACATTTTGCTCTCCAGACATTGTTGGATTCCAGCTCCCATCCTCCTTGGCCATTGGCTATGTTGGCTGGGACTAATGGAAAGCCACATGTTCCTCATTCCTGGTTTAGATGGTGTCAAACAACATACCTCTGACTCTAACTAGAGCAGAGCTGACATCTTATATGTGAAAGCTCTGGAGCTTTCTAGAGCATGCTAACTTGCAGGATGGTTCAAGGGCCGTTCCTCTCAATGGTTCTAGAATCAAGGAATGTTTCCTATGAGGATTCTTTGGACTTCCTGCCTTTCAGTCAGGTATTCCCCCCGTGGAAATTTCCATGGAAGCCAGTGACTGAACATTCCCCCATACCAGACATGCCAGGAAATGAAGAAAAAAAAGTAGATAGCAAGTAGATAGCAAAATCACATAGCAGTTCAGGTATCGTGCTGAACTTTTCACAGCTCAACAGGGGGTGGAGCAGCATTTCCGAATCTTTAATGAAATTTCCCTTTGAAAGAGAAGCCCAGCAGGTTGTTGGTTTGAGTGACCATGGGAGAAAGTCAACTAGAGGCTCTGTTTGCTCAGTAAGGTAGCCATGCCATATCTCTTGCTGTACATGGCACCATAGGATGTATATTTCAATGTGTCTTGAGTTGGGACTGCATCTCTGGCTGCTTAAGAGACTAACACCAAGTCATACAAAGTTCATCTGAGGCCTGCACAGGCACAAAAGTTGCCAATGTCAACACACTGCCTATTACATCTCACTGTGCCTCTAGCTTCCGGCTTCTTTTATGAGTTTCACTTACAAGCCAGTTCAGGCATATCTTCAATTAATCAGCAGCTACATTTCCCATTCTCTTCCTTTTTTCTCCCTTTTGTTTTGAGCAGAAAACAACTATCCATGTATATATAATGCCCCCGAGCCATAATACCAACATGCTAAAGTAGTAAATAATTTTTGAATGCAGTGTTTGCTGTAGCAGATGGAACAGTAAATTATTCACCTCTTCTGGCAACAGACCATACTTCTTTGACTCACCATAGGAGATATAACCTTAATATCCCTTCCTAGTGCATCTCATAATGCTCCCCATCCAGTATTTAATTGTTCAAACTGGGTGAGAAAAATTTCCAGTTCAAAATAAGGAGGAGGAAATGAGAGAGAACATTTCTACTTGACTTATCCTGAACATCCTTCTAGGCTGCTATGATGAACTTCACTGTCTCCATTGTTTTTTATCACCGTCACGAGATCTAAAAGGTACTCCTTGTTTATAGCAAGTGCTGCTGTATATAGTACACTTGAGGCCCTCAAGCTGGTGTCTTCCAGAATCATAACATTGCTTCTCTTTTGCTTTGCCCCTTACAATTTACTTACTATTGCTGCTACTTATGCTTTTTTGGAGAGAAAAGAAAACAAACAAGCATGCTTCGCTCTGTGGTGTGTGTGTGTGTGTGTGTGTGTGTGTGTGTTGTAATACTTATTTTTTTAAAAAATCATGGCACCAACATTATCCATGACCGTCCACCAGGAAATGGCTGGGTTAAGATCTGTTCTACTGAAAGACCTTTCTGATACCAGTTCTCTATGTAAACAACAACAACAATTTATTGCTCGCCCATCTGGCTGGGTTTCCCCAGCTACTCTGGGCGGCTTACAGCACATAAAAATGGTAAAACATTAGATATTCAAAATTTCCCAATATAGGGTTGTTTTCAGATGTTTTCTAAAAGTCAGATAGTTGTTTGTTTCCTTGACATCTGATGGAAGGGTGTTCCACAGGGCGGGCGCCACTACGGAGAAGGCCCTCTGGAGGAGACGTGATGGGACCTACGAACTTCAGTCCAGGGGGGGGGGCAAATGCACCCCCATCCGCCTTAGTTGGCCCTTGAGGTTTTCCATAGGTCACACCCTCTCTTCCATAGGTCACACCTTACCGGTACTGCACGAGTATTTAGAATAAGGTGTCTCAACAGTCGCCTGTTGAAATCAGGAATGATTTTTTACTTCTTCCCTCTCTTCATTGAGCCACTGTAGATAAATTAATGGAAAAAAATCTTATGGATTAGAAATTTGACGTTAACTTTGGATAACTGTGTCACTTACACCACAATAAAGTTTGTTCTCTTCTCCATAACCTAAGTACAAATATTTAGAGTTGCCATTCCATCCCTGAAACATCCACAAATACGAGACAAACTTTCCTACTCTTTAACAACTCTGAGAGCAAACTTGTGGCTTCAGTGTGTTAAATGATAAATAATGCTTTCTACAAGCAAAGCCATGTTAGTCTGTTGCAGAGAAAACAACAGAGAGTCTTGCAGCACCTTAAAAGCTAACAAATTTATTATGGCAGCAGCCTTCATGGACCAAATCCCACTTCATCAGATGCAGCATTCATCAATCAATGTTGCAAGCTTGAGCACGTACCATTGTACATCACTGAACAATCTGTATTCATCTTCATTCTTCTCCCGAAACAATTCTGTAAAAGATTCAGAAATGCAGGAAAGTGGAGGTGATGTGAAACAGCCAGTAGATTGCCCAATTACTTTGCTTTGAAACTCTCATCTGGCAAACGGAGATAACAAAAAAAAAAATCCTCCTTGGGTTTTCGTTTTGTCAAAGAAAGCTGATAATAGACATTGAAACCACCCACTGAATTCCTTCTTCTCTGAATTAGCATGGAAATATAAGGAGCTGTCACCTTATTGGTCCATCCAGCTTGGTGCAGTATTTTCTGAATGGTTGCAGCTCTATAGGCAGCAAATTCTCTCCCAATCTCTCCCCATATATATTTTTTTATCTAGAAGTGGGACTGTATAAATGCACAGGATGTGGTCTCCCACTGAGCTATTTGAGTATGCTGATGCACAACATAGTGTGTGCACACTCAGAGAATGACCTCCAAACCATCCTAAAAACCTTCGCAGAACCTTACAAAAAGCTTGGCCTATCGCTCAACATCCAAAAAACCAAAGTGCTGCACCAACAAGCACAAAACAGCCCCTTTATGTTCTTTCAGTTGGAGATGCCAAAGACTGGGGTCTTCTGCACCCAACACATGTGCTTGATCATGAATTACAGCCTTTCCCTGTTAGTCATCAGACCAGTTTTTAGACCAAATGTGGTGTAGCAATTAGTCTCAGCCATCTTAAGTTCTGAGCCTATGTCAATATTCTTTGAAGGATGCAGCTGGGAGTTGCAGCACACAAGTAAACAAAGAGGCAAGACATTCCAACAACTTGGAAAACAAATGTTTCAGCATGATCATGTGGACTGAGTGGAGAAGGCAGAGTGAAAAATGAAAACTGTCTAGGAGACAATGAAGCATAAATAGCTGTCAGAGAAGAGGAAGCATTTGCGGGTGAACCTTCACTTGTCATAACAAGTGATGGAGATGGGTCATCTGGGATGGAATTCAGATCAGAGGAGAACATCAGGAATTTCTCTGAAGCTGTCGAAGTTTTACAGAAAGGCAAAAAGAAAAGCCACCAGGGATATAATAAACGAAGAACAAATGGTAGCAAATTGTAGAATATAGGAACAAACCTTTATTACTACTTTTTAAAAATGCCTTCAGTTGTGTGTGTATATTGGTGTGTGTGTGTGTGTGTGTGTGTGTGTGTGTGTGTGTGTGTGTGTAGGGGACCACATCAAAAAGAGGATTCAGTGTTTCTGTGGGTCCTCTCTTTGCATTTGTCTTTGAAAGGAGATCTGCCAGCAGTAATTAAAGGTTTTATAGATGACATACATAAAATAAAAAACCCTACCAGATTCCCCTCCCCGAGACATAGCTCACTCTAATTTTGTAATGAGAATCTCCCTTTACAAGTGTTGATTTTCTGCTTGCTAATTCCATCCAAGTTCAATTAAAAGCCACTTGTGATGTGAGGGGAGAGTGATGATTCTTTAACAGAATTAAAATCATCAGGGCATCAAATGGCAGGACTCTAATGGCTGCCCCCCCATCTCCTCCTCCCAATGATGGAGGCTTAATCCTGGTTTTATATTTTGTAGATCTACTACTCCTTTGAGCTGTCCATCACAGTCGTCCTCATTAGGATTCTTACAGCACATGGCTGCAAATACTAATTCCATAATGACAGTGGAACAGTGAAGTAACATTTAACAGTTCCTCAGTTAATCATTAAAATTAGCCCATCTCAGTGGATGGTGGATCGTCTAATGTTTCAGGGCAATGTAATTTCAGATAATAAATGAGATTATGAAAGACGGGCTTAAAAAAAAAAAAGTGTCACACCAGAGAGGGTAGTAATAGCTGCCTCCCCCCAGCACCTGAGATTTTAGAGAGGGCTGTGCCAATCAATGTTTTTTGTTTGGTGTGTTTCTAAGAGAGAGTCTGTTTGGGTACATCTAGTATACCGTAGATCAAAAAGTCAAAAATGCTTAAGCAAATCAAAGAGCAACAGAGCATGCACACCTTACGAGTGCATTGTCTTTCCCAGTACATTTTCAGAAATGTTACTTACAAAGTGAGGAAGCCCATGTTATCGCTCAAATTGATGTGCAGCATGATTAACCCCAGAAGGCATAAAAGTTCCTATCCTTCCTCTGTTCTGCCAGGGTTTCATTGGGCACACACACACACACCCAAACTCTCTTCTGGCCTGTTGTGACCCATAGATTAATAAGACGCCTCTCAGAACCTGGAGGGACATTTTTAAAAGCTCCGACTTTACTACGAGGTTAATGAGGAAATTCCTGCCGAAGGCAGCTTTTTACTAGAAATGAGACAGTAGGAAAATAAGTATTTTGTCATTTAAAAGACAAGTCTGACAAACAGCAAAGCAGACACACAAAAAGGCCCCCCCCCTCATTCTTATGGACCTGTGGCTGGTAGGAAATCATTATAGCAAATACATCAAAAATAATCACTATCTTCTATTCTTCTTCTTCTTTTTCCACTTTCAAAGACAGCCTTTTAAAACGGAGGACGGAGTTCCTTCAGTAATTGATTCCGAATGTTAAGTCCTTTCCTCGAAGCAGCCACAGATCCAATTAGCAGCATAACTTTTTGGCCTTTTCTGGTGTGTGCCTGCTCCTTTTTTATGAGCTATTGATGTGTTTTGATTGAAAAATAATAATACTTTGCATTTACAGTTGTGATTGTTTAAACAGCTGTTGTTCTGCAGGGGAAGACTTCCTATTTTGCAGAACTAAACAAGGCAGTCCCGCTTTTATAGCTGTAATCAGCAGCTCTGTAGGCTACTCACAAATACTGACCTGAATCATGAGGCCTTCGAGATGGATGTGGAAGCTGGTGAATGACACAGCAGAGAATTGCATGCCGCGCTCCCATGGCATGAGCGGAACAGATTGTTGCTCATGCAGTGGGACCTCCCACTCCCCCTGCCACGAACCCTTATAATCTTTTCCATTGGTAAAGAAAGGAAGGGGAAGCTGCAAGATACAACACTTCAGGTGAGGAGAGCAGAGGAGAATGAATTCTATGTGAGACAATTTCCCCATTATACCCGTGACAACAGAGATGCACTGTAAGATGTGCAGTTGAGTGAGGCGCATAGCAGAAGTTCTGTTGCTGCGTGCCTCCAGTCATTAATCCTTCTCTCCTTATCTTCCCAGATTCGAAGTGTGTCTTTAGTCTCAGCAGGGCAGGTGGTTTATAAAAGGGTGTGTGTGTGTGTGTGTGTGTGTGTGTGTGTGTGTGTAGGGAGAAAATGTTTCAAGCACCCTTTGAATCAAAGGAGCACGAGGGGTAGTGTGCTCTGTTGCAATTTCCACATGTGATGTGGAAGTACAATGGCTCTAGGCAAGGTAAAGGTAAAGTTAAAGGGACCCCTGACCATTAGGTCCAGTTGTGACCGACTCTGGGGTTGCGGCGCTCATCTCGCATTATTGGCTGAGGGAGCCGGTGTACAGCTTCCAGGTCATGTGGCCAGCATGACTAAGCCGTTTCTGGCAAACCAGAACGGCACACGGAAACGCCGTTTACCTTCCCACTGTAGCGGTACCTATTTATCTACTTGCACTTTGACGTGCTTTCGAACTGCTAGGTTGGCAGGAGCTGGGACAGAGCAACGGGAGCTCACCCCGTCATGGGGATTTGAACCGCCAATCTTCTGATTGACAAGCCCTAGGCTCTGTGGTTTAACCCACAGCAGTACTTCCCACATAACCAGAAACCAATGTATTGCTAAATTGGGAAAGGGCCGCTGTCCTCAACACTCAGTTTGTGGACTTCCCATGGGCATGTGGATGGCCACAGGGAGTACAGGATGTTGGACTAGATGGGCCTTTGATCTGATCCATCAGGGCTCTTAAGTCCTTCTTAACATGGCCAACCTAAATGACTCAGTCGCTTTGAGGGTGATATCGGTCTCTCCTTGCCTGCAGCAGAACAGGGGACATGTGGATCTAGGACCACCTAGAAGGTGTGTAAGAAAGAATCATTCTTGCTCCGTTTAGGGGTCACAAATGACTTAGTAGTTTGAAGTCTGTGAAATTAGAACAGTCCCTGATAGCCCTAACTTGACCCCTGTTCCATAGCCTGCTTCCGAGGGAAAGTGAGCTGGTAGGTGGAGACTTAAAGAGGAGAGGAAGAACAGGAGGAGAAAGTCAGGCAAAATCTTCTCCACTGCTGGGTATGTGATTTCTGTCTCTCTCTGTTTCTCTTCCTGTGGGGGTAAGGGAAGGGGCTGCTATTAAATTAAACCCAGCCTCTTAAATTAAAATATTGATACAGGTATTTAACCCTTGTGGCACTGGATGGATTGCATAGAACTCTGTGATAGGAAGATGCGCTTCTCCGCGCACCCCCCTTGCCTTCGAAATGCAAATCACTTAATGATCACACCATTTCATATTGAAGGTGTAAAATATGGCTAGAAAATATGAGGAAGGGGGGAAAGAGGTGGGTGGGATGGGGAGTTGGGTGTGGAGGATTGTCAATGTTTCTCTTGATATGTGTAGGGGTTCGGTGTCAGCGTCGTTTGTGCAGGTTCTCTGTTCTAAGTTCTATTTTTATATTTTTAGTAACATGTTCCCCAATGAATAGTGTTTTCCTTTAGGGTGCTCCCAGATGGAGGCCTATTGTATAATTCATACTGCTTCTGCACGCAAGCGTTTTATACTGCCTGCATGATGCCATCGAAATCTCTGCCTGAAATTTGTTCACGTTTAATATAGGTTTCTTACTGCAGAAAACCTCCCCCCATCTCCATGTCCCCCACCATCCACACATTCGACTGGTATAAAAAGAGTCTCTACATAAACACCATCTATATGTGCAAAAAGTTTTTTTTGGGGGGGATCCCAGTACTTTTTGACAATGAGGGTGGGATCCAGTTTGTGTGTTCACACATTTTTTTCACTGTGGGGGGCATCTCTTTCTCACCCCTTCCACTTCCCTCCCTGGGAAGATTCAGAGTCCACAATAGGCAGAGCCTGTATGATATATGGCTGCCTTTTGAATTGATGACAGTAGATAATATTTATGGGTGCTCATGTTAAATTGTGATTTTATTGTTGTGTGGTAAGCTGCTCAGAAAGCAGCCTATGAATAGCCTAGATACACACACACACACACACACACACACACACACACACACACACACAAGCAGGCTCTAATTAGAGTGTAATACATGAAAATGACATTTCAACTGTGAGGCTATCCCTAGGCAATGAGGATCATACTAATAAGAAATGCAGTGGAAAAGAGATGGTTAGCTTTATCCACCCTAATGAATGTGATGAGGACAAATACTCTGTTCATCAGCACCCTTTTGGCAACATGGTTAATTTGTTACACCCAAATGGACACACACAGTGAGCCCGTTCATCTTCATTAGGATGCATGAGAATCAACGGCAGAACAGTAGTGCCATTGTTACTACGAACTGTTCCGTTTCCTCTTATAAATGTAGGGGCACAAATTGCCTGGGTGGAGCTCCTTTCATCTTCATCACAAATGGGTACCACCCGCACATCTACCCCCTAACTGTGGCGTAAACACCACTTCCATTATTTTCAAAGGTCGCGCAACACTTTACTTATGCAGCAGTCCCAAGGCTGGGGTGCGTACAAATGTAACCTGGAAGTGTTTTAACCCAGGCATCCCCAAACTGCGGCCCTCCAGATGTTTTGGCCTACAACTCCCATGATCCCTAGCTAACAGGACCAGTGGTCAGGGATGATGGGAATTGTAGTCCGAAACATCTGGAGGGCCGAAGTTTGGGGATGCCTGGTTTAACCTCACAACCTTAGAGAAGTGCTTTTACACCCCTTCCTCCATTTTGCAAGGTTGGCTTTTTTTTTAACAAAGAAAAGAAAAGAAAGAAAGAAAATCAGCCCCTCCCACACACATTTGAAACAAGGGGAGGGAGGAAAGAAGAAATAAATTTAGCACATCAGTTCAGGATCTGGTCTAAATCTCTAGTTTGGGGACAAAGTAGGAGACTGGGTCAGCTTTGGACCCTTTGCATCCTGCACCCTCCCCGGCACCCTCCCCATAAGACACCTCTCCTTTTTGGCTTTACTGGTGGACTTTCAATGGAGGTTTCTGCGGGGAGGATCTAATATTGACCTTCTCAAACGTTGGATCTCTGTCTTCAATGCTGAGGGAGAGCCGATATATCCTATGGGCCAAGGGACATCTAACTCCCAGGGGCTATAGCAATACAGTCATACTCATCTTATTTATAGTTAATCATCTTATTCACATTGTTTACAGCTGGCACAAAGCCAGGCTACGCATTCTTTTTAGCACAGGAGGTCTGTGATTGGATTTCCCACGGTTTCCATTTTTCTTTCATTTGCGTTTTGTTTCCCATTGAGCATCAAATTAAAAGCCATTTCATCTTGTCAAAATCCAGTTAACAGATAGTTTCAGGTTTACCACACATTAAATAATCAAGTTCTATTGCCTGATTCTTTCTATTTCTTTCTTTGCCAATAATCAATACATGATTTCTGGTTTTGAGAGAATCCACTGCAATTCAGTTGTCCTTTTTAATATTATTAAATAATATAATTTAATAGTATTATTTTAATATTATTCGTTAATTTCCCAGCTAGCCACAGAAGAGGGGCGGGGGGAGAAGTAGCACTTTGGGAGGGAGAATAAAAGAAGCCATTTCTGAGGGAGAGAGTTAGATAGGGCTAAAGTCAAGAGATAGGGTTTGATTTGAGATGGGAGTTAGGGGGTGAGATAGGGAGGACAGGATTTGACTGAGGGAGAACAGGTTCGGTTTTGAGTTAAACATCCACATGGAGAGAGAGCTGGTTCTGACTTGGGTTAAACATCCACACTGAGGGGAAACTGGTTCAGTTTTGAGTTACACATCCACACTGAGGTGACTATCCATAGCCAGAGGACAGACAGGAGTGTTCTGCGAGGGCTATGGCTGAGCCAGGAGAGGGAGAACCTGTGTGAATTCAGGCTACCTGGGTCTCTTTCTAGCCATGAAGGGAGAGTTCTTCTAGGTACAGAAGACTCCTAAACCAGTAACAAGGGGTGAGGTGATCCCCTGTGCCTGTTATACCATTTGGAATACCTCAGGAGTGGGATTGTTAAGAGAGTGGGTAACTGAGGGAAAGTGCCCCTCACTCATATTAATATTCGCAGAGTATTAATCTGTGAAGGAAGCTGTGTTGTATTAAAAGTATTCAACTGAACCACCTGCCATAACTAAGTACAGTGGTGCCTCGCTTAACGAACACCCTGTAAGATGAAATTTTCGCTTAAAGAAAGGATTTTTCTAGCGGAGGTTGCCTCGCTAGACGAATTCATTTTACGAAAAATTTGTCTAGCGAATCACGGTTTCCCATAGGAATGCATTGAAATTCAATTAATGCGTTCCTATGGGCAAAAAAATTCAATAAAATTCAATGCATTCCTATGGGATTCGCTAGACAAATTTTTCGTTATAAGCATAGACCCGTGGAACGAATTAAATTCGTCTAGCGAGGCATCACTGTAACAGAAACTGAAGTATAACAACTGGTTTTGACTGAAGAGAGGTTAAGAGGAGCTGTGACCCCCCACTGTGGGGACATCTTATAGTTAGTTAAAGTAAATAAGTTAACTTCGAACTGAAAGTACACAATTCCTGCCCAACTTTGTTTCCCCAACTTCTTTTCTTGAAAATAAAATTTTCTTGTTTGTTCCACTCCCGCCTGAGACTTTAAACCTAAGTTTTCCCTCACACAAGCTGTTTCCTCAACTTCTTTTCTTGAAAACAAACTTTTCTTCTTCATTCCACTTCCACCGGTGACTTTAAATCTAACTTTTCCCCTTTCAAAAGTCCCTCACAGGACAACCTGTGGTAAATTGGTAAAACGTTGTGTAATTGATGTACAGCTAGGTGTGTACACTATATTTGATAGGACGCAGTGAGCTGGGTGAGTCCGCTGCATTATTACTTTGAGATAAGCGGTTGGATCCTCTACAGCTGGAGTAAAAACATTTGGAAATCATATACACTATGGCCTTTTTTTTTTCAGCCGGAGCTCACCAGAGCTCAGCTCCAGCATCTTTTAGGTGCTTGGGGCACCTTTGACATCCTAAAAGAACAAGGGAGAAGTTTGTGGTGAGCTCCAGCCCATCTTTTTCGAAAAAATAGCTCTGTATACAAAATTTTGTCACCTATTATTATTATTATTATTATTATTATTATTATTATACTTTTTGACACAAAGGCCCACCAGCAGTGAACAGCATATTAAAACAAAATTATACAACACAGTACAAATAAGCAGCATGAATCAATCAGCAAGCAAACCATACAAGACGGAAAGTCACAAGGTATGAGAGGGTGACAAGAAGCCCGTTCCAAGCCAGAGGGCCACAAAAACCGGTTAACATTAAAATATGTAAAAATCAATCACAGTAAGTATTCTGCATTTTTATTAAGAGAATAAATATTAGATGAATTGGCTAACAATTTCCCTAACCATCTTCTTCATTGGACTGTATCACCATGTGCATAAAAGGCAATGCAACCCCTCCGCTCCATTCATATTATTATATTTTTCATTCAGTCCCGCTCTCTTTTAGGTTGCTTTCCACATGTTATACATGCATGTTATACATTTCTGGATGATCTGCTTTTAGAATGAGCTTTCATCAGTGGCTTTTAGCTTGCCCACTTACAAAGCAAAGTTAAATGCAGGCTCCTTTCCCCCGGGGAATTACCATCCAATAACACAATACCTCTGGCACTTATTGATCTGTTCGTGGAGGATTATATGCAGCCGTTGACAGATAAGATTTTTTTAAAAAATGAAACGGGAAAATCTTAGTGCTTGCACCTTACAAAACAGTTATTGAATAGCAATCTAAACATTCAGGCTGTTCCACTCAATAACCTAATATTTTCCCATGTTAGCACCTTCCCATAGAATAAAAATCATTATTCCCATATTGTTTGGGCGCTAGCTTTTAGAACTCTTATTCTTCTTCCTTTATTGTCAGCTAATCAAAAAACCTTAAAAAAAGAAGAAGTGCATTTTATACCTAGCCTTTGCAATCACCTCAGGCATGTATTGACCTTTTTTTTTGTAAGCCTATATTTGAATCCATTATGAAATCATGGCCTAAATCAGCTCTTAGTGACAAAAGCCCCATCTGTGCCCATCCAATTGAGCTCCACATTGGCCTCATCCTTTTCATTTCTTTCACTGATAATAATAATAAAAAAATCACACTGTAATAGAAGTCAGACATCAATATTTCATGTTTTCATTTCTCATCGTTAATTGCTGCCATTCGTTTATTAATAAGCCGAGCAAGAATTGCCATAGCAACTCCAGCATGGTGTTATTAGAATTTACAAGCAGCAGCTGCAGCAGCCACACCATAAACATGGAGGGAATGGGAAGATACCAGGTCAAGTTCACCCCTGCCTCCTTCATAGTCTGTAAATCATCATCAACATCATGGAAGGAAGCATGATACTGCTGTCTTATCTAAGCCCTCTGTGTTGCTGTCCTCCTCTGGGTACAGTGCTATCAGTGCTCCTCAGTCTCTTGACATTTTGTGCCTCTCAGTGATTTTTGCTAAACATCTAATTGCTTAATGAACAAAGTATGCTGAGGACTCTACTCCACTTTCTGTCTCACACCCATCAGGTCCCAAAGATAGAAGTCCAACCACATTGGACATTGTCTCTTTTCTGCATCCCTTCCAACGCTTCCAGCAGAGACATCCTGGAAAACCAATCTGGGTACCATTTTGAACTTCCTTCAAACTTAAGAGTTAAACTAAACCTGCCCAGCTTCTCCAATGACCAATAATACTAAAAAAACAACAACCCAACAACACATGAAACTGATCAGAGTACGATGCAAAGTAGCAAATAAATTCCAGCAGGCAGAGAGGCGGAAATTTATTACCGAGTCTATATTCCAAATAGGAGTTGAAAGGTCAAAATGTAGGAAAGATCAAGCAAAAAAAAAAAAGCTCACTCTTATAGTCATCTATTTCCCATCCTTTCACCTTTTCCATTTTCTTTCTGCTTGCCCCTTCTTCTTTCTGTTCTGGGAATCATGGTCTTCACACCCAGACTATAAGCACATCTAGACTCACAAAAAAACCGACATAGAAATAAGTAGGCGAATCCGCCTATTTTTTCATTATGTGGTTAAAATGCAGATGGGATGACGGGCACACCTTGTTGCCACTGGAGTGTTAACTCTTATCATCCCTCATGGTTGGCCAAGTTTGCTTAACACCTGGAGAGCTGCTGGCTTCCCACCCCTAAGTCAGAAGTTCATTTAAATTGGTTTTGCAGATGGGTTAAATGTGACAAGAAATAGTCAAGCATTAAAGTAAAAGGGAAAGAACTGGAGCTGACCACATCAGAATGCAATTCCTTTATTTGCTTTCTGAGCTGGGTTGTAGATATTGCATGATTTTTGTATGAATGGCGAAAGATGTATTTTCTAGCAAAATTGCCAACTTTCACTAAACAGTTTGTTTTTTAATCTATGCCTTCTCCTTTTTCAGCACTATTCTCTCCGGAGTTAGGAAACAGATGTAAAATCTGGGACATTTTCCAGACGGGTTTCCACATGCGTGAGATGCTTTCATCATTGGCACCCAGCATCTCAGTGTCCATAACAAGGCTGTCAAGAGCATCACTGATGCACTTTGGACACATCTGGTGTGTGACCAAGTAGTTTCTTCAGTTGTTTTATGGCGACTAGCATATCTGCTTTCATCAATAAGAACAAGAGGACTGGACTTTCAAGTCGTTGTGACTTGTCATTGCCTCGAAGCAATAAGGATTCTGGAAAACATCATTGCAGAGAAATAGTGGGCACTGTCAACTTTAGCTTTAAAATCTTCCAGCATTGGAGAGAATGGAAATTTATGTGCTCCGAACTTTAGATGCTTCATCTACCGACATTTCTAGGGTGCCTTCAGGGTGGCTTTTAAGCCTCTCATGCAACCAGGGTGGGAAAATGCAAATACAAGTGATGTGTGCCAGATATGAACAATGCCAGTGAGTCCAACTCATTCTGTTCAGCCTAGATCAGATTCTGTTTAATTCGCTATAACTCAGGGTGGTCTAACTTTCATACCAAGTGGACTGCAAGAGTACTTTGACATGGAACCCACGGGCTGTGCACTGCCTTGTCGTGCAGGGTGGAGGGAGCGCAGTCAAAATTGGATGCTCCCCACAACCGTTGCACTGCCCTCCCAAAGCCAAGTAAACAAGGCACTGGGCTTTAAGAAAGAGCTGTAAGGTTCTGACAGGTCCTAGTGTTGCACTGTGTTTCAAGACTTCAGACATAGACCAGATGAAAGAATATTTCAGGCCTCCCACCTCCTCCCCAAAGTTAGAAAAACATTAACTAGGGCCCCGTCAGAGCCCTCATGTCCCCTTTCCAAAATCCAGCACCTCGCTTACCCTGCTTTGGGAAGGTAGTGTGAGGGCGGGGTGGTGGTGGAATCAAATGTTGCTGAGAGCTGCCAATATCTGCCTTGAGCATAGGGATGCAGGAATCTATCAGTTGCAGTTTCTTTCGGTTTTTCATTTCTCCAGGCTTAAATTCAGAGTTTCCATATCAGTTGGTGGGTCCTCATGAAAACTCATCAGCATTTTAATGCCAATTTCTCTTAATATACAGGTTTGTATGCAGTTTTGCCTAATTTGCACCTAATTCTGCCTAAAATAATGTATTTTGTAGGCTATTCTCCCTAATGCATGCATTTTATGGACATTTGAGTCCAGTATCATTTTTGTACGTGTTATTTGGCTGGAGAATTGCACAGCAAAAATGGGAGAAAGTGTGGTTTTCAAAGGATGGCTGTGTTTCAGTTCTCATATGGTTTTGAAAACTGCAAATTAAGAAGGTTCTGCTGCTTTGGATGTGAACTAAACCCCCCACCCCACCCTACTTGAGAAGGGACAGAAGGCTGAGCAATCTTCAAGGGGCAGGTTGGGAAAAGCAGAACTGTGCCACATTCTTTTCCACAGAAAATGCAATAAGTTAAACAACAACACCAAACTGTTGCCAATGACCCCTTGGTGATAAGCAACAGCCTCCCAGTCCGGAACAACACTTGATCTACACACACCAATTCATATATTTCTGTTGGAAGCCATAACATATTTTTTTGCAGCACTCTGTGATTGGGTAAGACAAGTGATGCTCTTAGGGACATTAGTGATCTCAGAATAAACTTGTCAAACAGAAAAGCATAAACCAAATCAAACTAGAAATCAGTAGACTGAAAATGTTGCCTTTTGTAAAGCTGTTGGCAACCTAGGGAGTGGGAATGAACCACTAAATAAAAAGCATCATGAACGAATTAGCAAAATGCGTTACAACAATAGTGATGGCTAATGACCTGCCATGAATTACCAAGGTCTTCAAACCAGTTCTTCTCCATCAATGTCTTGATATGATTAAATCTGGAAAAGCACCAGGAAAAACACAAAAGGAAAGCCCCCAGTGCAGTTGGCAACACAGAGCAAACATTTTCCTTTAGCTCTGTCACTGTTCTTGACATTCTACAAATTAAACTTGATGTGAGGCTGCAGCATTGCTCAGATCAAACCTTCAGAGAAGGAGAACAGAAGCCAAATGATACATTGGCAGTTGTCAACAAATTTCCAGCAATGGGGTCTACCCTTAGCAGCCCCTTTTAGAGGTGTCCAATCTTGATATATCCAGTTCGTGACTTTTGAGAAATGGAGAGAGAGAATCAACATAAAAAATACCAAAAAAATAAAATAAAAAATCACTTGGCCTCCAATTTTGATGCCTGCTGTTAGGGCGCCAACAGGTTGGCGTACTGAAGGCAGCAGTTGGGTGTCAGTACCGGGGGTCAGGAGAAGCCAAAGTCAGGAGCAGTCCGCACCAAGAACCAGCCGAGGTGGGTATCAGTACCGGGGGTCAAGAGAAGCCGAGGTCAGGAGAAGCCGAGGTCAGGAACACTGGAATCAGGAACAGGATGAGCCAGGACAACTACGCACTTCAGCACAGCAGTTGCAAGCATAGCTGTCAAGTTCTTGCTTTTTTTAAGGGAAATTCCCTTATGCTGAATAGGCTTCCTCATGAGAAAAGGGAAAACTTGACCGCTATGGTTGCAAGTGCTGGCAAAGGGGGCAGCCGGCCATCCTTAAGTAGCCGGCTCCTCACCACACCTCTTACGAGCTGCAGCTGCCTCCAATGGTTCCCTCCGTTTCTCAGCTCTACGCTCTACAGCTGTGAAGGGAGGAGGGGAGGAGGCCTGCTGACTCCTCTCCTCACAAGGGCCTGATTCTGCCTCAACTCCTTCCTCCTTCTGCTCTGGTCTTCCCTCTTCCCTATCTGCTTCTTCCTCTTCTGAGGAGTACCGCCACCAGTCTTCACCAGGTATGAAATCCTCCATTTCCCCAGATCCTCCCCGTGGGGGGCTTGCCACCACTCTTCCTCACCCGGCTCAACCCTGACACCTGCATTTCTGGTGTATCAAACTAACAGTCAAATTAATTCTTGTTTTGTTTTTTCCAAGTTTATTCTATTGTTCCTGGAGACAGCATATGTCAGATAGCTAATGAATGAGTGCTACAGAACTGTGGAGTGACCTTGAAGAATTGTTTCTCATTTGATGGATGGCCCAATGGGAAAATGAATATGTGTAGTAGATTACACACAAGATGTCAGTGTATCTGTTGTACAACTGCATTGTTGTTGTTGTTTGGGATGTGCCAATGCCTAGCCTGGTGTTCTTAGCATACAAATGAAGCAGAGAGTTGGACCTAATGTGGGGTGAACTCCTCCCCTCCCTAGCCCACAGTGAACATATCTCTCTTCCAGATCTGTGACCACTGCTACTGTAGAACTGCATGTCAACCACGAATATTAACAGATCGGAGAACTGGCCTAAAACTAACACTAACCAAAAGGATTTTAATAGGGATGAATGTAAGGTTCTGCACTTAGGCAAGAAGAACCAGCTGCACAAATATAGGATGGGGGGGGCAGCTGGATTGCCACTAGTGATGTCTGTTTGAATCCAAGGCTGCGACTATGGGAGAAACAAGACCCTTTTGGGGTGCTGTTGCTGTGAACCCCTCCATCGTAGGCCCAGGTTGTAAATATGTGTAAATAAACCATATATCATAAAGACACCATGGTCTCTGCTGTGTCTCATTCCCAAAAGGAAACACGAACCCTGGGTAAGTGCCGGGAACCCCTGGAATCTTGCACAGCTCGAAGATTGGGATGGCATGCCACAGAATGACCTTTGGATTACTGAACCTAAGGATTACTGAACTAATGCATATGAAGGGTTGTAGGCACTTGGAATTTGAATTGT
Organism: Zootoca vivipara; assembly: GCF_965207765.1. NCBI lineage: Eukaryota > Metazoa > Chordata > Lepidosauria > Squamata > Lacertidae > Zootoca > Zootoca vivipara. The sequence continues at coordinate 14,918,275 of NC_142586.1, forward strand.
TACTGAGCCAATTTGATTCCCAACTGAGGTTGTGCTGGTGGCAAATGAGCCTCCATCTTGCAATGCCTTTGCTGTAAGACTTGTGTTCTCGCCCAGCACCAAAGCATTTCCCAAAGGCCAGGACTGTTGCAAGCTGAGCAGAGAACTTTGGAGTGAATGTACCTAAAAATCACATATACAAATCAGCATATACATACATTTCCATTGTGAAGGTACTGTGTACTAGGTCAGCTCACAAATTTATTATCCAGCCCAGTCTTGTCTACTCTTGACTGGCAGTTGTCCCCCAGTGAGCCAGAAGTCTTTTCCAGCCTTGCAACCTGAGATCCTCTCAGCTTATTGATGGGCCACCTGTGGTCCCCCAGATGTTTCTAAACTCCAACTCCTATCTATCAAAGCCAGGATGGCGGATGGATAATGAAAGTGGCAGTCCAACAGCATCTCCAGAGCCAAATGCTTCTCCTCCCTTTAACTGGAGATTCCAGAGACTAGAACATAGGCTAAGGCTTTCTGCATTATTACAATTTATTATTAATTATTCTCCCTGCTGCCAAATCTCGTAGTACAAATGCCTGTTGTCATGCAGTACCAAAGCATTTATGGTGTTTGATCCAGATTGTTTTCAGTATAAACAGGACCCAAAGTGGCCACAGGGGAAATTAGTATAGATTCCATTTGGATCTCTTACTTATCATGTTTCATCAGATCTAGAGGGGATGTTGCAACAACTGCAGTGGTTAAACTACCAGTGAATGGGAGTCAGTATTAAATACTGTTTTGTTTTTCTTTCACAGTGCACACTTTTACAAATGTTAGCAGCAGCATTGCTATTACAAAGAGCATCACTTGAGAAATGACCACATGGTGCTCATCTCTTGAAAACAAAGGAGCAGGGTAATATGAGATGGCCCAGTTCTGACATTACCCTTGCAGCCATGCCAATTGTATGTAGGCAGAGGTTATTCCCCAGGACTTAATAGATCCCCAAAGGTTCCATGCCATAGTGTCAACTGCTTAGGACCATCTGCACACCTGTGCAGAAACCATGCATAAACACACTGTGGAGGAAAGGAGCCACCAACCCAGCCTGAATGTGTGTTCTTGTGTGATGGTTTCCTCTATTTCAAAGAAAAATGATGGGATTTTGCAGATATCAGATAAGGAAGGCCTTGTTTTGATCCCTGATCAAATCCCTAGCAACCCTTTAAACGGCAGCTGAGCATGTTTATGAGGGGCAATTCAAAAAGCGGGAACAAACTAGCTGCCATGAATGCAAAATTAGTGCAAAGGAAAGCTGTAATAGCAGAGGGACGCATGCTGTAGGTGTTTATCACTGTAGCCCTTGTTTTGGCAGTTAATTAATAATGACTTGGAATCTTTCATTGGCTCTCATCCAGCACTATATGCGGAGAAAGCATGCTACGTGCTTTTAATACAATATGAGGGGGGTGCCTTGCAAATTTCAAACCTACATTTAAAGTCTTCGTACAATAATCTTCATTTTGACTTTGCAAAAGTTGTCATCCTGTTATAGTTAGTGTGTGTGTGTGGTCCTCAATCTGTTTGATCTTGAAATCACAGCCCACATCACATCACAGATAAAGAGTCAATGCTAGTTCTTCCTAGAGTAGACCCATTGAAATGAATAAACCCAAGTTACTGGTGTGACTTCAGCGTGTCTATCCTGAGTAGAACCAACAATTGGCTGCGACCCACAGTAATTGAGGAAAAGCAGCTGAAGGCCAGAGCTTCTACCTTAGAGTCCTTCAATGGAATAAGCTGGAGGACAAATACAAAGAGGTGAAAAATAATGTGGAAAGGAAGGCTGCACGAGGCTGAGTGGAACTTTGATCTTTTGGAGGTGACTTCGGCACACACAAAAATGCCAGGGGCCTTAATGACATGCTTTTCACCTGTATAGAAATTTATTATTCAAGGCCACATTCATTTTCTACTGGAGAAAGGCCTTGTCCTAAAGAATGATGTAGATGGTTTTGAACCATCTTGGAGTGGGGTGGCAGTCTCCAAGCAGTGGGATCCATGCTTAGAAGTCCAGAACACCATTAGCTTTGTGACAAATCAGCTTTTCAGGTAGTGAGTTGATGGAGAAAGGGTTCAAAATAAGCAAATCATAAGCTATTTTAAACACCAAGAAGCATGGGGATGTAAAACTGAGGACAGTGGCTTCCTGTTTCTGCATGGTATACAGTTCAAGGAGGAAACAGCGCGATAACGATTCATTCATTAAAGGGACCCCTGACCATTAGGTCCAGTCGTGACCGACTCTGGGGTTGCGCGCTCATCTCGCATTATTGGCCGAGGGAGCCGGCGTATAGCTTCCAGGTCATGTGGCCAGCATGACAAAGCTGCTTCTGGCAAACCAGAGCAGCACATGGAAACGCCGTTTACCTTCCCGCTCTAGCGGTTCCTATTTATCTACTTGCATTTTGACGTGCTTTCGAACTGCTAGGTTGGCAGGAGCTGGGACCAAGCAACGGGAGCTCACCCCGTCACAGGGATTTGAACCACCGACCTTCCGATCGGCAAGCCCTAGGCTCAGTGGTTTAACCACAGCGCCACCAATGATTCAATCAAAATGTGGCCCAGTTTCCAAAGCATATCCATCCCATGAGTTATGGTGGGGTTTGGACTTACTGTTCATCGAACAGAAGCCTCCACTTGTTCTGTATGGCAAACTATTAGATCCATTACACCATCTCCTAACAAACACGCAATAGATATAAGCTTTGATCCAAACTAGGCCTCCAAGGGTGGGAGGGCTGCTTCTACCGGTATGATGAAGCAAACTGGGGTCCAGTGGAGGCTCCTGAAAGAGTGCAAGGACAGGGTGGCATTTTTCACTTACATGCCCTTCCCATTGAAGCACCTGTCATGCTACCTTAGTGGTTTCTCCAGCCCTCCAGAGAAGATTTTTGAAGGAATTGCATGGGAGAAGGCAAGATTGTTGAAAAATGCAAAGAAGCCCCCAAACCTTCCACTTATCCTACGCGTGCAAATCGCAGAACGCGTCTGAGGATCTCAACCATAATACAAAAGAAGTGCATAGAACGGACTTATTTATATGAAACAATTGTTAGGTTAATATACCCCGAGCACTGGAAATCATATCACACTTAGAAGAATGGATCGTAAAAATGCAGAACATTGTAGTCATGCCTGCACTGATAAACCACATAATATAAAAGGGAAATTGTCAAAACTGGACTCATTTTCATGATAAGTGGCCACTATTTGTCAAATTTTGCAGACTCAATTTATTAATTCCTCGCCCACATATTTGTTTCAAACTGATCTAAAGGGTTGCAATTAATTATTTCAGAATAGCTGGATTAATGGCTGTTATTTAAAATTATGCTGAAAGAGATTGTTGGTTATGTCTTCTGTGTGCATTCCTAGCTATGGTACATATATAATTTGCAGGTTTAAGGCATTGTTTGCTAACTTTGCTTCAAGTTTTCTTAAATATATTGTGATGTAGTAGAGGAAACATAATTCTCTCTGTGTGTTCATATTTTTTTGTAATAGCAGCCGGTGGGGACCAGAGGCTCTTCACACACTCTCTCTCCCAGCCCTCTTTTCTCTTCTGTGTAACCCTTCCTCAGCTGCTTAAACCTTCCTTCCTCTGCCATTCCTGTGGCAATTGACCCCATGCTGCTATTAGCCTTTTCCCTAAGCTGAACAACAATGGGTAGGCAGGGGTAGGGGTGGGATTTCCATCAGAAGCATGGGGTTGGGAAGGAAGGTTTGCAATTTTCCTCTCCCTGCAATTCCCTTTCTGCTGCTCAGCTAGCTGGGGCACAGCGGAAAGTGGCTGAAATGGAATTGGGACTGCATAAATAAACTGGTCTTTATCTGAAGCCCTTCTTCTCAGTACTTGACTGGTCATTGGGAAGGTATGTTGTGACACATGTAAGATCAGGCATCAGGCCAGAAGCAACTTAGGGAGCACAGATTGCACACTGCTGAACAGGAAATAGGAAAAAGGCGTGTTTCTTGGGGGCCATGCATACTGACTGGAGAATGTGTATATGGCCTAGATATTGTATAACATGTAGGTGAGATATGCACATTCCCCACAGCCTGTTGGGAATAATGAATAACAGCTGGAGAATGTACCAAATTTACTCAATAAATGCACGTTTCCAAAGGTCTGTTGGAGATAATTTCTATTGGCTGGGAAATGTGCACAATTCCCCTCTTTGTAGTAGGATTATATGAACGTTCTCCATGAAGCCTGGAAAATGTGCACAATGGCTGGTCGATATGCACACTAACCACTCTCAACTTACATGCTTGATGGAGAAGAGAACTGGGAATGTGCCGACAACTAGGCTAACCTAAGGGCACCAAGAGAGAGAAGAATCCGGAGAATACAGCACAGGCAGAGTTAACCTGACACAGACTAGAATTTTGTCCATTTCATATTTAAATAGGGGGGGAGGTGAAAACCTTTCTTGTCCTCGATGTTTTAAATATTTGCATTTTTGGGTTGTTTAGAATTCTCTGCTGAAAGTGCGCCAGGGAAGGGAGGAGGAAAGCAGGTAGGAGATTTCCTCAATTGGTTTTCCAGTGAAATATCCAAGAGGGTGTCTTCTGCAGAAATCTGCCTTCGTTGCAAAAAGACATGCACACACACCTGTGTGTACACCCCCCTACTCCCAAAATTCTCAACCCTTCGTTTCGCCCATTGAAAAACACTCTGGTCGTAATTTGCTCTTGCACCTTCCTGGGGATTTCTTTTTAAAGATGTGGGTGCATTGGTGAAAGACTATGCACACAACTAGTTTGAAAACAAAAATGGCAACAGAGATAATGAAAGGGGAATGTAATAACTATGGCGAGAGAATCTGCACACACCACAAGGACACATCAAGGATCACCCACTAATGTGCATAGGAAGCACTGGTTTAGGACTCAGAGGCTGAACATCCAAACCACTTGTGTGTAGACACTATTGCACCAATGCACACATGGGGTTGGTGATGTAAGATTATATTGCTGTATGGCCAGAGTCGTAGATGTTAGAGGTAATAAGAGCAGAGAAACAGTAGAAAAACAAGGTAGCAGGGGGGGGGGAGAGGACCTGTTTGGTAAGGAAGGGAGGAGGAGAGGGGCAGAGATGGGTTTGGAGAGTTCAAGCAATGTATGGTGCAGAGGAAGAAGACTAGGTTCTTTGGAGTGAAGACAGAGGAGGAGGGGAAACTAAAAGAACAGAAAGAGGAGAGCATGCCCTGGGGGTGTGCAGAGCTATGGGTTAAGAAAAACTTAATCTAACAGAATCTAACAAAAACACTATTTTGTAGTTAATGTAATGATCAAGTCCTCTTGGATTTATAAAGAAAATAATATTTGCCCTCAGAAACATTTGTTGTGCACCCGTGTGTTCTGTCAGGTCAGCCTAGAAAGTCCCCTTTTGCCTGTGAAATTTGAGAGGTGATGCAGCTCGTGGTGAAAGAGCTGGAAGCTGCGATTATAAAAGCTGAACCCCTGACATATTTTGGATACCCTTCTGCAAGGCATCTGCATCTCTTTCAATTATTTCTTTATGGCACATGTTTGCAGAGCTCTGTGTGAAGAGGGTCACAGTCAGTCCTCGAGCACAAATGAAAATTGAAACCTCGATTTTCCTGCCCTTATTTCTGGGTTTATGTCACAACAATGCTGGGCCATGCCTTTAAAATGATGGCTGTGTCAAAAATTCTATTATAAACCTTTACTGTCAGAGGTTTATATCTTGGCGGTAGAAACCACCTGAGTTCTCACACAGTAAATTTTACTTGTGAGCTGAAGCAAAGCCACGCTCCTTGGTTTGAGACGTTGACGTTTTGGTTGCTTAATTTTACAGCAGAGGGGCAGGAAAATAACTACTTAGCATCCTTTTTCTCCCTCGTTCTTCATCGTTGCAAGAAAGAGAAGATGTGATCGCAGAGAGACAGCTTCCCAAAGGATGCTTTAAACACTTGAAATTATATTACAATACTTATTCAAAATTAATGCTATCCTTTTCTAAAAATGTGGAGAAGTCAAAATGGCCACACTGGCATTTTTGCTATGAATTTATCACAGTATTTATTTGTTTGGGTTTTCTTTTGTTTTAAAAGCCTACTTGCTGAGGAACTCAAGCCAAGCTGACAAGTCGAAAGAACAGAACAATATTTCAAATCTAAAACAGTCCCCAAGTTTAAACCAATCAAAACCACCATAATAACCCCAAACCCACAGTAATGATTTCCAATGCAGTTAAGCACCAGACCTAAATATAACTGGCTGAATTTTCCGATCTTGCACTTTTCAGTGACACGGCCTGACAGGGCCAATATCCAGTGCAATGCTTCATGTGTTGGGGAATAGCACTGACTGCACATTCCTTGATGCAGCGCCCCCTCCCCCCATCCACAGTAAGTATGTGTAGATATAGTACCAGATAAGAGGGCATGTAATACCTCTGCTGAGTCAGACCAAAGGTCTATCTGCTTTAGCATTGGCCAACCAGATGTCTTAGTGAAGCCTATGGCCCTATCCCATTGTATGTCTCCCAGCAATTAGAGATACACTGCCTCTACACTTGCACTCTAGCTGTTGCACCCAGGCTAATGGCCGTTGACCTGCATGAATACGTCTAGTCTTAAACCAACAGCTGGAGAGCTAGATTCAGGTAGGTTGGTCTGACGCAGTCAAAATAAATAAATAAAAATTGTCCAGTAGCACCTTAGAGACCAACTAAGTTTGTTCTGGGTATAAGCTTTGGTGTGCATGCACACTTCTTCAGATACTGTGCACTGAAACAGAAGTCACCAGACCCTTATACTGTATATAGTGGGAGGGTGGGGTGGGATGGGGTTTTACTCAGAAGGGTACTTGTCTCATTACACAAACTGCGGCCAAAACATCTGGAGGGCCGCAGTTTGGGGATACCCTGCCTTGGACTCTTTCCCCCTCCCTCTGAAAATATTGATGGCCATTTTTTTGCAATCTCATCACCTGTGTTGATATATATTTTAGTAAATGCAACACTCGTTTTGCCAGGGGTTTGGCAGGTCCTTGGGCAAGACATCTTGCACTGGTCTCTTTCTCCTGGTTGAATCTACCTCCTCACTGCTGCTGCTGCTACTGCTGCCACTACCACCACAATCTTCTCCTGCTCTCCTCCCTCCTTGCTGCTCCCACCTGCCTGTTTGCGAAGCAGAGCGCCAACCAGCAAGCAGGCAGTGGCGTTTCCTGCTCCTCCTCACCGCCAAACAGGCATAAGGTTTGACTTTGCAACAGGTTGGCTCTGTTTAAAATGAATTAGTTAAATCATGTGAAATTATAAGCAGAGGCCGAGGGGAGTCTGAACGTCTAATGGGTGATCATGCTTGAAGAGTCATATTGCTGGGTTTTAGCTTTTATTAAAGATTGCAAAGCTTTGGAATTTGAAAAGCATATTCCGTATTAAAGATTGGCACACCACTAACTTGAGCTTCAGGGGAAGAGGATTAGGGTTGAAGTTGTGGTTGCATGGAGCTTAAGTTGTAAATGAGCACAATATGCAAGGCTCCCCCACCAAAAGACCTTTTGCATATATGGTGCAGAAGTTAAGATAAATACCTTGTTGCAATGTCCATTATTTTTAGATCCTAATATAACCTTGTTTTTTTAAAAAGGAAATTCACTGAATCATATGAATAATCAGGGTTTATAACAGTTAGTAGATGTCCTAAATTTTAAGGTGCTGAACACAGTTTGCTTACATAATCCCACTGTCTTTCTATCATGCCTGCAGGGGAGGCCATTCCACCCTGCCCTGCTTTTATTATCTTCACACTGGTGGTTTAAGATGTGTATTAAGCATACAGTGCAGTCCATTGTTGTTATCGAAGGCAATGGGATAAAGCTGAGAGAGGGGGTGGCTGGCAGAAATCCTGGAATGCAGAGTTGAGAGTTATCTTAGAAACTCAAAGCATATGCAGTTGAGATCACCAAACAAAGCAAATCAAAGTCACATGCTGCAACTGAAATCACAATATGGATTGTATAGACAAATAATTAAAAAAGCATAAATAAATAAAAGTATGCCTTATCCATTTTGGCCTTTTCTGCTTATACCCCTCTCCCTTGCAGTTTGTCAATTCTCTGACAAACTGCAAGTTTTCTACAAGTTTGCATTTCATAATGAACAGAATTTTCAGACCACATAGTTATAGCATTTTGAGAAGGGTTCTCTTGCCTTAAATGCTAGAAGCTGCCCTTCTTGCAGCTTTATAACTGATCACTGTCTAATCAGTTACTTTGGATCATTAGTCACTTTCAATATTTGCTGCCTCACCATGATATTACTTGAGCTCAATTCCACTAGGCTGCATTCCTGCATTCCCCCCCTTTTTTTGCAACGAATCTACCTGATTCACCACTGCAAGACACGCTGTTGCATGTGATTGCCCTGCCTGTATATGCATATTAAAGCTTCAGCACTTGCAAGAATTTAACGTTTCCAGAAAGAACTGAGAATTAAGCTGCATCGTGCACCAAAGTGCAGCATGTATTGACATTTCTCAATTAGGTTCATGTAATGAGTGTCTTGCCAGAATAGGAATATAAGGCCTCATACTGATATGATCTGCTCCTACGGGGACAACTTCATGTATCCACATTCCTTGTCATGTCAAAAGGTTTCTCAAATGACTGCAGAACTCTCCAACCTTTCTACACCTCTGAACTGCTCAGCATTTCTAACCCTGCTTTGGGAGCAAGCGGAGCCTGGTGGAACGACTGCCATGACACCAGTGAGTAATGTAGAAAGCATCTGACTACAGAAAAGAAGCGACTTGCAGCATATTCAGGCTGCCTATCTATTCTAAACCTATTTGGGCTTGGCATTTATGCCCCCTAATTAAACTGGCAAGCTACTCTTCCAGCTGGCATCATGCCACACCAACAGATGGCTAGGTTGAAAGCTGGGCTGGGACCATGCCTTGGTTAAGGACAGAATTTCCAACTTTGACAGCTGGAATTTAGCAAGCCTAAGACTTAAGAAAATGCTGTACTATGCTCCAGTCTTGACGGATATGGAAATTGAACATGGAAAGATATATATTTGCCCTCTGATGAGCACCAAATACGGCTGCGCTGTGAAACCATTTGAGATTTCCGCAAAGAGTTCACATTTCAGGATATATTTTTTTAAAAAAAAAAAACAAACAAACAAACCTGCTGGATCTGGACTGCACTAGTTAATCTTCCTCTTATAAGGAATATTGCATTTCCCCAGTACTCTAGCATATCATCTTGTCACTGGGAAAATTTGCATTTTTCTAGATGCATTTGTATGACACTTTGATACATAAGCTCTCTCTTTGTTGTTTTAGCTGTCTAAGGCTGCAAGCCTAACCCCACTTACCTGGAAGTTAGTCTCACCTAACCTCTGAGTAAACATGGGTAGGAGTGCAGTCTTAGCTTCCTACATGTGTTCCTTAAATTTGATGTGTTATCCAGAGCTTGTTTAAATTAATTTACTTCTGTGCCTTGCGATGCCGATTTTATTATCTTCATCTAGTTTTGTTTTTACATTTGCACATAAAATATAGGATAAGTCCTGTTGTTGAATTGCAAGGGGCAGCTGGGGTTTCCACAAGTCTGCAAGAGCACCTGAGAGTGATTTTGTTGATGATCTATTGTATTCCACCATTCCACCCTGAGTGCAGGATTTCAACTGGATCCCCAGCTTTGTCAATAGGAAAATCCCACTCCCCACCCCAGCATTCAATTATCCCTTGGATTCAGTGGCAGACTTTGGGTTTTTAAATTTCAGCAGCACCCTGTGTGATGCCAAAATTTGGTGCACCCTGCCTCTCGCCTTCCATCGTTTGTCATTGTTGCAGCACCCTCTCAGCTCAGTGCCCAGCTGGACTTTCCTGTTGCACTTTCCTAAATTTGCCTCTGCTGGGACTCCATAAGTCTCTGGGGAGGACCATCACAATATTCCCTCCCCTTGGGAAGGAAGAGGTCTGACCATGTCAGTGGAGTTATTCTCCTTCCCTCAGTTGCATCGGTCCACCACCCCCTTATCCCACTTTTTTGGGGGAAAACTAAATCAAGGACATGAACTGTTTTGTGTGTTGGGTTGGTAAAATATTGAGACAACCTCATGAAGTCCCAAGCTGGACCAGTTTCAGAGGCCTCAGCATGAATGTTGAAGTGTTGGGGCTCTCCAATACCACCCATGCCCAGGCTGCCTCCATCAGCTCAGGTAGGAGAGAGATTGCTTGCCATAGGATGGACGACACACTAGCAACAAACCTAGTCTATGTTTTGGGCCCAACAATAGGGACAAGCCCACTGCTTCAGAGTGGAAAGTCCTCTTGATAATGGAAATGAAATCAATGTGATTTAATTTAATCAAGAGCACGTTATTTTTTACAAGTGACCTTCAATTCATTTATATGATGAAGTCAAAGTTACTCTTCAAAATCAACCAATCTCTTCTAATTCTTCAAATTAGAATCCATGACTGACCCTATCAAAATTTAGTTTGCTGAACTTGTTTAGATATCTGGCTGAGCTATTTCTGTAAGGCAGCCTCTTCTCCTTGTGGTGGGTGGTTTCTGATGCTTCTCTGAGTGTATATGTGCAACATGCCAATTACCAGCCATTCTGGTGAGAGCTAAATGAAATTGCTACTCGGAGGCACACAGATCAGATTGCACAAATTGCCTTAGGTCTGGTGAATCTTAAACAGATGGGCAGCTGTGTGTTATCCTTTGCCTACACTTAGCCTTTAAATAAAATCCTCAGGGTAGAAATGGAGCAGACGGCAAAGAGTGACATTTTAGTGTCAAGAAGAACACTCTCTTTGGAGACAAACATTGGCAAATATTAAAGACATTGCTGGGTTTTCAAATTGAGTTCATTAACAAGCACATGCTCAAAACAGTTCATTGGGAGGTGAAGAGGTCGGCCATAAAGCAAAGGCATGCTAAAACTACGGTAGACATAATCACTCCGTCATTATGATAGTAATTCAAGTCAAGGAACATGTATGTCAAGCACATAGAACCCCCAGATGTGGTTCAACTCCTGGCTCTCATCAGCGCCAGCCACCATTGTCAATGATCAGGAATGGTGGGAGTTGTCCATCCTTAATATTTACAGCAAATAGCAACACAAAATGATTTTGCATCTACCCAATAGAAAACCAGAAATACTGGACACTAGGAATTTCTACTGGGGGGGGACCACAAGGGCCCATGAAACAGGCCTAATTAGCATTCAGTTGCCAGTCCCCTCTTTGGGGGGGGGGGGTAAGATGCAAGAATAAGTGGCTAGGCCATTCCAGACATGAATGTTACTCTTTATCTGCAGGGTATTTGGAGCATATTTCTCATTAGTGTCCTCGTTGCTGAAATTTTGTAAGGTTTATTGAGATCTCTGATAAAAAAGCAGCATATAAATGTTTTAAATATATTATTTACTTATGTCATGGACTAAAGGCACTCTATCCGCAAACACACATTCTCCTTAACTGTGTAAAGGATGTTTTTCTTCCCTAAATACCTCTCATACTCTTCAGGAGGGGAAGCCAAATGCGGGCAGGGGTGGTGATTATATTTTAAGAAGCTTTGAAATGGAAACACTGAGGAATCGTGGTTGATATTAGTGGGAAGAGCATGCGGTGAAGCTAAAGCAAAAGGATGGAGATGAGAGACAGAGCAAGAAAGCTGAGGTCGAACATGATGACAAAAGTGGAAAGAGCGAAGAGCACAAGAAGGAATGTAACAAGAGATCAAAGATGACAAGCACAGAGGGGCCAAGGCATTCAAGGCTTTACAAGTAAGAAGCAACAGTCTGAATTTGGTATGAAAGATAATACAGAGCCAGTGGAGTGAACAGTAAAGAGGCGAGATATGATCAAAGCACCATGCTGGATGGATAATGTGGGCAGCCGAATTCTGAACAGCAATGAAAAGGCTTAATGTGTGAGAGAGGAAGACCAGAAAACAAAAAAGCTATAATTCAAAAGTGAAACAAATCTCAAACCAGCATCTTTAGCAGTGAAGAGAGAGAGAGAGATGTTTTGTGTGTGATTAGAAAGGGCAGGGATAGCTTAAATTTGATAAGAAAAAACATAAAAAATAAATAAATGACACCAAGGCATTGAACCTTTGCCAGAGGAGTTAGGGAATTGATCAACATCAAGATAAATATAAGTGCAGAGAGACAGAATTTTGGTTTGTATGTATTCAGCTTAAGATGGATCTGGACCATGAAAGTAGAAATGGCCCAGCTTACAAATCAGCAGTACCAAGGAGAGAAGGGGCAGAAAGAGGGCTTGTTGTTGACAGCACAGAAATGACAACAGAGACCAGCAGAAGAGATGAGTTTATCAGGAAATAAGAGAGTGCAAACAGGACCGAGAATAGAATCCTGAGCAATGCCCATGGGGAGAAAGAAGGGAAGATGAACAGGTTCCCCATTTCTGATCTAGGGTACATGGAAGATTACTTTGAGAGCATGGTGGAAGACCCACAAACCAGTGCCACCACTCCCACCCCCCACCCCATAGATGGCAGGAAGTCTCTTTGACACAGCTGTTCCTCCCTTTCATCTTTGCACCTGTGTTTGGGGAGGGGAGTACAGCTGCCCTCAGGGGACAGATTTGCCTCAGGCCAGCTGCTGACCTCAGCACGAGCTGGCATCCCTGTGTCATTGGGAAAGCCATCTTATTTCTTAAAGCATATGGAGACACGTTTTAGAAGAGGAGCAACAGCTAATGGTCTTTCCTGAGCATGCTGGTCTTGGAGCTCTGTTCATAGGAAAATTATGTCTGAGCTGAAAGTTTGTACCCTTACTTTCTTGGTGGGATTCAGGAGTACAGTATATGGGTAAAAGGGAAATAAAACCAACCTCCCTGGCTCATCCCCCACCCCCACCCCTGCACTTATGCTGAGCCTTTTACTGTCCTGGTGACATGAGCAGACATGGCTGCCATTTTCAGCCTAGTTTGAGGCATAGCTGCCAAGTTCTCCCTTTTTTAAGGGAAATCCCCTTATGCTGAATAGGCTTCCTCGTGAGAAAAGGGAAAACTTGGCAGCTATGGTTTGAGGGCATGAGGACAAAGCATCATCATGAAACCAATAAGAGTATGGGCAATAGTTTCTTCCCTTGCTCCCTGCTTTTCAGAACAACGGAAATGGCATAAAAATAAGCAAGCTACAATCAAGTATAGCTATTGGAGTTTTTTTTCTGTAAAAAGGAGGTCACTTGGCAAACTTGGAAGGAATGAAGTACCAGTAGCAAGTTATACCGAAGAAGCCATATTAGAAACACACAGAGTAGCAAGACAAGAAATATTCCATAGCAATAAAGGTAGTCATATGAAAAAGATAATATACAGTATACAGGTAAGACCTGCAAAGCAGGGGGGGGCAGAGATTGCAAGGAGAAAAGCAAGTAGACATGGTTAGAAATGCATTGCTAGTCTCTTAAGCAGGCGAATCCAATGCAATGTTCAAAGCCTAGCTCTGCATAGGCTTGGGCTAAAAACAGAGCTAATTCCTTCATATGGTATTTATCCTCCTCCCATTGGCAACACCAAAAGCCACATCCAGACAAATTACCTGTGTGCAGATGCTTAATTCTGACAATCATTGCCTTCTTAATCCTCTAGACAAATCTAGTTAACTGCAACACTGAGGATAGGAAGAGAAGCCAGCACCTGAGCTGCTTCTTGATTCTGATTTACTGCCAAGAACAGAGGTGTCAGCTGTTTGCAAAGTCCTCCATCTGTTGCCTTTGATCAAAGGGAAACCCACACTGAATGAAGATGCTCAGTAGCTGAAGACTTTTTTTCATTTTAATAATAATAATCACGGAACTTGGTGAGAAATGAGAGCACCCTAATTAATAGGGGTGTCACCACCTGGTCTTCTGGCAGGATGCATGTCTTTAATAGGAGCATGGAAGGTGGAAATTCACAGGTGATGTTTCATCCATCACTACAAATTCTACCAGACACTGCATCTGCTGGATTCTTTTGTCACACTGTAGATAGATGATGGACTCTTTTCTTCCATAGGATCCTGCTCCACCTTTAAAATCTGCTTCAGAGACACTCCTCTGGGGGTTCAGGCAGCCAGGGACTTCTCAGTGGTGGCACCCTGTCTGCAGAATACTTTCCTTCAACACATCAATGACATACAAACATTAGTGTCATTCCAGAGGTCAGTAGATGTTTTATTATTCTCAGTCTTTTCACTGGGTCACTTGCACCCCTGTTGCTTTTCCTCTGCTTTTATCGTTGTGCCGGAATGCTTGTTTGTTGGTGAGCTGCTTTGGACAAATTTTTGAACAACAAACCAGAAATGAACAAGTGTAAAGGATCCCTGTGTGAAAAAAACATGGTGACCCTCCCTCAAAGCCTCAACTGAAATAGTAACTTGGTTCTTTGGTAGTGGGAATTTCTGGCATACAAGCCACAGGTGAATGCTGGCTGCATGCTGGATTCTCACCTGCCTGTGTGTCTTTGGGTTGATGCTTGCAGCTGAACAATAAATCCATTCATCGTTTTGCCCATGAAGAACACTGCTTGCCATTTAACATCCCAGTCCTCAACAATGTTTACTTGGAAATAAGTGCCATTGATCCATTTCCTTGAACCTTACTTCCAAAGCAAGGGCACTGTAGATTGCAGCTTAAGGATGTGTGATGAGGGAGGTGGAGAGCAATGAAAGGAGATGTCACTCAGTTAACAAAGATCGAATTGACCGCAGCATTGTACAAATGTCTGAAGGGCCAGCCTAGCCTACATTCCTTAACATATTATTATAAAAGGCCAAGGTGGGAGGGAAAGGGCAAAAGACTCAGGAGGAGCAATAAACCATCCACCTCCTTTAGTCAAAGGAAGAACCTCTACTTGTTTTCCTGGCTGAAACCCAGTTTATAAAAGCTCTGATGTCCTGTGCTGTGTGGTGTCCTTGTCCCCACATGAGTCCATGTTCCTTTCAAAGTGTTTCATTCCCAGTTTATCTGCTAGTACCTATTGAATGAAGGTGAGCTATAACAGGAGAAGAGCACTGTTTCATTGTTAAATATGCATTGTAAATATTGTGATGCTGTAGTTATGTTTTAATGAGTTTAGTGCACCTCTATATCAAGTGGGCTATAACAATGAGAGAAGATGATACAGAGAGCACTTAACCTGATTAAACATGAATACTTTAAATCTTTTACTAACTTTTTTTTAGATTCAGATAATTCAAGCCTGCATGCATAGCAAGCAGATATTTTGGGTGGAGGGATCAGAGAACTTGCTGGTTCAACTGATAATTGCACTGCATTCAGTTGCGGTCTCCTTTTCCAGGGTGAGGATATATTAAAGGGAAAAGGCTGTTTGCTTTCTTATTCTTCATGGTTAAATGGGAAATTGGTTGCACAACTGCTAAGAGCTGTTCCGTGGTTATGAACTGACTTTGCAGTTTCTGAAGTGAGCCATGAAGCAAGGTAAAAGAGCAGCCTCACTTTATTTCAACCCAGAAGAGACTTGGATTCCTTCTCAAACACAACCTGCCCTCTGACCTGCTCTATGAGGTCTGGGAAGAGTAGGCATCAGCTGCTTTCTAGAGGAGCATTAAATTATGAATGGTATACAATTCCACTCCTTGCATGGATGACATGTATGTTTCCAATAAAACTGCACATTAGCAGATTAGATCACGGAAGGCACAGCGCTGAATGTATTAGCAGAAAGATCCTTGAAGAAAATCTTTGTTAATGAAGCTAGGGAAGCTTCTTCCCATCAATAAATGAAATAAGTGGCATTTGCACGCACAATGCATTTTTGCTTGTTCCCCCTTTCACACTAGCTAGAGTTCAGAAATTGAATCTGAAATGCTATTACATGGTTCAAAAGGAGAGAAATAAACAGATGACTACTGCAATTCTGTGCATGTACACTCAGAAGTCAATGCCACTGAACATAATGGGGCTTACTTCCTCGTATATTTCATCTTTTGGAAGTTTTATCTCGCCTGTTGATTATGCTTTTAAAAAAACCCTCTTCCTGGTTGTATTGGATTGAATTCATTTCATTATATTTAAATTGTTTTATTAGGAGTTGGTTTGGAGGTCGCTAAATTTATTACATGTAAAATTTCATGTAAATTTATCACATATAAAAATGCTTATAACAGGTGTATTAAGGATTCTAGCTTGGGGCTCCATAAGGTATACACTTACCTGGGAGAAAGTTCTACTGAATGGAATAAGATTCCTGAGTAGTCATGCATAGCATTGTCTTGCAAAGCTACAAAAAAGTTGTTTGAGTAGAAAATAAAAAGCTCCCCAATGTTTTTTGTAAAGTAAATATTTTGCAAAGTTTTTTTTTTACTGTAAATTTTTATTTACAGCAATTGCCAATATTGTCATATCTCTACTTATGATAATTGTAACCAAGTCTAATATGTTAAAGTAAAGTCAAAGCCAAACAATTCAATAATTAATTCAAATGTGTGGAAAGCGCAGAGGAATGCCTTTTCTGCTCCCATTCAATGAATAGTCAAGCCCATGGCAAGACCACTAAGGGACATTTTAAGAGTTTGAGAGGCAGGGAAGAAACATAGCATTCAAGCTGGTCATTAGGAACTAGCAAAGGGAAGTCAACTCTTTTTTTTATTGACCCCACAATAAATCATCCAGCACAATGGCAAAGAGCCAATGATTGGCTATAAATGTATTGTGCATGAGTGCAAGTAACGTAGTAAGTGACAGCTTGCAAAGATTTATCCTCTGCTAATGTTCTTAAAGCACTTTCAAATACAGAAGGTGGAAAATGGGCATGGCTGTGGTCTGTGTGTATGCATCTTTTTAAAAAGCAAAGCAAGGAAATATTGCTGCACGGATTATAAGCATCACTCCCAGGGTACAAGGTTCATTTCCTAGCAGGGTTGAGGGACCTAATGCCCTCCAAATGGTGCTGGGCTGCAGACTAGTGGCCTCTTCCTTTAGGAATCTCCACTGCTCAGGAAAGCAGTTTACACTTGGAGAAGAAGAGTTTTGCTGGACCAGACCAATGGCCCATCTAGTCTAGCATCCTATCCTCACATAGGGCAACCAGATTCTTGCGGGAAGCTCAAAAGCAGAGCCTGAGAGCAACACATTCCTCACTTGTGATTCCCAGAAACTGACATTCAGCTGAGTTTAAAACCTTGGTGCAACAAGTTGCCACCTCTGAGCTGTCCAAGGTTCTGCAACTGCATCTTGATCCTACCTGCTACCTACCTGCACTTAGGTAGTGCCCCAAAATGTGGGTTGTTTTGAGGGGGGTGTTATTGAGTTGTTGTTTTTATTCTGATTACGTATTTTGTGCTTTTATGTTTTGAATTTCTTCTGTGAACTGCGGTATATATAATAATAATAATAATAATAATAATAATAATAATAATAATAATAATAATAATAATGTTATTTCCCTATCCCCATGCTACTCTTGCCCTCTACCCAGTCTGCCACCTGCTTGCTGTGAGATTAATCGTAGAAAAATTGCTGTAGGATACAAGAATTAAGGCATAGAATCATAGAATCATAGAGTTGGAAGAGACCACAAGGGCCATCCAGTCCAACCCCCTGCCAAGCAGGAAACACCATCAAAGCATTCCTGGCAGATGGCTGTCAAGCCTCTGCTTAAAGACCTCCAAAGAAGGAGACTCCACCACACTCCTTGGTAGCAAATTCCACTGCCAAACAGCTCTTACTGTCAGGAAGTTCTTCCTAATGTTTAGGTGGAATCTTCTTTCTTGTAGTTTGAATCCATTGCTCTGTGTCCGCTTCTCTGGAGCAGCAGAAAACAACCTTTCTCCCTCCTCTATATGACATCCTTTTATATATTTGAACATGGCTATCATATCACCCCTTAACCTTCTCTTTTCCAGGCTAAACATAGCTCCCTAAGCCGTTCCTCATAAGGCTTTTTTTAAATGTATATTGATGTGTATATGCCTTTATCCGGAACATCACATATAAACAGGAGCTTCTCCCTTTCTCTCCTTGCGGTGGATCACTGGACAGGGCACAGTATTGGTCAGTATGGAAAAACACTTAGCATGGATGACTTGGTGCAAATCTAGCAATACAAATTATCTACATTGTCTTCTTGTATTCCTTCCCTCTCTGGGAAAATCAGCTTCCAGCACTTTAACTGATAAGAGAACAATTGTGGAAGAAGACCTATTTTTGAAACAAGCATAAAGAGAGCTATTTATAGAATGCTTTGCTCACAACAAACCAGTCACTCAGTAAACCTTTCAATGGATTAGGGTCCACATTTTAGGGATGGGAAAGGGAGGAAACAGGATATCATTCATTGTGTGAAGACCACAGGATAAACAGCTTTGTGCCTTGACCTCCAAAGGCCCATGTCAGGAACTGTTTTTCTCTGTTTAAAACAAACTATACACAATAGTAAAATTCCTAAAATACCTGCAGAGCAGGTTTATGAGAATCTACTGCTTCAGTTGCACACATAATGGCAGGGTTATCCTAAATATTATTTGGGGATTTAATGCATGTCTCAGCAAGGAGGCAAGCAAAAATAGCGTAGCGTAGTGGCAGACTATGAACTCTGAACCGGGATATCTCCAGTTCAAGTGTAAGCTTACTCAATAAGAGGCTTTAAGCAGCCACTTGTTCTCTCAGCCTGGATTTGAGAGAGCTATAAGGTGCAATGCGGATGCTTGGGGAACATAAGCCAGAGGCTTACTTCTGCAGCTATTTATACTAGGACATACATACAGGGACCCTCTGTAAATATGAATGCTGCTACAGAATCTCAATGCATTTTGCCAAGCAAGAACAGTTAACAGTAAGAAAAGTACACAACTCACTATGTGCAGTGCCCTAGCTGGATTCCTTACCCGAGAAAGCAAAATGGAAATGATGAGGTTGGGACATAGATGTTCTTTTTATGATTTTCAGTTTTATACATTTCAATCATTTTACAATCATTTGAACATTTCAAAACTTGACTTCCTTCCCCCTCTTTCTGCAGTTCCTTAAATTAATTTTTAATATTTTCTGCCTATCCAAATTAACTTAATTTGCTCATTTATTCATCTACTTTAAATATATACTGTTATGAAACTGCATGTTATTACAATAATCCTGCCAATGTTCTTATCTGTTTACAATTTATCTGTAAATATTCCATAAACCATTTCCATTCTTTTATAAAAAGTTTGTTATCTTGATTTCTTATTGGTAAGTTTCGCCATTTCTGCATATTCCATAAGTTTATATATCCATTCTTCTTTTGCTGGGACTTCTTCTTTCCGTTTTTGGCCAAGTAACATTCTTGCTGCTGTAGTCACATACATGAATAAATAGGTATACAGTTTGGGTAGTTCTATCCCTATAATAGGGACCCAGGTGGCGCTGTGGGTTAAACCACTGAGCCTAGGGCTTGCTGATCAGAAGGTCAGCGGTTCGAATCCCTGTGACGGGGTGAGCTCCTGTTGCTTGGTCTCAGCTCCTGCCAACCTAGCAGTTCGAAAGCACGTCAAAATGCAAGTAGATAAATAGGAACCGCTACAGCGGGAAGGTAAACGGCATTTCCATGTGCTGCTCTGGTTCTCCAGAAGCAGCTTTGTCATGCTGGCCACATGACCTGGAAGCTATACGCCGGCTCCCTCGGCCAATAATGCGAGATGAGCGCGCAACCCCAGAGTCGGTCACGACTGACCTAATGGTCAGGGTTCCCTTTACCTTTATCCCTATAATTCCCAAAAGGGACATAGGGAGAATGATTGGAGATGGCAAAATATAGCAGAACATGGATCCTGTCTTCCTAGTTTCCATCAATGGCTACTAGTCACGATAGCTATGTTAACCTCCTCTCTCTGAGCCAGTAGCCACTGAACACCAGTTGCTGGCTTTGTGTAGGCATCTGTTTGGCTACTGTGAGATCAGGATATTGGAGAAGATGGACCTTTAGCGTGATCCAGCAGGGCTCTGCATTCTTAAGATCTTTTCTCTTCATGGTCTCAAACCAATATGGCCGTGGATCTTGGCAGAGGGCCATCGTTTTGATAGCCAAATAACTGTGCTAGCAGTGGGGAAGAAGTGGTTCACTCCCAATCCACTAAGTGATCCCTGCTGCCTGTAGGGATGAAAAAAAATGTCTACCCACATAATATATCTTTCAGTAAACCAAGACATCCCCAGAGCAGAGGAAGGCGGCAATTTGACTTGCCAGGAGGCTGGCAGCAGCAACAGGCTGTAACATACGAGGTGCTAGTTGGCTCCTGACCCCCTCGGCTCCCCTGCCCATAAGAAAAACTGTGGCTTCTTGATCTCATCGGCTGATTATTCCAGGGGGATGTTGGCTTGGATGAATAATGGATAGCAAAACTTCAGCATAACCCTATCACAAATCTCTCTCTCCCCCCCCCCCATTATGGAGCACTTGAATCAAATTCGATTGCTCTGCAGTGATCACATTCTGCCGCCTGCTGACTTTTTTATATTTACGCTTGAAATTCTCCTCCCTGTAGCACTGTCCAAACAAACAGTAAAATCAACCAAAAGAATTTTCCGCATTCATTTCTCATATTTCACACACACACACACACACACACAGAGAGAGAGAGAGAGAGAGAGAGAGAGAGAGAGAGAGAGAGAAGAGAGAGAGAACCTGTAAAGAAGATAACAGGCAATCTGCAAAGTCAGCTTCAAGAGAAAAAGGAGAGGAGAGGGGATTAAAAAAGAAGACAGAAGAATGAAGGATTTACAAGGGGAAGGGCAGTTTTTACAGGGATGGAGTCCAGTGTGCAGCAAGACCTCTGGAAAACTGGATGCCATTTTCTTCTGGAACACAAGGTCAGGTTTTTGCAAACTGAAACTAGTTTGTACAAAGGCCAAGAGGAAATGGGAAAAATCTGAACAGAGTTCTCAATTACACCAGTATTTGCAATATAATGCAACATGTTTAGCAGTTATTAATTGAAGTAAACACAGTAGAAAGCAAGATCTGCTCCAAGGATATAGCAGCAGAGAAGATCGTATGAAGCCCAGCCTGGAATTAGGTTAATTGATTTGCTGTGAATGTGCATCTTTTCCTTCTTTTGGCCTGGGCTCAGTTACAGAATCTCTCATGGTTGTGCACAGTTACTGCTAGAAAAGTAAACACCTTGGCAACACAAATATTGTGGCACTAACAGTGTTATAAGCATTCTATTTTCAAAATAAATTTTGTTAGATTTTATAGAGATACAAAGATTATTATCAAATACGTTTTTTTTTGTCCAGACTAATACAAGTAAAATAAAAACATAGATCCAGGGGAGAAGTAGTAATGGGGTGGTAGAAAGAGAGACAGAGAGAAGAAATAAAAAGAAATAAAGTTAAAAAACTAAGGAACTTCCAATTCTTCATCTGCCGGCTATATATAAACATCATTCAACTCATCCACTCCAATAAAACACCCAGCACGACTACTGTCTGTTATAAACATTCTGAAAATAATGTGTCATGTTTATTACCCCAAATCCTATTTTATTACGTGTGTAATATAGCTGCATGTAACTAAAAAACAACCAAGTGGATACAAGCAGAATCTTACATTTCTCCTGCAAATGAAATGAAACGTGTTCTCTTCTTCGCCTGGCAGCCAGTGAGATTTCTGTGAGGATGGGAGTTTTTCAGGAAAGCATTGACCAACATTCATTCTAATAATATTCTCCGTCAGATGTAAGTAAGTAAGTAAGTAAGTAAATAAACAAATAAACAAATAAACAAATAAACAAACAAATCCTGTAGTGGAGCAGTTATCTAGACGAGGGATGGACAAAGTCTGAGTCACCGAGGAGTGCTCTGTTCTCCAGACACTGTTCTGGGTGCTGAAAGTGTATTTTATTGCACAGAGTTGTTACTGATTAATTTGGTTCAGCTGCAATTCCATACATGCTCCAAAACTATATGTGACCACTCACTTTGCTCCGAGCCATGAGGGTGTCATTGGGGTAAATCAGCGAAGGCTCCTGTTTGTCCAAGTCACCACTGATCTCAGCATGTGTCAGTCACAGGCTGAAAGCTGAAATTGCCATATCTAATGCAAGTAGTGCCCTATTCCATTGATTATTCCTTGTGGGTGAACACTTTCCCGGCAAAAGAGTAATTAAACCAAGTATGTAGGTATATATTTTATATTTCCTGAGTTTGTGTCCAAGTTTGTGCCTCATTCAGCAAGGGCAGGATTGCCTTGTTAAAATAAATGTTGAAGGCAGAGATGCCTTGATGGCTTCGTTTTGCCCAGTCAGTGGCATGACCCTTAATTGGGATGACAAGGGATGTCCAAAGAAATTTTCCAGCTGCATCTTTTTGCCATCTAATGAAGCTTAAGTCCAAGCTTGGGTCTTTCTTTCTTTCTTTCTTTTTCCTTTTTGAAAAATGTCTTTGAAATTCAGGATGCACATTGCAATCCCAGTTTGTTCAGCTTTGGGGAATGAATCTAGAACATTTTTAAATGTTGTGGATGGCAATGAAAGCCGACTTCTTCTCTTCCCCTGTTTCTTTAAACTTTAGCTAGATTCCGTCCTTGCTTCTGAACTATGTTTGTGATTTTGCTTGGGAGTAGTTAGGATTCCTCAGTGGAAAGGCACCCAACCATGCTTTTCTGAGGGTGGAAATCGGTATGTTTCTAATTGAATTGGAAGTGTTCTAAGAACATTTCAGGATAGCAAAGGGGTTTTTGTCAGCCTCTCTGTGGTTCTGACAGATTATTGTAGGCAATATTGTAGACTGTCTGTTGGTGTACCAACAAGAACCAATAAGAAGCCACAGTCAGCTCCATTGTAAACTCTTAGTCCATTCATGGTAGTGCACTTCTAGGTAACAGTGAAGAAACCGAGCTTTATTTTGATCCAATTTCTCTTTACTGTTGGATAGTTAAATATTAGCATGACAGCTTTCTTACTTCTTTCTTTTTCCTTATTTCCATGACATCTCGCCCATATCTGAATCTTGCGCAACTGGAAAAACTACAACTTTGAATGTAACTTCTCCCCTGTGCTGCTGCTTCCACCTTCTGCAAGGCAAAGCTGTGTCAATAAGACACGGCCCCATAACTCCATATTTGGCACTTGTCTGAATTTGCAGCTGTTTGTCCTGTCCTTCTGCTCTGAATGTGCACCTCCCCTCCCCAACTTCTGGGAAGACTCAAATTAACTCCCAGACAGACAGACAATTTAATTCACAGTATTTCCAGATTTTTCTTATCTTCCATTTGCAACATTACAGGAATTATCATCAGCAGAGTACTGACAGTTCTTTTGGCCTTCTTGGCCCAGGAACATATATTTTACCACCAAAATAACTCATGAGTTATTGCCTATCCACGTTTGGAAAATGGTATCTTCTGTATTATTGTCACAGAAGGGGCATGTCAGTTTTGTAGATACACAGTTCAGAAGCATATATTTTAAAAAGCACTCTCAGTACTCAGCTTTTTAAAGCAAAACACTGTTCTGGGTATGGATTGGGAAGAAACGTTTTCAGGGTTTAGCTGCAAAGATATTTTGGGGCTTTTGATATGTAGTTAAACACTGGTAATAGCAATATTGGTACTTGTTTAGGAAGTGAATTTTGCGTGTAGATTTGTTTTTTTAAAAAAGATCTGGTAATCTGCTCTGAGTTTTTGAGGAAGGAAGGAAGGGAGGGAGAAAAAAATCAATGCAGTTTAATGATCTGCAGCATGATGCCTGCACATAACCAGCCTACCATGAATAGGGAGGGAGCTCACTGGAGAGATGGACAATTTTGTCAATTTTGGTCTCTCTGTGTGTCTCTTTCACATTTCCTCATCAATTCTTTTTTATTATAAAAACAATAATTCAAAGTCCTAGTGAAAATTAATCAGCCTTGTAGGGTGCATTTTTCCTAACGTACACATTTTTGCATGCAATTTTCCTTAATGTACACATTTGGCAAGTAATTTCCCCTAATCAGGAACAGCCCAATACATTTTGGCATCTGAGGTGAACTACAAAATGTCGTGTCCCCCCCCCCCCCGCCAGATAAGTTGGGTTGAGTGAAGAACTGCATCAAGAATAAGGAGAGAATAAAGATCTACAAAGGGATGCGGGTGGTGCTGTGGTCTAAACCACTGAGCCTCTTGGGCTTGCCAATTGGAAGGTTGGCGGTTTGAATCCCTGCGACGGGGTGAGCTCCCATTGCTCTGTCCCAGCTCCTGCCAACCTAGCAGTTCGAAAGCATGCTAAAAAGTGCAAGTAGATAAATAGGTACCGCTCCAGCAGGAAGGTAAACGGCATTTCCATGCACTGCTCTGGTTTTAGTGTTCTGTTGTGCCAGAAGCGGCTTATTCATGCTGGCCACATGACCCAGAAAAACTGTCTACGGATAAATGTCGGCTCCCTTGGCCTGTAACGTGAGATAAGCGCCGCAACCTCAGAGTCGTCTGCGACTGGACTTAACAGTCAGGGGTCCTTTACCTTTACCTTTTAAAGATCTACAACAGGATCTTATTGGTCCTTTGGATTCTGCCACCTGAGGCCAGCCCTGCCTTTAATATAAGCAGAGGCTAGACGGCCACCTGTCAAGTATGATCTAGTTGAGATTCCTGCATTACAGGGGGTTGGACTGGATAACACTCGCGGACCCTCCCAACTCTACAAATTCTATGAATCCATGGCTCTACAATGCATTTTTTGTATATTATTCTCATGAATAGGTGATTTTTATGCAAGCTTTACCCTAAGACACACATTTTTAGTCCTTTTTTTGGTAGGAGAATGCACTGCAAAATTCAGGGAAGAGTGAATTTTGAAGGCTGCTTGTGCTTTGTGCACACAAATGTTTTCAGGAAGTGCAAGTTGGGTAGAGTTGCATTAAGATATGAAGAGGACTGAACTACTTCCTATCCCTAGTTCACACTTTGGTTTCTAGGGGCCATTGCTCACCAAGATGCAAAGAATCTCAGATTCAGTTCAACCCAGAGGGGTATATGAAATTTTGTACATAAAGGGAGGTGCTTCTCTCTACTGTTGTCGTAAGGTTGGTGGATGGAATTTCAGCTGCTTTCTGCCGCTCTTTTATTTATTGGTCCGATTTCTTAACAACCCTATTCCGTAAGGTCTGTGTCACGCTTCATGAGAAATGAAAAGAGAATTAAAACAGATAAAAAATCTGAGGAAGCCTAATCTTAAGCAGCTAATTCCATTTTCTGCTTAAACTCACCGATGCATGTACATTATTTGAGCTAATCTAAAACTAGTAATAACTTTCAGAGCATCACTACACCCAAATCCTTGTATGAAACCTAGAAAGGGAACTCAGGTGATTTTTATTTTTTTTAAAAAAATGGAAGTTTTATATACAATCTCAGTTTCTTTCATAGGTCTACTTCTTGGTTGCATGATGCTATTCATTTTCCTTTTTGGGGGAGAAGAGGCCAAATTATAGATCAGTCTTACGGATGCGTAAGCCAACTATTTACGCATATATAATCTAAATTTGAGGTACTGTATATCATCTCTAACTAGTACCACCAACTATTTAAGGGGTAGAGAATGTGGTGCCTTTGGATGTCCTTGGATTACAACTCCCATCTGCCCAGCCAGTATGGCTAAGGATAAGGAATGATGGGAATTTTGAGTCTAATAACACCTAGAAAGCACAATGTTGGTTGTCCCTGAATTACAATATTTCTGGTATACATGTACAGTATGTGTCTATTAAACATGGCACTCTCTGTTGTCAGGGAAACAATCCTCTGTTAAATTTTTAATTCTTTAATTTAAGTGCTATATTCTGAGCAGAGAAATTCATGAAAATTGTATGAGGGAGGGCTAAAAAAAAATATCTCCAACGAAGTAGCCCCTCTACTTGTGACAAAATTGATGGGGCACTGTAATTACTCCAGGTTACAAAGGGCAGTTGGGAGATGTAACTTTCATGTTAAGACTGTTATTAATGTTTCTACACATGAGTTATGATGAGACTTGTGTGAGCCATTTATTCTTCCCATGTACATCTGTGGTAAAAGGTGCCAGCTGGAATCACAATTTACCTTGTGTATTGCAATTTTTATGTAGAAGGCTAGAATGATCACCATGAAAATGGCTGCCACGTGAAGACAAATTCAGTTATATAAATGGTAATTTGAATTACATACTTTAGCAATTTGAACCCAAACTTAGTATGTTCAGACTGATGCGTAGGTTGAAGTGAGAGGTGCCAAATGGATTTTATAGAGTGACTCTCTTTGAAAACCTGAAGGAAAAGGGACAATTAATGGCAGCTCCATGGATAAAATTTTAGACTCTGGAAGTCGCTGTTGTACAGTCCCCTCCCACTCCAGATGCTAATATGCATTACTTCACTTATGGTGGGGTATGTTGGCAGCCATTTCTCTTCCTGCCCCCATTTGATCAGTGCTGGATTTACATATAAGCTATAGCTTAGGGCCCCACTCTTTTGGGGGGCCCCAAAAAAAATTAAAGGAAAAAAGCTGGATGTACATTTCCAAAATATAAGATAAAAAACAAATAAAATGGCTTTAGATATTAGGTCCATAAATTACCATATAGCATATATTCAACACAAAAACAGTGACAATTTGTTGTTGACAAAGGACAGCTGGAAATATAAAGGGCCCCATTACCTTCAGTAGCTTAGGGCCTCATCAAACCTAAATCCGGCCCTGCATTTGATTCTTGACAACTGCTACATTCCTGATGCATTAGAGCAGTTTCCTTCAACAATTATGTCCCAGAATAAAACTACCATCATCCCCAGCCAGTTTAGCCAATAGTGAGGGATAATGGGAACTGTGGGCACCAAAGACTGAAGAACACTGTATTAGTGCACATTCAAAATTTGAAAATCATGATGAATAATGACTGACCTTGTCCACACCTGTGTTTATTGTTACAGGTAGGTAGCCGTGTTGGTCTGGATCGAAGTAAAATAAAAAAAAATTCCTTCAGTAGCACCTTAAAGACCAACTAATACCAAAATAAAAACTTAGTTGGTCTTTAAGGTGCTACTGAAGGAATTTTTTGTGTGTTTATTGTGTATTTGAAACTGTTGGGAGTTTGCATTTATACTGTTGAGAGTCCCATGGACTGCAAGAAGACCAAACCTATCTGTTCTGAAGGAAATCAGCCCTGAGTGCTCACTGAAAGCACAGATCCTGAAGCTGAGGCTCCAATACTTTGGCCACCTCATGAGAAGAGAAGACTCCCTGGAAAAGACCCTGATGTTGGGAAAGATTGAGGGCACAAGAAGAAGGGGACGACAGAGGACGAGATAGTTGGACAGTGTTCTCAAAGCTACCAACATGAGTCTGACCAAACTGCGGAAGGCAGTGGAAGACAGGAGTGCTTGGCATGCTCTGATTTATGGGGTCACGAAGAGTCGAACACGACTAAACAACAACAGTATATCCACATGGAAACCCCTGCAAACAAATCCCACCCTGCAGGTTTGCAACTGTAAATTGAGAGTTCCCCAATTGAGGGATAATTTGAAAAGTTTTGAAAAATGCAACTCCAAAATACTCCAAGAAAGACTGTGTACAAATGGCCTTGTTTTTCTTTTGTTTTAAATTAAGGGTGGATCAAGCACCCACTTTTTGCTGTTAAAGGCATTACTCAATAGTACAATCATACACATAGTGTTGCGACAGGGGAAATTCAATTTTGCCAGGGGTCAGGATGTGAGACTTGTATGCTTGTAAAACAGCTCCTTTTCCACAACAACAGAGGCACAACTTGATAGAAAATGTCTATATTCCCAATCAGGAAGGGATTATAGGAGTGCCTTTGTCTCGCCCACCCCAAAGAAAAGTGACATCTGCACACATCACTGGTTACAGGAACATAAATACTCAACCAAAACAAAAGAGACAAAACTGGAATCTCGTCCTAGATGATCAGTGCCCTATTGATCCCTTGAACTGCTGCCTTCATTCCTCCACACAAGTTGCATTTTTGTTTACTTTCAACATATAATTGATGTGCGTGTGCATGACAGCACAGCAGGAAAAGAACTGTAAAATGCAAAGAGGTTTGTCAGAAGTTTGGCACTGACTTTCCTTGCACAATAGACTATAAATCTAGGAAGCCCCTGACATATGTGAAACATTTCAAGCCTGGATGCCAAATGTCTCTGTAAATTTGCAACGATCTACTACCCAAACCTAGTAAAAGCTAGGTTGGCACTGTGGGTTAAACCACTGAGCCTAGGGCTTGCTGATCAGAAGGTCGGCAGTTCGAATCCCAGCCAGGGGGTGAGCTCCCGTTGCTCGGTCCCAGCTCCTGCCAACCTAGCAGTTCGAAAGCACCTGAAAGTGGAAATAGATAGATAGGTACCACTCCAAGCGGGAAGGTAAACAGCATTTCCATGTGCTGCTCTGGTTCGCCAGAAGCGGCTTAGTCATGCTGGCCACATGACCTGGAAGCTGTACGCCGGCTCCCTCGGCCAATAACGCGAGATGAGCGCCACAACCCCAGAGTCGGTTATAACTGGACTTAATGGTCAGGGGTCCCTTTACCTTTACTACCCAAACCTAATAAAAGCTAACATATGAGTTAAAGATAAAAAGTGCATTCTCACACCTTAAAATTATATTGACTCACTGGCTTTAAGGGACAGCTTTAACACGGGGGGGGGGCATGTTTCTGTTTTCAAATTCATCTGCTCTCTGGGTGCATGCCCCATTTGTACAAAATGATAATTTTTGAACAAACAAATTGGCAGGCAGGGTCTTCCTATTGGTATAGGCAGGAACAAGCGGATTTGAGCTTCACCCGAGAATACAAATATAGTCATACCTTGGAAGTCGAACGGAATCTGTTCTGGAAGTCTGTTCGACTTCCAAAATGTTCGAAAACCATATTGTGGCTTCTGATTGGCTGCAGGAAGCTCCTGCAGCCAATCAGAAGCAGTGAAAGCCCCGTTGGACGTTCGGCTTCCCAAAATAGTTCAAACCAGAACAATCACTTCTGGGTTTGCGGCGTTTGAGAGTCAAAACGTCTGAGTTCCAGGGCATTCAGGATCCAAGGTACAACTGTACATGTGTGTCTATTTGTCTGTACTAATGAGGTAAATTTGAATGGAGATAATGTGGATCCAAGTGAAACCCAGCATAAACAGGGATAAACCCTCTGCTCATGTGCAGAATTTTTTTCCCAGCTCACTTAGTTTCTTACAGATTATTTTTCATAGATGCACTTCCACTGTTCTTGTAACAACAAAGTGGACTGCAGTCATTGAGAGCTTAAGCCACATTAGATTGATTAGTCTTTAAAGTACTGACGGAGAAAATAATGATTTCATACAACTATCATTTTGATGATTCCATTTCCTTTGGAGCCTATGGCCTAGCTAAACTGAAAAGTCCTGTGCCTGCATTTTACACTAAAGAACTAGTTGCTTTCAGGTACTGTATGTAGCGAATCTTCATTCCATAACACTGAAAAGAATAAACTTGTTAGAATCCATGGTGGCCACTGCATGCATGAGAAGAAAATCAGCTAGGCATAGCGGTTGTGATTCATCTTGAATTGTTTTATAGATAGATGAAAGAGGATATTGGGATACATTTAATGAATAGGAAAATTAGTCAAAAGTTTTATTTTTAAAAAAATTGAGAAATGATTATATGTAATCGCACGATATTATGATCTGGAGAGCTAAATAGTTTTGATTGGTTCAGGATGATGACACTGGGTTGCAACTGCTAAGATTGCTGTAATCTTTTGACTGCTAAATAGAAATCATGTGTGTAATCTTGGAACGTATAAGAAACATTGCTTTGGATGCGGTTCTTTGCAGCTGCCTCCTTATTTATGGGAAATTGCTATTTCACTTGGAACATGCATCCTTGTCTTTGGAAGTTTCTGAGAGGGATATCTCCATTCTTAGCAACCCCTTTTCAATACCTCCAACAGTACCACAAGACTCTTTACTGTTTTCCCCCTACAATAAACTTTCAAAGTTACCTCTGTTGAAAAGATTGTGATGGATATTTATTTTCTTTTTCTGCCACAGTTCACATTTCCCAGAGTCACTATGCCACCCCCTCCTATGTGAACCTAGCATTTGGTTGTTTTCAAATTATTAAGATGAATGTATCTATTCCTTAATATGAAAAACAAATTCAGTTCGTGAATAGAGAGTGTGTCTGCTTTATTACTCTGGGACATCAGTTGCTCGGGGATTGAACCCATTTCTGGCATGGTAAACCCTCCACTGTGGTTGCTAGTCAATCCTGAGAATTTTCCAGCCCTATCTCTTCTCAGTAGCTATGGGGTGGGAACTGGGGCAACAATACAAAAAACATTTCATGACAAAATCCAGATAGAGGAAATGTCTCAGCCCTCCTCACAAGGCAGAGATTTTATTTATAGCCCATTTTTCTTCCAAAGAGCTTGAGGTGTCACACAGAATCTTGAGCCTGTGGGAGGACTGGCTGTTGACAGGCAGATCAGGAATCCTTCACTTAAAAGTGAAGTTATATCTTAACCTCATGATTTAGAAAGACTGGCTTATGCCCTCCAACACGTTACTAAAATCCATTAATTTCAGCTCTGGTACAACATTGTCAAATTTAGGGATTTAACTGATAAAAGAACAAGCATCAAATTCCTTTGTTCGAGCTTAACCAAAATAAGGAATGAAGCAATGGTTCCTCAACAACAACTTTGTTGGACTGGTCATGTTGTACGGATGCCTGATGATCATCTTCCAAAGGAACTACTCTATTCCGAACTTAAGAGATGGAAAGTGTAATGCTGGTGGTCAACAAAAGAGGTTTAGACTCAAGGCAAATCTTAAAAAATGTAGTATAAACACTGACAACTTGGAAACACTGATTTGCGAACGCTCCAATTGGAGAACAGCCTTTACCAAAGGTGTCATGGGCTTTGAAGACCCTCAAACGAAAGGGAGAAATGTGCTAAGAGGAAGACACGCTTGGCAAACCCGCACCATAATCAACTCCTGCCCAGAAACCTATGACCCCACTGTAGAAGGATGTGTGGATCCAGAATTGGCTTCCACAGTCATTTACAGATGCATTGTTAAAACCGTGTTCATGGAAGACAAATCTTACTCGGCTACGAGTGATCGCCAAAGAAGGAGGAGGAGGAATAAAAAAATAAAAATCCACAGGGGGCATTTAAAAGGCCTTGGGCAGTCTATGGATGTGCTATTAAGTCAGATGCCCAACAGCAACTGTACCGAGGAAAGTTAAGTGCATTATATATTGGTGAATAGGGTTAACCCCTTTGTATCAGGAGGTAAGGTGCTACAGCAACATTAGTTTGATAGAGGTAAAAATCCTTGACATTTTCCTCCAAGGGTTACTTTGAAATGATGCAGTTACACACATAGGTAAGGGGAGGCAGTATCTAGGTCATCAGGAAAATAGAGAATTCTACTACACCAAGGTGCAAAAACAATTGCTAATACTGTATCAGGAAACAGCAACCATAATTTTAAACCACTTTTATGTTGCTTTTCATATATACAACAATCAACAAGTGTGTCTAAAAGGAGAATGTGGGCATCTTATTGGGTGATTATTAACATTCAATGTATGATTCAAGCAGTTGTGGCTATATAGAAGCAACATCAGTTTCTGTGATCTTCATGGGTGCTTCCCAGCCTCCAAAATCATGGAAGCAGCTACAGGTGAAACTTGGAAAATTAGAATATCATCGAAAAGTGCATTTATTTCAGTAATGCAACTTATTATTTTTTATTTTAATTTTAATTTTTACAAATGCTTTCTTTTGGAAATTCCACAATAATAAAACAAATAGTTACAATACAAAAATAAACATCACTATTACATTTCATTAATTCCATTCCATTTATAATTGACCCACCTAACAACAAATAATTACAATTACAACAAATAAAGGCTTGACATATCTTGCTTTGCATGTCATGCATCTATCTCATATATTGGTTTCACCTTTTAAGTTGCATTACTGAAATAAATGCACTTTTCGACGATATTCTAATTTTCCGAGTTTCACCCGTATAAGCTGAGCGTCCAACCCCAACATTACGTTTAAGTACGGTATGTGAGAAGAATCCCTAGGACAACTTGCTTGAGCTAGAAACGTGATGGTCAAATCTGGTGCAACTTTCAAATATTTTATTTTAAATTAAAATAATTTTAAAGTAAAACAATATACTGCCTATTATTAATAATTAAGGCAGTTTACAGCAGCAGCAGCAGCAACAACAACAACTATCTAAAATGAAACAAGTCATACTAACCCAAAGTCCTGAGCAAAGGAATAGGCTTTCAATAAGCACCAGAAACACGTGATCTTGGTGTCTGATTTCTTAGCAGTTTTGCAAGCTGTGTCTTGCTGTATTTGTCTATAGAGTGCCACACTGAAAACTGTTGAAAGAAGATTATTTGGGAGATAAACTCTTTTTTTAAAAGTCGAAACCAGCGTGATGTTTCTGAGAGTTGTATCCAACCAACTCATACTGAAAGCAATCTAACAAGATATTTATTTATTTTTTAATGTGGAAATTAAGAGTTTTCTGTTATTGGATGTGATGGTTACATCTGAACATTTAAAGGGCATCATGCAGACTGCGAGGGAAATTTTAGGACACAGAAGGGGTAAGACATTCACGGTTAGGTGAATTATTTTTAACAGATTTTGCAAGGTTAAATGAAACCACATAGGACTTAGACATAATCCCTCACAAATACTTAAAGCTATGTTAATCTCTTTCCAAGTAGTGCCTGATCTGCTTTCCCAAACTGTGACTTTCACCAGGACCCTTAAAATCAAACATTTATTTCTTCTGTAACGTTTAAGCCAATTACGTTATCGATCACTTTATTTTATGCACAAAATTATGCATATATTGTTCTCTGTCCAATAATCCCCAATTATTTTAGGCCTAACTTCCTCCACAAATCCTTACTTTGTATTTCATTAGCAATTTAAAAGGTATCCCACACTATCATTTGCTTCCCCCCTCATCTTCACATCCCTCCCCCCTTGAAAAAAAACGGCCTTCGGTATTCTAGTCTTAAACTAGTTGCATTCCAAAATTAATGTGGATTCAAAGTCGAGGGAAAACTAAGACATGCTTTTAATTGCTTATTGGCTCAGTCACAGAGACATTCTCTGGATCAAGAACATGACAAGAGGGGAAAGTTATTTTTTAAAAAAAATGCTTTTAAAAAAAACCTTTTTATTCAGTTGCCCTCTTGCTGCGGCTCTTTGCCCTTAAAGCCGCAGTGGAAAATCTCCAAATCACTTCAGCCCATCAGGTCTATGAATCTGGCCCACGAACCCAATTTGAGCAAAGCACACCCACCTGACATCAGGCACAAAAAATCTGTTCTCTCTCATCTAAGCACTTAGTTTGATGATTGGAGATTTTGGGTCTCTTGTCTACCTTAGTGCTTAAGCACCACAACACTAACATTGGAGACTGGTATCTGCCCGCTCTCTGATAGTAAAAGGCAGAAGACACAGGCTTGTCTCCAACCTTAGTGCTGTGACGTGCCACAGTGCTAAGGCTGGAGGCAAGAGATATGTTGCATTTCACTGTCAAAGGGAAGGTAGAGGCTTACCTTCTATTGTGCATAGGAAAGTGCTAAGTGAAATTATGAAGTTTGGAACAGGATGTCATTGTATGTTGATGGCACCGAGGCACTTCCGCCAAATCCCGCTGTGGTTTCCTCTGACTCATCTCCTGCATTGTTAGCGCTAACCTTGGTGTCTCATTATTTGCAGGCTCTGGGGATGTGTAATGACAACTACAGCTGATTGCTAGGCGTAAGGTGTTCTTATCTAGTTGTCTGTGCCTTGAGCTCCAGGTTTTTTGGATCTTGAAATCATCAGGTGCACATATACGGATAATCAGCAAAGGAATGACGAGTTTTGGAGAAGCCTTTCAGGTGCATTCAAAGTCTAGAGAGAGACATAAATTGAAGTACAGAACACATTCCTTTTACAAGTGAGGTCCTTACTCTAAATGACCACATGAATGGGGGGGGGGAAGGAGTGTGGGGACCACTTGATTTTACTATATACACAAAGCATGTGTTCAACCACCAAATTATACATACACTCACACATACACATACACACACAGGTTTCAAAGTTTGTTTACAAAGCTATTGTACTACCAACCTTACTGTATGCTTGTGAAACATCGACCACTTATAAACGACATCTCCAACCTCTTGAAAAATTCCATCAATGGTGTCTCTGAAAATTTTTACACATCACTTGGGAAGACAGAAGCAAAGCTCACCAGTGTCAAAGCAATGATTCTTCAACATCAACTTCGTTGGACTTGTCATCTTGTGTGGATGCCTGATTATCGTATTCCAAAGCAACTACTCTAACTACTCCATTCCGAACTTAAAAATGTAGTATAAACACCAACAACTGGGAAACACTGGCCTGCAAGCGCTCCAGTTGGAGAACAGCCTTTACCAAAGGTGTCATGGACTCTAAAGACGCTCAAACTCAGGACGAAAGGGAGAAACGTGCTAAGAGGAAGGCACGCTTGGCAAACCCTTACCATGACCAACTCCCACCCGGAAACCTATGTCCCCACTGTGGAAGGACGTGTGGATCCAGAATTGGCCTCCACAGTCACTTACGGTGACACTGTAAAAACTGTGTTTATGGAAGACAATCTTACTTGGCCACCAGTGATCGCCAAAGGAGGGAGAGGGAGAGGGAGGGAGAAGAGTATATATTCAACCACTGAACAATGACTCCACTCATAGCCTAACTCAGTATATTTTTGTCAGCCTAATTCAGTTGGAGGCTGTATGTACGTGGGAAACAGACATCCGTGTGATCAAACGTAGCCACGGGCAAATAGGTGCCACATACATTTCTCCAGGAGCTGCACAGGTATAGCCCGTTTTCTTAAAAAAAAAAAAGCCAAAATCTCACCGGAAGGTTTGGAGCAGTGTGAGCATGCATGCACAACACAGAAGATGACGTTAAGGAATTCAGTCCTAATAATGCAAATTATGCAGATCCATCCTTCAGAGAGAGCAGATACTTTTCAAAGCTTAGTGAAGCAGGGCTGGATTGAGAAAAATCTGGTCCAGCGTAAGGTGATGACAGAAGGAGGCTTCCCTTATCAGCAGATAAAAGCTGAAAAAGGATTAGTGTGTGCATGTGATACAAAGAAAGTGGGGTGTGTTTAGTATGCATATAGTATGTATATAAACCCTATAGATTTTGTGTGTGTGTGTGTGTGTGAGAGAGAGAGAGAGTGATGTACAATAATAATGTGTGTTTTGGTTCCATTTGCAAATAATATGCAACTCCAACTGTTCTCCCTTCTCTGAGTAAATTTGGCTGTTTGGGGAAAATAATCCCCACCCCTGTTGTAAAAAAAAACACCCCAGTGTCCTACAGTGAACTGTAAGGGATCTAAGGATACTGTCAATTAAACTATACATAGATATATGTACAGGAGAGACATTGCAAGGGCAGTTTCAGGTGCTTGATGGGCCTTAGGAATCAAGCAAAGAGTATTACACAAGGAATCTGTTAATGGACATCATGTTTTTTCACACAAGAGCCCTTCTTGGAGTAGCAAATGAATTAAGAGATTTAAAGCAGCAGGCATTGTCTTCAATAGACACTTGGCATAGGATCCAATTGGCCTTGGAATGAGGGGGTGATAATAGGGCTTCCCAGGAACCAATCTTTGCCTGGTGTGGTTGGCAAATCATCTAATACATGTGAAATTTTATGTTGAAACAGTAGGGAAGAGGAGGGCAGATAGACAAAGACACACACAGAACGAACATAGATAAATGAAAACAGACCCCATTATTACGTTTGTTTAAAAAAGGGTGTCTAACTATCTATCTATCTATCTATCTATCTATCTATCAACTAACATGTTTAACTGTTGGATAGGCAACAGGGATAATGCTTCTCTAAAACATGTTCTTTCATTGTCCTATATTGAAATATTTTTGGCAGAAGGTAATTGAAACCATCAACAGAACTCTATGGAACATGACATTTACAGAGCAAAATACCGGTATCCTCTTGAATTACATTCCCAGCACGTGGAACCTTACAAAAGGAAAATACAAGTGGACTCTCCGTGCCCTTACCACAGGAAAAAGACTGATACTGATGAATCGGAAAAATAAAAATGCCTCACCCTTTTACAATTGAAGACTTGTACAAACTAGCAATATATGAACAACTTGCATATAAACGCAGACTTGCCATGGACAAATTCAAGGATATTTGGAATCCATTCTTACAAATCCATTCTTACCTATTACAAATACTGTAATAGGTTAAGATCTAGTGAAGTACAATAACAACCTTGTAAAAGAGAGGGGGGAAATGAAAACAGGTTTGCATCAAATTCTAATCAAAGGTCTAGGCTAGGAAGGTAATGGTGATGAATATGGTATTCTCAGCCGTCATCATTGTGACTGCAGAGTTCAGCCTAGAAGAGGTATTCTGGATAGTGAATGGAGGGTATTTTGAAAGAGAAATCTAGCGATTCAGTGCTCTAACACACACTTTTAGATTCACAAATGAATCTAGAATACTCTGACTTTTTTGTAGCTCCATCCTAATGGGAGAAGTTACCCTGGAAACTGACCTAGACAGCCCAATTTCCTTCTGAACAGAACTCCTATTATTAGCATTAATGCAACTATGGAATAAAAGTCTATGAAAATCCTACACACAGAATACCTGCCTTTTGCAACAATAAAATCAAGATTAACTTCTTCTACCTAATACTAAGAAATCTTTAAGGCTCAGTTTTGATGAAATGTAGAATCCTTATTGTACTCGAAGATACAGAGAGAAAGAAGAGCGCTCACAAATGAGTTTAGCAGTACCTTGAAGATAGTTACAGTCGGTGGTTTTGCTTTTTAAAATCTTTATTATGTACAGAGTATGTACATGCTTCCATTGTAGGTCATAATATTTTTTTCAATTTGTACTTCTACAAAATGGATATTGCTGCCTCTATACATGTGCAATTCTAAATAAGCCCTGAGTAAATCTTAAAGCGCATTGAAATATTCTAAATTCTTATTTTTGCAACTAAGGATCAGTTAATGGTAGCATTATACCTTTAAGGGGGAAAACAGTTTAAAAAGTAAGATTCCATGCTGCATTTCTTTTATGCCTAGCTGTGAGCACAATATGATACATAATATACAGTAACAATCCATATAATTAGAAAATGTGAAAAGAAGCTGACCTCACCCCCCCCCCAAGCTGTTGCTTCCTTTTCTTTTGAATTAATGGCAAATGATTCACTCAAAATCTCAAGTTTTAGGATTACAATGCTGTCCAGTTCTCTGCTGATTATATTTTGTAAACATTCAAATTTAAGGTAATATGCGGAAGAAAATGCTATGATCAAATAGATAAAGTGCAGTTCTTGAGATACACAAGGCATCATGCCAATATTTTTTTTTAACGGAACAGGAAACCTGCTTAAGATATAAGCTTGTCTGCCTCCTGAAAACATAAACAAAATCACTTGGAAACAGTAATGGAAGGCTGTATCTCTCTGTATTGCCAGAGAACATGTGCAAAGAACTTTGGCCGTCAAGTGGTTTCAACCGTGTGTGAAACTTGCATTGTTTCGCACACAAATGCAAAGTAGAAAACTGGTCTGTGTCAGCAAATGAACCCAGAACCAGGCAGAAGAACCATTAAAAATGCTGTTTTCAACAGCCAACCGTTTGGGTGGAAATTTTCCAGGAATGGCAACCCAATTTTGTTGCTGAGTTCATGGAGCAGCAAGGAAGACAAGATAAAGTGTATTCTTCAGCTAGTAAGTGAGGCTCCCAATGGTTAACTTGTGCCATGGCTGCTGTAGTCAAAAACACCTTTTTTGAAGAACGACGAGAACTCACAGATAGCATGTTTTGAAAGGGCCAGACCCTCTTTGTTTACATGCAGTGGTGATGATGGAGAGTTGAGCATCACAGCAAAGAAATTTCTGAGATATTCCTGGGGAGGGAGAGAAAAACATAATCACAACTGTTATGGAGTGAATACCGCGCTTAGAGAAGCATTACAAGAGAAGAAGCTTTTATAAATCACTAGAAAATTAAGAATCATACCAACTGAAATACCA
The DNA here is from genome assembly GCF_965207765.1 of Zootoca vivipara. Taxonomy (NCBI): domain Eukaryota; kingdom Metazoa; phylum Chordata; class Lepidosauria; order Squamata; family Lacertidae; genus Zootoca; species Zootoca vivipara. The sequence continues at coordinate 14,956,432 of NC_142586.1, forward strand.
AACCTTTCAAACTATTCATCTTGACTAAAATCTTAAACACTGATTAAAAATCTATCTTCCTTCTAAACATATCCCCAATTTTCTACTAACAAATGTATTGCACGTTATATATCCAACTAACAGACCACTGAAATCAATGGATTCCTATCCACCGATATAAATGGGTCTTCTCTTCAATCCTTTATCAATCTATTCTGCTCATTGTTTATTATTTTAAATATAACAATACAATAACTCATACTCATGTGGCCTAAACATGTGGCCCAGAATTAGTGCAATATTTCCCAACACTTTTCTCTTCCCCATTAAACTGGAACCCCTTCAAATGTATTTCCAGTGCCCCAGAACCCCAACCTCTAGATGCTCAAATCACATAAGACTAGCTAAATGAACGAAAACAGAGGGGGGAATAGGGGAATATATATTTTCAGAGTGTCTCTGACAGTTGTCTTGGGTAATCACACACCTTTGACAAGAGGTTGAGGAAGCTGTGCCAGATACGTTCAAACTTATTAAGATTCTCTCTTTCAAAATAAGCTGCTTTCTCATTGTCTGCATGATTCAAGAAGTTGTAAGACCTGTGATCTGCAGCTGGTCCCCTAGGGCCCTCCATCTGTGAAAGATCATTGTCTTGGCAATCTCTACTGCCTTTTGAAAACACATTGTTCGATTCTTGCTTAGGCCTCCTCACTTCTCTCCTGCTTGGTCAACTGTATAAATCACTAAATAGAATCTTAGTAAATACTTATTGTCCACTATATAGATGGATTTTATTAAGTACATTGGGTGTAATATGGTTTAATATTTGGAATGCCTAACCTGCCTTTTTCCTTAGAAATCCTTTGATTAAATTCCTTTTTTATTTTCACCAAAAAATGTACAGTACATGAAAGAAGTGTTTGCCGCTTTGTCAAAACAACATTCTGAGCCATAAAATGAGATTTTTCATGTTTTATTTTAATAGCTCCATCGCTATTCATCTTTACTGTATTCTTAATCTTCTGAGGTAAATATAGTTTGTCAACTTTAAAACTTCATTTACCTCAGAAGATAAAGAATACGGTAAAATGAATACAGTACAGTATTGAAAAGTCACAATGTTTGAGTTTTGTGAGGTACCGGTATATAAAGATGCAAAATATCTAACAATGTGAAGTACATGAAGATTTGCAGTACTTCTTAACAGTGTTAGAAACTCAGTATATAAGCTTAGGTGCAAAATGGCTCATTAAACAATTACAGTAAACAAATCAGAAGGCCTAGTTGCCATTCTAGGGCCAGATGGCTTGAAAGTCACTATTTTTCAATATGACTTTTTGGTTCCTGAATTTCGTTCTGATTGTGAAGATAAAACAACAGGGATAGAATTCTAAAGGATGTGTTGTTAGTGTGTGAAAACAGTCAAGATCCGAGGATCCCCAGAAATGCACTTCCAGGTGGTGGAGACATCAGGCACTATCCTGGCGCCCATCTTCATTTTGTCTTGTGGCCGATTGCCAGGTGCAAAATGTGCCTGGCAAATTTTGAACACTGTTTCTTAATAGAATTTGCTGTAAAAGTTGCATTCAGGTTTTTATTTCTTTATTGGTAGAACAAAATTTTTATGTCTACTATCTACTGGTTACCTATTTTCCAACTTTACAATATCTGTGGATTTTATACACTTCAAAATTTTCTAGTATCTTCATGGTGATCCCACTAAAAACCCCCAAAAAACACCACATCCAGTTGGGCCCTATGATAATGTCCTGCATTTCTCTTCCAGTGCTTCAAGCACTGCTTAGTTACAAACGCTTGGGAAATATCAGTAAGATGACCAGAAATTCCAAGTTGAGCTTCTGCAATATCAAGACCTGTTCTCTCTTTATTATAGCTAAATTTAGAAGGAGTCCAGACATTTTTTCATCCCTCATTATTGCCCCCTTGCTGTGGGTAGCTTTGGGCATTGCAGGAATCCAGGAACTCTAACATCTGAAGAGGGAATTTTAAAATCTGCCCTACAGAAAGATACAGAGAACTCCAGATACGTGGGCATTTTACTATGGGTAGATTATAGAGGATATACAGTAAGTACAGATGAGCCTGTCATTTGTGCATTTTCTCCCTCATACTTTTTGTGGAGTCCCAAATAGTGTGTAAAATTCACTCTAAATAATACCTTAAGAATTGCAAGTGACCAACTGTCGTGGCATGAGGAGAATTTATGCAAAACGTATCTCAATCTCCTGATGAAAACAATGTAATATTTGAGTGGAAAATGAAAGCATGTGAAATGCACATAAAACGTATGATGGAGAGTAAATGAAGAGGTGAAATGTAAGCAGAGGTGATGGAAATATTATGTACAGTAAAAGGATCAGGCTTGCTTGGTAACAGACTGGATAATAACAGCCTTGCTGTATCCCAGCGACACTGCACACTGTAATTGTGGACTCAGGGGAGAAAATAATCTATTTACTAAAGTATCCTTTGAAAAATGCACAGTTCAGAGAGTTACATGGAGCATCAAATTTATTTTGAGCAGCTTTTCCCAATAAAGTAGAAATTTCATCTTCAGGTGAAGTTTTTCCATGTAAACATGACTGACGTGTCTAAATACTGCTAAAGTTCTCAGAGGTTTATTACGCAAATACTTCAAAATGCTAAGCAAAGCGCATAGCTATTTTATTGGTCTTCTTTTCACTGACTGTACTAACCCTCCATACCAACATTTTGCTTTGAGGTGTGCAGCAAAATCCCTGTAAAATGAATGTCAACAGACAAAACAGTCATTTAAATCAGGGAACAGATGTGTCAGCATGAGTTATGACTAGTTCACAGAGCAAGGTCCCTCTGTTTCATGCTCATTCCCTCTAAGACAACGAAAACACAAATGTTGGATGCAGCAGCTGAGCAGCGGGCATTTCAAAAATGTGTACAGCTGGGTAGAGAGTTTTACTGGCTAAAGTGCAATAATAGTTTGATATATTTATTATTTATTTAAAGGATTTTTATCTCACCCTCCTCGCAAGAAGCATTATTAATGACTTATGAGAATGCACCAATGTCTTACTCAGAAGATGTATTTACAACACCAACGTTTTAAATACTATAGACCGGCATTTTGTCTCAATTTTCTTTGGATATATACTACTGCTTTTTTTTAAGGGAGGGAACCCTATGTTCTGAAGGGATGGCATAGCTGGTAGAGCATGAGACTCTTAATCTCAGAGTCATGGGTTCAAACCCCATTTTTGGGGAAAGGGGTTGGACGACGACAACAACAACCATTATTATTATTATTATTACTACTACTACTACTACATTGGTACCTCTGGTTACGAACTTAATTTGTTCCGGAGGTCCGTTCTTAACCTGAAACCATTCTTAACCTGAGGTACCACTTTAGCTAATGGGGCCTCCCACTGCCCCCGCCATGCGATTTCTGTTCTCATCCTGAGGTAAAGTTCTTAACCCGAGGTACTACTTCCAGGTTAGCAGAGTCTGTAACCCGAAGTGCTTGTAACCTGAGGTGTTTGTAAGCCGAGGTACAACTGTTTTATTATACCCCGCCCATCTGGCTGAGTTTCCCCTACCACTCTGGGCGCCTTACAATACAGTCATACCTCGGGTTAAGTACGCCTTGGTTTGAGTATTTTCAGTTTAAGTACTCTGCGGACCTGTCTGGAACGGATTAATCCACTTTCCATTACTTTTAATGGGAAAGTTCGCTTCAGGTTAAGTACAGACTTCTGGAACCAATTACACTCATACCTCGGGTAAAGTACGCTTCAGGTTGAGTACTCCGCGGACCCGTCTGGAACAGATTAATCCACTTTCCATTACTTTCAATGGGAAAGTTCCCTTCAGGTTAAGTATGCTTCAGGTTAAGTACAGACTTCTAGAACCAATTGTGTTTGTAAATCGAGGTACCACTGTACATCAAAAATTGTAAAACATTAGATATTATAATTTTCCCAATACAGGGGACCCCGTGGTCCCTTCCAACTCTACAATTCTTTGAAAAGATCCATATCACCTTGGAATGAGGATGGATTTATCAGGTTAATCAATAAATGAATTAGGGATGTCTATAGTTGGATGTTCTTCAATTCCTCTGACATGCAACGTCAGCTTTGCAGGGTTTTGCCTCACTGCCCCTTTTGTTTTACGGCAACATTTCTTTTTAAAGCGTTCTATCCACTTACAAAGACTGTTGACAATCTACAAAGAGGTTTTAGCGCTGAACGTGGTCTTGTTTCAAACTTTTATTTGAGGCTCAAAGCTGCTGCTGCTGCACAGAGCGTCTGACCCAACATTTGAAAAGGTGACAGCAGAACTGCCCTTTTGGTTTGTCCCACATAATTATGCCCTTTAGACAGCCAAACCAGATCCATACGGTGTGAGCTATGCTTAGTTCAAAGCTTTAACCTTCCAATTCAAACACCCCTGAGAGGAAGAGAAAAGAAGCGCTTAAAACTCAGACCTGCTTCTTTATTGACTGGGCTGAGCAACTTTGCTCAAGCATTAATTACGGCAAGAGTGATATTGTAGCCATTTAAAACCTTATTGGAAGCTATTTTAATAGACCTGTACTCTTTAACTCTAGCCTGGTGTTCATGTGATAGGCAATATTTCAGCAGAGATGTCATTCTAACGTTTTTTTGCACCATCTCACATCATAGGGGCTCGGGTTTTCAGGGTCTGTAACATAAATCCTGGTTTAATTTAAAGTTATTAAAATTATAAAAAAATTAATGGCTTTGGGCAATTCAAAGAGAAGGCGTAATTGCTCTTCTGGTTGTGACATATTAACAGGGAACGTAGCTCACTTGCACTGTTCTCATAATCTTTTGCAAATCTTTGAAGTCAACAGCAGAGTTTAACTATAAGTTTTCTTTTTTATCATGATTACCAATACCTGCACTGTTTTAAAGCTTACGTGGTACAAACTACTCTGAAGAAAAGGAAAGTTGGGTTTGCAACTGACAAAACCAGCTCTCTGAGGTTGGATGAATTTTCTGCCTCCAGTTTACAGAAAGCATCAAGGAAAAATGAAAGGAGGTGGGGAAATTGAGGGTTTGGATAAATTTTACAAACACAACATGCATGTGAACGTATGAAGCATATGAAAATGAACGTGTGAGAACTCTCTGCCCTATCTCTAGCTGGTTATGAACCAATATTTTTGAAGTATTTACAACATGAGCAATACATTGAAAAGCTCTAGATTTAAATCTAGGTATGGTATGTGTGCCCGCCAATAAGAAGAACCAGAAGAGTAATTACAGCGGTACCTTGGAAGTTGAACAGAATTTGTTCCGGACGTCCGTTCGACTTCAAAATGTTTGGAAACCAAAGCACTGCTTCTGATTGGCTGCAGGAAGCTCCTGCAGCCAATTGGAAGCTGCAGAAGCCCCGTTGGACGTTCAGGTTCCAAATAACGTTTGCAAACCAGAATATTCACTTCTGGGCTTGCAGCATTTGGAAGCCAAAACGTTCGACTTGCAAGGCACGACTGTATTATTTCTACAGTACTTTTACGTTTGCATTTCTACCAATGGTTGTTCTGAAATGGAGAGGAGCTAATGTCTCTAACAGCATAGCTGAGGGTTTGCTTTTTCACACCCAGGTAAAAGATAACATTATACTCTGGAGGCGTCTCTTGCGCTGATCTCTGCTTTACTGTTTCCCAGTGCACCTCTGTTGCCACAAACACATTATGTTGAGCCTTATAAAACCGACTAAATGTCCAAGCCAGTAAAGTTCAAGCTGCAATAATTATCTACAGCAATGCTTCCTACTACACTCATATATAATATATATTAAATTCATTCAGAATCCATAGGACTTAATATTCCTTACAGCACACACACAATAAAGCTTATGTTCTTTGCCACAGTTGAAAACAGCAGCAACACTATTTAAACTGTTGGGGGAACCTAAAATTCATGGGGGGTTGGGTTGTAGCTTTTTGAATCTGTTTTTTTTTGGGGGGACGTGTTAAGGCCATATTTAAAAAGTTCAGAATATGCCTGGCTAGTGAAGGAAATCCATCTTTCCTCTTGAGCACTAGTTAAAACAAGTCTTGTCAAAATCCATTCGCAGACAACAACAAAGGAATTGAATTTCCTACGCATCTCTGGGTCAGCAGTGACAGGATGTCATTTGCTGGAGTGGTCCTGGCAAACAGCTAACCCAACTGCTTGACATGCATCACCCTCAACTTCCTTTGGTGAAATCAAAAACTGAGGGATGATTGATAAGGTTGCTCTGAAAAGGGACAAGACCAAAGTGCATCTTGTGCCCCTGCCTGAGTGGTCGCTTTATTGATACACTGGAGCTTTGAACGTGAAAATCACAGTTTGAAAGCTATACAGGTACACAGCCCCGGCGCAGACTGGCGAGCACATTTGAAAAATTTGCTCTGATCTGACAGCAGAGGAAATTAAATAAGGTTAAACTGGAAAACAATGTATTTTTCTCAGAAACGCACCAATATTAGTCACTTCATCCTCCTTTTCCTCTAAAATGAAAACCATCTGCGGCCAAGTTGAGATTTCTAGCATATAAATCATACCGTGCCAGTTTCAAAAAAGGTAATATATGACCAAAATAGAAAAAAAATGTAGCAATTTAGTAATCTTTTAAAACGTCAAGCTGGCTGAGTCAAAGAAGCAAAAATGAAAGAAAGAAAGAAAGAGGAGCAGGCCTAAAACTGGAGAAGCCAAGATAATAAGGTGCTGCCTTAAAGCAATTCTTGCAAAGCTCAGGAACTGGAAGCACAAACAATTTTCTTAATAATTTTTTGTCAACTGACATCTAACTAGCAGTTTTGACAGCTCTTCCTAACTGAGCACAGTTGCATAAAATCCCACCAGAAAAACATAAATGTTTCCCTTACTACTGTTTTCAGAAGGGTTCCCCCTCTCCTTGATTTGACTTGATTCCCCCCCTCCCCACATTTTATCTGAAGATAAATAAAATAGGGCAAGGCATATGAGCAACTACAGTGATTAACATCTTGCCTAAATGATTGTATTTAGGGAAGAGCCGTGGCAAGTTTGTTCCTGCAAATGCCACGTCCCGCTCAGTGCTGCAGGGTAGGGTGCCGCTTTGCATTGTTCTGCTTCAGGCAAGTCTTCCCTTTGCACCTGGTTTTCTGGAGCTTTGGGTGTCTCCTTACTGGATGTCTTAAAAGGCACATAGTAATACATTAAATACATTAAAATACCCCACATTAAAAACTTCCCTGAACAGGGCTGCCTTCAGATGTCTTCTGAAGGGGGCAAGTGTCCAAGGCAGGAGGAATAAAAGCTGCACCACAGCCCCACAAAACAGCGCGGACCCCCACTGGTTTTCTGAAGGCAGCAGCGACATCTTTGAAGGGACATATTGGGGTTCGGGCAGCTGCTACGATACCTACAAAGCTCTGAAGCTCTAGGGTCAGCCCAAAGTGAATGGCCAATCCCTGCAACCAACCATCCAAGTGCTACACGGGAAGTACCAATACAAAAGGGCTGACCAATAGGCTTGAATAAACCCCAATGATCCAGGTTATTAAATGACAAACTGATAAGGACAAGCTGATAATCTTTGGGTTACAGAAGTGGACGTAATCCAAAAAGGCTGAAGGAGTCTGGGTAGAAAACAATATTGCCTTACCTCCCCCCTCCCCATATAAAAATCATTCTGCGGTGTGCTTCGTTATGATGGCATGTCACCAAACTGAATCCTGAGGATGAAATTCCATTTGTTTCTGCAGGCAAGCCCCATTGCATGATCTTCTTTTACAACTGTCTACTGCTAGGCATCAATGTGATGCTGTTTATATAATAACTCAACTGTTCAATCTGATAAAAACTAGTAGCATATGCCCTTCAGAGCCTTAAGCAACTCGGTTTGATGTACTGCAGCATTCGTGGCATTTGTTTATTCCTTTATCTTGATGTGTAGGCAGCAAATGAAAGCCAGGATAGAGAATCAGGAAGTCTAGTGTTTCAAAGGTCAGGATTTTTGTAGGCTCTATTTTTTACACCTAACACAGAACTGAGGGACAATACCTGGAACACCCTTTTTCTTTTAACCTCATAAGTGTCTGTATAGAAACCCGACAAATCTTGTGTTTATTAGGCAAGTGCTGTAAGAATAAATGGTCATATGCTGAAACTGTTTTGCAGGCATTAAGCTGCACATGCAATTCCAAAAAGACGTAACTTATTTGAATGACAAGAAATGGCTGTGTTAATTAGCACTAAATACAACTGGCCAAAAGGAAACAGGAAAGTGAAAAGTCATTAAGACAAAAGAAGTTTACTGTTATGAGTTTATGGGTGCCAGACTCCCCTGTGTTATGAGTTTGTGGGTGCTAGGCACTTAATCCCTGGACCTAGCAAATGTTAAAAGCTAAAAGCTAAAGACAGGCTAGTTTCCTCAAGAGGTAATCAATCGCCTGGGAGATGAGCCATTAAGAAAACAAAGGAAAAGTAATGAGCCATTAAGAAAGCAAAGGCTCTGGGCCAGACAATGAAGTTGTGATTTCTAGCATACCATGCCAGTTTCAAAATCATACCACACCAGTTTCAAAAAAGTTAATGCAGTATATGAGTTGCTTGGAATAGCCAATACTGACACTGTGCCCTTTGTTGTGGTCCCGGAACACATTGAACTCCATACAGTACTCTGGAGCCAGACTTGGGGAGAAGAAGAATATTTCCTAGGTAATTTCCTTTGAAGGTAGCAAATTTACGATGTCAACCAATAAATTGACTCACAAGCATGTTAATTTAAACTGATGTATTTTCTGAGAACACAGGAGACAACAGTAACGGAAAGCTATGCTTATGAAATAGTGGGCACAAAGCGTGCTGCATCAATGCAGTACCACACTTTGTGGTGTCACGGTGGCCATACAAACAGATGCAGGATAAGCAGCAGCTATCAGCAGTACAGACAGAAGTCAATTACTTCTAGATGTGAAATGAAGCAATAAGTCAGCATTGCATGAGTCACAAAAATGTTGAAGACGGGTTACAGTGTTGTTCCGGTATAACAATCACATGCTGAACACAGGTATTTTTATCGACAAGCTGTGAAATATCCTGCAAAATCCAACACATATTTAATAAGATGTTATAATATGGATTTACATGTTCCGTATGTCTCATAATGTTGTAGCCATTTGGTGCGACTTTTATAAACAGCAGCTACACATTCACAGCCATGTCCCAAGTGCAGAGCTGTTCAATGCTCATTTTGTGATGTCCAAAAGACTGCATCTTAACAAAGCTGGTGCAGGTGTCTAACGACGGCTAAGTTGCTACTTTTCAAGGGGAGTAATTCTAATACTAGATTTTGGCATGCTTTGCTTTCCCTTCTTTAAATATACACATCCGCACAGCCAGGGTTTTAAAAACAGTCAAACAGTCAAATAGCTTTCCCCTATTTATAGTTATCAAATGGCATGAATGGATAAACAACATTAACTTCTATTCATTAACTTTAATCAACAAAATTCTTGGCTGTGTCAGTCAAGACAGATTTAATTAAGCAAGGGTGGCTTTAAAGTTAAATTGCAGTACTTAAAACTGCTGAACAATTAATTTAGAGTTTTACCATGCAACAGGCCCTTAGTGACCACTAAATTAAAAGTTGGCAAAATAAGCCAGAGACTTAGGCTTAGTTCTCACTGAGCTGGCAAACTCATGTCTAGGTGCCTTCACTTCAGACGGCAGGTGAAGGCACACATGACTGAATGTGCCACCTCACCAAATAAATAAATCAATGCATACAGAAAACTAGGGTGTCAGGGAAAAAGATAGGCAAGAACTGTTCTCCCTAACGTCTATATTCAGGGAAGTTTTTTGGTGAAGAGGAGTGCTGTGAGTCCCTACCCGCAATTTGGACTGATAAACCACAATATATCATTTTGCTAGCTAAGCGAGTTCTTTTAAAAACTTTTCCTTCAAAGTCTTATCTAACTACTGTGAACAGTCGCAGCGACAGAACACATTACTGCATAACTGACAAAAAAAATATCTTAATCTTTGGGAAATCTTACTGTTTATATTTCATTTTCATTTCCCATTGAAATACTTTACCTCCTATAGGGGGGGGAAATACCTTTCAATGCTCTGTGCAGTCTGATGTGAGAGATTTCACAGAAAGCTAAAAATGAAAGAACTGTACAGGTTACCGGACTGTTTTATCATGGGCTACTTCTGAATCCGTAGGGACCCAGGTGGCGCTATGGTTAAACCACTGAGCCTAGGGCTTGCTGATCAGAAGGTCGGCGGTTCGAATCCCTGTGACGGGGTGAGCTCCCGTTGCTTGGTCCCAGCTCCTGCCAACCTAGCAGTTCGAAAGCACGTCAAAATGCAAGTAGATAAGTAGGAACCGCTACAGCGGGAAGTTAAACGGCGTTTCCATGTGCTGCTCTGGTTTGCCAGAAGCGGCTTTGTCATGCTGGCCACATGACCTGGAAGCTATACGCCGGCTCCCTTGGCCAATAATGCGAGATGAGCCCGCAACCCCAGAGTCGGTCACGACTGGACCTAATGGTCAGGGGTCCCTTTACCTTACTTCTGAATTCACAAATGTCCTCCAATAACAACTACCAAACCACCGTTCACTGAGGTTCACATCCCACCATGGATTCTCCTGCACAGAAACTGGTTCCTACACATGCATTAAATTTGCTAAAGTCAGGTGCTTTCAAACTACCAGGAGAATGCAAACAATACTACTAGGCTACTGACTAGGTGAGAAGCGTCCTTCATCAAAGCAATAGACATTTACTGACAGGGATGTCATTCTCTGCTTCCCAGCTGCATGTGGATATCTACAGTTGACAATTTTCAAAGCCCAGCAAACCTTCCTTCCTGATCAAGGAGCAGCGCTCAAATTTTACAGCCAGCCACCTGGTGCTAATGGCCTTTTGCACTATCCCTCGAGCTGACAAGTAGAGACAGTATCTCAGCTGCTGCCAGCCAGTTCGAAAAGAAAAACTTGTTTTGGCCTACTGACCTCAGACGAATGTGATCGTCTGCTTATGGAATAAACTGACTTTCTATGTGAAATGAAGGGACCAGCCGGGCTGTTTGATGTAAACACAGTTCATTTGGTTGGCTTCCAGTTATGCTCCCCGCCCCCTAAGGTTTAATTTGCTTCACTTGTATTTTATTTCCACCAGTGCCTCCTAACCGGATGGTGTTTTGCTGACTGCTGTTAAGCTGGGTCTCTAGCACTGAGATGCCTTCAGAAGTAGTCCACAATGAGAGCTACTTTTTGTCTGAATGCTGACCTAATTATGCTGATTGCTGTGCTGTTTTCCTGCTGGGATGCCTTTGGCAGCAATCGATGTGAGAGTTGATCTTCTGGCTGCAGCATAGCAGGCACCTTCAGACTGGTTCTATTAATAGTGCACTTGGAAGCAGCAAAACACACTTTAAAAGGACGTGTTTTGGGGTGTTCTTAGAAGCTCCAGATCAGAACAAATTGCTGAAAACTTGGGGAAGCCCAATGATGATATGCAACTGCTGGGGGGAAATGTAAAAGGGCAGGGGAAATGTGCAGGAGACTGGGAACTAAATATATTGCCTGTTTGCTGGGGGACCCCATGTTGTTGTCACCTCCTCCCCCTGAGCTCTTGGTGGGTCATATGCAACCCTCCTTCGATCTTTCTGCTGATTGCGAGAACGTTGAAAGGTGAGGCAAGCCCATTGGTCCTGCACCTCTACTATGGTTAGACATTTATACTGACGAGAGAGGACTGTACACAGTATGCTATTCTAGGCTTCATCAACAGAAGTATAGGGTCCAGATTAAGGGACCACTGTATTCTGCCTTGGTCAGACCACACCTGGAATACTGTGTCCAATTCTGGGCACCACAATTTATGAAGGATGTTGACAAGCTGGAATGTGTGCAGAGGAGGGCAACCAAGATGATCAAGGGTCTGGAAACTAAGCCTTATGAGGAGCTGGGTATTTTTAGCCTGGAAAAGAGGAGACTGAGAGGAGATATGATAGCCATCTTCAAATATCTCAAAGGCTGTCACATGGAAGAGGGAGCAAGCTTGTTTTCTCCTGCTCTGGAAGGTAGGACTTGAACCAATGGTTTCAAGTTATAAGTTGCTGTGGCTCAGTCTGTTAAATGGACCCTCAGAGTCCCCCTTCAGACTCCCCTCACCTTCAGAGTCCCCCTTCATTTTGCTGAAATGTTTTACGTGTGTTCTGTTTACACAGGCTCATCCCTGTGACTCCCCCCACCCTGTCCCGACCCATAACCTATCCTGCCCCCCCCCGGCGAGCCCCACTTCCACTTGGTCCAGTCTGGAAAGCCAAGCCGAGATGCTGTGGAGAGGGAAGCTTTCCTAGGTGCAGTACCAGTGTAGCCGTAGCTAGAGGGTGCTGTTTGCAACCTCTCCTGTACTCCCAGCATGCACTTTTGTCTGAGTTGTGAGTTTTGGAACACATGGTTTTGGGGTTATTACCTGGCCCAGGTGCAACATCTGTCTATGCAAATTGTATGGGGTCACTCGCATATTCACTTGGGACGTTGTGTCAAAATTTGAACGCAATCGGTCAAGCGGTTTCAGAGAAAAGTGGAGACACACCCACATGGCCAGTTTACATTTATATATATATAGATTCTGGATAACTTGAAATCTTGCATGCTGTTTTGTGATATTTTGGTGGTCTAATAAAACTATTACCCTTATACAGTACATATTTTGGTGGGGCATTCTTATGGGTCTATATAGCTCCATTTACTTTTGATGTGAGCCAAAACAGCAAGTTAATAATTCAGAATCGAAAAGATCTATAAAATCTTCCCTCTGTTCTAAATACTCATCTCATTCACAACCTTTTAGCCCTCTAATGAACATATTTCCTAAAACTCCTACGATGCTTCTTTACAAGACCATGAGAATATTTCTGATCTATGTGTCTCATTACTTTATGATATACTGTAGCCATCTCCCATGCCAAATGAAGCAGCCGCAATTGCCCATTTACCAATGGGCTATTTAATTTCTGCCACATGGAAATGGTTCCTATTGGTCAAGCAGACAGAACCTTGTAAATATACCTAAAGGAAGTAGTTTTTTTTTTTAAAAAATATATATATTACCTCTAAGTGATTCCGACGCTCTGCGATGACTCGTTCATCCTTGTTTCCAAAGAGCTTCTTGGGAGGAAATTCTAACATAGCCAGCTGCAAGACACAACAGAGAATGAATCAACAGAGAAATGCTCTTAGCAACTATGAAATAAGAGGGGAAGGGATGTACATGGGTAGCTTGCTCGTACAGCATTAACGGCAACAGCATTCTCAAACTCATTTTTAATATAATTATGGGCAGGACAAGCCTATGTCAGCCAAACTATCACAGAATCTTGTGAAGCAGGTATAGTTACTTCCTCAATCGAAACAAAAAAGGAAGCTGCGATTTGCATCTTCCTTAGGTTATAATCTAGTATACACATGACCTCTTCAGTTCTTTTGTAAAACATTTGTAGTGCAACAATATGCCAGACATACCTGGTTCAGTGGGACTTACACATAAGTAAATGAATTCAGCAGTAAGGCCTTAAAATGCAAAAAGCAATTAGGGGAAGGAATTCAACGTTACAAATGTTTCATCAGCCTAAGCCCAATGGAGCAACCTCGCTTCTCCTCCCCCTGTGTGCTGTTTTTGGGGGTCTACCACACATACCCAAGCCAATGAGGGTCATGGGGGAAGGTGAGGGAGAGAAGTCCTGTTGCGCTCGTGTAAACCCTTGCATGGGCTTCTGATAGCAGGACCAGTTAGTTGAATCCGACCCGATATGCTTAACAATCCTTCTTCCATTCTTTGGAGACATTTTTTTAGAACTGCCTAGAATTCTAAGCCACTTTGTCATAGACTCAAAACAGCTTCCAAGCAAGCAAGCAAAATGGTATTTAAGATAGCAGGGGGAATGCAACAACCCTCCTCCAAAGCAGTTTTTGCTAACTCAGACTTTGTTCGTGACACTTACGGAGCCACAGCAGTTAGCTGAAATAGGTGTTCCTTGCAGCCTTTCCCCAGAGGCAGCTACCAAGTTCGGTTTCAGAACTCCGCAGGAAGATTGTTCACAGCCTTTGGCAATTATGATAAAGGCTTTGCTTCTCCTTGCACTGATGAAAGATGAAGCAGGGCCCCATTTGAGGAACGTAATTATGATAGCAGCCAATATAGGCAGAGGTGGTTTCCACGATGTGTTGGTTTGTGCTTTGAAGGGCTTTAAAATTCAAAGCCAGCATCTTGAACCAGAAGTGCCTTGGCAGTCAGCATAGACGTACCACAGATTGTATTCAGGAGGCAGGTAGGCACAATGTGCAGAAGCTGATGTCTCCAGCTCATCACAAAGAACACATGTATACCGCCTCAGGTATTATGATGGAAGAAAGGCGGGATATAAATGCAACTATAAATAAATGAAATAATAAAAAGCAGTGCCTTTTTTCATTTTCAAAGTAGAAGAAAGTCTGTTTTAGTGCCCCCAATACAGATTGGGGGTGTAAGAGGGGGAACTTTTAAAGGAAAGAGAAGCAGAGTATGAGCAGAAATGATTTTTTGTTTCGTTATTACTTGATTTTTGTGCATTAGCTTTTCAAATCTATAGAGAGAAATATTAAAATAATGTCACTTTAAGCATTAAGGTATTTAAACATTTTCAGGCCTAGATTTTCTCAGTTTTTCAAGGGCTATGTCTGACTTCTGATCCTTTGTCCTGGTTTTCTATGTCTGATACGAGAAAAATCAGAAGTGGTCTCTTTCTGTAGATAGTCAGGGGCTGCTTCACTTACTTTTGAGCTTATAATGAAAAGGGGAAAAAGTGTCCTAGTTTAAAGTTTTTGAAGTTTAAACAAGTAACTCAAGCCTCATCTTCTAGAGAAGTCCTGAAACTCTTCGAGTAAAGGAACTGGACCAAAAAAAAAGTTCTTAAGTTGGAAGTAGCACTATATATTTGGAAATTTGACAACTCTTATCTTTCTTGCCTTGGAAGATTTCTCCAGTAACTTATTTGAGGATAAAACAGCTTTTGCCTACATTTCTACGGAGCTTTCAAGAGGCATGGTAAGAAAGGA
Source organism: Zootoca vivipara (assembly GCF_965207765.1). Lineage (NCBI taxonomy): Eukaryota > Metazoa > Chordata > Lepidosauria > Squamata > Lacertidae > Zootoca > Zootoca vivipara. The sequence goes on from NC_142586.1 coordinate 14,971,528, forward strand.
AAAACTGCCTTACTTATAGCTTATAGTTTCTTACAGCAAGCAGCTCTAAAACAGGTCAGAAGGCAAAATATTATTTGAACAAACATTTGATTAAAAAAGCAAATTAAGGCAAAGTAAAACCTTTTCCAAACTTTTTACAAGGGAGAAAAGTGTATCACCTATTTCAGGTCAGGTCATATTTCTGAAACACAACAGTTCAATCAAATAAAGAGCCCCCCCCTCCCCGTCTGCTGGCTTTCCTTGGTTCTGTTGGAAGAACACCAAACCTTATGGCCTAGGTCCCTGAACTGCTTGTACTGCCTTGGCAGGTCACATTGCTGGGGTGCAGGGCTTCCTAGTGGCACACTTGCATTTACGGAAGCGCATGACTGGGCATGACCTACCGAATGGACACTGATCTCTCTTCTGTTGCCAACCCCAAAAAGTAGGGGTGCTCTCTTTTTTATATTGGGAATTGTTCTGTTAAATTCCATTTCCTAATGGCACCGTGCTTAATATCTGGTCTATAAATTATGGTACAATATTTTCATCATAGGCTAAGTAGACATTAATTAAACTAAAAATGACAGCATGGCTTGATTTCTGTAGGCAAAAAAAAAAAAAAATGAACAGAATCCCACCCATTTCCACATAGACTTGTAGGGGAGATCTATGCACCATGGTTTATTGCATTATTATTTTAACATCAGTCTGCCCGATGTTATTAAGGAAACAAATTAAATTCAACAGAAAAAGTTTATCCAGATTAGGGACATCTTTCATTCTCAAAAGCAATTTTTTGGGAGCCTAGCTGGATATAGCAGTAAACACTGGTAGTATCATGGATGATAGGTAACATCATTTGATAAATTACTTCACCATTGTGTTCATTATAAGTAGTCTAGGGTAGAGTTCATACGCAGAATTCTAATAAAAAGTGAGTGGAGTGCAATTTAGAAGTTCATGCAAACCTTTTATAGTGCTATAAACACTATGGAACCTTAACTGGATTTTAAATTGCTTACAAAAAAAATCAAGACTAGTAAACCCACGGGCTATTTACAGATATAAATTTATCATAGAACAAAGTTTATTCCCTCAAGTCATACCAGTTCTATCCTTATGTGTTCACTGCCCCGGCCCTTTTTACTTTGCTTCATGATAAGGTAAAGGTAAAGGACCCCTGGACAGTTAAGTCCAGTCAAAGGCAACTATAGGGTTGCAGTGCTCATCTCGCTTTCAGGATAAGGAAAGTCCAGCTTTCCGGATCTTGTGGGGATCAGGACTAAACCGCTTCTGGTGCAATGGAACACCGTGACAGAAAACAGAGTGCACGGAAATGCCGTTTACCTTCCCACCACAGCGATACCTATTTACTGTATTTTTCTGTGCATAAGACGCCCCCATGTACAAGACGAGCCCTATTTTTTTTAAACCCAAAATTAAGAAATTCAATTGTTTAGCTTTTTTGGGGGTGGGGAGGTCACTTCCACCAATCGCTCACCCGCCCGCCTGCCACTTCCGATTGCACACCTTGCCGTACCTGCCAACTGTCTGCCCACCAACAGCCCACCCGCCCACTTGCCGCAGCCGCCAATCACCTGCTCAATTGACGCAGCCACAGCTAATCACCAGCAAAAAGTATCATCTTATACGTGGAAAAATATGGTATCTACTTGCACTGGTGTGCTTTCGAACTGCTAGGTTGGCATGAGCTGGGACAGAGCAACAGCAGCTCACCCTGTCACAGGGATTCGAACTGCCGACCTTCTGATCAGCAAGCCTAGGAGGCTCAATGGTTTAGACCACAGTGCCACATGCTCTTTTTACTTTGCTTCAGGATATGCTCAGCTATATCCACTGGATTTCAAGTTGTGCTATGCTAATATATATATATATATATATATATATATATATATATATATATATATATATATATATAGTATATTCAAGTTTGTGTAAGAGTCCCATGGATCCAAACAGTGCAAGCCAGGGATCCGTAAAAGCTTTACTGGGCCTGATCCACAGTCTTTATAGTCCAGCATCTTGTTCTCACAGTTGCCAACCAGATACCCATAGGTATTATTATTTGTTTATGTGCCTCTTCTCTCAACTTGACTGACATCCTATGCCCTTTTAAAATGTGGTGGTTTTTTGAGGTTTTTGTTTTATTTTGATTATATATATTATGGTTTTATATTTTGATTTTGTTCTCCAAACCGCCCTGAGACCTTTGGGTATGGAGCAGTATATAAATTCAACAAACAAACAAACAAATTATACTTTTGTTCTTTCTTTCTTTTTTGCAAAAAGCTGTCAGCAAATAGCTTCTCCAGAGTTTAGGAGTTATACCTCCCTCCTGCCATGCTCTAATCTGGGTCAAATTCCTCCCATCCCTGCAACAAAGGAATGCTTACATTTATCTGGATTGTACTATTTATCTGAGCAAAATAATAGTTTTTTTTTTGGGGGGGGGGAACGACTGAAACCTTCCGAAAATTTTACACTTAACCTAATTTTCTCTGAACTCCATTTAGTTCAAATTGCACTAATCAATTGCACTACACAAACAGTTTTCAGGGATGCCAACTAAAGAGGACAGTTGAGTATTTACATGCAACAGCGCAGGTTATATTTTCCATTTACAATGGAAATGCTACAATTATTTTATGCTATTGGTTTTTTAAAAACCAATAAAGATGCAAACAAATGCAGAAATAAATAAATAAATAAAGTGTCTTCATAAAGCCTGGAATAGTTCTTTTGTGACCTGACACCTTGAACGCAGCTGTAGTAGCATTCCCCCCCCCTTTAATGCCCCAAAACAATTTAAGCAGGGACCAATACTGGCACCTTTCATACCTTAAAACATTTGCTTGTGGCTCAGTTTGTAGAGCATGAGACTCTTAATCTCAGTCGGGTATGTGTCTATGCCATGGCCTTACTCACGAGTAGGCACCCTCCTGGACATGCCGACAGAGTCATGGGTTTGAGCCCCACATTGGGCAAAATATTCAGGGGGGTTGGACTAAATGATCCTCGTGGTTCCTTCCAACTCTACGGTATTCTATGATTTTATAAATGTGATTATCAAAGGAGAAAATATAAAGAGTTGTATGTATTACAGGCATAAACCAGTGTAAGGCTATGTTCACACAATCCTTTGCTTTTTAGTCGGCTTCCCCCCTAAATTGATAAGAATGTATTGACTAGGTTCTGAGTGGTGTGGTCATTAGGTATTCCAGTTGCAGTCCTGAAATTGGCAGGGTCTCGCACTCTGGCTTCTATGTGAAACAAAAAATCCACAACCACATTAGCAGCCCCCTCCAAAGATGATCTTACAGTCCTCTCTAAAGAAGATTTTCTCACTGCACAGAAGCTCAGCTGGGTAACATCTGGCAGCATTTATGAAACCTTCTTGTCTTATGAGACCAAACAGTGCTGTAAATTTCAGCCACCATTGCCTCTGAGAAATGCTAATAATGAAAACTCATCAAAGGATAGCAATAATTCTTAGTGTTGATGAGATGGATGTGTTTCTGACTTCTCAGAATTAATAGCAGGCCCCAGGGCCTAAAAGAACAGCTGTCACATAGAAATATACCTGCAGACAAACAAACAACCTCCCTTTAAGCAGTAGCAGCTGATCTTCAGAAAGGGAAAAGGGAGGGGAATGCAATTTCTGCTTTACTCCAAAGCATTGGTATTTAAATGGTATTTAAGTTTAGAAAATCTATACTGTGTTTATACAAATTGCACAAAGAGCTGATTAACCAAAAATAAAACAAGCCTAAGGTCTTCTGCACTGAGTATCTCTTTGCTCTTTTTATAGCTCAAATCACCCAAAACCAGGGAAATATTGTCAAGAAGTAGATCTTCAACATCAGGAAATAAAGGAACTGAGAGACAAGCAGCAAAGGCAAGAAATAAATCTGTACTAGCTGGAAGTTTATTGTTATTATTGTCACTATTTAAATTTATTAGTCACTTTCCTGACATAGATGTTAAGCAGCATGAGAGATAAAATTGAACCCTGGGCAACCTTGCTCTGAAGGCTCCATGGCGCCAAACATCAGTCCCCAAGCACCACTTCCTGAAAACAATATCCAAGTACACCTGGAAACACGACTGAGTGATGCCATCCACCATGGGACCCCACCCTGTCTTGCCACTTGAGGAGAAATGGAAAGTGCCTCCCTGCCTCGCCGCACGGGTGTTGCTGCTGATTTCAGGCAAGATCTCTCATGCTCTGCAAGATCTCGCATGATCTTGACGAGATCTCGCTGGAAATTGGTACCGCTTCTCTGCCAGTGGTGGAAGTGGCAGGACGTCTGCGAGGGTGCCACCTCGGGGACTTCTGCCTGAGACGGCGGCCTCACCCTACCCAATGGCTGGGCTGACCCTGCCACCCACCCGTCTCTCCAGAAAAATGCCACAGTCGTGGTATTGAAAGCCAAGCCACTGAGAGATCAGGGCCAAAAGGGATATGCTTCTCCAGTTTCTCTCCTGACAGAGAACATCCTACAGGGCAACTGAGGCAGTTTCCATACCCAAGCCAGACCTGAACCCAGCTTGAAATGGATTTAGAAAATTTTGTTTCAGCCTGGATTTCTGGTCTGTGACCTCCCATTCAAGGACCTTGCCCCAGAAGGAGGGAGTTGGTGACCAATCAGTAATGGCTTAGATTTTCTAGATCCAGTGAGGGTTTCTAAAGGAAGAGGAAGCTTGTTAAATATACACTATGTACAGTCCTGTAAATAAATAGAATATAATAACCGAGCATATTCAGCTATTAATTGGTGGAATTCATTAACCAAATTATATTTATAAGCTCCTTGCTACTGTATGGTACCTCAGTTTATGAACACAATTGGTTCCAGAAGTCTGTTCATAAACTGAAGCGTTCATAAACTGAAGCGAACTTTCCCATTGAAAGTAATGGAAAGTGAATTAATCCGTTCCAGATGGGTCCGCGGCGTTCGTAAACCGAAAATTCGTAAACTGAGGTGTTCATAAACCGAGGTTCCACTGTATAAATAACAAACCACAACAGAATGATGCAGTGTGTATCCTTAGGGTCAACAAAAAGCTTAATTTCCTCCCCCCCCCCACCGTCCTCCATTTTATCCATTTCTATTTGCAGACCACTTTTCCTCAAGTGTTGATTCTATGCAGTCAACATGCACGTTGCTTCTTTATAGCATTAGGACCGTGTTGTGAAGCGCCATTTTCATCTAACATGCTACAAGGTCAGGAAATAATGAGTCTCTAAATGCCAGCAGACATCTAGGTATGATTTAATACCAAATGCATAATTAATACCCAATGTTTAGTGTTTGACACCACCAACATATTAGTCTTGAAGTGAGCACGTCCAACATTTTGACTGGATGCATTAATGTGGTCATCAACATCAACTTGTTTATCCGACTCGACAAAATAATATGCTGCAAAATTTCAAAACTGTAAGATGACAGCATTTCTCTTTTAATAAACTGTAGGAATTTTACCTCCCATGATAAATCAATATTTCAATGCACTTCTTTTGGAAATGTGGTGGCGGAAACATGAAATGCATCTTCAGATTAAGAATACAGAGGCAGTAGCCCAGAACTGAACAGCTAATGAGCTATAAAGTTCACCTCTACAGGACATTGCATAAATTAAGCAAGCATACATTTCTCTATGTACAATAAATATAAATCTGGAGTCAGAAGATTGTGAAAAAGAGCCCTGCTAAAATAATGAGTGCACAGGATTTGGGATTCTGCCCCCACCTTTTGACATTAGATATTTGAATTTATGAAACTTTAACCATTCTTCTACTTAAATAGCAAGAGTGCTATTTTAAAGCTCACCAAAAACCTCTGTGATCATGGGGTTGGAACAAAAAGTAAGTGCATAGAAGCATACCATTTCACAGAGACATCTAAAGTGCATTATATTCATTTACAAATATATGCAAATACAGTAAGCGCACAACTTACGTGGGGGCTACAAACTGGGGAACGTGCCTAAAGCCAAAATTCATATAGTCAAAGCACACTGGGTTCAGTGACAGGTGGGATTGCCAATGTCTTCTTTCCTGGACGCCTTCCCCCTTTTTCCATTTCTTTTTTCCTTTTTTGCCAAGCATGTAAAGCGAATGCACACAATTTAAATGCTCATAGGTTGCAGGCTTATTGTATGCATTTTTAAGTTTTGCTTTTTAAACTACTACCGGTAGGTACTTCTATACCATAAACCAGGGATTCAGAAAATTGTCAGTGCCCAGGAACACAACAACAGAAACACAGGAGCTTCTACAATGAAGCGTATATAGAAACTGAATTTAAGTACAGTAGTGCCAATTTAAATAAACATTCACATCTTTATTAACAAAGAACATTTAAAACAATATAAGAAATGATATAGTGGACTTTTAAGAAACAGCAGTATGCAAGAGGGAAACAAACCAGAAGTGGAAGTTGGGGGAAGGCCAGGAGGGGGAGGGAAGATGGGATTTAACATTAATGTTATTGATATGAGATGTATCAATGATAGAAAAAGAAAAGTGAATAAAAATTTAAAAAATAATAATAATACAGTGGTACCTCAGTTTTCGAGCATCTCAGAGGCCAAACATTTCAGTTTTCAAACACCAAAAACCTGGAAGTAATTGCTTCCATTTTCAAACACGCCTCGGAAGTCAAACGGCTTCTGCTACGTGTTTTTCTTTTATCTCCGTTGACTTTGCCAACCGCCCTTTGCGCCTCGGTTTTTGAACATTTGGAAGTCGAACAGTCTTCCAGAACGGATTATGTTCGACAACTGAGGTACCACTGTACTGATAAATTAGCACATCTGCTTCTCTTAAGTAATTTAACTTTGTTGTTGTTTAGTCGTTTAGTCGTGTCCGACTCTTCGTGACCCCATGGACCAGAGCACGCCAGGCACTACTGTCTTGCGCTGCCTCCCACAGTTTGGTCAGACTCATGTTGGTAGCTTCAAGAACACTGTCCAACAATCTCATCCTCTGTCGTCCCCTTCTCCTTGTGCCCTCAATCTTTCCCAACATCAGGGTCTTTTCCAGGGAGTCTTCTCTTCTCATGAGGTGGCCAAAGTATTGGAGCCTGAGCTTCACGATCTGTCCTTCCAGTGAGCACTCAGGGCTGATTTCCTTCAGAATGGATAGGTTTGATCTTCTTGCAGTCCATGGGACTCTCAAGAGTCTCCTCCAGCACAACAATTCAAAAGCAATCAGCCTTCTTTATGGTCCAGCTCTCACTTCCATACATCACCACTGGGAAAACCATAGCTTTAACTATACGGACCTTTGTTGGCAAGGTGATGTCTCTGCTTTTTAAGATGCTGTCTAGGTTTGTCATTGATTTTCTCCCAAGAAAGAGGCGTATTTTAAGTTCATGACTGCTGTCACCATCTGCAGTGATCATGGAACCCAAGAAAGTAAAATCTCTCACTGCCTCCATTTCTTCCCCTTCTATATGCCAGGAGGTGATGGGACCAGTGGCCATGATCTTAGTTTTTTTGATGTTGAGTTTCAGACCATATTTTGCGCTCTCCTCTTTCACCCTCATTAAAAGGTTCTTTAATTCCTCCTCACTTTCTGCCATCAAGGTTGTGTCATCAGCATATCTGAGGTTGTTGATATTTCTTCCAGCAATCTTAATTCCGGCTTGGGATTCATCCAGTCCAGCCTTTTGCATGATGAATTCTGCATATAAGTTAAATAAGCAGGGAGACAATATACAGCCTTGTCGTACTCCTTTCCCAATTTTGAACCAATCAATTATTCCGTATCCAGTTCTAACTAGAGCTTCTTGTCCCACATAGAGATTTCTCAGGAGACAGGAAAAAAAGACGTCTCGGTCAATTACTGTATTAAAACACTGTTGGCAGGGGAGGGGGGGTGTCACTTTGAAGTGAAGAGAGAATGTGCTTTCTGTTGTAACTTTAGATCATCCAGAGCAGAAGACATTTGTGAACCTCCGTGGTGAATGTGCACAACTTATTGATAAACCAATACAAGAAGAGGCAGAGAGTTGAATACAGCATCATTCAGTAATCCTCTAATACTCTGAAGTTCACTTCACTAGAGTTATGAATAAAATGTCCAAAGAAAGACTACCTCCAAGCAACTATTGTTCTTAATGTCCTGTCCTGAAAAAGAGGACATGACTGCACCATTGTGCTCTTTTTCCACTCTTGTTCATCTGGATTCAGTCATCCTTTCCTTATTAAGATTCTCACACTGACTGGGGATAGCTATTATCAGATCATACGATCTGCACTGATCTCCCCAGGTTTTCCCTCAGCTACTAGGAAACCAACAGAAGCTGTGGAATAAAGAGGATTACAGGCACTTTATGATCTACTGCTTGGTTTTTCTTCTGCACTTTTTTTTCTTTAACCGAGGATGTTTCCAAATCCTTATTTTATGTTGCAGATCATTGTATTTAATTAAATGCATGCTTCCAGAAAATTACATAGAATTTTTCACAATTAAAAACTACAACATAATGGTGGGAAAATACAAGAAAAATGGTAAAAAGGTAATGCAGAGATTCATTATGTTCATGAATTCCTCTACACTCAAAAATTTTGGAAGGAACCAACACCCCAAATATCCATTTTGAACTTCTGTTTCAGTGATATTATAAGAAACAACAAAATCCTTCTTTAATTTTGGTGAACCACACACACAGAGAAAGAGAGCCTTGCAAATGATAGCACAAAAATCCTTCCAATGCTTTCTCCCACAAAAGAAGAAAAAAGAACAACACGTAAGTAAAAGACTGAATCACTGTAGTAGAGATAGCCTGAAAGGACCATTTGTAGTAGAAATACAATAAATTGTGTGTTCCTGCAGCAGAAAAGGCATGATGGATACAAATGTAGATATAATTTAATTAGAAACTTACCTCTGGGTATTTTAATTTTAATGTTTGATGCATTTCTCTAAACCGACTGTACCGCCTGAATACTGTCCACGTGTCATCTAGGACTGATATCTATTATGCAGGGGTGAAAAAGAAAATGGCAAAATTAAGATGAACGAAGCATATATAGGAACACAGATACTATGGCTCCCTGCAATGGACAATTTTCCACCATCAAACTATTATTATCTGGACTGACTCATCTTGTACATGGGGAATAAATGCACTCATTGATACAGGATTTGCAAGAAAACCACATCCGCACAATTTACTCAGTGGGCAAACTGACAACAGAATGCAGAGCTGATTTTATAAAGTAAAATCCATAGAGAGTGCCCAGGTTTTAAGCTTCCTATAATAAATGCATCCAGCTTAGATTCTTTGTGAATCCCTGTAGTTTTCTCTCTCCTCCCACTCTAACACACACACCTTTCATTTGAAAAAGAAGTTAAACTTCTTACCTTTATTTCATATTCACAGTGCTCATCCATCCCTTGTCCACAAAGGACATAGCGTGGAATACTAATTTTAACTGGATTCTTTAGGTCATCTGGGTTTGTTTTAACAGAACGACAGATCATTCGCTATCAAATGAATATCAAACAGGAAGAACAAATTAAAACCTGTATCACTTAATGAACAACAGTCTGTAAGGGCAGAAATACATTTTCTGTCAGAAAAGTAAAATAAAGTAAGATAGTTATTGTTCTTTGAATCGAGGGTTTGTGAGAAGCAAATGGTACTGTAATCCTCTTGCGAATGTTGCTTACTCTTTTTGCAGCCTTAAGCACAATGAAAAACAGATAATAAAACTTTATAACCACATTTATGATCACGTAAGAAACACATCTAAAAGCCTGTTTGTTGGAAGGAGGTGGGTAAACAAATTCTGACAATTCCTCTTTCTCCTGAAAATCTCCTTCAGAGGTTCTGAGAACCTCTGGAACAACGTGGGAGATGTTGCAGGGTCCTGAAAGGAAAGGAGGAATTGGTGAAAATTACTTTCCTTGCCCTCCAGTAGGCACCTCCACTGGATTGCAGCCTCTTCCACAAAGTGGATCCTTTCCATTTACAGAAGGAAAACTCAGAATGCAATAAAGTAGCCTTTGCTGCATCAAGGAAAGCATAAAGAAAGCTGGCAACTTGCTATTCCTTAAAATTGATCATTCAGTTGATTTTTCTATGGTTTTACCATATTTGTAATCTGTACAAGATTACAAAAAGGCTTCCTATTATTATAAAAAACTATTTTTAAAAATCATACAGGCATCAATAGCTTTATCAATGTAGTTTAAGCTTACTGACATTGAAAATTTTAGTGCTTCTCATCATAACCATGTGGGTTTTGAAAGTTCTCACTATCTACAGATAGCACTTGGAAACAATCAAATGTGCAATAAATTCAGTGGTTTTACTTTACACCACCTATAGAACATCTCTGTATAGAACGGACCTCACTCTTGAGGAATCCTTAAAATCTTACAAGCAGAGGCTTAGCAAAGCTTGACAAAATAACAGCACACGGAAATGTTAACATAGCAAAGAACAAAACAATTGGTTAGATAGTTCAAGAAAAGGCTCTGTAGAAGTAGTGTCTTGAAGATGGGTCTCTCAAAATAAATCAAAGCTGTGTGGACTCAGAACTTTGGCAGCCGTGCAAGATTATATCGACAAGGTTGTTTGTTTTTTAAGGAAACAGCGATAAATAACAAGCAGCAGGAGGAAGCCTATATAGAGTAACACTGGAGGGAGATGCACCACACTCTCTTTAATGGTGTTCTGGGAGGGATAAAAAACAGCAGAGAACTGTGCAGTGAGAGGGTCAGAGAAATAGTGCAGATATGGCCAGGGTGGTGAGTCACATTAAATCATACCTTAAAACAAACTATGTGGTGTGTGAGCCAGTCTATGAATGGCCTCATAAGGCAGGAGTGTACCAGGGAGGTCAGAACTACCAGCCAGCCAGACTTTGGGATGAGTGGAAAACATGGATTTTTTCACTTATTCAGGCAACTCTTCTCCTGCTAAATCAAACATGATGAGCCCTGCTTGAGCCATGGATAGCCCCCAACTTATGTGCTCCTACCTCCCCTTATATGCAGAGATTAGAAGTCTCTATTCCCAGTTTGTGTCGGCTAATGGTTTCCAAATCCATCCAAACAACAAACGATGGTTTGCGCTTGCTTGCATACCTGGATTGTGGCCCTGGCTTGCAGGCAAGGTTACACCATCTTTGCCCATTCTCTCATGCAAGGGAAGAAGGTAGCACAAAGACTAAGGAAGTGGTTCCCAATTGTAGCTTGCCCACAGACTACTTGAAAATTGTCGAGTGTCTTGATGAATCACGTAGTGATTCCCCCCAACCCCCGGTTGTAGCAATTGACGTTTTTATCATTCAGGAACAGAAGCACCCTCATTTTGGGAGGAAAAAGCTCAGAAAATAAACACCCTTTTATGGGCGGGTTCCATACACATATATACACAGCATGCATAAGAACAAAGCATTTCCACAATATTACTATAAATTGAATTTAGGGCAGTTCACAGAACATGTATTTAAGAGGGAGGGATATTGCCTCCCTCCTCCCTCAGTTTTGGAGCTGCTTTGACAGGCTGGTGCTGGAGGAGGAAGCCAATCCAACTCCTGGGCATATTTTGAATACTATTTAATTAGGCTGCATATGCACACATTTTAAAAATACAGCCTTGGAACTTCAGAAAGTTTACAAGGAAGATTAGAGAAATCTGAAACATAAATTAAAAACTAGCCAATATAAAATAAAACCTACATTAACATTAAAAACAGAATGCAAAAAAAGATAATTTAAAACATCAAATACTTGACGAAATAAAAAAATGTCTTAATTGGTGTCTAAAAGAAGAGAAAGAAAAGCACCAAGGGAATGTGTCCACCAACAGGGTTGCCAACACAAAAAAAGGCTGTTTTCTTGATAACTACCCATCTAAACTTGGAAGGTGGGGGTGAAGCCAAACCTCAGAGGAAAGGCAGGAAGTACATTATCATTCTACACGGTAAGGCTGCAATAGTATGTACACTTATCTGGGTCAAAACTGCAAGGAATTGGTGGGACTTCCTTAAACAAATATGTCTAGGATAGCTCCACATGGGGATTGTAATGTTTGAAAAGTGGATTGGGTGGTTTTTCATTTTATTTTATTGTCTCCCTATATATACACTATCCCAGCATTTACACACTAATAAGTGAGCTATGTATTGATAGTTTCAAATAATCTGCAAGGCAGTCCACAGAAACAAGAAATAAAAACACCCTAGCAATCAGATCATGTACCAAGGAAAGTGCAGGCAGCAAAAAGTTTTATTCAAGAGGAACAAAAGGGAGAAATCATTGCAATAAATCCGCAGACAAGCTGTTGCTTTCAATTAAGTTAAATAAAGGCAGAGAAGCAAATCTTTACATGACTTCTGACTGCTAGTGTTGTATTAAATCTTCCCTGTTCACACACAGATCAGTTGCCACCTATCGATGGTTGTCATATCCAATGTAAAGTCATGCCTTCCCAAATATGAAAGTGTTCCCAATTGAAGATACCCAATACAATTGCATGCACATGCAGTGTACCCAAAACTCAGTTGCTATTTTTTTTTTGTCTGAAATACTTGGAATGTCTGAGAAGGCTAGTAAACATTCTGTAAAACTGGCAACAGAGGGCATGAGAATATTAGTGCCTTAAATAATATTTAAAACTGATGCTTAACTCAGAAGTAATTTTCAGATACATCCTTGATGTAGTCGTAAAGCAACTGTAAGTTGAAGTCTTCGCATGGCTATTTCCCTAACACGGCCCTGCTTGCTAGGACTTAGTTATGTGTCTCATCTGAGAGATTATTTACATGAAAACGCACATTTGGTTGATTTGCATTCTTTTGAACATAACACCTAAAGAGCACCCAGATTTAATGTCCTGTCAAGAGCAGCATTAGCTTAATGGCGTCTTCATTTGAACTGAAAGTCAATTTCCAGATATATGGTGGAGTGCTAGGTTGGGCATGACAAAAGGGTGAAACAGTTCTCAGTTGGGTAAATGCCTCTCTCTGAGAAATGCAAGTCAAACTGTGGGATGAATCACAGCCAGCCTTACCTGCACGAGAAAATACAAGCTCAATTTCGATTAGATTTTCTTTCTTCAGGACAACTATACACTTGAGCTCACTCAGACAATGCAGCTGAATTTTGTCAAATGGCAATTGGTCAACTAGGGAATGTAAAGAGCTAGGCACTGAGCAGAAGATACTATCTTCCTCTAAAAGACCTACATGAGTATTTGTAAGGACTAGTGATCGGATTTTGCCTTCTAGTTTTACTGTTGTATAGAGCAGTATCTGAATATCTCCCAAAAGGGGCTTGTTGATTCCCATGTTTCCATGGAGCATGTACACCAGATCAGCTAAATTGGCCCCAAAACTGCATGACACACGCACGCCATTTTCAAAAACCAAATCAGAGATTGCTGAAGCCCAGTCAAGTGAAAGGTGCAACAGATCTCCTTTCAGGAGTGGGTGATTTAAGTAAGCAGACTCAGATGATGATATTACAATGCTAAGTATGTCATGGCATATTCTTTGTGTGAAATATTTGTTAAAGGTAAATATTTTCATTGTATTTTCTTCATTAGAACACAAAAGTCTGATGCTCTGTCCAGCATAGCCAATTTGGATTTCTCTTAATGCAGTGATTGGGAAAACATGAAAAATTTCCAGTGTGTCCTGATGGCTCTCCAGTGGATTGGCTGATGCAATAATGGCATACAGGACCGAAGCAAGTAAAAGCAAGCATGCAGGCTCTGGTCCAGTTCTGTTATGGTTTCCTACAGCAATCCAGTAGATTCCTTTTAACTCATCAGGTTTGGCAGAAATTTCTGGCAAGATACAGGTCACATATTGCAACAGTTCATCCTGAGAGCACAGCTGCAATTTCAGAAGCCCATCTGAAAAGCACACAAAATTTTGCTTAAGCACAAGGCTAGTTTCCAGTTTTTCCCTTCTGGGAAAGTAAGTATATCTCTCAGAATGATCTGCTGTACACATATCAATTGAAATGCCAGAGTGTAAGAATGTCTTATCTTCATCTTTTTGCACAGGACTTCCTGGACTGATACTTGCATCATGGAAGCCATTCTTGTTCACACCTAAAGGAAGATTTAACTGTATTTTTTTAATAAATGCAAAATCTTTTACAAATGACACCATTTGTGTACACGTCTCATTTTTGTCACACAGACTGGCCAGACCTTTGATCTGCTTAGAAAACCAGCTCCCCATAAACACTTGATAGTTGGTATCACTGTAAATACTGGAGAATTTGCTGAAGAGATGTCCCAGCCCATAACTCTGCTTTGTTCCCACATGGGACTCTGGGAGAGGTCTTTGGCTGGCATTCGTAGCTCTTTCATCTAACTGCTGGTATGGAATCTGGGCACAAATCTGGGGGATCTGGTTACTGTGTTCTCTGACAGAGAGAGAAATGCAAGCTCCAGAATGATGTTTGGCAGAGGCTAAAAGTTCTGAGGCAGGAATATGGCAGTCAACAACCAGATCAGATTCTGCTCCCAAACTACTGGGTTCCCAAGTAGTAGTAGCTAAGCCTGTGCTGTCGAAATGATAGCATGCTGATTTGCTTTCTGATGAATGAATCATTCCATATCTGTCATGAGCCTGAAGATGAAAATCTGCAGAATATTTGGAGCAAGTTCTCTTGCTATTTATGACTTTGGGTTGATTCAAGTCACGTTCATTACTGCACAGCCAGCTGATGTATTCCTGTCCTAACTGTCTTTTTTTATTTGTAGTTTTTTGAGTCATACAGAACTCCGGGATTCTTCTCCAATGAGGATTGAATGCATCTATGCTTTCGTCCTGGTTACTGATGTCTGCTATTCTTGTATCTTCACTTGTATAACATTGGCTGCCATTAGTAGGTAGAGCGAGAAAGCCATAAAGGGGCATTTTCTGTTTAAAATGTCAAAAAAAACAAGCACACAAAGGCACTTCTTGTGTTTAACTGAAAATGTATTCTCATGTAAATTTTCAGGTGAGGATTTTATTGTTTCGTGCAACTCTGGATTAAACAGCATTGACACTAAATTAAATCAGTGGGATCAGTTGTGATTCCAACCCATAATTTCCCTTTAGCATAATCTTGCATTTTGAAAAGTATCCATTTCACTTAGGTAAATATTGAAGGATCGATCCATATCCCTAATGGCAGAGCTACGGATTTGGAAAATAAAACTGAAATGTATATTATCAGACCTCCAAAAGAAGCAAATGTTTTGATAAAAATCACCTAATCAACTTTGATAAAAAGCTGTTATTTAAGCATGTCTCTTTGCTCGGAAAACAGGAAAGAAAGCATATTAGCAGAAGCAAAGAAACTTATTGTGAAAACTAAAGTTGGGCACCTGCAACAGTTCACGTGCAGTATTTCTGCATTATGACTGATCATTTGGAAAAGTGAACTTCAATTTTTCCAGACTATATGGGCCATGCACAACTGACAAGAAAGAGTGTGCCCTCTCATACCATTGACACAGGTTGGAATTTAGAGCAGTTGATTGATTGATTGATTGAATCTAAGTTGCAGTATATCAGGGTATTCACCAATTACTTACACCTAAATATATAAACATTGTTTCTAAATTATAGATTGCTGAAACTGTTGCAGTGTCAAATATATATATAATAATAATAAACTATGACCAACTGAAGTTTTACCATAGCAGAAGCTTTAATTTTAAGCCTTATTCCATTGGCTATTAATCTTGCAGGAATACAGAATTATAATTATGCTGCAAAATGTTAAAGAAATTTAATTACAGAGCATGCCATAATTTAAGATTAGCACTTCTTCAAGATGACAAGCTATAACTTACCTCATACTTCAACTTGCGTTGAGCAATATCATTATAAAACTTCTCGTTATCCTGGAAAGCAGGCAAAGTTCAAGTGTTCAGAAAAGCGGCACAAAAGTAATCAAAGTAATCAAGACAACAAATGGCCCATCTCAGCTGGGATATTAGCAATGCCAGCCCATTTAGTCCAAATGCTCAGATTTGGCAAATGGAAAATCTGGAAAATGCACCAAAGTGAGCACATGGTAGTCTGCTTATCCCCCCAAAGCTCACTCCCACTCTGTAACTGTAGCAAGAGAACGCAACCACTGGCATCAGCACCCCAGTAATGGTCTATGATGGGGTACAATCAGTGCAGGCTGAAAAAACACCACCAGAAGAATCAGGAAGACCAAAATTTTAATAAGGAATGGGGAAAATATATAATTTACCGTAAAAACCACCATAAAAAACAATTAAAGTTATCAGGAGGATTGGAATAACACTTGTAGTTTAATGTTAAAATTTGGGTATACAGTAGTACCTCGGGTTACGAACACGATCCGTTTCGGATCGCGGTTCGTAACCCGAAAAGGTCGCAAACCGAGCGGGTCATAAACCGAGGTACGACTGTAATGGAGATTTAATAGATTTGGATTAATAGACAAGATGCAGGAGGAAAAGGTTAATATAAGGACCCACAAAGGGGAGGGAGGAAGTTCAGGAGATTCTTTAGAATTCTCTTTCTATGTTGGTTGGTTGATAATTGTTTGTAAATTATTTAAATCTGAAAAAATCTATATTTATTTATTTAAAAACCTATACCTTTCCAAGCCTCATGTAGAAGGCTGTTTTGCATTCTCTCGTTGCTCTCTTCCACTTTCCAGCCACAGGTTCAGGAAATACACGCACACAAGGGACACGCTGCAACATTTTGGTACAGTGCCCCATTTATCATTTACAAATTATTTAGCACCAACTGCAATAACCATGTTGTCAGGGATTAAATCAAGGGGAATAAGTGGGTCTGGTCGCATGTACAAAAGCAAATGTACTTCAGATAAGTAATTCAAACTCCATTTTACTGCTGCTTGAACCACTGTGCGAGAAAAAGGGAAGCAAAAGCTGAAAGTGTGCGGTTTCTCTCTCTTTTCTGAGTTGGCAGTTATCAACGCACAGACGAATATGAGGGAAATACAACTTTGTGGAGACACCCTCCCCCCCAGATGTGACCATAAACTCATGCTTAGGGACAGACCGATTATATTTTCTCACCTTTGAAAGTTCTGCAGACTGAAGGAGGCTATTATTATTTTCTCCACATGTATAGTGTATGTTTTGAAGACGCCTTTGAACTTCTTCTTCAATAAAGGCATTTATTCTAGATATTTTTAAAATTGCAAATAAAAGAGAGAAGAATTATTCAACTATGTAAAGGACCATTAAGGCTCTGTCCCCTAGGTAACCTTGAACAAAAAGACTAAGAGTCCTTTGATGGTTAGAGATAAGGCAGGATGATGGAAGTGTTAATAATGAACAGATTTATGGTCTTAATATATTGTTACCTGTCCCGAGACTTTGGAAGGGACAGGCTACACAATAAATAAGTAGTAAATTAGTACAGTCACTTCAACTGCAGGAGGAATTGCTTGCCTTGCTCTTAAGTTTCCTGCACTTACTAATTGCAGTAAAGACAAGAATTAGTGACAGCCAATTCCCCCATTAAGTTAAAACATCCAGTGGCAGCCATAGGCTGCAATTATCCATTAAAAATCTATGAAAGCTTTGCTGTTGCCTTCAGTAGCAACAGGACTGCTTCCACAGCTTTCAGCATATAATTCTAGTTCCCACTGTGAAATTTGCTTATTTATAATAGGAGAAAGCATTATCATCAGAGTTGCTAGAGAGCACGATTTTGGTTTAAAGCAACAGAAGGAAGAGCAAAATGGTCCACACGATGATAATGTTTTTTTTTTTTAAACACCTCAAGGGTCCTTGCGGGGGTGAGGATATTTGGCTCTCTGTATGCTATTGGATAATATTTTATATTCTCTTGATTACATGGCATTAAACAGATTTCCCAGCCGCTGTGGCAATCATAAAACGCTGCAAACCCCTGGGCTCTGTTTTTAAGAGACCAAACTCATGAGCTTACCTCAGGTAAAATCAAACAAAGTTCAGGGTCTTATTTGGAAAACATTTCAAATGCCTCAAAGCAAAGAACTGTGCCATTATACTCTGATTACAACGAAAGTATTCTTTTAGCAGTGCTATTAAAAGACATCCATCTAAAAATACTTCTGAAGAAAATTGTGTCATAGATTTATTTATTTATTGAAGATGTAGAAGTTGTAAAAAAACAACAACACCGGGAATACATACCTGTCATCTACCAATGGAATAAAGTGGGATTGAGATTTTGTAACACTAGAAGGGGAACTGCTATGGGACAATCTCTCTTCTCCAGTTCCTAGGGACCCTTTTTCAACCCCATCGCCTTCATATATCTTCTGCTTTAACTGCTGTATTTGCAAGTCCAAGCTGTCAGCAAAATTTCAACATGTATTATTTAAGATGCATCAACACAGTGTAGAGTTTCTTAAAGCTTTGCTGCAGTGAACTTCCTTAAGAGAAGCTGCAACACCCCCCCCAAAAAAGTTTCAGCCTATAGAGACAAAATAAATTTATGCAATTTTCAGCTCGTAGGTAATTCTTATCCTAGGGGTAAGAAACTAAAAGCCTGTGAAAAACAGGGGTGTTCTTTCTTGTCCCTGGCACAATCAATAAGGTGGTGGGTGAAATGGTAGAAAACTCATACTAAGCTGGATTGTAAGAGGGTCTCTCTAATAAACTGCACATATGTGGACCCAATTTCAACAGTGCTTACTGCCTCCGATCATACAGTACTTGTGTCTAATATGGTAGACACAAAAATGGAGCCAAAACGGTTCAAGAAGAAATTAAATCAGGATGTTATTCCATAAGGGGCATTTCCTTAGATTGTAACATTCTTTTTGTCAATATATGTGCCTAAGTACTCATTTGTCAACAAGGAACTTCATTAGGATTTAAATATATTAGTTAAACAAATGAACACTAGTAATTTTCACAGCAAATATCTTAGTCAGCTCATTAAAGTTAGATTGATTCATGAGTCTTAGGCCATTAGCAACACTTGAGTAACCCTGCCTCATTTCAGAGCATCAACAACAATTTCAGCAATTCAGTCTCCAGAGGAACTGGCGTAAGTCAAAAGATGCCATTAGATTTAAACAAATGAACACAAACATGTTTTTAAATGTTCAAGTATTTTAGAAGAAGGCAAACTTATTTCAACAGAGCAGAAAGTGCCTCTTTTAAACCTAAAGTAGAAAACTAGTATACTAAAAACAACAACCCTGGGTAGACAATTAATTTGCTTTCTTTGCTTTCAAATGCAAGCAGCCTTGCATATCCTGACAGTCCATACGCCTTAAAGATCACTCAAAATGATCATTTTGCAGGGGGTTGGACTAAATGACCCTTGGGTACTTTCCAACTCCCGTAGAATAGAATAGAATTCTATGATTCTATGAAAATTTGAATCTAATACTTGCACTGGAAAGTATTTAAGAATTTTAACAATTCCCCTCCACCCACCCCAAAAGTTAACTGCTTGCTACATGTATACATGCACAGCTGATCCAAATCCAAATTTTCTACTAGGGGGAAAGAGACAACATCACTCATTCCATTCCATGGAACTGCTGCAATGTTAAATGAGCAATATTATTTGTTTAGACATATGGTTTGGTCCACGTCCAGAAGAGCCGAAACCAAAATAATAAAGTTGTATCTTCATCCCACAATGATTCACTGGAATAGGAATTTAACATCTCCCCCACAAACTAAAAAAAGTTCTTACTACAAGAAGCAATCGACAGCTGCCTTTAGTTTGGAGGTTACATTCCTGCTGCACTGAAGTTAGGCTTGTCTGTGGGTTTGTTATTTTTCTGCTATTTGTGTAATGGTTATAATTCTTAACAAGCAATTGGAACTATACAGAAAAATCTGGAAGGTAGAACACTGGCACAATAGAAGTTCAAAGAAGTTTTCAGCTTCTCCCCTCAGAGATTGGCCACCCATCTGCCCCCAAAGAGGCAGTTTAATGGCCAAACTAGACACAGCATTTAATGGGTCTCTGTCTTCAACATGCACTTCTGGAAAAAATGCAAACATCTGCTGGGGTGGTACTTAGCAGAATCCTAGGAAATGGGGAGTGAGTTTAACCTAGGCTTCCTCAAACTCGGCCCTCCAGATGTTTTTCGCCTACAACTCCCATGATCTCTAGCTAGCAGGACCAGTGGTCAGGGATGATGGGAATTGTAGTCTCAAAACACCTGGAGGGGCGAGTTTGAGGAAGCCTGGTTTAACCCTTCTCCTTTCTTGCTGTTGTCGTGACAATACAGTGAAACCTTGGTTGTTGAATGCTTTGGAAGCCGAACAATTTGGAACCCAAACACCGACAACCCAGAAGTGAATGCTTCTGTTTTTGAATGCGCCTCGGAAGTCAAACAGCTTCCGAGGCGCGTTTCTCCATTTTTAAAAGGAATTTGCCGACCGGCAATTGCGCCTCGGTTGTCAAACGTTTCAGAAGTTGAATGGTCTTCCGGAACGGATTATGTTCGACAACCGAGGTTCCACTGTAACTGCTTCTCCGAAAACCACTAGGAAAGCACAAAGGAAGCGCCTACAGCTAAAAGGAACATCCTTTACAACAAGGACCCTTCAGCTGCCATAAATTTGGGCGACTAGTAAGTACTTTGGGGTGTATTAAAACTGGGTGGCATTGAAAAGGTGCAAGTACATGTTTATTAATGATAAAATTGATTCTTACTGTTCTCTGTCTTCTTCCAAGGCTTTTTGTTCTGCCTCTAGAGTAGCTTGCAGGCCTGCCTGTTCGCTGCAACTGCTGTTCAGAGTTGCAAGCTTCTGTTTTTGCTCCTCAATTTCTATGGTTGAATGACGCTGCAAAGCAGAGTGTCGCCTTTCCAACTTAGCCACCGCTTGCTCCAGTGCCTCTCGTTGCTGCTTTTGCTTTGATTCTAGAATTTCTTTCTCCTTCTTCCGAACTTTCTCTTCTTGGCGAGCTACATTGGCAGTGAATTCAAATGTCTCTTGAAGCTGCTGCAGCTGGCTGGCAGTTGCCTTGTGCTGTTCTAGCTGATCTTCTTTTTCTTCCATTTCTTTTTCAACTTCATAAAGAGTATTGTCCAAGTTCTGCAGGCCTCTATCGAGAACTTCGGAGGCTCTCTGCTTTTCTTCCAACAAAGCTGGCAAATGGTTATTTGTCAGATACAGAAGCTGCCGTTCTTTAAGCTGCAGCCTGTATTCACATGATTTTATTTTGTTACATTCTTCAACTGTTAAGGCAGCATCCAGCATGTTTTCATCATTTTTCTCAAGGTTTAAATGTTGTGCGTGTGCACACTTCAAACGATTCAGATTTTCACGCTCATCAGCTACATCTTTTTCTAGATGATCCCTTTGCTGAACTAACTCTCTCTCTAAACTAGTTAGCTGTTCTAGCTGCCTCCTCTTGAAATCCATGAAGTTGTACTGTGCCTTTTCTAACTCTTCGCTGTTTTCATCTCCTTCAGATCTGGCCTCTTTGACTCGCAAGAGGGACTCTCTGATGTCTTCAAGATTCTTCTTCTCTTCTTCAGCCCTTTGCACATCTCCTAGTTTGACCAGATGTATCATGGCTTGTTTGTCTCTGAGCTGCTCTTCTAAGTTTGCCACCAGCAATACTTGATCTCTTTCTTCCTCTTCCAACCTCCTTTTTTCCAATTCTAACTTGATATACTGTTCCTCTTTTTCCTTTTTAAGCTTTTCCAGTTCTCGGAAAATCTGCATTTTCTCCGCTTTTTCATTCTGATTGAGCTCTTGTAATCGCTGAAGTTCTTCTTTAACTCGAGCAAAAAATTCTTCTTCTTGTTTCTTTTTTTGAAGCTCTATTTCTTGCTGCTCACGTAATCTCTCTTCTTCAAATTTTTCCTTTTCTGCCAGCAAGTCTTTCATCCTGCTTTCTATATGAAAGCTTTTCCTTTTAAGATTCTCCTCTTGCTTTCGGATTTGCAGCTGAACTATTTCCGTTTCCTTACGTTGAGACTCCACCTCTTGCTGCATTCTTTCTAGTTCAGCTTTGTTAGACTTTTGCTTTTCCTCCATTTCTTCTATCAGCTTTCTAAAAGTTTTTTTAAGAGAGAGGGGGAGGAGAGAGGGAGGGTTGTATTTTTTCAAATATTTTGTACCTAGGACATGTAAAGCTTTACAAATGTATCTGGCCTCTTTGCCTTCTATTTTCTTATTTATGGAAAGCTGATCCGTTATGAAGTAACTATTGGCAGAGGCAACCCTTGAACAAAATCAATATAACTCTGCATTAAGAAAATTCTTCTCTCTGGTTTTTAAAGCAAGTTATTCATTAAAAATAATTATTAACACTATAAAGAGGTGTGCATAGAATGTGAATAAGTACAATGAAGTTTGGGGACGCGGGTGGCGCTGTGGGTTAAACCACAGAGCCTAGGGCTTGCTGATCAGAAGGTAAACGGCGTTTCCGTGTGCTGCTCTGGTTCGCCAGAAGAAGCTTAGTCATGCTGGCCACATGACCCGGAAGCTGTACGGCGGCTCCCTCGGCCAATAATGCGAGATGAGCGTCGCAACCCCAGAGTCGGTCATGACTGGACCTAATGGTCAGGGGTCCCTTTACCTTTTACAATGAAGTTTATGGCATAAACACATACTTTAAAAATTCATAGTTGATTGATAATATGTACAGTACAAAAAAACTAAGGTAATTTTATGTACTTCCTTGTTTGCCCTTCCATGTTAGATTTGTCTAATGGAAAACTCTGCAAAGCCTGAAAGCTAACAAATGAATTTTTCTTCCCCATTTCCCTAAGATTTAATGCGTGAATAAAATATTCCAGTAAAAGAAATAATCTAATTCCTCTTCTTTCTACCAATTATAAACATTCTTCTTTACATTCAAACATCCATATCAGTTACCTTTTACTTTCTAATTTTTCGAGTTCTTCTCGTTGCTGTCTCTCAAATTCTAATCTGTTTTTTTAAAGGAAAAGCAACATTAAATTTTAAAATAGAAATTATGACGAATGGTTAGAACTGACACTTTCTATAATTTGATATACTGTATAATTTAATATACTCAATAACTTAACAAAGTGAGTTTTATATTGCATATAATTTATAACCAAAACACAGCCACATTAAGTAAGACAGTTGAACGATTAGCACGGCTTCCACAAGTTAGGGACATGCAGGTATAGCAATCAATATAATGAAATTTAGTGTCTCTACCTTAGACAGATTGGTCCTTTAATAGGGAAAAGGCTGCCAGAGGAGGTAGAGAGAAATAAAGTCATCAGTAAAGAAAAGAATGTATAGGTATAAGATTAAAGAGAAAAGCAGCAAAAAAACCAGTCTCTAACATAAACTTATGCTATCACAAATATTTCTGCTGTCTATCCCCTCCTGGAATCACATACTATTCCTTTTTTTTGGAGGGGGGGTGTCTCTCAAACCTTTAATATGGCACATTGTCTACACTTAAACAGCTACAGTATTACTCCAAGATACTTTGGGCCTTTTCAGACATTTAAAAATCACTCCCTGTATAGTATTCATGGAACCACAGTTTCAAGGTGGAAGCTAACATGTATCTCTATGAAATCAGCCATCAGCAATTTAAAAGGGAGAATGCTTGTCCCAAGCATGGCTGTTTGCTGTTTCGAGATTATATTCTCTGCAGGGCTAACCAAAGTAGAGAGAGAATATATCTGGTCAGTTTTGCCCTAAATACTTGGCTTGCACTGGGTTTCCACTTAAGGCTTGTGTCGCTCCAAAGTCAGTGCACGTCAGAACCAATGCTCCATGCAGGCTCACAAGCAGAAGAATAAAATGACTACAGTGGTGCCTTGGTACTCAAATGCCTTGGTTCCCAAACGCTGAAAACCCTGAAGTAAGTGTTTGGAGTTTCAAATGTTTTTTGGAAGCCGAACGTCTGATGCGCCTGTCGGCTATTGTTTCCGGGGCACCTGCACCAATCAGAAAGCTGCACCTTGGTTTTTGAACATTTCGGAAGTCCAATGGACTTCCAGAACGGATTAAGTTTGGCGCTTTTGTTTTTGCTATTTATTTTGCGTTTTTGAGGCTTTTTCGGTTAATTTGTTTTTGTGACTGTGTGCAACCCAATTCAGCTACTGATCGATTGATTTTGTGACTGCAGAAATGGATAAAAGCCCCCCATCCAAACAATGACTATAATCAGTGCAGGTAAGAATTTTTTTTCATTTTATTTTTTATTATCTACAATACTGTCTTAGTACAGTACACTGATTATTGCTTTCATTTTATAGATCAATGGTTTCGTTAGATAGTAAAACTCATGTTAAATTGCCGTTTTAGGAGTTGTTTTTAAAAGTCTGGAACGGATTAATCCGTTTTGCGTTACCTTCTATGGGAAAGCGCACCATGGTTTTGGAACGCTTTGGTTTTGCAACAGGCTTCCGGAACGGATTAAGTTTGAGAACCAAGGTACCACTATACAGTGAAAATCAGATAGGAAAGATTTCAAGGCTCCAAATTGGTGTGCTTTAAAGAAGTGCTTGGACAACCCCCACCCACCTGCAGATGCTATATTGTAATTGTTTAAAGGGATATTAGACAAATTCATGGAAGCCAGGTTTATCAATGGCTGCCAGCAAAAGCAATTGGTCTTAATGCCAATTGGTGGGGACAAGCCCTGAGGGAAAAGCTACTGCTTGCCCCACCTGCTTTGTCGGTTTCCTAGAAGCATTCTTCTGTGAACCAAGCTACATGTTAATGCCAAATGCATGGTCATATTTAACATATCTGGTGCATTATTATTTTAGCAGACGCTGCCTTCCAATACCCCAAAGCAGCTTTGATGGCACATGCTGCAAACATATGTTCAGCACCGCAATACTGTTGTAGGAACTTCAACCGTTTCCATTATGAAAAGTCGTGTTTTAAGAAGTCCCAAAGAAGGCAAGAATATAATGAGCGCAGAGATTTATAGAAGACAAGGAATAAGAACCTCGGGAGAGGACAGAAAGCAAAACTGGACTTTTCCTCGGCTGCATTGTGACCACTATCCCACACAAATACAGTGGTACTTCGGTTTTCAAATGTAATCCGTTCTGGAAGACCGTTTGACTTCTGAAACGTTCGAAAACCGAGGCACAAAGGGCTGGCTACAAGTTCAATTGGAAAAATGGGAAAATATGCAGCAGAGGCCGATTGACTTCCAAGGTGCGTTCGAAAACTGAAGCAATTACTTCCGGGTTTTTGGCGTTTGAAAATTGAAATGTTTGGCTTCCGAGTTGCACAAAAACCACTGTAATTCAAAAAGAGGGACACAGGTTGACTCAATAGAGAAGAATGTTTAGATATGTGTCTACTTCTACATAATGAAGACCAAATATGCCAAGCAACATTACTTAACAAGTAGCTTGATAAACACCGAGCTTCCACATGTACCAGCTTAGTTAGGAAAAGTGCTCTTTTCAAAAGCTGAAATTACTCACACGCACACAAACACACACATGGACATGATATCACAAGGAATTTAAATTGGAACATACTCACCCTGGATTATACAGCATAACTGCTGAGAGGTTTTCACAAGATTTTGAAAGATCTGACATGGACAAACTGAAGGAAGAAAGCAGTCCACTCTAATAAGACAGCAGAAGATCAAATAATTACTTACTACTAATATCAAAGTACATTTTCCTTAAAACTGCTCACATTTCCCCAGACAAAATATGCATTAATCTCATAATGCGAATTAGGGCAACCTGCCTATCTAATGCAAAAGTGGCATCAATAAGGGACACAGGAAGAAATAGCCCAACTCGCCTTTCTTTTTTCTCTCAATTTGGCTGCTTCCTTCGGATGATTGAAACGAAACATATTTGTTCTTCCAAGTAATATTACAGCACCTGGCAAGAAAGAAACATAATTCAATTGACTACATAACACATTAAGGGAGCTTTTTTGAGGGAGTACAGATTCTGAACACGAACACACACACACACACACACACACACACACACACACACACACACTGGCAGTATTCGCATCTAACACTAAACATTTCAAGCAAGCCTGTGTTCAGATGACATGCAAAGGCAGCACATTTGAGCAATCTCTGTAAGCCATAGTTTTGCTTACCAGGACATGTAAACTAGGCCAATTAGTTTGCTCCATCAAGTAAAAAGCAAAACAGAGCCAAAAAAATTAGGTGCAGAGAACTGCCAATGTTTCAAATTTAATATACTTAAGTTTATGTTCTCCTTCAGTACTGCTTTAAAATGAATTTAATAAGGAACAGAAGGGTCTTGCCTACCCATTTATGAACACGTCAAAGCAACTTATTGGCAGCAAACATTATCTCTCAATACTATTCTTATATGAGCCCTCAAGGCCTTTTGGAGGGATCAAAATGGAATAAAAAAGTGCCTCAGTTACCACAGTCATATACATTCTTAGCCTTTTCCTGAAAGTTTCCCATTATTTCCAATAAAATGAAACACACACACTTTCATACATATTTTTAAAAGAGAAAAGTATGTGAAAATGCACGTGCATTTCAGTTTTAAATGCTCTGCTTCTGTAAACATTTTTCTAAAAAAAATAGTAATTCATAAACAGAAAATACTTTGAAGAGAATTATCTTCTTGACACCCTATTTAAAATGTCAGGTATGCAATGTCCATCAAAACAAGTTTCAGAAGAAAAAACTCCAAGGTCTTTTTTCATCTGTAGTAAGCTAGCATCACCCAGCGAGTGGAGATTGGCAAGGCTTGGCAGAGGGGCACGTCCACCCCACCTAACACTTTTCCCCGCCCCAGTTGGGCACAAGAGAGGCTGGATTGCAGTGCTAGGCTGGCATCCTAACCATGGATCCTAACTATGGAAACTATGGATTCCACAGGACTTACTCCCAGTTATGTGGGGCTCAGAGTACAGCCGTATGTAGTTAACTTGCCTCTAAAAGTCATAAAGATATAGCAATCCACTTGGATTTCAACTGTCTAGATGAGGATACTGACATGAAATATTTCCCTCAGATATGAGCATACCCAGTGCTTTCCTCCCTATAAAAATAGGTGCTGATACTCGTCATGAAGTTGTTACAATAAGTGCCACACTTTTTAACAACAAAAAAGAGGTGCAGGTACTGCATACCACTGAGTACCCCCTGGAAAAAAGCACTGAGCATGCCCCCTCTCATATCCACATTAAATTAGAAATGTAATTTTAAATGACAGGATTTCTAGAGAACCTTTGTAATTAAAATGCAGAGTAAGGTCATATTCCATAATGGCAAACACATATGTAATCCAAAGCAACAGCTTCCCTACTTGTCCATCCATGTGGCATTCAAGTGATAAAGAGCAATGAAGAAAAGAAGCAGGATAACAGGACAGGCTTGTCCTGGCTCAACCCTTCAGTTGAGAACAATAGTAGGTCTGGGGAGACACTAAGCTATGGTTACCAGACGTCCCCGTTTCCCAGGGACAGTCCCTGGATTTACAAATCTGCCCCCGGACAAAATCCGTCCCCGCAATGTCCCCAGATTTCATTTAATGTCCCCAGGTTTATATTTTAAGTGTTGTAGATTTATTAGTAGGGAATGAATGTTGTGCAATTGGTTCAACGGCACAAGACACATCATATGGGAACGTCTGGCGAGGCAAAATGGTGGGCGCCATGGCAGCGAGCAGCTCCTGAAGCCAGCCAGAGCCAACTGCACTGCCAGGCTGGCTCCGGGCTGCTGAGACTGTTGCTGCCGCCGCCACTGCCACTGCCAAGGGGGAACCGGGGTGCCTGGCATGTCAACTGGGGGAATTGCTGACAACCCCCCCCCCGCCCCTCAACCCAAATCAAGCCAGGAGAGAGAGCACCCACCACCTGACTGACTGCCCAGTGGTGCTCTGGGGCCAGGAAAACCCCGGAGCCCACGCAGGGAGGAGAAGGAGAGGAGGAGAAGGAAGAGAGAGAAAGAGGAAGGAGAAAAAAGAGGGCAGCCCCGACCTTGCTGCACTGCTGCCGCAGCCGCCAAGGGGGAAAGGTAGGAGAGCACTGGGAGGGCAAGGACATGTGGCTAAGCCCAGGCCCGACCCGACCCTACTCCACGGCGGCTAGCGCTCCAAGAGAGGAAGGCCAGAGGAAGGCCAGGCAACAAAGGAGACCACAGAAGAGACGCAACAGAGACCACAGAAGAGAAGATATTACCTCTTCTTATTTTTTAATAACTTTTCTCCCCTCTTACAAAAAAAGTGTCCCCGGATTCTATGAAAAAAGTCTGGTAACCTTACACTAAGCACAAATAATCACAGTACAGTGGAAACTTGGTTCTCGAACTTAATCCGTTTCGGAACTCCGTTTGACTCCCGAAACATTCGAAAACCAAGGAGCGGCTCCCTATTAGTGCAGGAGCCCCAGAAACAATAGCTGACAGCCACACCGGACGTTCAGCTTCCGAAAAACGTTCGAAAACCGGAACACTTACTTCCGGGTTTTCGGCATTCGGGAGCCAATTTGTTCGTCAACTAAACCGTTCGAGAACCAAGGTTCCACTGTATTTAGCCAAGACAGAAATGTGAGTGTGAAGAATGGCATGCAGGCCTATGTAAGCCCCCCCCACAAGGTTCAGAAAGCAATGTGTAACAAGGCAACGTGGACCCATCTCAGCTGCTCCATGCTGCTTTTCGTACCCAGACAGACTTGAGCCAGTAGCCAACAGCAAAAGGTAGCAGGGTATGATTGCCAGAATGGGGAACCTGCAGCCTTTTTGGTGTAGCTGGACTCCAGCTATCATCAGCCGCAGCCAGCACGACCAATCGTCACAGCTGCTGAAAGCTGTAGTCCACAACACTGTTGGGGGTCCCATATGAATTTCCTGGCTCCAGATTAGAGACTCACAGCAAACTGTGCAGTCTGACACCATCAGTTCTAAGTTCTGAGGTTCTCCTAATGCACAAAACAAAATGCACCAGCTTGTTTCTGAACAACTACTTCCAGAGCCAATAAAATCAGCATGGTCCGCTTTTCAGTTTAAAAACACAGATGGGGAGGCATTCTAAAAATGAGCAGAATTAGGACAATCCTGGGGATCGTAATGAAATTGAAACATGGGATTTCAGCTTCCTTGAATTCACTCTCTCTGGTGTCAAAAGTGCAGCCCCAATCGTTACCCTTCAGTTTGATCTGTTTGCTCCAAACAAAAGAAGATGCTATCGAGTCATCTTCCCACGTTATGCCTTAATTATTCCTGGAACAGCTCAAACAGTTTTCTTGACTTGGAGAGATAAAATAGTGCTCTAGAGGTTCCAGCTACAAACTAGATCACATTCTGTAAATACCATGAAATACCATGTGCTCTGGAAAAACTATTTAAATAATTCAGTAGGGCAAAAGGAGGTGATAAAAAGGAGGCATGACTTGTGTTTTTAAAGATGAAGAGGCAAATACTGTTTGCGAGTTGGTTTGGAAGACTTCCTGCATTATGTCAAAAATACTGAATCTTGAATCCTCATTGCCTGTTAAACACACTGAGTGCAGCATCTTTGGTTAATTCTATCAATCCATTTATATTTCAGCCACTTCAACATTTCCAGCAATTTCCACTAACTAGAGCAGAATTGCATTTTAAAAAAACACTACAGCTTGTGGATGAAAGCAAATGCCAAAAAACAAACATAATCTCAATGCAACATGGCTCAGAACAATTTTCTTTGCATATTTCCATCCAAGGACCCCCTTTTTTAATAATATGCCCAATTCACTATGGAAATTAAAATGTAATAGAGATTGTATGAAAAATATACTTTGCAAACTATGCCAAACCGCCTCTTGGAAAGGCAGAATCCAGTGTTTTCTTTCAATTCAAAATTATGGTAACATTGCCTACTGCACTTTATCGCAGTCTAATCTTAAAGAAGATTTACTGTTCATAAAACTTTGTGCAGCAAAGCTATTTCAATACTATCACCGTAATTTATGCTATGCACCAGGCTGGCCTTCCTTTCAATTGGGATATTTTTATGAAACTATAGTCAAGGGTCCCAGCTGGTTACAATTCTGCCAGCTAACACTGTAAAATAGTTTTCTCTCTTAACTCTTTCATATGCTTGTTACTTCACAAAGCGTTTCTCATCCTTTCTGCCACCCTGAATGTTAAATTTACTATTTTCCTTTAAAAAGCTCAGAGAGTGATTTAAGCACACTGGCTCAGCTGTTTTGAAATAATGGCAAAAAAGCAGCTCTAAATGGCACATTTATATTCCAGCCCTATAAAGATTCACACACATGCTTCCCAAACATATAGGGAGTCTCAGGCTGCAGACTGACTGTGCAACAGAAGCCCTTATGACTTTGCAGGAATAGAATGTGGCCACATTTGCTTATACATAGAAGAAATTAGATTCTAAAAAAGAATTAACATCTTGAGAGATGGCACTGGTGCTGAGTGCACAGCATTTCTGAGTCTTCTTAACTATTCAGAGATTGTAAAGCACTTGGAGGACGTGGTTGATTGAGTGGTATATCAATATTAAAAAAACCAAACTGCAATGCCCACGTTTGTAACAGCACGACACTTAATTCCATGCAAAGTTTGCATCTGTACCTGAACCAGGGAAACAATGATTTGTGCAAGCCATATTTCACTTGCTAACCAGGGTTACAAGTCCAGTTCAAACTGCAGCTTGCAACCCTCCTCTTTGGGCAAATTGGGACAGTTCAGATGTGGTGGCAAACAAAGAGAATTACGAGAGGAAATCCAAGAATCAAATGGAGGAGGAGAGATCGTTCAAGCTTGTTTACGTATCACCAATCCAAATTCTGGTGTTACATCTGAACCACCCAGCATTTCCGAAGCTCAACCAGGATTTCTTCACGTGATTTCAAATGGCTTTTTGGGGTTAATTTTGAATGATGCCTATTTCAGTGCACATATCATGCTCATCATCTTTAACATTAAAAAGGGGTTATGCAGGAAGGAAGAGTGAGAGAAATCAGCATGCCTATATCATGCCAGTAAATTAAATGTCTTCTTCCTGCATTGGATGACATTTCCTTTAACTAATGGTAATTAGTTTATAGTTGAAAATCGAGATCGAAAGTCTACTGGGGTGAACTATGTCATGTATATGTTTATGGGCTCACAAATAAGCATTCTTGGTGGCTGTGTTTTGCTTCTTCTGCAGATTCACCAAAGCATAAGCCAGTATTTTTTCATGGAAATGGAGTGAGGCTTTGTGTGGCTAAAGCAAAATACTCTATTTAACATATTATTAACTATCCAAACCTCTTCAGATGGTAGTTTACTCAATGCCAAATACATTAAGTTATTACAGTGTTTTCTAGTAAAATTGGTATCTAATATGGAATGACAAACATTCCTCATTATTTTAAGTCCTAACTCTATAATGAATCGTAGCATTGGAAGGGACTCCAACGGTCATCTAGTCCAACCTTCTGCAATGCAGGAATCTCATCCATGACAGAGGGCCATCCAACCTCTGCTTAAAAACCTCCAAGAAAGGAGAGTCCACAGCCTCCCGAGGGAGACTGTTCCACTGTCAAGCAGCTCTTCCTGTCAGAAGGTTTTCCCGAATGTTTAGTGGGAATCTCCTGCTTATGAAGCCTAGAATAGCATTAGCTTTATTTGCTGCTGCATCACACTGTTGACTCATGTTAAACTTGTGGTCCACTAAGACCCCAAGATCCTTTTCACATGGACTGCTAGTAAGCCAGGTGTCCCCCATCTTATATTTGTGCATCTGGTTCTTTCTGTCTAAGGGCAGAACCTTACATTTGTCATTATTGAAATTCATGCAGAAATATAAAAACCAAAAGAAGCACTTGATATCATTTTTATGCATTTTTGCTTTTCTCAGCCAATGAGCCTTCTTCACATTCATCATCAAATGCTACATTTTCTGCAAAAGTATGTGACCCTCCAAACGCATAATATGGGATACTGTTCCCAAGAAGACAACTTGCTACTACATGCCCTTTGGTTTTTACTCTACAAGATCTCACATGTAACACCATGCAAGATATCGGCTTTCAGGATAGAGAACAAGGTAATTCCAGGTTTATTAATGTTTTTGCTACATTTTACTGACTGAAAAGCAGTTCCACTTTTCTTGCATTTTGCTATATTAAATTTAAAAGACACATTAATGTCATCTCAATTAATTTTGATAAAGGCACGGTAGCTAATTACAAGGCATGCCAGTATAGTCCCCACAACTCTCCCAAAGAGTTTAACACATTTTCGATGCATGGTAATTTTAAAAGGAAAGTAGATTGTTAAGTGCAAAAGGAGCTAATCAGAAATATCTGAAGCAGGTATTTAAAGGTGCTGTGACTCCAGACTGTAAGATTAAACACTATTTAAGAAACAGTGCTAAAACATGCATAACGAAAGCTAGCATGAAGACTTTCCAGCTTGTGAACTGTGATTTGGTGTACATGTTGCTGCCGTCTATTGACATTTAAGTTGATTGTCTTGGTTAATCCAGACTCTAAAGTTTTCTTCCAAAACACAGGTTCTCAAAGTTAAGCCCATGAAGATATGAAGGAGGCTGGGGGGGAACTTTTTCAGCCTCCCCAATTTCATATATACAAAAGCGAAGTCTGATAGATTGGTTAGCAGCACTCATAAAGAAACAAAGCGAGCAGGATAAGAAAGGATCAGGAGTGTGCTTCAATAACCTTGGGGAAGAAACACAAAGGGGGAAATGTTAAAAATAATAAGGTTTTCTGTTAGGTGTCCAAACTCAAGCACTATAGGCCACTTGGGTATATCCACCTTAAAACCAGTTTAGTGGAGAAACTAATGAAAGGTCTTGCAATCCCCAGAGCAACTGCCTGGGCATTGTTCATGACACTCAAAAATACAGCAGTCTAGCAAGTTACCATCTCTTCCCCTCATCTTACTAATACTCAACAACTACAAGGCAGCTGTTGTGCTGAGAGAAGAACGGCAGCGAAAAATGAAGTGTAATCCCCTTCTTTTAAAGGAATAGTGGAAAATGAAATTGAACAGCTGAGCACCATTGCAGTGACAGCTTTAGTGCAAACACTGAGTCCAATTAAAGAGTTGCCCCCAAACTCAATCCAGGCTACCAATCGTTTCCCTCTTTTTCTGGAATGGCCCAATGGCCACACCTGAACTGCATGGAGATTACAAGCAAGTCTGACGATCCCTAAAATATCTAGAACGTGTAGGTGTGGGGTGCGGGTTGGTGGGTGTCTAAATAGAGATTATCAGTTGGTGGCATCCTCTGTCTTGGAGGCAATGGAGGAATGCACCTTTGGGGGGGTGAAGTCAAACGCTGGAGAGTTAGAGCTCCGGCTGTGGTTGCAGAGACCAATACATGAGAGACATGTTTTATTGCAGCTGGGGCAGATGAAGGCATCCAGTTATGCCATGGTGCATCTGCAGCAGCACACATACTAAATAAACACACTGTATGTTGTACTTCTAATCACTGTATCGTTTGCATAACGAAAACAGAAGTTTGACATTTAACAGAATTTTTTATATAGAAAAAGAGCAGCAGGGGAAATAAGATCTCAAAATACAATGGATTTTCATTGCAAAGAAGAAAAGAAATGTATAGATACCTTGGTTGAGTTGTATGGCCTCTGTGATCTGGATTCCATTTACAGAACATTGTGCTCCACTCAGTGGTATTAAATTAACTGTTCCATTGAAATGTTCAAAGATGCAGTGCTCACTTTCCAAATCAAGGCCATGAAGGACTATGAAATGCAAATATTTTTCTACTATTAGTAAACAAGAAGATAAGCCCAGGTACTTACGATACACAATTTAAAAATCTATTGACTCTCATCCTATTCACTGATGAAAGTGTTTCCTGAATTTTTAAGCATCTTTTTGCATTCTGTGTGTGTGTGTTTGCAAACAAAAGAGAGAGAGAGAAATATGTTGTATCCAGGAATTTCCTGCTGCCACCAAAAGGGCTCCCTTTTCTTAAGAGGCAGGACCCTGATGCAGCAGTGTGAGGCTCTCACACTGTTAACTGGATGCTGCTGAAGGCAAAAAGTTATTTTGCCAATCCCCTTGCCTGTGCAGCCTCTGTATTAACTCCCACAGTGCTTTGGAGGGCCCCCGAAACCTCCAGAACAGACCGGGGGGGGGCTCTGGGGGCTGCTGGGAGAAGGGAGAAATTAGATAAAAATACATCCTTAGTTTCTGTGTCAGGAGCATCTAGTGCAGGGGTCAGCAACCTTTTTCAGCCGTGGGCCGGTCCACCGTCCTCAGACCATGCGGTGGGCCGGACTATATTTTGAAGGAAAAAAAATGAACGAATTCCTATGCCCCACAAATAACCCAGAGATGCATTTTAAATAAAAGCACACAATCTACTCATGTAAAAACACCAGGCAGGCCCCACAAATAACCCAGAGATGCATTTTAAATAAAAGCACACAATCTACTCATGTAAAAACACGCTGATTCCCGGACTGTCCGCGGGCTGGATTTAGAAGGCGATTGGGCCGCATCCGGCCCATGGGCCTGAGACTGCCTACCCCTGATCTAGTGCAACCTATTAAAAATAGTGTAAAGGGAGCAAAGTTAAGTGGTCTCACTATGAAACCACTGTATAAAAGTAGATTCAAGTTGCGGAAATATTACATGTATTTTCTGGTAACTTAAGCAGAACACTTAACACATAATTTTATTATTATGTGTTATTAATAATTATAATTAATTCTTTATTATTTATTAGTGGAAACTGGGGCTGCTTCATTTACTGTTAAGAGAACTATATGTTAAGAGAACTATATATCTGCAGCATGAGGAATCCCCACCCCCCCGTTTTAGGAAGATAACTCAGGCAGGGTTCCCCCCTCCCCTTATTTCATTTACCAATATCCTGTTCTGATGCTGCATCTTCTCTGCCAACGTGTGTTTGTCCTTCCTACAGAGAAGAGTAAAACCTATTTACTATGGCACAAAAATAAAATGATTCCACATAAGTAGAACAATAGCTAAAACTGCTAATGAATTAAAGAGCTTTTATCAAGGAAATGTTCATTACTGTTCCTCCTTAACAGGCAAGAAAGAGAATCTTGAAAGTTTCCAAGCAGCATCAATTCACGGCCACAGCAAAATGAATGAACCAATATGCTCCACTAGGGTGCCATTCATCTGTCATTGACTCTTGGGAAAGATACAGGCAGTACTGACTGATACTTTTATACTAAACAAATTAGAGTACCTAACAGCTGATGCCACATTATTGCAGGGAAGTAATGGATGCTTAGCTTATTTAGACAACAAATTAACACTATCATTAAAATTGCCCATTTAGGAACGGGAAGCCAAATAAATATTGAGTTACCTTCAGGTGATACAAGATGATGCCAGTACTGAGAAGATCATCATCAATGCCTATTAGGTGAGGCAGCTCAGAATCTAGCACAACACCAATTCCTTCCTTCCTCAGAGCCAAAGTTTGCTCCTGCAACAATAAACAGGGGAAAAAAGCTACTTACTGGGTTTATTTTTGTATGTGAATTCTACTGTCATAAAAGTTAAAGAGAAAAAAGTGAGTGAAATCACCATGACAGGGGGGGGGGAGGAAAGATGATAGGCTACACAACACAAGATCTTACTATGCAATGTGACTGTTTCTTTATTGGAAAAGAAACAGCCCAGTTATTTATAAATAAGCAACAGACGAATAAAAAAAATGTATTGCAGCTTTTGACGCTTAGCTGTTTAAGGACAAAAAGAATTATCTATCCTATGAGCCTGGTGCAGATAGCACTCTGGTTTATTATTAAGTATTTATTTTATACCACTTCTCTGTTATAATATACCCACAACACTGCTTAGAAAAATCAAGATCTAGAATAATACCGCACACACAAACAGTAAGAAAAAAAGCCTTTGGAAACTGCAGCAGATTAAAAAGCAGGAAACTAGCAGAATAACCCTCTTTTATATAAACCAAATGGTAAAAAAACAAAAACCCTTCAGCGGTCATTGCTACTGTTAAACCTCGTCAGGACTTTTGGCTTCCAAAAATAGTTCGCAAACTGGAACGGTCACTTCCGGGTTTGGAGCGTTCAGGAGTCAAAACGTTCGAGAACTAAGCTGTTTGAAATCCAAGGTAATATGATTTTTTGTGTAACTGTGATGTTTAACTTATTTTTAGCTGTTTTGTTAATAGTGTTACATAGATGACAATTGTTTTATTTGTGATTTGTGATTGTTTTACAAATGAATTGTTAAGTATTATATACAATTAATATTTTTAATCTTTTGTTTATAAGCCGCTTTGGGATTTATTTGAATAAAAAGTAGCATAGAAACAGAATCAATCAATTCCTACTTTAAGAGAAGGGATTTGCGTGTCCTCCCTCTACCAAGAGAGGAGAGATTCAGATCACACAGTAAATTGTCTCCTTTAAAGTGGTATGTGCTACTTAACCGATGAAACAGCCCAGTTTTTATGCCATATAATCATAGCTGCCAAGTCCGGATCGTAAAGATCCGGGATCGGCAGCGCGCGCACGACCGGAAGTTGCGTGACGCCACTTCCGGTGGCGCTTCGCCCTTCTATGGGCACCAGAAAATGGCGGCGCCAGCGCCGGAAGTCGTTTCCGCGCATGACCGGAAACACGTAAAAGCGACTTCCGGCGCCGGCGCCGCCATTTTCTGATGCCCACAGAAGGGCGAAGCGCCACCGGAAGTCGCGTCACGCAACTTCCGGTCATGCGCGGAAGCGACTTCCGGCGCCGGCGGCGCCATTTTCTGGTGCCCATAGAAGGGCAAAGCGGCACCAGAAAAATGGCCGCCGGGAAGAATCGAATTTAAGGGACAATGCCGGGATTTTCTGCCAAACGGGAGACCGCCGGGAAACGGTGAGAAAAAAGGGGTTTTCCCGGCGGATACGGGATACTTGGCAGCTATGCATATAATGGGCCCCAGATACAACTCTGGCAACAGCATTCTGCTACAGTAGATAAAAAAGGGGGGATTTAAAAAGAAGCATCTGAATGCTCTTCCAGGGCAGTCCCATAAATAATACCTTACAGCAGCCCAGTCTAGATATGACCTCGGCACTGCTACAATTTGCATTATTCAATGGTGACTCAAAAAAGGCCAACAAAGTTGTGCAAAACCCATGTGATAGTGCCAGTGAAATGATTACAAAGAAAATAGGTGGTTTACCCCCCCCCCCCATTTTAAGACCAACCCACCCACCCCAACATGCAACCTTCTGCTTATGAACAACAGCCAACTAACATAACCTCCTATGAATGCAGTAACTGGAGAAAATGCCAAAATGGAAGAAGCAGCCAAAATTCATAGAGGCAGATTTTTAATAGTAATCTGCTTAAATTGGAAAAAAGAGAACTTGAAATCAATGTCTCCTGCAGGTTTCATACCTGATTTGTTTAGTTGTTAAGAAGTTAAAACAGGCTAGATTGTCATGCTAATCTGATTTAGCCAAAATCAATTGCAATCCATGCTGCAAAAGTACTTTCTTTTGAGCTATAAAACATTACTGTTGTCTATAATTTAGCTTGTTTGGTTTATGGCTACCTGGTAATTTGCAGCTAATACCAATTGATTAAGAAGTGATCAGGTTACAAAGAGAAACCAGCTGAGCCCATATAAATGTTCTTTGCAAATGATTTAAGTATGCTTACTATCATTATCAGTCATTATTCAGTTCTCTTGTAATGTAACAGAAGATTCTATTGGTTCCAAGCAAAACAAGTGCTGGTACATAAAATTTATAACATTAACACAAAATAAAAATGAGAGAAGTATAATTGAACACAGCAGAACTAAATTAGTTGTCTGTCCTATATAACAGCCTCAGGAAAATGTGCTGACATACTGTGAGATATTGAGATCTTCCTTATGATAGGCATTGTAATGTTAAATCAGGCATGGAAGAGAAATGTTGGGGCTACTGTCAAGTACATAGCTAAATGCAACTAATTTCAAGTGGTCTAGGTAAAGGTAAAGGTACCCCTGACCGTTAGGTCCAGTCGCAGGCAACTCTGGGGTTGCGGTGCTCATCTCACTTTACTGGCCAAGGGAGCCGACGTTTGCCCACAGACAGCTTCTGGGTCATGTGGCCAGCATGACTAAGCCGCTTCTGGTGAACCAGAGCAGCGCACGGAAACGCCATTTACCTTCCCGCTGGAACGGTACCTATTTATCTACCTGCACTTGCCGTGCTTTCGAACTGCTAGGTGGGCAGCAGCTAGGACCGAACAATGGGAGCTCACCTTTTTGTGGGGATTCCAACCTGCCGACCTTCTGATCGGCAAGCCCTAGGCTCTGTGGTTTAGACCACAGCACCACCCACATCCCTGGATAGATAGTGGGCTGGATGGATAGAACAAGCCTATTCACATCAATTCAGAAGGAAGTCCCACTGAATTCAGTAGAACTTACTTCCATGAAAGGGTACATAGCCCCACACTCAATGTATACTGAATGTAGGATACACTAAAACATGGCTAGGAGTATTTACATTTCTGTGTATGAAGGGGTAAGAGTGCATTTACCTTCACTATGCATGGACATGTTTGCATGCACTGACTATATGACAAAAACAGTATCTGAGAGCTGGGAAAGAGAAAAAAATGGGAGTCACCAACCAGCCTTCAAAACAAAAGCTATTTCACTGAATTGTCTCCATGAAAAAATGAATCCCTTAATGCTTGAAGTTCTGATATGCACAGAGCACCTACATTTCAGCCCAATTAAAGAAGTTGGAAAAACAACATCTTTGACCTCTCATTTCTGAGCAGTGCTGAGAGTTGGTTCTGCAAACCACACACGTTTACACCAGGTAAAAATCAGTGGTAAAAATCAGATGCCTCATACAAGCTGAAGTTCCTTCCACTGACATTACACAGTCATAGAATCGGAAGGGACCCCAGGGGTCATCTAGTCCAACCTCCTGCAATGCAGTAATCTCTACTGAAGCATTCATGACAAATGGCCATCCAACCTCTGCTTAAAAACCTCCAAGGAAGGAGAGTCCACCACTTCTCACATGAGTCCATTCCATTGTCAAAGGGTTCCTCCTGCCAGAAAGTTCTTCCTGTTAAGTCAGAATCTGCTTCCTTGCCATTTAGATCTGTTATTTTGGATACTCCCCTGTGAAACTGGAAAAACAAACAAACCACAAGCTTGCTCCATCTTCCATGAATGAAGCTATCCCTCGATACAATTCACTGCACAGGGATCAGAAATTATACTACCTGTTGAGTAGTCATTACATAACTGATGAAGTCATTATCACCTAACATTCTCCAAGAAATAAATGCTCATTTTCACCAGAGCTGATCTCAATGGCCCCACACTTAAGTTGTGTGAGTTGGATATGTCGAAAGCTGCCTTATACAGAGTCGGTCCACTGGTGCACCTAGCTAAGTGCTGTTTACACGGACAAGTAGCAGCTTTGCAGGGTTTCAGACAGTAGTCTCTCAAAGCCCCAACTGGAGATGCCGGGACTTGAAGCATGAACCCTGTGCATGCCACACAAATGCTCTGCCACTGAGCTATATGGTCCATCCTCTTTGGAAACCTAATACAAAACAGCCATTGAAAGGTCAGAACACAGCAAACACAAAAAGTGTACTCGTGCTGGTTTCAAGTAAAAAGATCAAGTGTTTTCACGAAGACAGATGAAATGGCCTTTAAAAACCTATCAGTTTGATTTTGTGCCCATACCATAAACTAATTGGTGCTCTTGCTCTCTCAAATGTCATAGGTAATTGGCTGGTCAGATAGCTATGGATTTTGATATCTTTCGTACTTCTACAAGCACACAAATCCTGCTTTGCACTCCATAACTGTTTCTTAAGCCACCCAATTCTATGTGCTCTGTTACTGATGCAATACAAATAAGTTTCAAATTAATCTCCAAGCTGAGCATTATGGGCTCCACTGTATTCACAATTACCTTTTACCTTACAACAGGAAGCTGCACGTAGCACATAATGCAAGAACAAAACCCCATCTCCCTGTGTTCCAGAGGGGTATAAATTCACTAAGTAATCTCATCTTATGCTCAAAGCATTTGCAGAATCAGGAGCCAATTAGAACCATAATGATGGAAAGTTTAAACGCATTCTGACAGGTAATAAATATTTAAGTCTAAAGATCCCCCCCCCACTCTTGGTTGCACTCAAAGACGCACCAAGGCTTTGCCATGGTACCACCTCCCACCCTATGCAGAGGCCTCATTTTTTAATTCAAAAATTGGGAACTCCATAGAAAACGCAACCTAAAGAGACACTAAAATCAGTTCTCCTCTAGGCTTCAATTTCAAACACACTTAAAGCACAATTCTATTGCACCTACATTGGTGGCTGGAGGTTAGGATGGCAAGTAGCGATTTTTGGGCAGGGAAGAAAGGAACTGCGGCAGCAGCGGGCAGAAATCCCCCCTCCCCGACTGGGCCTATTTTGAATCTGCTGGATCCCAAACTATGTGAATCCCCCGAGGGCTTGACCATCAGCCCCCTCAGTTGTATCACCATGAAGCTGGTGCAGTGAAAGGAGGGGAGTCTTTGTTTTCCACAAGGGAAAAGGTGGCAAAGTTCTGGATGCTGCTCTGCTCCTCATCAGTCCCACTTAGGATTCCACTGATATGTGGGCCACTGGAACTTAAGGCCATTTCAAAAATTGCACAGCTGCAAATTCAGGTTTCCTTCACTATATGAAGGTAAAGGACCCCTGGACAGTTAAATCCAGTCAAAAGCGACTAGGGGGTTGCGGCGCTCATCTCGCTTTCAGGCCAAGGGAGCAGGCATTTGTCCAGACAGCTTTCCGGGTCATGTGGCCAGCATGACTAAACCGCTTCTGGTGCCACAGAACACCGTGACGGAAAACAGAGTGCACGGAAATGCCGTTTACCTTCCCACCACAGTGGTTACTATTTATCTACTTGTACTGGTGTGCTTTTGAACTGCTAGGTTGGCAGGAGCTGGGACAGAGCAATGGAAGCTCACTCAGTCGCGTGGATTCGAACCGCCAACCTTCTGATCGGCAAGCCAAAGAGGTTCGGTGGTTTAGACCACAGCCCACCTGCACCTCGCCCTTCACTATATACTCAACAAGGAACCACATCTCATCATGGCTCCTTGATGTTTGCATCATATAGATATTCTCCTTTGCATCTTACTTTAAATTTCTGAGTACATACCGTATACTTAAGACATGTTAAGCGCATACCTAAAAAGTATGCATGTTGTGGCCTTTGCTTTCATGTTGCACATTTGGACATTTCGATGATCCGCTGGCAATTGCCTTAGTCAAAGTGGTCCTGTCCTGACTGTCCATTTAAGAGTGCCCCAATTTGCCATTCTAGGAGCCAGAACTTCTACAACTCAGCCAGCATTCCCTATCATGTAAAACTGGGATCTCAAAAATCCAAACCCAATTATAAAAGCCTTCTTGCTTTTACAGGTGGTACGGAATGAGTACTACAGACATGAACATCACATTCCCATGGACAGCATTCTGCTCAGGAGAATCTAAGTCTTTATAGGTGATTACTTGTCTAATAAGTGAGAATTGGCTTGATTCTCAATGCCTTCAATCAGGCTCGGTTAAATCAAAATACGGAATTTTTTGAGAAAAATTAAATAGCATCTGGGTATGAGTGACAAGAAAAGGAATGCCAAAACCTGTTGTGAGAAAGTTATTATTCTGACATATTTGATATTCATACTGAAGTGATAGGATGCCCATTAAGGAAGGAGAAACTTATTCCGTGGGCCTTGCTAATGCAGTGCCGTTTTTTTTTAAAAAAATTGTTATGCAAGGTTTTTTGGCGCACTGTAATGTTGTACAAACTCTGTAACTGACGCCCTGCTCATAAACCTCAGTGCAGCCTATAGTTAAAAGTTACAAGCAATGGGTGACATTCAACAATGTCTGCCTACTCATACAATGGAAATCTGTGTGTGCAACACTGGTTTCTCTTCTCCCTTCCCTCAAACTCTCTATGCACCCCCTAAAATCTGCTCCAATGTGGCAACCAATCCTCTTAAGCTTTATTTTATTTTAATTTTTTGGGATGAGGGGAGCTACAGTGGGAGGAGAGATATTAAAAATCTCCTTATGCAAATAGATGCTCGCTGAACCTCTCCCAATATCCAGAAATCCCTCTAGGAACAGAATTGAGCTGTCTTTGTTTTTTGACATTCACTTATTCTTCTA
Organism: Zootoca vivipara; assembly: GCF_965207765.1. NCBI lineage: Eukaryota > Metazoa > Chordata > Lepidosauria > Squamata > Lacertidae > Zootoca > Zootoca vivipara. The sequence continues at coordinate 15,013,659 of NC_142586.1, forward strand.
CCCAAACAGTAAATAATAATAATAATTAGACTCTAGGAATCCTTTTTTATATACAGTGGTACCTTGGCTCTCGAAGGGCTTAGTTGACGAACAAATTGGCTCTTGAACACCGAAAGCCCGGAAGTAAATGTTCTGGCTTTCGGATGTTTTTCAGAAGCTGAACATTTAACGCAGCATCTGCTTGAGTGCAAGAAGCTCCTGAGGCCAATCGGAAGCCACGCCTTGGTTTTCGAATTGTTTCAGGAGTCAAATGGACTTCCGGAATGGATTAAGTTCGAGAACCAAGGTACCACTGTATATAAAAAAGGATTCCTAGAGTCTAATTATGTGGCAGGCATTCCAAACGAACTTCTAGAAACTAGTTTGTCGCTTCTTCCAGATAAGTGAAGTCTCCTCCATTGACTACTGACTGCCATCTGTTTTTAAAAGATCAAAGACTATTCGTAAGAAAGATAGTGATTTAAAAGAACCTGTGTTAAAAGGCACACACAAAAAGCATACATAACACACACACAAACACACACATACACACACAGTGCTAAGCTGAAATTTCCTAGTAGGATCTCTCTCTCTCTCTCTCGTTATGTTAGGTCATACTATCCCCATCAGTCGGAGGTAGGGGGAAAGAGAGCATTAAAGAACACACAGTGAGTTTTTAAAAAGCGAGCAGAGGGAAGGGAGAGAAGATGACCACTTTACACAAACACAGCACTGTTGAGAGCAGCTTACTGCGAAAATACAGGTGGTGCCAAAACAGCCCACACAGACATCAATAGGCCTCCAAACTAAATGTCAATTAAAAAAAGGCAGATGTAGCATGCAACTCTGTCCAAATGAGCAGCTACTGGCACAGTTAAGTTATAATGATGTGCAATTAATGATAGAATTCTTTTAGGGTGGTAGAGGAGAGGGAATTACAGGCCCATTATAGATCTTATGAATTCACTTTACTTTTTCCATTATTTATTACTCGCCTCTCCAAAGAACTGTTTGCTAACATAGCTATACAAATATTGACGTCTGTTAACACATAAAAAGACATTTTTATTGCCACAATCACAAAACTAGCATAATTAATGTCCATGTTGCTAAAAATCAAGTCTCTGCAAAGAGAAAGAGAGTGTGAATAAAACATTTACACTGGCAAATCTTTCTTCAAAAGATACACCTTTTGGATTTTGGTGGTGACAGAATTTAAGGAAATATGTGTCATTGATACATTGGTTAAAAAGCAGATTGTTGAAAAGGACTAAAGAATCTTTAAAACTGACTGATAGCCTTTCAAAGAGGGTTTGATTTTCAGGGGGATAAGCACATGAACTTGATAAACAGCATACTTGTCTAAGACACAGAAGATGCTTTTCATGTTCACATTAAAGGTAAAGGTAAAGGTAAAGGTAAAGGACCCCTGGATGGTTAAGTCCAGTCAAAGGTGACTATGAGGTGTGTTGCTCATCTCACTTTTCAGGCTAAGGGAGCCAGCGTTTGTCCACAGGCAGTTTTCCAGGTCATGTGGCCAGCAAGACTAAACCGCTTCTGGTGCAACGGGACACCGTGATGGAAGCCAGAGTGCGTGGAAACGGCATTTACCTTCCGGCTGCAGTGGTACCTATTTATCTACTTGCACTGGTGTGCTTTTGAACTGCTAGGTTAGCAGGAGCTGGGACAGAGCTTCTGGGAGCTCACCCCGTCGCACTAATTCGAACTGCTGACCTCCTTCTGATTGGCAAGCCCAAGAGGCTCAGTGGTTTAGACCACAGCACCACCCGCATCCATTCACATAGGAGTGGGAAGGAAAGACTAGAAAATTCAGGTGGGCTTAAGCTGGGGGGGGCAGTTGTGAGATTCTGGTGTTTTGTTATCTTTCTTCCTCAAAAAGTCAATTTTGAGTGACATGTGAGCAATATAAAACCGACCCTTCCAACATGGGATTGAAACTGGTATCTTCTGAAAACTCCATGCAGAACCTAAGCAAGCTCATATAATTCCAATGAATATGCAGAGAGGAAGCAAGAGCCCCCAGCCAAAGGTCACACAAAGCTACAATCACACAGAGTTACAGGACTCAGCTACATTAGTAAAGAAAACACATACTGAATGCATTTTAAACATGCATACTAGATGATGCCAGAGAGCCAGAATCGTTTAAAAGGGGATTTCTCATTGGGATTTTTTTCTTTTGTTAATTTCTTGTTAGTTTCTTTTCTAATTTCTGAATTATTTATAGTGGGTTCCCCCCCCCCCCGTTTAGATCCACTCACCTTCCCACCTGGACATACAGTGGTACCTTGGTTTGCAACCGCTTTGGATTACAACTGTTTTGGATTACAACCACGTCAAACCCGAAAGTGTGTGACCTTTTTATTGGATTACAACCCATTTTTCTGGGATTACAACCCCCTTTTTTGGGGGGGAGGCCCCATTGGCGAAAGCGCACCTTGGGTTACAACCTGTTTTGGTTTACGACCGGACCTCCAGAACGGATTATGGTTGTAAACCAGGGTACCACTGCATTATTCTGCACTTGCTTCTGAATTGCTCACAGAAATATTCTATACCAAAGCATATAGGCTTGATTCTTAAATTGCCCCTCTGTTAGTTTACGGATTCAGATCCATAAAGTTTGCCAATGGCTGCAGGTGGGGGAAAGAAATTTTCACCTCCTTCCCTGGCAGCCTCCGTCACCACCTCCATTGTTTTTTGTAGGATGCTCCAAAACTGCCTTCTTCCTTTCTTACAAGGTCAATATTCTATGAGTAAAGTTCCACTCATAGAACCGTAAAAGTCCAGAGTTGGAAGAGACCACAAAAGTAATCTAGTTCAATGCCCTGCAATGCAGTGATCTTTTGCCCAACTCATGGGAGTTTAAGATCCTGGGCATAATTCTTTCCCCACTTCCGAATGAGGATTATGTTTCATGTAACCAAACTGCATTCCTCAGAAATGCACTACCTTCTCTGTGGGGGTAGAGACACCCTGAGGAAGCAGGTAATGGGGCTCAGCTGGAAGAGTAATTTCACTTAACTCCCATGTAACCAGAACAGGAGTTAAAACACAATAAAACAGTAAAAGTGTATTTATCAAATTGCACTTCAGCACAAAGAAATAACTCTAAACAGGCTAGAACAGAGTAACAAAAACTGAAAAATATACCAACAGAATTCAGTTAAAACAAATTTTCAGCTTAAAATCTTGATGTGACGATAGACATGACTTAACATGCACTTTAGAAAAATCAGTTCGGGAGGGGGCTGGTAATTACTGAGGTCATAGCAGAGGAGGAGCTTAACCCTTTCTATTCCAGGGCAAAAATTGCTCTTCAAAACCATTTGTATTGGGAGGGAAGGCCTCATTTGTGCCAATGGGAAATTTCCTACCAATGCATATAAAGCAGTTTTCAAAAGGAGAAATGGGCCTTCTGTTATGAGCACTGCTGTTGCAAAATCTACCAATGGTATTTGGAATAAGTCACAATGAAAACTAATTAATATTTTATCTGTCCGTGCAAATGATTACACATCGCAGCAAAGAACAGTCGTTCACAAGTACTTCAGTCAGAATTACATTATCTTGTTACAACCTACACCTATAGCAATGTTTTGCAATTCTTCAAACTGCTATCTAGATAGAACACGAAGCCAGATTATTCCAAACCATTTCCCTTTGATATATCCAAAGAGTCCTACATGCAGAGGAAGCAAATTCCTGCGTCTGCAGTGACATCTAGTGGTGAGGAAAACAAAGTGCAGGTAAGTTTTGAACAGTCAGAAGGACAGGGTATTTTCTTCACGGTTGAATAATGCAATTTTAAAAATACAGCCGTGGTGACTTTTTAGAAGTTATGGGATTTTTCAGAAACATTCTAAACACTAAAGTAAGCTACAAAGGGGAAATCGATGATAAAATAAAACAACCACCGGGATCAATTTGCAGAGCAATTCTGCCAGGCTGTTGTTTTTATAGGGCAATGGAATTGGTACTGAAAAAGTCATCTATTAAGCTTAGCCACAAGCTCAGAGCATGGGGCACCATATCCTAAACCAACTCACTTTTGCAAAAGATTGAGAGGATGTTGGTAACTGGCATTTTGGGACAGTGGTGAAGCATAAGCTGCTTTAATGAAACTTCTGCCAGTTCAACGAGTATGGTAACCAACATGCCAGAACGGTTGTTTGAATTTGCCCTCGGGTTTCAGCAGAAGGAAAAAAGATACAATTGTGTTTATTCATTTTGAGAGGCAGCCGCCTTTTCAGAGATCTGAAAGTTTGGCAAAGAATAATGCCAGAAGCCTCGGCCGGGCATTAAACCGTTGACCTAATGACAATAAAGCCCCTATGTAAGCACAGAACATATTTGTGGGAAGGATGCATTTCGACTGGGGAGCAGCAGGACAAAAGTTTGGGGAAGAAGGGGAGGAAGGCTTTAAAGCTTTAAATCCCTGCTTTATATTCCAGCTTGTCGGCATTGTTGTCATAGTTATATTGCTACTATTGTTGAGGGACAAAGAGCCGAAGCATGCTGGTGGGAGGACAAGCAAGCATGCAGAACTTCTTAAGGTGAAGACAGGAGGGCTGGGAACCATGACACAGATGACTAAGCATAGTAAATCAGCAAAGAAGAGCAGGGATAAGAAGAGGAAATTAGATAAAGTGTGGGGGGGGGAGAGAATTTTGGGAAGATGACCAACAAAGTGAGAAAATAGATTATTGGGGGGTAGGGATTGAATACTGAAAACAATTATGATCAAATTCCAGGAGCTCTGTGTAACTAAGTAGTGATAGCCAGAAGCATTGTTTAAGGAGAATAGCACAATTCAAATTTTGTACTGAAAAAGTAATGCTGACCACAAAGAATTAAAGCTAAGAGAAGTGAAGACACTGTTAATTCTGGAAACGTGAACCAGCGAGGGTCGATTTTTTTTATTATCAGGCAGAGCGCCTTCTTGGTAGTGGCGTCCACCCTGTGGAACGTCGTCCCATCAGATGTCAAGGAAATAAACAACTATATGACCTTAAGAAGACACCTGAAAGCAAAAAACCCTTCTTGTTTAGGGAAGTTTTATTGTGCTTTTAATTTTCTGTTGGGAGCTGCCCAGAGTGGCTGGGGACACCCAGCCAGATGGGTATAAATAAATTATTATTATTATTATTAGTAGTAGTAGTAGTATTGGTATTTTGTTCCTTTTCTTGGAAATCTCCCTTTCATGTTAGCTGGGAGGTCACATTAGAAATAAACAGATTATGGATGTGCCTTGTCATGTCAGAAGCAGTTACATTTGTCTACTTCCCTGAATCTGTAATGTACAAAACAGACCTCAGCTTGAGTTTTTCAAGGTAGGTATATAAAGGAGAACAAGAGAATGCTGAGTTGCAATTGAAAGTACAGGGGGAGCCAATATAAGCTCCAGAAAGCCAGCTTTTCCAGCTGTTTTATGCTGCAGAAGCAGTATATTTTACAGCGTACACTTAAAGTTTGCTTCTTCCCAGGACACAGAGTTTTAGCATGCAATAGTGAAGTAGAGCAGATAAATTAGTTGATGTTTCCATTTCCCCTAAAGCAACCGTGTTGTACAGATCCAAGCTAAAATATGAAACATAAGCTAGTTACACATGACTGGCACATCAAACTTGGGTGGAGGGGGAAAGAAATCAAATGAGGGATGCAAGGCTTTTGGGGGGGGGGGGAACAGCACCATGAGACTGAGAAATTACTTTCAGTAAGAGACGATCGCATTGTTTAAAAAGCCTTCTTTTGAAGGGGGGGAAAAACCCTCACGAAATTCTGAAGTATGTGAATATTCTAATTCCCAATTCAATATCTGGGCAGAAATTACACAAATTCTGTCGCACCATCTGCCAGGCAGTTTTCAGTTCAACACTGAATTCCAGACTGCGTACTTTATTTTGAAGTATAATATCCCTGGGTCATTGACAAGTCCGTTAACGCCACACGTACAAAAAGTGAGCTGCTTAAGTTTCTATGAAATGTCACTATGTTGGAGTGGCTGTGTGTGAGGAAGCAGGTTCAGTATGTCCCAGATTTGAAAAGGAACTACAGTTCAGTAAGTCACATTTAAATGCATGGTATCCACGCAGAGACAAAATTAATGAATCCCTTAAATCTGTCTATACCTACCGTATTCAAACCTTTTACCACATTTGAAAAGTCAAGACTCCTTTCCAGAAAACAACAGAGTAATTTCCATAAGTAACCATTACTGGGTTATTTAAGTGTTGAGCAGAAAATATGAATAAACCAGATTGCATGAAAGTCTTGACCACTTTTAAAGATTTTATTAATTTGATATCCTGAAAACTTGCATGTTTGCTTTAAATGCTTCCTCACATTCTTCCTCTCTTAAGCTTTTAACATAAACTCTTTCATAAGGGAGAATTTTTAGTAAGAATTAAGGACTCTACTTTTTACTTTCATGATGTTGCACTATACCCTGTAAAAGACTATGCACTACAAGGTGTAAGTAAATTCAATAAACACAAAATACAGGAGCCCATTTTTAACACATTTAGATTTAAAAAATCAAGAAGCATTTAGATAACCCTTACTTTTAGAATATTTTGGGTTTCATTCCACTTGTTGGTCCACTCTTTAGTAAGCTCTTGCACCTACAAGAAAAACCAAAGTATTATTCACAAATAAAACCCAGAGTTTTAATTTTCACACTTTTTCTGTCTCTTCTCCAGGGACATCAGCATAGCCAACTAGAAGCTCACATTTATTCATTTATGCCTGCATCCCAGTTCTCCTGCATTAAAAAGCAAAACACATACAAACGTGGTTCTGATTCTGTTCTATTTTTAGGGTACAATATTCAAGAAAAAGAATATTCAATTAAAAGAAAAAAGGCTTTCATTTTTCTACTGAAACATGGGGAATAGAGTGTTTAATCCATACAACCAATTAATTATTGCATTAAATTATAGACTATCATAGAGTACAGGGAGAAATTCCAGTCATTACGCTTGCATTAATTATCATGAATCAATCATGCAACATACTAATGAGGTTAACAAAAGATAATAAAAAAGCACTCGATATACTTCCTGCATAGAAATATATTTCTGAACAGGGTAAGGATTGGTTCCTGCAAGATAATGAATAATACATTCCATTTTGCATCCATTGTGAAGTTTTTCGTTTTGAACTATGTTCACAACAGTTAGTAGCAAACATAATCTTATTTTTCCCAGGGAGGCATGCAGACATATGTTTTGACTTCTTTCTCACCCCTCTTTGAAAAAAAAGACAAGTTAATGAAATGGTATTTATTTAATTGCTCTAACTTTTGACATTTGCCAGTATTGGACATCAAAGTTTGACTGCAACTATGAGGGACATTTTGGAGAGGTTAGGCTTCCAAGGGAAATGATAATGGATAGATCTGAGAAGCGGGAGCCGACATATTGGCCACTTTACTCAGTTGATATTTTTAATCAGGTTTTCTTAAGAATTGTCTTTGCCCCATGAATGCCATTTCACACTTTACCCAGAGGCAAGCATGATATAGCAAAAGAGGATACATTCAGGAGGGAACAAAAGCGAATCGGAGCTTTGAACTGAGTATGAATACATGAAACCTAAGTTTTCAACCCATTTTGTCTCGGTCACATTTCATGCTATGTTTTCAAAAGTCATTTTTAACTATGGTTTCATGCAAGAGTGGCTAACTTGTCTCTCCAAATGCCACAAGTATGAGGGCGACATAGTCTAACACAGACACCCACAAATGCACATCGCACTCAATGTACACACAGCGCTGGAAGAAGAGGGTTCTCGATGGAGATTCAAATCACCCTACTGCTGGGCCATTGGGAAAGGTGTAAACCTCTCCTCTGAGTTGTGCTGCAATGGGGTTAGGGCTGGCTGACCATCTGCACTGGCTTGGTGGAATAAATCCAGCCTGTGGGCTCACCAACCCTAGATAGTGAGACATGAAGAAACCTCCTCCTAGCCTCCTCTCAAGCTTGTAATTAAGAGTAGTTTGGGAGGTTTTGCTTCCCCTTTTGGTTACCGTCTGAACATGGAATTGTGGTTAACATTAACTATGATTGGTTTAAACCAGTGTCTCCCAAACTTGGGTCTCCTGCTGTTTTCGGACTACAGTCCCCATCATCCCTGACCACTGGTCTTGCTAACTAGGGATCATGGGAGTTGTAGTCCAAAAAAACCAGCCGGAGACTCAAGTTTGGGAAATACAGATTTAAACCAAAGTCAACTTTAGAAATTATAGTTCAAAGTTAGCTTATTTTAAACTAGCCATAGTTAATGTTAACCACAGTTTGTCTGTTCAGGTGATGTATCAAACTGAAGCTATGCAAAAGCACAAGCAGTATATACACGTTTTACAAAAGCTAAACATCCCATTTGTGAATATATTGAATTCTTTCCCTTCTACCCATCCTACTGGAAAAAGCAACAATCATGGAGCCTTAAGAGCCTATAGGACAAGGCTGTGTGTATTCCCCATGATTTCACAAGAACACATGGAACTTTGAATGAGTTATTGGCTGTACTGTACATAATTCAGTTTCCTGTGAATCCAACCTTTCGTTTATTTTATAAAAGGTGAGAGCAAAGTCTCAGAAGTCAGAAGATTCCCAGTGGTCAAAGGATTCAGCTCCAGTGTCCTATGTAGCTTCTTGCCTCTTCTCACAAATAGTAGAAGCAAATATCTACTTATGCAAAGTGTTTTCATAATTTGTACAGGCCCCTGAATTCAATTCAGGATTTAGGTTACTTTGACTCCAAATTTTTGTGTACAAATTTCATGTAGCCCAGTTTAAGGGCTTTGGAAGTCAATTTGAAGCAAGATTTGGTACGCCTATTGCTGGATGGTAATTTTGTGAGCAAGCAGTGATTTAGGAGAAGCCCTGCACCAAGATTGGTGCTAAAATTTAAACTACTCCTTCAGGCACCCAGCACCCCACTACCATAGTAGAAGTAGAATGAAAGTAGTGGGAAATGTGTCCTAAGTTCTCTGAGTTCACAACTATTCCTTTGAAAGACTGACACACTTAGCAAAATGTAGTACCAGCAGAAAACGTAAGGGAGTGTACATTAAGAATTAGAGCAAAACTACTGTACATTACTATACATGGAAACATGTGTGACTTTAGCTCAGCAGTTCGTTTTGTGTTTTTTTCTTTGTGTTTTTCCCCCAGAAAAGCACTTCTGGATGGGAAAACTATGAGCACATAGCAGTTTGAATTCAAAATATTTTCCTCTCCTGTTTTTATTCTATTTTATTTATGGATTTTTAATTGTTTTATATATTCTACAAGCTGCCCTAACCATGTTTACTGCAGTACAGCGTATCAATCACCTTAAAACAGAATGCATAACTTTAAACCCGCAAATCTGCCAAGAATTCAGACACAGATGGAGTGTTTGAACTAAAACTTACTCTGGCTTCATTCTGTTGAAGCTTTTCTTCCATACTTAGGGCTGTTGGAGAATCCAAAAGTGCAATCTAGGTGAAGCAGACAAAATAAACATTAAAGATATACAAACAAAAGATAGCCTACCATGCAATATTATTGATTTCTATTTAAGAATTAAGTATTGTTGGGTTCAATGAGTCTTACTCTCAGGGACATGCATAGGACTGCAGCCTTATACTGCAATTTTAGGCCACTGTCCTTAGCCATAGATCAATAGGTCTTAGCATGCCTTAAGTGGAAGTTATCTAGGAGTAATGATTCTCAAAAGAATCATTAAAACAATTTGTTTTTATTTGAAAAACAGGATCATTGTTTGCTGGCTGCAGATTGTTCTCCAGCTCTCGCACTGCACCTCACAGAAGACAGATGTTTCTATACAAGTCAAGGAGTTTCTAGGTCTTTCAGGAAACTTGCATACAAGAAGCTTGAAAACATCCACAAATGACGTAATTCCTTTAAAGTCCATACAAATTCTACATCCTCCTCCTAAGCACTCTCTGGTTTCTGTCCAAAGTAAAAAAAAACCAGGTAGAACAGGTCTGCTGGGGACTCATTTTCTTTGTGCTGCTTCTCCTACATCACTCAGTCCCTTGTCCTGCTTCACGCACCCAAACAGTGCTTTGTCCTGTTTTCTTCTCTAACCTGGCATTCCAGCTTGTCTTCCTTCTCCCCGATTATCGTGTGTGTGTGTGTGTGTGTGTGTGTGTGTGTGTGTGTGTTTAAAATCCTTAAGAAACAGAAACAGATGGTGTCACTCAAAGAAACTACTCATGTCTCAAGTGCAAAGCTAACCTGATTCCCTTGAGCAAGCAGAGTTTTCAACCGGGCTATTTCAGCTCGAAGCTCACGAATTAGCTTGACGTTTGGATCCTCGTTAATTGTAGGCTTATTGATTATGTTTTTAGCTCGGTTTGCATAGCGAAGGGTGCTTAAGGTTTCTCCGTAATTGACATCAGCAGGTGAAATAGCTAAGGAAAGTGAATTCAAAATTAGGTTATACGAACATATATCATTTAGAAATCTTAGAAACCCTGTGTGGGTGGAGAGAAAGCAAATGGTATGCTGCACTGTTGTGAGTAGGATGGCATTTTAGGGGGGAAATACTGCATTAATTTGGTTCACAGTTTCATTACGTAGCATTAAATATCCCACCATTCCAATTTTCTTTGACGACCAAGGGAGCTGTCCCGCAAAATATGATACACCGTAATTTGGACATTATCTAAACCAGGGGTCAGCAACCTTTTTCAGCAGGGGGCCGGTCCACTGTTCCTCAGACCTTGAGGGGGGGACAACTATATTTCGGGTGTGTGTGAAAAAATTCCTATGCCCCACAAATAACCCAGAGCTGCAATTTAAATAAAAGCACAAATTCTACTCATGTAAAAACACCAGGCAGGTCCCACAAGCAACCCAGAGATGCATTTTAAATAAAGGGACACATTCTACTCATGTAAAAACATGCTGATTCCCAGACCATCCACGGGCCGGATTGAAAAGGCGATTGGGCCGCATCCGGCCCCAGGCCTTAGGTTGCCTACTCCTGATCTAAACAAGCAAAGAATCTTGCAGCATCTTAAAAGACTAAAAAAAAAGTGCCTGAGGATTTCTAATAAAGACAAAGGTGGTTTGTTCTCTGCCTTGTTTCCAACAGTGAAACAAGTTCACTTGTCCCTCCCAGAGGCAGACACTGCTCAGAGTTGATGGCCCAGACCTGCCTCTTGCCTATGAATTGAGAGCGAAGCCTCATGGCTAGTGGAAGTGCCCAAAGCGCACATGATGCTCTTCCTCCAGTACCCTTTTTGCAACAGGCAGACCCAGACTTCAAGGCTGAGTGTAGGGCATTCACATTGACCTTTTGGGGGAACCTCCTCAAAGCCTTAAGAGGGGGGCTTGGGAAACCCCCTCTTAAGTTGTCCAACAACCGGTATGGGTTTCAACTGCACCTCCCCTGAGATGGATACAGGTAGCAGGATCTCACTATTTATCTTCCCAAGATCTGCACAGTGGAAGAGCTGAGTGTTACATCCCTTGAATATGTGCTCTCAGATGCCCTGCACTGTGTACTGACTCTGCTTTCATCTCTCCCCTCTCCCGGCAGGATATTATTCAAGCTTTGTTGTGAAGACAGCCCCATTAAAAATAGCAAACAGCAATATTGCTTAATGAGCCACTTGTAATGCCAATCAATTGGATGTATAGATAACCTTTTTAAAAAGGCAAAGCATTGGGAATTAAGGTAATTCAGCACACACTCACTTGCAATCATTATTGTTTTAGAGTTTCCTCCTAGGCTATCTTTCAAAAGCCATGTCAAAACTGAATCCCTGTAAGGCACAAATACTTGCTTCTTCTTTGTAAGGGGGTTTGAGGCATCCTGAGATAAATCAGCTGTAAAAGAGCAAAACAAGGAGGCAACATTACCATTAGAGAGGGCTGGATAACAAGTTTGGTACTCAATTAAGTCGATAAATTAAAATAAACAGAGGCTTACCTAAGGCAGAAATTACATTTCCCAGAGTAACTAGGGATTTGTTAATATTTCCTCCTTCTTTTAATCTGACACCTGTAGCTCCAGTAGCATCTGCTCTCTCACTTCCAGCAAGGTCTACCAAATGTATTTTGCTAACTGTCTCACATGGCATTTCATCATCAAACTTTGCCTACAGAAAAACAAGATGTTGGTCTATATTGGAAGTCTAAGAAGAAAGGAGGAACAGTTTCTATTTCTGTTTCTCAGTTGTAGTAGAAATACAGAAAGACTATAGTACAACTATACTATATCATTTGCACAGCAGTTCTTTTCTATACATACAAGTAATTTACACGCGTGAAATCATTTTCCTTTTCCAAGACACATAAGTGCCAGAGAAACTGGTGTGAAGTGACCTGAAATTCAATATTCTCAACATAAATATTTCCATTTGTAGCCATTGGGAGTATTGTTGTTGACACAGAGAATTCCCAGGAATAAAGTTGCATTCCAAGTCTGTCAAGATGAGAAAGTAATTCACAATTGTGTTCTTCCTACTTTTCTAAATAACAGTTTAAAAAAATCAAGTTGTGCAGGTTGGGTGGAGAATTACACTAGGTAAAAGGGGAGGGGGTATTAATTTCTCCTCCCTTAGAGCCACTCCCTAAATCAAATGTATAGCTCTGCAAGCCAAATTGAAAGCAACAGTTAAAAAACCTGGGAGATCCTGTCAGATGCTCCATCACAGCAGAGCTTCAGAAACTCATTCTCCTGTCAACATTTTTGTGTTGGATCAGGTGAGAAAGTGTGTGTCCCCTCCCCAACAAAAAGTGCTCATAACCAGAACATATACATCTTTTATTAGAAGTAAAACTGTCTTGTGAACTGCCCTCAGATCTTTTGATGAAGGGCAGTGTATAAATCAATTAAACAAACAAATAAAAACAATTTAATAATAAACCTAGAGTCTAATAGAGTTACATCTAAAAACGTTTCAGCCAAAGCACTTCTCATTTTTAAAATACTGCATTAAGCACGTACATCTCCTTTCCAGATTTCCTTTGAGGTGGGGCTTGGCAAATTCCCACTATTTAATCCAACAAGGACTGAAAGGTCATATTTCAAGTCCCTTTTCAAATTTAGTTGAAGCTGAATTTGATTTGCACCTAAATTTGAGAAATGTCAACAATTCATTGAGAGCTGCTCCTTTTTGTACCTGAGTGAAGTTGACGGTGAAAATGGCATGGGATCGGCTGCTGACATCGTTCATTCCAGTCGCAGCAGTGGTCCGGTTTATGTTTCCTGCTTCCATAAGTTCTTCTACATCACCATAATTTTGTACTAAGTGTTTGGACAAGTCTGAGGAAAACACAAACACAAGCCAACAGTTACGAGGACTGCAACCTTTAACCAACTAATAGTGTTTAATCCACTGAAGTGGCGTTCCCCAGCTCATCAGGCAACATCTTTTTAAAGTTATCCGTATCTTTGAAATAACTATTTCTAAATGCAGCTGATGCTGGAGACAATCTGAGAAGAGAAAGCCTCACATTGCCATGAGGTGGCAATACAGTGGTACCTCGGTTCCCGAACATAATCCATTCCAGAAGACTGTTCGACTTCCGAAATGTTCGAAAACTGAGGCGCAAAGGGTTCAATGGAGAAAATCGAAAACACACAGCAGAAGCAGTTTGACTTCCGAGGCGCATTCGAAAGGGTTTTTGGCATTTGGGTTCCAAAACGTTCTGCTTCCGAGATGCTCGAAACCCGAGGTACAACTGTACTTCTTCTAAATTGGCACTTACTGCAACAGATTCATGAACCACCTGAAAGCAAAGTTTTGGATGCAGGCAAATCGAAGGCTTCCCTTCATGTCACAGAAGGGACTCTGATCCAATGGAGGCTCCTGCTGGAGTAAGGGAGAGGGGGAATTTTTGCCTCTTCCACAGGAGCAGTTTTTGACATGGTACAGGAAAGCAAAAAATCTGAAAATCATCTTCCCCTCCCCCCTTTCTTCCAGTGGAACATCACGTGAATGGCACTCCACACATGACAAGTGTGGATCTAACTCAAAGAAAGCATTTTTCCCCCTTCTAAAATGGCAATTGGGTAGTCATATGCAAATGTATTGATTTAACTTATTTGAATGACTAAAATGTATTCAACTGACAAACAGCGCTAAGGATTGTGAAGTTAAAGAAAAGTGTATACGGGGAAACTGATCTTGCCCTTTTTTCTATTGCAAAATAGTGCAGAAGCTGCATGGCAAGCTTGAATTGGCCGTATTTATTTTAGCGGAAGACATACTGCTAGACACGTTAAACATACAGAATGTCAACCTGAAGAGAAATCTGCAGTCTTCCTAAACATTGTGTACTCTCAGGAAGCTATAGCATAAATTGGAAGGGGATGGATTAAGACAATTAAGTTCTAATAAGTACTCTTCCATCACAGGTGCCTTTGATTTATAAGTGAGACCCACCATTAGTCTCAATTAGTAGGACGACACACTCCAGAAGAAACCCTTAAAATTTTCATTGTAACTGGTGACAAGCTACACACAAATTAGCGCACCCAAACAGGGTTCATAGACTTTTATAACTTCGTTTACACTGGCCTTCAATTTACAACAAAGACAAATTTATACAATTAAACCTACAACTGGACGTCCAACAAACAGAAGCATTCAGCTCTTTAAATCCCACCTTCAACATAAGGACCTTCTTTTGGATGCTCACGAATTCTTAAGTTATTGGTTTTTGTAGACTTGCGCCTCAATAAATCTCTGACACGTTCATTATATATTTCCAGGTAACTGAAACAAATATACTTTAATCAGAAGATAGTCCGAGTTTAAAAGCCTATCCATTAAAATGAATCTCACATAAGCACAACCTTCATATGTGCATTTAAGAACATAAAGAGACCAAGGCCCATCAAGTCTAGCAACTTGTTCTCACAGTGGCCAACCTATGGCCAAAACTAATCATGATTCACAGTGGAATACCATTTTAATCACAGTACACAGCACTCTATTGGGTCTCATTGGGTATAGGTATAGGGCAGTCGGATGGCAGATATTGAAATAATTCAAAGTTATTGGTTAGAGGGTTCCTGACTGAAACTGTATAAAAGGTCAGTCACAGCATTGTCCAGGAGCAATGTGGTCTAGCAGTAAGCAGAAGAAGAGGTGAATCACTAAAGACAGACAGTGCAGAGAAAAGTCCTAGATAGCTTCTGGCCAGAGTGACAGCAGAAGCCAAAGTTGGCCTCAGGAAGCAAGAAGACTTCTGAGGATGCAACAGTGTGACATCTTCTTGGCTGTGTCCTGATATTCAAGTCCCTGACCAGAAAGAGGATTTCAGGGGAAGATGAAGCAAGCCTGCCAAAGAAAGCATATGTTCCCAGAAGCTGAAAGCTGATTGTGAGTGACAGCTGGGAGACTCTGTTCATCCTTGCACTGGCCCAGCTAAGTCCCTGAGCAGGGAGAAAAAAAATTCTTGTCCTCTAGGAGAGCTAACCGGGATGATGTTAGAAACAGTACACATTTAATGTCAAGCACTGCTGAAGCATTTTTTTCACATCTTTTCCTCTTTGGCTAATTAAACAGTCTATGGCCTTTTGTTTGTTACATTGTTGTTGTTGTTGTTGTTGTTGTTGTTGTTGTTGTTGTTGTTGTTATGTTGTAAACTGCCCTGTGATAAAGGGCTATCTAGAAATGTATTAAATTAATATAAACAAACAAACATATGATTGCGGTATGACATTAATCTGATCTATTACTGATTTATTATTTTCTGTAAATAAAGGCTGATAAATATAAATATTTGCTTTTTATGGGGATGAGATGTGAATGGGGATAAGATGTTGGGGTGGCAGCAAGATTGCAAGGGATAAAGAACTAGAGCATGTTTACAGCACATTTGAGGAAGGATTAGTCAACCAGATCCTCAACACTTCGGGAAGGTTCGGTAGGATTAAAGAATTCTCCCCCTCCATCTTCCACATTTGGTGTCACTGAAATTAGGTATAACACCCACACTCTTCGCGGGATCTTAAATGGAATAGGAATAATAAGCAGGCCTTTGAAATAGCCATATGGTTAAAAGGTAATGCAATCCAGACTGAAGTCCTATATGAAATCTTTGCTTTGTAACTGTTTAGTTCCCTCTTCCTCCCGAAGGAACATGGCCTGTGAACTTCTGTGATGAACTAACAACCAATGAGCTGAGACATGGATAAGAAAAAGGAAGGCAAAGACAGTCAAAACAACTTTGGTTGTATACAGCCATGCAACTGCTACACAAGCATACCTGACCTCTGTCCGAAAAGAGGCTTCATTCCATCTTGTTTTTTCATTTATTCGGTTGAATAATCCTTCACAAATCCGAGGTATTAAACCGAGATCCCCCTGCAACAATGAGAGCCATTGTCATACTGCACTCTGTTTAATGCAGCCATCACAATCTGAAAAAAAACACTGACAGAATATTCAAAGCCATAGGAATTGAGCTCCAGTCATGGAACTGGGCGTTCTCTGCTCCCCTCTATGCATCCCTGTTGTCCCATGAGTCCTGAAAATGGGCTCCATAGAGTTGCTGAAACAAAGGCAAAGCAGTGTGCAGCAAGGGAGCATTGGCAAAAAGTACACTTTCCCCTTCTGTTTCTGAAAGGGCTCCTTCCATTTGTGGGACACTACTTTCTGGCCCAGTTTAGAGAGTGTATCTCAGGCAGGTTTAAAAATAAATAAATAAAATGAATTGGCAAATATGAATTAGTCTATCAGGCTTATATCATGCTGCTTGAGATTAAGCTTTGTGCCAGAAAGCATGCATCTTTTGCTTCCCAAGTATACCATTTGGGGGAGCCATGATGTTCACATCTGCATTAAGCATGCCGTGCTAAAACTAAATATAATGCAACTGGCTTGTACATTCTTGCCTATATCTGTGCACAACCAAATTAGGCCTTGCTAAACATCAACATTCCTTTAAATTATTCTCTTCAATCCAGAATTGCTAGAAAAATATGGTGGTTCCTTGTAACAATTTAGAATATACGTTGCTCATCTTATATACATAGAAGAAAAGCAGCACACTTTTAAAAGGTGTGCATTTCTACAGAGTAAAGTAGAATTCTGAGAAGCTTTACATACAGCATTTCCCATCATAGTATATGACTTCCCAGATCCAGTCTGTCCATATGCAAAAATACAAGCATTATAACCTTCAAAAGCAGATTTGAGGACATCGCTGCCAAGGTTCTTAAATACCTGGGGAAATAAGAACAGAAGGAGACTAGCAATGTTTCATAATATAATTAAAAGCAGAAGTTTTAGTTTGTTCTCCTCAGTAGAGTATCACAACATACTATAGGAACTGCTCCCTTACTGAAGTGCTTACGAAAGATGATCAGTTCAAGTGTTTATGAAAAAAATAGTACGGTAATTCTGTGGGTAGTCAAACAATCTACACAGGTACACCTTAATATATATATGATACTGCAGAACATTAGTTTGGGATTTCTTTCCAAAGGCCACTTACTACTACTTCATTTTACTAGAAAACTAACCAGTATGATATATCAAAAGTATTTCCCCCCCTGAACCAATATAAATACACAAAAATGTTGCAGAAGAGCTGTGCCAAATCCAACCTTCACAATTTATCACCCAACAAACTGGATGCAGCCCATCCAGTTTTCCTTCAGAGATTCAGTTAATCTCTTTGCTGGGATCCATTTTTTGTTTTTTTTTTGACCATGCCACATGGAATCACAAACTGCTTTTGCAATTCCCCTCAGGGGTTCCTTCCAACTCTACAATTCTATGATTTGGAGTGCTGCTGGTTGAGACACAAAAGCCCAAAACTTCTGTAGTTCTTTGTGTACCCTGCTTTTGCAGGCTCCCTTGAACTGCAAGAGAATGGCAAGCTACTATGGTAATATATACCATAGCTTTCATGGTAAATCTACTGTATAAAGATTTTTTAGCCACTGAATTGTTTAAAATCCTCTCCCTAACATCTATGGGAATCCAAATGTGCAGTTCTTTGTCACTAATCTATTTGTGAGTCAATCTGCGAGCCTTTTTGGCAGGTTAAAGCACCTTAAATATAAATTTTAAAAATGCACTTTGACATTATATTTTCATTCTGAAAGAGAATTACAGGTTTCTGTCTGCCTACCATTTCCTGAGATGCATAGTGTGGACTTTTTGCATCAGCTGAGAAGTAGGAGAAGTCATATGTGAATGTTTTAGTCCGTTCTCTTCCAAGGTCTCCAGTTCCTCCCCCTGGTATCTAAGAATAAGAATAAGCCAGCCTATTACCATATTGCTCACTAAGGTAATAACTACGTATGTTTCCAACATTTCTTCTGAGAGCGCAATACTATTCCTGCCAATATATAATAATAATAATTGTATTACTTATATGCCGCCCATCTGACTGGGTTGTCCCAGCTGCTTCTGTCAACAAAATTGATTTAAGCACAAAATAAGCACTTATTCAGCATATGTTAGAAATTGGCAACTGAATAATGTCAAAGTTTAGAATGCTATCCTACTAGGGCAGAATGCTTATTTTTGAACATGGTTGTCATTATTGTTGCAACAAAGTATCTTCAGTTTAAGGTTATAAGAACAAATCAGAAAGTGCATATAAAAACATTTCCTAGGAGAGGTTCTGCATATTGCAACCTAAAGGTATCTTCTCTAAAATTGGCACAGGCTGAAAATGCATTGCTTCATAAAATTTGTATCACAATGAAAGGATGCAACACCCATCCACTTGGATAGTTTTGACACTGTAACCAACTGTTTGATAGGTGCAATCCCTAGGTTGCATTTATGCATTTATAATAAGCACAAATGCATAGCTTATTTTCAATGCTTTTGTTTTCTTCCTTATTTTTTTAAAAAGTTACCATATCTTAAAAATATTTACAAGTATTCTGGTAGACATAATTTTCAAGCAAAGCTTTGAGTTTGTTTGAATATTTCAACCGCATTTTGTACACTTTCTTGAATTTTCTCCCTAGTTGTTTCAGTTAAAATACTTTTGGCTGTTAGCAAGAAAAAGGAGATTAATGCTGCGTTCCTAACTGGCTGGAAGCATCAGAGCTTAATAGAATGTTGTAGCTGTAACCATGCCACTTGCACCAGACGGAGAAGCGGGGGGCAAAGTACAAAGGACACTCCCATGCGGGGGGGGGGGTCAGAAGGAGCTTTTGCCCACCATTTGGGCCGAAACATCAAGTGCTCTTTGCCAGCAGAGCTACCCACTAGGTGGAAGGCAGCAGACCTGGGCAGGACTTAATGAAGATTATATCACCACCCCACCCAGACCCCCTTCATCACAGCAGACTGGGAGTCTGGATAGCTCTGTTTCACAGCAAGTACAACTAACATGGCATATTTTGTTTATTAAGTAAATCCAATACGATAAATGAGGTCCCAGTCAATTTAGGGCACCGGCAAAATCTTATGTGCAGTTTTCTAAACCAATAATTTCCAATGATAATTTTACACTGGCACTTTGTGGCAAGGAGACTTACTCATCCAGGTCCACTAATCACAAGTTCTGAAGCCATCATGTCAAAACCCAGAGCTTGCCAGGAGGAGAATAAAAGAGAGAGAAAGTAAAGCAAGAAAAATATATTTCTGTGAATGCTTAAAACACTCACCTTCATATTTGTAATTGTTGTTTTATTTTTCTCCATTGAAATAATAAATTTAGCATCCAAATCCTTCTCCCTGTGAAATTAACATACCGGTATTATAGTAGATTAAGAAACAATTATAGGGAGAATCTGATAGCTGTTGTCAGCAAACTAGTATTTTCCTTAATGCATACATTCTAACATAAACTCTAGTTTCATTTTTCATTGTGGATTTTTGTGAACATTTTCTTGCCTTGGCTCCATGGGGGGGCACTTTTTTTGCTTTGTATCCAACTCTAAAGTTTCCCCTAGTTACTGAATTAGGTAAGGAAGTCATATCTTACAAGGGAAGGGTTGTCTTGTCTTTCCCTTTCAGGCAGAAAGCACGATAACTAGAGAGCATAGCTTCTGCTAATTCCAGCTGAAAACCTGGCAACATATGACTTGGCTGAATTGAACTTGCCTGTTAAACTGATGCAATGGCAACATACTTTAGGTCAACCAATATTTTTTTTAAAAAAAATCCTTAGCAATAAAAGCGGGTTGGGGGACAGAGGCAGACTTGGATTCTAGGATCCAGGAACAGAAGGAAGTTCATGGAAGGAAGGGCTCCCATCCCTTCCTCATTTGCTGGAGCTGCTTGTGCCCCCTGCAAAAAAGCTTCCACAGAAGAAGTTCCTGGGATGAAGCATGGATGCCTGTTGAGAATGGGAGGGAACTACCTAAGAATCAGGAAGCCACACCACTCAGAGAACAGAACTCTGCTTGGTTGGGGGCAATTCCACCCTTTCCCCTGTGCTCTATCCCGCATTCATTCATTCATTTTATAGCCTTTACAGTTCTAGAAACCCAAAGCAGAGGAGGATTTAAAGGAGCATGACCTGTTCACTTGTACTGGGTGCGGAGCCTTGGGGATGCCACAACAAAGTTTTAGAATGGGGCATGAGAGGCTGGGGAATGCCGAATTTTGGCATTGCACAGGGAGCTGGTGAAATTTGAGGCCCCTGCCACTGCCCAAAGCAGCATATATGATGTTCATGGAAGGACATCTCTCCAGGCCCAGACCAGACCTGCTTACCTTCAGCAAGGTGGTTGTGCCATGTGCCTTCAGATCCCACCCTGACCCTCCAGAGAGGCATTGTAAGGAGTGGAAGCAAGTACCAAGGGGTTGTGACAATACAGTAAATCTCTCTTTAGTGAACTTCATTCCATTCACATATCTTAGGTTCCAAGCCAGAGGATGAGATACAATTTCATCTGTCACATCCTTTGTTGTTTTCAGTAAAATTTACTAAGTCCAATCTCTATTCGCATTATCATCTGACCTGCCACCAACTTATGATGAAGTTCATCAGCAATTTTGAAGTAGCTTTCCTAGGCACCCATCTTTGTCTCAGTCCCTCCTCCTCACCAGAGCATAAACAAGTAAAATCTAACACCTTGCTTTATTCGTCTAGCCATAACCGTTTTCCTACTAAAATTTCATGGGTTGCATCGAGCTCCATAAAGGAAAACAACTTCTTGGCTTATAACCAACAATGACATGCGAATTCCTCAGGGATATTTCCTGGCAGCTCATATAATAAGGTAATATCTTGCAGCACAATCTTAAGCATGTCTCCTCAGAAGGAAGTCCTGTTGAATTCAACAGGGCTTTTTCTCCTGGATAAGTGAAGTTAAGATTGATCATTTTCGTTCTAAGGCTGCAAACAGAACAAAATGAAGGCAAAACAAATCTGGCTAATTTAGTAAAGGGAATAGAGCTTCCTCTGCTAACACTGTGCTGCTAATAAGGCTATTGAGGCTTGCCTTCACATGATAGTGTTGCTATAAAATTTATTTTATTTCATAAAATTTATGCACAGCTTGATTGGTGGCGAGGTGGGGAAGCAAACCCTCAAAGCAGTTCTATAGGTCAGGAATAGATAGGTTTCCAATTGCCATTATAAAAAAAAAATCAAAAGGTGGGGATTAAAGATACATTAGAGTCCATCCCACAATATATAAAACACAAACTAACAAAAAGCAGACAGCTATAATAATGCAAAACGTAAAGAAGATATACAGGTGAAGACAAAACAACAACAACGGAGCAAGTTTGAACAAGCAATCCATGAGGACATGGTTGAGGGAGTTGGATATGTTTAGCTTGGGAAAGATGTGACTTAGAGGAGATATGATAGCCACCATCAAATATCTCAAGGGCTGTCACATGGAAGATGGAGCAAGCTTGTTTTCTCCAGTTCTGGAGGGTAGGACTCTAACCAATGGATTCAAGTTACAAGAAAGGAGATCCCAATGAAACATGGGGAAGAACTTTCTGACAGTAAGAGCTGTTTGACAGTGGAAGAGACTCCCGCGATAGTTGGTGGACTCTCCTTCCTTGGAGGTTTTTAAGCAGAGGTTGGAAGGGCAGCTGTCACTGACACTTTAGTTGAGTTTCTTGCAACGCAGGGGGTTGGACTAGAGGACCCTTGGGGTCCCTTCCAACTTTACAATTCTATGATGGTGAAGGGATGGCTCAGTCGGTAGAGGATGAGACACTTTATCTCAGGGTCGTGGGTTCGAGCCCCAAGTCGGGTGAAAGATTCCTACATTGCAGGGGACTGAACTAGATTATTCTCGTGGTCCCTTCCAACCCTATGGTTCTATGATTCTATGACACAAAGCTGTTACTGCTGAACTGCTCAATGAGATGCTGAAGGGTGGGCCATGTGACTGTGCACTGGTGGTTAAGAAATTTAAATGGAAAGTAAAGATAAGCGATTATGGCCCAAACAATCCATGGGCCTCTGTTTAAGAATGATCATAAAAGCAACATATTATCTAGCAATGAAGCATAATAAAGCCAGCTGCACCACAGTGAACTCTGAACAAAAGCTTTATTTCTTGCACACAAGTCAGACAAGTCAGACAGTTTTGACTATTCAGCAGTTAACCAAAATGAAGCTTCAGCTTTGAATAAGCAGCTTAACCTAGCAACTGTTTGTAATTTTGCTCATATTCTTGAGAAAGGGAGGAGCAGCAGAAGCAGAGCTCAACGCTGTACCTGTCTAGCTAGTTCACCCAGTTCCCCTTACAGTATTTCCAATTCTCAGCGTGATATCTTACAATGGTCCATTAACTACTGGTGCTACTTTGTAATCCACCCTCTTGGGACAATGTTTCATTGAAGCTGGAAAAGAGATCAGATGGGTTCAACAGTCACTCAAACAAGAACACGTCTCAGAAGCACTACCATGGAATATGGTGCTTGTGTAAAAGATAAAAGGTAAAGGTAAAGGGACCACTGACCATTAGGTCCAGTCGTGACCGACTCTAGGGTTGCGCGCTCATCTCGCATAATTGGCCGAGGGAGCCGGCGTATAGCTTCCAGGTCATGTGGCCAGCATGACAAAGCCACTTCTGGCAAACCAGAGCAGCACACGGAAACGCCGTTTACCTTCCCGCTGTAGCGGTTCCTATTTATCTACTTGCATTTTGACGTGCTTTCGAACTGCTAGGTTGGCAGGAGCTGGGACCAAGCAACAGGAGCTCACTCCGTCACAGGGATTCGAACCGCCGACCTTCTGATCAGCAAGCCCTAGGCTCAGTGGTTTAACCACAGCGCCACATGGGTCCCTTGTGTAAAAGATAGTAGCCTGCTATTGCAGAAGAATCCTACCAGCCTTAGAAAATGTAAATGTGTTTACAAGATTGGCATATATTTCAATATCTCCACCGACCATGGAAATAAATGCTAAGTATCCTTAGGTAGGAAAACCCAGCTCTGCACTCTGGTTTGTGCAGAGATGCAGTATTCACCATCAAAACTTCCTGAAGCCTCTCTTAACACTTATAGTAACCAAATTGCTCCCATTCCAGCTTTCAGTTTATACCAGGCAGGAGCATGAAATCACGAGTCCTGAAAGTCTGGTAACTTCAGAGAAATATTACCAAAATGACAACTCCACTCCAAATTACCAATACTTCACCTTCAACACAGTTGCTACCAATAACAACTTTTTTAATAAAAAAAAGACATCCAAACTGACAACATCCCCTTTTCAATTACATTCAGAAAAAACAACACATCAACCAAGGTTTTATTTTTAGTTACTCAATCTTAAATCAATAGTAATAGAAAATATTTCTGAAAGTTGTTGAGTCTTCAAGTAAAGTTAACATACAAGAAAGGCAAGCACTTCCAGGCTGCAGAAAATAAATCAATGTTGTGGCACCAGAGAACCTCTAAACTGTGGGCCATCCTCTCTTTGAAAAAAGCAGCAAATGCCCAAGGCTGCTTTGAGTTCAGAGCACATGCTTTTAGATGTACTGTATCATGTTCTGCCCCAAAGCAGTGTTGTGTTCAGAGAGTAGGAATGCAACTTAAGTAAATGGATAACAACCATTTAAATGTTGTTAGCTGCTCTAGGGAAGAATGGGATACAAAAACAAAACAATATCATCTAAAAGCTGATAGAGCATTTCTTGTGCAGTTGTGAGCTAACTGACCAGCCTGTTCTGCTTCAACAACAAGGGCCACATTCAAGGTTCTTGTGTTAATTTACAGGGCCCTTAGCAACATGCATCAAGGATATCTTAAGGGCTGCATGATCTCCTATATCATGGCCCAATCACTGAGATCTTTGGGGCTCATAACTTCTGGAAACTGCACATTCAGTCTAATGGGTCAAAGTCTGTGTCTCTCCCTCCCAGGTGAGATTAGAGAGCTGCTTGCTGAACTTCAGGCACATCACCATTATTTTGTTGTTGTTCCAGCAGGCATTTTAAGGTAGTGTTTGTTTTATTGTCCCATTTTCTGTGGATTGTTTTTTTATGTACACCACATAGAAATGCAAATTAATCGTGTGGTATATAACTATCTTAAATAAGCCAACAATGGCCAGTGTTTTGTTCAGTAGTGCTACAAGAACAGAGTTCTGTGATGCTCTAAAAACTGCAAGCGGCAGCTACGGAAAATCCTTGTTTGTGTATTTTCAAGAATTTAAAACACATTTTCAAGAAGGTTACATAAAGATAAATGCTGTGAGCTTTATTTACTTTGTTTCAAAGCAAAAGATGCATGTACCACATTTACAGATTATTTAAAAGGTACTCTGTCATGATCCCTATATACTGTGTGCAACCACTTCTGTGTGTGTTAAGCATGTATGTGTACCACAACCACAAGATCCCACACTTCTTGAATAAGGGTATTGAGTTCCAACAGATTAAATACATAGAACTGTTAAGGACAGAATGTTTTCTAGTGCCAAGGAGAAGTATTACCTGTCCGGTATCTTTTCAATCTTAGACACTCAATCTGAAATCTCATTATACTGCTTACTTCTTTCAAATTAAATTTCACCACACTAGTTTCATTCATTGAAATTATACCTTTTAAATTACCTTCTCTAAACCCTGTCAGACTGGCAAAACAACATTGTTCTACTCACAAAGAATCATAGAATTGTAGAGTTGGAAGGGAGCCCAAGGGTTATCCAGTCCAACCCCCTGCAATGTGTGTAGGGCATATGTATGCAGAATGATGAACAGGGTCAATTGCTTTTAGCTCCACCTCAGCTTCATGTATTATTTCAGTAACCACACATGTGAGAAAAACCCTCAATGCATTTTCTCCTGTTCACAAGTAGGTGCTCAACATATTCCCTACACTGGTCACTTGCAAACTCACCCCAGAACAACTACAACTATGTAGGGAGATGCTGAGTTGTGGCACCTTCCCACACTAAGATGATTTTCATAACAACTTTGAAACAAATAGATAATATATAGAGCTACAGAGGTGTGATAAAACCCACCTTCCTACATGTCTGGCTGACATCTGCCCCTCCAAAGAACTGACGTGAACCTTTAGTGAGTTTGCAAGAAGCCACCAGGGACAAAACGATAAATCATCACCAGTTTATACAAAAGCACAAGCTCAACACAAAGCATCATAAAATTACTATAGCAGAGTTTTACAGCTGGCGTGCTCTATTTAAAGGGTGTGTGTGTGTGAACATATATGCACATTTAAGCATGTAGTGTGTGCATCTCCTCAGTAGATAGAACACTCGTTTTTACCCCATTTGGACACCAGAAATATGTTTGTCAGTGCCTTGTATGAACAGAATTCTAAATGTGGTGTACTGGTTAAGAGTCCTGGACAAGGCCCTGGGAGATCAGGATTCAAATCCTCACTCAACCATGAAACTCAATGGGCAACCTTGGGCCAGTCACTGCCTCTCAGCCTAACCTACCTAACAGGGTTGTTGTGGGGATAGAATGGAGAAAAGTTATGTACGCCACCTTGAACAACTTTGAGTAGAGGCGGGCCATAAATGTGATGAATCAATAAGTAGATAAATAAAAATACATTATACTTTCCCAGATCTAATAAGTTAGGGCAACCAGATTTAAAAGGGAGGGAGGGAGAGAGAACAGATTCTCCTGTGCCCTTTTTTTTTGTTAGTTCCAGGGAAGAGATTCTGGCAGCAGTGAAGGAGGGGGAGCCGGAGCACCTGCCCAAAATGCCCTTTACTCTTGGGAGTCACAGGAGCCTCCTTTGCACCTGGCTCCCCAACAGGCGTGACAGCACACGCCACTGTTCTGCTACCCCAGCACTGAGGCTGCCAGCAAGGCAGCAAAGTTTACAGGGTTTGAACAATAGAGTTCAAAGAGACACCAAGGTTCATCTAGCCCAACCCCCTGCAAGCCAGGAAGCTTTTGCCCAACATGCGGCTTGATCCCCCAGCCCTGAGACCGAGCTATCCCAGGGTGTCAAAATGGTTTACACCAGCATCTCATCCAGCAGGGAGGCAGTTTGTCCTTTTATTATGCAGGAAAAGGGCATTTCAAGCAAGTGCCCTTGTCTTGTTTTGTTTTCCTTATGGGTGCACTCTGCCAGAACCTCTTCCGTAGAAGGAACGAATAAAAGGCATGGCTCGGTTGGTCGCTATACCTAGGAGACTCCCAGTCCCAAAGTCGTGGGCTCGAGTCGCAGGTTGGGCAAATGATCCCCGCCTTGCAGGGGGTCGGACTAGATGACCCCGGGGGTCCCTCCCAACTCTCCAACTCTGATAAAGAGGAAAACTGTTCTCTCTTCTCAATTTCTAATCTCATTATACCAATTACTCTTTCTTTCGGTTTTTTTGTTTTCTCCCCCCCCCCCCAGCCCATCATCCTGCCCCCAGCCCATCATTGCGCCACGACACACACCCGGGAGCTGGCAGGTAAGGGAACAAGTTCTGCGCGTGCGCCGTTACAGTCGCTGTCGGGCGGGGGAGGGAAGACCCACGAGGGGAGAAAGTGC
This sequence comes from Zootoca vivipara, assembly GCF_965207765.1. Classification (NCBI taxonomy): domain Eukaryota; kingdom Metazoa; phylum Chordata; class Lepidosauria; order Squamata; family Lacertidae; genus Zootoca; species Zootoca vivipara. The sequence continues at coordinate 15,040,546 of NC_142586.1, forward strand.
GGGGGGGGAGCGAAAGCGGGGGGGGGCGGGGTGCGTGAGGGGAGGGGGCGGAGGGCACAAGCTCCTCTCGCTCGGCTTTGGCTGCCTCACCTGCGGTTTATGGGCCGGACTCGGACAGCCACCTTCACCGACGCCATGGCGCCGAGAGCCCCCTGCCCACCGCCGGCCTGCCTACTCCTCGTCGCTCTCCCGGACGCGGCCCTCTCCGCCCGGTGCCTCCCGCGCGCTGCCCAAGGCCGCCCTCCGCCTCGCCCCGCCCTTCAGCCGCCCCGCGCGCCGCTTTCGACTCCCGCAGCACCGCCCTGCAGCGCCGGGCGCCGAGGATGTAAGGGTGCCGCCGGGGGACAAACGCCGCCAGCGGCGGCGGCGAACGCGTTGCGCGATCTCTGGCCGGCTGGAGGGTCTCCTGCCTTGCCCAGACCCTGAGGAGTACCGACACAGCGACTCTCGCAGGCGCGCGAGAGAAGGGGGTAGGGGGTGGGTCAGGCCCGGGTTAAAGCGGCGGGAGGGGGGAATGATAGAATCGTAGGGTTGGAAGGGGGACCCCACCCCCCCAGGATGGTCGAAGCCAGCCCAGCCCCCCTGCAAGGTAGGAATATGTACACACACACGCGGCGATCGAACCTGCAACCTTGGCATTATCAGCATTCAGCAAGCGCCACAGGTCTACGCAACCGAGGCAAAATGTCAACAGCAGGAGTTGGAAGGTACCCCCCAGGGGTCATCAAACCCAGCCCCCCTGCAAGGTGGGAATATGCACGCACACACAGGGATCCAACCTGCAAACTTGGCAATATCAGCAAGTGCCACAGATCTGGATGACCGGGGTAAAATGCCAACAGCAGGAGTTGGAAGGGACCCTGGGGACCATCTAGCCCAGGCATCTCCAAACTGTGGCCCTCCAGATGTTTTGGCCTACAACTCCCATGATCCCTAGCTAACAGGACCAGTGGTCAGGGATGATGGGAACTGTAGTCCAAAACATCTGGAGGGCCGAAGTTTGGGGATGCCTGACCAACCCCCTGTGAGGCAAATAAGTTGTTTTGCCCAACGTGGGGCTCGGACCCGTGACCCAAATCAGGCCAGTGGTGCACCTGTCCAGGGACGGAAGGAAACACCAGGATGTGAGTAGTGCAGAAGCTGTCAAAGGTCAGGTTAAATCTTTAGGTTAAAAATATATAGAAAAGCATAAGCAAGGTGATGGCTTCTAAAGTGTTCGACACTTAGGCAGGAAGAACCAGCTGCACAAATGTAAGAAGGGGGGGGTGCCTGGCTTGCCAGTAGTACATGTGAAAAGGATCTAGGGGTCTTAGTATATCACAAGCTTAACATGAGTCAACAGTGTGATACAGCAGCAAAAAAGCTAATGATGTTCTAGGCGGCATCAACAGAAGTATAGTGTCCAGTTCAAGGGAAGTAATAGTACCACTCTAGGCTTCTTAGTCAGACCACACCTGGAATACTGTGTCCAATTCTGGGCACCACAATTTAAGAAGGATGTTGACAAGCTGGAATGTGTGCAGAGGAAGACAACCAAGACGATCAAGGGTCTGGAAACCAAGCCTTATGAGGAATGGTTGAAGGAGCTGGGTATGTTTAGCCTGAAAAAGAGGAGACTGAGAGGAGATATGATAGCCATCTTCAAATATCTCGAGGGCTTTCACATGGAAGATGGAGCAAGCTTGTTTTCTGCTGCTCGGGAGGGTAGGACTTGAACTAATGCACTCAAGTTACAAGAAAGGAGATTCTGACTAAACCTCTGGAAGATCTTTCTGATAGTCGGAATTAATGGCAGAAGAAGCTCTCTGGATACCTGGGCATCTAACACTGGCTTTTCGAATCTTATTACACACATCTAATGGGAGGGGGCAGATGAACAATTCAGAACAAGTTCAGGGTTTAAATTGGGCGAGAAGCAGAGCTCAGAGTTGGATGAAGGTGAGGCACTCCCTTCAATGCTAGTTTTAAGTGCATGGCTTTAAAAGAGGATTAGACACATTCATGGAAGATAAGGCTATCAGTAATTGCTAGCCATCATTGCTAAATTCTGTCTCTGCTGTCAAATGCTGGGATTTGGAAGTGCAGAGAGTGCTACTGGCCAGCCCCCAATATCTTCCCACACAGATCCTGGTCTAGACGGGCCTTTGGCTGGCCTCTTCTTATGTTCTTAAGAATATTTATTCATTTCCCTCCCTTCTGATGCAAAAGCACTACTCGGGGCTGCTTACAACATTTGCAATGGAAACATAAAAACAATATTTAAAAATAACCAGCCCAAGAGGCAGGAACAGCATTTAAAACCACCAATGAAAACAGTATCTGCCACATAGGAATAAAATGGACTTTAATCACTGATGAAAAACCATGAGGGTGAGGGCCAGCTAGGGACAAGGCGTTCCATAACTGGGCAGCCTCTCCTTCCCTTTGGGGATGAGGCAGTAGCTATGCATCTCAAAGTAGGCCTGGGAGCGACCTCTGCTCCAAATCCCGCTCAGATGTGCTTCTGTCCTAGGTCGGATCCAGAGAATGGCTTTTCCTTTGGATCTTAGTGAAAGGGTCAGGGGATATGGAAAGATGCAGTAGTTGCAGGATTCCTGTAACGTGATCCCATGGGCATGTGCACAGCAACGTCTTTGCAGCCGCATCCTGGACTAGCTGAAACTTCTGTAATCTTTTCAAAGGTTGGGCCACATTCAACCTTGGGCCCTCAGATGTTGTTGGACTACAACTCCCATCATCCACCACCAGCTTAGCCAATGGTCAGGGATGATGGGAGTTGCAGTCTGGTAACATATGGGACCCAAGGTTTAAGAACACCAACCCAGGTAAAAGCCAAGCCAGGCTGTCAACCTGAGGAGTACTACCCCATCCAAAACAGGCTGAATGGCAATTTCAGAGTCCATTTCTTGCCTAACCAGGAGCGCCCCTGCCTTGTTGGGATTAAGCTTCAATTTGTTAGCCCTCATGCAGCCCATAACTGCATGAGATCAGTTCAAAGTGTCAACAGCTTCCTTGATATTCTATGAAAGGGGCTTGGGCAGGTGTGAACTTCCCTCAAGGCTAGCTCTAATGTAATACCCAGGAAATGTAAATCAGAACTTTTATGTTGGGTTGATTTAGACAGTTCCCGTCCCTTCCCGTCCCCCGGGCCATTTTGACATTTCTTTCTGAGGTACGGTGCTGGTGGGAATGAGCACAAGGAACAGCCTGTGCACAGAAAGTTTTTAACACTTGACGAAGAAAGCCATGCCAAAATCGATTTCCCAAACTAGCAGCCATCATCGAGGCCTTCCCAGAGTTGTCATGGATCACAGAAAGCAGCATTCTGAGCAAGCAGCTTGAGGGTGTGCTTCTCAATTTCCTCCAAGCTGCGAAACTGCCATCTCCGCCCCCCCCCTCCACCATTTCCTCCCTCTCCAAGATTGATCTCTGGCTCATGAAATATCAGCAAGATGCTCTTATTCAGGGAAAGCTTTGAAGGCAATGTCATCTCATCACAGCTGTAGATCAGCTCATCTCCAGAACTATCCTTTCCTTTGATCCCGCTCCTGAGCACTTGGGGGGGAAGGAAACTACTGATCAACCCATCAGCTGATCCATTCTGTCTCTCTGTGAGTTGTGTGTGACTCTTTAAAACTCTCTTGATGTGGAACACCAGGGATGCCACAGCATTCTTCATTTCTTGCTAAGCCTCATGCTGTTATTAGCTAAAAAATTGCCTCCACTCTAAGGATTTTACTGCCCAGTGTTTACATTTTGTCCTCTCATCTACCCCTTGTACTACATAGTCAATAAGGTATTAAGAGTCAGCAATCATGTTATTCTCAGTCAGCTTCCCAGGGGAGATGGCATTGATTTCATAGGAACCGTGCATTTTTGTGCTAGCCTTGAAACATTCATCTTCCTTGCACGTGCATGGCCCTCAAATTGTTCTGCCCGGACACTGAGATCCAGTGCCGAGGGCCTTCTGGCGGTTCCCTCGCTGCGAGAAGCCAAGTTACAGGGAACCAGGCAGAGGGCCTTCTCGGTAGTGGCACCCACCCTGTGGAACACCCTCCCACCAGATGACAAAGAGAAAAACAACTACCAAACTTTTAGAAGACATCTGAAAGCAGCCTTGTTTAGGGAAGCTTAATGTTTAATGTATTTTAATATTCTGTTGTAAGCCTCCCAGAGTGGCTGGGGAAACCCAGCCAGATAGGCGGGGTATAAATAATAAATTATTATTATTATTATTATTATTATTATTATTATTATTATTATTATTATGGCTATGCATGTGAACATGCTGCAGTGACTATTTTGTTCTTGTGGAGTCCTAGGCAAGAGGACATGTGGTGCAATTTTCTCTCCCCTGCAGAGGGGACTTGCATTTTTTTTTTTTAAAAAAAAAGTTTTAAAGGCAAACAACCCCTATAAGAATTGCAGGTATTATATAATTATTATATTCAGCACCCAAAGTTTTATCGCCCTATCACTCTGCTAAGCATCTCACTGTAATAATTATGCATTTCAAAACAAGCAGCTTTCCCTCCCTCTAGTGGTCTACCTGGTGCACTAGCAAATCTGAAGACTTCCAGTAAGATCAAAGAAATTTAACAGCACATAAATGGAGCATTATTTTGCAATAAACACAAATACATAAAATACACAACTTCATGGGTAGAAATGCACATGCATTTTTATTATCTACACAGCAAAGGGCTGCAGAGTGCACGAAGCTGATACAGAAATATTTGAAGATAATGAAAATCCTCAATCAAAATACCACTGAAGACAATGAATATTTTCTTTTTCTTGGGGGGGGGGGGTTTAGATCCAGGCAAGAATTATTTCAGAGTAGATGATCATTATAATTAGAAGAAATCCCATTTTTGCTTAAATTCCACAATAGAAGCCTGGGGCTTTTCAGATATATGCAAATATATTTTCAGGCTGTTGCTATAATTCTGAATCTGTTAATGACTCCTTTTCAGACATTTTTAAAGCAGATCCATCCATGAAACATTCCATTCTTAATATGCCACTAAAGCTTATAATGTGTGCAAATTTCTGCACCTCAGGCAGCTCTTCGGAAATGAGCATATTATTCCGATTTAACTATCAGAAAGACTCTGAGTGGATTAATTGGATGAATTAATTGTGTAGACTAGAGTGGAAGATTGAAGCCATCTCATTTTGAAACAAGTGCAACTGCAGCATCTTTACTGTTCCTCCCTTATTAATTTTCCCGTCCACAAATCATGGAACCCTGAAGATGTATAGAATCAAACACCCCTCTTTGGAACCCTACATTGCTTTTTCAGTAGCACAGAGGAGATTTTGTACCCAAGTCGTTTTAATGGCAGGGCAACATCCTTCACTGAAATAAATAAGGCAAGCCTCTGGTGGTTACTGAATGTGTTCTGTGTTCTTATCCTGCCCTCTGTATTTAGAAGTACTCACTAGATTTGAGTTGCTGGTCTTTTACATGGCTGGGGGTGAGGGATTGTACCCTGAGCCTAGTTTCACCTGGAAGGCAAGGGAGCCCAACAAGCACAAAACAACCCCTCTGCAGCACCACATATTCAACATTGGAAAATGCCAGTCACTTCTACCTGGGCAGTTATCTTTCCACAAGGCCAGACATTGTTTCCGAAATCAAGCTCTGCGAGTGCGGCTTCGTCCCGATTGAAGTGCAGAGTGTTTGAGGACATTCACAGGGAAACCAAAATGCTTGTTTACAAAGCTATTGCACTACCAACCTTACTGTATGCTTGTGAAACGTGGACCACTTATAAACGCCATCTGCAACTCCTCGAAAGATTCCATCAACGGTGTCTCCGAAAATTTTTGCACATTACTTGGGAAGACAGGCGAACTAATGCCAGTGTACCGGAAGAAGCAAACATCACCAGTGTTGAAGCAATGATTCTTCAACATCAACTTCGTTGGACTGGTCATGTTGTGTGGATGCCTGATTATCGTCTTCCAAAGCAACTACTCTATTCCGAACTTAAAATGGTAAGCGTAATGCTGGTGGTCAACAAAAGAGGTTCAAAGACTCTCTCAAGGCAAATCTAAAAAATGTAGTATAAACACTGACAACTGGGAAGCACTTGCCTGTGAGCGCTCTAATTGGAGAACAGCCTTTATCAAAGGTGTCCTGGGCTTTGAAGATGCTCAAACTCAGGATGAAAGGGAGAAACACGCTAAGTGGAAGGCACGCTTGGCAAACCCTCACCATGATCAACTCCCGGCTGGAAACGTATGCCCCCACTATGGAAGGGTGCTTGGATCCAGAATTAGCCTCCACAGTCACTTATGGATTTGCTTTTAAAACCGTGTTTATGGAAGACAATCTTACTCGGCTACGAGTGATCGCCAAAGAAAGAAGAAGGTAGTCTTTTACGTGGCTGGGGTGGGTATTGTACCCTGAGCATAGTCTCACCTGGAAGGCAGGGGAGCCCAGAGGGAAGGTGAGAGGGAAACACTAAAATGGATGAAGTGATGATGGAAAGATGAATGAGGGGGAGCCCTTTGCAGCCAACCAGTTCAGATCAGGAGTGACTTGTTCCTACCCTAGCAGCATGCCAGGGAGAGAACATGAGGAGGCAAAGATGGGTGGGGGGGTAGTCTCACTGAGTTTTGCCACTGGTCCTGCCCACTGCTGGTATTTGGTCCCTGACAAATTACTCCTGGGAGAATGCAGCCCTCAACGGAAAAAAGGTTCCCCACCCCTGGCTCTTATTTGAAAAGACAACAACAACAAGGAGCTGTTCCCTAGGCACCAGACAATTAGCATGGATATATAAGTCAAATGCCTTTTACATTTTTGATATCATTTGCATGGGACCAGACAGACATTATAATATGCAGCCTTTGTACAGTGGTTTCAAGTGTTCGAAGCATTTCACGTGCATTATCTAGTTGCCGCAATCCTTACAACAACCCTGTAAGGCAGGCTGGTATTATTATCCTCCGATTTGCTGTTGGGTTTGGGGAGGGTGAATGAAGCAGAGAAGAGAGAGAGGGTGTCTTCAGCAACTCTGAACACAGATTTCTGATTTTGGAAATTGTACGATGTGGTTTCAGCATATAGTTCTGTTAGAAACAGCATTAAAAAAGGGAAGTTCTGAGCCTGGCCTGCACCCACTAAACCACATTGTCATAACTGGTGAAGTAAGATTCAGCCATAGAATGAGGAGGCAGAGAAACTCATCTCGTCCTTCAACTCAGCCCTGTGTCAAGTCGAGACACATTCTCATCGCTCAGGGAAACACCTGACAGGAATAGATAAAGAGATGTGTTCTTATTAATGGTGTTTAAATGAGTTGCTTACTCCCATAAAGACTCAGAGATCCTCGGCAGATGCTTGCACAGATATGTTCCGGCTGGCAATTGGCAGCTGGCCACGGAGAAGCGTTGTGTACAGAAGCTGGGAAATTTACAGAACAGCTAATAAATATCAAGCATCTGCGATAGTCAAACAGGCCTTGAGGATCCATATGGTTCTAAGGCTGTGTCAGGAGATAATTCACTTCCCCCAGGACTTGACCCTTGTCTTGCCGAAGAAAGGGGTAAAGTCTGCAGTTGATTATGCTATTTGTGTATATGCCAACTCAGAAATAAGCCCCACTGGACATCATAAGAGCTTTGCTGCATTAGGCAAAGTCCCATCTAGTCCAGCATCTGATTCTCATATTTGCCAACTAGTTGCCTATAGGAAGCCCACACACAGAAACCAAGGGCAGGATGCCAGCAATACATTCAAAGGCATCCTGACTATGAAAGCACAAGTTAAACGCTCCCATCAGTAGTAGTCACCAGTAGCCTTATTTACTTGACTTGTATGAGGGCTGTGCAAGAAGAAGGAAGAAAAGTCAGGTGGTAGTTTCTTTGAGGTAGTTTCTCACATGCATGGTGTGGAGACAATTGCTCCAAACTGGGTCCTTCAAATATTGGGCGTGCCTTCAGCATTTGGCAATTGGTGGAAATAGACAGATTGGTACTGTTTAAGATGTCGGAAACTAATTGGCTAGTCTGTGCTCAGGTGAGGAACAAAGAAAAGTGGCAGTGTGGTAATAAATGGTATGTAACCCACTGAAACAATACACATAGCCGTCAACTCCCGGATTGAAAAATAAGGGATCCGCAGCGGCGCAGCACTGGATGTCGCTTCCACGCATGTCCAGACATGCATAGAAGCGACTTCCGGTGCCGGCGCTGCCCGATTTCCGGTGCCCAGACATGGGCAGAGCGGCACCCGAAATCGGTTCTGCGCATGTCTAGAAATGCGCAGAAGGAGCTTCCCTGGCCGGTAGGAGCTGCTTTCTAAATCCGGGGGATTTACGGGATAGCTTTCAATTCGGGATAACAGCGGGAAACGGGTTTAAATACAGGGGTTTCCCGCGAAAAACAGGAGCCGACAGCTATGACAATACATAATATTTGTAATTCAAACAGATGAATTACCATCCCAGCAACTTGCCTAGTACTAATTTGCTTTGAAAATATGTAGCCTGATATTACTCTTAGACGCACCTATAATAATTATAACACAGCTGGGGCACTTAAAACTCACCTATTTTTAAACTAGAAAGCACCTTCAGCCGAGCTTCCTTGTGGTTTAGTTTGGTGTAATTTCTAAAGGAGATGTTCCATTCTTCTACAGATTTATTAGTGAAATGACCTCCCCAAGTTTCCATTAGACAGTAGATGCTGCTGTGATTTCAAATGAAATAGATTCCCATATCTAGCATTCAGGATTAATGCAGCAGCCTCACGTCAGCCCTGGCAAAAGGTTGAAGACTCATCACCGTTCCCTGGCAACACAGAACTAAGAAGCTCTAAGGAATGTTAACAATGCTTATCCACTGTAATAACCCTTCTCTCAGCCCTCTAGATTACCTGCTTTCATACCTGTTTCCCTTGGGTGAAAAACATAATTCTAGGTGTGACTTAGTAGAGACTTTTCTTGCAGCTTCCCAGGGAAAAAAATTATCATGTTCCTCCTATTTTTACTCATACTGTGTGGATCAAATCTGTTCTTTAACCTACAGGCAGACATTTAATTATATTAATATATGAGGATAGAAAGATCAATACTAGAACTGAAAGATATATGCAATTAATGAATCAGTGAGTCACTCCTATTCATTGTAGATTGTGTTTGCTCAGATTTTAACTAGTGTTATTACCTGGTAGGTGTGCAAGGGTGATTTACAACTGAATCACACTTGGAGAAGACCCACTGAAATTGATAGACAAGTTAGCTGTATATCTTGAAAGGTTAATTTTTGAACAATGAATTATTTGTCTTCATTACCGAGTTAAAGAAAATGATTATCTTCATTAAGTATCATTGAAATATTGAATGGAACGGGACCCAGTAGAAATAGCTATATCAAGGAATAATCAAGAATGAAAACTGACACTTTAAAAAATCTGATGCAATTGAATTCACTGCATTGGTTTAATTCCAAACCTATGCTGTCCTTTACAAAATGTCACCCACTGTGGCCCAGTTCATTCATAAGTAGACACTGACTAGCAACAACAAAACTGTAGAAAGCCAGTAAGCACAATATTAGATGCAATTAAGGAACGGAACATTTTGCTCCTATTTCCAACAAAAAGTTATAATGGAGCCAGGTGGCACTGTGCCTAATCAATAACGACCCTCTAAAGAAACTTAAACAAATTAGAATGCATTTTTAAACCATCTGAATGAAGTTAAAACCATCAACAGGTTTCATCTTCAGTGTGCCAGCATGGGGAAATGATAAAATAAGCAAACAGGAAAAAAGGCAAGCAGGAATAGGCTGATAAGGTAGTATTTGTTTTTGGTAGAAGTCATAGATTCCACATGATTGGAATTGGGGCAATAAGTGTATGTTTAAGTTTGGCGGGGAGGATATGGTTTTAGTGAAATCAGAGAATGATCAGAGGTGCAAGCAGAACTTTTTGTGAACTCAATAACCAAATGTTGACCAGGTCAACATCAAGTTTTTCAACACCCATGAACCACTGGGAGAGAGTCATGTGTACATGAACTTTATAAGAGCAATGGAAGTATGGTGGTGATAGGCAAACAACTCCTGGCAGATGTGTTAAGACACAGAGTTTGGGTTATCAGGATCAGATCCTTAGGGGTAGGATTATAGTCTGGAGAGTCATGATGCAGCAATCCGGCTTGCCTGGATCAGCCAAGAACCCCATGATGCCTTGAGCTCCATGTGTTGGTTTTTATTATTATTAAAAGGAGTTTCTTTTAAAAAATAATGTGTACAGTATCTCTTATAACAGTACAAAAGATTTCACTTGTGCACAGTAGTTACAGAAGTAAGAAAGTCTATGGTAGAGCATGAGAAGCATGAATCGCAGGGGGTGGGACTAGACAATCCTCGTGGTCCCTTCCAAATCTACAATTCTATGATCCTATGAAATCTCGCAGCCAAAAAGCTGACTGGGTGATCTTTACTGAGTTGTTTTGAGGCTAAAACAAGGGGAGGAAGAACCATATGTACTGCCTTGCATTGCTTGGAGGAAAGGTGAGGTTTATATGAGAGAGGGGTGGGGGAATAAATATGGAAGTTATTAATTTCTGGGGACACTCTTCTCTCAGATCCATGTCAAGGTACAATTAGGATAATTTGTTAGCGAACTGTATGGAAGCCATAAAAATGGATCCCAGAACCTTGTGATTATAACTACTGTTGCTGAAGGCTTCCCCCACCCTAAGGAAACCAAGCCATGGGTGTAGTTGATGCTGTATTTTGCTTTAGGAACCTAGGAAGTTCCCTTATGCGGAGTCAACCCATTGGCATGTTAACGTAGGTGCTCTAACACTGAGGTATGGTTCTTCCCTGGAGAGGTGGGCCACGCTCCTGAGGCTGATACATACTTTATTTAATATCAGGAAATGACAAGTGCACTGGATCCACACATTCCCAGCAAATGAAGGAATGAGAAAACTCTGAGGGCACACGGGCAACTTTCATATCACACGCCTGATAATCACAAGGACCTCATTGTTCTTGGGTTGTGCTTTAATGAGTAGTGCTCATTGCTTGCCTCTTCTATTCCTCCTCTAAGTGATATTTCATTTCTGCATGGCTGCTAAAATACAAAGATGGGGGCACGATTTCACGGTTTGCGTGAGATGCAATTAGCTACAAATGTCAAGAAGATAGTACAACTTTATTCATCCCGGTTCATTTAATGAAAGTAATTAGAAGTTTTAAGGACTGCAAGTATCTGTGTCAAAAGTGGCACGAAATGCCATAATAGAAGTGGATGGATGAAAATGTGATGTGGCAAGTGAAATGAATCTCACCATCTGGAGGGAATGATTTACCTCCGTGATAATTTAATGGAAATATGCACATCCATGCTCTGTCTCGAGAGACTAGTCACATGAAACACCTTGTTGTGCATGACAATCTCTGGATCAGGATCCCATTGTGCAAAAGGCTGTCCCTTGTGAGCTGGGATGTCCCATACCTTAGCTTCCTCCTGAACCCCCAAAATCTGTTCTAGGAAGCCTCCGGAGAGATTTTTGCGACTACAGGGAGGAGGAGAGAAGCTGAAAGGCCAGTCGAACAAGCATAAATCCTTTGCTTAATCTGAACGATGTCATTGGATGCCACGCAATGTATTTTCTCCACCCTGATTTATAATCAGCAATTGGAAAGGCAGGATGCGATCTATGAATAAATAAATAAATGTGTCAGACCTTAATGTAATTCACTTCCTGGCCTTACAAGATGAATATAAATGTACCTTTACATCTAGAATTGATTTATTTATTTATCTAAGTCAACTGTTTTCTACTCTTCTAATGCAAATGTTGGGGTAGGTGCTGGCGGTTCTGAACTGCTGAATGACCCCTTTCAGCGCAGGAAAGGAAACGGGGACACCACATAGGGCCCCGCAACCCAAAAGGCAATGTGTTGCAAAAGGTTATACGGGTACGTGGCTGGAAGAACACTCACACTGAAATCAAAGACTGGAGTGCCTGCTCTAACTTGGGTCTTGCTTCATGTGCAAAAAATAGTTCTCGAAGACTAATAAGTGCAACCAGTCTGCATGCAACTCAGTGTGGCATAAGGCTTTCGTATTCAACAGAGTGCTTGTCTTGTCTCGGGAGGAAGGGACAACTTAAGTAACTTGGCGTTTGCTGCAACCTGAGAGGTAAGGGACTCAGCCCCACCTCTGACCTGTAATTCTCTCTCTCTCTCTCTCTCAGCACAGCTCCCCGGTCTGCAATAGGAAAAACACCCCGTGAACAACACTGCAGGGTTTGCTGCATGCCACTCTCACAGCTCAACCTGCAGTGCAGGGATAAAAGCAAGGGATAACACTGTGCGTTTGACCTCAAGCTAGCCCCACTCCTCAGCAGATCAGCATCATTTGGAAGCATCCTGGGTTGCTGTGGCCACAACATCCTCACCTGTCACCTCTACCCAGTTGATTCCCTTTCGCATCTTGCCCATTTTCTTTTCCAACTAAAAGCTACATTTAAATAAAAGTTCAGCACTCATTACTGAACTTTGGAAATAGAGGGAATTATGACTTGGATTACTCTCTGCAGAAAAATGTTTCAGTGTGAACTAAATACATAAGCTAAACACCAGATGCCTTATTAATTTGTTCTACATATATATTAGCATTTAAACATTACCATGTTAAAAGCACAATCTGATACACACCTGCTCAGAAGTAAGCACTGTTGAGTTCAAGGGGACTGAACTCCCCTTGAATATTGGATTGTAGCCTTAGTGCTCCTGTTGAAACTCCATTTGGGTGAAAAAATACTTTATAATTTCTCATTCATAGAAACCAAGGCATTTTGTTAGCAGACTAATTCCAAGCATCCATCCATCATACTTTTAGGAATGCTTGTTTATTCCTCTGGGCAACTCAAGAGAAATTAAAGCAAATATTTTGGTAATCTTTATATTTCAATAATCCAAAGCAATATTGTATTGAATAAACATTCTTTGTCTATAGGCATTACTAAACCGCTGACATCACTGGATCTTCATATTTGCTGAGTCACATACTAATCCTGTAGGGAGAACAGTAATAAAAACTTAACATGCACTCCCTTGCATAACAACTCCATTTATCATACAAGGCTGAAATCTGGGGAGTAAGTTCCATTGAACACTGTAGCACTTACTTTTGAGTAAATTGTGCAGCACTGCATTGCACTGCACTGCACAACAGCATTCTGGAAGGGCAAACGTCTGTAACATACCTTTGTTCCTTTACCCATGACTGCACTGCACGTTCTTCTTTCTTACCTTACATTTATATGCAGAAGCCTGCTTGAAATCTTCTAAATTAAAATTCAGCTGCTTAATTTGTCACTTGCAGCCATGGATGAGAGAAGCTGTACGCATTCATGGGAGAGTTTGCTGCTCAGCTTTCTTTGATCTCTTGCACTGCTGAAAAGACACTTTTCAGCTTAAATACATGCTTCTGGACTGCCACCATTTTCAGGTGGGATTCAATCACATACACTATAGCAAATACAGGCTGCATAGTTTAAAGTTGATTTGGTGCTTTGTGCAACAAACCCACTCCCCCCCCGCCCCAGTTGGACTTTACGCAATAAGTAAAGTGATGTGAAAATGCACTGGAAAGTGAGAGGTAACAACTGGATAACCTTCTCACAAACAGATCAGGATGAATGCTCAATGTTGCCATTTCAGCTTGCACACCAGCTATTAATATTGCTATTATTTATTATTTAACACACCATTTAACACAAAATTCCCAGGTTTGCTACAAGAATCGGCAACTCGCAACCCTGACTTCATGGCATTCATTGAGATGGCAGGGCACAATTTAATTACCAAATTAAAGGTAAAGAGACCCCTGACCATTAGGTCCAGTCGTGACTGACTCTGGGGTTGCGCGCTCATCTCACATTATTGGCCGAGGGAGCCGGCGTATAGCTTCCAGGTCATGTGGCTAGCATGACAAAGCCGCTTCTGGCAAACCAGAGCAGCACATGGAAACACCGTTTACCTTCCCACTGTAGCGGTTCCTATTTATCTACTTGCATTTTGACATGCTTTCGAACTGCTAGGTTGGCAGGAGCTGGGACCAAGCAATGGGAGCTCACCCCGTCACAGGGATTCGAACTGCCGACCTTCTGATCAGCAAGCCCTAGGCTCAGTGGTTTAACCACAGCGCCACCTGGGTCCCCAATTACCAAATTGCAAGAGCACAAATGAGTTAAGCTTTTTTTCAGCAACTTATAAAAACAGAGCTGTTCAGAATGACCAAACACATTGTCCCACCTTCCTAGTACAATCAGTCTTGCTTCTGTTCTTTGCATATTGGTAATCTGCTCTCGGGATGATTGAATGCCCCATGTTGGGCTGCCCTCGGAAAAGAGTTCAGAAGTTTCAGTTGCCGCAGCTTGATTGTTGGCAGGAGTACAGGCAACCATGAGCACATCGCTTATTAGTGTTTGTATATGAGCCTTCCCCAAATGGGTTTTGGTTTGATTTCTGTGGAATTATGTATTAAGTATTCTCATTTTGTATTTTTCTGTTGTGTACAAACTTTTAAGTACCGGTAACAAATAATAAACATAATAAATTTGACTGAACCAGCAGGGCTCTTGGTATGTTAGCTATGCACTTTGAATGTATAGTGTTATTTTGCATGCTGCCACAATGGCTTTGTTCAGTCACTGAAAAACTATACAGAATGTAACCACACCAAAACCTGAAACAAGGATGATGGTGATAAAATGGATGGGTTCCTTAAATGGCCTGTCAACAGTTTGCTCCTCGTGTTTTGGAATAAGAATTGCTGCCCAATCCTTTACCATTGTCTCCTCAAGCTTCGTTCCAAGGATGACGATGTTTTATTGCATTTATATCACATCTTTTTCCTTCAGGGAACTCAGCATGGTTCTCCCTGTCCTCATTCAATCCCCACAACCACCATGTTAGGCTGAGAGACAGTGACTGGCATTATGGTTGAGTAGGGTTTTGAACCCCGGTCTTCCCAGGTGCAATGGTCTAACCACATTCGTGCAAGGAAATATTTCTTTTTTAAAAAAAAATTATGATTTTCTATCGCAATAATTTTACAATCATTTTAACATTTCAAAACTTGACGACCTTTCCCCTCTTTCTGCAGTTCCTTAAATTCATTTTTAATATATTCTGCATATCCAAATTAACTTAATTTGCTAATTTTTTCATCTACTTTAAATATATACACTTATAAAACTGCAGGTTATTACAATAATCCTGCCAATGTCCTTATCTGTTTACAGTTTATTTGTAAATATTCAATAAACCATTTCTGTTCTTTTATAAAAACTTTAATACTGTATTTTCCTTTCTTATTTTACCAGTACGTTTTGCCATTTCTGCATATTCCATAAGTTTTTGTATCCATTCTTCTTTTGCCAGGACTAATAATTCTTTCCATTTTTGGGTGAGTAACATTCTTGAGCCATAGCCGCATACATGAATAAATTTCTATAGAGTTTGGGTAGGTCTGTCCCTATAATTCCCAAAAGGAAAGCTTCTGGGTTGTTTTTCCCCCACAAACTTTATTTTAAACATCTTTTCTCATTCATTATACAGTGGTACCTTGACTTACGAAGGTGATCTGTTCCGCGGCGCTCTTCGGAAGTAAAAAACTTCATAAGTCGAAGCATCCATTTTGCGCATGCGCAGAACGCATGCAGGGCGAAAATACTTCCGGGTTAGTGGACTTTGGAAGTCGAAACCTTTAGAAGTCGAGGCATTCGTAAGTCGAGGTACCACTGTATATAATTTCCCAGTAAGCTTTAACTCTGCTACAAGATCACCACATATGAGAAAAAGAACATTTTTTCTCTTTAAATTTCCCACCTTCTTTGATTTGGATTTAGACATTTTTGCAAACTGTCTTTTCCTTTTTTGCCCTAATGTATATAATTTTTATTACATTTTGTTTTACAATTTAAAATACAGTACTCATTTAGACATCATTAAAATATCAATGAATTCCCCTCTTCTCTTTCCATGGTTCATTTTTCATATCATAAATCCCAGCATATTTTATAAAAAACTAACTTTTTGCCAATTTACTCGGTGTTAGGTTGGTACCATCGATATATCATTTTCTCTTCCTCGTGCAAGGAATTATTTCTAAAAGGAAGTGCTTTGCTTCTTTAAATCTGCATGGCTGCTGGTAGCAGTTCAGAGGGCTCTCTGCACGTGCTCAGAGGCACCTTTCTTACAAAAAAAAAACACCCTAGACGTAGGGCTACGTTGCAGCAGTAAAGAACACCCCCGTAAACCACACGTGTCCGTTTCGTTGTATCAGCTGCGCTCGCAAAGCAGAAATGAACCAATCGATGGCCGAAGAACTCGTCGCGAATTGGCTGTCCTGGGATTGATTGAGCGGCCTCGAGCGGATCAGGCAAATTCTATAGAGACGATAAAGGGTGATGGCTAGAGCGTCTCAGCGCTTCGCGGTCTAGGATGGAACTTCCCAATACTTCGCCATAGACACGAGGAGGCGCAGAGCGGCCCTACAACGGAGCCCGTATGGCGAATTTCCGTTTGTTGGGTTTTTCCAACCGGAAGTTCAAGCTGCATGTGCTACAGGTTTTCTTGCCCCCCATCTCCGCTCACCTCTCTGGAAAAAAGTTCCCCCTCAGTGGCGGTTGTCCGCTATAAGGAAAAGCCTCACCGAGGGCCGGGAGGGAAGAGCGGAAGTGCACCTCCACACACACACACATACACCCCGCTGGCCGGAAACGGAAGGGAAGGAAGGAGGCATGTCGGGTGGTGGCGCGCTGGAGGAGGCGGTTTGAGGCATCGAGACGGTACAGGCAGAGCGAAAGAGGGGTGGGGTGGGGGAGTCGCCCCGCAGCCCCCTCATTGGGCTCCCTACGTTTTCAGTGGGTGGTTAGCGGCGGCCCCCATGGGCTCTTTAACCTCCTCATAGAAGGGACCCCGAGGGCCATCTAGTCCAACCCGCTGCAATGCAGGAATCTCGGCTAGGCCACAGGTGGCCGACCCGGCCTCTGCTTAGGTTTTGTGTGAGAAGCACAAAAGGGGGTGGCAGTGGGGTGTCCCCTACTGGTATCCACCCACATGCATGCTCTCCCCACGCCCCCCCCATCTACCTGGCTCCTCTTTGTAATATTATCCAGCTCCAAGGGGGAGGGGGGCCTTTGTGAGTCTCGCTTCAGCGGGTTTTGGGGTGGTGGTGGTGGTGGAAGAGAGGAAAATAGAGCGACTTAGTGAAATCTTACAGGGTATTCACACACGCACGCACACACATGTACATACCCTTCTCGTCGAGCCTAGTCGGTGTAGCCAAATCCTGCCCCTGTAGCTTCTTAAAGCAGCATTATTATTACTATTATTTATTGAATTTATATACTCCCCTGTACCCGGAGGTCTCAGGATGGTTCACAGCAAAGATCAAAATAAAAACGACCCAATAACACCCGAAAGCAGTAGCATTTCGGTTGGGGGTGGGGCTCGCAAAAGGTAAAAAGTGCAGCAACCCAGTTTTTTCTCTTACCCCCTTTCTGGGTTTTTTTGGGGGGGGGGGGTTGGTACAGAGGGAGCTAGGCCGGGAGGGATTGGGCTCAGTTTTGTTTTTGGGAGGGGGGAGAAGAGAGGAAAGTAGGGTGACTTAGTGAGATCTTACAGGAACACATACACAAGTACATACCCTTCTCGCCAAGCCTATCTAGTATGGCCAAATCCTGCCCCTTCTGCCCTATAGCTTCTTAAAGTAGTAGCATCGGGGGGGGGGGGCTGGGCTCAGAAAAGGTGAAAAGTCCCACAGGCCACTTTTCTCTCTTACCCCCTTGCTGGTTTTTTGGTGCACTAAAAACTGGTATGAGCGCACACACTGCCAATACGTACAGACTTATGAGGAGCAGCTCCAGCCAGTTAATGCATGTTTGTTTTGTTAACATTGCATCCTGCATTTCCACCAAATGACACTCAATTTGTCTAGCAGAAGTAATGTAAATTAGTACGATACAATCTGTGGTGCTTTCGGCAACCTTGTAAGCTAGGATAGTGTTATTATGAGTACCGTAGAAATGGTTGGTGTTGTGCGTTAATTCACTTTAAACAACCTGTATTTTGTTGTACAGAGCCCATTTAGTGGTTTAAGCACTGGGACTTGGACTGGGGAGACCTGGCTTTCAATTGCTGCTCAGCCACAAAGCTTTCTGGGTAGGCTTGGGCCAGCCACTATATCTCAGCTACACCTGTCTCACATTGTGATTGCAAGGATAAAATCAGATAACTCAATGTAAGCTGCTTTCAGGGCTTTTTAAAATAGAAGTTGGGCATGTGCACATGCTAAATAAATTCTTTTGTGTGTTTTTTTAGGTCAGCCTGACAGAAATTAAATGATGGATATCCGACCAAACCACACACTGTATATCAATAATGTTAATGACAAAATTAAAAAGGAAGGTATGAAAATAAATTACTCCTTATTCTGAGCGTTTGGTCAAGAAACAGAAAGTTTATGTAGAAGTATGCTGCTTCATGCCCTCTCCTCAACCATGAGAGACGATTGGTCTTTGGTAAATTTGGTCTTTGGTAAACTCACCTTATCTGAAGAATGTTAATAATACACAGAGAGAGGGAAGAGCATTCAAATATAAATGATTTGTTAGTCATTTTCTCCAGAGTGGTAAATTGTTATTGATGTCTTGAAATACCTAGTGATGGTACAAAAATTTCCCACGAGGGAAATTGGCTGGGACCACTTAACATTTCAGCAAACAATGAGTAAGAGAGGTGATGATTGAAAGTATCATATGTCTGGCATGTTGCATTGTCAGACTTTTCTGATTTTTTAGTGAGAAACTTGGCTGGCTTCACTGCCCAAGTCATGTGCTGTCTCTTGGTGTGCTGACCTGGAAGATGCTGTGGTGTCTTAGAAGCAGATAGATACAGTACAAGCATAATTCTCCTTTTCTTCCTTCCCTTAACAGAACTGAAAAGATCTCTGTATGCACTGTTTTCTCAGTTTGGCCATGTAGTGGACATTGTGGCTCTAAAGACGATGAAGATGAGAGGACAGGCCTTTGTTATATTTAAAGAACTTGGCTCCTCCACCAATGCCCTGAGACAGTTGCAAGGCTTTCCATTTTATGGTAAACCAATGGTGAGCTTTATATTTTACTTCAAAGCATGATAAGAGAACAATGTGGTGGGGATCTTGTGGTTTCTCTGTGTAGAGCAATAGGTAGTATATTTAAAGCTTTTGGTCTGTACACTAGGCTCTTTAAACACTAAATTCAGCACCCCACTATGCTGATCATTCTCTCAGGGCAAGTGATTTGGATTGTCAAATGGGATGTTCCCCTCTACTGCACTGTTCCAGGGGGTCTCCTGACCCCACTCCCCTTGAACCTATTTAAGGGGGTGGAGATAAGGGAAGCTGCATTGCACAATTGGACATCCTTGTTCAGGGCTTCTGGTGGGACTCAGTAGTTGAATCCTGCCCTCTATGTGGAAATTATATCCTGTCAGACCATAACAAGGCCCTTCATTGGAAACTCACCATACCAACTATAGACAGATAAATTTAAGCTTTCTCTTGAGAGAAACCTATTGTCTTTCCAGTGCAGATCAATGCTACAATCCTAAAAGCACTTACTAGGGAGTAAAATAATTGATCAGTAAGATTCTAAAAACATGGCTAAAGACCTGAATCTTCTGTAAGAAAATCCTATTTTTAGTATGTATTTTTAAAATCTTTATGGATTCCACATTGATACAAATGCATTGTGAAAACCAAGTATTTTGTGGCTGTTCTTCCCTACCCTGGACAATATGCAATGTTTTGTTTGGAGATG
This sequence comes from Zootoca vivipara, assembly GCF_965207765.1. Classification (NCBI taxonomy): domain Eukaryota; kingdom Metazoa; phylum Chordata; class Lepidosauria; order Squamata; family Lacertidae; genus Zootoca; species Zootoca vivipara. The sequence continues at coordinate 15,060,395 of NC_142586.1, forward strand.
CACATTGTTTCTGGCTAGAGTGGCATGCAGTGACATGGTGCTGCCATCTCTGGCAGTGCGCCCAACAGGCTTGCAGCAGTGTATGTAACTCAGGCCCGATGGCTCTGGGTTGGACTCCAGGTGCCAATACATAACACTGCCTTAGGTTTTCAAACAGTTCATTAGCTGGATGCTCTGTGACCTTCAGTCCACTCCCCTTTATTCCTTGTCTGTTCCAAAATACTGTATCAGGCTCAAATTTACAGCATTGATGCTTGATGCAACATTCTAATTTCAACAGCGCATTCAGTATGCAAAAACAGATTCTGATGTCATTTCTAAAATGCGTGGTACGTTTGCTGATAAAGAGAAGAGAAAAGAGAAGAAGAAGATCAAATCCTTGGAACAGTCTGCTAATGCTGCAAACAAGAAGCCAAATCAGGTAAGTGAGTTTGTCTCAGATCTCATTGCCGTCGGTCAAAGAATAAGCCTCTTTCTTTAACATTTGCCTATAACAGGGGTGTCCAACTTCCAAGAGACTGCGATCCACTCCCACTCTAAATAAACCACAGTTGTTGAGCTTTTTTTTTAGGGAGAGAAATCAGAGTTGTTGAGATCATGCGTGATCGACTGGTAGATCGCGATCGAACTATTGGACAGCCCTGGCCAATAACATTAACAAATGGTAGGGTACTTGTGTTGGGAGATATGTAGAACAGAACTATGCATTATGTAAGCTGAATTACGCCTAAATTTCAAAACAATACACGTAAAAACCAACAGTTGCTTAACCTGAGAGTAAGACCCTTTGAACTCAGTTGGACTCACTTCTGAGGAAACAGAAATATGATTGTGAAATTGAGCCTGACAGTCAGATTTTTTTTTAAAAAACTAGCTTTATGCAGTTAGCAATTAACAAAAAAAGTACTTTTCCCTAGCAAAATTACTGATCCCCTTTGAGCTAAGAATATTTTACCTACCAGGTGATAATGCTGCCACATGTAGAGGAAAAAATCTCCCAGATTTGTTCTGCTTGGGTATAATGGGCACTGTTATTGTGAGAAGAAAATTATTTGAGGAATCCAGGACTTTTGCTTACTTTGCAGAGCTGTTTGGATGTGTTTGTCTTTGAGCATTTTATATTTTCTTCCAGCTATCCTGTCCCATCTTCTTCTCCATAAAACAAGACTGTGGAGTTGTTGGGAGGGAATAGGAGGGCAAAGTCTCTTGTATGTGCTGGTGAATTAGGAGGCAGCTCTGTGTGTGTGATTGCTACTAGCAACTATTGGCAAAACCACAAGTGGTAAATCATGAAGAATTAGAATAATTTAAGAATGAATGGCTGATAACTCTTAAAAACATAAGCCCATGTAAGTCATTTTTTCTACTTAAAAAATGAGCCTCTAGCAACTGTAGGGTAAATCATAATATACGTGTGTTTTTAATACTAACTTCAGGTCTCGAAGCATAATCTAAAAACAAAAAAACTTTTTATTTCTCAATAGGGAGCAAACCAGAATCCAGCAAATTCCCAAGCAAACTCGCAGAATCAACAGGTAATCCTTAGCATCCTTTGCATTAGAAGTACACCAATTTCAGATCACCACGTTGGTCTTTTTAGAGCTACATATTTTGTATACCGATAACATGCATTTTGGAAGCAACATGTTTTATTCATATATGACCAACTTCTGTAAATGATTCATTAGCAGTCGATAAGTGTTATCTGCTAGTATTTGCTTAGAGGGACTGTAAATATATAACTGTACCTCCATTTATTGTTTTATTAAAAAAACGAAGTGTCCAAAATCTGTAATTTAATCCTATCATTCTAATTGCGCCAAATTCTTATTATGATAACAGAGATGATAGCACACCACAAATTGAGTACTTGGTATGTGAGGGTTTTGTTTTTAAAGGTACTACTGGGCTGACAGCTGTTGAATGCCTGAAGGGCCAACTACCTGGACGTTTTGCAGGGGAGATGTTGTGGAGTATACTATCTAGATGTATTCTTAACTGAAAATGCTTAGAATAGCCGCCTGATTGTATTAGACTCCTTAGCTAACCTAAAAACATGTGAAGTGCAGAAACAAACAAACAACTTGAAGCTGTTTACGTCCACCCCAATTCTCTTCTTATGTCAAATGAAGAAATGGCAGCTTCTTGGGTTAACTGCAATGAGTTATGCCAAAATAGCTGGTTTTTTAACATTTATAAATATTAAAGCAAATGTGGTTTTGGCGTACCACCACACATTATTTGCTGCTTCCATTACAGGTGCCTGATAATCCACCGAACTATATACTTTTCCTCAACAACTTGCCAGAAGAGACCAATGAAATGATGTTGTCAATGCTGTTCAATCAGTAAGTTCATCTAGATACATGTATATATAGTTCTACAATCCTGTACACCTGCATTTGAGACTATCTCTCAACAAAATTGGTGGAAATTTTTGTAGTAAACTGCACAGGATTGGGCTGTTAAGCGTTTCATCTTCTGTTGAAACTCTCAAGAACCCAGTGGTGAGATACGTGGTCTCCTAACCTTTTGTCATTTGCAATAGATTCCACCATTTGAACTCAATTAATGATGTCTGGTTCTATGCAACTATGTTTTTACAGTTTGGATGGGCTGAGATAATGGAGCCTTCAGTGCAGGCTACAGAGGGCTATGGAGATCCAAGAATCTTTAGAAACACACCTCCTTCTTCCAAGCTGCCACTTATATGCACTCATAGAACAAAAACTCATTGTTAATGTGAGATGTGACTTAAGAATTGGCCACTTTAGTTATGTTCAACCTGAATGAATTCAGGTTTTTGGGAAAGACATTCCAAATAACAAAGAAGTGAGTGTTCACAAAACTTTCTTCTTCCCAAACATTTCATGCTGCCTCTTGGATTAGCTGCTGATTTAAATTTACACATATAAGGAAGAGAGCCAAAACATCTGAGGGATTTCTATAAATAAAACTGGGATGCTGGCAATGAGCTGTGTTTGAGGGACAAGGAAATACAATAGCAAACATGGATTTTAACCTGTCTCAGATTAAGTGCAGGATATCTGTGTTTATGTGGGGGACGCGGGTGGCACTGTGGGTTAAACCACAGAGTCTAGGGCTTGCCGATCAGAAGGTCAGCGGTTCGAATCCCCATGACAGGGTGAGCTCCCATTGCTCGGTCCCTGCTCCTGCCCACTTAGCAGTTCGAAAGCATGTCAAAGTGCAAGTAGATTAATAGGTACTGCTCCGGTGGGAAGGTAAACGGCGTTTCCATGTGCTGCTCTGGTTTTGCCAGAAGCGGCTTAGTCATGCTGGCCACATGACCCGGAAGCTGTACGCCGGCTCCCTTGGCCAATAAAGCGAGATGAGCGACGCAACCCCACTGTCGTCCGCAACTGGACCTAATGGTCAGGGGTCCCTTTACCTTTACTATCTGTGTTTATAGTCTGTCTCAACATGAGTTTTAGAAACAGTAGCCAGGCACACTGCTATTTTTACAGTTTAATCTGAAATATGTTGCATTTAAGGTGTAGAAATATTTGGCAAAACATAAATACCCATAGGGACCCAGGTGGCGCTGTGGTTAAATCACTGAGCCTAGGGCTTGCTGATCAGAAGGTCGGCGGTTCGAATCCCTGTGACGGGGTGAGCTCCTGTTGCTTGGTCCCAGCTCCTGCCAACCTAGCAGTTCGAAAGCACGTCAAAATGCAAGTAGATAAATAGGAACCACTACAGCGGGAAGGTAAACGGCGTTTCCATGTGCTGCTCTGGTTTGCCAGAAGCGGCTTTGTCATGCTGGCCACATGACCTGGAAACTATACGCCGGCTCCCTCGGCCAATAATGCGAAATGAGCGCGCAACCCCAGAGTCGGTCACGACTGGACCTAGTGATCAGGGGTCCCTTTACCTTTACCTTTAAATACCCATACAGTACATTGTATACTTGGGTAAGTGTACATCATGTGACTTCTAAGTCATTTTAGTAATTTATGCTTTGTCAAGGTTGGATAGAGATTTGTGTTAATTAGCTCTGTAGGGGAAGGATTGGAAACAGAAGAACAAATCCATTCTGGGAATCGTATCTGTTGAATGGAAATTAACTGAAAAATAGTTTGGCACGAAGTGGGCTTCATAAAATGAAAAAAATTGTCTGAAGTCTGTAATTCCTGCATTTCAGCTGCTCTGTTTTTCATTGTGTTACAAATATGTTCCTGGCATCTTTGGTATGTTTTTCTTGGCAAGTTCAACCTATGGCTTTCAGCTTTATTTCCAACTGTGAATTTCAATTTTATAAACTTTGTTTTTGGTTGGAGAATAAGAACAGCCCTGTAACCTGCAAGATTAAAGCATGTCATCTTGTTTATATATTTCTCTCTCAAGGTTCCCTGGTTTCAAAGAAGTGCGCCTGGTGCCCGGCAGACACGACATCGCATTTGTGGAGTTTGAAAATGATGGGCAGGCGGGAGCTGCTCGGGATGCCCTCCAAGGATTTAAAATTACCCCTTCGCATGCAATGAAAATCACTTATGCCAAGAAGTGATGGAAGGAAACTAGGATCCCTGAAGGACTTGCTTAGTTTGGTTTTTCTTTCCCCCTACGTGCTGTGGGGTAATTTGGATTGATTGAATTGTGGTTCCTTGAATTTAAGGAAAACATCTGGTATGGCATTGTTGGGAGTTAGTCAATACAAGTATGTAAGAATTCTAAACACATTCAAGGAATGCCAGCTGAAAGCTGTAAAATTTGGTTGTTGTACATAAGTCAATTTTGTATACCGTGACTGGGGTGGGGGTGGGGTTCTTCACAGTAAAGTTGCCTGTTCAGAAATAAAGGTGCATCTTCTCTCTTGAAACAGTAATCTAAGGTGTACTTGTGTTGCATCAAAAGCAATAGTTTTTGCCAACTTACTAGGGACTGGGTGTACTTGGAAATACATGCTCATTCCATGAGAAGTTCTTTCACTACCCCAAAACCTGCTCTGGAGGGCTGGGGGAACCCTAAAAACAGATTTGGGAGGAGGGGCACAAGGGAGGAGAGTGAGGGGGTGCTCCCTTGTGCAAATGGGATATCTTCCTTAGATACAACTCCAGATGTCATGGTGAAGATACAGAGAACTGAGAGTCTATTCTATATTTTGAAAGAGATGCTTGTGAAAATAATACTGTCGGGGATTGGATCCGTCTAGAGTAGACAATGCAGTATAGATTATATGGAAAGATGTATTGGATTAATACAGTTGTACCTTGGAAGTTGAATGGAATCCGTTCCAGAAGTCCGTTCGACTTCCAAAACGTTCAAAAACCAAATCTCAGCTTCTGATTGGCTGCAGGAAGCTCCTGTAGCCAATCAGAAGCCCCGTCGGACATTCGGTTTCCAAAAGAATATTCACAAACCAGAACAATCACTTCCAGGTTTGTAGCGTTTGGGAGCCAAAACGTCCGAGTTCCAGGGCGTTCAACAACCAAGGTATGACTGCATCCAAAATTGGACCGGTATTTTACCATAAAGATGTAAATAAGCAAATATGGTACATTCATCAGTAGTCACTGACTTCAGTAGTCTTAGCATCGCTATTGAGGGGGGTATCTCCCAGGTCATTTATTTACAGGTGTCCATATGTATACAGTGTCCACCTGAAATATGCAGTTGGTATCCAGAAGAACACTGTTTTGCACTAAGCCCCTGCAGTAATAGGGAGCTGCTATCCAGAAGTTTTCCCAGAATCTGAACAAGCCACATGGCTGAGCTGAATGTGAGCATGGCAGTTTCATTCTAAATGAACCCATCTGCAGAATGTAATATAAGAAGTCTACATAGCAGGGGGTGTCAAATGGGTTTGAATGCTAAACTCCCTACTCAATAATATGGTCACTGAAATATTGATTCCATCTGAATTCAGCACCATTGATGCTCCGAAGCATCGTGCTTGTATTCTTCTGTGCTTGATGTGTTCTTGGATACCCAGCTTTTAATTTAGAGTGACCCTGGGTGGTTGGGGTCAGTGGAAACGCTAGGCTTATACTAAGCACATCTGGTTCTTAGCCTTGAATATACAGTAGTTAAATAACTTGTGTAGAATGGGTGTTGGTCATCAAGCGTTCCCCTAAATTCTGGGAAAGGCTGCTTTTCTATTCTGCCACCTACTTCTTAGCTGAGTCCACCTGCGACTCCAGATGCCCCCAGGAAGCCCTTTGTACTATATCATTTCCTGCCAAGGACCAGAAGAGTGCCATAAACTCATAAAGAAATAATAATCACATATCTGTATCCCACTCTTCTACATTTGTAATCTGAGCAGATGACAACACAAAACGGAAACAAAACACACTTGAACCAAACAAAACACACTTGAACCAAACAAATCGAAGGCAGCAATTCATGACGTGATGCAGTTAAGGCCAAGCCAGAGGCAACAGCAGATTTAACTGTTGAAAGGCGACTGGAGAGGAGGCTTGATGCAACACAACAGGAAGGGTCTTCCGGGACCATTCAACATATGACACCTTTTTGCAGATTCATTACGAACTGATTTGGAGGCCAATCTTGGCTAAAAAGTGAAGTACGAGACTTTCTGGAAAGGATTTTGATTTATTTTGTTTGTTTTCATAATTCATACACCACTGAATGTCTCAGTTTCTAAGTGGAGGTGGCTCTTGCTTGTCAGGAGAAGGGGAATAAATTTCCACTTATTCTCCTTTCAGCCCTTATGTGCTCCCTTCCAATGCTGTTCTGGAGGGTCATGAAACCAGCCACAATAGGATGTAATAATTTGTGATGGCCTTGCGTTTGACATTCACGTATCATATAGTAGCTCCGTCATCTGTATTCTTGAGGTGCTTTGTGAGGCCATACATTGCTAATATAACAGTTTGAGATAGCAACTGGCTCGTGGAAGGGGGAATCAAAAGCAAGCACGTACATCTAAACCCACAATTTGATGACTGAAATTGCATCCCACTCCTATGAGCTGCATTACTGCCACTGTGGCTCGTAAGCTCCTGGTGGGGGAAGATGGCTCGTCTCTTTGCACTGGAATCGGTCCGGTTTTCGTTGGCAAAGTTCCTCTGGCACTTCCTCCCCAGCCCATGGACAACATAGGATTCTTTGTGTTTCTGCTGCACTTTCAACCAACCCATAAGATTGGAAACCTGTATAATTAATGGGGATATGTTGTTTTTCATCCCTGCACAAAATCTGCTGAATGTGATGTTGAGCATGACTTAACTGCAGCAGGAGACAGGCGTTTAAAAATGCCTGGCAAATAAAGCCAAAGGGCTCCCTCTGAAGTTCCCCCAGCTCTTTAAAAGTGATGGAATGTTGCCCTCGCAACTCCCTATTGGTCAGAGAGGTTCTCTTCCCCACCCTCCAAAATTGCATCCTAATGTGTTTTTATACATATATAATAGAGAGCTGTTCCTTAACCTGTTCCTTTTATGTAAGGCAGGGAGAGTGAGGCGCCTGGGAGAGAAGAAAATGCCCCACACTGTTGGCATGCTGATGTTTCTGCTGTGCCTTGGATTCACCTTCCCGATGATTGCGAAGGGAATTTTTATGGACAAGCTGGCAAGCAAGAAGTTGTGTGCCGATCAGGAGTGCTTATGTAAGTCACCCGTTTGTGAAACTTTGTGCTGAAAATGTGAACTCTTGCATGAATGAATCTCTCAGGCCTCGGTGGTTTGCCATACCCCAGGCATAACTTTAAATTTATGGATATATTTTTCATAAATATATATTGGAGCCGGCATGGTGTAGTGGTTAGAGGGTAGGACTGGGATTTGAAGACCAGAGTTCAAATTCCCATTGGGCCCCCATGTTCACTGGGTGATCTTGGGCTGGCATAGCCTTACCTGCTCTGTAGGGTTGCTGTGAGGATAAAATGGGGACGGGCAAAAATGTTCACCACCTCGAGCTCCCTGGTGAAAAAGAGTGGTATATAAATGTCAAAACAAAACAAAATGTAGATAGCTTTTGAAGACTTCCCAGAAGAAGAACTGTGAACGTGGAAAGGGATGCTTCTATGATTGCCTTTGCAAACTTAACGAGGATTTCCTCTTCTTACCACCCAGCCCTTCAATTCTTTATAAAATCTGACTGGTGTTTTTCCCCACCCCCAGATGCCATCTCCCTGGCAAGGGCGGAAGACGATTACAACGCGCCAGACTGCCGATTCATTAACGTCAAAAAGGGGCAACTGATCTACATTTACTCAAAGCTAGTGCAAGAAAGAGGAGCTGGAGAATTCTGGGCTGGGAGTGTAAGGACCTTCCCTATGTTAAATCACATCCTATGTCTGCAAGGCTATTTACTCCCCAGTATCCACAGTTTTTAGAGAAACCCCTGCCCCACCTCTCATTGGACAGGGCAAGGCGATATTCTCACAAGCTCACCTGTATGTCCAAAAGCATCTGTTCCCTTCCCTTGCTCAGCACTTCATGGGGGAAGCAGGGAGGTTAAAAAACACTCAGCCTTCTTAAAAGAGAGAGAGAGAGAGAGAGAGAATGAGATTCGTGCCAAAGTAAAAATAAGAAGGGGTGGGGAAGGTCTCTAAAGTGGACTGAATAAATACTTACTGTACCTTATGAAAACTTTAAAAATCCATTTATATGTTACATGTATGCCTCACCTTTCTTTCATTTTGGAATTCAAAGCAAGGATACAAAGGGGGACTGGATTCACAGCTGCCTGGCATGAGAGGAAAGACACTTTCACCCTCACAAGATGGGACTTTGGGGAATGTCCCTGCCCTGGACATTTCAATAAATACTGGAAATATTCCAGTGTTTCACTAGAACCTAGTGGCTTTGTGCAAAAGCCGGTCTAACATACGTAGCACAGACCCAGAGAATAGCTGAAGACAAAGTCCAGGCCTGGCTAATACCCGAATGCTTGAAAACTGCCCCCCCCCAAGCAGCACTGCCAAACACTGTTCCTGCAAAGTTTTCCCTCCTCCCTCCCCTCCTCACTACAGTCTCCCTAGAAAACACACACACTCCACCTGAGGATCAAGGAAAGCCTTTGGAATGAGGCAAGAGACAATGTGGGCAGGGGGCTGAGCAAGAGGGGGTAGTGTCAGTGCACATTACCATGACAGCTGAGCCTCCCTTAAAAAACTGGTTTGGCATTGAAAGTGATACCAGTTTGATGAGTCCCAAAAAATGGCCTCTGCTGCTGGGCTTTTTTTTTTTAGCCTGAACTCTCTGGAACTGAATTCTGGCACCTCTCAGGGTGGGTGCCATTGCCATTATAAGAGATCAAGGGAGGTGTTCTTGGTGAGTTCTGGCATCTCTTTTCCTCCCAGAAAAATAGCACTGTCTTGATGTATTGTCATTCTGGAGCATTGTGGGGAATTTAACTCATGGCTAGACCCAGCTTCGTAGCACTACTTCAAACTGCCTCAGCACCAGTTAAGCCACCAGGCTCCTGGGACCCCCCAGAGAACCTCTTGCCCAGAAACCCCTTGAAATGGAGTTGGGTATTGTCCAGGGCAAACCTTTTCAAGAAATCCCAGTTTACGGAAATAAGAATTTTAAGAATATGATTAGTCAAGTCTACAGAAGAGGAATTAAAATCTTTATGCACTCACATTTTTCTTGGTCTCATTCTTGGAAATGCAATTGTTTATATGTGCCTTTTGGTAAGCAACAACAACAACAACAACAACAACAACAACAACAACAACAAATCTATTTTGTTAGCACCTTATGCGGACCGAAATTATCTCAAAGAGTGTACAGGGTGACTGGGGTAGCCCAGGCTTCCAACAGAGCAGCGAATTCATTTACTCTGAAGTATGACTGCGTTTAACTCCAGGCTTGTTTGATCTAACCCGTAAGGTTTATGCAGAGCACTACGAGGACCAGATGGGCACTGTTGGATATTTCCCCAGGAATTTAGTCACAGAGCAGCACATCTATCAGGAAGCAAACGAGACAGTTTCCACGAAGGTAAGAAATGAGCAAGCTATGCCAATGTTGCTACACAAATGCTTTGATGGTTTGTGGCCCAAGCTTCAGCAGTGGCTGAATATTGGTGATCCCATAATTGGTGACCTCATACGTTCTGCTAAGGCAGGCATGGCCAAACTTGGCCCTCCAGATGTTTTGGGACTACAACTCCCATCATCTCTAGCTAACAGGACCCGTGGTCAGGGATGATGGGAATTGTAGTCCCAAAACATCTGGAGGGCCAAGTTCGGCCATGCCTGTGCTAAGGTAACTGAGTGAAAATCTTGCATCCTTTAAATTATTGAATGAGCCTCTGCAGGATGTTTCTTATTGACTTGGTTCTGGCCTTGTGTACGCTGAGAACAACACTCCTCTGGGCACAAGGTATGCTCTGTGCTTGTTTGGCAAGACTGCTTCCAGTTGCTTTTTCCTGACTGCGCTGTGTGCTACAGTCTCACTTTCTGAGTTATTGGTTTCCTTCACAGAGGGACATTGACTTTGCGTGTTTGTTTTTCTCCTTGTTTTTGAGTTCTGAAAGCACTACAAATTTCTTTCCTAAATGTAACTTTGGCTTAGTTCTCACTGAGGTGGCAAACCAGCCACGTGAGCTCTGCGCAGGCACTATTATAGAGGCCTTCTCATTGGGGAGGGCGAAGAGGGAGATGCTACCATCTACCTTGTCTTCAGGTTTTAAGGGAGAACCCAACTCCTGTCATGGAGAATACAGCATCAGAAGCTTTTTGTGGGGTGAAGATGCAGGAAATGCAACAAAATCCTAAAAGCTGTCAGATCAGCCTCCATCCCTGCAGCTACTGCAGCTTGTGCTAACCAAATACAGAAGCGAGACTGGGTCTTAGTATTTCCTGAAATGCAGCATTACTCTTGTATGCAACTTTGCATGAAACATGGGACATTTGCTTTTCAAAAAGCCAAGTCAGGGGTGGTCCTAGAAGAAACCGGGGAGTCAGCCATACAGCTGCAAACAGAGGCGTCTTTCCCATAGGGCTTAGTGGCCTGTTGCGCCAGGGCGCCGGCCTCTCAGGGGCGCCCCAGTGAGTAGGGGAGCTGCGCGGCTTTGCCGGTGGCCTCCCCTTTCCCTGCACACCGTCAGATGGTTGGCGGGGCGCAACGAGCCACTAAGCCCTATGGCTCCTCCTCCTCTCCCTTGGCCACGGGAATCCCCTCAGCCGCCGCCCGCCGAGCCACTGAGGGAGCGGCGGTGACAGGAGCGGCTCCCGAGGGGCCTCCTCTGCATCACCGGTGCCCGCCGCCCTACCACCACCACTCCCCGGGGCACAGGCGGCGGCGTGGCAACCGTCTCCTGCTCCTTTGGCCACTGGGCAACAGCGAGAGCACCAGCAGTGGGCTGTCATTGTCAGGCAGCAGAGGAGAAGGAGGCGCCCCGGAGCCTCGCAAGCGATTGCGGGGTTCCAGCAGTCTGGCCAGCCACGCCGCGGCCACCACATTGGTGGCGTCTTCTGTGGGCAACGGCTCCTGGGGCTATGAGGTGGTCCGTAAGTTGGGCCCCGAGTTCTAAATTCTGGGAAAGGGAGGGGGGTGTCGGAGGGATCTTTGCGCCACGGTTCCAGACGGCCCTGGCTGCAAATAGAACATTTTAAGTGCATTTCAAGTGTGACTCTAGATGTGTGGCACTAAATATGACACTAGATGGGGCTAATGAGCTAATGGCAAATTTCAAAATGCATTTCCACAGTGTTTATTTATATCTGTGTAGATCCACTCTGGATTGAATCTATTCAGTCATGCTTGGAGCAGAGCCGCTGAAGTCATGGGTAACTTAAGAACTCTTGAGTTCAGTTGGGCCTCAACAAGGAGCATGGCTGTTTGGATCCAACGCATCATATTTTCAAAGCAGCTGATTCTCCAGAACTCACTTTGTTCAGAACTGGCTCTAATTGCTTACTGTGTTTAAAAACTATGTTAGTGAACCCAAGCAACAACAACATGTTCTCTTTCTCAGGCCATCGATTTCTTCTGTGAATAGAAGTCTGTAAAGCGGTCAACCAGCACAGTTAAGGAAAGGAAGTATAGACGCGCTGAGCAAAAGAAGATCTTCCGCCTTTCCTGTTGTAGATTCAAGGAAAAACAGAAAGTCTCTTTTTCCTAAACATCCTTTATTCAATAGAAAGGGAAGAAAAACACATAAATAGGACTAATATGTAATTTTTATTTACTTTGCTAGTGATTTTAACCAATGCCCCAAACTGCTATTGCCTTTTAAATGACAGTATTCTCTTTGTTACTTTTCAGAGCAATAAATGCTAAATATTATAGGCAGGTGCCTACCATCTGTGCTTCGTCCATTTGCCTGATCCTGTTGTTTCCTCTATTGCCGTGGTTCCCAACGTGGGGCACGTGCTCCACAGGGGGGTAATTTGATTTTCAAGGGGGCCAATTCGAGAATGAGATATTAACAGTGAATGGCCTTTTAGGCTTCCTCCACATGAATAGGAGTTCACTTTTTGAATAATAAGAAATATGTCATTGGGGGGGGGACCAGGATTTAAGAGATGCTGAGGTGGGGCATGGCCCCCCCAAAGGTTGGGAACCACTGCTCTAATGTGTTTTGTGTTGCTAAATAAAAGTTGAAAGCGAAACCTTTTATTTTGCTATGCCACAATTTCAGGTTACCAAGGATACATTGTTTAAGGGAGGCTTTTGCAGGTCATTCTTGGCATCTCTTCATTTTTCACTCCTGCATATGCTTCCGTCTTGTGCTGACGACGGCTATGAGCTGCATTGGATTGCTTTACCTGTCAGTTTGATGGGCAAGAGAGCTCATGCATAAGTGTGTAAGGAATAAGCATGTGTAGGCCCAGAGCTGATCTATTCAAGCTGCACCGTACTTGCATAGGCTGTGCTCCCCAGAGACAGGTGTCTAGAGAGTGTTGATAGCAGGGCAGCAACATGTAAGTATTCAGAAGTAAAGGTAAGAAAAAAGAAAAAAGGTAAAAGAGCCCTGGACGGTTAAGTCCAGTCAAAGGCGAGTATGGTGTTGCGGCACTCATCTTGCTTTCAGGCCGAGGGAGCCCGCGTTTGTCCACAGACAGCTTTCTGGGTCATGTGGCCAGCATGACTAAACCACTTCTGGCACATGGAAGACCGTGACAGAAACCAGAGCGCACGGAAACAAAATGTACCTTCCTGCCACAGAGGTACCTATTTATCTACTTGTACTGGTGTGCTTTCAAACTGCTAGGTTGGCAGGAGCTGGGACAGAACAACAGGAGCTCACTACAGTGGTACCTCTACTTACGAATAACTCTACTTACGAATGTTTCTACTTACGAATGGAGCTCCGTCCGCCATCTTGGATGTGGTTTAGATAGGATTTTTTCTACTTACGAATTTTTAGATAGGGTTGCTTCTACTTACGATTTTTTTCTCCCAATGCATTCCTATGGGATTCGACGTACAATTTTTTTCGACTTACAAATGTGTGTTTCGGAACGCATTACATTTGTAAGTAGAGGTACCACTGTACTTCGCGGGGATTTGAACTGCCAACCTTCTGATCAGCAAGCCCAAGAGGCTCAGTGGTTTAGACCACAGCGCCACCTGCATCCCTATATATACAATCAGAAGTATACAACCTCCAACTGTGGAAGCAGAATGGTTTAAATGAAAGTGTCTCCAGTTCTTGTACTCCTTCCCCAAGATCTGCAGCAGCCTCTGCTTCTCTTCTGTTGGAAAACTAATGTCTCCCTTTTGCCACCTGCATGCTTCAGTTGACCGACTGGCTCTACATTCTGCATTTTTCTCTGTTGCATCCTGACGAGACTTTGACCAAGGCAGTTGAGGAGTTCCCCTTTGTAGATGTCATACAAGGTACTTCAGTAGATTTATGCTGACCTCCAGTGGTTGTATGATGCTTTAGGTTTTAATTGTCTATGTATAAAATTCACTGCTCTATTCTCAACCTAGGCCTCTTTTCTGTTCCTGTGTGCTGAAGATATGGCCTTTTGGTGGGGCAAGGCAAGGCAAACCAATGAGCTGCCATGGGGTGGGGGTGGGGGTTAAATAATTTTTATTGATTACAAAAATCCAATATGCACCAAATTATATTAATACCAAATAACACACCAATTCAGACCCAAATCAATTACATAGCTAATTATAAATTTTGTATGGCTTTCCATGTGCTGTACTTCAGGGTCTGGTTCCCTTTAATTCTGCCTCCAGACTATTGCTCAAACCAAATACAATCCATCGATAAAATCCCTTATACCACAGCTACAATGATTAACTTCACATTGACACATATAGTAATTTGTAAAATTGCAAATGAAGTTCTCCTTTCTTCTTCCTGTGTGAGGTTTTTATTTCCTTTATCAAATATCATGTCCATATTAAATATTCCTGATCTCCTTTGTTGACTCAGAGTTATTCTGGAGAGATCTCTCTCTTTGTTCTCAACGCTTCTGATGCAGCTGTAAAATTCCGCTTTCGATTTCAAACAGGGAGTCACCCAGCGTCCTGCCAAAGCCCTGCCAATTTAGGTGCCACCAGAGGCATTATAAAGGGCCAGATATTATGAGTTGATGGTGCATTTTGGTTCCAAAAGCAGCTCTTGCTATTCCTCTCTGCGGGTTACTCTCAAGCAGATGGCATGGCAAGCTGCTTTAATAAAAGCCACGGGGTCTATATTGTTTTGTTGCTCATGTGCCAGAGAGTAGTTTTTTCAAATTAAAAACCCCCAGAAAAGATAAACAACAATCCTACCCATGTCCCCCCCCCTGAAGCAAACCCCCACAATTTTTCAGTGGTGCTTATTCCCAAATAACTGCGCTTTGGTCAGCAGCCGTAGGCTTTTTAGACACCTGAATATCAAAGGATCATAATGAGTAAGTCTTTCATGCTCACCAATTTGTTTGAACTTCAGTATGACTATAAAAGGGACATGGGTGGCGCTGTGGTCTAAACCACAGAGCCTAGGGCTTCCTGATCGGAAGGTCAGCAGTTCAAATCCCTGCGATGGGGTGAGCTCCCGTTGTTCGGTCCCAGCTCCTGCCAACCTACCAGTTCGAGAGCACGTCAAAGTGCAAGTAGATAAATAGGTACTGCTCTGGCGGGAAGGTAAATGGCGTTTCCGTGCGCTGCTCTGGTTCGCCAGAAGTGGCTTAGTCATGCTGGCCACATGACCCGGAAGCTGTTTGCGGACAAATGCCGACTCCCTCGGCCTATAGAGCAAGACGAGCGCACAACCTCAGAGTTGTTCGTGACTGGACCTAACGGTCAGGGGTACCTTTACCTTTATGAATATAAAGGTAACTAAGGCGTGGGGGTCATTTCTGTGGTTTGCAAAATATATGCATGGTGTGGCACAGGAGTTTTCCCCTCCCACTTATAATATTAGATCCCCGAGTCGCCATGTCAAACTGAACGGCTGGAGATTGTAGACAGAAAACGTCATCTTAATGCGGGATTTCAGTAGAATGTTATGGGACAGGCACTGGTTGGTAATGAAGCAATGTGACACCCCCCCCAAACTTTTACAGGGCAAATAATATTGAAAGCAGGATTGTGCACGTGACTATCCTGGTAGCATCATGAGCCCAAATCTCTTTCCTTCTCCCTCTCCCCACCCACCCGAGCAATACTAGTATAGGAACACCAGACTACTTAACAAGGCTGATGTAACATGTGCTTTCTATTTAGACCACATTTTTAAGAGAAAGAGAACCTGCCATGTTCTCTTTAATTTTTCTGAAGAATGTTTTTACTGGTTTTGTGTGCTAACAGAGGAAAAATATGCAGATAGAGAAAAGAAAGAGTAATACAATCTCTTTAAGTAAGCACACCACAGGCCTCTTTCTGGATCAGATTATTCTCCAACTATTCCAGCATTCTTTTCAAGAAACCCAGTAACCCAACAGCTGTCACAAAAAAGCCACTTAGAGCTGCCCAGAGGCCTGCTGGTTGGCTGCAATATTATAATTTGCTCTCCCCTGCATTGCGCAGGGATATGCGACCCAGTAAGGCAGAGATTAATGCAGCACTAAAAACTGTCGTGGTTTCCAGATAGGATGTCATGTTACATGCACACCTACCGGTACTTGGATACTGGCAGGACTGGGTAAAAGTTCTTTTCACGTGTGATAATGATTTTGGAAAACAACAACCGTTTTAGGCGTAGGTTGGCTTCATGCATCCTTTCACCTCTAGAGGTCCTCCTAGCATTATTTCAATCAAAAAGCTACAAGAAAAGAACAGCAGGGTTTTTAAAGAAAAAGAAACCAATATGAGGTCTAGTGAGGGTTTCTGGGTGTCTTAATGCTGTGGGTTCTCTGTCTTTCCAGTAAGGCACATTCTCCTTCCCCCAGCAATTCTGCCACGCACCCATGCTGCCATGGCGCTTACATTTCGTATGGACAATAAGACCAAGATGCCACAAAGGATGCTGTCACACTAGGTGTATTTTGACCTAAAACCATCCTTCAGCTGAGGAGCAACACCAAAGGGCAGAAGTACGTGGTCAGTGGGAACAGAGTGCTTGTCCGTCAGAAGCTTGATGATATTTAAGGGAGCAGATGGCGCTGTGGTCTAAACCACCAAGCCTCTTGGGCTTGCCTATAGGAAGGTCGGTAATTTGAATCCGTGTGATGGGGTGAGCTCCTGTTGCTTTGTCCCAGCTTCTGCCAACCTAGCAGTTCGAGATAAATAGGTACCACTGTGGCAGGAAGGTAAACGTCGTTTCCATGTGCTCTGGTTTCCGTCACAGTGTTCCGTTGCACCAGAAGCGGTTTACTCCTGCTGGCCACATGACCCAGCAAGCTGTTTGTGGACAAATGCCAGCCCTTTCAGCCTGAAAGCAAGATGAGCGCCGCAACCCCATAGTGGCCTTTAACTGGACTTAACCATCCAGTGGTCCTTTACCTTTTTTTAAAACCTTTGATTATATTTGTTCTATTTAATTTAGGGTTGCAATACATCTGGGTTTTCTCAGGCATGCCTTCTTTTTGGGGGGGCCAGCATGCCCATCCAGGCAGATTTTTGCATTTTACATGAAGTGTCTGGGGTTGGGGTTTTAAATTTTCTTTCTTGATTTTTCGGGACACGCTAGGCCTTGCACAGTTTCTGGCGTGACCTTCCTGGGGTCTCTCAGCCTCGCATTGTCTGGTGATGTAGCATCTCTTGAGCAGGAGATTGAAGACAGCAAAGAAAGGAGAGGGAAGGAGGGGGGTCGAGCAGGTGGGCGAGGAAGGGATCAGCGGCAGGGAGGAGGCGAACGATGGAGATACAGTATGGGGGGCAAGTTTGTTAGGATTGTCCTACTCGCAAGTAGTACCCCGGCAAAGACGCATGCCCGCCTGGCATGTTCTCTCCCTCCTGGTCGGTCCTTCGGGAGCTTCAAAAGCTTTCTCCGGCCTGAACATTGCAGCGACTGATACCAAGAGGCATCAGCACACTTATGGAACCTTCAGAGTATTGGCAGTTCGCATAACAGACTCAGCAGCACAGCATTTTGGCTAATCTACTTTATTTACATATAATACACTCAGAGCATTCCGACTTAGCTCCTTCCTCTTTCTCACCAGACAGCAAAGAGAAAGAAACAAAGGACAATAGTCCCACTTCATGGAACACAGTAAGATAAACATCCTGTCTCCGTCACTTCCCACTATGTGGAATGAGAGCATACACCGTCATGCGATAGACAACAATCCCATGACTGCAAGCACGGAGCAAGAATCCTAACAGGGTGTCCCTGAACGTGTCTGGTTTTTGCTCTTTGGAATATGGCAACCCTAGTTTATGGGCAAAATGGGCAAAACCAAAGCAAGCAGATAACTCCCCAAGGACCGATTGTTCTAAAACTGACCTGACACACTGGTGAGTTTGGCTAGCCTTCAAGTGGGTGGCGGCTTACATGCAACTTAAAAAGAAGAACATGCTACCAGAAAGAAGTTTGCATACAATTTGCACGTGCTGATTTGTATGGGTAGATGAAAAATCAGAAAGTATAGGCATAATCTAAGGAGACATGCCACACAGCTCTCATCATGGTGGGGAAAACGCTGACCAGGTGAGCCATGCACCTGAACAGGCTACTTTCTAACTGCTGACTTTTCATGGGTGTGTTCAAAGTCCCAGACTTTCCTTCTTGGTGTTCTTCATCTTTAATCAGACTTCCCCTAAAAGAGAGGCTTGTGCTTTGTAAAGTAGGACACATGGCCACCTAAGATTTGTTAGAAATGTAAGGTTATTTCCCTATGGCAATGTTGAGGTCCAAGCATCAAAAGGCCATGGTTTTTGTGTGTGTGTTCTGGATCCATACACTTCAAATCATAATATGATAACATACAATATAAGAAACAAAAGAAGCTATAGAAATGTGATTAAAAATCAATTTGTCCATTTAATGTGGAAATGCCACAGACCACGTGAATGAAAGGTGTGCATGGACCACAGTTTTGGAACTCCTGACGTATATTCAACCTTACTAAGGAGATAGCAGTTCTAAAATAAAGACTTAGCACTGAAAGTAGTGAGGATTGCAGTCTTTTCAGCTACATACTAATAGTTCAGATGCTGTTGGGAAAAGTTTCTTTACGTTCAGCTCTTTTTACTGCTGACCTGGTTTCTTCCACTTTCTGCTAGACTTCCTCTGCTGGCCTTGGCTGCTTCCTCTGGCAAGACTGGTTGCTTTACTTTCTGGAAATGCCTCTTGGCATTCAGTTCTCACTTGCCATGTGCTCACTGTCATCTTATTAAGGCCAACCTAATCTTTTGGATTCCCTTGAGATATTTCATTAGAAGTAACTCAGGGCAGCTTATTCCATCTGGTCTGTTCAAAATAACCAATCCTTTGACACAGGCCCGTCGGATCCAATTACTCATAAAGGAAAGAACTGTTGCAGGACCCTGTGCGATAGGATGAGACGAGTAAACTTGGCACAACTTTCTTTGTGTAGAATGGGAATGTGTTCCATTTGAGGATAAACACACGAGACTGGCTCTTTCCAGATTCATCTTGGCACGAGGGAGTTGGGGCAACTGGTATTCTCAAACTTGCAAAGCAATAGACAGGGACGTAGGAAGTGGCCTTATACTGAATAGATCCCTGGTCCACCCAGCTCAGTATTGTCTACACTGGCAAGCAGCAGTTCTCCAGGGTTTTGTGCGGGTGTCTCTCTCTCAGCTCTATCTGCAGATGCCCAGGATTGAACCTGTGACCTTCTGTATCTAAAGTAGATGCTGAGACATACCCAGCTAGAGCACAATTCAGCAGCCAGGTTGCTCACTGCAGCAAGACGGTTTGAGAATATTACACCGATCCTGGTCCGACTGCACTGGCTACCAATTAGTTGGTGCAAAGCCAACACACTCGGGGGGGGGGTGTCCCTGGAAAAGTGCTGTTGTAGATGTGTCCTTCCAGGAATTGGTTTACTAATGCCTAGCTGGTATTGTTTGCACCTTGCCTATAAAAGCTGGGGGAGGGCGCTAAAGGCTCCAGTATTGTCCAGATTCATTTAAGACAATTCACAAGGGATGTATCTGACTTCTAAATCTGTGTGGGCGGAGGGATACTTTCCGCCGAGTACTGATACGTGCTGACAGACTGTGCACTGTTGAGCAAACAGGCTTGACAATTAAAATGTGCTTCTTTGACGTGGTTGGAGAAAGATGCTCTGCATCACCTTCAAGCCTCGGGGGCAGGATGGAACTAGGTACACGTATTGCAAGCAGTTGTATTGTCTTTCTTTCCCACAATGGTTCAAAGGGCTTTCTTGCGGATGCTGCAACAAAGAATAGCAATGGTGGAGATGTGTGTATTAAACCCTTTCCTTGCCATGCATGTGTCTGTTTAATGCAAAGCCTCCCAAAGCTGTTTTCTGTTAACAGGTTCTCAAGTCCCTCCAACTCCTTGAGCTTCATTGCACCGATGGCAGATTTGGGGCTCTCAAATTTCAGTGGCGCCCCATGCGACACTATAAATGGGTGCCCCCCTTGCCTCTCACACTGCGTTCCATGGCATTGTTGTGGCGCCCCTTCAGACCCGCCAAAGACTCCACAAGTGGCTGTGCAAAGCGCAGGGCATTTGCAAGGACAGCAGAAAAAATTCACTAGTTAAAAGAGGAGTTGAATTCACTCTCCTTGTCTGGGGAAAAGCAAGAGTTCCTCGATGAGTGCAAATGCCTTATTTGACACCTGATTCCTTTGCACACAGCCAGCACAGGTATGAACCTCTATTTTGACCAAAGTGCCTTTCTAACACAACAACAACAACAACAACAACAACAACAACAACAACAACAACAACAATTTATATCCTGCCCATCTGTCTGGGTTTCCCCAGCCACTCTGGTCGGCTCCCAACAGAATATTAAAAACATGATAAAACATCAAACATTAAAAACTTCCCTAATCAGGGCTGCTTTCAGATGTCTTCTAAAAGTCAGATAGTTGTTTATTTCCTTGACATCTAATGGGAGGGCGTTCCACAGGGTGGGTGCCACTTCTGAGAAGGCCCTCTGCCTGGTTCCCTGTAACCTCACTTCTCACAAGGGGGGAACCGCCAGAAGACCCTCGGAACTGGACTTCAGTGTCTGGGCTGAATGATAGGGGTGGAGATGCTCCTTCAGGTATACTGGGCAAAGTCCATTTAGGGCTTTAAAGGTCAGCACCAACACTTTGAATTGTGCTCAGAAATGTACTGGGAGCCAATGCCGGTCTTTCAGTACCGGTGTTATGTGGTCTTGGCGGCCACTCCCAGTCACCAGTCTAGCTGCCGCATTCTGGATTAGTTGTAGTTTCCAGGTCACCTTCAAAGGTAGCCCCACGTAGAGTGTATTGCAGTAGTCCAAGCGGGAGATGCATGCACCACTCTGGCGAGACAGTCTGCGGGCAGGTAGGGCCTCAACCTGTGTACCAGATGGAGCTGGTAGACAGCTGCCCTGGACACAGAATTGACCAGTGCCTCCATGGACAGCTGTGAGTCCCAGTTTGAACACCTGGTCCTTCAGGGGCACAATTACCTCATTCTGGACCAGGGAGTCCTCCACACCCGCCCTCCCCCTGTCCCCCCAAAACAGTACTTCTGTCTTGTCAGGATTCGACCTCAATCTGATTTGATTAGCCACCATCCATCCTCCGACTGCCTCCAGGCACTCAACACAAGCATTGTCTCTACCTGGTGATCAACGGGTCCTTGGATTTCCTAAGAGATGGATCCTCCTCCTCCTTTCTGGCCAATCAGGGAACACTGAAAGCATGGTTGCAGGTCTGCCTGGCCAGTGAGCCTATGGGAAGCATTGTTAGTGGGCCTGATCCCTCCCATCAGGAGGGATGGGAAGTGGCGTTGTGTGAACCTGAGCCTTGCTGTACCTCACAAAGCAAGAGGCTGCCTCTACATTTGCAATCAGTGGCTGCCTCTACATTGAATGTGCTTGATTTGAAGAGCAGTCTGGGAATTTTGGCATTACTTATTAATCATTTTGGACCATAACACTGCTATTTCTTTGGTTAAATAAATATCTGCTGGCATGTTAGAATGCTCCTGTTTGTCATTGCAGCATTTATAAAACCACTCTCGAAGCTCACATCTCTAGCGCTTGCTTGCCAAGTTGGAAATTATGAGACCTCTGAGTTTGCTTATATAAGAGAACACTTTTAAATTACAACACTGCCAGCTACAGTACTGAGATTATCTCAGTGTTTGGAGAACTGAAGGTGTTTCCTGTTTTCCTGCAGCTATTGCTACGATGTTAGTTTCTTCCTTGTCTGAGACTGCAATCCTCTACCCACTTACCTTGGAGTAAACCCCATTGAACTCAATGGAGCTTACAACTCAGTAGGCATGCGTAGGACTGCGCTGTGCATGTGTAAACTTCATGCATTGAAAACCTACCATTAAGGTGGGAAAGTAGGTATGTTGCAACTGGGAATGGTGCAAATTACTGGGATGGGGGCAATTTGGGCAAAATATCCATCCTTTATTTTAAAAGATATTCTGCATATAGTCTGCAAAAACATTCTGCAACTACGGCACTGAGGGATAGATTAAATTGGGGGCACCTGCTATTTGTTGTACCCTCTATTAAGAAGGGTTGGAATATGGTATCAAATGCTGATGCCTTTAAGGAAACTCACACCTTTATCTATGGCCGTTTTAATGCAAATACAGTGCTTTGTATCCAGTGCTGCACCAGTTGAGTTCTGTTTGGGCAACAGGATTTCTGCGCCTTCAATTTCTCCTACACAGAGTACCCCCAACACTCCAGAACTGATTTTGAGACATGGGGGGGGGGCAGGAAAGAAGAGGAAGTTCTGCGGCACATACAAAAGTCATTTCCTCAGAGTTCAAAACATCTTTGAGCTGTTCCTCTAATGAAATTTGGGGTGCACGTCTTTTGATGTTGATGAGCACGGTACTACAGTGGTACCTTGGTTTAATTGGGTCCAGAAGTCTGTACTTAAGCGTACTTAACCTGAAGTGAACTTTCCCATTGAAAGTAATGGAAAGTGCATTAATCCGTTCCAGACGGTCCGCGGAGTACTTAACCTGAAGCGTACTTAACCTGAAGCGAACTTCCCCATTGAAAGTAATGGAAAGTGGATTAATCCGTTCCAGACGGGTTCGCGGAGTACTTAAACTGAAAGTACTCAAACCGAAGCGTACTTAAACTGAGGTATGACTGTACAGTGGTACCTCGGTTTATGAACACAATTGGTTCCGGAAGTCTGTTCATAAACTGAAGCGTTCATAAACTGAAGCGAACTTTCCCATTGAAAATAATGGAAAGTGAATTAATCCGTTCCAGATGGTCCGCGGAGTAAGCATTCATAAACTGAAGCAAACTTTCCCATTGAAAGTAATGGAAAGTGGATTAATCCGTTCCAGACGGGTCCGCGGAGTACTTAAACTGAAGCGTTCATAAACTGAAGCATGGGTGTAATTGGTTCCGGAAGTCTGTTCATAAACTGAAGCGTTCATAAACTGAAGCAAACTTTCCCATTGAAAGTAATGGAAAATGAATTAATCCGTTCCAGATGGGTCCACGACGTTCATAAACCGAAAATTCATAAACCGAGGTGTTCATAAACCGAGGTTCCACTGTACTGCAAATGGCAGCGCCGGCAGTAGTGGCTCTGGAGTGGAGAAACAGGATGTCTCAGGATATATTCAGACGCTGGGATGGCTTCTGTTATTCTGGGATGTTCTGGAAAACTCAGGACACTTGAAGGATATGAAGTTCTGTTCTACAGCAGCTAGGTCAACTACAGCAACAAAGGCATCTGGGTTTCATTAGAAATTTCTACAGGATTCCACAATAAAACAACACCTTGGCACATGCAACCTACTCAAGGAGAAACTGAAACGTCATCTGGAAAATAAATTGTAAGATGAAAAAGAAACACACCCTTTTCTCTGCTGTGACATATATTCTCGTATATTCTTAAAGCATTATTTAAAATCTTTGACCATCTCATGAGAAGAGAAGACTCCCTGGAAAAGACCCTGATGTTGGGAAAGAGAAGGGGACAACAGAGGATGAGATGGTTGGACACTAGAAACTACCAACATGAGTCTGACCAAACTGCAGGAGGCAGTGGAAGACAGGAGTTCCTGGCGTGCTCTGGTCCATGGGGTCACAAAGAGTCGGACATGACTAAACAACTAAACAAACAAAACAAAATACCTGAGATAGCTAGTTAGCACACTCTACATTATTTCATTCAAGAATTTTAATCGCATTTTCATCCTGCCTGGGGATATCAAAGTGTCCCAGAGAAATTTTGCTTCTTTTTATTGAAACTTCATGTGAAAATTTCAATGGTTTTATTTAAAAGCTAAATCCTTTTATTGGCACTTTCATTGAAATGGCATAACCTTTCACTGTTGTGATTCCAAATAAAACATACCTGTTAGACTGAGCCTGGTGTTAGCAAGAGTCTTTATGGGTTCAGGAACTTACATAAACAATACCTTTTCTCCTCCAGCCATTCTTCAATTTCAAAATTGTGATTTTTGTGGGGGTGTATGGGTTGGGGTAGGTTATTTTTCCATTTCCCCCCTATTATTTGGTTCAATGTTACATGCATTCAGACCTCATGAGTTCAGTGCCTCAAATTATGAGACTTTAAATGAAAACAGGAATAAGAAACATTAAGAGAGTATTGAAACTGTACTGCGTGTTATGATGATTATAATTTCAAAGCCCTAGAAAGATAAAAGGGGCTTTGAAATGGTAATACATTCACCAGTTAGCATAGTTCAGCTGCCTCCTTCTCTTTCTTTTCAAGAGATTTGCAAATCTGACCATTTTATCTAAATTCAAAGCAGGGGTATGTGAACTGAAATACTTGCTTTTGAATTTGTAACAATGTGGATCCAGATGTTGGGTGCTATTCCAGAGAAATTTACATATTGTTCAGTCCCACTAGCTACAAAGTTCATGGAGAGAAGTGGCATAACTTCATTATACACAGCTATTGCAGCAGCGGGGGTGTGATGCGACCGGGAACAGAGACAAATCAGGCCTCATTTATACCTGATGCCAGCAAGCAAGAACTTAGCCATGTGGCATTGAATGTGCCCAGTGCTATACTAAAACTGGCCCTTCAGCTGCTACACATTTCGAAGCTATGAGTTTTGAAGCTATGATTTTAGTAAGTTGGCAACCCTAATAAGCAGAAGCACTAGGGTCAATGTGCATATTTCGCCATCTTGAACATTAATGGTTCTTAGAGACATTGCCCTTATGACATAGTCATGTGTGATGTTTTTGAAAGCATGGATAAAATCTCTCTGTTCTATGGGGGAAATTTATAATTTATCTTAAAAATCACTGTAAACCATTAAAACTGTTAGTAGGATTGGAATAACACCTATAGTTTAATGGTGAATTTCGGATATAATGGAGATGTAGAAGAACTGGATTGTTATAAAAGATGCAGGAGGAAATGACTAACGATAGGACCCACAAAGGGGAAAATGGAATCCTTTGGAATTTTGTTTTTATGATGTCTGCTGGACATGTGATTGTAAAACTTTAATTTGAAAAACCATATATATGTTCTAATCTATTCATAATTAGTACAGATGTGTTGGCAGACCTTCCAAGTGTCTCTGTTTTCCAGGGACAGTCCCGGATTTACAGAAGCCGTCTTGGTTTCAGATTTGATCCTGGAATGCCCAGCTTTTCCTTAGGAGAAATGTTGGTGGGTATGTAATAAAACACCCCTATTTTCATTGGAGAAATGTTGGAGGGTATGTGTTTGTCACCTATTTTGAAGGGTAGCAAGAAGATCTTCTGCCTTTTAGGTTTTAGTTACTTCTCAAGAACAACAGATAAGCTTGAGTGAGTGGTTGCTAGGAAAGCACATGCCAGGGGTGTGATTTTTGTGTGTAAATCTAAATCAAATACATGTTGGAAATGTAAAGAGAAAGAAGGTTCTTTTTATCATATGTGGTGGTTTTGTAGTAAGGTTGAAGCTTACTGGGAAATGATATATAATGAAATGAAAAAGATGCTTAAAATAATGTAAAGGAACCAGAAGTTTTTCTTTTGGAAAATACAGGGACGGAATTATCTAAACTGTATGGAAACTTACTCATGTATGTGACTGCAGCGGCAAGAATGTTACTTGCCCCAAAATGGAAAGAAGCAGAAGTCCCAGCAAAGGAAGAATGGATACAAAAACTTATGGAATACGCAGAAATGGCGAAACTTGCCGGAAGGATAAGAAATCAAGATAATCTGGACTTTTGCTAAGTTTACAAAAAGTTCCTCTGTGCATGAGGAAAATGGGGTCTATGCGATGCAAGTCAGCAGTCTGTACTTTTGCTACTTTTCTACGAGGACACTTTGGGCCCAGGGCTGGTCCTACTGGATCAGGCCAAAGGTCCATCTATTCCAGCATCCTTGTCTCACAGTGGCCAACCAGATACCCATGGGAAGTGCAGAACCTAGTCATTTTGACACTTTGGCAGCCTATTTGCAAAATCTAACCATTCCAGAATACAGGCACGCTTTCACTTTCGCAAGATTGAATCTACTGCCTTCGGCTGTGCTCAAGGGTCGATTAAAAAAAAATCCACTGCAAAAATGGTTACCTGTCCCTGTGGAGATGGCAGTGTTGAGTCAGTGGCTCATGTGCTTCTGGCTTGCACTCTTCATAAAGATTTGAGGAGTGAGGTTATTACCCCTCTATTATTCTCCATGCCAGGTCGCTCAGCCATCACTACAGTGTCCTTTCTTTTGGCAGATCAAGAAGAACAGGTGACAGCAAAAACTGCAAGGTTTTGTGGGGGCAATTAGAATAATATCTATTATTTGATTATTGTAAACCCCAAAATGTATTTTCTACACTTAAGTTTTCATCTCTATCTTCAGTACATTTTATTTTATCGCTATGGCTAGTGGCTGATGCGAATAAAGATTCTTCTGGTTCTCAGAAGCAGGACATGAGCACAACAGCACTCTCTCTACTTGCAAATTAGGTCGGGATTGTGCTTGTAGGCCTTCAGGCCAGTAATTATGGTGAATATTTGGTTTGAGTTTGACCAAACTGCGGGAGGCAGTGCAAGACAGGAGTGCCTGGCGTGCTCTGGCCCATGGGGTCACGAAGAGTCGGACACGCCTAAACGACTAAACAACAATTTTGCATCTTGTGTAAGACCACTGGGATGTAACTTTGGTTCCCATAGGATTTGTGTTGGGATGTTACTTTGACAGGAAGAATGATGAGAAAATGCCACTCTTCAGGAACAAAAGAAAGTTATTTCAAAGGGAATTGAAACCTGGAGAAGAAGTCACATGGCTAAAATGTATTAAATAAGAAATGCTTCCAGATAATTAAACCTGTATCTATAAGAAGCGTGTGATTGTGTTATCAAGTGAAATGAGGAAATGAAGAAATATATGGGCACTTTTCAGCCAGTTAAAGTGCAACCCTGAAGGACTATCTTGGTGTATGAACAAGCTTGTACCCTGTTCTCAGGCACACTTCCACTGGCCATACAATTTTGGAAGATACCAGATACGGGCCCTTTTTGGTGATGACGCTGCAATTCTCTGGGGAGATCAGGCAGGGCTCTTTTCATTCCTTTAAAATAAAAAATGTCTTAACATCCCACTCAAAAAACCCCCAAAAATCTCAGCAACAGGTATTCCGGGTCATCCCGCTGATGCTCTGCGACTACGCCACTGAGCTACAGCCCTATCAAGGATTTCTTTGCTGCACTGGAAAATCTCTTGAGCTGTCCAGCAGGATGACGCCAACACAAGACCATTCTGTTCTGTTTCATTTCGGCACTACCTGTTCTCTGTTGTATGTTATTCTCAGAGCACAGAAGTAGAAATTGGCTTTTTTACTTGTGTGTTTTGCACTTTATGGACAAGATGGGTGCACAAAGCCCACTGTTCTCGCTAACCCATAATTTATGCGAGGGCCTATTCTGCATTTCACAAAGCGTATAGACAGAGCCTATTCATCTGAGGCTTGAACACTTTACCATGTGATTCCTTTCAAGCCTAAAGGAAAGCTTATCAGCGGTTTTGCTAACTCTTCTCGCCATGCAGCAAATTAAAACAATTAGCAAACAAAAGGCCGGGTACTTTCTGCAGAAGCTTCTGAAGTACAAACAGAGAAAGCCAAGGCTAGGGTGTTTTTCTGTCTCTTACAAAAGGCATTTATCATGTGACAGAATATAATTTGGGAGGCAAGAGAGAGATCTAATAGCAGTTCACTTGCCAGGACTATCCATGAAAAGCCATTAAGGGAGAAGGTTAACCCCTCTTCCTATCAGACGCTCAAGCAAGCAAATGTTGATTCACCCAGTAATGAAGAATATTTGTTTAGCAGAGAGAAATGAACTGCACGTAGCATGGCAAACAGACTGAAGAGGTCATAACTCATCCTCATGGTCAGATTACCCCTGGGTCTTCTCCTCTGAGGTTGAACGCTCCAGGGCAGTTCCCTGGAGAACTTGCAGGTCTGCAGAGGATCTGAGGGAGGCTGATGTTGTTGGTCTCCCAATTCTCATCAGCCCCAGCTAGCGTGGCCAATGGAAGCTTTCTCAACACAAGGGCCGTGTTTTCCCCTGGGCAATCTTCTGAGGGCCACAAGGCAATGGGGAAGGGGGAGGGCTAGAGGCAAGTGTGCTGTGCACTAAGGGTATTTCTCTTTCTCCTCCTCCTCCTTTGGCAATCACTCGTAGCCGAGTAACATTATCTTCCATGAACACAGTTTTAACAGCCTCAGCCCTTGCTCCCCCCCCCGCAGGACCAATTGCAGCCATCAGCAGTCGTTAGCAGCCATCTACAGGTTTACCACTCCCATCAGCCCATCACCCATTCTCCCCCACCCACCCCCACCCTCTGTATATACACAAGGGTCTGACACTTCTGTTTCATGTGTATCTGAGGAAGTGTGCATGCACACGAAAGCTCATACCAAAATAAAAACTTAGTTGGTCTTTAAGGTGCTACTGGAGGAATTTTTTTTATTTTTACAGTTTTAACAGTGAGTCCGTAAGTGACTGTGGAGGCCAATTCTGGATCCACATGTCCTCGCATAGTGGGGATATAGGTTTCCAGGCAGGAGTTAATCACAGTGAGGGTTTTCCAAGTGTGCCTTCCTCTTAGCACATTTCTCCCTTTCGTCTTGAGTTCGAGCATCTTCAAAGCCCACGACACCTTTGGTAAAGGCCTGGCCAGGACGCAACCCATGTTTCCCAGTTGTCGGTGTTTTTATACTGCATTTATGGTACCATTGCAACATAGTACAGGTCAGCCTTCCTCAAGCTTGCGTTCCTGGATGTTGCTGGACTATAACTCCCATCATCCTTAGCCAGCATGGCTAGTGGTCAGGGATTATGGGAACTGTAGTTTAAGAACCCAAGGTTGAGAAAGGCTAGCCTAGGTTCTACACACACCTCACTGTATCTAAACCTTGGCTTAGGAGAAGCAGAACTATTTCCTTCTTCAGGCATTCCTCACCTGAAGGCGCATCACATGAGTAAACACCTCTGGTTCTGCCTTCAGTGTGGCTTCCCTGCCATCCATGCATGAGCATGAACATATGAGGTGAGGAAGTCTATATGAACTTGGGACCCATGCTGTTATCTTCCTTATTAAGAGCAGGAGAAAACATTGCAAAAGCAACAGGTGGCCTGTCAAAATGGCTCCTGCCTCTCTTTTCTGCACAGTTTGGGAGAGTGCTCAGTAACCTGCTCTTCTGGGAAAGTTCCAGAAGTCTGTCTGGAAGAGGACCCTGCAAATCCTAAGCAGATAGCATATTTGGAAGCAAGTTCTGCCAAAATCAAGGCGGACACAGATATTTCTGAGCCTAGGGAGAATTTCTATATCCTTCACTTTGCTTCCTATATAAACCATATCCACAACTTGTTGGCATAGCTGGAATTTAGGGTGCCGTCTCTCCAGCAGGTATGTAGTCTGACCCTGGGCATATTTAACGCGGAAGTGTTGAGTCTATTGGAGAATGTGCACAGGGTTGCACCCTTACTTGAAAGTTCTCCATGAGATCGCCTCAAAGTAGGTTTGCATGGAATTGTGATTTCTTAATTGTGCTTGATCCCCACCAATTTCAGCAGAGTTTACTTCCAAGTAAGGCTCCCTGGAAAGGCTCATTTTCTGTGATTCTACAGATAATTATTCCCCTGGATTGTGTCAGCAAAACAAGCCAAGCTACTCACTCTCCCTAACATTGGAAAATAGTTTGTCGTCTATTTCCGGGCTTCATATTTGAGGTAAATGTTACGAGTCCCTGAGGCTTATATCTGAAAACTCAGAAATATGACTCTTGGCAGCATCACTAATTATATATAGCCAGAAACTCAAAAAGTGCCTTGTAAGGATTTGTGTGGATTGTGATCCTTAATGTGTGTTCTTGGGATCATGTTCTATTGAATTCAGTGGGACCTATTTCTGAGTAAACATTGATTGGATCGTGTATGAACATGTCTTCAAAGCAGCATAAAGTATAAGCTTATCACACCCATCAGCCCATCACCCATTCTCCCCCACCCACCCCCACCCTCTGTATATACACAAGGGTCTGACACTTCTGTTTCATGTGTATCTGAGGAAGTGTGCATGCACACGAAAGCTCATACCAAAATAAAAACTTTGCTTTGTTATTGTAGCTTTGCTTTGTTATTCTGCAGCTGAAGATAAGGCATTTATACACCAGGGTACTGCTCAGACCCATGATACGCCATTTCTTGTTCAATCTGAGATTTCTTTGAAACCACACGGCCCACTTACACCACTTAAATGAGGCAATTTGCTGTATCTCTTCAACCTTCTACCTCGAGTTCTGTTATCTGGCTCCAGGAAGAAGATAAGAGCAGCAATTTGAAAGGCATTCACCATCATGGTACATTCCTGGTCCTTCTAAATAGTAGTCATTTCCCAATGCGAGGCAAAGTTGAAAAGTGTTCTAAGGATATTGGGAAATGGCAAAGCACCTTCAAAGAGTCGCTAAATTAAAGTGCTGTGTGCCGTAGAACCTATCCTATAAGACCCCACAACGCAAGGATAATGGAGCTTCTGGCTCTTTAAGAAGTTGCCAGACTCCAGTTCCCATCAGCTCCAGCCACCATGACCAAGAATCAGGGATGATGGGACTTGCAGCCGAGCAAGTTCTGGTTCTCCATTCTCTTCTAGGGTTTAGAAGCGCTACAAAGCAATCCTTTGCCAGAATCCTTGTCTGTTCTTTGGGGGAACTTCACAATTGATGATGAAATATTGTGGCACATTACTGGGATCTAAGCAAGGGCCTGTCCGTGGGCAGCATCTTTTTCAGTAGCAGAAAGCAGGATCCTCAGGCAAAGGAGATGCACAATAAAAGCATGCTGGCAAAAACGTTTCTCTATAACCAGGCATTTGGCCTTTAACTGTGACAGGGTGTTTTAAATGTATTTCTTTTTTCTTTTGGTTTTGATATTTCTATGTTGGGTTTTTGGTCTATCTGTCTGCCACTTTGGGTTGCCCTGGGCAAGATAAAGCGACTAACAAATTCATTCATTCATTCATTCATAAATAAATAAATGTGATGGGAAAATGCATGATATGAAAACTGTGCGATGAATGAATGAATGATCAACAGGAGGACATATAAACTTGTTTGCTACAAAATAATAAATATATTTGGGGGGGGGAAGAATTCAGGATGAATGCTCTTTGTCATATTTGTGGGATAACCAGTCTCATATAACCAATACTTTATGCTTAAGTTTAATTAATGCATGAAGGGGTTAAAACCATAGAGTAAGCTGTCCTGCCAGGCTTAGCTCACCTTGGGAGGGACTAGATCAGGCTTCCTCAACCTTGGCCCTCCAGATGTTTTTTGCCTACAACTCCCATGATCCCTAGCTAGCAGGATCAGTGGTTGGGGGTGATGGGAACTGTAGTCTCAAAACATCTGGCGGGCCAAGGTTGAGGAAGCCTGGACTAGGTCATCAAGCTTTTGTTCGCCTTCCAGTCTACCTGAAAAGCTCAATCTGTAAAGAGGTTTGAGACCGCATGGGTGTTACAAGCCTCTCTTGAGTTCCTAGAGCAGTAATTTAGGAACTTTCACCATTGTAACTAAGCCAAGTTTTACTGCTTGTGCTACTTTCTCTGAATGCTGGATGGAAAGTGCAGGTCTAGCTTAGCTGGTGCATCAACGGCCCCTGCCCATGAAAATGTGTGTGAAAATCATGTCATCTAATAAAATGAATTAGGCAAGTATTTTCAAGCCACTTTTGGTTCCTGAGGCTTTTGAACACATTCTTACTGTTCTACGAGGAAATGAAAATCAAAGCCTGTTTTAAAAAGCATTTAACAAGGAACTGTGGACAGAAATGCTTCTTTAGCTTGTTAGTTAGTGGTGGAGGACTGTTGCAGCTATCAGATCCAGAGAGCAATTGTAGTATTTTAGATTGAAATCCTTAAATCTGCAGTTCTGGGGGCAGGGGCCTGCCTACCCCCCCCCCCAGATTTGGATAGTTTACTGTATAAATAATTCTGTAGCCAAAGCCCTATGTATATGTATATGCTGTGGTTTAGTTCATGGGGATGTGACTTGAGTCTTAATAATCATTTTTAAATATTGAAGCCTTTTGTTGGAATTCATTCTGTCAATTCATTCTGTGATGGCATATCAGTATGCATCTGTGTTACGTGGATCTTACTTGCGCTATGAAATTAAAAACGGAAACACAAGACATGGGCAACAATGATGACTACCGAAGTGAATAGAAATCTGCATTTTGCTTCTTTGCAAGGAAGGAGTCCTAATCTATTCCATCTATTATGCTTGATGAATTAATATCTGGGCTTTGGTGTCTTCTTAATGTGCTTGGTGTAATCCTATTGTCCCTTTTCCACATAGACATCTCTGGCTCATTCTATGAGCACTGATACTTATTTAGCCATAATGACACCTTTCATGAGAGAGAGAGAGAGAGAGAGAGAGAGAGAGAGAGAGAGAGAGAGAGAGAGAGAGAGATATGTCTATGTGGAAAAGGCAGCAGGCTTAGGGGAACACAAGGGTTTGTGGAAATATAAAAACCTTTAGGAAAAAACCTGATGCATGTTAGAGGAGGAGAAATGGAGTAGACATAGGTAATTGACTGGATCCTTCCGCAGGTGTACTCCATGCTGTTACATTTTGGCGCCTTCATTATACACCTTTAGATGCCCGGCAAAAACATTCCTTTTTAACTAGGCCTTTGGTTGATTTGATTGACATCCTATGCCCATTTGAAATGTGTTTCTTTTTTTGAGGGGGGGGGGTGTTATCGGGTAGTTGTTTTTGTTTTGATTATACAGTGGTACCTTGATACTCGAACGGCTTGGCTCCCAAACAAATCGGCTCCTGAACGCCGCAAACCTGGAAGTAAGTGTTCCGGTTTGCAAACGTTTTTCAGAAGCCGAACTTGCGACGCAGCTTCCGCTTGAATGCAGGAACCTCCTGCAGCCAGTTGGAAGCCACGCCTTGGTTTTCAAACAGTTTCGGGAGACGAACAGACTCCCAGAATCGATTAAGTTTGAGAATCAATATACCACTGTATATATTGTCGTTTTATATTTTGATTTTGTTCAACTGCCCTGAGACCTCCGGGTATGGGGCGGTATATAAATTCAATAAATAAATAAATTTTGTTACAGCACCCATTTGTCATTACCATTTTTATTTTAAAGAAGTGTTCTTCACTGCATTGAAACATAAGGAGTTTGTACAAAATTATGCTTCATAGTGCGTGCACATATCTCTGGGAACAAAGACATTTTGGAATTCAATTGAGAAATGCTATCACTCCAGCACAATGACTTGATGGGGGGAAAGTGATAGAGCCTTGGCTGAGATGAAGGTTCCTAGAGACCATTTAGGTATGTGACATCACCCCTGCTTCTTGCCCAGCCCAATTCTTCCTGGTCTGGGAGTTCAGAACGCTGGACAGTTCCAATGGCAAAGACTACTGTACTACTGTCACTCAAGATGTCTAGAATCCTGCCCAGTATGGTTAGGGAACATTTTTAAGCTTGCTAGCAGCGATAAAAAATACCTTCTTTATGAAATGCAATTAATATGTTTACATTTTTTGTTGCACCCCAAAATTGATGGTTTGTTTACTCTTCTTGTGAGAGCTGCTTCATAAATAAAATTGAGGATTACGATGACGACGACAAGGCGGCCAGAAAATGTCTGGAGGAGATTCTGTGAATTTCTCTCTCTACATTAATAATTTGGTAGTAGAGAGCACAGGCTTTGTGAATGAGTCACCGAGTTCCTCGCAATGCTTAATTATTTATTAAGCCTCTATATTCTCTCTGAGGCTAAAATATAGTTTGTGGCTGCAGATTTCTTTCTGTCGAGATAAATTGAATGTGAAAATGAGACGTATATGTGGATGCAGGGAGGAAACTCTTATTATAAAACGGCCCTACTAGCACTGGGGTGGGGTATGGTGTGTTAGGAAAAGGGTGAGGGGACACATCATGCTCTTTCTGGGGTAGTTTGTTCACTTGTCAGCAGGCAAAAGTGGCTGGATAAACCAGGTGCCAGGAACTGGGCAGAGGAGGAATGGTGGAGACCGCCTCCCCATCCTGACCCTTCCAGGGAGGAGGAAGAGGAAGACTGTATAGATTTACAACAGGGGTTTGAGGGAGGTCACAGCTCAGAGGCAGATGAGGGGGAAAGCTGGGAAATCATGGGAAAGCCAGAGCAGCAGCTGGCTGACACGTTTTCATTAGAAAGCATCCCAGACCCTCCATCTCCCAGAACCCGGCGGGGCTTTAAAGTAGGAGAGCAAAGAGCTCAAAGGCAGAGGGCACTTAGTGGCACCCATAGAGGAGGTGATGATGACAACGAATGAGGAAGTGAACGTAGCCAATGGGTATCAAACTCTCCATGAATTAGGGACTTCCCCTGCATGTGAAGACAGGCTGTGGTGGATTGAGCATACGAGACCAATAGTGTCAGTGCGCCCTGTTCTGCCCACATCTTAAGCGCTTGCATGGGCTAGGCAACTGGAGCACCTTCACTGACCTTCTGATCACAGAAACAAAGACACAGCATTCCGGGAGACAGGTCCTGGTGCAATGGATTCACACCTGTTCATTGCGAGCACTTCCAACTTGGTAGAGTAATGGAAGCGAAGCTGTGGAGGTTTTGAAGCATGCCTAATTTATTTCTAACAGTCACTACAAAACACTACAGACATACATGAGAAGAGCAGTTCCCATGCGGCCATCTTATCTCTACATAGATAAGAGCGAAAAGTTTTCAGGCAAGAGACGAAGAACCAAAGAGCAGCTTCCGCCCCCTCCTTTCTCATAACATAAACAAAGATGGCGATTATTGCAATGGGAGGGGTGAAATGCCAACAAATAGTGCATCCAAACGTCAAGAAGGTGGTTAACTGCATGTGTTGTAGAGGAAAGTGAGGGGCAGATGGGGTTCGCCCACCTGGGAAGGTGGCCCATCTAGGAGAAGGAACAATCAAGGGGATCCCTACTCGGGTCCAACATGGTGCAATAATTAGCGTATTTCTCTAAATAAGACTGGAAAGCCAACCACACACATCCTCAAGCAATTTTGAAAGGAATGGAGGAATGGAAAGCAGCTTTTGCCTCAGTTAAGGGGTATCTGGTCTGAGCCCAGTTTAAAGATCCTAAGAGGCGAGAGCAGGGGTCTTGAAGTTGCCCATCAGCAGTGAGTACCTTTGCTGGACTGAGTAGCTGGACGGAGTAACTGGACTGAGCAGGCACACAGGTCACAGTCTTCCCTGCTATGGTGAGTTGGACTCTGTTTCTGTTTGATTCCTGGTGTTGGACTAGGACAGGCATCCCCAAACTTCGGCCCTCCAGATGTTTTGGACTACAATTCCCATCTTCCTCGACCACTGGTCTTGTTAGCTAGGGATCATGGGAGTTGTAGGGCTGCAGTTTGGGGATGCCTGGACTAGGACCTAAGAAATCAAGGTTAGAATCCCCACTCAGCCATGTAGCTCGCTGGGTGATCTTGGGCCAGTCACAGTCTCTTAGCCTAACCCACTTCACAGGGTTGTGTCATGAAGATCAAATGGGGAGGTGAGAACAGTGTGCATCGCCTTGAACTGCTTGGTGGAAAAGGTGGCAGATAAATGTAAGAAATAAATAATAAATCCATTAGTGTATAGGCGTGAATCTAACATGCTGTAATATAAATGCAAATCTGTGCACTCTTTTCTAGGGATGAGTTCAACAGCCACTCCTTGACTGCCTGTTTCCCCCCGCCTCTCTTTGCATGGGCTTCTTGCAAACTTTTGCTAGGCTCTTCCTTTTCTGCATGATAGTCGGCCCTCTGCCTATCCACCCTGGGATTTCACGGCCTTCCTGATCTTGTTCCTTACCGTATTCCCCAAATATAGTTCTAAGGCATCTAATCCAATTATGCCAGTTACATCTCTTTGAAGCCTCGACAGGGAGCTAGCTGGTGAAGGTGTCCTCTTTCCACATAGCAGATCATGAAAAATTGCCACAGTGCAAAAATACCCATTGCCATCTCATTAATGCTCTGCGTAGGTGTTGCGGATAAGTGTCATAAATTTCACAACCCGCGCTTTACAACAGGTGAGTCCTGCTACTCATCACAAAGGCGTTAAAATTAACAGCCTTACTAAGGGCACTTTGACCTGACTCTCCCATATTAAATTCCCAAGGAGTGTTATGCTTTGAAGAAGGGGGGAAGCGTCAGGCTGAGCTTCTTCAAGACAGAGGTGTCACATTAGTCAAAATGAGCAATCTGCCTTATAGGTGCATTTCACACTTTTTCTTGTCAATCCTGTAAAAGGGCACTGAGTGCGCAACTTTATAGATGAACAAATAACACAGTTGCTTCCTTGTCTCAGGGGATTCCCCCCCCCAAAGGATACATATGACACTGATGCTCTGCATACAGAACTGTTCACTCAAACTATGCAATTGGCATTTGTTTTACATTCAAAGAACCAAAGATTTCCTATTTATAAATGCATATGGATGAAAGTTTTGAGGCTTTGTCTTAAAATTAAGGTAGAAAGGTTCTTCCATGACGGTCTTGGCAAAGAGGTTTGGGTGTTCAAATGAGAGGTG
Organism: Zootoca vivipara; assembly: GCF_965207765.1. Taxonomy (NCBI): domain Eukaryota; kingdom Metazoa; phylum Chordata; class Lepidosauria; order Squamata; family Lacertidae; genus Zootoca; species Zootoca vivipara. The sequence continues at coordinate 15,096,915 of NC_142586.1, forward strand.
AGTGTAGTTTAACTATGCACCACATGAAACACTTTCTTTCGTCTACCCTTACCTTCCAACATTCAGCTTCATTGGACAAGTAAAAGATAAAGGTAAAAGTAAAGATAAAGGACCCCTTGACGGTTAAGTCCAGTCAAAGGCGACTATGGGGTTGTGGTGCTCATCTGGCTTTTCAGGCCGAGGGAGCCGGCATTTGTCCACAGATAGCTTTCCAAGTCATGTGGCCAGCATGACTAAACCGCTTCTGGTGCAATGGAACATTGTTCCCCAAGAGCTAAACCTAGGCTTTGTGTTAGAAGGATGTCCCTGCCCCTATACATATCACCTCCACCCAGGGCTGGATTAACCATTAAACAAAATAAGCGCCCCCATGCTATGCCATTGCTTGGAACAGCTCCAAAATGCTGCTCACCAACAGCTCCAAAATTCATATTCCTTAAAAAAAACCACAAAACCATTTGTTCTCTCCCTCTCATACAAATAGTATTGTATTGCTCCATCCCAAAATGCAAAGCCAGCAAGCAAAATCCCAATATAAGTTAAAAGCCAATACCCACCATGCAATCTGTTCCTATAATTCACAATTTTAATTGAAAAGTCACTTGTTAGACTACAAAGCAGCTGAAAACTTCTGCTCTGATGAAGAGACAAAAACTGATTATTATTTTTTTAAAAAATGACTGCAGTAAAATTGAAGTAAAGAATTGTGGTGAGAGGCTCTGCATCATAAGCATTGTCAGGCTGAGTCATTTTTATTCCTTACAAACCAACGTGGAAGAGCTCCTCAAGTTCACAGATATAAGCCAGCAGCTTGGATTCAGACTGGCCAGAAGCTTCTTGCAATTATGCATGCCTACTCAGAAGTAAGTCCCTGTGGGCTCAATGGGACTTGCTCCCATGTAAGTGGGCATCTCAGGTTGCATGCCAAACTGAGGATGTGGTTCTCAATTAGTTTTAGTTGTTCTGAACATAAAGATTAGAATAAATGGCCAGATGTTTAAAATAGTCCCATCTGCCCCGTGAACAAATGAAGTTAATGCAGGTGGTATTTTTCCATTCATTGAATATAAAAAGCACTCTTCATTCCTTGAATCCGTTCAATTCTCCTTTGTACATCTTTTCCCCTTTTGAAATAAAGTACTGTACCTCATTGAATGAACTTAACGTCATGAGCCTTGTCATGGTGGCGATTTTTCCATGACAACCCATAATTCTGCATTGCTGAATCAAGAAGATAGGTATACAGAAATGTTCCTGTGCATAACAAGTTTTCATTTACGTTGGCAGACAGTACGTCCTACTAAGTAAAGTTGCATGTTATGCCTGATGGTGGATCTGCCTTGTAAGCACTCAATGACCTACCTTAATAGTTGTTTCTCAGAGATACTGGCTTGCCTAGTTTCTGCAAAATGTCAAAGCAGCTGCTAACATAATAACAAAAAATTGCAAATATATATTTAAATTCTGGATGGAAGGAAACGAAAACATGGTCTGGTAACCACAGGTATATCTTTGCATTATTACCAAAGCTTAAATAAGAGGTGATTTCTATGAAGGAGGGATGGAAATTCTCATGACCCAATCCTCTACAAGTTTACTGAAAAGTAAACCCCACCAATATCCATGGGTAAAAGGTCCAGTCATGTCCGACTCTGGGGTTGTGGCGCTCATCTCGTTCTATAGGGAGCCGGCGTTTGTCCGCAGACAGCTGCCGGGTCACGTGGCCAGCATGACAAAGCTGCTTCTGGTGAACCAGAGCAGCGCACGGAAACGCCGTTTACCTTCCCGCCAGAGCGGTCCCTATTTATCTACTTGCACTTTGATGTGCTTTCAAACTGCTAGGTGGGCAAGAGCTGGGACCGAGCAACGGGAGCTCACCCCGTTGCAGGGATTCGAACCGCCGACCTTCTGATCAGCAAGCCCTAGATAGACTCTGTGGTTTAACCCACAGCGCCATCTGGGTCCCAAATGATTACAAATTAGTCCCAAATAATCATGCATAGTATTCAAGCCTTTTTCTGGACTCCGTAATTGTGACCTGGTTTGTAACTGCCACTTTTGACCATTTGGAGCCAAGATGGATTATTTACTGCTTAGATCCTGAAACTGCTTCATAGCCAAAGCTCTTAAGCCGTGAAAAAGAGCCTTTTGTGTTATTTTCCAGCCCATTAGGGGTGGACAGAACTCCCCCATTCAGGTAAGTCACGCACACAAGTAATCAGACACAATGAAATCCACACAATACAGTTGTTGCTGTTGTTTACTTCACCATTCACCTTATGTTTGGCTGCCTCAAATAAATGTGCGTACCTTAGCTTTCAAATTGGATAGATGCTGGTTTGCCGGGAAACCTATCAAATAGCTACAGGATAGATAGGGATGGTGGCTGTGGCTAATGTCAGGGATACATGGCTTCAAACACCAGTTGTGGAATCACAATGGAGCTGGCAAAAAGGGCAGTGCGCACACAACCCGAGACAATTGGTTCTATTGTCAAACTGCTGTTGCCTTCAATAAGTTGATTCTAAACCTCAGCTGAAACCAACCCTCACATAACTTAGCCAATTAGATCTTAACTTCTAATTTAAGCCTATTAGTTTTAACATTTGGCTTAACATTTTAAAATAAGATTTATAAAAACAACAACCCAGAATTTTGGGAATTATAAGGACAGAACTACCTAAAATGTATAGAAATTTATTCATGTATGCTACTGCAGTGGAAAGAAGCTTAATTGCCCCAAAATGGAAAGAAGCAGAAGTCCCAGCAAAGGAAGAGTGGATACAAAAACTTATGGAATATGCAGAAATGGCGAAACTTACCAGAAGAATAAGAAATCAAGATAACAAACTTTTTATAAAAGAATGGAAATGGTTTATGGAATATTTACAGATAAATTATAATCAGATAAATACATTGGTGGGATGATTGTAATAACCTGCATATATTTAAAGAAGATGAATAAATGAGCAAATTAAGTTTATTTGGATAAGCAGAAGATATTAAAAATAAATTTAAGGAACCGCCAAAAGAGGGGGAAGGAAGTCAAGTTTTGAAATGTCAAAATGATTGTAAAATTAGTGAAATGTATAAAATTAGTGAAATGTATAAACTTGAAGAGTATAAAATAAAATACATAAAATGGAGGAAAAACACACATTTGGCTTAACATGACAGCTTAATTCCATCCCTTACCCCCAACCATAGCTGCCAAGTTATCCCTTTTTTTAAGGGAAATTCCCTTATGCTGAATAGGCTTCCTCGTGAGAAAAGGGAAAACTTGGCAGCTATGCCCCCAACATACAGTTTAGGAGTGGCTGCCTTGGGAGCAGGGCCCTGCTGTGCTCAGTTAATTTACTGTACAGGTATGAAAAAGTAGCCAGCTGCACAAAGCTTCTCTGAGGCACCAGGAAGTGAAGTAAGATGTCCAAGAAGTGAAGCAAGTTGGCAATTGGAAACTACATTTTCCATTGGAAAGGACAGAGAATGAAATAGCTGCCTTCTGACACATTCCAGCTTCCTCTTTATAAGGCTCCCTTTGAGAAAGCTTACACAGTATGTGAGGCAAATACGTGTTCAGCGATCCTGCTTAATAATATCTGATGTTAATGGGCTGAGCGTAAGGGCTGTTCCAGATGACTTGTTATTGAGCGTTCATCTTGATTTGCTTGCGCAAAACATGCACGGAGCTTCTACAACATCACTGTTTGTTGGACATCCGTTCGGGTTTGCTTGCGTCAAGATTATACAATGTTGTCTAGCATCACTGTCACCCTAAACTTCTCAGTGTATTTCGCCATCACTTTCCTTACCCCAAATTCTCAGGCTTTTTTTTGAGGTGGCGGGGGTGGGGGGAGGGAAGGGAAGGAAATGGGTTTGTATCTGCAAAATAGTGACCATTTGGAAGTAGTCACTATTGTCTTGAAGTGAACCGTGTGCGTTTCAGTGATGTTGACTTGAACTTGATTGTAGCACAAGGTTGGCACAGAGATCATTAAGAAGGTTCGACAGCAAGAAGCATTAGTCATCCTGAATAAACTTTGAAAAGGTCAGTGGTGTTTTTTTCCCCTGACAGGGCATCCGTTCGCCAGCCCCCGTGTTTAGTCAGAAAGAGATGGATGCCTGTAGAGAACGTCCACAAACTTATGAGATTTCTGTGAAAAGATGTTCACACAAACTCCCTTACATGGTTGCAGCTTGCCTGCAGTGTGAATTTCGCTTTGTCTCCTGAAAACACATTTCTATTACTGATGTGAGACTCCACTCCACAAAGTCACTAGGTGCTTAATCCCAGAGCTTGCGGTTCATCGAAGATCAGTTTCTGCAGCTCTTATGTTTGTGCCACTTGTTATTCCTGCCTAAGTGTAGAAACTTACATTTAGAAACTTTGTGCAAAAAAAAGAAGAAGGAAGAAGCAAATCTGGAGCAAGAAAAGTATGTTGTTTTGTAAGATCGTAAGACCTTAGCACTGCACGTTTTTAAAGCAAAAAGAGCTGTGACTGGGAAATCCAAATGCTTGAGTAAATATCAGAAATCAGATATTTTTTGCTCTTTGTTAAATACCAAGGTGCTACAGGGAAAGGGAAACTGAAGGATTGACGCTTGCATTTGATGATGTTTAATAAACATTTTTATCATTCTCTTCTATTAACATGACTTACGAAAACAGCAATACATCCTATATAATAAAGTCCCTGTGTCTCTGTGTCCAGTCCCTGTGTCCCTGCTAATGCACATGTGCCCCATGGACACAGGGATTAGACGAAGAGGCGGGACGTACACACGCACGCTCTCTCTCCCCCCCTCAACCCTCTGCCTCCCATTCCTCTGCGGCGGCGGACCAAGTTGGCGGCATCAGGCTCCGGGGCTGCGGCAGCGGGAGCCCGGTCCGGCTCCCCCCACTGCCACAGCCCGCGGCCCCGGAGCCTGATGCCGCCATCTTGGTCCGCCTCCTCCTCCTCCTGACAACCCTACCTGGCCCGTGGGAGGAGGGGGACACGACAGGAGAGCACTTTGTTTAATTGCGTTCCCGGCACGCCCCGCGGCCGAGCGCAGAAAGGGAGGGAAGGCCGCAGCCCCATCGCACCTCTAGCGCTCGTTTTCTTAACGGGCTGAATGAGACTAGTTAAAGAATAATAACACAATGTTATAAATCATGGGGTAACACCTAAGGTTAGTAAGTTGCTTAAAATCCTGGGTTTTTATGGATTTACTCTGAAAAAGTCTAACATTGGATATCATCCTACAGAATGAAAAACAAGGATTAAAATCTGCAATGAGAATGATTAAAACAGCAGCATGGCTAGGTTTTAAAAGTTTGTTTGAAAAAAAAAAAGGTTTTCCATTTGTGCCCCCAGAAAATAACAGGGTGGAAGCCAAGCTAATCTCTACTGGAAGGGCAATCCATAGTGTTGACACCAAACAGGTCCTAACCTTCTCACTTGCTCAACCATTTCTGATGCAGCCAGAAATATCTGAGGCGGATCTTAAAGCTCAAGCAAACTGTCAAATGGTCCTCGAGAAAACTGGAGCCAAGATCATTTTAGGGCAGGAGTGGGAAACCTGCGGTTCTCTGAATGTTGCTGGAGTGCAACTCTCATCATCCCTGACCATTAGTTATGTAGGCTGGGGTTTAAGGAAGTTTGAGTCCAATAATACCGGGAGGGCCACAGGTTCCTTGTCCCTTCTTTAGGGCTTTAGAGGTTTAATAGAAGAGCAGAAAAGTGCCACCACCCAGCCCACTGGCAATATTTTTCTTCCTCCTTTCATACCCAATCTGCAGTCGAAACTGGACACACTTTTCACACTGTACCTTGAGGGATAGAAACTTGTTTATGTTTCTTGTTTCAGAAACTTCTTCATGAAAGCCAAGATTCTGTATGGCAGTACCCATTGGTGCAGGCACCCCCAAACTGCGGCCCTCCAGATGTTTTGGCCTACAACTCCCATGATCCCTAGCTAACAGGACCAGTGGTCGGGGAAGATGGGAATTGTAGTCCAAAACATCTGGAGGGCCGAAGTTTGGGGATGCCTGCATTGGTGGGATGACAGTACTCGTTTTAGCCATAGATTCTTTGGATATAGACTAGTTTTGTTCCTAATACGATGGCGCCTTTTAAAGTGTTGGGAGGGTTGATGTTATAGAAACATTATGCCGCAGAAAGGCATGATAAATTAACAGTAGCTTCTTATCTAAGCACTTCATCTATAAACTCAGGTGGCTGATTTCAGCATGTTAACACTTTTGAAGACGTTCGTGATGGCTCTTCAAGGTCAAACAGGGAGAATGAAGATTAATGATTCCAATAAGTCTGGTGCTTCCATTAAAAAGTGTGGAGCAGGGGAAGGAGGGTGTTGTTAGCACATCTTTTCTAGCACAACAGCAAAGGGACTTGGAACCCTTTGGTGCAGTCAAAGGATTTGTTTAAACAATTAAACAAATCAATACAACAACAAAAATAGCAGAAATGCAAAAAGAGAAAGAAAGAAAGAAAGAAAGAAAGAAAGAAAGAAAGAAAGAGCAGTATACCCAGAAGAGACTTAAATCAGGAAAGTGGAGTACTTAAGACCATTAGAAAAGCCACACTCTGCATTGTACCATGGAAAGGAAGTCCAGTGTTTCTGTGTTTGTTGTATATAAGACAGAAAGAGCATAAAAAAATTTTATTTTATTTTTTGGATATGATTTGTAAATTGATTCCTCTCCTCCACCCCACGCTTTGTATTTTCGTAAGTGAATGTTGACTAAGGTTGCCATATTTCCTGAATTTCCTGGACATATTCGGAATACAGCAGTCAGCAGCAGTTTCTGGGCAGAAATTGGTAAGATATCTGGGAAAATCGAGATGTATGTCAGCCCATGTCAACAGTGCTGTTTTTGCCAATTTCCCATAAAAATAGCATTTCGGCATTTTGTGTTGCACAACAACCTTTATGTCCGGATTTTCAATGTTTGAATTATGGCAACCCTATGTCAGGCCCACTGTGGAAAGGCAGCATATAAACACAATCAATTTAGTCAATTGACTGTGAGGTAGCAGGAGAACAAAATATTCACTTTCTAAGACAAGAGATCAATAGAGGATGGTTTTAATTTTTCCCCACGTTACGATGGAACGAGCAAACCTGTCTATAGGACCATGGAACCAGAATGAACATTAGGCGTGAATAAGCAAACAACAGCAGATGGGGAGAAGGAGAGAGAAAAATTCTTCAATCTTCTGGAGGCTGAAGCTATCATTCATCTTGCTCTCGTACTTCCCGCGGTATGCCACACAATAAATCTTTCTCTCTTAAAGCGACGCTCCCCGACACTGTATCTTTGTTTCACAGTGAAGGTCATTGGAATCCATGTAGTTGACAACATGCACTTGTGTGATAATGAGGCATAAGCAGGATGCAGACCAAGCAGGTTCACCAGCATGAATTCAGTTATCTTGAAAAATGAATGATAAATGTGAATATCTTTTTGTGATACCTGCCCCCCCAATGTCATTTGTTGAAGCCCACTGAAGAGGCCTTGATCAGGACGCCTGAAGTGGAAGCCACAACAAATCATTGCAGCGTGGAGTGCTTTGATTCAGGCATACCTTCCCCCAAGACCCTCCATTCCCCTCCTCCATGGCTCTCCACCTCTCCCCTACAGCCAATTAGCATTCTGTGCCCACTGAGCATGCTCAGTTCCCACTAGGCATTAATCCTTATTAGGCTGTCCTGGAGTTTACCCTGCTATTACAAGTTCTTTATGTTTAGGACAGTGGGGAGGACACAATTTTGTGTCCAGCTAGGCGGGCAATCAATATAGGACACAATATAGGTTTTAACCTCTGGGAAAAATTCTGGAAAAGTGACTTGGAGTTGACAGCATGTTATTCTTTGAAGGAGAACTACTTGAATATGATTTACAGATGGTATTTAACTCTGAGTGGGCTTGCTAAGATGTATAAGACTGAATCAGATAAGTGCTGGAGATGCAAGGAGGTCGAGGGAACATTCTTTCATATGTGGTGGACTTGTAAAAGGGTAAAAGAGTATTGGGAAATGATCCACAATGAAATGAAAAAAATGTTTAAAAGTACTTCCCCCCCCCCCAAACCAGAGTCCTTTCTGTTGGGGATAATTCAGACTGAAATTCCCAGGTGTCAAAAAAGGTTATTTATGTATGCTACTAATGCGGCTCATGTTTTCTTAGCCCAAAAATGGAAAATGAGCAAGGTCGCAACCAAAGAAGAATGACAACTTAAGTTGACAGAATAGGCACAACTCGCAGACTTAACATAGAAGAGAAGAGAACAAGAAGAACATACGTTTAGAGAAGATTGGAAAACGTTTATTGAATATATGGGAAATAATTGTGTACAGCTGAAAACACTGACAGCATTAAGATGAATTCAACAGTGTAAAAAAACTTTGATGGATGCAATAATGGAATACCCAATGGTATAGTTTTTATAAAATATGAAGGGATTTATGATATGTAAAATGAGACATGGAAAAATTACATTGATGTAAAAATGAGTATTTTAAATTGTAAAACAGAAAATTTAAAAAAAATTATATAAAAATTTGTGCTGAGCTCCACTGGTGTGCATGGGCACCTCTTCCTTCCGACCACAGGAACATAAATTGCTCCTCAATGTGATCCTGGATATGATCTGTCTAAACACTGAGAGGGTTCCTTCCTTCCTTTTAGCATCTCTCTCTCGATTTTGATATTGGTTAACAAGGAGTTAACAGACTAAGATTTACCTTTGTGTTCCAAGGTTGAAATGCATTATCTTGATAAAACAAACAAATGCTGGAATGGGTTTAATTTGCTAATTGATCATGTTTGGCTGCTAGGCGATAGAACTCGTGACTTTTGTCAGCACTTAAAAAAATGTCTATTTGCTTTCACAATGGAAAATGTGTCAGGTGTCAGTAGCTGGCTGCTGGATTCTGTGTTCTCCATACCTACTGAAAAGGCTTTTAAGAAAAATGCTGATACACATTTAACTATCATTGCCAATTGTGGCATCAAGCAAAATGGGAAAGGAAGCACACACACTGATAGGGTTAGATTGCTTCATAATGTATTTTGTCCTCTGTTGTTTATAATGGCGGGGGAAACCATTACAGAAATCTATGTAGTATAAAAATGTTAGGCAACAGCTATTTATGTCGGTGCCTGTGTAGACTGCTATGCTTTCTCACAGCCTTTTGCAAGTGAAAAGTACAAGCTCTTAACTAAAGTAAGAGCTCACCTTTTGCCTCACTCTTTCCAGGCAAAGCTTTCTATATCCAAGTGCCTCTCTCTCTCTTTGCTCTGGAGCTTTACCCGTGAAAACCCACTCTTTACAGCTAAAGCACAACAAACGACAATTTGGGTTTTTCATGGGTAGCCATTTGCTCTGAGGAAAGGAGTGTGGAAAAGCCCTAAAAGCATGTCTGCTTCCACTATGTACAGACCCTCCAAGTGTCCCTTTTTCCCAGGGACAGTCTCGGATTTCCCGGTTTCTGATTTGATCCTGGAATGTCCTGCTTTTCCTTAGGACACCCCTATTTTCATCACAGAAATTTTGAAGGGTGCTCTCAGGGTATGGTGTGGATGTGACCTTAGTATAATAATAATAATAATAATAATAATAATAATAATAATAATAATAATAATAATAATTACTTATACCTCGCCCATCTGGCCGGGCCTCTCCAGCCATTCTGGGAAGCTTCCAACAGAATATTAAAAACCACAATAAAAGACCAACATAAATAAACTTCCCTAAACAGCTGCCTTCAGATGTCTTCTAAAAGTCAGATAGTTGTTTATTTCCTTGACACCTGATGGGAGGGCATTCCACTACCGAGAAGGCCCTCTACCTGGTTCTCCGTAACCTCAATTCTCACAGGGAGGGAACCGCCAGAAGGCCCTTGGAGCTGGACCTCAGTGTCTGGGCTGAACGATCGGGGTGGAGATGCTCCTTCAGGTATAAAACAGGCCAGGGCTGTTTAGGGCTTTAAAGGTCAGCATCAACACTTCCGGGTTTCGGCGCTTTGCGCATGTGCAGAAACGCTAAATTGCACTTTGCACATGCACAGAAGTGCCGAATTGTGATCCGCGCATGCGCAGATGAGGCACTGTGGGTTGCGAACTCTGCGGGTTGCGAACATGCCTCCTGCATGGATCACATTCGCAACCCAAGTGGCCACTGTACTGCAATCCATTATACATAGGGCTGCCTCTGAAGACAGTTTGGAAGCTTCAACTACGCAGAATTCAGTAGCCAGAGCAATACAGTTTGAGCATATTACACTGATCCTGGTCCGACTGCACTGGTTACCAATTAGTTTCTGGGCCCAATTTAAAGTGCTGGTTTTGACCTATAAAGCCTTTAACAGCTCAGGACCGCAATATCTCAAAGTCCTCCTCTCTCCATATGAACCTACCTGGACCCTGAGATCATCTTCTGAGGCCCTTCTTCGTGTGCCACCCCCTTCAAAGGTCCAGAGGGTGGCAACACGAGAACGGGCCTTCTCTGTAGTGGCTCCCCATCTGTGGAATGCTCTTCCCAGGGAAGTTCACATGGCACCTTCAGTATACACCTTTAGGCACCAGGCAAAAACATTCCTTTCTAACCAGGCCTTTGGGTGATTTGATTTGATTGATTGATATCCTATGCCCTTTTAAAATGTGATTTTTTTGGGGGGGAGGGGTTATTGGGTGGTTGTTTTTATTTTGATTATATATTTGGTGGTTTTATATTTTGATTTTGTACTGTGAACCTCCCTGAGACCTCTGGGTATAGGGCTGTATATAAATTCAATAAATAATAATAATAAAGTCCCCTCTACTTTATATAGGAGAGGATTCCAGGAAGTCTAGCTTTTCTTGCCTCGGCCCAACAAGGCAAACTTCTGGGCCCCTTGACAGGTGTCCCTGTTCTAAACAACCATTCAAGGTAGAGGAACAACTCCCCCCCCCACTTTCATTTGCCCGCACTTAGCGGGGAATCTAAAATATATATGCAGGATGGTTCCACATATATTTCGAGAGCATCTTCATGAAGATTGTTGCCATGGTAACCACCTCTTTTCCTTGTGTGCAGAATGCAGAATGTTAGACTGCACCTCTCATAGCGCAGCTCATATCAGAGATGTTTGTGCAGGGCGGAAAGTGGCACCAGGAGGAATTAGAAAGTCGATCAAACAGAGATTGTTTTGCAGAATACTTTCAGAAAGATGCTGTGGATTATGACTCTCGGATTTCCCCTCTGTATTACATTCCCTGTTGCTGTCGTGCGGACCAATAATTAGCAACTATCTGATGCATTGGAGGCAGTGTAAGATATGGCTTTAATTAATCAGCTGCATCATACATATTTTCCATGTAAATGTTCCAGCAGCAGTTTTCTCATTGTCTTCCAGCTATTTGTTTCTATACTGCTGGACCCAGTTAATTAACGTGCATTGAGATGTGTGACAAACCTAGTCATTAGAACATTTTGAGGCATGGAAAATCCCAAGAACATGAGGAATGAAGAATAGCCGATTGTGCAAATCGGTTCTGTTGTCTGCGACGTTTTTCACAAAGGGGCTAAAGGCGCAGCAAGTTTGACAGGCAAGAGAGGATGAGGATAATCTGTTTGTCAACCTCAGTCTCAATGGGGTTTGGCAGGACATTTTCCTGGGGTGAGGAGTGGAATATTCTAAACAAGCATAACAAGCATCAAGGAGCAGGTCTACTGTTAATAGTATATCCGAAGATTAAGTCCAATCAAAGGCGACTATGGGGCTCTTCTCGCTTTCAGGCCAAGGGAGCTGTTGTTTGTCCACAGACAGCTTTCCAGGTCATGTGGCCAGCATGACTCAACTGCTACTGGCACAATGGAACACAATGACGGAAGCCAGAGTGTACAGAAACACCGTTTATCTTTCCGCCGCAGCGGTACATATTTATCTACTTGCACTGGCATGCTTTCGAACTGCTAGGTTGGCAGGAGCTGGGAAAGAGCAACAGGAGCTCACCCTGTTGTGCAGATTTGAACAGACAACCTTCCGATCGGCAAGCCAATTGCCAATCATCCATGTGATCACAAATACGGATGTAGGCTGGTTAGTGCAGTCAATTTTTTTTGTCTGAAAGTTACCAGCATCTCCATATTAGCCAGAGTTTAGTATCTGGGCATAAACAAAGTTTATAGAATGTACCTTTTTAAGTCATTGTCGCTGCAGAAGAGTTTGAATAGCTTTCAGAAAACAAACAAAAACACTATTACTAATAAGGCAGTTACTCAGTCACCAAGTACCATTTTATTAAAAGGGCTCCACTTTTCACACACAGTACCTAAAAAACAATTCTTAATAAATGCCGTCTTCCTTAATAAAGTAAATTGCTAGCACAGTATTTTCTCCCTCTCCAAAAAAATTAGCTTCTCATGCTTTGTAAAGTGTGTCGCTAAAGGCCAATTATTCTCTCTACTTATTTGTTTAGGAAGGATGATAGATAAACTATAAAATAACTTTTAGAGGAACATTTATAATTAAGGTGCTAAATGAGAAAATAAATGAATCAGTAGTAGCTGTTGTGTGCCAAGGCTGCATGTAAAAATAAATCACCCTGAACTTTGAGTGCGAAATTACAGCTGGTCTGCAATTTTCACTGTGAAACTTCCCAATTCAGGATAGCGCTGGGTAAAGCATTTGCGTAAAATCCTCTGTAGTGATAGAGCTTGTAATTTGTCAACACTCCCTTAGTGTTAAATATACATTAGGATATCATAGTTATATGCAACCAATCAAATATGGCTATGTTTCAATGCCATTGAGAATAAATGAGGTCTTATGACCTCAACATCCCTGTTGCTTAGGTTAATGCCAGTGTACTGGAAGAAGCAAAGATCACCAGTGTCAAAGCAATGATTCTTCAACATCAAAGTTTGTTGGACTGGTCATGTTGCTCGGATGACTGATTATTGTCTTCCAAAGCAACTACTCTATTCCAAACTTGAGAATGGAAAGTGAAATACCGGTGGAAAACAAAAGAGTTTTAAATACTCTCTCAAGGCAAATCTAAAAAAAATGTAGTATAAACACTGACAACTGGGAAACACTGGTCTGCGAGCGTTCCAGTTGGAGAACAGCCTTTACCAAAGGTGTCATAGGCTCTGAAGATGCTCAAACTCAGGACGCAAGGGAGAAATGTGCTAAGAGGAAGGTACGCTTGGCAAACCCGCACCATAATCAACTCCCACCCGGAAACCAATGTCCCTACTGTGGAAGGGCGTGTGGATCCAGAATTGGCCTCCACAGTCACTTACGGACTCACTGTTAAAACTGTGTTCTTGGAAGACAATCTTACTCGGCTACGAGTGATCACCAAGGAAGAAGACATCCCTCTTGCTTAGGCAACTGGACTAAAATGTTCTCCATCTTGTGGCACTCTGTTGGTGGTTTCTTTGCCCTCCAGAACCACATAGACTTCTGCTGGTCTACAATAGTTGATTCTAGTGTGCATGTTCAAGACTCGTGGAACTTTGGGGAGATTTCAAGAGAAAAGGAAAGTCAACTCTACTTTTTCTTTCTTTCCTGCCCTTCTGAAATATAATCTCACTGTGCTATACAATATAGTGCTAAAGGGTTCAGGTTCTCATATACAGCAGCAACACCTAAGATGGTGTTTCTTGTGTTCATCATCTAAAAGCAAAAAATGCACAATTTCCCCCCTCCACAAATATTGTTGTTATTCATATTCAAGTTGAACGGAAGAAGAATTGAAAAAAAAAACACCCAATAAATATAAATTAAAGTTTCTAAAGCGTAAGGATCAGATTGTGAATAATTTGAATAGTCAATTGGCCAGGTTCTTAACTCTACCATTCTCTTTGGGTGAAAGGACCTCCCAAAACAAAGAACTTCACCACACATTAAAGTACGTGTAAAAGGAAGGCCTTCGTTAGTGAACTGCTGGAAGTTTGGAAAGCAGGTCTGATATATGTCAAAGATATGTGCTCTCATAAAAGATGGTTGAGCCAAGACCTCTAGCAAAGCTCAGTTCTCAAAGTATCTCAGCACTGTTCCTGACTGCATTAAAAATGTCTTGCGTCTTCTGACTGAACAAAAAAGATATCTTCTTTGAGATCAGAGGGGCTTGCTTTGTAATTCATTATAGGTTTGGTGATAAAATAGCATGGGAACTTTCTATCTTCTTCTAAAATCTAAGTTCTCTTTCCTGGTGTGTTATGTAAAATGAGTTATTTTTATCAGGCTTCTTCTGAGCTACATGGGTCTAGGTGGTTTGTTGTAATTATCTTTTCACTATGATGAGACACTTTGATGTGTTTAATTAATATGCTTATCACTAGCTTGAAAGAATATTCAAAAATTAAACTCTGTTCATGGTTTGATAGAGAAGAACTATGTAATTTATAACATTTGCATTTTTTATTAGGTTTTTGTGTTGGCTGACCAAATCTCTGCTCAGGCGTACAATCTGGCTTCCCCCTCCTCTTGGAATAGCAATGGATTCTCACCCAAAATGCAAGGGCCTTTTTGGGGGGGCTAGTGTTTTTCTCTCCCCCCGCCCCAGAATATCATACATTTTGAAAGTTTTTAATGCTTTGTAGTGCTTAGAGTTCAAATTCCCATTGAAATGAGCAGAATGCATGAGCAGGGAAGAAGGTGCTTTCAGCTTCTGAATGACTACCGATAAATGATGTTTTGACTTCCATTCAACTTGTCGTTATATTCATAGCAAAATCTATAGATTATTTCTCACTGGAGTTGCATAAGGAAAATAAAACACCGAATGACTACCGATAAATGATGTTTTTACTTCCATTCTACTGGTTGTTATATTCATAGCAAAATCTATAGATTATTTCTCACTGGAGTTGCATAAGGAAAATAAAACACAGCTGTTCCCACATGGATTACCGCTTTGTTTTAATGGGCATCCAATCTGAGCTACTTGAAATCTCTCTTTATTTACAGCTCTCGTGCCTCCTTATCTGATACTTTAGATCTCTGCTTCATCTCTCCCCTGTGTCACCATGTGCATCTAATAGTCCTAATAATACTATTTAGTACATTTGTTTCTATCACAATAGTGAGGGAAACACCTCCCCTTCCACCTCTGTATGAATTACTCTGGACACCAACACAGACTTGTGTGAATGTCTGTATACAATTATCAGTAACCAGCTTTGAGGTCTTCCAACTTGAAAATGGCCCCATGAAGTCCCTGCATGCAGTGCAATGAAACAGCTATTCACTGCAAGTGAAACCACTGTGACAGCTCTTTGGTTTGGCATGAACAGATTTTGCATACCGTGTTTCTCCTAAAATAAGACACGTCTTATATATATTTTTTCTCAAAAAACCCCACGGTGTCTTATTTTCGGGGGGTGTCTTATTTTATTTTTTAAAATTACCTGTAAGTTGCTGCTGCTGCTGAAGCGCCGACAAAGAGCCCAGCAGCGTGCACCGAGTGAAGCCCCGAGCCAGCGGGACCCGCTGAAGCGCCGACAAAGCGGCCAGCATCGCCGCACAGAGCGCCCCGAGCCGCAGCAGCAGGAGAGGGATTCAAAGTGCTACAGAGCACTGCTGGGTCCCGCTGGCTCGGGGCACTCCGCATGGCGCTGCTGGGCACTTTGTCGGCGCTTCAGCGGGGCCCGCATCACACACTGCTTTGAATCCCCCTCCTCGTCCTGCAGCTCGGGGCGCTCCGCATGGCGCTGCTAGGCGCTTTGCCGGCGCTTCAGCGGGGCCCGCAGCACGCACTGCATGGAGCCCCGAGCCAGCTCCACTGCAAGAGCACGATGTGGGAGGGGAGCCTCAGTTGCTGCAGAGCTCCGTACTGGGCTGGCCAAGTGACCCGGAAGGTGCCGGGAAGTTGGCAGCCCCACAGACACAGCACAAGCCCCCTGACCGCGTGCGTCTAGCTGTCAGGGAGCTTCCCACCAAGAAAGAAGAGCGCGGTTCAAAGGTTCTGCCGGCGCCCGGGAAGGAGCGACGGAGAGCGCGAAACGGAGATCAGGCACGGGGCTCGCCAAGGAACCCAGGCGGGGGAGCCAGCCCGGCAGTCCGGCAGCTGCGCTGCGCCCGCACGAAGCGAAGTCCAGCGAGGGAGCGCCGCCGGCCCCAGAGCAGCTCGACGTTGCTGGGTCCCGCTGGCTCGGGGCTCCACGTGGCGCGCACTGCTGGATGTTTTGGCGGGGCTGCAGCAGTTCCGGGCCCCAACCCGACAGGCCTCTTCCTCTTCCTTGGCGCCCTCCGGAACTGCACTACGGCTTATTTTCGGGGGATGTCTTATATTTTTTCAAGGCATGAAAACCCTGCCATGGCTTATTTTATAGGCGTGTCTTATTTTAGGAGAAACACGGTATATCTAGGTAGCTATTTCAGCTTCCTATATGTATCATGATTAACTGAGGAGAAACGGAGAGGCATCAGTACCGTCTAAGTCAGACTTCTCTACCTTGGGTCCCCAGATGTTGTTGAACTACAACTACTACCTTTCCTAGCCAGATTGGCCAGTGGTCAGGGATGATGTGAGTTGTAGTTCAAGAACAAGAACATCTGGGGTCCCAAGGTTGAGAAAGGCTGGTCTAAGCAGTCATTATTTAAGAAGAGCCTGCTGGATCTAGCCTGGCATCCAGTTCTCTCACGGGAAGCACACAAGCAAGACCTGAGCAGAACAGCAACTCTCCCCCCCCTTCTAGCAACTGGTATTCTGAAGCACACTGCCTCTGACAGTGGAGTGAACTCACAGAGTGAATTTTCGTGGTGCAACAGAGTGAACTCTTGCAAAACAAAAAACCCCAAATGAATGAGAAACCCAAGCTGTCATTCTAAGGCACTTGGAAGCAACCTTCGCTGAAATAACTTCTGAGTAGGCATGGGATTGCGCTGTTTCTAAAGGTGCCTTAGAGCTGAAGTGTTTATTTCTTCCCCAAGATGTTAAACACATATCATGATGAAGACCAACTTACTGACAAATCTCTGAGTGTGTTGCATGCACATGTGCAAGCATAGATTTATGAAACACAGATCTTCTCATAGTCCCAACGCTGCCTCCTCATAACTCCTTGGGGCTTACTCCTACGGTAGGTAAGTGGAGCTATTACTCCAGCCTTTGCTAATCATTTTTTTCTGCATATAATTGCTTAGTAGTACCGTACTAGCTAGGTGTGGACCGACCCACTGCTTCCCACCCCCCTGCCCCCCCGATGGGTTGCTTACAACATTATAATACTTCTGGAAGACTGATATTGGTTCAAATGAGCCGCTTTATTTATTGGATACATAATTAAAATGTTACAATCTGATTGCATTCTGCCCATGGCTACGCCTGGGTCTGAACAGACACAATTCCTGTACATCAAGGAGAATGGATAACATTTGTCATTTCTCATCCATTCTTATCACCTTACCAGCCTCAAGCTTTCTGAGGTTTTTATGCAGAGCCTCACTCTCCCCCAGGAGAGCAAGTATGCCTGGACACTTTTGTGTGAACAGAATAGCAGGTGGGTGCCCCAAAGAAGAGGAATCTGTTGACAAGCAGAGATGTGAAGAGAGGATGGCTTGGAAGTTGCAGCATCACTGCACCTGTCTGGCAAATTCTAATGACAGCAACCAGAATCCCCGAAACAACACTTTAAAAACAACAACAACACCGTAAGAAACTCCAAGGAGTTTCTTCAATGAAGGGTAACAATGGGCACTTTCCCTATATAGGGGCCATTCTGTTCTGGAACAGGGAGAGTTCTGAAAATGGCATTTGTTATGGTCCTTTGCTAATTGGCAGATAACACTTTGCTTCATAGAAATGTCAAGGAGCGGAGCACCTAGCAACCAGCTTGCGGGTTATTTTTGGCATGTACATAGGATTCTCTAAAATGTTTCCTTCATTTAGGGCTTAGAGATGGAATGGAGCTGCCTCCAACCTCTGGACCACTGGCACATTAAGAAGGTACGTGTGAGAAAAATAATTGGAGCGGCACACCATCAGTTAGAATCTTGCCATCATTAATCAACCTGATTAGCTTTTGCCAATCTCTTGCTTTCAAGACTGGGAGTCCCCACATCTTAATAATTAGACTGTGTGCTAGAACTTCTTCACTCTTGGCAAACCTCATTTGCTGAAATGAAGTTGTCAGAGCATCTCAGCTGCATCCTGGGCCCTGTACCATGATGACAAAGTTTCAGACTTGAGGGATTTTCTCCTCCCCTGGCAGCCTCCAGGATCAAAGAAGGAACAAGGAAGTTCGTATTCATGGTTTTATTCAGCAACTGTGGATCAGAACAAAGAATCTAATGCCCAACGCCATTATGACATTGCTCACTCTGAGCCCCTCTTCTTCCTTCCCCAACAACATCCTGTGTCCTTACATAAAGTCTCAGGAGTCACATGTCTCTGCATCAGTGGCATAGCGAGCCGCCGCGACACCCGGGGCAGCAAATTGCCATGCACCCGGGGGGCGGTGTGTGTGTGTGTGTTGTCGCTACATAACGATGCATGCATACAATGTAGAAGGGGATCGCGCCCCCCCCATGACTTCTAACCGGAGCGTCCAGGCTCCAGGTAGATAGCCCACTGGGAGAGGGCATTTCACAGCCCCACTCTTCAGACCAGTCCCTGACACAAAGGGAGATTTGGCCGAAACAGAATGTCCCCCTCTGCTTCTCTACTCTTCCTATTAGACCCTTGCTATCACCCTCTTCATTTTTCTTCATGTTCTGGGAGACCAGGGTGGAGCTGATCGCAACAGGAGGGGGAGACTCCATGGCTTCTTCAGCAGCCTGCCTCCACTCTGTTTCTTGACCCCGCCCTCTGCTTCTGGCTCTGAGTCTGGACTGCCCTCTACCACAGACACTTCCTGCTCCCTAAACCATGTTGCCTCTTCAGCTTCCAACGCCTCTTCCTCCTTGTCTGCCCCCTCTTCTCCCTCTGACCACTGATTGCCACCCCACCACCAATTCCCTGGCTCTGAGTCATCTTCCCCGGGAGGTCCCTTGGGGGTTCCTCAGCTGTTGCTTCCCACCACTCCTCCGTATCCAGCCAGTGCACGTCAACCACTTAGATGCTACTAATTTACTTGCTAATTGTTTTATACCCACTCAGGACACCTACACTCATAGAAAAATTACGCCTCAGAGAGACAGAATCCATGGGTTTTTGAATATTTGACACCACAGATGAATTGTAGTTGCATGGCAAGAATGCCTGAAATCAAAATACTTTTCCACTGTAAAGAAATCAAAATCAACTTTAAACAAATGGGCTACTGATATGCACATCTAGTTTGTCTAGCCTGCCGCTCATTAACACAGCTGAATTTCAGCTAAGGTTTGGATCAGGTTGTTAGTTTAGGACTGGATTAAGAATCAGCCTAAATTAGCTACAGCATAGCTGACCCAGCTGAATCATGGATCCTATCGCCGTAGCAAATGTTTGGAAGTTTCTCAAGAATAAAGCGGGATGACCTCTTTTCAAACTTGCACAGGGCTTTTTGAAAAAAATTCTGCAGTTTCTACCACATTGATTGCTTCTTATCACAAGAAGGCAGTGGACTGATTGTAAGCTATAGGGTAATTTACAGAATTGGCTGTCTTCTTACATGTGTAGGGCAGAATATAAGAGTCTTTACTGCACAAGAATTCAGAGGCAAAATAGGAATGAGTTAGAAAAGATTAATGAGGGGGCCTATTTGTGCGTCTTGATTCTGTGATTGTGTTCTGTCCCTGTGGAAACAGTATCACGTCAGAAAACATAATGGATAGACCCTGTGATTAAAGTAGTATAGAACTCTGACAATGTGTCTCAGTCAAATCTCTGTTCTGCAGAACCCTAAGCACCCTGAAATCACTTTGGTACTAATAAAGGAAAAGGAACGCTGGGTGGTTAAGTCCAGTCAAAGGTGGCTTTGGGGTTGCAGCGCGCATCTCGCTTTCAGGCTGAGGGAGTCGGTGTTTGTCGGCAGACATCTTTCCGGGTCATGTGGCCAGCATGACTAAACTGCTTCTGGCACAATGGAACACCGTGACGGAAACAAGAGCACATGGAAATGCCGTTTACCTTTCCGCCACAGTGGTACCTATTTATCTACTTGCACTGGTGTGCTTTTGAATTGCTAGGTTGGCAGGAGCTGGGACAGAGCAACGAGAGCTCACTCCTTCGTGGGGAGTCGAACCACCGATCTTCTGATCAGCAAGCCCAGGAGGCTCAGTAGTTTAGACCACAGCACCACCTACACATCTTTTAGATCACAGATGGGGATCGGTGGCTCTCCAGACATTGAGGAACTATAACTCTGCCAACCCCCTCCCTTTAACCATACTGGCTGGGGTTGATGGGAGTTGGAGCACAATAGCACCTGCAAGGCCTCGGGTTCTCCACTCATAATCTAGCTCTTTTCTCTTCCCCAAATATCCTCCCCCAATTTATGGCTAGCAGTGGTTATTGAAGCCTTGTCCCATGAGAGCAGAAGTGCCTCTCCGCTTTTGCAAGGACTTCTCTGAATCCAAGGCGCAAAACAAAACCCTGTTATAAATCACCGCTATCCAAAAGCTTCAAGAACATAATATTTGATTACTTGGCTAGTGGTGCATTCTAAAAGATCATCTGGCCATCTCGATTCCTTTTTACACTGTCAAGATGAAATTAATAATGTACGAACTCTGCTATTTATACAAGAAAGATGCCCTGCTCTTTTGAAACAGCTTTCCAGTTGGGATTGTGAGCTGATTGTTTGCGCTCCTGTATCTTGGGAAGAGGGGAAGGCGAAGGGTTATGCTCACCCTGACATCCAAGCAACAGTGAATAGTATTGTTTGAATTTTTTTTAAAAAAAGATATTGCTTGTTCTGTCTTTCATTATCTGTGCTTTCAAAATATTTTCTTAAAGAAGCTTTAAGGGTCAAATACTCAGGTTCAGATCTGAGATTCTGCAGTTTCAGTGAATAGTTACCATACTCAAATGAACACCGCTTGTTAAGTTGTTGTGCAAGGGGGGAAGTGGGGATAAGAAGTGCCCCTCCCCACTTGTTGACATTCTCATTGGTGTCCCATATGTGGAGGTCATAATAATAATAATAATAATAATAATAATAATAATAATAATATTTACTTTATATCCTGCCCATCTGGGCATGTACAACATATATAAAAACACAACAAAGCATCAAACATTAAAGAAACAAGATATCCTATATGAGCAACAAACAAACCGATAAATCAATAGAAACCACCACCACCACCAACAAACAGTTTACAGTTATACCCAAATTAAAATAACCGCCAACCCCAACTAAACATTTAACCAACATCAACCAGACAAAAACAAAACAGAGGAACCAAAACTAGAATCGTTTAAAACATTTTAAATCATTTTAGCCAGTTGCCCCAACCCAAGAGTGCATGCACAAGAAAATAATATGGGGGGGGTTCTAGATCTGAATAACAAATGACCTGACTTCTAGCTTTTGATGATGTTACATCCTGATGGCACAGGCTTGGCGATCCTCTGATACATACTTGGTGCATATATCTTTCCCCCACTATAATATGTGCCTCATATTATAGTGGGGAGCCTCCTGTCCTCATGGGAAGTCAGGGTTCTAGATTGTGTGGGGAGCCAGTGCAGGACCTGTTTTGAAGATAAGAACATAAGGAGAGCCATTCTCACAGGGGCCAACCAGGTGCCTGTGAGAAGCCTGAAAACAGAACCTGAGTGCAACTGTATTTTTCCCACCTGAGATGCCCAGAAACTGGCTTTAGGAGTTATATTGCTTCCAACAGAAGAGGCAGAACAAAGCCATCATAACTTGTTCATAGCATTATCCTTTGTGAATTTGTCTAAACCTCCTGTCAAGCCATCCGTGTTGGCACGACCACCATTGTTTCTTGTGGGAGTGAGTTCCATAGTTTAACTACGCACCTTGTGAACAAGTACTTTCTTTTGTATGTCCTGAATGCCCCAAAGAGGGTTGCCCCACTGGTGGTGACTCAGCCTCATGGGCTTCACTATTTGTACCTTATGGCTTATGTGGACATATGAAGGACTGCCTGAATTTCTCTAGTCCACATTTAGAGCCATCCAAGTATGTGACCACCAGCATATTTCATTTCCAGGAGCCTCTAGCATGGCGAGGCAGTGCCTTGGAGTCACCCTCTTGACAGGGGCATTGCTGTCGCTTACCTGGACTGCTAGGGCAGAATTTGAGTGAGGTCAGGACTGCACAGGCAGAGCCAATCCAGCACTTCCAGGGAATCATAGAATCGTAGAGTTGGAAGAGACCCCGAGGGTCATCTGCTCCACCCCCCCTGCAATGCAAGATTCTGTTGCCCAACATGGGGTTCAAACCCGTGACCCTGAGATTGAGAGTGTCATGCTGTACCGACTGAGCTATCCCAGCAGTCAAAAATGGCATGGAAGGATGAATCATAGGTGTCGGGAGAATGACGCTGTGGCACCACCCCTCTCTTGCTTCTGGCTGTAAATGCCACCAATTTATGGTGCACGCTGTAAACAAGTCCTTCATTTCTCTTGAATTCAGTGCTTTCCATTGGATGTGTGGAAAATGTACCTTCAGTCATGCCCCACTCTTTGTGGTCTCCTCCTTCCCTAGAGCCTGAAACGCTATAGCCTTCCCTTCTTTGCAACACGTACACTGACAGAGATCCTGAAACGAAGATCAGATTCTTCCTCTGTTGCCCCCAGACACGCTTCATATTAGTCGAGTAGAACAGAAGCACCTTAAATTTCCTTTTTGTGCCAAGCTGCTGGGGACACGCAATGAGCAATTTCCTCCAACATATTACCCGTAGGAGCTTGTTCTGAATGAACTACGTGATGCCGGCTGATAGCAAATTGGTTCCTGGCGATGCTACTTTCAAAAATAATTCAGAGAACGAAGTAGGCTGTCAATAGCCCCCTCTTTCTAATGTACAGATCTTTCTGGAGCTTTAGCTAAGTCTGCTCTGTTCTTCATTTAATTTCCCAACCTTCTTTTTAAACAAATTTGGACGCTGCCTGTTTTTCCCCTAGAAAGTGACATAATGCCATTAATTCCTATTTAATACTATATGGTATTATTACTATTTCATAGTGGTATTATTACTATTTAATAGTAAAGCAAGTATTAGCTGGCATTGCAGGCTCAATTGCACAGGTGGGCAACCTGTGGACTTTGGCCCAGTTTCATGCCTTCGGCAGTCCTCTTGTTTGAAGGTGCCCTCAGCTTGAAGCACTGTCTGATCCAAGTCCATTTTAAAGAGAAAGACCCCTAAGTATGGTGAGCACAGACCATACCCTCCAAGTGTCCCTATTTTCCAGGGACAATCCCAGAATTATGGAAGCCATCCTGGCTTCTGACTTGATCCCGGAATGTCCCTATTTTCCCCACTGGCACTGCCATCGCCAAGATTGAGGAGAAGGGTGGACCAGTGGTTGTCCAATTTTTTTTGCCTGGGATATGAAGGTGCCCTAAAGACCTTAAAGCAAAGACTTTGGGATAATTCACACAGTGATCTACGACATCAATCACTTGTGATCTGCAGTCCATTGGCAGTAGGAGTACAATATGGGCATGTCTTTAAGCCAGCAGCCTATATTCAAAACTTGACAGTGCCAAACTACCGAAGGCTGTTCACAAAAGCAAGACTGAATGTTTTCCCCTCTGCAGTGCTGGAGGGCAGGATGAGAGGAGTACCCTACCAGGAAAGACTGTGCTCGTGCACCCATGATGTAGATTCTATAAAACACATTGTGCTGCACTGTGGGAAGTTTGAGCAAGCTAGGGCTGAAGTGATTTCACCCCTGCTAGCCTTGCTCCCAGGAAAATCAGAGGATTTCTATATCAGGTTCCTATTGGAAGACCGGTCAAATGCCAGAACACTAGCAGTGGCAAAGTTTTTATCGGTGGTCACAAGAACTAATGTTTCTTATTCCGAATTTGAGTAAGATGTCTGAGTGGTTTGAGGGCGGGGTGTCCCAGCTGTGTATCGCTTGGTAACGAATTGATGGGTCTATGGACCGTAATAAAGATTGTTTTTTAAATAATAATTTTTATTAGTTTTAGATCGGAAGGTCGACGGTTTGAATCCCCATGACGGAGTGAGCTCCCGTTGCTCTGCCCCAGCTTCTGCCAACCTAGCTGTTCGAAAGCACACCAGCGCAAGTAGATAAATAGGTACTGCTGTGGCGGGAAGGTAAATGGTGTTTCTGTGCACTCTGCTTTCATCATGGTGTTCCGTTGCATCAGAAGCGGTTTAGTCCTGCTGGCCACATGACCCAGAAAGCTGTCTCTGGAAAAAACGCCGGCTACCTTGGCCTGAAAGAGAGATGAGCGCCACAACCCCATAGTCACCTTTCACTGGACTTAACCGTCCAGGGGTCCTTTACCTTAATCTTTTTTTTTTTGCTCCCCAGAAGTTTTGGCCTGCAATTCCTATTGTCCTATTGGCCGCGCAAGCTGGGTGTGACGCGAGCGGGAGTCCAACAACATCTGAAGGGGGCATGTGGGCCACCTCTGATGTTGACAAATGGAGATGATGGGCTATTTCCTTCCTGCCCTGCTACTAATCTTCCCAGGAGCAGCTGATTGAACATTCTTGGAAGCAGAAAGCTAAAATATTTTGAACTTTGCTGTGCTCCAGTGCAGCTCTTGGAATATATTTTTTGAAGAAATCACACCTCAAATCCATCAATTCTGTTATAGGAGCTCAGAGTTTACTAGGTCAAAAGCAACCCTTTCTTGGGATGATTACCAAGGTCTGTTTGGAAACGTTCTGCTCTAAAGGTGTTTTTGTGCACTGCATTCCCAAACGCTTCATTTTATGCTCCGTGAGACAGACCATGAATTCACCTGCAATAAGCTTAAGTGCTATTACAGTTTAGCAAACATACAGGATTGGGGCTGTTAAGTACTTAGCGAAATGGCATGTTCTGTATTCCGTCCCTATCCTATGGGCTGAAACTGATCCGAGAGGAAGTCGTTGTGGGCTACGCAAACATTCATAGAGCTTGGTTCCTTGTGCTGTTTTTTTAAATTTTTTTGCTATGCCATGGCTTGGTTCAGACAGCTGTATGGAGAAAGTAATTATTAGTAGACGCCACCCAACTGCCAAGCACTACTTCCCAGGAATGTTTTACTCTATAGATTTGTAAAAAGACAGCAGCATAACGCTGCCAGTGGCTACTGGTCCCAATGGCTCTGTTCCACCTACACTGATAGAGGAAGTATGCCCTTGAGTTCCCTTTGTTGAGAATTATAAGATAAAAGAGTGCTGTTACACTCAGTTCCCATTTGTGGGCTTCCCACTGCAACCGATTGGCAACTCAAAGAGTAGATGGGCCTTTGGTCTGATTCAGGAAGGCTCTCTACTCAAGTTCTTATGGTGGCAGGTAGACTGCTTTGGGGAAGGGGTGTCATAGACAAGAGGCCACCATTGAGAAGACCCTCTTTCCAGTTGTTATTACCTCACTTAGGATAGAAGGGGGCACCTAGAGCAACTGAAGATGATCTGAGTGCATGACCAGGTTGAAGTACATCCTCCTGATGCCTGGGTGCCAAGTCTCATAGGTCTTGAAAGCAGCAGTGTGGTATAGTGGTTAAGAGCGGTAGACTCGTAATCTGGGGAACCGGGTTCGTGTATCCGCTCCTCCACATGCAGCTGCTGGGTGACCTAGGGCTAGTCACACTTCTCTGAAGTCTCTCAGCCCCACTCACCTCACAGAGTGTTTGTTGTGAGGGAGGAAGGGAAAAGGAGATTGTTAGCCGCTTTGAGACTCCTTCGGGTAGTGATAGCGGGATATCAAATCCAAACTCTTCTTCTTCTTCTTCTTCTTCTTCTTCTTCTTCTTCTTCTTCTTCTTCTTCTTCTTCTTCTTCTTCTTCTTCTTCTTCTTCATTGTGTTCATAAAAGGGTGTGGTACATAGCTGCCAAGTTATCCCTTTTTTAAAGGGATTTTCCCTTATGCTGAATAGGCTTCCTCGCGAGAAAAGGGAAAACTTGGCAGCTATGGTGTGGTAGCCAGTGAAGCAGCATAATACATTTTAAATGGTTAGCTTCAGGTAATTTTTATTTCTTAAAAATAAACAAGGAATATCTGGTGTTATGTTAGAGGGGATGCCAGGAAACAGGGAATTATGTCCACATGTGGTGGGGGTGTAAATATGCAAAATAAACATAAACAATGGCAAAGGTTGTTTAAGGAGATAACAGAAATCACTGGGTTAAAGCAGACCGAGAGTCCAGAGGTAGCATTATTATCAAATTACGATGGGGTGGAAGGTTTGCAGGCTATGAAAGACTTGTTGTTGTTGTTTAGTCGTTTAGTCGTTTAGTCGTGTCCGACTCTTCGTGACCCCATGGACCATAGCACGCCAGGCACTCCTGTCTTGCACTGCCTCCCGCAGTTTGGTCTCCCGCAGTTTGGTCAAAGAAAGACTTACTCACAAAGAAAGACTTACTCACAAATTTATCACAAACAAGCAACCATACCCTAGGCCAGGCATAGGCAACCTTGGCTCTCCAGATGTTTTGGAACTACAACTCCCATGATCCCTAGTTAACAGGGCCAGTGGTCAGGGATCATGGGAGTTGTAGTTCCAAAACATCTGGAGAGCCAAGGTTGCCTATGCCTGCCCTAGGCCATACTCTAGGCCAGGCATAGGCAACCTTGGCTCTCCAGATGTTTTGGAACTACAACTCCCATGATCCCTAGCTAACAGGACCAGTGGTCAGGGATCATGGGAGTTGTAGTTCCAAAACATCTGGAGAGCCAAGGTTGCCTATGCCTGCCCTAGGCCAACCCCAACCCAACCCCAACATAAACAATGGCAAAGGTTGTTTAAGGAGATAACAGAAATCACTGGGTTAAAGCAGACCGAGAGTCCAGAGGTAGCATTATTATCAAATTACGATGGGGTGGAAGGTTTGCAGGCTATGAAAGACTTGTTGTTGTTGTTTAGTCGTTTAGTCGTGTCCGACTCTTCGTGACCCCATGGACCATAGCACGCCATAGCTAACAGGACCAGTGGTCAGGGATCATGGGAGTTGTAGTTCCAAAACATCTGGAGAGCCAAGGTTGCCTATGCCTGCCCTAGGCCAACCCCAACCCCAACCCCTCTCACTACCAAAAGAACACAAGCGAATAGCAAAGAAAACCTGCACAGGCAATGCCACAAAGCCCCACATATACATTAAGTAAAATAGAAACATCGCCACCTGACCCCACCCCTACTCACCATTCCTCCCTCCACCTCTTTCCCCCTTTTCTTCCTAATGTAACACTAATGTCTCAACAAATGAAACTGATTGTAAAAAAAATGTAACTTGAAAAAAGAGACATTGCACATACTTTTGTAAACCAAGAAATCTTTAATAATAATAATAATAAAATTATTGACAGCTGCAGGAATTATGATAGCAAGGAAGTGGAAGGGGCAAGCAGAATATAAAATGGAAGAATGGTATAAAGCGGTGTGGGATATAGCTATTAATGATAAATTAACATGTGCCATTAAGGCAAGATGGGGAATATGCAGGAGAAATTATTTTGAGGAGATATGGAGGGTGTTTGTAGAATTTGTACTATTAAAAAACTACTGCAAGAGGTGTTGAAATTTTGGAAAGTTGGATAGTTACAGTGGAATGGACTCGGTGGTGGGGTGCACATTTCCCCCCTCTTATTTATTATTATTAATTTGTCAAAATAATTTTTTTTAAAAAAAAGAGTAAAAAAGAGAAAAGAAACACCATCCACTCATAAAATATCAAGGTTGTGAACCAGCTCCAGTTTCAAAGGCAGCCCCATGTATAATACACGATAGCAGTCAAAATTCAGATGATACCAGGGCATGGATAAGGGTGGTTAGGCTTTTGCTGTCTATGGCCGGCTGCAGTTTGCACACCATACTGTAGCTGTGAAATGGACTGAAATGGTTGCCTGAGCCTCCAGTGTCAAAAGTAGGCCTAGGAACAAGACTCCCAGACTGTGATCCTAATCCTTTATTTAAGCAGGTGAACCATAAACCCAGAAAAGCCTAGACTGGCCAGGACTGAGGTTCATTTGATTGGCCCTCAATATTGCATTACTGCATCCAAGGACTTTCGCCGCCATAGCTGAATTGGGGGTAACACAGAAACAGTGCTGAGTATCACAGGCATATTGATGACACTGCAGCTTCTAACTGTGCACTTAAGAATAAATAAATGGCAGGAAGCAGTGAGGCCTAGTGTTTAATGTAGAGCCAAGTGTTGTAGAGACATATCATGATCCAGAAGGCTGAACCCTGTTTTCATTTATTTGTATTCTCTGGATTCCTGCTTTTATATGTTTTTATACTAGCATCTTAAAAAACAGAGACATCACCTTGCCGACCAAGGTCCGTATAGTTAAAGCTATGGTTTTCCCAGTAGTGATGTATGGAAGTGAGAGCTGGACCATAAAGAAGGCTGATCGCCAAAGAATTGATGCTTTTGAATTATGGTGCTGGAGGAGACTCTTGAGAGTCCCATGGACTGCAAGAAGATCAAACCTATCCATTCTGAAGGAAATCAGCCCTGAGTGCTCACTGGAAGGACAGATTCTGAAGCTGAGGCTCCAATATTTTGGCCACCTTATGAGAAGACTCCCTGGAAAAGACCCTGATGTTGGGAAAGATTGAGGGCACAAGGAGAAGGGGACGACAGAGGACGAGATGGTTGGACAGTGTTCTCAAAGCTACAAACATGAGTTTGACCAAACTGCGGGAGGCAGTGGAAGATAGGAGTGCCTGGCATGCTCTGGTCCATGGGGTCACGAAGAGTCGGACACGACTAAACAACAAACAACAGCATACTAGTTTTGTGTTTTATGTTTGTTTTCATGACATTGTTTATTGTATTCATGTTGGACATCACTTAGAGATTTTTAAAAATATTAAGTGCATTAAAATAACAACATTAAAAAATAATAATAATGGAGTAATGCCAGTTCCTCTCTATTCTTCTCTATGCCGCAGTTGTCCTTTGCGGATGAAAGAGCACAAGAGAATTTGCTGTGTTTTATGACTGGGTGGAAGAGTTTTTCTCCATCACTTGCCTGACTTAATGTGCCTTAGGGCATCTTCTCAAAGACTGACACCTTTTAGGAGTGAGTACCTGTGTCAGGAAGCGTTTGCTACGCTGGTGGCATCCTGATCCGATGTTACTAATTTGTTCAGAGTCGCGACAAAAAGCAGCAGCTGGACCCCGACAGCTTGAACTCCCATTTCACATCTTTGCCGGTAACAAAAAGCCTGAATTGGTGTTGGGTCTCCCTTTCCTTTTCTCACGCCTCTCTCAAACCATACGACGGGCTTTACCCTGGTGGCCTGTGCTGAATCTCTAGGGATATTTCTTTAATTTTCAAGTAGGCTATTTGTTCTGCCGCTTTCTCCGAGAAACAGAACTGTTTTCACCCCTCCTAATGCAGGAACCTGAACCCAGCAAGTGCTTCACACAGAGAAGGCCGGCTCTTCCTATGGTTGGCCTCAACTAGAAAGAGGTAAGACAGAATGCAGCATGGAGGAGGGGAGAAGAACAGAAGGAGAAAATGAAGGAATATTTATTCCTCTTTGTCCTGCAACTTTTCTTCCTGCACCATGATTTTTTCTCCTCACACAAAAATACAACCAAAAAAGACAGGACCACTGTATCGCAATGACCACTCCCCGCTCCATGACCGACCATTGTGTCAACCATATTAAAAATAATTATGAAATATTGCTTGCCTTTCATGCCAAAGCTCTGGTGCTTTTTCCATAAGCATTTTTAATTTCATCAATATTGAAAGATTCCTCCCGCCGCCCCATTATTTTCTTACTTGGTTTTTCTATACACAAAGCTTTTCCTCAGATGTCCTGCAGTGGCATATCGAACATCTCCAGACTTTTAACCTACAGGAGAATGCAGTAGTCATGAACTATTCTTAATATTTATATAATTCTCCCTGTACAGACGTAAGCCTGGACCAACATTTGCTCTTTTGTGTCATTATAACGGCTATTTGCCTTTTTGTTCTCGGCATTTGTTGCTCTCTATCATGTTAGCTTTCATAATCCCTTTCCCTTTGTTTAAAACAATCTCATGGCCTTTGCACCTGCTGGTGGTGCTGAACCGTAATTTATTTGCTTTGCTTGAGAGATGAAAGTGGAGGCAGCAGCATCAGGTCTCAGCGTTAAAGAAATGCAATCATTTCATCATTGTGCATATTTCCAGATTACCCTTATCTTCCTAGTGGAGGTTAGTTCATTTGAACAAATGGGGCACTGCCCCCCCCCAATCTCTGTCTGCCCTCAGCCAGCCAGCTCCCTCACTTGGCCACCACCAACCTGCCTTCCTTCCTGATTTCTGCCCCCCCCTAAAAACAATTTTTATTAACTTAGCATAATTTTTACAAAATCGAAACAAAGTATTACAATTACATACATATATCCAAAGTTCTCAATAATGTTG
Source organism: Zootoca vivipara (assembly GCF_965207765.1). Taxonomy (NCBI): domain Eukaryota; kingdom Metazoa; phylum Chordata; class Lepidosauria; order Squamata; family Lacertidae; genus Zootoca; species Zootoca vivipara. Next base: position 15,127,371 of record NC_142586.1, read on the forward strand.
TTAATGAAAAAGAAAAGTATAGAAGAAAGAAGAAGAAAAGAGAAAGGAAGAAAGAATAAGAAAAGGAAAGAAAAGTTAGGAAAAGAAGAAAAGAGGAAGAATTTCTTCCAAGTTTATTCTACATATATTTCAAAAAGTAAATAATAATAAAATTTCATTGATTGACTTCCACCACTTACACTGCACTTCCTATAAACATTTTGAACAAAATTGTATCGGTTAATCCATATTTTATTTTCTCCCATAGAATCCCACATAAATGATCAGATCACTAAATTCTCTGGATCCCTCACAAGTCTACTCTAAACACAACCGAAACCTTGTATTTGATCCTTGTCTGCATATATAATCATTTAAACATTTCCATTGTTTCTGAATTATACTTTTTGGTTTTTGTCTTATTAAATTAGTTAACTTTGCTAATTCTAAATATTCGCATAGTTTGTTCAACCATTCCTCTTTGGTTGGGATGTGGTTTTCTTTCCAATTCCTTTGCCTTCCTGATTTCCTCACAACCAGTTCAGAGGATGCCACTGCCCATCAGATTCCTCACAACACACAACATTCGCCACAATCAATTTCTCTCCGGTAGTTTCTGGAGAAATGCTGCATTTTGAGCCTCTCCACCCCCATGGTTCACCCCAGACACTGAGGTCCAGCTCCAAGGGGCCTCTGGCGATTCCCTCCCTGCAAGAAGTGGAACAAGGCAGAGTTCTTGGTAGTGGCGCCTGCCCTGTAGAACAACCTCCCATTAGATGCCAAGGAAATAAACAACTATCTGACTTTTAGAAGACATCTGAAGGCAGCCCTGTTTAGGGAAGTTTTTAATGTTTGATGTTTTATTGTGTTTTAAATATTCTGTTGGGAGCCACCCAGAGTGGCTGGGGAAACCCAGCCAAATGGGTGGCGTATAAATAAATAATTAATAAATAAGTTGTTGTTGTTGTTGTTGTTGTTGTTGTACTTTCCATACACACAAGAATTTCCACATGACCCACAACCCCAATTGCACAGGGTTCCAGGGTACATGGAAGCCTCTGTGTGCATGTGCCTTTTGTGTTGAGAGAATGCATGTGGCATTCTTCTGAAGAGAGCATGAAAGGCTTCCAATAAAGGTGAGGTTTTAATCTGCAAAATGAGCACATTTTTATATATAAAAAAACCCAACACAACACCATTCTGCATCTTCAAGCATTTAGCCCACTTCCCCCATGCCAGTTGAAAAGCAATAGCAGCAGCAAAAGACAACAACACCCTAGTGTTGTGATATAAATGGGAATGTTTATTTAATGGCACTGTGATGGCAGTGGCATACATTTTGGTTTCTGAGCAGTGGTTGAGCAATGGATGCCCACCTTAGTGTGGCATCCTCCGGTCCCTATGGTAGCATGGCTTCTGCGCATTGATAGAAGAGGCATCTTGATAGAAGAGCTCTCTTCCTTCAGGAGGCATGCTTTCTTCAGAGAGCCTCTCTTTAGCCCTGACAGCCACAATTTCCTGGATGATATCCTCTATTTCATTCACTGTTAAGATCTCTTTCTCCGCCTGTAGATATGAGGGCCCTGGAGTTGGCAATTGCTCCCGTAAGAGTTGCAGATCCCATTCAGTATTTGGCTGGATGCCCTCTGGAGCACAAAGGTCAGACAATTGTTCCCTTTTTATTTCCGCTTTTCCCTCCTCCAAATTCCCACCTGCTAGCATTTCCTCCCCTCCCCTTTTATTCTGCTTTTGTTTCTTCTTCACTCTATCTTCTTCATCGAAGATTTTCTGAGCCACGTCCAATATACTGATCCACTGAGGAGAGTAAGAAAACTTTCTCCATTTCTTTGAGGGCTCCTGAAAAATGCCAAGCATACTTTCACATATAGGGTTAATGGGAAACACTTCCATGGCCCTTATAAGCAGTTGTGATAATTTCAGGTGGAGCATATGGATGCATAAGTTTACCATTATAAATTCTACTCCTCAACTAAAATGATCAGAGGTGACGGCTCTCTCCATTATACTTGGCTTGTGAGTCTCCCAGGGCAACTGGTTGGTTATTCTGGGAGAAAAAGTGTCAGATGATATGGATAATCAACCTAATCAAGCCAGACTTGGGCAGGTGTGGAGGACTCCTTGGTCCTGAATGGGGTAACTGTGCCCCTGAAGGACCAGGTGCGCAGCCTGGGAGTCATTTTGGACTCACAGCTGTCCATGGAGGCGCAGGTCAGTTCTGTGTCCAGGGCAGCTGTCTACCAGCTCCATCTGGAACGCAGGCTGAGACCCAACCTGCCCATAGACTGTCTCACCAGAGTAGTGCATGCTCTGGTTATCTCCCGCTTGGACTACTGCAATGCGCTCTATGTGGGGCTACCTTTGAAGGTGACCCGGAAACTACAATTAATCTAGAATGCAGAAGCAGTAATGTAGTCTAGCCCCAATTTATTCTTAGAACAGACCAAATTAACGTCTCCCTGCTTCTGTTATTCTCACCATTAAAGGAATTACAACCCTTGGTGTTAGTTTTGCCATTTTGACTTTCTTCAACTCCACAGCTGATTGTGATTCTTGGAGAAGATCTGCAATGAGAAGAATGAACATGACGCAGAATTAGGAAATTGTCATTTGCTTATTTAAATGAATATTTGCAGATGCTTACGGAACAAGATTATGAAATGCAAAGCAGCATGTATATCTGTGGCTTAGATACACATAATAAAATCCATGGCTTAGATCCATGTCACATCTCACTTTTCAATAGGGATGAGTGAACCTGCTAACCCCATTAGTTTGGCTCGGGATTTTTCCAAATCCCAGCTTCCCTAAATTGTCTCCTCCGTTTTCAGGATATCGCAGTTATGTAGCCCAAACCCCTGCCATTTGCATCTGAGCTTTCCCCATTGCATTTAGGCTTGCCAGATCCCTACCAACTCTACTCCCTAAATGGCAACATTAACATTCCTTGCCTCATACTGGAGAAACAAGCAAATATAAGCTGTTGGTTCAGGCAGGGTGGTGAAGCCAGTATACAGTTCAACTATGTACAGATGGTTACTCAAACTAGCCATTTTACTCTCTGTAACTATTTAAGTTTGTGTTTTGTGAGTTACAACAACAACTACTACTACTACTACTACTACCATCACCAGCAGCAGCACTACTACTACTACTAATAACCTGCCCTTCACCCTAAGGTCTCAAGGTGGGTTACAACCAGTGGTTTTTTTTCTTTAAAAAATGTTTAGGGGTATTCTCATTTTGACTCAAGAAAATCACCATTTTATAGTTCAAATTGGGAAAAATAAATACAGTAAATGGACAGAAGTACACAGATTCACAAAATGTTTAGGGGTATGTGTACCCCTGTGTATCCCCAGAAAAAAGCACTGGTTACAAAAATTAGAACACAATACTAAAAACAGTTCAAAGCTATTTACAATTTACAATAACGTACAATTAGGTACTTGTCTCCATTTCATTTCCCTCTCACCTGAGTGTTTACATCTCGCCTCCCTCAAACAATGTGTAGATAAATCTGGAACTCAAGGTAACTCTTTGTATGTTTGATGAAATGGACTGTAGTCCACAAAAGGTTTTGCCTTAATAAATTTGTTAGCTAGTCGTTCAGGTGTTGCAAGATTCTTGGTTGTTTCAGACCCTCCAAGTGTCTCCATTTTCCAGGGACAGTCCCAGATTTACAGAAGTCATCCCTGTTTCTGATTTGATCCAGGAATGCCCCACTTTTCCTTAGGACATCCCTATTTTCATTGTAGAAATGTTGGGTGTGTGTGTGTATGGAGTCATCCGACCCCCAAGCCATCTGAATCCAGGCCTGTATAGGGAAGTTTTTTTTGAAGTTTTGAAGTTTAATGTTTTATTATGCTTTCACGTATGTTGGAAGCGCCCAGAGCGGCTGGCGTAATCCAGTCAGGTGGGTGGGTATAAATAGGAAAATATTATTAATAATATTATTATGGAATAGGACATCCCTATTTTCATCAGAGAAATGTTGGAGGGAATGTTGTATTTTGCTGCAAGAGCTGGAAATTGGCTACCCCTCTGGGGAATTATTTCACCTTGGCATTTCAAGCCGCAAGGCACTTTGTAATAATAATTGGTTTCCTCTTGAAACCAGTTCAGGACTTAGTAGTCCTTGCCAATTCCCTCTGGTCACTGATACACAAGGCAACTTCCCAGTGCTACGCCACAACTCTGGGCCCAAGATCTTCCTATAGCACACTTGTCTGGTGACACATGTTTTAGACACACAGTAATGGGCAGGGACACACTTAATAACAAAACCATCTAAGGATGTGGCCTAGGGTCCTCATGTACTTTTTCACATTGCCTGCTTATGCCTAGAAGAACCCACAGAAGGTTTACATGGGCCACAGCTTAGCATTTCCCACAAAAGTTATTTTAATAATAATAATAATAATAATAATAATAATAATAATAATATATTTATACCCCCGCCTATCTGGCTGGGTTTGCCCAGCGACTCTGGGTGGCTCCCAACAGAATATTAAAAACACGATAAAACATCAAACATTAAAAACTTCCCTAAACAGGGCTGACTTCAGATGTCTTCTAAAAGCCAGATCGTTGTTCATTTCCTTGACATCTGATGGGAGGGCGTTCCACAGGGAGGGCGCCACTACCAAGAAGGCCCTCTGCCTGGTTCCCTGTAACCTCACTTCTCGCAGTGAGGGAACTGCCAGAAGACCTCGAAGCTGGACCTCAGGCTGAACGATGGGGGTGGAGATGCTCCCTCAGGTATACTGGGCTGAGGCCGTTTAGGGCATTAAAGGTCAGCACCAACACTTTGAATGGTGTCTTTCAGGACCGGTGTTATATTGTCTCGTCGGCCACTCCTAGTCACCAGTCTAGCTGCCGCATTCTGGATTAATTGTAGTTTCTGCGTCACCTTCAAAGGTAGCCCCATGTAGAGCACATTGCAGTAGTCCAAGCGGGAGATAACCTTGTGGCCACAACAGTGTTTTCAACACTCTAAGTCACCTAGACTTGCAGCTGATTTTTTCCCCTGGGCCTGCCAGAATATGTTGGCTGACTAGGTTGGGGTTGTTATTGGGTTGTTGATTTTATTTTGAATATATATATAGAGAGAGGGGGGGGAGAGAGAGGGAGAGAGAGAGAGAGAGAGAGGTTTTATATTTTGATTTTGTTCTATGATTTGCCCTGAGACCTCCGGGCATAGGGCAGTATATAAATTCAATAAATAATAATAATAGGTTGCACATTGTTAAACACCCCCCATAGGCACGCCTAGCTCCAATTACACACAAGAATCAATAAGGTTATGGTTCTACCTACTAATGAAAGGAAGGACTGGTTCCAAGGGAGCTGACCTCTGCTCTTCATTTTTCTTCTCTTTGCTCATATGTGAATTCTGCCTTTCTGTATGCACATCAACAAAATTGATAGGTGAACGCATAAATACTGCTTTCTGACTGCAGATCAGATAATGGAGTGGGGGGGGGGTATCCATGAGGAACAGCAGACCTTTAGATTTGTGCATGAGAACCAGGGAGATACACAGTGGATGCTAATGCGCCTCTGAGAAAGGGATTTTGCCTTGTTTGGAAGTACTAGGGGGGAAAGGTCAACTGTATACATTGGATCCAAACAGTGGCCTAGCGTTGGTTGCCGGCACCCGGGGCAGGCTTGCACACCAGGGGGGGGCATGTGTGTCATGCAGGGGGGTGACAGCCCAGCCCTCACTACTGATGCTGCCAGAGTGACCCCATCCCCGGCAGAGCAAAGTGGGATTATGCTGAGCCACCTGCCTGCCCGCGCGGGGGGGGGGGGGGGGAGCCTGGCTAGCCAATGCAGCCCTTTGCAAGTAGGGATGCAAGGAAAATTTCCACCTGTCTCTCCTCTTGCTAAGTGGCAGCAAAGCTTGGCTTCAGGAAGGAAGCCAAGTGTAGAAAACTGCCTTATCTTACCAACCCCAGCTGCCCTGCCACGATATTTTACTATGTTAAAGGATGCTTGTAATAAGGCTTGTTGTCAGCTGTTGCTATTTGTGCATGAAGAGGAAAGGTTCACCTGGAGCTATGACTATGCCCATATTACTCTCTTTCCGAAAAACATTGGTACCTACCTACCGCTAACAGCAAGGGTTGCCTCCAAGGAATCTGCATGCGGTCGTTCTTTCTTCTCTTCCTCATTCTCATGAAGATCCAGTTCAGCATCTATCTATTCCTCTGTCAATGCAATAACAGATTTTTTTAGTCTCCTTCAAAGGGGTTCAAATGGCAGGTGCATATTTTTAAATGTTGATATGTATACATAGATGTATGCTCTCTATTATAATACTGAAGGCCACATATTTTCATATTTGCACAAGGGGTTATTTAACTGGGCTGGTTTTTGTCACCAGGAGGAGGAAAGCATTATCTCTAACCACCTGCTTTCTCGCACTACCTCAAATGCCATCCCTACTCTGGGGTTGTCAGCTTATGAATCTCTGGGCAGGACCCCAAATGGACCAAGCAGTGAAACCTGGCGGTTCAGGGTTAGAACCAGGAGGGTTCCAGTGTGGTTAGAGGGCTGAGGCTGAAAATCCCCACTCAAAACATGAATCTCACTGGAATGACCTCACTGGAATGACCTCACAGGAATGTTGTAAGGATAAAAGGATGGAAGAGAGCCCTAGCCAGGGCATCCTGAACTCCTCAAAGGAAGGAAGGGATAAAACCAGAGCAAGCAAACAAACACATTCTAAAAATGGTACCTGGCACACTGAGGCAGAGCCTGGCGGAATTTGGCCAGTCATGGTGGGGGCCAAATGGGGAAAAAAGGCATTGTTGGGCCAACTCTGGAGATTCCTGGCTGTTAGAATGCAGTTTTAGTGCTTGGACAGACTAGATAACAAATGAATGCTTAGCAACCAAAACCCTCCTACTGATGCAAGCTTCTTAGAGGCATGACGGCGGAATGGAAGCTAGATGAGGCGGACATTCAAGGAGGTATTACTGTACCAGCACTTGCTAAGTTTATCCACAGTTACTGTTATGTTTCCATTGTAAAGAAAGAGCTACTAAGTTGTACAGAGCCATTCAAAGGTGATCCAGTTCCAATGGGAGATGAGCCTAGATTTTTGCAGCTCAAAATTTTTGCGGCCCTTTCCATAACCATACCTCTGCACTGTGGGCAGAAATAATCTTAGTAGTAACCAGTTCAAGATCTTCACTTGCACGGCAGTTGGCAGGCATTAACCAAGGCGCTTGAGCTGTTCTGTGATGTCACAATAGGAGGCTAGAGGTCTAGTGTACCATAGAGCTAGTCCTCTATGGGTGCAGAGAGAGATGCATTTCTTGTCGATCCTTTTGCAGATTACTTCAGGGAAGGTCATTCCAAAGGAAATGTAGATGGTGATCAACAGGCCCCTGTAAACTGCAATTCGCAGTACAAAATGCCAGTAGGATAGACACTGCTGAATTCTGACAAAAACACTGTGTGGATGCAATCTACCATGAAATGTGGGGTAAACTTAACCAAATTCCATACATCCTTGCTTTGTATATGATGTGAGAAAGGGAGCAGGTAGCGCTGTGGACTAAACCACTGAACCTCTTGGGGTTGCTGATCGGAAGGTTGGCGGTTCGAATCCACCTGACGGAGTGAGCTCCTGTTGCTCTGTCCTAGCTCCTGCCACCGTAGCAGTTTGAAAGCACACCAGTGCAAGTAGATAAATAGGTACCTCTCCAGTGAGAAGGTAAACAGAGTTTCCGTGCACTCTGGTTTCCGTCACGGTGTTCCATTGTGCCAGAAGCGGTTTAGTGGTGCTGGTCACATGACCCGGAAAGCTGTCTGTGGACAAATGCCTGCTCCCTTGGCATGAAAAGCGAGATGAGTGCTGCACCCCATAATCGCCTTTGACTGGACTTAAACGTCCAGGGGTCCTTTACCTTTATAATGTGAGAAGTTGCAGTCTAGAAAAAAAGTTTGTTTTTCTGAATCCAAAACAAATTTCTCTTTCATAACCATTCAGTGAATACATATGGTTTGGGAATTAACTGTGGCAGGATGTACTGGTGGCCAGTGACGGAGGATCAGTTCACACATTTATTCCTGAGGTCAAAGCTAGCACGGTGACGAATCATTTTCACATGGAGAGCTACTATTTGTGTGCACACAGCATGCAATCACACGACAAGAGGAAGGTGATGCCACAGAGACCATTTTAAATACTGCTGTCTTGCTGACCTAGAATTTCTCTGCTGGGCTGTTCCACACAAAACAAAATGCTCATAACATGAAAATGAACTGGTAAAGTCACATCTCTCTTTAGAGACTACACCTGTATCTTCATTTTACAGATTCTGAGATTAACCACAAAGGACACGGCAATGATGTCCTGCTTGCAGCTGGTCCCTGTCAGAAAGCGGAGTGCTTAGCCTGTGCTAAATGGCCACAGGCTTGGAATTCTACTCAATATTGATCCAGAGTAGATTCCAATGTATAGTTGGCAGAGTAACAACTTAAACATGTTGCAGGAGTCTGCAAAAATAGACCAGAGGCAATTGAATTTCATCCAGTAGAGCTTTGCTGCTACTGAAGGCAAATGAGCATAACGGTCACAAATACAATACATTCAGGATTGGCACTGTCCATAAGAAATCCAGTTGCAGCAGACTTAACTTAAACTTGCAATAACTTATAAAAAAACTAAACCACTAAGCATACTATGTACAGAACACCACACCAGAAGGAAAATATAAAGTGAAAGTGAAACCCAGACTCCTTCTGACCTTACTTTTATAGTCAGCATGACCTAGACAAAAGAGATAAGAGAACCAGTTTAAACCAGCTGTACTAAGCTTCTCTGATGGAATAACCCAAACATCATGAAACTTCTGCTTGCTTCTTTCACACAAAGAAGCTCCCAGAACCCTCTTGAATTAAGTAGAATAGGAACGATCTCTACACATCAGATCAATACTTTCTGCACCAAGAACTGCAAATGGACAATTATCACCATCACCACCAAACTAATGTTCCAGAACATGTTACAACCATTAAAACACAACATTAAAAGCAATTGAAAGAAACTTACCATCACAGAAATAAAGTGGGTCCTAAAATTATAGCATTTCTTAGATTATGTCTACACTGAGCTCATATTGGGTCCATACTGGATTAATTCTCCCAGACTCTGGGTAATGTAGTTTGGATGAGAATGTTGAACATTCTCAGCCACTCTTACTTTCCATCACAGAATTCGAGGTCTTGGGGAGAGGGATAAATGTTAAACCATGTGTCTAGGTGTAGGGATGCCCAGGAGAAGTAAGGGCTGCTTCTGAACTGCCTTCATATCACTTTGAAAACAAACATAGAGAATAGCCGTAAAACACCTGAAAATGCATGCAAAATACATAGAGCTCATGTTACTCCAGTGGTGTTGGAGCTGAACTGGTGTCACCACTTCCCACTCTGGAAGATGATGGCAGGGACCCAGGTAAGATATTGATGGGCCAAAGCCTTTCTCCTAGGTGCCGAATTCCCAATGGAGCAGAAAAGACCATTTATGTATGCGACCCGCAGATGTTATTGGCCCAGCGATGGAAAGAAGATAAAGTCCCTACCAGAGAAGAATGGCAGATTAAGGTGATGGATTATGCCAAAATGGCAAAAACGACCGGAAGAATCAGAAATCGGGAAGACCAAAAATTTAATAAGGAATTGGGGGGGATCTATAATTTATCTTAAAAAATGATTGTAAACAGTTAAAAATGTTAGTAGGATTGGAATAACACTTGTAGTTTAATGGTGAATTTTGGATATCATGGAGATGTTAATGATTTGGATTATTTTAAAAGATGCAGGAAGAAATGATTAACAATAGGACCCACAAAGGGAAGTAGAGGAGGGAAGTCCAGGAGGTTCTTTGGAATCTTGTTTTTATGATGTACTGTAGGTTGGATATGTGATTGTAAAACTTTAATTTGAAAAATCAAATAGATATATATTTAAAAGAAAAAAAGCTATTGATGGGCCCTGTTGGGCTGTGTGCAGGATCTGGTAGATGCCCTGGGTGCTGGGTGCTGATGCTAAACCTGGCTGAACTTTCAGTTGACTTTGAGGGGGGAAATACACATGGGAAAGATTGAGAACAGAAAACCATATGCCGAATATCCACTTTCTCCTACGAGAAACTGGATCCAGAAAGGCATTGCTATCCATACCTAATGTCTCTGCAAACCATGCTCCTATTTGAAGACCCATCACATTTCCATATCATTTTGAAGGCCATAAGCTGGCAGTACAGCAATACTCTGTGGGACGTCAGTGCTAGAGACAGTCAGTACAGTGTCTGACCTGCCAGGACTGATTGTCTTATATAGCTGCTAGCAGATGAGAGCAAAGTATAAATACATATCCACTGCTCGGAAAGAACATTGCCTTTTTTTGATAACCCATCGCCAGCATCCATTAATCACGTACAGTCCGTTTCGAAATACCAGCAACATCTGGGAGAGTGGAGATGCTATGCACTGATTTATATTCGGGAGATATGAGATCGGCAGCTTGATTTAAGGAAAACAATATACTTTAATGATTTCAAAGCTAAGCATCCTAGCAAACATCACATCCCCTGTCTAGAGAAGAGATGGCACTTCAGACATAAGACTGGCTGTGAGGTGGGGTGAAGTGACCTGGTTTTATAAGAGTATATATATATATATTTAAAGTAGATGAATAAATGAGAAAATTAAGTTAATTTGGATATGCAGGAAATATTTTTTTAAAAAAACAAATTTAAGGAATTGCAGAAAGAGGGGGAAGGAAGTCAAGTTTTGAAATGTTAAAATGATTATAAAATGATTGAAATGTATAACATTGAAAATCATAAATAAAACAATATAAATCAATAAAGTGACCTGATTCAGATGGACCCATGAGTGGAGTGGGGAAGTAACTGAAGGTGGCAATTGATATATGGAAAGAGCAGCAATAAAGATGGCTGAATCTATCCACTTTTTTTTTTCTCCATTTCTCATTTTTCCAGTCTTCATTTAGTCTCATTTCTGCCTCAATTTACAGACTTTTTTATATTTAAAAGTCTGTATGAAAATTTGTTTGCATTTGGTGTGCATTTCTCTCAATGTAGCAGGTTTTGCAAGCAATTTCTCCTAATACAACACATCTGCATATGCTAGTCTTGCTGCTATTTGTAATTCTTGTGCATATCCATATACAGTATATGTTTCTTTCTTTTTCCTTTTGGTTGGTAAACATTGTTGGGTTGGAGAACTGCATCACAACATTTGGAGGAGTGGGAATTCACTACTTTGGGAAGTTCAAATTAGGAATATTTCAGTTAAAGTGTGAACTGAACTAATTCCCACCTACCCCATCCCTATGCAGCAATACTTTTTAAAGTGTTGAACGCTGCTTCAGCAAGTGAAATGCCTTGGGTAAACTGCCCAGACAGAAGAATATATGCTTCTTTTCACAGTATGTGTACACGTACACACACACACAGAGAGAGAGAGAGAGAGAGAGAGAGAGAGAGAGAGAATAGGTTACCAATCTGGCATTATGACTTGTTTTTATATGGCCATTTATTTATATAGCAGACAGGTGGAGGAAGAATAATCATAGTCATGAAATTGCATCTTCTGTGAAGTATTCAGCTCATATTTCCATATTTCTATACATGAATTTGTTGTTTAAAATTAGATGGCATTGTTTTATTAAAGAAACGAAGCTTTCAATGGCTATGCTTCATCTCTATTATCAGAAGCAGATACCAGTTGTTGGGGATCATTAGTGGGGGGGTCACAAGCTCCCCTCAACTTGTGCCATTGATTTACTACCCCAACAGTAGTGAATAACACGATGACTTTTATTCATCTATTTGAGTCATTCAGCTCAAGACCCTTCTGCTGTGCTGCTGAGATGTGGACTCCTACCACATTCATTGACCCAGGAATTTGGTTTGCACAACCGCATTCTACAAATATCATCCTTGCAAACACCATCCCCCCCCTCACATTTTGAGTGCTGAATGGGGAAGTTCAATTGCCCATGAGTTGAAGAATCATGGAAGCAATAAGTATGACTTGTTTTACTTGGTCCGGTTAAAGGTGTCCTGATCTAAACTTTCCAGCACTGAGGGAACTTTCATCTCTACTTAGCTGTCCGGGACTGGGCAGAGGAGGAGTGGTGGAGACCGCCTCCCCATTCTGACCCTTCCAGGGAGGAGGAAGAGGAAGACAGTATAGATTTGCAACAGGGGTTTGAGGGAGGTCGCAGCTCAGAGGCAGATGAGGGGGAAAGTTGGGAAATCGTGGGAGAGGAGGAGCAACACCTGGCTGACACGTGGTCATTAGAAAGCATTCCAGACCCTCCATCTCCCAGAACCCGGAGAGCCTCGAAGGTAGGAGAGCAAAGAGCTCAAAGACAGAGGGCACGTAGCAGCACCCGTAGAAGTGACAAGTGAGGAAGTGGGAGAGACGGGGTGGTGGTGGTGGAGGAGATTCTCTCTGGACAACGGCATTATGCAAGAGGCTGGGTTCTATAGCCTCTCTCTGTAAAGATTGAAATAAAAAAGGACGACAAGAAACTTTCCCTTGTCTTTATACTTTCCTGGACAACCAGCCAAGAGCTGCTGACATCATCCTGACAATAGCATAAACACTCCTAGGAAAATTGCATATAGTCTTCTTGTGGGGAACACCAGCTATGTGAACATTTCTCAGATACTTTCAATGCACATAGGAAACCGTTTTATATAAATCAAGTCAGGCTATTGGCTCTTCAAGTTCAGTATTGTCTCCACTGAGTGGCAGCGATTGTTTAGGATTTTGGAGTGGGTTCTCATCCAGGCCTATCTTGAGATGCTAGAATTTGAACCTGGGACCTGTACTCATTCATCAGTGTGTGTGTGTTTGTGTGTGTGTGCAGATAAGTTTAGATGATTAGTCTGCAAAGCTTCCTTGAAAGAATTATCTGTGCTAACCGTTCTTTCATCATTGTGTTGTATAGCTGGAGTTTACAATGCTTTGCAAGCTCCATAGTATTTTGGATTGTTGCCTTGGTTACAGGACCCTAATCACCTTCTTAATTGATAGAACGAAAGGCCATGGGCCAAAGGAGCAGAGTTGCACCTTAGGCTAAAACCATACAGGCAGCTTAGGTTGTTAAAGTAACAGTGACAAGTAAAAGGTATATGGGATTACACTGAAAGCTGTAGCATTGCACATTTCCCCATAGTAAATGCCGTGAGATAGTCAAAGGGCACATCTAAATTAGCAAAGGATTAATGCCTAGCAGATGTTTATGAGTGCCTCATGGATACAATACAAAAAGAGATTAAGATGAATTGCGCCAGAAAAGTAAAGCTTCCCCTTCAGGGTGGATCCGTTTGCATCTTAGAGTAGGATGCTATTGCTAGACACCCTGAAACTTGTGCTGAACCTTTGGAAAATGCACTTTCAGTAAACTAAGTAACAATCAAATTCATTTCAAATTCTAGTGCAAGATGATGAACAGGGAGTGCTTCTGTTCAGGGCTCGAGCTCTTCCATTAACTAATCTAATGGATTCATTGATTTGCACATTGCAGTTCTAATCATTATAGTTGCCCTCTCTGCCCCCCAAGGAGCACCACACTTAAAAAGAAAAAAAAGAAAGAAAAATCACAGTTTTTGGCTTAACAGCTTCAAGATTCCCTCTCCAGTCTAACACAGCCTGGGGTGTGAATGCATTAACAATAGCAAAGAGTCAGCATAGGTAGCAAATCCCATGTTAACTGTGAAACGCGCCACCCCAAGATGTGCGGCACCCAATTAAGAAGGTTTTAAAGGGGGATTAGACAAATTCATGTTCGTCTTGATGACAATATATTGCCTTTAGTATCAGGAGTAGTATGAATGCCAGTTGCTTGGAGATCATCATGGGAGAGAGTGTTGTGCTCAATTCCTGCTTGTGGGGTTCTCAAAGGCATCAGACTGTCCATTGTGAAAGCAGGCTGTTGGACCAGGTCTGATGTACACCCCCCCAATACAACCCCCTCAAAACCCACATTTTAAAAGGGCATAGGATGTCAATCAAATCAATATTATTTGAAATTGTCTATATGTATGCAATTATTTGTATACCGTATATATGGAATGGTTTTGACTTGGAATCACTTTGAGATATTTATGGGAAGCGCTAAGTAAGTCAGTCAGCCAGTCAGCAAGCAAGCAAGCAAGCAAGCAAATGCAGTAGCACCTAGGTTCCCAAACAGAATGCGTTCCGGGAGTCGAATGGATTCCTGGAACCATTCAAAAACCAAGGCGCGGCTTTCGATTGGTTGCAGGAGTTTCCTGCAGCCAATTGGAAGCTGTGGAAGCCGCACGAGACATTCGGCTTCCAAAAATCGTTCGAAAACCAGAACACTCACTTCTGGTTTTTGATCATTTGGGAGCCAAAACGTATGAGTTCCAAGGCGTTCAGCAACCAAGGCACGACTGTAATGTGGACTGTAATGTGAAAGCATTTATAGATTTGGGGAAATATTGTCCCAGTAACTATGATGTAAAAGTTGTCATTTAAGTAATGGGAACCAAACAATTTCAACCATCCTTTGGCAACAGAAACTATTTCCAGTGTATCATATTTGGGGTATTCATATGAGATTATGACTGTGTCGCCTAAATAGCTGGTTATTTTTCACATATTTCCTTCCAGCTAAAATGATGACTTCTAATTAGCTCCTTTTTGAATTAGGCAGGGATAATAGTCTTCCTGAAGCTCATGAGGCAGAGATGAATCTATTTTACTTGAACTCTGGTTATTTTTCTTCTTCTTAATGAGATGCTTTTCTATAGCACCAATTTGTAAGCGCTTTAATTCATCCCGATTGGTCTGTCACAGAATCGCCCTATGCTTATAGACCTAGGCAAAATGGAAAACAAGTTTTACCCTGTAACAATATCTTGTACTGAATTTCAATGTGCATTTTATTTTTGGATCCCCAGTATGTTTCCGTAGAAAAATAGCCAGCGGTTTTAGGTGGTGGCTGGGGAAAGCGTTTTTCACTGCCCAGAGAGCAAACAAAGCGATATAGACATGTAACTAATAAATGTAAAATAGGCTTGTTGTTGTTTAGTCGTGTCCGACTCTTGGTGACCCCATGGACCAGAGCACGCCAGGCACTCCTGTCTTCCACTGCCCCCCCCCGCAGTTTGGTCAGACTCATGTTCGTAGCTTCAAGAACACTGTCCAACCATCTCATCCTCTGTCGTCCCTTCTCCTTGTGCCCTCCATCTTTCCCAACATAGGCTGCTCTACATTAATTCAGATGAGTGGTAAATAATGACTGTAGTTGTTTCATAGAATTGGGACCCCATGGGTCATCTAGTCCAGCCCTCTACAAGGGACCTTTTGTATGATAACCACTAAACTACAGAAACCAGCATCTGATGAAAATAGGTACATTTATCACCCCCTACAACTGACCCTCCTCGACCCCAATTTTTGTCATCCCCCTGCAGAGCATTTCCTTTCAGAAGAATGATGAGTGCGGCTACCACTCACCAATGGGACACAGCACACACGCTCTCCGCTGTCCTGAGAAAACTCTTTAATCCCGATTTTATTTGATTTTTTGGTAGATTTACAGAAAGGAAACACACACCAGTAAATAAAGTATAGAAAGGGGCAAGGTTAGACACAGACACTCAAAGCATTTAATGAAAAAAATCAAGACTCCTTTCACTCCACTCTGCTCCTCCTTTCTTTCTTTCTTTCTTTCTTTCTTTCTTTCTTTCTTTCTTTCTTTCTTTTCTTTTCTTTTCTTTTCTTTTCTTTTCTTTTCTTTTTACATTTTATTTATGCTTTTCAGGTTTTTACATTTCACTAATTTTACAATCATTTTAACATTTCAAAACTTGACTTCCTTCCCCCTCTTTCTGCAGTTCCTTAAATTTATTTTTAATATCTCCTGCATATCCAAATTAACTTAATTTGCTCATTTATTCTTCTACTTTAAATATATACTCTTATAAAACTGCAGATTATTACAACAATTCTGTCAATGTTTTTATCTGTTTACAATTTATCTGTAAGTATTCCATAAACCATTTCCGTTCTTTTATAAAAAGACTTACTCTTCTGGTAAGTCTCGCCATTTCTGCATATTCCGCAAATTTTTGTATCCATTCTTCCTTTGCTGGGACTTCTGCTTCTTTCCATTTTTGGGAGTAATATTTTTGCCACTGTAGTAACATACATGAATAATTTTCTGTACAGTTTGGGTAGTTCTGTCCCTCTAATTCCCAAAAGGACAGCTTCTGAGTTTGTTTGTTTTTGCAAACATTACAGTGGTACCTCGGTTTAAGTACACAATTGGTTCCGGAAGTCTGTACTTAACCTGAAGCCAACTTTCCCATTGAAAGTAATGGAAAGTGGATTAATCCATTCCAGACGGGTCTGCGGAGTACTCAACCTGGTGTACTTAACCCAAAGTATGAGTGTAATTGGTTCTGGAAGTCCGTACTTAACCTGAAGTGTACTTAACCTGAAGCAAACTTTCCCATTGAAAGTAATGGAAAGTGGATTAATCCATTCCAGACAGGTCCGCGGAGTACTTAAACTGAAAGGACTCAAACCGAAGCGTACTTAAACCGAGTATGACTGTATTTTAAACATCCTTTTCAATTCATTATATATCATTTCCCAGTAAGCTTTAACCTTGCTACAAGACCACCACATATGATAAAAAGAACCTATAAATGCAGACTTGCCATGGACAAATTCAATGATATGTGGAATCCATTCTCACAAATACTGTAATAGGTTAAGAGCTGGTGAAGTACAATAACAACTTTGTAAAGTATAGAGTTTTGTTTTCCCCTTCCCCCCTTTAGTTTCCCTTCCACAAGGGTGCTGTTTCTCTCTCTCTCTCTCTCTCTCTCTCTCTCTCTCTCTCTCTCTCTCTCTCTCTCTCTCTCTCATTTTCTCATTTACATCTCACCATGTTTGGTGCACCTATAATTATGCACTTTTAAACTTTCAATAAAGATGTCTGGGGAAAATAAAATAAAATGTATGTACACAAATGCCTTTTGGGACATTTTACTATTCTAACCCCAAGACACATTCCAATAGATCTCAGGGTTTTAAAATCTCCCCAAACAAACCCAGGGAACAAAAATTGAGAGGGAATGACTTGCCCATGGCCACTTACTAACTGGGGCCACACCATATACTGAAGCACTTGGCTTCCCCCAAAGAATCTTGGCTACTGTAGTTCATCTCTCACAGCACTCTTAATAAGCTACAGTTCACAGGACTCTGCATAATGTGGATGCAAACCGTGCTTGGATTTCTCAGGTTCTAAATCCTCTATCCACCCACCCACAAAAGTTCTCTTTTTGCGAACTTCCATAACAAAATGGATTCATGTTGGTAATAATATTTATGCTTCTTTTTAGCTATAGCAAATCCTAAAGTTCTTCTATTTAACTTATTTCACCCAAGCTACACTAGCCCAGTAATCTGTTTCATCTTCTGGTCAGACTTAATGCACTATTTCCTGGGTGGGCAATGAGCTATTAAGTCTAATCAAACACGTGTAATTAACAGTTATTTTAATTTTTCCAGTAGGAATAAAACAAACATCTTGCATGGTGCCAGTGTGGACTCCAGGGAAAGTATGGGGTGATTGGCTCTAAGTCACAAGGGGTTCATTATCTCAGCCAGCTCAATTTGCTGGGTAGCAATTGACTGCGAAGCTGGATCTCAGAACTGCTGGTCCCTGGAAGATAGTCAGCTTTCGTTTCGGCTGAGAATAAGAAACCAGGTCTATCAATTCCATGCTGTGTTCTTGATTGCTGGGGTCAAGAAGAGGCTTTGCTTTCTACCCAAGACTAAAAAGTGAACTTGTAACTCTTCTCCAACTGTTACAAAAGACTGGTATCATGTTCCTGACAATTTTGTTACTGAATTTTTGCAAGGTTTATTTTTTGTTGTAAAAAAGGCCATTATTGAGGAGAGGGGACATTTGTAATAATTGTTCCCCTGATTTCATGCATTAATTAATTTTTTTAATGGGCTTCCTGAGGGACTAATCCCACCAGTCAGGAATCACACAGAAGTTGTGATGTTTATTATGGCCAATCAGTCGACCAAAAGCATCAAATACAATGGTAGAGCCACAGTAAAACCAATTATAATGAATGGCAAACTGAGACCTAGTTTTCCTAGCAAACTATTTCTAGAGGACCCAGGCTCTAGGAATAAAAGAGGTATGCCAAGATTAAGAAACAAAATGCCATATGTAGCCACCCAACAGCTAAGCAAAAAGCTTTTTTATAATAAAGCATGATGGAAGCACTATTAATTCCAACCTTTTCAGCAGTAGCTTCCCATATATCTATCTATCTATCTATCTATCTATCTATCTATCTATCTATCTATCTATCTATCTATCTATCTGACTGGGTTGCCCTAGCCATTCTGGGCGGCTTCCAACAAATTAAAACACAGTAAGACACCAAACATTTAAAACTTCCCTAAATTGAAAATTATACTGCATTATTATTATTATTATTATTATTATTATTATTATTATTATATTATACTGCAAATTAGACTGCATTTATACTGCAGTGAGGAGCATTCCTGTTTCTCTTCCTTAACATGGTAAAAACCAGTTTTATTTTACTCTAGCTGTGCCCTAGCTACTTCAGCACATAGGACTTTCAGTACTGCAGTAATTGAATTTCTCAACTGTGTTACTTTCAGGGATGCCAATATTATGAAGAATGTCATCTACCCAAACACATTCTTATGGAACACTTGGTTTCTGTGTGAGTTTTGTCAACAATGTGCATATCAGACAACTGAGGTATTATCAGTTGGAGAACACATTATTACTATGGGAACACTATGAAAGTAATAAACTCAATGTGCCTATTTTCTGTGGAATGAAAAAAACTAGCATTCAGCTGGAGGTAGGTGGGAATGTCGCTCTGTCCCTTCACTCAAACATGGAGCTAGGTGCACCCTTCTCATGAGGAAGACTCTGAATGTTCCCACCAGACAAAACAGGCCACTTCTATCCATTCCTCCCCCCTGCTCTGCCCTGTGATAAGTTACTCTGGAGGCAAAGAGAAGTGGAGTAAAAGCTAGAGGCCCGGTGTTCCTAGATCTCTCTATGGCTTTCACCACTATTGATGGTGGCGTCTTTTTGGAACAACTATGGGGGTGCAGACGGGAGTCAGTGCATTACAGAGGCACCCCGCTTCTACCTGTAGGGTCACTATCAGAAAGTAGAACTAGGGGACAGTAGCACCACAGCTTTGTGGCTGTTTTGCAGGGTTCTATTCTGTCTCCCAAGCTACTTAACAATTACATGTAACTATTGTAGGTTTACAGGATGCGGGTGGCGCTGTGGGTTAAACCACGCTTGCCGATCAGAAGGTCGGCAGTTCGAATCCCCGCGATGGGGTGGGCTCCTGTTGCTCGGTCCCAGCTCCTGCCAACCTAGCAGTTCGAAAGCACGTCAAAATGCAAGTAGATAAATAGGGACCGCTACAGTGGGAAGGTGAACGGCATTTCCGTGTGCTGCTCTGGTTCACCAGAAGCGGCTTTGTCATGCTGGCCACATGACCCGGAAGCTGTACGCCGGCTCCCTCGGCCAAAAACGCGAGATGAGCGCCGCAACCCCAGAGTTGGTCACGACTGGACCTAATGGTCAGGGGTCCCTTTACCTTTTTATTGTAGGTTTACTTACTTATTTAGCAATACTGCTTGATTGGAAGAAAACCTGTAAGCGGTTTACCAAAAATAAAAAAAATAAATATTTTGTTGTCATTCAGGCATTTGGAGCACAGTGTAATTTGGCCTGCAACAATGGGACTGACAAGTTTTTACTTGGGACAGAGATCCACAGGCATGGGGCCACCACAGAAACAAGGGTCTTCCATTGTTCCCTTTAGACCTTGTCACCATTTGACGAGAGGTCTTTTGAAGCTTCTGGTCCCCTCAAGGGGACCTTTAATAGAGGACCTTTGAGAAAGCAAAGGAAGACCTGGCTGATAGAAGAAGATTTAGAAAATAATAAAGTAGAAATGGTTTACCAGCTTGGATAGCTTTAAAAGAGAATTAGACAAATACACAGGATACTGCTGTGGATACTGCTATCCATCGCTATTTGCCACAATAGCTACATTTTACCTCCACTGTTGAATGCAGTGTGCTTCTGAATCGCAGTTGCTGGGAATCACAAATGGGGAGAGGGCTGTTGCTCTCAAGTTCTGCTTGTAGGCTTCCCAAAGGCATCTGTTTGGCCAATGTGAGCTCAGGATGCTGGACTACATGGGCCTTTGGGCCTGATCCAGCAGGAATCTTCTTATGTCCTTATGATCACTGAGTTTCTGTTTCATATGAAAAAGTAGTCATGTTAGTCTGTTACAGCAAAATTAAAATTAAAATAAATCGCCAGTCTTGTGGAACCTCAAAGGCTCACAATATTATTGTACTTACATCATCAAATGCATTGAATGTCTTTATCATTTGGTGATGCACACACAGTATCCTACAGTAAGCTCTGGGAAGAAAGGTGGGGTTCAGTTGTAATAAACAATAAATGAATGACTGGATATATTTACATGCTCGCTGGGGCTGATGGCAGGTGGAGTCCATAACCTCAGGATGTCAGCGACTGGGCAGAGGAGGAATGGTGAAGACCACCTCCCCAGCCTGACCCTTCCAGGGAAGAAGAAGACAGTTCAGAATTACAACAGGGGTTTGAGGAAGATCACAGCCCAGAGGCAGATGAGGGGAAAAGCAGGGAAATAATAGGAGAGGAGGAAGAAGCACCAAATGGGGGACAGCTGATGGAAACAGTGTCTTTGGAAAGCATTCCAGACCCCCCTCTGCCAGAACCCAGCGGGCATTGAAAGTAGGAGAGCAAAGAGCTCAGAGGCAGAGGGCACATTTCAGCACCCATAGTCACTGGCGGAGGAAGAGGAGTGCTGGAGGAGCGCACCGACCCCGACAGCGCGATCCTGGTGGGGTGTCATTGTGGTTGCACCACGCGCTGGGCGCCGTGCCCCTGCAGGCAGTGTTCTACGCCCCTAGGATGCACGGCAGCCCCACCCCTGCCTAATCTCTGCCCCCCGGTGCCAGAGCATGAAGCTCTGCCACTGCCCGTAGTCATGACGGATAATGGGAGAGAGGGAGGGGGTGGAGACTCACTCAGAGCAACAGCATTACTCCAAGAGGCTGCATTTCTAAGCCTCTCTCTGTGAATACTGAATAAAAAGCACTGGCAATAACTTCCCCTATCTTATCCATACCTGGCAATCTACCATGGGGGGAGGGCGGGTTGAATCCTCTGATGTCTGACAGAGGAGGGCAATGGATTGGAGAAGGCTGATGTGCAGCCCTCTGCCACATTAGAGGCCTTGGTCCAGTATACCTGAAGGAGCGTTTCCTCCCCCATCGTTCTGCCTGGACACTGAGGTCCAGTGCCGAGGGCTTTCTGGCGGTTCCCTCGCTACGAGAAGCTAAGTTACAGGGAACCAAGCAGAGGGCCTTCTCGGTAGTGGCACCCACCCTGTGGAATACCCTCCCACCAGAGGTCAAAGAGAACAACAATTACCAGACCTTTAGAAGGCATCTTAAGGCAGCCCTGTTTAGGGAAGCTTTTAACGTTTGATGGATTTCTGTATTTTAATGTTTTGTTGGAAGCCGCCCAGAGTGGCTGGGGGAACCCGGCCAGATGGGCGGGGTATAAATAATAAATTATTATTATTATTATTATTATTATTATTATTATTATTATTATTATTATTTCCACATCAGGGCTATCGTTTTAACCCACAACGGGTAATATCTAACACTGCCATATTCAGAGGAAGCTTGTAGATTTCCATGGGCCTTTCATGAGTATGTCTAAGGTTGGATATTACTCTCAGTTTTTAAATGCAGTAATACAAGCACAATAGATGTAATTTTTCCAACTCCCAACAGCTTTCATATTTTCAGATATTTCATCTCTGATCCTTGCGCAATTTGCTTCTCACTGTTGGAATAGATCTCAGGTGTTGGTGGTTCTTTGCCGAGATAGCCTTTTTAAAAACAAAAAACTGGTAGCTAGACAAAGCCTGCACTCTTTCATGTTTTCCTTTTACCATCTGCTGAGAGCCAAATCGAATAGTTGATGTCTCACTGAGGTGGGAAATATTTCTAGGCATCTGAAAGAAAATCAGACTGGCCATTAAAACAAAGCCAAACACAATGTTGCTTTTGCTCCGGGTGACCTTTAGTGAATCACCCAGGTATGAGTTGTAGTTCAGATAGCACAACAAAATAATATTTCATGTACAGGTTTCCTGTCATGGTGGCACATTGACTCAAAGCTGTTCTGTGCACCCGAGGTGAAACAGTCGTATTCTTGCTGCACGGT
Organism: Zootoca vivipara; assembly: GCF_965207765.1. Taxonomy (NCBI): domain Eukaryota; kingdom Metazoa; phylum Chordata; class Lepidosauria; order Squamata; family Lacertidae; genus Zootoca; species Zootoca vivipara. Next base: position 15,149,787 of record NC_142586.1, read on the forward strand.
TAAGAGGTTACGAGATGTGCTGTGCTGAAATTAGTCCTTCGGTTTCTCAAGTTTTCTTTCTCTGCAGAAGAGGCGTCCATTTTTCTGCCTCCTTCAGGGCACTTCAGAATTCCTCTGCAAGTTATTTCGAACCACAGCTCCAGGGGAGGAGTGACCTCATGATGTCTTTCCATGGGTTTCAGTTGAAGCACAAACACCCAGGGAGGCTGCGGAGTGCAGACCACTGGGGATTTGTAGAAGGAAAGAAAGGGCACTCGGCAAACATCTCCTGGCCACTTTGTTGGGTTTGTTGAATGTGAATTTCACCCAAATGAGATGTTTGAAAATGCAGGAACATAGCATATGGTTGTGGATAAGCACATAGGCCCTGCCTCCAATGTCCTTAGGGTAGAGAAGAGAAGAGACCTTTGAGTGAAGGTTTCTGTTAGTGGAAACTCTGCCTTATCAGGGTTCCCTCGCTGAGAGGTTCTGAACATGTCCAACAGCATGCACTGAGAAACTCTCTTCAGACCTCTAAATGCACAAAGGTTTAAAAAGGAACATGGGCACCCAGGGACATTGGGGAGGGGGCAGGGGCTGTGTGTGCACCCCTGCCTCCCATCCTCATTGTGTTCTAGTGTATTCAAGTGAATGGTTGAACATGGTTACACCTGGAACTTGTTCGAAGGAAAAATTATTTACTTGTCTGCTTCATGAAATTCAAATACCGCTTGATTGTAAAAACAAACAAACCTCCAGGTGGTTTGCAAAAGATAAAACAGTAATATGAAGAAAAAACTGCAACCCTGCTTTAAAACATACAAAAGTTAAAATACTGAAACTGATTAAAAAAATTCCCCAGCTTTCTAAGCACCTGGGTAGGCTTGTCTAAACAGGATATTATTTTATTTTGTGCAATTTATAAACCACTGGAGTGTATAAAACCATACTGCTTGACTGTAAAAAAAACATATCCATCATTATCAGTAATTTTTTCCACACTTGTTAATGTCAGTTTCGGTTTATTTGGTCTATATACAATAAAGGTAAAATACAGTATAGGGTTATCAAGAGAACTATAGCAAAGAAAAACAACAACCACAATCTACCTGCACACAAACTGGGCCTATTAAAATGAGAGTATAACATGTTTGAATGACTACAGTGGGTATTTGTATTACAGATTACGTTTTAAATGAAATGAAATGAAACTATTTTCGGTAATCTTAGTGCTGGAGTCTGCCATTAAAATGGAAACATATAATTCCTCTAGCATGGAGAAAGTACTGGGGAGAACATATTGAGATATTGTATATCCCTGTATAAAGAAATGTCTTGTCTTAACTGAGCTACATTTGCAACAACAACCTCTCAAGTGCCCAGGCAGCCTTCCATAACTGTTGGTAAAGCATGGAGCTTTAAAATGACCATTGAAAATGCTCTCCTGTTTCAAGTAACATTTACTGTTGCTGAATACCTATCACATGATACAGAACCATCAACTGATTCCTCTTTGAATTTCATATTCATGTAGAATTCTCTTTCTAAAATGAAAACCATGTCCCTTCTCTCAAAACGTCTCTGTATTACTTTCCCTAGGATTTCACGCCTGGCAATCCCTGCCTCCCTTTCCGTGGACCTGGAGAGATAAGTGAAAATATAAGAACACAACTGTGTCTCATGGCACCAATTTTGACAAAGCACCGTAAGTCAGAAATAACATGTTTTCCATTATTTCTGCAAACATTGTAGATGTCAAGATTTCTAATCCCTTCTGAGAGATACTGCTCTGTGTTTTATTTAAGCTCTTCTATGTCACAAATTGGGGAAAAAAACCTATTGTGAGATAATGTTCCCTGGAAAAGGCTAACACCAAGAAAGGGCAGTTTCCTTAATATGAACATAATTCCTGCTCCTTCTAATCCATTTCAGACAGATACATGGACCTTTGACACTTTGCCTTTGATAAGTGCATAGCTCCGACAGAAAGTCAACATACAGGTGCTTTGGTAGTATTTATTATGCTTTACTTTGAAGGTGAGCAGGCAGAAAATGATAGAATTTTCTGTCTGGATTTTTTTTAAAAGAGCATAAAAAGAGCCCGGCTGGATCAGACCAATCCCCCCCCCCCGATGAGCATGACTCTGTTGGATACAACCCCCTTTCTTGCTGCTGATCTCTGGGTGCCTGGCTTCTTAAGGAAATCAGCTCCACAAGTGCACATTCCTGCTTTGAATTAGCAACAAAAACAAATGAATATGTGAAAGGGAACAAAGGAGAATAGTTTTGTAGCTATGATCGGAACAGTCAATACTTATGGGCTGGGTCAGGCATAGGCAACCTTGGCTCTCCAGATGTTTTGTAACTACAACTCCCATGATCCCTGACCACTGGCCCTGTTAGCTAGGGATCATGGGAGTTGTAGTTACAAAACATCTGGAGAGCCAAGGTTGCCTATGCCTGGGCTGGGCGTACATAACCATTGGGAACTTGTACCCCAGATTTACACATCCTATGTCTCTAAATTCATTACTGTATTTTTTGTTGTTGCTCGTTGTCCCATCTCCTTCCTGCCTTTCGGCAACTTAAGGTGGCAATTGCAGACATATGGCTGCGGCCATTACCTTGCAGTAGTAGCAATCCCATGCTTTCTAGAGTCCAAAAGCAATAAAAGGGCTATTTGTTTGTTTGTTTGTTTATTTCCTGCACTTCACCCCCAAGGTCCCAGGGCAGGTCACAGCATTAAAAACAATATTTAAAGCAACAACAACATCATTCTTCTATAAGTTATAAAGCAGAATGTCTATGAAAACATTACAGCCAGCCCATTCTGTAGTTTGAAATAGCTACTTTCAAAAAGGTTTCCACCTCATGTGTCCTTTTTTCAGTAATCCTTGACAAATTCAGTTCATTACTTGACCACAGTGTGCTTTTAATAACTACTGACACCCAGGCATCAGATTCAAAATGAGAGCAGCTTGCTGTTGATTATATATGGGATGCTAATCTCTTTTACTGAAATTTTAATAAAAGTGTCGGCCGTGGTCTAAGCCCTGGTTTAAAATCAACACCCACATGTGCTAATCCCTGGAAATGAAAGCTTCCTAAAGCTCCCGTCATGTGCTGGAACTGAACACCACCAAAACCAGAAGCTCTTGTAAAGGCTTTGCCTTCCTTGCTTTCTCCTAGGGGTGTGCTGAGAATCTCTTTGCATTTTTTTCTCAGGGGTTGTTTTTTGTTTGAGTGAGTGGTTTAGCCTTCTCTGCTGTTCATCTGCTTTTAGCTGTCTTTATTTGCTGGTATTAAATATATATATGGTATTATTAATTTTTGTTTAAATGCTCTTTTTTATTAACTCCTGGTATTGGCACTGATGAAGTAAATCTTTCAAAATAAATCAACACAACAATGGTGAATCATAAAGTCTGTTTCATGGGCCTGATAACACCCCCCCTCCGCCTTTTAAGAGAAAAACCTCAGTAAGAGTTTTATTCCTCTAAGACTTCTTCACCTTAATTTTATCAGAACAGGCATGTAAATCTTTCGGCAAACACAGCTGGCAATCGGCTGTTTGGCAGCTGCAGGCCACAGACAGCTACCAATATAAGGAAGGGATAATGCATGAGATCTCGGCAGAAGCCCTTCCATTTTGAAGGATTGTGTCTTTTAAAATATTGGCTGCCAACTCTGGGATTTACTTAGCCTACGGAACCGATTGCCTTAACAGGAGCTGAGGCATCCTAATTTACACCATCGCTGTCATGTCCTTCCTGTTAAGAAAAGCCGTACTTTTATTCCACCGCTTACTTGTGGAAACATTTTCACAGCAATAAAACAAAAATGTTGCTGTTAAACAAACTGTTGAAAGACGGATGAGCCTGGGCTGTCCTGAATGTATAGATTTAGTGGGGAAAATAACTACACAGTGGTACCTTGGTTTACAACCATAATCCGTTCCAGAGGTCCATTTGTAAACCAAAACAGGTTGTAACCCAAGGCGTGCTTTTGCCAATGGGGCCGCCATTTTTTTTTGTTCATAATAAACAAAAGGGTTGTAATCCAAAAAAAAAGGTTGCAAACAGGGACACACATTTCCGGGTTTGACGTGTTGGTAATCCAAAATGTATGCAAACCAAGGTACCACATAGACCACAGCTAATGTATTACCTTGGGCATCATTTTTCAAAGGGAAAATGGCTTAATTTGTATTTCCAACAGGAAATTTGCCATGCCACATATGGAAGTAGTTGTTGTCCTGGAACCAAGATCTTGCCTCTTTTTCTTGCCTCTTTTTCTTTGGATACCGATGGGAGCAATTTTCTGCTGGTATTCATGACACTTTTATCAAGATATGAGTACCAGAACCTTATATTTTTACCACCCCCAAAAAACAAACAAACCCCAAAACACTTCCTAGGACCCACATTTCCAAATGGGAGAAGCATCACACTGAGCTGAGTTATTGGTAGCCACAAACAGCAGGTAAGTTATCCACCATCGAACCCAACATGAGAAGGGAATCATGAATTTGGTTGTGAGAAGCTCTTATGCACTTTTAATAGGGGACAGCGGGGGGGGGCAGGGAATCTAGCAAATTCAGCTTCTCCAGAGTAAGTGTCAATCAAGGAAAATGTGGACATGATGCCTCCACTATTTCAGTGTGGAGAGAAGTAGGCACATGTTTGACATTTCCTTGGTTGTTAATCCTTATGCACAACAGTAGACATGGATATTTCTTGAGAAACTCATATTTTAAATGTTTACTTAATGTATTGTTGAATTTATATGGTGCACTGTAAATGGCTTTTGTGAAATAAATAAATAAATGAATAAATAAGGTGGTTTTGCCTAAAAGGTGATTTAGAAATCTATTAAAAATCAATGACACTTGTAAGGTAAAGGTAAAGGACCCCTGGATGGTTAAGTCCAGACAAAGGCAACTCGGTGGTGGCGCCTGCCCTGTGGAACGCCCTCCCAACAGATGTCAAAGAGGAAAACAACTACCAGACTTTTAGAAGACATCTGAAGGCAGCCCTGTTTAGGGAGGCTTTTAATGTTTAATACATTACTGTGTTTTATTTTTCTGTTGGAAGCTGCCCAGAGTGGCTGGGGAAACCCAGCCAGATGGGCGGGGTATAAATAATATATTATTATTATTATTATTATTATTATTATTATTATTATTATTAGGTGCGGCGCTCATCTCGCTTCAGGCAAGGGAGACAGCGTTTGTCCACAGACAGCTTTCCGGGTTATGTGGCCAGCATGACTAAACCACTTCTGGTGCAATGGAACACCGTGATGGAAACCAGAGCGCACAGAAACGTCATTTACCTTCCCGCTGCAGCGGTACCTATTTATCTACTTACACTGGTATGCTTTCGAACTACTAGGTTGGCAGGAGCTGGGACAGAGCAACAGGAGCTCACCCCCGTCACATGGATTCAAACTGCTGACCTTCCAATCAGCAAGCCCAAGAGGCTCAGTGGTTTAGACCACAGCGCCACCCGAGTCCCTTTTAATAACACCTGTGGCCAAAGTAAAAGGTGCTGCAGTTCTTCTAATATGCCATGGAGAGCAGCAGAAACCTTGATGGGGCATGGCAGGTACCAAAGGTCAGCATCACTAAGCACCTGTTAAGGCACAGAATCCTGCACCATAGAGCTTCCTGACCGACTCCTGTTGTTGTGGCTGCCTATGTGCTCAGAAAAGGCAGATGACCAGGTAGGACTGGGCGTCCAAAGAGGATCTATTTGATGACCATGATCTCCTGTCCTCCCTGAGCAAATAAGCAGTGACAAAGCACGAGACTGGAGCGGCATTACTGCACTTGTGTTGAACACAGTACACTTGTCTTGTGTTCTCCAGTTGTGCACCCAGTGGGAGAAGGCGAGTGGGTTGTGGTGACAGTGGTAATGAGGAAGTGGATCCCTTAAGAGAGGAGACCCCACTGAGGGCAACTTCCACAAGCCCCCCCTCCCAAACCTGGAATCAGAACTGATCACAGAGGGTTGTATTCAATGTTAGTCCTGCTCAGGGTAGACACATAGCAACTGATAGAGATGACTATCTGGGTCAATTAATTTAAATGGGGTTGCTCTGAGGTTAGCAAGTCGTGGAGACAACCTTGCATAGAGTACAAAGAGTACTCACATGGATACACATTGACTATCTTTCCCCCTGTCATTTATGGATCAATTTTCAGTCTGATTACTGTCATTCTTTCTAGGCAGGCTTCTCTTAAGAGAAATTCAGTGGCTGTCATGATGCCGTCAGCGGCTCCTGGCTGGTTGCCCAGGAAAGTATAAAGACAAGGAAAAGTTTCTGACCGTCCTTTTTTATTTCAGTCTTTACAGAGAGAGGCTATAGAACCCAACCTCTTGCATAATGTCATTGTCCAGAGTGAATCTCCACCACCACCACCCTGTCTCTCCCACTTCCTCATTTATCACTTCTACGGGTGCTGCTATGCGCCCTCTGTCTTTGAGCTCTTTGCTCTCCTACCTTCGAGGCTTGCTGGGTTCTGGGAGATGGAGGGTCTGGAATGCTTTCTAATGACAATGTGTCAGCCAGCTGCTGCTCCGGCTTTCCCATGATTTTCCAACTTTCCCCCTCATCTGCCGCTGAGCTGCGACCTCCCTCAACCCCCTGTTGCAAATCTATGCTGTCTTCCTCTTCCTCCCTGGAAGGGTCAGGATGGGGAGGTGGTCTCCACCACTCCTCCTCCTCTGCCCGGTCTCTGACAGTGGCAAAGGACTGAAGACAGAAGTCCATTTACTGTGCAGTAGTTTCTTGCAGTGCGGTCCCCTGCCTTCTATCTAATTCAAATTGTCAGCTGCTGGAGCATGTAAAGCATTCAACAGGATATGGGTCAGGAAAACCCCCTGAATAACCCATCTTTTACTCTCTGCCACCTGAGATCATGACCTTACAACTGAATGGGTTTATCAGCTGAATGAATCTTCCTTCTACAGGCCCTACGGTTGAAATTGTATCACTTTCACTCTCGGTCACCTCTCTAACACACTCTCTTTAAGTTGGTGGAGGCAACTGTAGCCAGATTGGATTTTTAAAAATATTTTGAATGGTTTGGAATTAATTCATTATTTGTGGATTTTGCAGAACACCCTCAAGCCTAACAGTGGAGGGTGCTTTAGATAAGTTAGCTACCCAAAGACCATGGGTATTATACGTTTGATACATCTCAGTATGACAACTTTTATAATGAGGGTGATTAAAACTGGAGGGGAAAAAATAGCACTCTGTGTAGCTACAATTCATATTCATGATGAGCTGACTCTTTTATAGCTCATTATGTCTGAGCTGCAATCATTCCCAATCCATAATATGCCTTGGCTGCTGTCAATACTGTATTGGGATTCTTCTTTTAAATACATAGGTCAATTTCCTCAGTGACTTTCACTACTAGCTATGTACTAATCTCTGGGAATCCTTTTTTGAAGTTATGCCACTTTTCTCAGAGTACGGGAGATTTGTTTAGACCATAGCATTGGAGCTTTAAGCAGGCCCAACTCCCATATTCACTTCTTGATCAGGTATCTGTAATCAGTGCTTTTTTCCCTAAAAAAGAAAAGAAAAAAAGTTTAGGGGTACTCTCATTTTGACTCAAGAAAATCACCATTTTATTCTTCAAATTGAGAAAAATATAGTAAATGGAAAGAACATGCAATGCCTCATATTACACAGCTGACAGCTCACAGTAACTTCCACATTGGCATGAGGTTGTGGGGCACCGATTCCTCTGCTTGCTGTTGATGTCTGCAACAATCTTCCTCCTCATGTTGAAATACTGCCCCTCAATGAGGCCAAACTTTCATCAGTAAAACACTACACATCCACATTCCACACTGCTTCACACATTAAATGCTTGCTTCCATCTGAAACTCAGAAAACACCGGGAAAGGAAAGGAAGCCGCCATCGGGGGTAGCAAAGGAACTGACGATTCACCGTGCTAGAGAAGAAACTAAAATTTTTAATTTTTTTAGTTCTTCTCCCGTTAGATTCTAAAAATGTTTAGGGGTATGCGTACCCCTGCGTAACCCCAGAAAAAAACACTGTCTGTAATATTACCTTAGACCTGGAAACAACAATGGATACAAGACGACAAACAACTGCAGTTAAACAGCTAAATGTGAAGCCACAGTGAATGAAGTGGTGCTCCCTTTATTGCTGTTGCTATTTCCTTCACCAGTGAAGGAAAATAAATGTAGCACATTCAATGTGTCATGACATTCGCTTTCTTGGGTGTTTGGTATTTGTATGTACAGTGGAACCTCGGTTTATGAACACCTCGGTTTACGAAGTTTTGGTTTGCGAACGCCGCAGACCCATCTGGAACGGATTAATTCACTTTCCATTACTTTCAATGGGAAAGTTCGCTTCAGTTTATGAACGCTTCAGTTTATGAACAGACTTCCGGAACCAATTACACCCATGCTTCGGGTTAAGTATGCTTCAGGTTGAGTACTCCGCGGACGCGTCTAGAACGGATTAGTCCACTTTCCATTACTTTCAATGGGAAAATTCGCTTCAGTTTATGAACGCTTCAGTTTAAGTACTCCGCGGACCGTATGGAACAGATTAATTCACTTTCCATTACTTTCAATGGGAAAGTTCGCTTCAGTTTATGACCGCTTCAGTTTATGAACAGACTTCCAGAACCAATTGTGTTCATAAACCGAGGTACCACTGTATTAAGCCTCACTCTCCCGGAGATGGGACAGCTATTACTAAAACTGTGAAGCATGATGCGTATAGAAGTTATCAGATCAATACCTTATTATTATTTTTTAAATAAGCTAATAACGGATGGGCAATGGAACAGGAACAACAACATGAATAGTTTATGGAAATGTCTATCCCTCCCTCCTCCCTCCTCCCTCCTCCCTCCTAAAGGAGCCCAGGGTGACAAACAGCAAAGCTGTAAAAGAAATATATTTTAAAAAGAAAAGAAAACACACCTAAAAACAGTGAAGAACCTCTAAAAACATGTAAAAACCTCAAGAACATTATTTTTTTTTTAAAAAAGCCAGCTGCACATCCTCACAACTAATAATTTCAAGACTGCCAGCAGCAGTCATCTTTTGACCATTAAATCCCTGAGTGAAGAGGAATATTGAAAAGTTCCCCCTGAATGTTAATGATGAGGGAGACATATGTCTCTCATGAGGGAGGGTATTCTCCCAATGCAGAACCACCACCAAGAAGGCCCTGTCATGTGCCAGTGACCAAATAAGCAACACTTTAAATACCTGAAGGAGCGTCTCGACCCCCATTGTTCAGCCCAGACACTGAGGTCTAGCTCTGAGGGCCTTCTAGCGGTTCCCTCACTGCAAGAAGTGAAGCTACAGGGAACCAGGCAGAGGGCCTTCTCGGTAGTGGCACCTGCCCTGTGGAATGCAAGATGTCAAGGAAATGAACAACTATCTGGCTTTTAGAAGACACCTGAAAGCAGCCCTGTTTAGGGAAGTTTTTAATGTTTGATGTTTTATCTATTATTGTTATTATTATTATTATTTCTGTTGGGAGCTGCCCAGAGTGGCTTGGGAAACAAGGCCAGATGGACGGGGTAAGTATAGATAGATAGATAGATAGATAGATAGATAGATAGATAGATAGATAGTTATTATTATTGCTACTGATGACATCATGTCCCAACTGTCTTAATGACCGTTCCCACTGACTCTGTATAGATGTTAAATAGCTTTGAGGGTAAAACAGTGCCAGGGCTGTCTTAAGGATATGCGGCACCGGGTTGCAAAGATCCGCCTGGTGCCCACCCCCCAGGTTGCCCAGTCCCAGGTGCGCAGGAGGGCGGAGCCAGCCGGCTACCTCAGCATCTCGCTGTTTTGGTCGCCCACAAACTCGCAGCGCAGAGCTGCCCGCAGCAGAAGACCCCACTGCGGTGCTCCGACCAACAGATGGTCTCTTGGCATGGTACCCCTGAGATACCGGTGCCCAGGTACCCTGCACCCGTAATGCCTATGGGTAAGACGGCCCTGCCCACAGCACAACTGTCAGTGACCAGACACAATCTCCCAATGCTTTTGAGACAACGGCATTTCTATATCCACCCTGACCGATATATGTTGAATTTATATGATGATTTCATAACTAGTAGGACCAAGACTTCAAATCTCGTATGTCTTAGGCTCATGTCTCCGTTCTTCCCTGAGAAAACCTTAACCTCACCCTAGCGACTAGCTGTATAGGCAAGAGTGACAGGTACAAATGTGCTCGCAACCAAATTATAGCTGTGGGTAGACTGCAGACTCAAAAATAGAACAGGCAATGCTAACAGAGAAAACACAGTTCCCCTTGCTTTATAATAGAGTGAAATTTATATCTGAATTACTGCTTTTAGTGTACCGCAAGATGGATGGCAGAGCTGCATGAAGAAGGCAAAAATCTTCCCCCTTATTTTAAGACACCTTTCGATTCAGAGTGTTTTGGAGCCCACTAAAATCAGCGGGCAAGCACTTTAAGTTACAGTTTAGAAATAATTATGCAAAGGCTCATACCCCATGTAAGAAAAGTTTGCTTTTTAAAAGCATCAGCAATGCACAATATTCTTGCATTGCCCTGTATGCAGCGCTATTTTTCTAGAAAAAGAGGTGCCAGAGCTGAGCTCCAGTGAGCTCTGGCTGAAAAAAGCCCTGTTTGTATCCATTGGTAAGGCATTGGCGATACCGTAAGATATAAACAATCTTTCCCAACTGGGCTCCCAGATGTTGTTGGACTACAACTCCCATCAGCCCTGGCCAGTATGGCCAATGGGCATGGTTGATGGGAATTGTAGTCTGCTCACAAGTTTCCCATCTCTGCTGCCAGACAAGGAGGCATAGAATCATAGAGTTGGAAGGGGCCCTGAGGATCATCTAGTCCAACCCCCTGCAATGCAGGAATAGGCAGCTGTCCCATAGGGGGATTGAACCTGCAACTTTGGCATCATCCAACATATCAGAGAGGGAGGGCCAAAATTCAGTGGTAGAGCATCAGTTTTGCATGCAGGAGCTCCCAGCTTCAATCCCAGATATCTCCAGGTGGGACAGGGAACACTCACTGCTTGAAATCCTGGAGAACTGCTGCCAAGATGCCAAGATCATCAGGGGGTTTGGGCTGGGTGTTCATCAGTATGCGGATGACACCCAACTCTATCTCTCTTTCAAATCAGAACCAGTGAAGGCAGTGAATGTCCTGTGTGAGTGCATGGAGGCGGTTGGAGGATGGATGGCAGCTAAAAGTTTGAGGTTGAATCCTGACAAGACAGAAGTACTGTTTTTGGGGGGCAGGGGGCAGGCAGGTGTGGGGGACTCCCTGGTCCTGAATGGGATAACTGTGCCCTTGAAGGACCAGGTGCGCAGCCTGGGAGTCATTTTGGACTCACAGCTGTCCATGGAGGCGCAGGTCAATTCTGTGTCCAGGGCAGCTGTCTACCAGCTCCATCTGGTATGCAGGCTGAGACCCTACCTGCCCGCAGACTGTCTCACCAGAGTGGTGCATGCTCTAGTTATCTCTCGCTTGGACTACTGCAATGCGCTCTACGTGGGGCTACCTTTGAAGGTGACTCAGAAACTGCAATTAATCCAAAATGCGGCAGCTAGACTGATGACTGGGAGCAGCCGCCGAGACCACATAACACCAGTCCTAAGAGACCTACATTGGCTCCCAGTACGTTTCCGAGCACAATTCAAAGTGTTGGTGCTGACCTTTAAAGCCCTAAACGGCCTCAGTCCAGTATACCTGAAGGAGCGTCTCCACCCCCACTGTCCAGCCCGGACACTGAGATCCAGCGCTGAGGGCCTTCTGGCGGTTCCCTCACTGCGAGAAGCAAAGCTACAGGGAACCAGGCAGAGGGCCTTCTCGGTAGTGGCGCCCGCCCTGTGGAACACCCTCCCATCGGAGGTCAAGAAGATAAACAACTACCTGACATTTAGAAAACACCTGAAGGCAGCCCCGTTTAGGGAAGCTTTTAATCTGTGATATTTTAATGTATTTTAGTATTTGTTGGAAGCCGCCCAGAGTGGCGGGGGGCTACCTTTGAAGGTAGGCCCTCGGCGCTGGATCTCAGTGTCCGGGCTGGACAGTGGGGGTGGAGACGCTCCTTCAGGTATACTGGACTGATGCTTTCCTCCATCTTCGGCCATACCTCACCACATAGTTTTTTTATCTGTGCTGTTTTATTCATGGCGCTCTCTCTCTCTCTCTCTCTCTCTCTCTCTCTCTCTCTCTCTCTCTCTCTCTCTCTGTGTGTGTGTGTGTGTGTGTAGCACAAAATATGAACAAATATCCAGAAACCTTTGTTTTCTTCCCTTTCACAGGTCATTGCAGTTCAGAATTGAGCATCAGCTTTTCTCACTGCCTCTGTGGAAACCCAGTTGCTACTATCTCACAACATGAAAGGCAATATGCCCCATTATTACTAACGAAGACCCTTGCAAATAACATAGCTCCGATAAATTATCCCAAAGCTGTATGGAGGTTTGAGCAGGAGGGTGGCATCTGTGCTCTGAAGGTGCAAAGATGCTAGTTTCTTAAGCTGCTAATGATATAGACCTACAAAGGTTAGTGGCTTTAGTCTTTGTTAAGAGTTCTTGACTTTGCTTTGCTTTTTTTTGCAGCTTCCTGTGGTTTCATTACACACTCAAACCAATTAATCTGAAATAGGGTTGCTGAATACAGGATATTCTTTGCACTTTGGGAAATCCATCTGTCATTTTCCTGGACAGGATGGATGAATATTAACATAATTATTAATATTGATTGCATAATTGCAATGCTTCTCAGATAGCCTGCATAGTAATGGGCGAATTAGTTGCTATGCAAAGAAAAAAAGGACAAACAACCACTGACTCCACAAACAGATGACACATTACTCATATAATTTGCGAACACTAAAGACAGATGCTTTGCCATAGATGGAAGTGGCTGGTGCCATACATTATGAGCCTGCAAACAGGCTTGGTGGACTGCTTGAAATTTGAGCAACAGCAGATCTCTGGCTTATAGAACAATGTATAATGTTAGACTTTTCTCAAGTTTGCTAATGCCGTCACCGTCACAAAGACAGGATCCATGCAGCTTTGTTTCTGATGAGCATCAACATGGCATTACTAAAGAGAGGGCTGAAATTTAAATCAGTTTTGCATGAGTCACTCGCAGAAGAGTAAAAGTGGGTGGGCACCGTTCCAAGGAAAGCCCAAACTGTCATCAAGAAGCTCTCACGCGTTGCGTTCTTTTCTCTCAGAGCTCTCAGAGGAAGAGATTTAAATTGCTTAAGCACTTAATAGCACTGGTAAGCATGGGAGAAGGTGCTTTCTGAAAAGCCGGGGATAGGGATGTTGAAATAATCCAATTTTGTGCCTATGAAAAGTGAATAAAGCCATCCTTTCAAACAAGGCTGGCTTCTCCTTGGCCCAGCTCCCCTTCCCCCTTCTCTGAATGTCCAACTGAGTTGATTTCACAAGAGTTTGAAATGGTGTTGAAGGAGGAACCAGAGCATGTCTTGCTGATGCTTTCCTCCATCTTCGGCCATACCTCACCACCACCCTTCCTGCGCCATCAGTCACAAGCTCATTCCTCACCCACCCCATCCCCACCTTCATCATAGTACTGTGATCAATTCCCACCTGGAAACCTATGTCCCCACTGTGGAATGATGTGTGGATCCAGAATTGGCCTCTACAGTCACTTACGGCCACATCATTAATACAGTGTTCATGGAAGACAATCTTACTCGGCTACAAGAAGAGTTTGGATTTGGATTTGATATCCCGCTTTATTACTACCCGAAGGAATCTCAAAGCGGCTAACAATCTCCTTTCCCCTCCTCCCCCACAACAGACACCCTGTGAGGTGGGTGGGGCTGAGAGACTTCAAAGAGTGTGACTAGCCCAAGGTCACTCAGCAGCTGCATGTGGAGGAGCGGAGACACGAACCCGGTTCCCCAGATTATGAGTCTACCACTCTTAACCACTACATCACACTGGCAAGTGATAGAAGAAGAAGAAGAAGAATGCCACAGATTACTACTGAGGGGAATGGGCAGAGCCAACCCACCCATGAGGCAAGGTGAGAATAATAATAATAATAATAATAATAATAATAATAATAATAATAATAATAATTTATTATTTATACCCCGCCCATCTGGCCGGGTTCCCCCAGCCACTCTGGGCGGCTTCCAACAAAACACTAAAATACAGAAATCCATCAAACATTAAAAGCTTCCCTAAACAGGGCTGCCTTGAGATGCCTTCTAAAGGTCTGGTAATTGTTGTTCTCTTTGACCTCTAGTGGGAGGGCATTCCACAGGGTGTGTGCCACTACCGAGAAGGCCCTCTGCCTGGTTCCCTGTAACTTGGCTTCTCGTAGCGAGGGAACCGCCAGAAGGCCCTCGGAGCTGGACCTCAGTGTCCGGGCAGAACAATGGGGGTGGAGACGCTCCTTCAGGTATACCGGACCGAGGCCGTTTAGGGCTTTAAAGGTCAACACCAACACTTTGAAGACTGCCTCAGGTGGCAGCATCCAGAGGGACAGCAGATCTGGCCTCCAAGGAATGCTGCTGCCACCGCCACATGATCCTTTGGAGGCCAGCTCTGTTGCCTCCTCAGCAGGTCTCCACCGATGGAACCTCTGCAGCAGCATCTCAGATGGTCTCTTCCCATCCGTAGGGAAGAAATGGTGGGGGCTGCCCTCTGGGGGTATCCTGGGGTCTGCACCTGCCTGGTGTAATTCAGTGGACCCCACACCACAATAGCCTGTGATTCCCACTTCAACCATCAAATAAGGTTGAAGCCTCTCCCTCGTTCCTGATGTAGATCTTCCCGCACCCCCTTGTTCCTGATGTATATCTTTATTCCTCGCTTGTTCCCACTGTATACCTACACTTCCCTCTTGTTCCTGGTGTAAATATTCAGTCACCCTTTCTTCCCTAGTGGGATGGGAGAGACAACATTTTGTGGTTTGCCTCCATGGCCAAAATGTCTTAGGCTGGTCCTGGGAATGGGTGTCATTTTTTCCCCCTTCAGCTCAGTTCCCGTATTCTAGTCATTGTACCATTAGGAAGGAAAAAGTCAATGTGTGACTTGAAATATCAGGTCCAAAGAAATGATAGAAAAAGAAAGTTTCGCTGGATCATAACAGAAAAATTAAGCTCTGGGGCACATATGGGAAACATGTAGCCCTCCGGGTTTTGCTGTACTACAATGTGACCAAATAAGGGGAGCCATTATAGAGGTTTACAAATTTGGATTACAGTGTGCCACAGCTGGAAAAGGTTTATAAAAAGGCAGGCAAAATTATCAAGGGGCTGGAGCAACTACCCTACGAGAAAAGGTCACAAAATTTGGGATGTGTTACTTTAGAAAAAAAGTTGGGGAAGGCTACATCTACACCAGGCATTTAAAGCACTATGATGCCACTTTAACAGCCAAAAAGCATTTTGAAAACCAGAGTAACATGGTTGATATAGGGTTGATTCAGGGCCAGACATGTGATGATGTGCTTGCATTCTTTCAAAAAAGACATTTGATAGCCATGAACTATTTGCGAGGGGTAAATAAAAATGACCATGAAGTATTGCAACAAATCAGTCAGTGCTTTGCATCATTCCACAGTTTTTGTTTCCTCTCTGTTGATTCTGTTTTGTTTCTGTATCAAGCATTTTAGGGGAAATTAAGCAGCTCACTCTTCCTTTAATCCACATTGCTTTTGCTTGGCTTTCTGCAGAGTGGATTAAAACCTCTACCCCATTTGAAAAATGGATTATGGAAAATCTGCCAGGGTTTTTTGTTTTGTTTTTGCTTTGTACTTAGCAGCTGTTTTTTCAGATCTTAAAATGTTTGTTGGGAAATAGTACAAAATGTACTCTATAAAACCTAAATAGGTCCATTTCTATCAAAACGTAAGCAGATATGTTGAGAAAGCCTCTCCTGCCTTAGTAGGCATCATTATTCAGAGAGGTAGGAATTCAGCAAAACAATTAGGGGATGACTAGGTAGATTCCTCAGTACAATTGATTCTGTTGTGGGTGATTTGAGAATGTTGAGGGGCTTTTCCGGGAAAATATAAGATGCACAAACCAGCAAAAAGTTGTCATGACTGATTGCCATGGAATTGGACTTAGGCCTCACTTGGATGCGTATTTATTTCTGAGTAACAACCATTGTAATCAGTGGGACTTACTTCCGGCTAGGGGTGAGCAAATCTGTCAGTTTTCTTTACTCTCAGTTTTTCATTTTTCCAATCTTAAGCTCAGTACTTCACCTTACCCCTTTAGTTTGTGAATTATTATTTTTAAGCCCAATGAAAATTCATCGATGCAAAGTTCTCCAATCTCGCCAAATATAATCTATAGTATTTTCATGAATATATGCAGTTTAATGCAAACTTTGCTCTATTATATGCATTTTTGAATGCATTACTTGGCTGGAGAACGGCACTGCAAAATTTGGAGAAGTGTGAATTTCATGATGGGTTGTGTTTGGTCCACATATTATTTTAGAAAGTGCAAATCAGGTAGATTTGCCTTTAAATGTGAACTGAATCAAATTTCTCCCACATCCCTAGTCTTGGGTAAACAAATGGAATTGTTTCAATTAGAATTTCAAATTTTCAGTAGGACGTGCAACCCAATCATCTTTTTTTAACACAGAAAAAAAACCAAACAAACGTGTTCAGTGGGGCTTCTCCCCAGGCAAATAAGTATATTTGCTTCTCCCCAGGCAAATAAGGTGGTGAATGTGGCCTTTAACCATGGCTAATTTTTGCTGGATTATGTTCATGCTTTTGATTAAACTACAATCCCGTAAGCTTTTAACTGCCACTGTATTACCCCTGGATTTGCTTGACTTAAAAATACTATCATCTGCCTTTGTTGTTCTCTGTATTGTTGTAAAATTCTGCTATTTGAAGAGAAGCTGCATAGCAGCCTTTTCAATACCACTTTGCAGGAACACTGAGTGCATAGCGGTCTCTAGTTTTTCTATCCTGGAACTAATTTTGCTCCTCGCCGCATTCTTACAAGCCCCTAGGTTTCTCTCTCCAAGAGACAGTCCAATCTACATGTCCCCTACTCCTTTCCTTCCTGGAGATTATTCTAAAAACAACTGCTCCCAAGGCCATGCATTGCCTCAAGATGGCTCCAGGTTCTAGCCAACATCTGGATACTATGTGTTCCTAATATATGGTCAGAGGACTGCTTAAACGCCTTCCCACTTCCCATTCCGGGACTACCCAAGACTATCTTGTCAACCATTGGCCATGCTGGTGGGGATGATGGAAGCTGTAGTTCAGTAATATCTGGATGGCAACCACTTTGGCTACTCAGACCTCTGATACCATCTCCTGCCCATGTTCACATTTTGAGATTTAGTAAGAGCAGGATGAAACAATGTTAAATGCTTTGAAGGTGCTGTAGATAGAGCAGTTTTCTCCCTCTAAATATCAGTTTGTTGGGTATGAAGTGGGGAGAATACTGTTGCACTACAAAAGTTCTACAAATGGGCATCTGGTCGACAGCTGTGAGAAGAGGTTGCTGGACTAGGTTGCCTCTTGGCCAGCCCAGAGATGGAAAGAAGACAAAGTCCTTACTAGAGGGCAATGGCAAACCAAGCTGTTGGATTACACCGAAATGGCAAAACTGGCTGGAAAGCTCAGGAAATAAGAAGAAAAAGACTTCAATAAAGAATGGGGGGGGAAATATAATTTATTTAGGAGACCACTGTAAGCACATGAAAACATTAGCAGGATTCTAATAACACTTGTAATGTAACAAATATTATGGACAATATGGAGTGATATAAAATATGGACTATGAAATAATATGCAGTTGAAAATGTTGACAATAGGACCCATGGAGGAGAGGGTGGGAAGTCTGGAGATTCAGAGAAAACTCTAAATATGGATATGTATTTGGTATTGTTATAACTCTACACTTGTAAAATCAAATAAAAATATTATTATTATTATTATTATTATTATTATTATTATTATTATTATTATTATTATTATTATTTAAAAGATTGCCTCTTGGCCTAATCCAGCAGGTTCTTGTCATGTTCTGCCATAGTATTCCTCTTGACAAACAGGAAGCCTCTCACCTCACACATGCACTCCATTCAAAATCTGAAAGCAGAGTATTGATTTTTAAATGCTTTCCCTTGATTTGCCTATCAGTTTCACTCTTTGGCCAGATAACGGGAACTTCAAATTACATGGGCGACAAATCAATCATCAAGTGTTTTGAGCTGCAACACTCTTATCTCGCTGGTGATGTGGGAAAGCGACCCACACCCCCTGATCCAGAGAGATCTCCTACCCCAGCCAAGATCAGCAGAGGATTCTGGAAACGTCCCTGTCCCTCCGAATCAAAGCTCAGCAACCCTGCAAGAGGAGAACGGGCAAAGGCCATTTAGTCGGGGAAAGCCCTGTGGAGAGAGAGCTTCCCTTGTTGCAATGGGAAGGGAGCGGGAGGAGTCCCTCAACGCGCAGGAATGTAACGTTAGCCTGGGATCAGCTCAGGGAGGTTCTGGATGGGAACGTGGCTGTTGTTTCAGCATCGCCTCCCTCAGAGGCAAAACAGTGACAGCGCGGGTGCTAATTGGAGGGCATATCTATCTCCCTCTCCTTGGGCTTCTCCTTCCCCTGCTTAGGCTTTTCCTTCCTCTGGCGCAGGGCTTGGAGAAATGGAGGAATTCTCCAAGGTGCTGAATCAGGCGCCGCCGCCGCTAGGAAGGTTTGCCTGTACTGGGTGCCAGCCCTTCAGCCAGCGCTTTCAGCTGGGAGGCAGAGGAGGGAGGAGCGCACACCCTCTTGCCTGGCCGCGATTGGCAGCCCCGCAGCCCCACCTCGCTCGGGTTGGTGCTTTCTTTTAGCCGCCTTGCTGTGTTAGAGATGAGGAGGAGCTGAAAAATGCAGATCTGGCATCGCGCGCGCACATACACATACACACACACAAACACGCACACCACACATCAGCATAATTTCACGAGCTGCCAGCCCATCGGATTTCCCCTCTTCTCCAGGCACAGACATGCTAAGCCACAGCACCGGTTGATCTGCTGCCTTCAGCTCGCCCGTTGATCAGCCTCCCCCACCCCAAAGTCGACATTATATTATTTATATCCTCGTCCTTTTGCTTACCGTTATTTCGGTTCTCATACTCAGCCACCATTCCCTTGCACTCCCTGTCCGAGAGAGCCATGAAGGCAGACGCTGCTCCACACTGGAAGACAGCCGGCCTCTTTTTCATAGGGCTTCTTCGTTTTGCCTCTGCCTCCGAAAGACCCATCTACACGAATCATTTCTGGGTTGAGTTTCACAAAGGGGGAGAAGCAGAAGCCAAGCAACTTGCTGCAGAATATGGCTTTAATGGGGTCAGAAAGGTAGGTCCTCTCTCTCGTGCTTATTTGTTTGTTTATTTATTACAAAATACACCCACCCTCTAAAAAGCAACAGCAATTGTGCATGATGCTGATAGAATCACCTTGCAAACTTGGAGAGCATTTTACATGCATTTTTCAGGAGCGAAAGGGTATTTTTTTTTAGACAGAGTTCTTCGAAACTCTTATCGGTGGATGGCTGCTCTGAAACGAAATGCTCTACCTAGATTTTCATTTTTCATTTTTTGCAGTCTTTTGAATGATGGGTGCACATTATGTTCTTGTAGCCACTAACAGCCAAATGCACGCACTTCTGTGATTATGTTCTCCAAGTTTGAAGGGGAGGCGGAGGAAATCCTCATGGCTAATTCTTCTGCCTCTTCAGTTTCTTAGATGCAGCAGGTTCAGATAGTGACGGTTCAAAGACCCCACTACCAGCTAAGCATGGCACTGTAGGGTTTAAGATCAGTGCCAATTGGTGCTTGCTTCACCTGGTGAGTTTGGTAACCTGTTATAATTGCTGGCAAAACACAGCCGCCCTCTGGTTTCACTCTCCTGCTGAAATGCCTGCAGGAGGCAATTTTTCTGGGTAACCAGAATGCTAATCATAACTGAGGAACTCATTTGTGCATGCAAATCCAGAGATAAAGCTGCCCTTAGCTGTGGGACCTGCTTTAAAAACATTTCTGTCAAGAACAGCTGGACACAAAGAGTTTGCACCTGGGATTAAAATTAAAATTTCATGCAATTGCAGTGTGAATGTAATAAAATGAAATGCTAGGCTGTAACAAACAAGCTGAAACAAGCTGAAAGCTAAGGTTAGAAATGTGATGTCTAAGAAGAGCAGCAAGGGACCTTAAGGCAAGAAAATCCGCTTGATGAATATATGCATGCTACTAATTTATGGCTTCAAAGAGCCTTTCAAACACCTCCGTTCTTGTTCTCCTGAAGTTGAAACCAAGCTCTCAATCTCTTTATGTAAATCAGGAGACTGCTGTGCATTTGATTAATCTAGACTGCTAAACATCCAGCATTTGGTCTTATGAAACGTTCCTGGTCAGAACAGCTCCTGTGAAGTCCCTAGAAAAATAGAGCAATAAATATGTGCCTAGAAGCAGACAGCCCATTGGTGCTTTTCCCTCCACCACCCTGCTGGCAGTTATGCAAGAAAGACCTGATCTAACTTCCATTGTGGTTAATGGGTGTTCCCCTGTTCACTGGGAATTGTATCAGGCTCTTGAAAGTGTGTGCATCAAGTGGGGGAGGTTGAGAGGGAAATCATATCAAAGTAGCATAATAAGTCAGCCTAACTTGTGGCATGGAGACCAGAGGTGCCTCAGCTCAACAGAGGAGTCATTAGGAGAAGGAAGGCAAAATGCATGATGACCCTGGCTTAATTCCATTGCTGTCTGATAGATAAGGTGGTATTTATCATTGCCAAAGTTTCTCTTCTGTTAAATAGCGATGTGGTTCAGTTGCTAGAGCTTTGGGGAAGAGATCCTCCCCTGTTTTAAAAAAGCCCAGTTTCTTTGGGTCAGACTCCTTAGACGTGCTTCTCTGGCAAATGCATATTTCGGATTCTTTCCAGATTGCCCTTCCCTTACTTTCATTTCACATCCTGATTCAGAGATGCAGCTCCTTGCACAGCTAGTTTGCGAGACTCTTTTTCTTCACTGTAGTAAATGAAATGGACACCAGATGCAGGAGATTTCTAAACTATTAGGTGAAATAAGTGGAGGCAAGCTAGATGTTGAGAATACTCTGGGAAGGGGTATGTAAGTATAAATAAGTAAATAAATAAGTAAAATATTATCCTCCAGATGTGTACCTGGATCCACAAAGTTATTCTGCCCATTGGAAGGGTGTAACCCCAAGTGAATGTCAGCCTCTTCCCGTTTGCCTTCGCTCAAGGAGCTGGGAGTGCAAATTCATTTCCTTCCATTGTGAGCAGCAATATCTTATCAGAGCACCATTTCCTCTTTACAGAACGAATGGTGGCCATGGAATTAGTTTCTTTTTCTTTAAAGGTTGGGCGGCAACTCTGTGCCCACTCTGTGCCCTGGGAGTGAGCTCCACTGAAGTCAATGGGACTTATTTTTGCTGTGGACGTGTTTAGGGTTTTGCTGATGACCGTTTTGAGTTAAAAGCTACAGCAAACCACCAACAGAGATATGTGTGGCATGCTCTATGAAGCTTATTGCACTTGGTCCCGTTGAGCTTAGTGGCACTTTCTCCCCAGTCGGTGAGTTTAGAATTGCAGATTCCCCCCCCCCCCCATGAGACCCAACTACAAAGCAATCGCTAGGAAGCAGCACATCTCTTCCTTATGTATCCTTTCTTCCCATCCCCACACACCCTGTTTGAAGGACAACAAGAAAACCACCATGCATTATTTACAAGATGTGCATTTGCCTTCGACTGTAGGAGAATAAATTCAGCAGTAAGTCTTTGGTTTCTCCTCCCTGTGGGGAATAAGTAGCTTAGATGGTTTCGCAGGGCTGGCTTCACTGCCTATGGAAATTCCTACTCCTTTATCTTCTAGTAGTTCTTATTGAGAAACATGTTTCTGCAAGGACCTCCCAGCAGGCTCAGTTTCCTCCCCCCCAAAGTACGGCTTGGATATTTGAAAGCTTAAGTTGTCCACTGCCTTCACATTCTCAGAATTGCACTCCAGAAGGGAAGGAGACCATCTAAAAGCCCATTTCTTTATGATTCATAAATGCTATTTTGCCATTGTATGTTGAACCGGTTTTAATAGGAGTAAGCTGAGAAAAGATATACTGTATGTGAGATATATATAAAAAACCTTCCACTGGAAAAGGGAATTGTTTTGCCTACATTTAAGCATGTATTTAACTTCAGCTGCAGTTGGGCAAGCTCAGTAATTTTCAGATTTTATTTAGTTTCTGTGAAATTTATGCTTAATAATAAAGCACCTTTTTTAAATGTGTGGGTTTATACTGCAAAGCTTTGGGTACTTTGTTTTATACAAATAAAGGACCAAGATGTATATCCATTTATTTTTGACATCCTAAAGTCTATGGGACTTTACTACCACATGAACATTCCTGAAGTTTATAAAACACTTCAGCTAGCATTTCCCCCTATCCCACGGCAATATTGGCAGTTTTCTCTTGGGGGTTGTTTCAGAGAAATGCTTCCTGAAAAGTGCCGCTGTGTGCAAACTTTATCACCTGAGAATAAGTAGGCCCACAGTATACTTCATAATTAATAGTGTGTGGTCTCGCTGTCTGAATTTTAGTCCAACTCATTTCAAAGACTTAAGGTGGATGGCAGGAATTATTCACAAATCTTGTCTATATTTAAAAGAGGGGGGAAATCATTTCCTGATTTATCAAGACACTATCCGGATTCTATATAACAAAGTATCTGTAAAATCCCAACTGCTGTACAGTTTGCTTTGAGAGGTACCCAGATAACTCCTGTCATAGTGCAGCTATACAAATGCTGTTTATATTGAATCAATGCCAAGTACTCCTTCCCAAATTGCTCATCCTATAATTTCTGAACAACCTATCCAACTGTCCTCACCTTCTCCAAGGAGATGGGCTTCCTTATAGTGTGTGGACAATGTTAAATATAGCTGTTTGTCCATCTGTGTAGCTACCCAATGCACAACTTATCACAGGCGCAAACATTATAGATGCACACATACAAATGAGTGTATGTCCGGAGATGTTTCCTGGTGCAACATATTTGACTTTCTGCTCACATTGTATCTCATTTGCTGATTTGTTGCCCGTTCATCCGGTTTGGAGAGATCCTTCTTGAGCAACTTTGGCTGTTTGTTCCTGTAACTTCAGATAGTGTATGAATAAGGTTGCAATCCTAAGCACACAATGATACCTAACTTCTGAATAAACAGTAGGGGATTGCACCGTAAGTTAAATCGCACATCTCCAAATACAGATCATTGGGGGAATCTCACTGCTTAATTCCCTCCATTTTGAAAGAGACTCCCTTGAACAGCCAGTTAATGAAGAAGGGCTTGGTGGAAGAAGGAAAACACTTTTTTTTATATGAAAAAAAGCACCTCTCAATTATGCCTTTCCAGTGGAAACACGAAAAGTTGCTGTTGCTTCTCAGATATGAAGGGTGTGATTTTGCGCATGTGTAATTGGACACAGATGGTTTCACAGTCATCCAATGGCTAAAGGGAACCTAGCAAGCTTGATAACTTAAGATGCTTCTCAAAGGAAGCCAATGTGGTGCCCTTCAGACATTGCGGATTACAGCCCCCATCCTTCTTGACCACTGGCCATGTTATGATGGGGCTGTTGTAGTCCAAAACACCTGTAGGGCACCACACTGATTACTCCTAGAATGGTGGGTTGCTGGGAGGTGGTCTTGTCAAGTCTTTTAACTCAGCATCAGTTCTAGAAGCAAGTCCTCAACCAAGGCTGAGCTGGACCATGAACAACAACAGTTTTGATGGCGAAGAGTCTATCGCTTTTGATCTGCTGCCATCTTAGCTTCTTTGTTTTCATGATTGCTATTTATCTTTTATTGTTCTCAATCTCACAAGCCACATTGTGAGTCCATGAACAAAAAACATCAGGTAAAAATAACAAATCATATCATATCAAAATATATCTTAAAGGTAAAGGACCCCTGACAGTTAAGTCCAGTCGTGAACGACTCTGGGGTTGCGGCGCTCATCTCGCTTTACTGGCAGAAGGAGCCGATGTTTGTCTGCAGACAGTTTTTCCAGGTCATGTGGCCAGCATGTCTAAGCCGCTTCTGGCGAAACCAGAGCAGCACACGGAAAAACCATTTACCTTCCCGCCGGAGTGGTACCTATTTATCTACTTGCACTTTGATGTGCTTTCAAACTGCTATGTGGGCAGGAGCTGCGTCCGAACAACAGGAGCTCACCCCATCATGGGGATTTAAACCACCGACCTTCTGATCAGCAAGCCCTAGGCTCTGTGGTTTAGACCACATCTTCTTGTTATTGTTTAGTCATTTAGTCGTGTCCGACTCTTCATGACCCCATGGACCAGAGCACGCCAGGCACTCCTGTCTTCCACTGCCTCCCGCAGTTTGGTCAGACTAATGTTCATAGCTTCGATAACACTGTCCAAATATCTCGTCCTCTGTCGTCCTTGTGCCCTCAATCTTTCCCAACATCAGGGTCTTTTCCAGGGAGTCTTCTCTTCTCATGAGGTGGCCAAAGTATTGGAGCCTCAGCTTCAGGATCTGTCCTTCCAGTGAGCACTCAGGGCTGATTTCCTTCAGGATGGATAGGTTTG
The DNA here is from genome assembly GCF_965207765.1 of Zootoca vivipara. NCBI lineage: Eukaryota > Metazoa > Chordata > Lepidosauria > Squamata > Lacertidae > Zootoca > Zootoca vivipara. The sequence goes on from NC_142586.1 coordinate 15,174,443, forward strand.
ATGCTTCATGCTGTCCTTGGGACATTTCAGAATTATTATTTTTTTAAAATCTCTGTGGGCTTAGGTTTGTTCCCCCTAAGTCCCCCACCTACTTATGCAAACCTTGGCTTTCATGCCAGTTTGCTGATACCTCCCTCTTGATTCTCATTAGCCCCATTTCAGCTATAGAGCTACCATAACTAACACCTGAAGATGCTATTAATAGTTATGCCAATCTTTCCTTTTTCCTTTTCCTTCTTGGATGGGGAGTGTGTGTGTGTGTTTGTGTGTATACGTACTGTATATGGTTTTCAGATTAAAAATTTACAGTCACATATCCAATATACATCACAATATACATCATAGAAACAAGATTCCAGAGAATCTCCTGGAATCTCCTCCCCTTTGTGGGTCCGATTGTTAATCCTTTCCTCCTGCATCTATTATAATAATCCAAATCTTTTACCTCTCCACTGTGTCCCAAAATTTCCACAATTAAACTACGGTACATGTGTTATTCCAATCCTACTAACGATTTTAACTGTTTACAATGGTTTTTAAGATAGGTTATAGATTTCCCCCATTCATTAACATTTTGGCCTTCCTGATTTCTGATTCTTCTGATCATTTTAGCCATTTTGGCATAATCCATGAACTTGATCTGCCATTCTTCTCCGGTAGGGACTTTATCTTCTTTCCATCTTTGGGCCAATGACATCCACACAGCCAGTTATGCCAATCCTTCCTAACCTGGGGTCCTTCAAACATTTTGGCTGACCACTTCCATCATCCATTGGCCATGCTGACCAAGGCTGAAGGGACTTGTGGCCTAAAATATCTGTAGTACTCTCAAATTGGGTGGAGGTACTTCCGGCTAATGTGATATTCACATGCAATGTCTCCATCTTCCAGAGAAAGGAAGGAAGGAAGGAAGGAAGGAAGGAAGGAAGGAAGGAAGAAAAGCTCTTTACATTTTTCTCTATATACCTCTCCCACATGGATGTGAATGCTAAGCTGGCTTTTCAAAGTAGAGCGCTTGTGCCCCAACTTTCCTTCTGCTATCGCAATGTTCAACACAGTTATCGCATTGCAAACACAAACAGATGCGGAAAGGGTCCAGCGGTTCCAGCAAGAGCCTCTCTATTCACTTCGCCAATTATTAATGTCCATTCACATCCCTAGGGAGACAGACGTCATGTTTTGAGAACAATAGGCCGAGCAGTAATGTAATTGGCAATGGTGTTTTTTTAATTTCCATTTCATTTGTCGTCATGCTTTATGACCTTTATTCCTATTTCAGCTTCATGGATGTTGTCTTGGTGAACAGAAACAGCTGCCCTGGAGCTGGTCAGACTATTTGCTCTGTGCTGTGTGCTCTGACTAGCAGCAGCAGAGGCTCTCTCATTCCTCCTCCTCCTCCTCCTCCTCCTCCTCCTCCTCCTCCTCCTCCTCCTCCTCCTCCTCCTCCTCCTCCTCCTCCTCCTCCTCCTCCTCCTAACTGGAGGTGTCAGGGACTAAGGATGAGGCTTCCCAAAGGCAAAGGATGTCCCCTACTGCTCAGCTGTGCCCCCCCCCCCACCTGAATTGTTAAGGAAATAGAGGGAGAAAGTTTGGTGCAAAGCTCCCTATCTTTAGCCACTCCAAAATATAAAGCTACACCGAGCCTATCACTTCCTGTACATCAGGGGTGGGGGCCACTGCCTCAAAGGCAACTTTCTGAGAGCCCCATATCAGCAATGGGAGGGGCCGGATGCAAAAGTGGACAGAGCCAGGGATGCAACTCTAACCTTAATAATGATAATAATAATAATAATAATAATAATAATAATAATAATAATAATATATTATTTATACCCCGCCCATCTGGCCGGGTTTCCCCAGCCACTCTGGGCGGCTTCCAACAAAATATTAAAATACAGAAATCCATCAAATATTAAAAGCTTCCCTAAACAGGGCTGCCTTGAGATGCCTTTAGACAACTCTAACTCTAAAAAATGGAAAGCAAGGGCACCAAAGTTGGCCACAGACTTCTCCACCATGGTGAGATGTCTTCAGTTTCTATTTAGATTGCAATTACTTTGCAGCTATGCACAATTAGATTACTCTTAATTTGCAGCTATGCACATAAATTTGAATAAGCAAGCGTTGAGACCCTACCTGCCTGCAGACTGTCTCGCCAGAGTGGTGCATGCTCTAGTTATCTCCCGCTTGGACTACTGCAATGCACTCTACATGGGACTGCCTTTGAAGGTGACCTGGAAACTACAACTAACCCAGAATGCCACAGCTAGGCTGGTGACTGGGAGTGGCCACTGAGACCATATGCCACTGGTCCTAAAAGACCTACATTGGCTCCCTGTACGTTTCCAAGCACCATTAAAAGTGTTGGTGCTGACCTTTAAAGCCCTAAATGACCTCGGCCCAGTATACCTGAAGGAGTGTCTCCACTCCCATTGTTCAGCCCGGACAATGAGGTCCAGCTCTGAGGGCCTTCTGGCGGTTCCCTCACTGTGAGAAGTGAGGTTACAGGGAACCAGTCAGAGGACCTTCTCGGTAGTGGCGCCTGCCCTGTGGAACGCTCTCCCATCAGATGTCAAGGAAATAAACAACTATCTATCTTTTGGAATACATCTGAAGGCAGCCCTGTTTAGGGAAGTTTTAAATGTTTGATTTTTATCATATTTTTTATATTCTGTTGGCAGCCACCCAGAGTGGCTGGGGAAACCCAGACAGATGGTTGGGGTATAAATAATAAATTACTGTATTATTATTATATTATTATTATTATTATTTTTAAATATATTTTTATTAATTTTCCAATTAAAACCAATTATATCACATTCATTATTTCAAATTATACACACATATATCAATCAAACCGAATGTTATGCCAAATCATCTAGAAAATTTTTTTGGGTTCCCATGCTTCAAGAAATTGGGGATTCCTCGCAACCGTCCACTGCCGTCTTTTTTCTAAAGTTCAAATCGTCTCTCCGAGTTCATAATAATCCAGATCTTTCCCTTACAGTCACATAGATGTTTTCCTTTTTCAACCGATTATTTCCCAGCTGCTGAGATAAATGTCAAACAAAGTTTCACAAATGTTCTTTCTCCTGTGTGAGTTAATCAGTCCAGCCTCCCCATAAATCTTCTTGGTCTGGAGCGTCCCTATTGCGTCGATTCTCAACACGAAGCAGCGCCATCTTAAAAAAACTCAAATCACTTTCGTTTTCTCTCATAGATTAACGATCTTTATAAAATTTACAGCTTTTCCAGGCAGAAGAACCAGACCTCACACCATGCAAAGACTCTTGGTAAATTAATGGATCTCCTTGCCCTATAGCTGAACTTAGCTTCAGGTCGCTGCTCCAATTCAAAGTGCGTCACAACTCATAAATCCTCCGAACGCGTCCAGGTACTCCTCCCATCCAACTAGAGGGGGGCTTTTCTCGTCAGCAACTCCTCATCTTCAAAAAATATACTCAATAACAACAGTTTATAAAGTTCAACTCACACAGTCTTTTGCTTCTCTTTCACTCCAAACAAGCCAGGACATCACGTCTGGGAAGGTACGAAGTAACTCATATGAAAAAAAATAAAAAAGAAAGACTCGCTTCCCTTATCGCTCCGTCCCCATCAATCCTTCTTCCAGATGAAATACAGCCTTTAACTCCTCACCCTCAGCAGCATAGATTTCTCGGCAGTAAACAGCGCTTCTGCCCCTCCTTCTGAAGTATGTCCATAGATTTAAGCCTAATTATCTTCTTTAATCATGGAAATCCCCGCCATGCAGATTAGCGTCCGGGAGTCCTGGCCCTCGTAAGTGCTTCAGCCCAAGCTCCCCCCACTCCATAAACAGTCGGAGTGTGTCTGGGGGCATCGCGGGCCAGCGGCCCCTCTCCATAACCCCCGGAGAGGGTAGGGGGTTGCCATTTACTCCCCTAGCAACCGCCAAATTCCTTACGAAGGTCAGAGGGATGGAAAACAGGTCCGCCATTCCTGCAGGCGGAAACCGGAACCCCTATAATATTATTATTTATGCAAATCTGTACCTTCATTCCCCCCTCCCTTCCCTCCCTCCCTTCTTTTGGTGATGTGTGCACAATCAAACCATTGGTCCATCTGGCTCAAGGCTGTCTGACTGGCACTGGTTTTCCGGTTTTCAGACAGGAGTCCCTCTGGGCCCCACCTATAGAGGCCCCTGCCCTTAGTCACAACCATCCCTCTAAGCACAGTGGAGCTGTTCTACGCTGCTTCTCTTTCAGGCCCTTTTCTTTCGTATGTACCGCCCCAAATATTCCAAGCACATAGCTGGTCTGGGAAATGTGCTAGAACCAATGCGAGATGCGTAAGTCACTTGCAAGCATCAGAACATCTCCTTCTAACCTCAGAGAAAAGAGACATGTTTCTAAAGCCCATTCTTTGGGCTTTTGTCAGTTGGTATACGGAACAAAAGAGGTATTTTTCACAAGACGTCTTTTGTTTGGGGGAATCAAAGGCTGTGATTCTCAGCATATCATTATGTGCAAATCAATTCCACCCAAAGCGATGCAATTTATTTCCAGCTGAGTGTTGTTAGACCTACCCACGATTTTGTAGGGCTGGGCTGGGGGGAATCTGTGGCCCTCCAGGTGTTTCTCAACTGCAGGTCGCATCAGACCAAGCCAGCATGACCAATGGTCAGGGGTGATGGAACTTGCTGCCTGGCAACCTCTATAACAGGATGGTCCAACATGTAGCGTGGGGGCCACATTTAGCCCTTTTGGCCATTTTTGGTGGCCCTCGGCAACATTTAGGACTTCTTAAAGCTGCTTGAGTAGCTAGCTTTTTGTTGTTGCTGGGAGGCATTCATGAAAACAAACAGCAAAGGCACTTGTGTCTTCCTCACACTCTGTGAGGTGAAACGGGCCAGTTCTCCATCTTCTCTTCCTCTAAACTGACCCAGAGCTGGGAAACACTGGCCTGCGAGTGCTCCAGTTGGAGAACAGCCTTTACAAAAGGTGTCATGGGCTTTGAAGAAACTCGATCTCAGGACTCAAGGGAGAAACGTGCTAAGAGGAAGGCACGCTTGGCAAATCCTCATCGTGATCAACTCCCGCCTGGAAACTAATGTCCCCACTGTGGAAGGACGTGTGGATCCAGAATTGGCCTCCACAGCCACTTACGGACCTATTGTTAAAATCGTGTTTATGCAAGACAGTCTTACTCGGCTATGAGTGATCACCAAAGAAGAAGAAGAAGATATATAAGCAACAACAAAATAATGAAAGCAATAATAATGTGCCAGTGCGAGAGAGGTATTTCCCCCACAGTGGTATTGGACAACTGGATACCTCCCTGAATATATTTAAGACTGCACCCCTGTACAATATGCATTTACCTGGAAGTAAGTCTCAATGAAGTTAACTTTCTTTGCTTACGAGTAGGCACAGGTAAGGCTCGCCCAGCATTTTGACCTGAGCAGGTCAGTGCACACGGAGTTGCAATCCTATTGTACGGATCTCAGCCTGGCAACCTGATTCAGCACATAATGAGTAGGTCTCATTATGTTTAGGAGTGCTTACCCTTAAATATATTAATTGTGTATATTAAACAATATTTACTACTACATCATATATGTGTATATATATATATATATATATATATATATGACGTTTTAATGTGTTTTTAATATTCTGTTGGGAGCCGCCCAGAGTGGCTGGGGAAACCCAGTCCGATGGACGGGGTATAAATAAATTATTATTATTATTATTATTATTATTATTATTATTATTATTATTATTATTATACCTGGGACCTTCTGCTTGCAAGGCAGATGCTCTGCCACTGAGCTATGGCCCTTCCCAACTGTAATGTTGTACCCAGCTTCCTGGGTTTAAGCCCCATTGAATTCAATGAGGTTTACTTTTGAGTAGACAAATATAGGATTTCTCTGTGGGAGCCACCGGATTCCCATTAATCTGGAGGAAAGTGACCTTTAATGTGACCTGTTTCATTCCATCCACAACAAGCCATTAAACCCAGTCTTCCTTTGTTCAGTTCTTAAATCATGTCTTTCACAACTACCAATGGTAGAAATTTATCAAGTTGTATTCTCTCTCTCTCTCTCCCATTCGAACCCATTTTTCACACTGGTACAGTCACCACACAACTAATTTGGTTTTGGAGAAAAATATTTTGGCTTCTTGATGTCAAAAAGAAGAAAAAATAATACATTTGAGATACTGTAATTGGAGCTTACTCACAAAGCCAATAATATAAGAAGCAAATTATTTGGCATGATTCACTCCATTCTAATTAAAAAGAGAGAGAGAGAAATATCACTCTTAAGGAGGGAGCGGGGAAAACCACTTGTGTACATCCTAACTGCAAAATAATGCTTTGCTAATTGCTAAAAGAATCTCAGTTGTTAAAACAGATTGTGATGTGTTAATATGCATATGGTTTCCTTCTACTCCTATAGAGCTGCCAATAACTGGCGTTTCTTTGTGCGGGTCCTTGGCTGTGACAATAATATAAATCTCTTTGGTGTGGTGCTTTCTGAGTGCCAATCAAGCAGCTGTGCCCTCATGAGAAACCTTCTGAGTAGGCGGGGCCAGAGGCAAAAGGGGCGGAGCAATGGACAGAACACTTATCTGTGTACAAGAGGCATTTCAGCCATGCAAATATCTGAAGTTTCTATATATACACAGTCCACACTCCTTTCCATCTGGGCAAGCAAGAGACATTGCCTCTATTATGCACTTGAGGAGGGAGTAGAGCAGGCCTAGTGAAGGTGTATGGCTTGTGTATGTATAGAGAGATGGCCACAGGATGGCATTTTTCCCACCTCAGGCCTGAGTTTCCCCACCGCTCTCCTGGATGCTATGGCAGAGGTACATAATCTTTGACTTGCCAGATGCTGTTGAACATGAACCACAACTCCCACCATCCCTGGAGACATAGCCATGAGAGGAAGCCAGACACAGGCCGAAGCTGCAGTTCCACTCCAGCCTTTTGTACGCTTCCCTCTGCCTTTGTCTCTCCCCCTCTGCTGCTTCTCCAAGAGTCATGGAAGCTGAGGGAGCTGGGTTGCCACTCTGTACTCTCTCCTAGGGATGCAGGTGGCGCTGTGGTCTAAACCACTGAGCCTCTTGGGCTTGCTGATCAGAAGGTCGGTGGTTCGAATCTGTGCAATGGGGTGAACTCCCATTGCTCTGTCCCAGCTTCTGCAAACCTAGCAGTTCGAAAGCACACCAGTGCAAGTAGATAAATAGCAACCATTGCAGTGTGCTCTGGTTTCCATCATAGTGTTCCGTTGCGCCAGAAGCAGTTTAGTCATGCTTGCCACATGACCCAGAAAGCTGTCTGTGGACAAACGCCGGCTCCCTTGGCCTCCTTTGCCACTCAAACTGGTATTCAGAAGTACCAAACCTCTGATCATGGAAGTTCCATTTAGCCAGGAGGGCTAAGAGCTGTCAAAAGCCTTTATGAGCCAAGGCCCTGTGCCCTGCAGTTTCCTATTGATTAATGAACACACAGACATGAGTATTTAACTTAATGGGCTAAAACAGGCCACAACTTTATTGGTTACAGAAGTTAACTATTGGTTGTGTGAAGAAAAGGTTTCATTTTGTGTGACCTAAATCTGTGAATAGGCTTTTGTTATGTCTGCATAGATTTTGGCTACATTCAGATGTAGTAATAGACTATGGTTTGTAGTTACATGAAGGTAAAGAGATTAGAAATGAGTAAAGAATCTTTTAATATCCTCTACCTATTTATCTCCTCCTTTAATGTTACCGTTCCTCTGAAGTGAATATTACCAATTTTTGACATGATTGTTCCCAAATGAATTGCACAGCATCTCAGTAGACAAAGCACAATGCAAAAACTAGTGCCTAGGAAACACATTAAAATGATGTGTTTATTTTACTTGACTGATGTAATAAAGGTACAATGATTTATCAGCACACTGGAGATTAATTCTAATATAGCTAGCCAAGAAACAGCTGCCATTCATTGATTGGCATTAACTACAAACAAAAGCCTTTATCTGGCAAGGGCATGAATGGTCAATGCAAGTATGAGCTCCACCCATGATGAACTCTGACCTCTCCATAAACCTGTGACCCTCCATTTTCTGTTGGGCTTCAGCTCCTATCAGCCCTAGCCAATGTGACCACAGCTACAAATTCCCAATAATTGCTTGAAATGTGCCTCCAAAAATATTTGTTGCAGGACGTGGAGGCTCTAAATCATTGGTCTGCTCATCCATACTTTGCTGCAGCTCTTCTGCTCTGAAATAGAGGCAAAATATTCTCAAATCTTCTGCTACTTTCTGCTACTGCTGAATAAGGATCTGTGTTACAAGGAGAAGCACAATGCATCCCTTGAGGCACTGTGCTTCACAGCAGAATGCTGGTTAACTTTTTTTTCTCAGCCTCTATTCACCTGACTTTCCTTATGCAGATTAAAAAAACAAACCAAAAACTTTTTGGCATTGTGTTGTTATGGAATTGCCTATTTCTTTTTGCCTGCTTTTTTTTTTTTTTTTTTTGCTTTGCTTTACAGTGGAACTTCTGAAACAGAACGCCTTGAAACTCGTACATTTTGGCTCCCAAACGATCGAAAACCGGAAGTGAGTGTTCCAGTTTTCCAACAATTTTCGGAAGCCAAACATCCGGTGTAGCTATTGCAGCTTCCAAGGCTTCTGATTGGCTGCAGGAGCTTCCTGCAGCCAATCAGAAGGCACGCCTTCAGGGCCGTCTTAAGCACCCCTGGCGCCCTGGTGCGACGGATCCCTCCGGCGCCCCCCCGCCCCGTTTCCCAGCTCGGTGGGCAGGCGCAGCGCGGCTGCCAAGGGCGCTGCTGCGCAACGGGCGGGCGGGCTCAGCGCGCAGCGCTACTGCTGAGGGTGCTGCTGTGCGGAAGAGCAGCCGGCGGGCGGGCGCAGCTGCGATGCGCCCCCCTGGCGGGTCGGCGCCATGGCGCCCTGTGCCACCCAGCCTGGCCGTAGGGCCGGCCCTGCGCGCCTTGGTTCTCAAACTATTCTGGGAGTTGAACGGACTCCCAGAATGGATTAAATTTGAGAACTAAGGTAAGACTGTATTTCCTTCTCGTAGATGGGCCACCTTCCCAGGTTGACAAGCCCCATCTGCCCCTCAGAAGATTTTACAGCAGCTACCTTGCTTGTTAGGAGTTGTGTGAGACTATTTTCTCAAATAACAGCCCCCTCCGAAAAGTTATAGCATAGAAATGCCATGGATGAAGCGATGCAAATGCTGTCCCCCCCCCACTCCATAACTTTGGTAGATTTAAAGAGAACTGTGCATGGTTGCAGCACCAAGAGGCAAGCACTGTGCTTAACTCCACCCAAGCCCCGGATTGAGCTTCAATCTCCCAAAATGCTTTTTGCTCTTTAGCCAAAACAGCACCCAGTGTGGCTGCTTAATAAAAGGTAGGCTTAGATTTTTAAAGACGGGACACAGGAGGAAGGATGGGAGGAAAGGAAGCTTGGCCAGCAGTTATTAAAGCTGCTCTTATAGCAAACAGCTGGAACTGAGACAATTCAGATAGCTTGCTGGAGTGGCTACGGTGGAGGCAAAGGTCAGTAGTCTGTCAGCAAAGTCAGTGGAACAACCTGCTTCTCTCCTTTCCCTCTGCTTTGCAGCCAGATGAAATGGCTTCAGCTTGGTAAGAGTTGACAAAGAGCCCAGAGCAGTTGTCTCTCAGTGGATCAGCAGCTGAAGGCAAAGGAAGGCATGTTTTTAAATGGCTTGTGCAAATGTGTTGATGTCTGGCCCTTTATTTATTTAAAAAGACTGTTTAGCTGAAGACCTGTAAGGCGCTGCAATCTCTGAGCCTAAATGATATGCTCCAGATTTAGCTCTCTTTTCTGAGCAAATATTTAAGGTGTTTGGCTGTAACTGTAAAAACCGGGAACAGAAATGTCAACGTCTGGCAATTTGCTTTGAGAATGTGCTGTTGTTTTGTTATGTACACTAGTCGTCCACATTAAGATCCATAACGATAAACTTGCCGAATTTCCATTGAGACTGATGTGACTGAAACAAAGGAGATGGGAAGCCTCCTATGTATTATTCAAGCCTGTTTCAATTATTTATTGAGTGCTCACTGGCAGGAAAGCTGCTTGGGTGCTACTCTATGAAGAATAATGAATAATGATCCATTCGTAGCATTTGGTCTTTGCTCCATTGCATATGCTTTAGTTTCAAAACAAGAGTGTTAATGGATTAACCAACACATGCAAACAGAAATCATTAAGGATGCTGACAAAAATAAAAAAATAAAAAATCCTGACTTGATTTTCTGTCCAGGTATGGGGATTAACTGATCTTGTGGTCAAGTGATCTTACAAGGCATAGTCACACTGGAGCCAAAAGGAATCATTGTGAGATCGCACAAAAGCAGAAAGATTCCTTTTGCATCGTGATCAAATCAGTGACAAGACATGCATGAGCTGTATTGATTGAATCAAAGTCAGAGCAAGTAGGAATTGCCTTATGCAATATGTGTATGCACTTTTGCTCATCTGTCTGAAGGGGGAAAGACGCAAATTGGAAATGGCAGCAAGCTGTACATGTAGCCATTCTGAAATTAATTATAGGAAATCTCCAAGATGTACAGGGAGGCAAACAAAGTAGATGGTGAATCAGAGCCAGCGTAAGGAACAATCACAGAATGGGGTGGCGTGAGGACATTTAACCAGCCCTAGCAATTGTCTTCTGTGTTGCATTGGAGACTGGGGGCTGGGGTCTTGCTTGAATATGTTACAGAGCATCTCTGGTACCTGAACAATTGTGTGGTCATCAAAGGAGCTGGGATCCTCACCCACCAACATCATTTTATTGTACTGTATTCAGCAGAGAATTGTGTCCCTTTGTTGCTCACCCCCACCCTTTGCAAACAGAATTTTATTCCCATGAAGGAGAAAAGCATGTTTTCTTTGAAGAACAGCTATGATGATAAACACGATAATGAAGTCTATGCAGAGGACTGGATAAACTACTTGGAGGTGTTAAAAATACACTGTAAAGTAGAGCTACCAAAGTTCAGTCGAGTGACGGTCTTTCCTTATTGGATAAATTGGGGGTGCAAAAACAGCATTATGATAGTGTAGGATTCAGGCTGTTGGACAGGCACCCAATCTTAAGAGAAGGATTGCCACATTTTAAGAAAGACAAGATTTTAGTTCCTTCAATAGTAGCATGGATAATAAGTATTGTGGTAACCCTTCTATTGCAGTCATCAAAGGATGGAAATACTATATATTCTCCTGCTTCAGAACCATTAAAGGAACAGAAGTCTTGACCTGCATGGAATATGGTTTCTCTAAGTCTGACACCATCTTTGTGAGGATCAGGAGCAGGCCTTTAGATTCTACAGGAATCAAATTTTAACAGTGTACACTTCTTTTGAAGTGTTGCTGTTGTCTAATGCAGTGCTTTTCTTTTCTCCTGTCTTGTTTATTCCTTCAGAACTACAAAGAAACCACAACTTACCTGAACTTTCTTTCTTTCATCTTAAGTTTGGATAATACATGCACATACATCACACAGTGACTTGTAACTAAATGTGTTATATGTAGGGCTGCTTCTGAAGACGGTTCAGAAACTTCAGCTAATGCAGAATTCAGTGGCCAGGTTGCTCACCGGACAAAAATGGTTTAAGCATATTACATTGATCCAGGTCCGACTGCACTGGCTACCAATTAGTTTCCGGGCCCAATTCAAAGTGCTGGTTTTGACCTATAAAGCCTTAAATGGCTCAGGACTGCAATACCTCAAGGACTGCCTCTTTTCATATGAACCTGACCCTGAGATCATCTTCTGAGACCCTCCTTTGTGTGCCTCATCCTTGAGAGGTCTGGAGGATGGCAACACGAGAACGGGCCTTCTCTGCAGCGGCTCCCTGTCTGTGGAATGCTCCCCCCAGGGAAGTTTGCCTGGCACCTTCATTATACACTTTTAGGAGCCAGGCAAAAACATTCCCTTTTAATCAGGTCTTTGGTTGATTTGATTGACATCTAATGCCCTTTTAAAATGTGTGTTGGGTTGTTTTTGTTTTTATTATGTATTTTGTATTTTTATATTGTGATCTTATCCTGTGAACTGCTCTGAAATCTGTGGGTATAATTAATAATAAACAACAGCAATAATTTTAGATGGTTGTAACTTGCCCTGGGACCTGCTAGTGAAGGAGGGTAATAAAATGAATAAACACACAAGGGATTTCTGGTTTTCCACTGTTCAGCAATATAGGACCAAAGAGGCAGATAGGCAGGTTACATAATGTTCAGTAGGTGCAGGAACAACGGAAGCCTGAATATAAAGGAATAAATTTCATTTTACATATTTGTAAAAAGCTGAATGTGGATTAAAAATTAGCAATTTAGTAGTGTCAGTTCAGTGCTGGTGGTTGCTAGGTTGCGGAGTTCCTTGTGACACGCCCTTCATTGTGACACTTCCCTCTGCTGGCTCCTTGGTCATTAGGGCTCTAGAGGCATAGCGATCTCCTTTGGTTTGATCATTCAGCGAGTGAGAGAGAAAGTGGATGGAGATGTAAGTAGACTTTCTCATCAGCATCTGCATTCTGTGTTGGTATTGCTCCATGACAGTCTTAGGGAACATTAAAAAGATTAAGATGAGGAATGATTTAAATGCTTCAGCCAGCCCTTCTGGGCATCTTTATGACTCCACCCACTGTTTTGTAACAGTGAAGGGAAGTGACTGTGGATTCTGCTTATACTTTAGGAAAAGGAAAACTAATAAGATGTCACGCCTTGGAAAAGGGCATTCTTTTTAGGCTAGTGACACAAGAGTCACTTGATAATTCACCATGGGAGCATTAAGCATGCCCTCTGGAGAGGGTAACATCTTGCATTGTCTTCCTCCCCTTCCTGCCTCCCAGGGCCCATCTTTCAAAGGACAGCCAAGGTACAAAACCCTTCAGCATGCTGATGTTTCTTCTATAGTAATATTAGTATGTGGTATTTGATGTTTCCCTTTTAAACATCCCTTCTCCACATTAAGCAAACCCACCTCTTTCAATGAGATGATGAGAATTGTCTTATAATATCCAGTGGGCGCTATTCTGGCTATGGTATTCAAGCTCTCTCTTCACAGGATACCCATTATGATATGCCTAGGAAAGTGAATTCATCTTGAGCTTTGAGTTGTGAATGCCCAAACCAGTTTAGGGATGTAGATCAGGAGAGTACTGTGAGTCCCATTTCTCGCATTTTAATGGGCCTTCTCTGCAGTGGCTCCCTGTCTGTGGAATACTCTCCCCAGGGAAGTTTGCCTGGCGCCTTCATTGGACACCTTTAGGTGGCAGGCAAAACATTCCTTTTTAACCAGGACTTTGGTTGACCTGATGGACATCCTATACCCTTTTAAAATGTGGCTTTTTTGGGGGGGGTGTTATTATTGTTCTGATTTTGATTTTATAGATTGTGATTTTATTCTGGGAACTGCCCTGAGACCTCCAGGTATAGGGTGGTATATAAATTCAACAAATAAATAAATAATAAATGAACAACTTCAAGGGCTGGTGTCACATGATCATGTGTCTGCTGAGGGCCCACATCTGAGCAGGAGAGCCACTAGCAGCAGCCCCCTGGACCATGCTCCTTCTCTTCCCATTGCCCATGTTTGCTTACTCTCTTGTCTCTTGCTCTCACTTAGGCAACTGTGGTGGTGGGGAGTAGTAGTAGTGGATGCAGCTTGCTTGCTGGTGTCAGGCTTTGGGGAATCGGCTTCCTCCCCCGTGGCAGTAAATAAGAAGAGATCAAATGAAAGGAACGTCTTACCAGTTAGATTCTTTAATAATCACGGTGAGAGACAAAGAACTCATCTACCTAGAATGACAGTGCTTCCAATTAAGGCTCACACCCCCTCCGTCCCTATTAATCTACGTCACTCCTATGTCTTGTAATCTGAGCTTGCACCCTCTGCACTTTCTGTTCTGAGCTCTTCTCGATCTTGGGGAGGGCGCTGGAGGAATGCTTTCCAAAGACTGTGAATCTGTTAACCCTCTCTCTCCCAGTGTTTCTTCTCCTAGCTGTTCCCCATCCTGTACTTCCCAGCTTCTGCCTTCTGAACTATGCCCCTCTGCAAACCACTGTTCCAAATCTATACTGTCCTCCTGCTCCTGGAAGATTCAAGATCAGGATCAGGGGGAGGGGGTGGCTCCCACCATTCTTCCTCAGTGCAGCCCTTCTCAGCATGGTCCCTGACAGCTGATTGGCTCTCTGCTTCTCAAGTGGGAGCAGTGACAAGGAAGGCAAGGAGTAGCTGGGGAAAATGGGTGGGTTTCTGTCTTGTCCAAGAGTCCTCCCAAACCTGGAGCTGACACGAGCCACTTCTATTGAAGAGCAGGCTGGAAAAGTGTGTATGCCATGCAGAATTTGTGCTGTATGATTTCCCCCCTGTATACAGAAGCCATCAGCTCATCACTGAGTGAGAAACATCATGCGCAAAGTCACCCAGAGCCTTTCTTATCTCACTGCTGGGTGCTTTTGAAGGAGGATGCATAAGACCAATAAAAAAGGATCAGTCTCATTTGGGGGAACAGTGAAGATGTCATCTGCTGCTGGAATTATATTTGCTTTAGTTATCTAAATAATTAAGCATGTTCCTTGTGCAGCACTGTTGGGAGGGAGCCACTCGGCAGAGGGAATGCGATGGGTGGCATTTTCGTTTTTCTCAGTAACCATATGCTGCTGGTGCTAAAAATGGCTCCTTCGTATGCTCACACATCTTTCCTCTTCTTATGGCTGGTTACTTTCGCTCCCAGGCATGCGTCACACACATCTCTAAAATGGGGTTAGGGAATGTTTTGCAGCTCGAGGGTCATATTCCTTTGTGTGCAAATTTCAGGGGGCTGAAGGGTCACGGTGAGCAGAGTGAGAGGCAAAAACTTGGTTGGACCAGATGATGATGTGGCTGGAGCAATGGTGGTGGCTGTTATCTTTGTACAGTAGCCAGGGCTGCCATATTTCAAACACTGAAAATCCAGGCAGAAAGTTGGCAAAGGTGTTGAATTCTTTTTTGGGGTGTGTGTGTGTGTGTGTAAAGTTTTTAGTGTGTAAAGTTTGGAGCTATTTTTATGGGAAATTGGCAAAAACGACACTGCCAACACGGGCACCCGGATTTTCCCAGACATTTTCATTGATTTTCGTCCAGACTGCAGTATTCCATATACTGTATGTCTAGAACAGGCACGTCCAACAGGTAGATTGTGATCTACCAGTAGATCACTGGATGTCTGTGGTAGATCACTGCCAGATCACTGGCACCCCTAAAAAAAGCTCACCCCAAAATTTCCTCCTCCTTAAAAAAAGCTGAACTATGACCTGAAGCCCTAAACAAAAATGGGCCTCCCTCCTAAAAGAAGCTCAACAAGTTTGACCTAACCCCCCAAAACAGGGCTTCCCTTCCTTGAAAAAACTCAACAGCTTTGACCTGAACCCCCCAAAAGGGGGTAGATAACTCCCAGTTTTTAACTCTGTGAGTAGATCAGAGTCTCTTGGGAGGTGGTCACCCCTGATCTAGAAAATTCCGAGGAACTCAGGGTGGCATACAAGATCCTTTTTTCTCTCCCCCCCAGCTGTTATGCTTATAAAAATTGTGCAAGGTAGTTTAGGCTAAGATGCAGTAAAGTGCCCAAGGTCAAGTGAATGTCAGGTCTGAATGGGAATTTGAACCTGGGTCTCTCTAGTGCTAGTCCAACACTTTAACCAAAACACTGTCCTGTCTCTCACTATAACGGTTGCTCTTCTGGAGTAAGGTGACTAGGTAAGCACTACCGCACCCTGACTTTGTTAAATGCCTCCCAAACATACCCAATAACCCTAAATATGTTATTCTTCCTCTGCCATTACCGATTTTTGCTTGTATAATGGATGATGTTGATAATATCAGAATTTATGACTTTTGCAAAGCACCAGCAGCCATCTGTTATTGCTGCCACCACTGCCTAACATTTTTCATAGTGCTAGCCGAGTGCCAAGCACAAATCTTTCCTCACCGGGGTGAGCAACTTGTTCCGTCCATGAAAAACATCTGCGGTACACAAGGATGATGAAATGTAAAGCATTTTCAAGTCCACATTGTTCGTGCCTAAAAATATTTCTCTTCTTCTGCAAAATCCTTGACATGCTTTAGATGCTGTGACCTTTCTTTCGTGGGCGAATAACAGAACCCACAAAGCTTTGTTCAGCGTGAGCTTTAGCTTGCTTCCCGATGTTCTGAGGGATAAATAGCCTGGCAGTTAGTCCTTCAAACCTAAAACATGAAGCAAATGCTTTTCGTTTGATTGACAGGATTAATTAAGCCATTAACCACTGATCATAAAAAGTGTGGATTTCAATTAGAGCTTAATTGTTGCCATCCTTAGGAAAGAGTAATCAATACAGCTGAAACTGGGGGAGTCGCTCTCAGACAATGTGTATGAATCTTCAGTCTTCTTCGTTTTAGGCACTGAAGGAAGCTTTTCAACCTATAAATTATTTGTGTTTAGTTAAAGGAAGTACAAAATATCCTTACAGCAATCAGGCAAGGAGGTATAAGCATGCAGAAGCTGAGGGAGGGCATGGGAAATGAAGGCTGGGCATGCAACTCTCCAACAATCTAGCTGCCAGGGTTGCCACCAGTCAAGAAACCGACAATGGTACAAATAAAAGTCTACGAAGATTTGGATCAGACCAAATCTGTTGGATCAGACAAAAGATCCATTGAATCCAGCTTCCCATCACCCACAGTGGACAGGCAAATACTTTCAGTCAGCTGTGATGCAGCCAATAGCCTTTCCTGCTGCTGCTGCTACCGAAATGATTGACATTGAGTGACATTTTGCCTCTGAAACTTAGTGATCATGGTTAAAAAACAAAAAACCCCCACACATTTGGCAATAGGTCTTTTGAAGCCGAGTAAGCTGAGCAGCTGTTTAGCAGAGGGAGCATGGTGCTGGGTTTCATTCTCTCTGCTTCCATCACCCACTGAGAAGCTGATTTGTGACATCACTGACGGTCCGACAGAGGCTACACGATTGCTTTCCTGTCGACTGCAAAAAAAATCCCATTCACACCATGCATTATACCAATTTAACAGACACGGCTTCCTCTAAGGCACGGGTGTCAAACACAAGGCCCGGGGGCCAAATCCGGCCCGCCAGACCTCGTCATGTGGCCCGCCGAGCGCCCCAGCCAGCGGGACACAGCAGCGGGACCTTGCTGCTGAAGCGCCGCGCCGACAAAGCACCGACAAATAGCTGGGGCCTGTGGGTGGGGTAGAAAGGCAGCTGGAGCAGCGCTGCGTGGAGCACCCCGAGCCACAGCAGGAGAAGGAAGAGGCAGCTTGCCAGGTCAGCGCCCAGCAGCGCGGCACGGAGAGTCCCGAGCCTCTGCGACGCAGCAGTGCTCTCTAGCACTTTGAATCCTCCTCCTCCTGCCATGGCTCGGCGCCTAGAAACGGCTGCTGCTGCTGCTGCTGCTGAAGCACAGACAAAGCACCCAGCAGCGCCGCGTGGAGGAGCAGGAGGATTTAAAGTGCAGCCAGCAGCAGCAACGCTCCCAGAGACTCGGGGCGCTCCGCACGCGCTGCTGAGTGACGACCCGGCAAGCCTCCTCCTCCTCCTCCTGCCGGCTTCCAGAGACTTCGGGGCGCTCTGTGCGTGCTGCTGGGTGCCGTCCCAAGCCTCTGGGAGCTGGCAAAAGGAGGAGGAGGCTTGTCGGGTCGTCACCCAGCAGCGTGCGCAGAGCACCCCGAGTCTCTGGGAGCGTTGCTGCTGCTGGCTGCCGGAGACTCGGGGCGCTCTGCGCGCGCTGCTGGGTGACGACCCAGCAAGCCTCCTCCTCCTCCTGCCGGCTCCCAGGGGCTTGGGTCGACACCCAGCAGCGCACGCAGAGCACCCCGAGCCTCATTCAAACCAACTTTAAAGGAGAACACATTTTTTTTAAAAAAAAATCAGCAGTAACATGGTCATAAAACCACATCTAAAAAGTCTGGGGTAATACAACGTTTTCACCTGGTACCAAAAAGAAGAAAAAAAGACTCAGGTCCAGATGAACCTCTGTGCGTGCTGCTGGAACCACTTACAGTAATAATAATAAAAAGACACCCACCGAAAATAAGCCACCCTGTGTTTTTTTGACGAAAAAAAGTTATAAGACGGTGTCTTAAAAAAGGGGAAACACGGTAGGATGCTGCTTTATACTTCTGGCCCTTAAACCCTGGAACCAGGAGAACAGCTCCAGTGAGTCAACCTCAGCCAGTCCCTTTGGTGAAGGGTGGTGGCTCACTGGCAGAACATCTGTCCTGCATGCAGAAGGACCCCAGCATCTCCAGGTACCAGTAGCTCTGCAAAGCTCCTGCATGAAACCCTAGCGAGCCTCCACCACCCAGTGCAGTTACCAAAAAATCATTTTTCAATAAATTGTACAATAATTGTACATTTGAATATCTACTTGCCATTATTCTGACTATGTTAGTTATTACTTACATTATTACAAAAAACAGTAATAATTGAATGCAGTGACAATAATTTATGATAATAAAGAGTGGACACATAGTCCTACAGATACTACCGGCCCTTTGAGGGTGACCAAACTGCTGATGCGGCCCCCGATGAATTTGAGTTTGACACCCCTGCTCTAAGGAATCCTGTGAGCTGTAGTTTGTCATGAAGCTACAGTTCCCAGCACCGTTGGCAAAATGCAGTCCTCAGGATGCCCTGACTGTTGAAGTGGGAAAAGAGTTCTTTAAATGTAATGTGTGATAAAGCTGAATCAAGACTCCTGTGCCATGTTATTTTTAAGGATTTCTCATTGTGTTGGGCCTTAGTTCTTGTCGGACCTTTGGAATTCCAGATGTTGCTGAACTACAACTCCCATCAGCCCCAGCAAGCATGGGCAATGGCCAGGGATGTGTGAATTGTAGTTTAGTCACATCTGGAGGACTAAAATTTCCCCACGCTTGCTGTAAGGCCATCTGTTTTTTAAGAAAATATACAAGTATATAGTAATATAGAAATGACTAAAGTAATTAGTACCAATTAACTCATTTGTACCGTTGCCTATCCCTTTCTGAGTATAGCAAGTTGCTACTTTTTGATTGGGCTGTGGTCTAAACCACTGAGCCTCTTGGGCTTGGCGATCAGAAGGTCGGCGGTTTGAATCCTGATGACAGGGTGAGCTCCCGTTGCTCAGTCCCAGCTCCTGCCAACCTAGCAGTTTGAAAGCACACACACAAAAAGTGCAAGTAGATAAATAGGTACTGCTCTGGCGGGAAGGTAAACGGTGTTTCCATGAGCTGCTCTGGTTTCAGTGTTTCGTTATGCCAGAAGCAGCTTAGTCATGCTGGCCACATGACCCAGAAAAAGCTGTCTGCGGACAAACGCTGGCTCCTTCAGCCTATAAAGCGAGATGAGTGCCGCAACCCAAGGGTCATCTGCGACTAGACTTAACTGTCAGGGGTCCTTTACCTTTACCTTTTTACTTTTTGATTATTCAACAGGTTTATTGAAATCAAGCATGTACGAATTACTAACTGAAACTTGTTGTTAGAAATACAGTATTACCTAAAGCCAAAGAGGAATTTGTAAGTTGCAATAGCTTTTATTTTAGGATTATACCTAAAAGAACAAAACCTTTAAAGAGGAGGATTTCTGCTTTCAAAAGAAATTGGAAGGCCAGTGAAATAGACAGAAATGCTAAAATGGCTTCTGTGGCTTTTCAGACATGCCAGAAGGGTGTAAGAATGCATCGTTCAAGGTTAATCGTTTTGTACAATCACAGGCAATCATGTTACAACCTGTCTTCCACTTTTCTCATTGTGCAGAAAAGATCAGAAGTGTTCTGTTAGGAGCTAGCCAAATAGGTCACAGTCCTTTTTTATTGTTGTAATTTGAAAGAGGGTAGCACGATAACACCGATAAAAATGGGGTTGAAAATGCAGATGAGTCGCTAACCAGATGGTTATGAATTATTCTGAGCAAGAAATAGCATGGAGACGTGCAGCGCAATTGAAAATGTTCCACAAGAGCAGCCTCAGTGAGGAGGAATATATGTGCCATTTGTCTCAGTCTTAGCAGCCTGGCTGAATTGCAGGGTCCCTCGGTAGACAGGGTATTTTTTTCAGCAGCCATCTAAATAGCTGAAAAGCCAAGAGAGATTGGCTTAGAGTGGGTTCGTGCAACTGTTTTTCCTAGTACAAGTTGAGAAAGATACATCCTGTGAATGCAGAGCAGCATTCCTCAACCTGATGTCATCCAGATGTTTTGGACTACAGCTCCCATCATCCCTGAAGATTAGTCCAGGCTGTCTGGGACTGATGGGAACTGGAGCCAAAAAACATCTGGAGGTCACAAAGTTGGGGAAGGCTGCCATAGAACAAAAAAATCTCTTTGTACAGATAGCTAGGTTGTTGTTTATTTTTGGTGTGTGTGTGGTATTCTAGGCTAGCATTTTCCCAGAATGTTTTCAGTTACATTGTTTCATGCCAATCCTCACCTCCACGGACCACTTAAAAGTCGCTGAGGGTGTTGGCAGACCGCTTAATGATTTTACTGCCTGTTGTAGCAATTGTGATGTGCTGTTTGGTTTTCAATTGCTTCTTTTGTTTCTTATACTGTATCTGATTGTCTCACAATTTGAATTCCAAAGAATTAAAACAAAAATACAATATAAGAAGTAAAAGAAGGAATGAAAATATAATTAATGGTCAATATTAATATTTAGTGTAGACACACTGTGGACCACTTGTAATGAAGCACATGGACAGCTGGTGGTCTTCAGACCACAGTTTGGGAACCCCTGGATTCTTGCCCTCCCCTCAGATGTCAAGGAAATAAGCAACTATCTGACTTTTAGAAGGTATCTGAAGGCGGTCCTGTTTAGGGAAGTTTTTAATGTTTGATGATGATGATGATGAAATCGTAATAATAAAAACCCAAAGGCAGTAGCCAGCTGTCAGGCCATCAGTGTTGAAGTAAGTTTCAGCTGCCAGGCTGGCTAATTTCTGTACATGCAATGGGGAGAATGACATCTTGCCCATTGCCTCAGGCTGTAAAATATATTGGGCTGG
This sequence comes from Zootoca vivipara, assembly GCF_965207765.1. Lineage (NCBI taxonomy): Eukaryota > Metazoa > Chordata > Lepidosauria > Squamata > Lacertidae > Zootoca > Zootoca vivipara. The sequence continues at coordinate 15,195,508 of NC_142586.1, forward strand.
CCCTGTTCACTAAGAAGATGAAGATTTATGGCATTTCTTATGGCATTTGACGGGGGGCAATGTTTAATGTTTTACCATTTTTTATGTGTTGTAAGGCGCCCAGAGTGGCGAGGGAAAACCATCCAGATGGGTGGGGTATAAATAATAAAATTATTTTAAAAATTATTATTATTATTATTATCTCAAACTATTTATTTTTTGTCATTCCTTTCCACAAACACAGACTTTCATTACATCATATTTAATTGTGGGCAGCGAGTGAGTGGGAGAGATGGTAATCCAACTACTCTGAGTGGATTTCCTAGATCCTCTACAATACTGTATTTTCCTTTAATTCCCCTAGCAATAGATATAGCTGGCATATTTTGCCACATGACTACAGAGGAACTGCAAGCTCTGAAGGGGGCATGCGGAACAGCAGATTTAATTCCACATCTTTTGCGTGAAAATTGGACAGCGCATCTAAGCAGCAACAGCCACCTTTTGTGTGGACTTTTTCCTCGGCGAAACAAATGTTCTCATTCCTGCATGCTAGTCTTGCACAGAAGCAGGGAGAATGCACAACCTCATCACCTCCATCAGTCCTGACTTTACGACTGTGGAAGATGAGGCTTTAAAAATTGCATTGGGGTGGTGAGGCATTTTCCCAGTCTCTCATTGTGTCAAGGTAAAGCCCTTGCCAACACTTCTTTCCACCTGAGGAAGTTGTTGAGAGTCACTCTGAATGTCCATTTTTCACAGGCACCTAGCTGTGTTTTGTGAGCGGAACGAAAAAGTTTTCAGATTTATGTTCAATGCTGGGCAGACCTGGCTCCCAATGATCTGTAACACTCAAGGTGCCCTGTGGGATCCATGTATTAATTATTTTATGACATACAGAGCGGGATAGAGGAGGATTTCATTTCCTTTGGTGGGAAATCGAAACAGCCCATGCCATGCGAGATTTATATGTCGCCATATTTCCAGCATAGTCGGGAACTAGGCACTCATTTAAAAGCACAATTCTAACTGATTTAGACTTTTATTAGCTTTCCTTGCCTTTCTTTAATTTTTAATTTTAGATTGTAAGCTCCTCAAGGCAGGGATGTAACATTTTCTTCTGTATTTGTGATATACATAACCATAATTTGCTGTGGATATGTAGAAGCAGGCTGCTGTTTATGTTGCCACAGCTACACATAACACAAGTGTGATATTCTTGGTCGAAGGCTCAATTTGGTCTTAATGATATTAGCTTTATTGCTTCCCCCTCTGGGTTATAATATGCAGGACTCTTTGAGGGATTTAATGCTCTGTTCTGGAGGTGGAGAATGCTTCTCAACCCAAGAGCTTTATTCCCTTTGGGGTGGCCCCTAAACAACCCAGGTGCAGACTTTTGTAATATAGCACCCTGTGCAAGGCAAAAAATTGATGCCTCCAAATGGATCTTCTTGATTATGGGTCATCTCAATTTTGCACCCCCTTACCTCAGTGCACTAGGGACCCAGGTGGCGCTGTGGTTAAACCACTGAGCCTAGGGCTTGCTGATCAGAAGGTCGGCGGTTCAAATCCCTGTGACGGGGTGAGCTCCCGTTGCTTGGTCTCAGCTCCTGCCAACCTAGCAGTTCGAAAGCACATCAAAATGCAAGTAGATAAATAGGAACCGCTATAGCGGGAAGGTAAACGGCGTTTCAGTGTGCTGCTCTGGTTCGCCAGAAGCGGCTTTGTCATGCTGGCCACATGACCTGGAAGCTGTACACCAGCTCCCTCGGCCAATAATGCGAGATGAGCGCGCAACCCCAGAGTCGGTCACGACTGGACCTAATGGTCAGGGGTCCCTTTACCTTTACCTCAGTGCACTATGTGGGGGAAGCTCCCATACCCCCCCCCCAAAATCTGGTGCTGAGCAACCGCATGCCATTTGTGGGTGGGGCCAGAGACAAAAGTGGTAGAACAACAAATGCCAGCTTTGCATTTGGGCATCAGGCTAGCTTCTGCACATACAGTGGTACCTTGGTTCTTGAATGGCTAAGTTGTCAAGCAAATTGGCTCCTAAATGCTGCAAACCTGGAAGTAAGTGTTCTGGTTTGTGAATGATTTTCGGAAGCCGAACGTCCAATGCAGCTTCTGCTTGAGTGCAGGAAGCTCCTGCAGTCAATTGGAAGCTGTGCCTTGGTTTTTGAACTGTTTTGGGAGTCCAATGAACTCCCAGAACGGATTAGGTTCGAGAACCAAGGTACCACTGTACTCATAAATTCCTCTTTATTCTCCCCCCCCCAGACAACTGGGCAAGAGGCATGACCAGAATTCAAGGTCAACATTCCAGCCAGCCAAAAACACCCAAGGAGGGTTCAAAGCAGGGTCATTGAAGGTCATGGCCTACGGGGAAGTGTGAGGAGCTTCCCAAAGGCAGATCCCACAGGTCTAAGGTTGCCCAGCCCCATTCGACCCATTGCTTATAGAGATTGTATTGTAGATTATCATGATGGTCAGTACGAGCATGTTATCTAATACTTTACTGTTCAAAATCTTCCCCAGCTACCCTTTGTAGAGGATGGGTACCATTTTTTCCACAACGGGATGTCCAAGGGTCGGAGGCGGCGCAGCCTTCAGCACCATCTTCGCTTAGAAAAAGACCCCAGGGTAAGTTGTCTCTTAATGGTTTCCCATCTTATAGGCACAATTTGAAATCAAATGTTTGACATGGGCTATAAGGAGGCGAAAGATCCCCCTCTGTGCCCAAAGCCTTGACGAGCCACTGCCAATTTGAATGGATGGGTTAGAGTCAGACAATTGGCCCATCAATATAAGGCAGCTTTACATGAAAAATATGGCATCATTTCCACGTGGAGGGAATATCACCCTACATGTCAAATTCATGAATTATAGGGACAGAAATACCTAAATTGTATAGAAAATTATTTATGTATGCTACTACAGCAGCAAGAATGTTACTTGCCCAAAAGTCCCAGTAAAGGAAGAATGGATACAAAAACTTATGCAATATGCAGAAATGGCGAAACTTATCCGAAGAATAAGAAATCAAGACAGCGAACTTTTTATAAAAGAATGGAAATGATTTATTGAATATTTACAGATAAATTGTAAACAGATAAAAACATTAGCAGGATTCGTGTAATAACCTGCAGTTTATAAGAGTATATTTACAGTAGATAATTAAATGAGCAAATTAAATGAAGTTGGATATGCAGAAGACATTAAAAAATAAATTTAAGAAACCCCAGAAAGAGGGGGAAGGAAGTCAAATTTTGGAATGTCAAATTGATTGTAAAACTAATGAACGGTATAAATTTAAAAGGAAATAAAAAAAACTAAAAAATAATAATTCAGGAAATCTGCTCCGTGATCCACAACAACTTCATCTATGTAAATACAGTATCCTCTTTCGTTTATGACATTGATATCCTTTCTTTCCCTCCAAGGAGCTCAAGGCAACTTTCACAGTTATCTTTTCCTCCATTTTAACCACACAACAAGCGTGCGAGGATGGTTCTGTTGAGAGTTGGTCAAAGGTCATCCACTGAGCTTCATGGCTGAGTGGGGTCTTGCCTCTCTCCAGCCTAACACTGCAACCACTGCACCGCATTGGCTCAGACTATCTTGGTCTAAGAAAGCTGCCCTTTAATTGTGACCATCTTGACCAGGCATCCCCAAACTTTGGCCCTCCAGATGTTTTGGACAATTACCATCTTCCCCGACCACTGGTCCTGATAGCTAGGGATCATGGGAGTTGTAGGCCAAAACATCTGGAGGGCCGCAGTTTGGGGATGCTTGATCTTGACAATCTTAAGTAATTATTTCTACAAAGGTTCAAGCTGCATAATGCTATGCAATTACAACTTGGTATGTCCATTGTCAGAATGGATCACTCATAGACAGAATGGGTCATTAATGGGTTTGGTTGGATGGTTCTGAGGGTCATTGGTAAGCCAATTGCTACTCCAATTAAACACTTTCCTGTGTGTGAATTGTTCCATGAGTCCACCTCCTGGATGCAAAATGTGATTTGTGGCAGAATGCTCATGGATGTGGATGATCACTGTTGTCAAGAGAACTGGGTTTATACTAAAATACCTTTCATAGAGTAGATCTGAAGACTCACTACTCTCTTTCCCTGAGAATGAACTTGTGTAAATTGTGTAAAGTGAATTGTGAAGGGTAGCTCAGCATAGCATTTGTCCCTTAAAGAATCTCCTGAACAGAAGCCATTGATTCTATTTTCACATACCCGTTTTACTTTCATAACAATTTACTATTTCATTATCACTTGGTCATCCGTTTAAAGATTTGCTTTGAGCACAATTAAATTGACCAATTCCAGAAAAAGGAAAGTGACAGGTGAAGCCAAATATTCTCACGTATGGTTATTTATGTTAGGTCATTCAAGATCCAGAGCTGATCTTTATTGCATAAGTTCTGGTGTCTGCAACTTGATCTCATATGTTCTCACAGATTAGTTATCGCCTTTGAATTGTATAATTTGAACAATCATAGAATTGTAGAGTTGGAAAGGGACCACAAGGATCATCTAATCAACCCCCCTGCAATGCCAGAATCTTTTGCCCAACAGGGAGCTTGAACCCACAACCATGAAATTTAGAATCTCCTCTAACCCAACTGCTCTACGAACTGCTCTACCAGCCTAAGCCCCTGGCAGTCAATTAAATTCATTAATTCCAGAAAAAGGAAAGCCACAGATAAATTGGCTTAAATGCAGGTACGCTTGATAGCAGCAGGGTATGTTTTAATGAAGCCTGCATCCTTTCCCAAGAACACAAACAATTTCAAGATTGAAAGATAAATATAAAATTATACCAGTTTTTTTTTTTTACCCCTCTTCAGAGACAGACTGAAATATCTCTGAGGAGGTCAGGGATATACCGTAATAGCTGGAATAGTGACTTTGTTGGATATCTGTGAGTTTGAGACTTAGAAATTTTTCTCTGGCATTTCTTCCAACACATTTACGTGGAAAAGAAGAAAGCATAAAATAGATGAAGTGTACAGAGAAAAGGTCCGTAGGGCCATGATGGAACTGGATCCATAATTTACACATGATACTTCCATGGGAAGAAAAAGAAACTAATAATCAATGCCGAAGCTGGAACAGGGAATAAATGAAGGCTAGAAATTCACACTATTGCACTTCTCCAGCAGCGAGGCACAATGAGACCCCAGCCTGCATAGCACTGATTTATACAGCTTTAATATTGGACTAGACAGGAGAAGATCATTCTATTCCTTTTACAATAACCAAAAGCCATTATTGGAGGCGAAGAGCTAAATATCACCTGGCATTTCTATTCCTGTGAGGAGTTAGAGAAAATGAAAATACAACAAAATACACAAAGAACCACAAGCTTCCGTAGATGATTCTTAACAAGAGTGGTTTTTCTCTTGCTCCAGGCCATTTGATCCTGTATGCTACAAGATCAATTGTTCATTTTCTTCTTTGGCTTGTCCATTACCGGTTTGCCTCCTCCTGCACCTTTTCTCCAAATTTCTTTTCCAGGAAATCTACAAAGTTAAGACCTGGCTGCTCTGCCTGAAAACGTAACATAACTAAAAAGCTACAGTTCCAAAGACCTCCCCTTGCCCAATGGAACTTGATGGAGCTGTGTGGCCCCCACTGCGTCTAATGTCTCTAGGGCTGGGGGAGAAATCTCATTCAGTTCGCATTGGGAGGTGAACCTACCCAGCTCTCACATTCGGAAGCAATGCAAGAACTGAAACACAGCCAATCATTTGAAATTAGGACTTCTACGAATTTTGCAATGCAGTTTTCCAGCCAAGTTCTGTGTCCAAAAACACAGAAACTGGGGCAAGGTGCAGCACTGGATTTAGGGCAGTGTGAGTACAAAATTTAGAAGATCCACAATTGAGAAGATCCATTTGGGTGTGCCAAATTTGGCCTTGCATAGGGCACCATATGACAAAAGTTTACCAAAGTCTGCTCCTGAAAGTGTGCACTAAAAAAATGCATATACTCATGAAAATTACAAACAAAGATGAAGAGTAGGGGAAGTTGTCAAAATGTGTGTATTAGGCTGAAGTTGCATACAGATGTTTATAGTAGGGGAAATTTGCAGTAAAACTCTGGTGGATTTTCATGAGAACTTTTTTTAAAAAAAATTCCAAGTAAGGTGGCAAGGCCGAGAACTGTATTTAAGACTGAAAGGATGAGTAACTGAAATAAAGCAAATTTGACAGGTTCACCTATTGCTACCTGCTGTACACTACTGCTAGCACAGAACAGGTAGATTCCTGTATTTGTATGGATCTTGCACAGTGATTGGGCCCAGATCAGACTTGATGCTGGCATGTGATGGCAGTGGGTCCAGCTCATCCTCTTCCCACCCTCAAAACCCTGTGTTTCAGAGCTTTCTGCTGCCATTAAGGACCCCACCTGTGGCACTTTGGCTCACTTGTTCAGCAGGCGGATGGTGGCAGCTGGTGGAGGGCTGGTGACGGGATCTATAACCACTCGCACCCTAGCAGGAGGAGGATTTGGCTCATGGATTCCCTATAAGAGTTCCCTAAGGAGAGTTTCCCTCTCATTAGCTGCCTCCACAGAACCCTCAAGCTGCTTTTGAAACTGGGTTTTTAAAACTGGTGTAGGTTAGGACATCAATCCTGTATGCACCATTACCTAGGGAAAAGTTTCACTGAATTCAGTAGGACTCATTTTTGAGTGGACCTGTATAGGATTGTGCTATCCCTGAGTCAAGGCAAAAGATAGCCAAATTTAGCAGTCTTTTGGAATTTAGCAATCTGTTGGAACTAACAGGTTGTCACAGTTTAACTACACACAGTAGATTTCAATTGCTTCTGCCTATTGCGCTCCAAAATTATTCTATATTTATTTGCTTATTTATTGAATTGATATCCCACTCTGCATCCTGAAGGAGTCCAGGGCAATGGATGTTCATGAAGCATATCCCTGCGAGTAACATGATGCTTAGATTAGTAGAATTCTAAAGCAAAATTTCTGCAGTTATGTTAGATCATTCAAGATCCCGAGCTAACTTTTATTGCATAAATTCTGATGTCTGCAGCTTGGTCAGCAAATGTTCTCACAGATTAGTTCTCTCCTTTGAATTGTATAATTTGAACAATTGCAGAGTTGGAAGGGGCCACAATCTTTTGCCCAACATGGAGCTTGAACTCACGACCCTGAGATTAAGAGTCCCATGTTCTACCAACTGAGCTATTCCAGCCTAAGCCCCTGGCATTCTCTGCATTAAAAATCTAGCAATTACCCACTTAAGTTGTTTCATGCATAGCACAAGGTCTGCTTGCACAATGGGGCATCTCCCCCTTTTGTGCTGCACACCCCCTTAATCTTCTCAGGATGGTTGAGGGAAACCCCACAACAGAGGGGGGGGGGGAAGTTCTGTTATGAAGTGGATCTTATTCTTAGGCACTTACTCGACTTAGGACTACACTGAATTCCATCCTTCGGTTTTCCTTGTGAGTAGCATGTTAGGGGGACCATCAGCCCATCAGCCCATCAGCCCACCACCCACCCCCACCACCCTCTGTATATACATAAGGGTCTGACTCTTCTGTTTCAAGTGTATCTGAAGAAGTGTGCATGCACACGAAAGCTCATACCAAAATAAAAACTTAGTTGGTCTTTAAGGTGCTACTGAAGGAATTTTTTTATTTTGCTTCGACTCAGACCAACACGGCTACCTACCTGTAACTAGAACTGTGTGTGTGTGTGTGTGTGTGTGTGTGTGTGTGTGTGTGTATGTATGTATTCAGAATCTGTCTTCTGCTAAATGAATTGGAACTTAATTCAAATAGTTGTAGAAAAAATAGTTAGCAGGCTGCATGTGTATGAAGCATCCATAGGGGAATAACCAGGATATACAAATAGCCAAGCAAATTTGGATTATTAAGCTAAAGAATTCCGTTAACAAGAGCCCTTCTTGTCATTTTCTTGTTTTTCAGTGTTTTGAGATGTTTAAAGTGACTCAGCATAAACTCCTGCCAATAGGAAAGGAGTTACAATTTGATTGCATAGAAACGTTTTTGCCCAAATAACCCCCCACCCGTACTTAAGTGTAAAATGGAAAAAAAACCCTGTTTTTTAATATACACATTCTTTGAGCTAGAATGGCTTGGTAACAGTCTCCTGCCGAGGCACACTCTGTTTTGTATTGTTACATGATTGCTATATGTACACAAAAGTTAACAATGTGCAAATGTGTTTAAAATTGCTTTTTTTTATTATTTAGTGGTGTGTGTGGATAGAAAACACAATCTTCCCGGAAATAGCTGAGAACTGAATGTCAATTTGAAAGACCTTCAGAACCTAGGAGTCTGCCTTGTGCCAAGTCAGACCATTCATTATCGACAAAATGACTGCCCATGGTTTTTCAGGGTTTCAGAACCTATCTGGAGATGCTGAGGATTGAACCGGGAATCTTCTGCATGCAAAGCAGATGCTCTGCCACAGAACTATGGTCCTTCTTTGTGCCTCACAGAAGATCATTCTCTTTTTAGTAAGCTGAAGCCAGTTTATTCATAAGCAGCTTTCCCATTCCTCCTAGCCATAGGCAAAGATAGAGCCTTATGCTGACACTCTGCATGTGTGTGCAGATGAAAGCCTGCATCTGTGAGCATGTTTTGGGATTGTGTCTGTCGACTTCCACATTGTAAATTCACCGGCTCAGGAGATGATCCATGCAAAACATCCCAATACGCCTTGGCTCAGTACATCTGCAATGTTGACTTTCCCACTTTTCAGTTCACATGAATCTATGTGCATTGGGAAGTATATGTATAATTCAGGCATGGGCTGATCAATCTATTGACAACTTATGTGCATCAAGGTAAATGGTAAAGGACCCCTGGACCGTTAAGTCCAGTCAAAGGCGACTATGGGGTTGCGACGCTCATCTCGCTTTCAGGCCAAGGGAGCCAGTGTTTGTCCACAGACAGCTTTCTGGGTCATGTGCCCAGCATGAGTAAGCGGCTTCTGGCGCAACAGGACACCGTGACAGATGCCAGAGCTCATGGAAATGCCTCCCGCTGCAGCGCTACCTATTTATCTACTTGTACTGGTGTGCTTTCAAACTGCTAGGTTGGCAGAACAACAGGAGCTCACCCCGTCATGGGGATTCGAACCGCCAACCTTCTGATCGGCAAGCCCAAGAGGCTTAGTGGTTTAGACCAGTGTTTCTCAACCAGTGTGCCTCCAGATGTTTTGGGACTACAACTCCCATCATCCCTAGCTAGCAAGACCAGTGGTCAGGAATGATGGGAGTTGTAGTCCCAAAACATCTGGAGGCACACTGGTTGAGAAACACTGGTTTAGACCACAGTGCCACCCGCATCTCCCCCCCCAAAACACAGATGAAAGTTCATGCTATATTTAATGCTTTTAAAATACAAAATATGCATTTATGCATGCATTTTGCCATGAACGATTTCTACCCATTTAATCCTAAAATGCACAGGTTTGTACTTCCATAATGGTGGGCTTCTGATAATACAGCCATACTTAGCAAACAATTGCTGCTTCCCCGGATCATTAGTTTTATTTATCCCCCCCACCCCCGGTCTTGTTTTGTTTTTGTATTTTAAATGGTACATTTTGGGAATCAGGTCTGAACTATAACCAAAGACAGGTCTCGCTAGGATGGCTCAACTCACAGTGATCACAGGCAGGCATGACTTGGAGCGCATTTCCACCTAGTGCTGAATAGCGGCACAAACTGTACACTGGGGCAACCCTAAAAAGAGACAATTAAGCAGTAAGGTAATTGAAATCAATATTGAATAAGGGTGTGGGAGCCAAGCTATGTGCAGAGCAGTCTTGCTTGCCTATAGATCAGAAAGCCTTGCTTTGCAGGGTGGTATAATGTTTACTGCTAGCCTACTGATCAAATCAAAACTTGTTTCGCTGTCATATTTGTTATGTCGGCAGTGCGCAATGCATTCAGAGGGGAAAGTGTGGCATTTTGCTGCCACTGGAGTGTTGTGTATCCGAGCCTCTGTTTCTGTGGTGTTTCGTTTATTTCCCCCTTTCTCTTAGGTACCTTTTCTGTTAGCAACATGTTCCATCCGTACTCTTTAAGAACTGTGGTTCGAGCCCTTATCACCCAAGTTCCCTCTGCAAATAGCCCACAGAGCTCAGGGCGATGGTGGCCTGCCTGTGACGTTTTTGGAAAGTCGGGTTCTCGACATGTAGAAAGTGGAGATTCCTCTACAGTTGCAACGCATGGGGTCTGTTATGAAATGTAATTGTCAGAAAGGAAAGGAAGATTAGCTCCAGGGTGCACCTTGGTAAAATAGTGCCCTGTGGAAAGCCAAAATTTGACTCCCCCAGCCCTTGAGGTGCCCCTCCCCCCAAGCTGGGTAAGAGAGGCATGGGCTTTGGGAAGGAGATGTGAGGTTCTGGCAGGGTCCTTCCCCTAGAGCAGGCACCCCCAAACTGCGGCCCTCCAGATGTTTTGGCCTACAACTCCCATGATCCCTAGCCACCAGGACCAGTGGTCAGGGAAGATGGGGATTGTAGTACAAAACATCTGGAGGGCTGCAGTTTGGGGATGCCTGCCCTAGAGCATGGGTAGGCAAACTAAGGCCCAGTAGCCGGATCCGACCCAATCTCCTTCTCAATCCGGCCCCTGGACAGTCCGGGAATCAGCGTGTTTTTACATGAGTAGAATATGTCCTTTTATTTAAAATGCATCTCTGGGTTATTTGTGGGGCCTGCCTGGTGTTTTTTACATGAGTAGAATGTGTGCTTTTATTTAAAATGCATCTCTGGGTTATTTGTGGGGCCTGCCTGGTGTTTTTACATGAGTAGAATGTGTGCTTTTATTTAAAATGCATCTCTGGGTTATTTGTGGGGCCTGCCTGGTGTTTTTACATGAGTAGAATGTTGCTGTACATATGTCCTGATTTCATTTCAAGCTCAGGCCCTAAAATAGTCAGAAATTCAAACTAAACCACAATTAAGCTCTGGATCGAGGAATTGTTGCTAGTAAGCATCATAGAGATTATTTTATTGTCAGGTGCACTGACTAGTGTGGGAAAGCTTGACAGCGCAGTCTTAACTTCACACCATACAATCAACATGCAAAGTGTTATTGTTTGTGCTGCTCCAAATCTCAATATTTAATGTTTACCTTCCTTTTGCATGGAACGGGAAGGCATTAGTCAGTGTGTGTGACTTATTTCTGCTTAGCATTGTCATGAAGCTGA